>NC_068956.1:20875283-22286116 GCF_026419915.1 Harpia harpyja
TTCATATTCAGAACAGCATTACATTACCAATCAGTTGGTTTGTTATAATGTGCCCCAATTATCCTGTGCTACTAATGTAAATACATTTTGATCAGCTGAATCAATAAGAGAATTTCATTATTACAGTTTCTTGTTCAGTTTTGGAGAGCTTGGAAACAATGAGGTCTTGATTATCCTTTGTGTAAATGTTGACAAATATTACTCATATTGCTTAATGCACTACTGGAAGACACTGAGATTTTACAGGGATGGTGATGGGCCACTGTAAAAAAGGCAAGAGAAGGGAAGGGAAGGGAAGGGAAGGGAAGGGAAGGGAAGGGAAGGGAAGGGAAGGGAAGGGAAGGGAAGGGAAGGGAAGGGAAGGGAAGGGAAGGGAAGGGAAGGGAAGGGAAGGGAAGGGAAGGGAAGGGAAGGGAAGGGAAGGGAAGGGAAGGGAAGGAAGGGAAAGGAAGGAAAGGAAAGGAAAGGAAAGGAAGGAAAGGAAAGGAAGGAAAGGAAAGGAAAGGAAAGGAAAGGAAAGGAAAGGAAAGGAAAGGAAAGGAAAGGAAAGGAAAGGAAAGGAAAGGAAAGGAAAGGAAAGGAAAGGAAAGGAAAGGAAAGGAAAGGAAAGGAAGGAAAGGAAAGGAAGGAAGGAAAGGAAGGAAAGGAAGAGAAAAAAGGAAAAGAAAGAGAAGAGAAGAGAAGGAAGAGAAGAGAAGAGAAGAGAAGAGAAGAGAAGAGAAGAGAAAGAAGAGAAAAGAAGAGAAAAGAAAAGAGAAAAGAAAAGAGAAAAAATAAGAAAAGAAAAGAAAAGAAAAGAAAAGAAAAGAAAAGAAAAGAAAAGAAAAGAAAAGAAAAGAAAAGAAAAGAAAAGAAAAGAAAAAAAAGAAAAGAAAAGAAAAAGAAAAGAAATCACTGAAGGTATCTGAGTTGTGAACATTGCAGTGTTGGCTGATTTCAGGGAGTACACTGTCACTTTCTTTAGTCACAGGCTATGCCTGCATTAGGAAGCAGTGCAAAGCCTTGGACTGGGTCTGTGCAGAAGCAGTGTTGGTGCTGAGCAGCGGGCACTCATGTTGCTCATGTTTCAAGCCGGTTTCCCTCAGACTAGATCCAGTCTGGCCCCAAGGATGAACCACCCATCAGAGACATTGGTGAATTTATGGGAAATATGTCCTGGTCCTGTTTCATCCAGAAGGAATTCTGTTCATGCACTCCAGTGACATTCCATAAGGTGACCAAAACACAGTGAAGGGGAACTATTGACTCAGGTTTAAAGAGCACTCCTGATTTGAACTGAAATGCCAGTGCCAGTGCAATAGCATCACAGTTCTGTTGTAGCTGAAAGAAGGTATTGCTATAATTTTGAGGGGTTTCCTCCAAAGGCAGCTACATTTAATATCCTTACTATTTCTTTTCACTCTTTATCTCACTCTTTTTCTCACTGTAATTGCTTGTCGCAGCAGGCATTCCAAATTTTTCTATATTCATCTAATAGTAAAAATCCTGCATTCTAATCAGTGAGCTCAGCTATGGTCAAAGAAACCCATTGAAAAAGGGAAGATGTGACAGCTCGTTATAAGACTTCATACCCACTGTTCTTTTAAAGTTTCAGAGAGCACAACAGAAATGGTCAACACTTTTTACTTACAAACACTTTTTGATGGAAAAATGAAAAGACACTGAGAGATGAATCAGTGCAGTAGGAAACTGTTGACAATCAGCTGGCTGTCTGCAACCACAGCTGGTGGTAAAAAGGATGAACTTAAAAGAATACAGTTACTTGAAATAAAAGCTAAAAAAGTAAGACATTTTTCTTTGGGCACAATGTCTGACAGTAACCAAACAACTCCAGTCTAGAGCTTGTGCTTTAAAGCAAGGTGTCAGGAAAACCACAAAGAGTAAAGCAGAGAGCTAGAGATGATGGCAGTGTTACGGATCACACTCAAATAAGCCTGACTGTTACACTGCTCTCTCATGACCACAGCCATGAAAGCTTGCAGGAGCTGATCAACAGCTTCTGGCTCAGAGATGTTATCTGCAGGGGGAAAAAACACCACAATTTTTCCTAAATATTATACTTTAACTTTTTTTTAGAAGCCAACACCATAAGATTTTTTTTCATATTTCACTTCTTGTTTCTCTTCCCTCCCTTAAATTTCACATTTCAAAAAACCCCAAACATATTTTCCAGCAAGTTTTATGCACAGTCTCAGGTATGTTAGGATAATTTGAAAATAATACTTGTATGATTAGCCCAGTGAATGCAGAGATCATTATCTAGATAGAATAAGCATGTTAGATTTGTGATTTTTTTAAAGAAGTCATTTTCAGAAGCCTATCCAGTTAGAAAGAAAAATCAAATAAAATGTAGTAGATTTTACTTGCTACTCCTGGGTTAGTCTTTCAGCTCCATAGATCCAAGCTAAATCTGCATGTGAGAGCTGGCCTTTGCATCTTGCTGTTTGTTTTTAATGAAACATACACAATCATGTTAGTTTTCTATACAATGTATTATCCTCACTGCAGGTCTGAACACATGCAGAAATGCAAAGAACATTTTAAAAACATGTAACTAGAGAGTCTTCTCTTGGTTACTTACTGGACGAAGATGACACAATAAGGGCAGAAGAGCAGGAACACCACTGAGAAGTCACCACAGCTCATTGCACACTAAGAACACCCACACAGCTCATTGCACAGAGGCAGAAATTATTGTGGTTTCTAACAGCTCTGCACTGAAGTGACACTTTTAGCTCTCCTTGCTGCAAATGTGAGTGTGGTCACCCTTCACCATTTTGACTCTCTTTGGTACACACCGAAGATGGCTTCAAGCAGAATTTGTTATGCTGAGTCTCCTCTCAGCTGTAAGAGCTGGTCAGGCTGCCAAGCATTCAAAATAATGGGCTAGAAGTGTTGGGGCCTACTTCTGTCCTTAACTGGAAGATATATTGAGAGCCTCGTCCTTTTTTGTGTCATTATGAGATGGCTGGTGGCTCCCCTGGAGGTGAATTTCCCCAGCCTCCCAGCCCAGGACTACAGGCTTTCCCCGAGCCCTGCAGGGAGAAGGTGGGGCGGGGACAGGATGGCTAAGTCATTGTGAGCAAGTCACTTACCCTTCTGGTCCACTTCCCCACCTCCAAGGACTGCAGTTTCCTAGATGGGGAAAATATTAATTTAAACTGCTTGCATAGGGCTGTTGTAATAATTGGTTCAGCAGTGGGACGGATCATGGCATGGAACCAGTGTCTGCGTTTTGGTGGATTGAGTGGGTGAAGCAGGAGAGTCTCTGGCCAACCGTCCAGAGGAATGTGGCTGGCCCACCACCCTGTTCTCCTGGGCGTGCAGAAGACCACCTCAGCCCTCAACAGCCAGCCCCATATGATGGCCCCAGCCTGGACCAGGGCCTTCATGCCCTGCCCATGTGGGGTAAGGCAGCAAAAGGAGAAGGACACTACTGCCATGCCAGCCCTTAGGCTTTAGCCAAAGGAGGATATAGGAATCAGTGGAAGCAACAGGCAAAATAGAAAGTAACATGATGAGGGAGGAGGCGACTGGAGGCAACAGCAGGCAACAGGAGGGAAAAGGAAAAGGCATATTCCTCCTTCTCAGGCCTCCTCTTGCCTTTTATTGCCTCCTCCTCCACTTGCTTCAGTCTTCTGTTCTTGCCTCCTGCTGCATCCTCCTTCCTTCTCCTCTTCCTCCTCATTTGGGCTCCTTTTGCCTTATCATCCTCTTGCCTCCTCTGACCTCCTCTTGCCTCTTCCTCCTCCTCCTGTTTACTCTCTTTGCCTCCTGGTGCCGAATCTGGCTCATATGGCCTCCTCTTGCCTACTTCCCCATTTGTTCCTCCTCCTCCCCCTCCTCTCTTTCTTCCTCTTGCCTCCTCTTTCTTCTTGCTGTCTCCTCTTGCCTCCTCCTCCTTCTTGCTGCCTCCTCTTGCCTCCTCCTCCACCTCCTGCTCTTAGGTGGAGGTGCTTTAGGAGACAGGGTCAGTCCTTGAGCCTAGAAGGTGTTCTGGACACACGGAGCACTCCTTAACACTGTGGATTCAAAATCTTGGCAATCTACTTATGGCAATATACAAAGAAAGAGTCTGAAATGACACAAACCATGTCCCTCTGGCAGTGAGGTTCACCCAGATGGCCTCATGTGTGCAGCTGTAATAGTGTCCATCCCCAGCATGGGGTATGAAAGCTAATGGCCAAGGGGGACACTCACTGGGACCACGTTGCACATCCCTCCAAAGCTGTGCGTTACAGTCCATGCAAGGGCGAGGACTCTGAATTGCTCCCCCCACCTTGCAAAGCACTTAGTGCAAAAGAAATGCATTCCAACAAAGAGGAAGTCAGGCAAAAACACCAGGAGGCCTGCATAGATGAATAAGGAGCTCCTGGACAAACTCAGACACAAAAAGGAAGCCTACAGAGGGTGGAAGCAAGGACAGGTAGCCTGGAAGGAATACAGAGAAATTGTCTGAGCAGCCAGGGATCAGGTTAGGAAAGCTAAAGCCCTGATAGAATTAAATTAAATCTGGCCAGAGACGTCAAGGGCAGCAAGAAAAGCTTCTATATCGGTGATAAAAGGGAGACTAGGGAAAACGTGGGCCCTCTCCAGAAGGAAATGGGAGACCTGGTTACCCGGGATATGGAGAAGGCTAAGGTACTCAATTACTTTTTTGCCTCAGCCTTCACCGGCAAGTGCTCCAGCCACACTGCACCAAGTCACAGAAGGAAAAGGCAGGGACTGGGAGAATGAAGAACCGCCCACCATAGGAGAAAATCAGGTTCAAGACTGCCTAAGGAACCAACCTGAAGGTGCACAAGTCCATGGGACCTGATGAGATGCATCCGCGGGCCCTGAGGGAACTGGCAGATGAAGTGGCTAAGCCACCATCCACCATATTTGAGAAGTCATGGCAGTCCAGGGAAGTTCCCACTGACTGGAAAAGGGGAAACATAACCCCCATTTTTAAAAAGGGAAAAAAGGAAGACCTGGGGAACTACAGGCCAGTCAGTCTCATCTCTGTGAGATCATGGAGCAGATCCTCCTGAAAACTATACTAAGTCACATGGAAAATAAAGAAGTGAAAGCGTTTGACACGGTCCCACATGACATCCGTGTCTCTAAATTGGAGAGACATGGATTTGATGGATGGACTGCTCTGTGGATGAGGGATTGGTCGTACTCAGAAAGTTGCAGTCAACGGTTCGACGTCCAAGTGGAGAGCAGTGACGAGTGGCGTTCCTCAGCGGTCGGTAGTGGGACTGGCACTGTTTAACACCTTTGTTGGCAACATGGACAGTAGGACAAGTTTGCTGATGACACCAAGCTGTGTGGTGTAATCAACACACTGGAGGGAAGAGATGCCATCTAGAGGCACCTTGACAGGCTTGAGAGGTGGGCCCATGTGGACCTCATGAAGTTCAACAAGGCCAAGTGCAAAGTCCTGCACATGTGTCTGGGCAATCCCAAGCACAAATACAGGCTGGGCAGAGAATAGATTGAGAGCCGCCCTGTGGAGAAGGACTTGGGGGTGTTGATTTATGAGAAGCTCAACATGACCCAGTGAAGTGTGTTTGCAGCCCAGAAAGCCAACCGTATCCTGGGCTGCATCAAAAGAAGCGTGACAAGCAGGTTGAGGGAGGTGATTCTCGCCCTCTACTCTGCTCTCGTGATACCCCACCTGGAGTACTGCATCCAGCTCTGGGGCCCCCAACATAAGAAGGACATGGACCTGTTGGATTGAGTCCAGAGGAGGGCCACCAAGATGATCGGAGGGCTGGAGCACCTCTCCTATGAAGACAGGCTGAGAGAGTTGGGGTTGTTCAGCCCAGAGAAGAGAAAGCTCCAAGGAGACCTTATAGCAGCCTTCCAGTACCTACAAGAAAGCTGGAGAGGGACATTTTACAAGGGTATGTAGTGATAGGACGAGGGGTAATGGCTTTAAACTGAAAGATGGTAGATTTAGACTAGATGTACGGAAGAAGTTCTTCACTATGAGGGTGGTGAGGCACTGGAACAGATTTCCCAGAGAGGCTGTCGATGCCCCATCCCTGGAAGTGTTCAAGGCCAGGTTGGATGGGGCTTTGAGCAACCTGGTCTAGTGGAAGGTGTCCCTGCCCATGGCAGGGGTGTTGGAACTAGATGATTTTTAATGTCCCTTCCAACCCAAACCATTCTATGATTCTATGAAATGTTGGTGAAATACCAACAGAGCTGCTGTCAATAAGAGGCCACACAACGCTGAGCAGAGCCTTCAGCTGAGGATCATAACTTGAAGCATTGACAATATGCCAGTGAGAAGCACTCAGCAGAGCATTTCTGAGGAAACCAGTGTCTCCTGCTGTGATAAGGTCTCTGAAATATTTCAGAATGAATACAGGAAGCATATATCTGTATGTGCATTCATCAAAGATGCTGCAAGCATTACAGCACCTGAACTGCCTATGTATTTTATCATATTATTTACAAGCAGGAATGCATGCAAAAGCTTTCTCACAGTTAGACACGAATAACTGCTAAAGACAACTATCTTTTAGAGAGAAGAGAGATTCCCTGGAAGAAGCTGATGTTGACTATATACTTAGAGAGGATTTCTACACCAGTTAGTTAAATTCTCACAGGTATGATTTGCTTCCAAACAGATGGGCAGATCTGCTGTCCTATGCACTGTGAAGTCCAACCTCACTCCCCTTCTGTAATCAGAGCCACTCCAACTGAAAATTCCCACCTCTATCTCCCAGGCATTGATGCCTGAAAAGTACCAGTGAACCTAGAGGTGAGAGGCCGCCACAAACCCTGGTGCTCCCCAGGCACAGCAGCTGCCCCAGCTTCCCCCACCTGCACTGGGCTTTCACTGTAAGTCTGGTTATGACACTCTGGAGAGCCTGTGAGAAATACATTACAGGCTGACCAGAGTCTGTTGGCTGGAAACATTTGGAAACAGCTTCCCTGGCAGCTAGGCAGGGATATAAGGGGAAGGTAATGGGGGTATAGGATCTTCTCCTCCAGGTAGTACCACTCCCTGGAGTGCTCATGAGATGCAATAGCCCTATAGGAGTTTGTAGCATCCTCCTCCATCTCATGGCAGCATGCCACCTAGGAAACACATGTTGGTGATCAAAGGGAAATAGGATTCAGGCTGATTGGAAAAGGCCAGGTAGAGGGACAGCTCTGGCGATGGCTGATGGACAGTGTCTTGATTGTGCCTTTATTATTTAAAACTTGAAGCTTATTTTTTTTTGTGCATTTGTAAATGTGCTTTTTAGAAAAAATCTGTAACTCAGGGTGATAGGAATGGGGGAAGCTGACTATAAAGTGCATGGTTATTTCTAGCAGGATATTTCTCCATCGCTGATGCAGGTGGGAAATTGGAGCTGCTGTGACTCATCAATTTTCCTGTTCATGGTGTCAGGTATGAGTGTCACTCTATATTCAGAGATATCCTTAGCAAGGATGATAAAAAAACATGAAGTGCGAAAACAAGTCAAGTAAGAAGAAAGTCCTAAACCACTGAAATGCAGGAGAGGAACTGCTAAAAAACCCCCAAAATTAACACTAAGCTTTCTGGAAGGAATTACTACAGAGTTAATTTAGTGGTAGCAGTGTGGAAACTGGGAATTCAAACCGAGTTTTTTGAGAGATCTCAGTCCATTACAAGTAGAAATCTTATTAAAATGTAATGTGATTTTGGAAACTAATATGTGTAGGCTCCTTTTAAATCCCAACCATCATGCACAAACTAGATGCATTTCAAGAGGCAGGGCAAGATCTGTAGCAGGTGTAAGTCAGAGAAAGTCTATTAGAAATTAATAGCTTTCAACTAAGGCAGTTGTCCACTGGGGTATATAAGTACCACTGCATTTGCACTGGTTACTTGAGCACGATTCCAGTCTGTGCAACAATTTTAAAGGTGTATCCTTTACTTGTTCCTTAAAATTCTTAATTAAAGTGATGCAAAAAATGAAGAAGCAAAATCTACGTGCCTGGGTGGTAAATAAATCATGGAAGAGCATCTGGGTTTGTTCTGCATTTGTGAGGTACCTAGCACATAAGGAGCTGTATAACGCTAAGATTAAGAATTTGGGAATTGCCACAATACATAAAATATAGATTAAGACTTTCGAAGCCTATTTGTACATTCAACTTTGCCTAGAGACCTGTCTCCAAAACTTTTCCCAAGCTATTTCTTTAGAAGTTCTGCAAGGCACAAAAAGCCAGCAGACTTCAGGACATGCTGCAGGTAGTAATTATCCACTATGGCAATAAAAATCACTAGTGAGACATCATTCCTTCCTGATTACACCAACAGCCTAAGGGCTTCAGCCTTCTAAAAACAGTTAGCAGCAGCAGAAGAGGAACATAGTAACATCAGTGTGAAATCAGGGAAACAAGAAAATGTGACCCATGACAGATATCTTATCCACTCTGCAAGTAGGCTATGTTTATGCCTCTGTTGTGCCCTGGTGAGACAGCTGGCATATGAAAATACACCTGTATAGACAGCCCAAACAACAGTACAGCAAGTAGCCTCAAGAAGTCTGCAGTGATGAGTTGCTTGCTTTCTTGGACCCAGCAACATGATAATGGGTGACTATGTTGATTTGCTTTGAACGCTGTATAACCCTGCAATGCCTACCACAGCTACGGATGCTAGACCCATTCCCAGCACCCTAGGCACCCCTCCATACTGGAGGCTGGTTTTTATCTTTGCAGCCGCATCCATACCTTTACACAGCTGCTCCTTCACACACCTCTGGTATGATCTGATTACACCCAGCACCAAATGGCATGGTTACTCTTAGGGAATTCAGATGGAAAAATAAAAGTCATTCGGGTCAGAAGGTCATTATACATTGACTAATAATGCAGTGCCATAAGCCCTAGAGTATGTAGATCCACTACTGAAGTTGCAGGGATTCTGTCAGCTAAGCTAGAGAAGGCATCAGTAAAAAAATCTCTATTTTAATTTCTATAGACAGTTTTCTTAAAACATATTGCTTAAAAACACATTTTAATGAGAATCACCAATATAATTTGTTTTTCTGCCTATTCCATACAGTCATTCTTTAAAAAGAAGAGACTGTAGATTTACAAAAACTCAAATGCCTCTGCAGCCCAAGGGTAGCATTGTTAGCAGACTGTATTGGATAATTCAACTTCATTAGCAGATTTTTCATCCACAGTGAAAACTAAAAAGAGCGCATACTTCTGCATGCCCATTACTCCACTGTATATTGTGTCTTATGAATTGCCAGTGTCAGATTTATACAAACAAAATTAAAGTGCTGGATTCTGTTGCAGCTCCTTAAGTGTTAATAAGTTAGACCATGGTATTAATTTAGCCTTTGGAAGAGGACAGATCTGAAGGATGATGCGATAGTGGCAGTAGAGGATTTCCATAGGAGTTGAGTATTGTCACCTGTTACTATCTTAGCTGCTAGCTCTTTAGTTCTTGCAAGCACTTAAAGCTTCAGATGGGCCCCCTTCTCTCACTTCTTTACATCAAAAATCCTACAAATGGACAATTTGTAAAATTGTTCAGAGCAGCTCTGGTACCTGCAGGAAAGGGGTCAGGTGTACCACAGAGAGGGAATGTGAAGCGTACTTCTTGGAGATGCACAACCATGGGTGGGCCCTGACACACCACCTCATTCACTCAGGTCAAGGGGACCAGGGCAATGGTCTGCACTAACCCTTTCAACTCAGGCACTTACATGTTATAACATCAGGCACACACATCTATAGGTAACTATTGTACAGCTATTACTTCTTTTTTCCTGCTGCCGTTCTCCCTGTCTGGTTGCGCCACGTGTTCTGGTTATAATCGAGATGAAACAGAATGATTACAGGAACATAAGTGCATTAGGACATGCAGTCAGCTGGAATTGTTCCTTCATGCTCTTTTATGAATAGCTGCTGAGCGGTCAGGGGAAAGTGAATATAAGACCTTGATACAGTTCGTTGCTTTCTGCATGAGTTATGTGAAACTTATACTCTCAATGCAGTTATCTGACTGAGGCTTTTTACACCTTCTGTCCCTTTTTCAGGTGATGGACTGGCAAGCAAAGGCAGCGCCATATATTAGGGTGGCCACAGAATGGGTACATGTGTGATGTATTGCAGTGCTGTAGAAGAGCTAATGCTCCGCTGCACATTGTACTACACAGCAGCTCTGCAATGAGTAGCGTAGATCACAGGAGAGTGCAAGATGGCTCTCTTCCTCCAGTGATATAATTAGATCCTTTGCTCATCTGTCACACCAGAGTGCTGTAGCAACAGACACTCAGCCATCTGTGACTGCTCCTCCATCAGGAACACGGACACATCTGCATGTTGCCATGTGCCCTGATAGCAGGAGCTCAGACCTCTGGCTTAGGCCTACGTCACTTCGGCTCCTACCCACGCTGTCTCCGACTCTGACAGCGACAAGGGGCAGAGACAGCAAGTGTAAAGCTGTATGGAGGGATCTTCTCTGGATATCTCATTCTTCTTCCTGTATCTTTTGTGTCTTGCCATCTCTTTTAGTGTGCTTTTCTTTGGATGCCCCCTGGGCGCATGGATCTGTCGTTATTATTTAGTTTCCCTTGTGCCATCTAGAGCTGTAATAAATGCTGAAGGTCACTGTCATCAGCATATTACAGTACAAGCATCACAGAGAAATGGGGCCTGTCCCTGTAGGGAGGAAACATCCTGAGCCTCAGAGACAAGAACTCAGGCCTTCTCATGTGGCAAAAGCTTCATTTACCTCTAGCGGCAATCCTATGAACTCCCGAGTCTAAGACATTGCATTATGAGAGGTTATGTTTCACTTTGCTGTTTCATAGCAATCCTCCGCAAGGACACAAGGCACTGTGTCTTGTAGCAGGGATGTTTGATCTGAACTTATGACAGCTAGACACCAAAAATGAAAGTGAGGTATTTTTCAACATTTGTAAACGTTCCTGCCCAAGTGGGATGAAAAGTGGAACCATAGCAAATATTCAAAGGCAGATAATCTTAAGAAACAAAAATTAGATCCCCACACATCAATTAAAATGTTTCATTTCTGTCACAGACTGTTTATTTATGGGTTTTATTTATAATTTATGGCTGTATCAAAACCCTTTGTGACATTAGCAAAGGCACAGCAAGGCTCTGGATTATGGTCATGACCTTATTCCTGAAGCTGCCTGGTTAAAAATGCACCTGACGGTGGTGGAGAGGCTGAGGACGGCAGTTTCCCTTCCTTGGACACAGGGCTGGAGAGCTTTGCCCTCCTTTGCTTGGTGTCAGCTGGAGCCAGCTGAGACAAGTGCCAGGGGGTGTTTCCCATAAAGTCCCATCATGAAAGGACCTTAAGATTTGGTAGCCGCTTCCAGCCTTTCCAGCAGCTGGTGCAGGCAGAGCTGCTGCAGCTGCAAGTTGCAGCAATCACTGCATGCAAAGGGGGAGCTGGGGGCGTGTGACACCCCCATCCTCATATCCTCCAGCGCCATCCTTTCCCTTAGGTGACCTGCACTATCATCAGTTCTCCCTTCAGAAACAGCAGCCTCTGCTACTCTTGATAATATTTCAGTCATCTCTATCCGCACAAAACGTGCAGCACACATCTTTCAGCTGCACTCTCCTGCAGTGCTCTAAAATCATTTAAGCAAGGTGTTTCAGGTAGATGCCATGGTTATCAGGCTTTTTTGCAGGCAGAGGGAAGATGGATGTACTGCTGTATTCCTGTGGATTGCGTTCAGCCACATCAGCTGGAAAAGTTGAGCCACATCTGAGCTAGATGAGGCTCTCCTGTCTGATATGTGTCATAGAAATCATGTCTTCAGATGATGCCTTGCCACTGGAGACAAAATGAATAGTATCAAACGTCTCCAGAAAGGATGGTTCTTAAGGAAGAAACTCCATGTTTTCACCCTGTGTGATATGTCCAAAGACCTAATTTTCACATACTAAGACCTCATTTTCATGTGCTGGACTTGTGAGTGAAGAGGTTGTTAATGTGCTGTCATGGTTTAACCCCAGCCAGCAACTAAGTACCACACAGCCGCTCGCTCACTCCCCCCCACAGTGGGATAGGGGAGAGAATCAGAAGAGTAAAAGTGAGAAAGCTCGTGGGCTGAGATAAAGACAGTTTAATAGGGAAAGCAAAAGCTGCACGTGCAAGCAAAGCAAAACAAGGAATTCATTCCCCGCTTCCCATCGGCAGGCAGGTGTTCAGCCATCTCCAGGAAAGCAGGGCTCCATCACACGTAACGGTTACTTAGGAAGACAAACACCATCACTCCAAAGGTCGCCCCTTCCTTCTTCTTCCCCCACCTTTATATGCTGAGCATGACGTCATATGGTGTGGAATATCCCTTGGGTCAGTTGGGGTCAGCTGTCCCAGCTGTGTCCCCTCCCAGCTCCTTGTGCCCCCCCAGCCTGCTCGCTGGTGGGGTGGGGTGAGAAGCAGCAAAGCCCTTGGCTCTGTGTGAGCACTGCTCAGCAGGAACGAAAACATCCCTATGTTACCAACACTGTTTCCAGCACAAATGCGAAACAGAGCCCCATACTAGCTACTGTGAAGAAAATTAACTCTACCCCAGGCAAAACCAGAAGATGTGCTCAGCCCCAGGCTCCACCTCTTTTCTTGTCGAGGCGAAGCACTGTTCTCTCTAGGGGAGAAGAACCAATAGAGAAGGGGCAAGAGACTGTTAGGGGTCTTGTAAACTTCCCATGCTTACCAGCCTTCAGCTGGATCTCCTCAGTGCTTGCCTGGCACCACCCCTCCTGCCTGGATCTCAGCTCCCTTGAGAGGTTTCTGTTCCTGTGTTTTATGTTGTCCAGGGTTTCAGGAGGCCATCTGGTCTATCACCCCATCAGAGAAAGGCCAGCTTTGAAGTTAGATGCACCTTCAAAGTTAGATCAGAACATATACAGCCAAGTTGTGAGTATCTTCAATGGTGGAGACTCCACAACTTCTCTGGGCAACCTGGTCCAGTGTTTGACCACCCTGCCTGAGAATTTTTCCCCCTAATACCCAGTGGTATTGGTGTTACAGTACCACAGCCCAATATATGCACTGGACCTTTTGTTGCCCCTCTCCTTTCACATCCACAGGTTCAAGGTAGCGATGAATTATTGCCTTTACCTGGGAGTTTCATCTGCTTCACCTCTCTTCTTATTCCCTTCTATCTATGTGGGACTAATTTTAAGCTGGAGCTGCTTCACTTCAGTGTGCACTCAGCCTCCAGCTACCTAGGCCTCTAGCACTTGTTGAACGGGTGGTTGGTACTCCCTCATTGGCAGTCAGCTGGACACAAGAGCACCTTAAGATGAGAAATAGCTGGAGTTTGCTAGATGCAAAAGTCTGCCTGGCCACTCTTACCCAACAGCAGCAGCTGGGACAACCCACACTCACTCAGAGAGTACCCAGAACTCCCCAAAGAGCCCATAAGACTGGGAGGATCTAGAAGCAAAGCCCAGAAGCAGCTGTGCAAATTCTTGCCACTGTTGGCTGCCCTGGTTTGCTGTGCTCTGGGGAGCACAGAGACTGTGCTGTTAGTTGTTTTGTGCATCTGATTTCAATATTTGTGCATATAGCTGTCCTTAATAGCAGCTCATTACCTTATTTTATGGAGTGTCTAGTTGCAGCAAAATGGCAGCCTTTGCTGTGATATAGGAGGGGTGATGCAGGAGAGGACTTAACAGATCATTGTAAAGGTTGGGGGCATTCCCACTGCTCTCCAGAGGTTTGCAACAAGCCACTGTTCAGTACCAGAATATCATCAGACAATGCTTAACCACGCACCTGTGAGGTTTTAGCAAAGTTTATTCTTTTGTCTTAGAAAATAATTATTCTGAGTATCCCTGTTTTCCATGGCCCATGTCTTCTGCCTGGTAGGGACCCCCTGGACATGGGGCAGGGTTGCAGGGGATCATCACTGCCCCCACATCATCTTCCCTGCAAATGGGGCAGCATCTTCTGTCTGGTGTCCTCTGCCTCACAGCAGCTGAGGGCTTTGTTGTTTGGAGAGAGGATCACAAGAAGACAGGACAGTTTAAGGACATGATGGCATTGAGACCAGGCTTTGAGGGAAGAGGTGTAGACATGATTGCTTTATGGGGGGAAAGGCTGGGGACCTGACTTTGATCCCACTCCTTCCACACCCAGGCACAGGCAGGCATGTTGCCTGCTGATAACCGTGACCACTCCTCTGTACTGCTCATCCCTCTCACCACCCAGAAACAGCAGCAATGGGCAAAGGGGAAAGCCATGTCCCTTGCCCATTGCTGGAGATAAAAAAAAAATTGACTTGGAATTTACTTTTTTATACTTTTCAGTGTGTGATATGAAAGTGATGTGAATAAGGCTATTGTTTACTGATAATTCTCAGCTTTCAGTACAGAAAAATATATAATCTCTAGTCATTTTATGGACAATAAAGTCAACATTTTATTTGCAGCCCTCTGCAATTTTAGCTGAAGGAACATAACTTGCTATAATTTTGAATCATTGATTGAAAATTTGTTCACCACAAAGTATCATTGCTGTGCTCAAATTTTCCACATTCACATTTGTGCTGACACAGCTCCAGTGAAATGATAATCTTGTCTAATCACTAGCACAGAGCAGTTAGGAGGCCTGTGGGTTTTTTGAATGTATATATTCAGTACACCAATATAGCTGCATCAGTGGAAAGCCTCAGCAAACGTATTTCTTGATTGGTGTAATTCAGCAGGCTCTTGTTAGAGGTTGTAATTAACTACCACCCAGTGCACAGACAAAAAAAGTTTGTGAGGCTGCTGCTAGACTGGAGATAAATCATTTGTTTGGGAAAAGTAGGACTACAGTGAAGAAAAGGTGATATGGGGCCTAACTGAAATATTACTAGAAAAATTGTTCTAGAGCTCATAAAATAGCTTACTAGACAAAGTCCTGTACACAGACAATGAAATGTATGTGCCAAAATCAATTAGGACCTTATGAAAATTTAATCAAAGTTTATAGTAAATAATTCCACCCTAGATAAAGCTACATTTCATTAATTTTTTATTGTTACTCATTTAAACTGAAGTGATTACTGCACAGAGCAGAAACTTTGTTGTCATAAATTAATCTAAGCACAGTCCAGGGATCAGTTTGGGGTAAGCTCTTTGCTTTGTGTTAAGATTCCTGGTGCTGCTCCAAGAGGCAGTTCAGCATTTTAACGAATCCCTTCCAGTCTAATGTATGTGTTGCCCTCGGAGCAGGGACTGGACCTCAGGTCTCTCCCTGTACAAGCAAGTGCCAAATCCCTGGCTAAACCATTAGATTTTGGATTAGCAAAGCCCTCGTTCCTCTCTGAAGTGCAGAGTAAGTTTAGCTGAAGGACTGGAGGGTCGCCGGCCTCCTGGCTAGCCGGTATCATGGTGGCTTGGGCGCTTTCCATGCCAATGGTGGAGAATGCTAAAGAGTCTTCCACATAAGCCCTTTTTTATGCATCAGTGACTGTTCTTTCTTCCTCAGACACCTGTGTGAAAACCTGAATATATCCAGTTATCTTTTCTGCATAAATACAGCAAAACTTACGAGGGACTTGGGTTTTCAGATGGTAGAGTCCATACAAGTTCCTTAGGCTTTTTTGAAACCAAGACCTGTTATCTCTGTATGAACAAGATAGTCATTGCATTGCTCGTATCTGTCCATTCCTATGCTGGCTGTGGACTGATGTGCCTAAATTTATGTTTACCTGGAAGATTTCAAAGACCTTACATGCGTGCAGGTGGCATGTGTGGCATGTGTGTCTGTGCATAGTCTGCAATATTTACTTTGGTTGAAAGAGTGTTGGTTTTAACACCCAGATGGGGGTTCGAGGTCCTGGAAAATAATTCTAGAAAGCATTCAGGGAAATCAGAATGTATGAACGGCTCAGCATTTTGTGATAGAAAGGGTTAATGAAATTCTTAGCAGTGTAAAGAGGGAAATAATGATTAAGGGTTGAAAGGTGGCTTTTAGGTTTGTGTACAAAATTGGCTAGACTAGGCCTAGGGTACTGTGTAGTTCTGGCATACTTATATTAAAAGAATCATGAAAAGTTGCTGAGTGTGCCAAAATACCATAAAAAAGTTTTGGAGATTGGAGGAAATACAATTCCTTGGGAGATTTTAAAGAGCACCATCACTTTAGCTTAGCAAAGAAAAGTTCAAGGTGACTTCAAGAGGAAAATTAACTGGAAATGGAAGTGTTCTTTAGTTCACTTTATAATTATGGACAAAGGCATAACAAGAAATGATGGTTCAAAGCCAGGTTAGACAAATGTAAATGAGAAATAAGGTGCAAATATGTTTTAGGGAAGTTATAAACTATTGAAGCAAACTACAGAAGAAAATGGTTGGTTCTGCATCTCCTGATACGTCCAAATGCCTTTCTGAAGTTTGCCTAAGTCAAACACAAATGATCAGACTCAGCACAGAGATAAGTGGGTGAAATTAAGTAAGTGGTCGGTGTTCTGGCTGTTTCTGGTGCTGAGGATCTAGATTTTATCTTTTTATTAGATATGGATTATGTAATTTTACTTTTTAAGTGTAAAGTTTATCAGTATTATTGCAAAACATTCACTGGGTCTGTAAAAATCATCAATCAATTGAGTATTGATATGGCAGGTAGCGGTTTGATCAGAAATGCAAAATATCAGAACATCTGTGTGATTAATGAAGCAGCTGTGACACAAGTGATTCCACATTAGTGGGGCAGCTGTTTGTTCTAAGAGAGCAAGTGGAGTGTTGTTTCAGAAAGAGTAAAATCAATTACATTCCTGGAGCTCCTCCCAATACAAAGAGCTGTAGGAACATACTCCCACTGCTAAAGGTCAGATTGATTCAGTGGCTGTCATAATTTCCTGCAAATAAAACACCTCCTTACAAAAGTAAATAAACAAGTGCTAAATTTAATGCAGTATGAATGAATACTCCAACAAATATCAATGCCTCAGTTGTCTAGGCAGCTAACCAATTATATTTATGTTTATAAAAATGACTACAAAAATCGGAGAAATCTTCACATTTTGCACTGATCTCCCTCCTTACAGCTTCGTCATGTTCTTGGGACTTTTCAACCTGGACAGGGACAGGCAGAACAGCCCCACAGCAGCTGTTCAGCGCTAGATGTCTGAACCAGGGGACCCATCTCTGCTTCCAGATGCCCGAGTTGGGGGGCATCCTGTCCTTGCCCACATCAAAGCAAGCCCTGGACACATGACTGTCAGGGAATACATTTGAGTTTCCCCAAAACCTATTCTTTGTGCAACTCAAGCTGCCCTACAAGAAGCACAGCACACAGGCAAAATCATCCAAACCCAAGATCTGTCCTTTCACCCAGGGACCAGAGGAAACAACAAGCATGGGATGGGATGGACCACCTTCAGCCCAGCCACCCCTGGGTGCCTGAGCTCCAGGAGCAGGAAATTAAGATCTGTGTTAATCTTAAATGGGGTTGGCAATGTGTCTTCAATAAGAACTTTTGATCCACTGCTCCTTTGGGAGTGAAATAAATTGTATGATCAAAGGCAGCTATAATTCTGCATGCATGGGTTTATGCTACTCCATTCAGAAGTAAATTCAGATGAGCTTCCATGGGATTTTAAATAGATGAACTCCTATTCATATCTGTGGGAGCAGAACTAGCCTATTTCAGATCTTCTTATATGTGCTGACTGGGTGATATCCAATAGCCTCTTACTACCTTCACACATTGCCTCGCTGCTATTTATGGCATGTTGATATCATATTGCACCATGGGGATGCCACCCTACTTATTGTCACATTTGCAACCTAAAATATCAGGCAGGTGAATTAATATGCAGGAAGTCCAGGCAATGGACTCCCACTGGCATATAGCACAATTTGTCCTTCTGCCAGTGAAAACCTTTGCACAGGGATTTGACTTCCCCTGGGCTGATCATGAAAGGCTCTGTGAATTTGGTTTGGTCCCATCCCTTCCTCAGTGCTGATAAAGGTGAAGAGAAGCAAAGGAAGGAAGTTAAAGCCTTCCTCCTCAAGGGATTTGGTTAACCACATCCATCTGGAATATTTTTATTATCAGGGAAAATAACAAGAAAAACAGATGAACGGCACAGGAAGGTATTAGCAAATTTCTTTGCTCCCATTCCCCCAAGAGAAAGCCCTTTCTGCACATCCATCATATTTATATTTCACCTCCCCTTTTCTCCTTCTTTTCTGAAATTCTCCAAATAACACAACTTAGTTGTCTCCTCTCCTGTTCGCCGAAGTTCTTGATGTTTGATGAATAATCCTGTTTCTCTCCTTCAAACCAACCTGAGAATCCCCCTCCTTGCCATGAGTCCTCTCCAACAACACCCCTCCTGACCTAAATTTTCAGTCCCTTCTTGCCATCCCATGGGGCAGTTATTACCCCCATATCAAAGAGGAACATTTCTCACAGTGTCTTTTCATTATTTTGAGAAAGGTCAGGCTGCCTCCCAGCACCAACTCCTTCAGCAGCATCTCAGCATCTTGGTGCTTCTCTCACTTCTCTGGATAGTGAAGCAGAGGGCCAGCAGCTCTGGAAAATGAGCATCTGACCTGCTTGTTGCTTTCTTGAGCCTCGAAGGCAATGTCAACATTTTGATTTGTCTTTGGTATCCCAGATGTGGGTCTCAGTGCACTGAAAGTCTTCAAAAAAGGGGATGTTTGTTCTGATGACACCACCCTTTTTGGCAATGAGGATTTATCTTCAGTCCTGCTGAGTTTCCTCTACAAGTTGTGCTTCCTGAATGTACAGATTTCCTGGAACTGGAACTATGTCAGGGAAAATCTAGAAGAAGGCACTGAAGAAGTGTCCTTTCTTGTATCAGACCTGCATTCCCATGATGTCTCATCCTGTACCAAGAACAGGGACATACTCACTACAGTTTTGTTGGGCTCCATCTTGTTCTCGGCTATTCCAGCTCCTGAGTCCGTCCCCAACAGTGCAGCTCTACAGCTACATTTTGGGAGTGTGGTTTGAATGGTTAAAGCAGCCAATGGACATCCAGGAATATGCCTCCTACTCCTACCTCTCTGCTGTGTCCCCGCCTCTCCCTCTCTATCTGCTGTTAGGCAGGGGAAGGCAGTGGCCCCCGAAAATTTCCTAATATTTGCAGAATGCTTTGGGAACCCTGAATGAGAGGATCCCTAAATACAGGCACAGGCTGACGTCAAGCCAAAGAGGATGAACTGAAAGAATCAAAGCCTGGAAATGGCTTGCTTGGACCTTTGCTTCCCTTCTGAAAGTTCAGGAACACTGCAGCACCCCAAAGCATTTCAGGGACACTGTGAGGAAGGAAATCTGAAGCCTCAGAGAAATGATACTGGCAAAAAAAAAGTCTCTTTTTTTCTTTTAGGTACAAGCAGATGAAAGGGACTCTCTGATTGCAAACAGGTTTAAACCGTGGTTTGTGGATCTGTGTCCAATGTTGGAATAGCAGTGGGATGCTAAAGCTTCTGCAAATACTGCCACAGTATTATTGCACTAATAATTGCCCTTTTCATCTAAATGAGGCCTGGAAAAACTTGTTTTCTGCTAAAATCACCATGTGGTATGCAAATGTATTTATGTGCTATGCTTGTATTTTCACAGGCTTACTAGGTTTAGCCCTGGAGTGACTGATGGTCCTGTTTTTAGAAGGACACTGAAGACATGGGCAGTTGATCTGCCAGTAGAGAACAAGGAAAATCTGATTAAGCAAGTAAATAAAATAAATGCATTGTGTGTGCAAAGGAACTCTGTTGCCACATTGGCTCTGCAGAGCCCTCTGGGCTGACTTGGTTTGACTGTCCAGCTGTGGGGCCAAATGGGTACATGGCACTTGGCCCACAGCTCTGGTCTTTTCTGCCCTGCAAACTTGAGGTCCTGTGGCTCCCAAAGTTGGCAGACCCAATGCAGTTTGCAGCTTAGCCACTGCCTGCTCTGCTACTTCGCCACACAGGACAGGCTCTCAAGCCGCGGCTGCACTGATGGGAAGGCCATCGGGTCAAGCCAGCCTTCCTAAGAGGAATTTCAGATAGTAATTTGCCTTTGTCTCCCTGGGGTCAGGGCAGCATTGTGCACAGCGTTGCAGTCGCCAAGGTTCCTGCGGAGCTGAGCTGCAGCAGAGCCCTTGCATCAGCCAGGCAAAAGCCCAGAGGCTGAGACAGTTTAATCCAGCACTTGCTGGAGCAGGAGGAGGAGGAGGAGGAGGATAAAGACTTCATCAGAAGCATTTCTGGGCTCCCTATGCAATCAGCTTTCACAAACGATGCTGTTCGTTCTCCTGAGAGAGGGAGGCCTTATCCTCATAGCCCTATACAAACATACAGCAAATTGTAAATTTTATAAGCAACTGAAAAACATTTCTTATAATGAAAAGTATCTGGCAGCTATATCAACAGCTGCTCCTGTGCCCCCATCAGTGCATGTACACAGCCTGCCACGTTAGGGACACTACAGTGGTATGTGAATTAGGAACAGAATCTCCCAGGAGCATTCAACCATGCAGGTATACAGCATACAGAAGAGGTAGTTATATTAGCTATTGGTATGAACACGCTTCTCAGGATGTGTAGAATAGCTGGGTTGAGTACAGCACATACACAGCATTCACTGAGAATGAAAGATATCACTGAGAATGTTGATATCCTTCCAAAATCTGAGCTAGATTTTGGCAAAAATTATGGATCCAGTGGGACACCAGTATGGATCGTGGGTTTCCTTTAGCTTCTGGAAGATGTGGATGGTTTTTTTTAAACTACAGTTTAAAAATTCCCTGAAATGAATTCAACACACTTCAAAAGTCTCAACTCAGTGTAACAGGGATCACTGAAGCTTTCCCAGGCTCTGTCAGTATTAGCAATATGAGGACTCCAAGGGGATTTCTCCTGTAACATTTCTAGATAAATCTGGAAATTCCTGCATGTTACTAATTGCCCAGAACAATTGTAGGTTGGGATGGGTACGAGCTTCATAAGAGGTAGCCATTGCTAGACTCTAGAAAGAAAACTGGTTTACTTATTGAATGAAATTAATAATGTCAAGTTTAGACCTCTTCTTCCTATATCTTGATTATGCAGATTATCCATAATTTGCAACAATGGTCTAGATCTCCAGCTGAGCAGTCTTCATTGACTTTATTAGGAAGACTTGATGAGGAAGGTTACTTGTGCAAGGGGCTGGGTAATCTAGCAGATAGGGGTGGATGAGGTGGCAGCAAATGACTCTCAGCAGAAAGGACCAGGAAACAAATAGGAATCAGTAGCTTGGATGCTGGACTCCGTGAAATATGAGAGTGAGCAGAGCCACGTGCAATGGTAAGGATCTGGGGTGGGAAATAAGTCAGTTACTGGAGTTAACAAATGAAAAAAACATGCCTGCAAGTCAAGGTAAGAAGAGGGAGGAATAAGCTTCTTTCAACAAAACTCTTATTTTGAGAAGTGTGATGATGGGGCAGACAGGCAGTGAAAATATCGCAATGCCAATTAGATTGAAAGTCAATTGGAAAAGACTTGTTGAGCACGTTAAAGACTGTTAATTTTTGTAAAGTTTCAGTAGGAAAACTAGACAGGAGGTGGACAGTAATTAATGTAAAGTGCAAGGAAAAGCCCAGGAAATCAAATGTTAACAGCCTCCACAATGAAACAGAATGAGTTAATCATAATTATCATTATTACAATGTGTATCAGAGGAATTAATAATCGTTAGCTAATTGTCAACAGTGCCATCCTAACTTTCTCCTAGTGCATTTGCATGTTTTCCACCTCTTATTTGGTCTCATTAGTTTAAAGAGATGCTGTCAACTTGAAATTCAAGCTTTTAAAAAAAATAAATTAAAAGCTATTGCTCTTCCCCTTCCGCCAATTATGACTTTGCACTTATGTACTGCTATTTTAAAAATGTTTTTTCTTCCTCATGTCCAAAAGTTGCAAAAGGGAAACAAGCTACTGTGGAACAGTGACAGTCATTAAAAAAAAATGCCACCAAAGATTCAAAGTAAACCAACTGGAAAATCTATTTCTTTCTGGTCTCTTCTCGGACTCAAAATGTAAAGACCCCAAATGAATACAATACCTGATCAGAGCTGTTCTTCAGATAAATGTCATGCAGAGTTACAGACAAGAACCAAAGCTTCAGCTATGTCTCATGTTTCTTCAGAGAGCTGCACTTTACAAGAAAAGTTACCCGAGTTTCTTATCAGTGGGGAATATACCCTGGATAAATGCAGGGATTTCTGTACTTTGTGTTGAATTTAAAGCGAAAATTGAACCTTCCTTAAGATTATGTTATGATTCTAGGGAATGATGCTACTGGTGATCTTTGAACCATTGTTATTTCTTATTTTAGAGATGGGCCCATTATGTACAAGTCATATGTACTTTGACTGATACTCCACAATACAGTCTGTTATTTGTGTTTGTCATCCTTTACACCTTTGGTCATAGTTTTCATTATTTATATTGTTATAATGTCCTTTTTATATATGTACTTTATTACCTTGTGGAGACAGAATAAACTTTTTTAAAGTTTTGTTCAATTTTCTAGATCATTCTGCAGTGGAGAAATAGTTATGGGTAAGCCCACACTCCAAGTTGAACAAGGTTAAAAAAACCCAACCAAACAAATTCAACTTGTATAATGCATTAAATGTTTATAAATGCCATCAAAAGTATTATAAGACTTGAGGCTAGAGGTTGTATCCTTTTATTAAATGAGCTACTAGGCTTGGAAAAATTATATTGGTCTGTCTAATAAAAGATATGTATTTTACCCACATAGTAGTTTTATTATGAAGCTGTGGGTAGTTGCCAGTGCCGTCAGACCTGAAATGAGCACTGGCATGGTGATAGCAGGATGCTCGATCTGTCTGTCCATGTCTGTCTGTCCCCTTGCTGGTCAAGTAAAGCACCCAGCTGCTCACATCCCGGCTCCCCGGCTGTGGACGCAGCCCAACCCTCATGGCATGGTCAGGAGGCAGGTCTGGGCAGCTGTCCTGCTCCAGCCACCATCAGCAAACATGGGGCTGACTGACACGTCCCCCAGACAGCACCCATCATGAGATTTGCACATCTCATCATTCCTTTCCTGGTTCTTGGCCCTCCTTTTTGCTGCTTGTACCTCCCTTCCTAGACCCCAGCCTCCCCCCAGTTACACAACCTGCTTCTGAAGCCCTTTCCCTGCTTGGTACCAGTTCTGCCACATCCATACCCAAACTTGGTATTTTTGATTCATTTACCTGGGTAATCTTGGCCTTGCATGGCATTCTCTGCATCATTAATAAAAGGTTTTAAAGGGTTTTTTTGATGGTGTTGGACCTGGGATTAAGGATTTTCTTGGTGTCATATATTAACAGGGCCACAGGGACTCCTCACATCTAGATCTGCTCCTCCCATGACAGTTAGGACAGAGGGATGATATTGGGGCATGAGGGCAGAAACAAGAAAGGCATAACAGGAAAGAAGAGGAACAAAAAATATGTCTGCAGGATGTTTTGGAAGGTGGGACAGTAGGTGAAGATGCTGGGAGCCTTTGGGAGGAGCTTGTCAGTCCCACATCCAAAACTGGAGCTGAAGGAGGTTGGCTGGAGTGGCTGGCTTGCTCCATACTAGGCCATCTCCCCTCTGCTTGCCTGGACCATACGGCATGAACCCCTGCAGGCTATGGCCCAGGGACCCTCGTGGGCAGTGCAGCCCTTTCATCGTGGGTGCCACACTTCCCCTGGCCAACATCTGCCAGGGGCTGCAGGATGACACAGCCTTCTATGGCACACTTTGGGTGCTGGGGTGAGTGAGAAGACTTAGAAGCCACCCATATTCTAATAGCCAAAAGGTCGGGGGCACCACAACCATATACACATGAAGGGTTAGCCATGAGCAGAGCTTTCTTCCTTCAAGAACTTCTCTGGTCCCCCTCCATGATCAAGACCTCCCTCTCCCTTGGAAACTGACTTACTCCCCAGATGCTGGCAGCTCACATCCCGCCTCCTGAACAGCTGTGTTCTGAGCCAAACTTTGCAACCTGAACATGGATGCCTAGGCTGGTTCCCTGGAGGAGAGGTGTGAGCAGGATGTAACAAGAGACACTGGTAAGTCTCCCCCCCCCGGGTCTGGGCTTGTCCCCAGTGACTTCTACAGACCTGTAACAGCTCTAGGTTCAGCCTGCAGGAAAAGAAAGCTCTAATGAGTGCAGATAGAAGTCCCACAGCACAGGTGTGCCTTCCGTCTCTTCATCTAACCTGCAGACCTGCATGAAGCCCTGCCCCAGAACTAGGCTTTGTGTCAGACCAGAGCCGTGCTCTCACGAGCTGCTCTGCCCTGGGCTGCTTTTGAGGCAATGCAAAGAGCAGTGAAGGGTCCAGGAGCAACCTGCTGGTTTAGTCCACACCAGAGACAAGGTCAGGCTTGAGTTAATCTAAATGTGGATGTAATGCACTAACAGAAGAAGAAATAATGTCTCTCTTCAGATGCACTAAGAACACTTGTCAGGACCCATGGGAAGCATCCTGGTCTTTCTTGTGGGAGACTTAAAAAGAAGGTCAAATGTCCTGAAGCTTTCATGGCTTCTACCACAGCTGCAGTTTGTATTTCAAGTGGTTGGGTAGGTGCTGCCCTTGGGACTATGACAAAGTGTCTGTGAGCACTGCAGGAGGAATAGGTCCCGCAAACCATGGAGGCAGTAGATTACAGCATACCTGCAATCTGTAAAGCATCTGAGAGAGTAAAAAAAATATATATATATATTAAAAACCACTCCCTTCACTGATGATGAAGATCTATAATAATAATAAAAAGCACCAACAGCAAGCCCAGGGATCACAGAGATGTACTAAAGAGGTACATCTATGAGATCAAATATGGTAGAAATCAGCTACAGTTTAAATTAAAGTGTACATGTAAGAGAGAAAGTAAGCAGAGGTTATGTATGTGCAAACACACCTTGTTTATACTCTGCCTTCTGTATAGGAGTGTCCTGAACTTTGGTATGTTCCAAACCTGTGGCTCTGTGAAAATCCTCTTTGTCACTGAGTTTCATAGCACTGAGACTCTTTTGGAAGGACACCAGCATGCCTCATGGGGCCAAACTGGGCCCATGGTGCAGCTGCAAAGAGACTGGGACACCTGCAAGGAACTAGGCAGAGCACAGAGTGCAGGATCCAACCAAACAGGACTACATCTGGCCTGCAAAGAGCTAAAAGATTTCCCCCAGCTGTACCAGCTGGTCACCCTAATCCCAGTCTGAGACAGCATGGAAGGTCTGCAGCCCCATGCTGAGACCAGCCCTTGGGCCAGTCCCAGACTAGCAGCAGCCGTTTGGAGAAGACCAGTGTTTCCATCTTGCCCCCAATTCCCAGCTCCAGCTGAAGCCTCTCAGCCTCCGATTCACTGGTGTCTTATAAATAACGTGCTGAGTCTCAAGGGCTTTCGCATTTCTGAAGCCCTTGTATTCAAGAAGGATGCTCTTCATCTCCTCTGCAACTGGGAAGAGTGGCTGGCTGTCCTCTAGGTCATGACAGACTGTCCCTTCCACTTACATGCCATGGGAGAAGGGCATTTGGAAGAATGAAAGAATTTGGAGGAATTAAACATTTACACAAGTTTCTTTTGTAAACTGAGAGCTTCAAAAGCATCAGAGTTTGATTCAGCTGTGAGAGTAGCCCCAAGGACTGGATGTTTATTGGAGCTGCTCTTGGAGGTGATGTGTCAAACCCTGCTCCCAGGGTCAAAGCAGGCGGCACAGGAGCCTGCCACACACCCACCATGGGAAACACTGACGTGAGTCAACCTGCTGGCTGTCTGAGGAGCTACTATCCATTCTCAACATTTTATCCTGATTACTGGTTCATTCATTTGCACTTGCATGCTTCCTTGAAATTCCTATGGAAGAGAGGATTGCATTAGGAAGGTGTAAAGCCTGTCAGAGAAAATAGGGATCCTCTTAGTTTTGCAAATGAGAACATCTCCCCCATTTTCAAAATCTCTTCCAGTTTTATCCAGGTGTCGTGGTTTAACCCCAGCCAGCAACTAGGCACCACGCAGCTGCTCACTTACTTCCCCCCCACCCAGGGGGATGGGGGAGAGAATCAGAAGGAAAAAGGTAAAACACATGGGTTGAGATAAGAATAGTTTAAGAGGACAGAAAGGAAGAAAATAATAATGATAATAATAACAATAATAAAATGACAATAATAATAATAAAAGGATTGGAATATACAAAACAAGAGATGCACAATGCAATTGCTCACCACTCGCTGACCGATGCCCAGTTAGTTCCTGAGCAGCGATCCCCCCCCAGGGCAACTCTCCCCAGTTTATATACTGGGCATGACGTCACATAGTATGGAATACCCCTTTGGCCACTTTGGGTCAGCTGTCCTGGCTGTGTCCTGTGCCAACTTCTTGTGCCCCTCCAGCTTTCTTGCTGGCTGGGCATGAGAAGCTGAAAAATCCTTGACTTAATATAAATACTGCTTAGCAACAACTGAAAACATCAGTGTGTTATCAACATTATTCTCATACTAAATCCAAAACATAACACTATACCAGCTGCTAGAAAGAAACTTAACTCTATCCCAGACAAAACCAGGACACCAGGTTTTTGAGTTCTAGTCACTGTTAGAAACTAAAGTGCCAAAAACCTGTAACAACAGCATTTTTGTCTACTGTTTCTACCCCATCCAACAATGGCAATCCAAGGGAGGTAGGATCCAGAGGAGAGCTTGTTCCCACAAGCTTTCTAATGTTGTGAAGCCCAGGGTTTTGCAAACTGCTCTGAGGATATTGAGGAGTTTTATGAGCCCACATGTTGAACCTTTTAGTTTTGTCCATTGGCATCCTCAAAAATGCCTTGCTTGGTATAAGTTTGCATTGTGTTTGATTCACTAGCTCCCAAAAATTACTTTGTCTTTGCTTCCATCTCCAGCTGAACACTATTCATATGAATGCAGAACTGCTGAATTTAATCTCAGCATGTATCAGCTTTCAAAAACAGGGACACTTGGGAAACATTGTTTTTAATTAAAAAAAAAACTTTGCAGTTTCTCCAGCTTTCCCAAGGACATCTTGCTTCTGTAGGACTCACCATCCCTGTTCTCTGCATCATGTAACCAGGCTCTCTCTAAGAAGGATTACGTATGCATGAAAAGCAGAGCCTGTAACCTTTCTGCACAGTCAAACCAGCATCACAATGTGCTGGCTACGGGAAATGTGGGATGAGAAGGGACTTTCGGAATTATTAGGCTCCATCCCTTGATATCACATGCCACCACATTATATAATCCTTTTCTTAAAAATATTGAATTGCATCTTAAAAGTAACTTCGTTTTTTGCTCACATTATTCCTGTTGAAAAGCTGTTGCCAGGACTTCATTCTTATGGGTGGAAATGGTTTAATTTTCTGCCGATATCTATTCATGGCTATACTCATTTGCTCTTCTGCTAGCACTGCCCTGCAGCTTTTCTCTTGGTAGACGTCTACCCCCTGATGTTACACATAAATCAAAACCGTTTCTCTTCTCAGTCTTTACTTTTCTGGGTTAAACAATCCAAATTCTTCCTGTCGTCTTCTGTATGATCATCTCTGCATTCCCCACTTCTCCTAGGTGTATAACCTGGACTTGGGCCAGGCTGAATTTATCTTTCTTGAACATGAAAACCAGTATGCATATAGGAAACAAAGTGCATATGGCTTTTACAATGCTGTAACTACTTGTCATTTGTAATTATACTATATTGCCCCTCTGGACAACATTTTAGCAATACAAAGGTGATCTTCTTGTACAGGAATAGCATCTGTTACATCAACACAGTTGTATACATGGTGAGGAGTCTAAAACTGCCACATCCCTGGTTTTACCTTTATTTCTTTGCTATCAGAGTCTACTATAGAGAGACTGTGCACCAGGTTCACATGTCCGGGTTTTCTAAATCCTCTTCAGAGGCATTTAAAAGACATGTAGATGTGATGCTTAGGGACATGGTTTAGTGGTGGACTTGGCAGTGTTACTTTAATGGTTAGACTGGATGATCTTAAAGGTCTTTTCCAACCTAAACAATTCTATTATTTTCTTCAAAAGCCAAAGGGGTTCAAGCATATGGGGGTCTTGCCTACCAGGCCCTTGGGGAAAAATACATTTACCTGTAGAAGGGGCGTTGAAGATAGGCAGTATGACTTCTTCTGAGGAAGGAATTGGCTCAGGACAAAGCCTGGAGACTGGTGTAAATGATGTGCTTAACGTTGGAGGAGCTGGCCAGATGTATTCCACCTGTGGGGATGGGAAACAGAGCAGGCTGAGCAGACAAGCTTGAATTTGCTCTCTTCTGTGGTCTACCTTTATATTTTTAAGACAGTGGTATGTAACTCATTTTTTTCAGTATGTATTTTCCTGGGCAACCTAAAACCATGGAGGAAGTTTTATTCCTGATGTAGGCAGGGGGGCTAAATATTGTCTCTGCAGGCAGCTATAAAGAGATATTTTGATTTTATACCTGCTGTACGGTCAGATGACATGGAAAGAGAATAGTAATATTTTACATGTAACAGAGATACCTCTTTCCCATCACTGCTGTCTACATCAAACCATTGCTGTCTATACTCTCCTGTTCTCTGTTCGGCCTTCCGAATTATAATCTGCTGTGTTCATTAAGAGTCCATTAAAATCGATGGACCATTAAAGCCTGCACAGTAAATCTGGCAGCAGTCAACAGATTAAATTCAAGGTCCAGCCAAACATATTAGAAACAGTTTCTTGCTGACCACAGCCACTCCAACTGAGACTTGTGTCTGAAAATGAAATACTGTAATCTCTCTGGCTGTCAGCTAGCCTGCTGTTATTTGTGCTAAGGCTTCCCCTGCTGTGAAGATAGCTATATTTACAGTGGTTATTTATGCAGCACCATATTATGTTTAGCTATTAATCATATGGTGACATACTCTTTTTTCATTTGGTTAACTGGAAGAGAACACCTCGTGTATAAAGCACAACCTTCCATTCATCTTTTCTTTTCCAACTTGAATTGCCTGGTCTTGTTAAAATAAAATTAAGTTTTAGAGTTTTAAACAATTTCCTCCTACTAAGGTCTCTTCTGTGGGAAAGGGCAAATGCAAAGAAAATTTCCTGCTGTTTACTACTTATACCCCGTATAACCCTGCATACACTTACAGTTGTACCTCTGTTCACAGAACCAGTTCTCCTGACATGAGCAGGACTGTTCCCAGGGCTTAAGTTATGCACCTTCAGAAGCACTTGTAAGATCTCAGCCGTAGATGATATTTGCTACTGTGTCGTTTTCACATTTTATTAATTACACTTTACTCTTCTTATGAACTAAGCTTCCTAGGTATAAGTAGAATTTCTTACATCCTCATAAATGCAGTTCAAGCTGTCTAAAAGTAAAGCATCCAGTTTGAGTGAGTTGACTAGGGTTTCCAGCAAAGAGAGAGAAGCCTGTCTCAATGGCAAACCATTCTGGGGTTTGGAGCAAAAGCTCCTTCTGGAAGTGCTATATGGCTTAGTCTAGGCAGCTAGTATTTTGAGGATGAAAGCAAGTGGAAGGAATTCCCTCCTATCTCACAGATGAATATTATTTCAGAAAATAACAGCCTGCTACACAAAACAAAATAATAACACTGTAGAGGCCTTGCTTCATTTTTATAGGACAAACTAACTCTTCACTAGATTTTTTTCTCATTTTACATGAGCCTATTTTTAGTTCTCTCAACACTGAAGAAAACTGACTATATGGAGATAGGGTCATAATGCTTTTTCAGTTTTAACCCAGAACTACTTATTCACCTAAAAAAAGAAAAATTATCTCAAACTGATTTTTATTCATTTCACTGAAAACTAATGCATATAAAAGTATGGGATAGAACAGAGATAAATATGAACAAGTAGCAGCATAGTAGAGCCATAGAATAGCTTATGGCATGACTAGAAGCATTATTTGATCATTTCTGAAAAGCTATTTCTTAAATTAATTACACAGGCTTTTGGGTACAACACCTTGTTTCTGTTTGGCAAAGATGTAGGTATAGCCTTATTTTATTACTCAGATCTTACCTAAAGTAATTAAAATAGACTATAAAATCAACTATCTGAACTCATGTTCAGTTAGATGGAAGCAAACAGATGAAATTGATAGTCATTTTTTCCAGGCAATTTGCAGGCTGGAACTAATTAATATAAAAATGATTACAAGAAATGTACTGTAGTATTAACCTCTAGCTTAGATTTGTTCAGGAGGCTAATAAGTTATTAGTAGCTTCAGATAAGTTAACTGCTATTGTAATTTTTACGGTGACACAAATATAGCACCTTTTCTCAGTTTAATCATCTTCATTCCAATCTTTTATCCACACCCACCAGTGGGTCTCAATTGAGCAACATGCATTTTGCAGCAAAGAATAGCTATTTAATAAAGCATTCATCAGCGTGCAGCTGCCAGCTGTTGTTCTAAGTCTGCACCCTGAGGTATGGCAAAGGCCTTCATCTCTCTTTAGCTTCCGCAGGACATATAGATGTTCCATTATCTGGCTGATTGATCTGTAAAAGGGATGGTATTTCACTAGCAGTGCTTATAGCATCCTGACCAGTCCTGTAATGTCAATCAAATTTCTGTCATTTGGGTTTGTGAGGGTTTGTACATGGAGCCACATATATTTCAATACATTCTCCAGGAATCCCAACATAATTTGTTCCAGGAGAAATTGCATGATTTTATTTGATTTTTTTTTTTCTTCCTAGGAGTGTATGAGGAGCTGCGCTTGACGTTTGCATTTTGTTTTTTCAGTGTGAAGTTGTAAATTAGTCCCAGATGCCTTGCAGTTTGGACATGGAGACTCATGAACTTCTGTAAACCTTTTGATGTTCTCTGTCTGTGATTAAAAGACTATAATAAATCTACCCACAAAGAAGATGTTAAAAAACTGAAGATGCAACAACTTCTTAAGAACAGCCTAATCATCTCTCTAAAAATATGGGCTTGCATCAAACAGGCAAACATTTCTTTGCTATAATTTCCCAGATTATCAGATTTTACACAGGGAGCTCTACACGGTGGTATACAAAACACCCTCATTTTCTCTCACAACACCTGATGGAGACAGAAGAGGAAATGCTTTTTTCACATAAGCAGGAATTAATTGCTGTATCATAATGTCGTGGTCAAAACTGAGCAAACTCTCAAGCACTGCTGAATGGATATGAGACATACCTGGGTGTAATGACTAATGATAATTTGGGAGATTATTTTTAAGACCACATCTAGCTTTAGAGGCCTAAAAAAGGTCATCTTTATTATCTTGTTCTGAAACAACTTCAAAACAACACCTTCAGAAAAGGCCAGAGGACAACTCAGGGAACTACAAGCCAGTCAGATTCTCTTTGGTCCCTGGAAAGGTCATGAAGCGAGTAGGAAGTAGAAGAGAGTGACTGGTAGCAGTCAGCATGATTTTACCAAGAGTCAGTCATGCCTAGCGAAGCTGATTGCCTCCTATGATAAAATGACTTGCGTTTTAGCATTAGGGGAGAGCAGTAGATGTCATTTTCATTGAGTTTAGCAAGGCATTCAAGGTTCTTTCCCATCACATTCTTGTACCCAAAATGGGATGCTGTGGTAGGGATGGGAAAAAAGTCAGATGGTTTATAATCTGGATGGCTGGTTGGGTTTAGAGGGTAATGGGTAATAACTTGTCTCTACCTGGAGATTGGCAACAAGGGGAACACCATAGCGGTCTGTCCTGGGACCTGTCCCAGGGACCTGTTTAAAATCTTTATCAATGGGTGGGAGGAGGCAACAGAGTTCTTGGTCATGAGGTTTGCAATGACATGAAATTGAGCTACCACTTGATATGTTCAAGGGCAGGGCCCAAGGGACCTGAAGGAATGGGCTGACAGGGACATCATGAAATTCAGCAATGACAAATGCAAAGTCCTTCGCTGGGATGGAAGGACCCTTTGCAACAACATGAGCTTGAGACTGCCCAAGGAGCAGCTCTGTGGGAAAGGTCCCTGGTGGGCAGCAACCATGACATGGGCCAGCAGCAAGCCCAAGCAGCAACGATGGCCGACAGCAGCCTGGGCTGTATGAACAAGGACAGAAACAGAGATCAAGGGAAGTCCTTATTCTCCTCTATTTAGCACTCGTTAAACCACATCTAGACACCACATCCAGTTTTCTCCCCCTAGTAGAAAAAAACATTGATAAACGAGTGAGTTCAGGTGAGGCCCCCAAGATGATAGGGAACCTGGGCTTGTTCAGCCTGGAGCAGACGCAGCTTTGGGGTCACCTAACAGCAGACCCCAGTGCCTATGGAGAGGTCCTTGAGGAGATGGAGATGGGCTTTTCACAGTCGTGCAGGGAGGGAGGATGAGAAACAAAAAGAAGCTGAAACAGGAGAGGTTCAGCCTGGATATAAGGACAAACTTTTCCCCATGAGGACAGTCAGACAGATGTGCAGGTTGTGCAGTCTTTGGAGGGTTTCAAGCCCCCACTGGATGAAGCCCTGAGCAGCCTGGGCTGACCTCAGAGCTGAGCCTGCTCTGAGCAGGAGTTTGGACCAGAGGCCTCCTGAGGTCCCTTCCAGTCTGAGCTATCCTGTCATCCTGTGACTTCATACTGGTCTTCTTTTGAGACAGAGCATTGGCCAGTGTAGCCCCTGAACTGGTCTGTCATTCTTTTCAGGCAGACCATCCTGCCATTGCCATGACAATGATCTTGGGATTTGGATAACCTTTGACTGTTTCTTTTCTGTGACTCCACTGTTTTCATGTCAAGTAAGGCCAAAGCCCAAACAGAAACATTGTCAGGCGAAGGGCAGACGGGCCATTGGGGAAAATGAACGAGCCCAAAGTCAGTCACTCAAGTGAGCAGCCGGGAACAGGCTGGGGTGGAAAGAGGAATACCCATCCCCTGTGGCCAGGCAAATGTCCCCTGTGCATGTACTGTCTGCGTTGGGCAGGTTCCCTAAAGCCAGGTTCCCTCTGTCGCCACTCGGGAGCTGGTTTTTCATGGGAGTATTCGTAAGGACATAGTTTAGACTCAGGTCACTATGAACCCTTCACAATCCTCCCTAATACTTCCTTTCAAGTTATACTGTTACATTCAGGCAACAGAAAATCCTCACTTAAGGCAAATATTAAAGAGGTCCCCAGAAACTCATCTCATTTAGCTGCTTTGGGGCTTTCCTTTTTTTGCTGTACATCCATTAGATATTAACTGAAAAAGATCCCATCACTTCCATCAGTTGAGGACAGAGTCCTTAGTACCCCGTTGAGAGGTCTGTAAGGAGCAATTCTCATTGTTCAGCTGTTGTTTAATGTTTTCATTCTTTCTGTGAATGTAAAATATCTCATACTTAATTTTCAAGGACCTTTTTATTATTACGATGGCTCAAATCCTCACTAAAGTCAAAAGGCCCTCAGCACACTCAGGGGCTTAGGACGATAAAGGCAGATTGCAGCTTTTTTTTTTTTTTTTAACCCACATGTTGTGATGGTGTGCTTTGCAAGGCAGCTCACCATGTGCTACCTAGCCTGGCCTCTGCTTCCTCTAACTTTATGTACTACATCTTATTTCAATTAGGTAGGAGGCTGGTGACCATCCATGCTCCTTTTCCTTCACCATTCTCTCTTTTCTATACATATGTCTTTCTGCAGCAACAGCCTCTCAGAAAATATGCAATATGTGTGAATTTATCGCAGTTCTGCCGCTCTGTGTGATCACATTGACATTGGGATGGTTGTGCCAGAGTGATGCTGAAACAGGGCTGACTTTGCCAGCATGCTGGCAGTGAAGTGCAAAGTGGATGTGTCACCCCCTAAGCAGATCAGTCAGGTCATTCACGTGCACAAACTCTGCTGAACTGAATTGAAAACCTCACAGACACGAAGACGCTTGTGTAAATATTTGCCAGTTATGGCCTTAAGAAGTAAAGGCAGGAAGCCTGAGGGCATAACTTAGGAAATTTAAGACATACAGATTCTGAAAATGCCCTGGCTCTTTGGGAGCTTTGTTCTGATTCATCACTTTGTGTTTTGTACTTCATGTAAGAAGTGACAGCAATTTTGCACATTTATTTGGTAAAGAAATATTTTTTCCCATGACTTCTATTTGACTTGTTTGGTTTATCAGTAGCCTCCTGTAGTCAAGTGCCTAGGAGTGCATACAGCTATCCAACTGCAATCTTTCCTAAAGACATACAAAAAAGAATAATTACTTCTCTGGCCTTATAAATGATACCCCATAGTATAATATGCCGAAAGACTTTGTCTTCTGCAGCAGAAATCACAGTGCATACTCATATTTAGCATGTTTAATTTGTTATCTATCAACTCCAAAATTAGTAAGTTATTAGTAACTTTGGAGCTTCCTGAACCCTCTGGGACTCTTCCCTTTAGATATAAGCATCAGCCTCATTAATGCCATTATAATTTATTCATCACTCCCTAATGTTCTGTTAAATTCCTCTCTACTTTCAAAGTTAGAATTAAATATGTGTATGAACCATGTTCATTTCTGACTGAGTAGAGGCCCTCCAGGAACTGATGAATTTGACATTTAGTTGGTGAATGACAGTCAGTCCCTTGCAGCAAGCTCAGTTATCAGTTAGATTATGAATTTTGGAGGGTGAAAATTATTGGCTGTTTTTCTTTTTCTTTAGAGTGATCTTTCACCACTGATGTCAAAGGATGTTGTGCATCTGATGTCAGTGAACTGATACCAGGAATTCATGTTATCTTTTAGTTTCAGAAACGAACCTTGTTCATGATATAGCAGGAGATGCAGTAGGTCCCATGTTGTTTGGAGTCATTAAATCTGCTCTGGCTGGTAATACAAGAGGCATGTTATTGTTCAGCCACAACTTCTTAGGCTGTATGGGAAACATCTATTGATCCTCCAGCTCCTCTGTTAAGCCAAAGAGGGCATTATAATTAATTTTGGGCTAAAATCTACCCAAGTAATAAAGTCTTAGATTGTTCTGATTTTATTAGTGTCCTGGTTTTAGCTGGGTTAGAGTTAACTGTCTTCCTAGTAGCTGGTACAGTGCTATGTTTTGAGTTCAGTATGCGAAGAATGTTGATAACACTGATGTTTTCAGTTGTTGCTCAGTAGTGTTTAGACTAAAGTCAAGGATTTTTCAGCTTCTTGTCCCCAGCCAGTGAGAAAGCTGGAGGGGCACAAGAAGTTGGCACAGGACACAGCCAGGGCAGCTGACCCAAAGTGGCCAACGGGGTATTCCATACCATGTGACATCACATCTAGTGTATAAACTGGGGGGGTGGGGGCAGGGGATCGCCGCTCGGGGACTGGCTGGGTGTCGATCAGTGGGTGGTGAGCAATTACACTGCGCATCATTTGTACATTCCAATCCTTTTATTATTGCTGTTGTCATTTTATTAGTGTTATCATTCATTATTAGTTTCTTCTTTTCTGTTCTATTAAACCGTTCTTATCTCAACCCACGAGTTTTACTTCTTTTCCCGATTTTCTCCCCCATCCCACTGGGTGGGGGGGGAGCGAGTGAGTGGCTGCATGGTGCTTAGTTGCTGGCTGGGGTTAAACCATGACAATTAGGAAGCACTTCTGCATGCAGGCTGGCAACAGACCCTTAGCTACTGCCTGCTGAAGTCAGTGGCTCTGCTCGCCAAGGGTTGGGGAACAGCAGCAGAAACCCTGTAGAAGCCTACCTGACTGCAGCTTGGATTTCATGGCCAAACTTCACAGGGACCAGTTAATCCTTCTTTTGCCCTTGTGCCTAGAGACCACATTCAGCAGGTGCCTCCAATGGTGAGGAGGTGTTGGGAAGGATAAAATATGGGAAGAGCCTTGCCAGCATCCCCCTATGATCTGTCTGCCACTGCTGCAGAGAAAGCTGCCGCAATGTCGGGGGCTGTCTGCACATGCCGCTGCAGGGCAGTGGCAGGTTGCAGTGCCCTGGAGGAACGAGTTTCCCCTCTGGAGACAAGGACATGCCGCCCCATGGTGAGAGGGGACTGTAGAGACGAGAGGTCTGCCATCTCTAGGGATGTAATTTCTGAAGTGCTGAAAGAAAGCAATTGTTAGCAATTTTCTGGGAGAGAAACAGCATGTGAGTTATTGATTGATTCTTATTGTCAGGTAATCTGAGTGCAAACTGTCTGCGAGGAAAGGCCAAAGTGTCAAATACATATTTCACCATTTTTGAGAACGTCTACATCAAACTGACGACAGGCAGAACTAGAGTCCCCTCACTTCATGTAATATATGCTTCCAAAGTTCAATAGCATTGTCATATAATCCAAGTGTTTGCTTCAATCATTATTCATATCTTCTGTTAGTGCTGGAGTTGGGAAAATAATGAAAATATTATTCATAGAAGGTATTAGTCCCCAAATTCCATGAATCTCATTGAATAAATTATTCAACTATTATTATCTCCCTCTTCCCCTTCACTCCTCCTCCCTGTCCCCAGGGATTTTCAGATGACTACCCACAAGGAGGAATAGGTGCAGATGCAGGTGTTGGCCCAAGGTGGAGATGCTGCAGCTGTCTTGTATGACCCAGGTGGATGGACATGAACATGCAACGCACAGTGTGTGTGGCTCCTCCATTTCATTTTATGTATGGGACCCCAAAAGCTATTTTTGTACAAAAGCCAGAAATGACATCAGATGCCTAGGCATAGAGAACTGAATCACATCCTGAATAATATTTAAATAAATACACTTTCTTCAGAGGCAGATAGTGTCTGAGGTGGCCCTGCTTGTCACTCCCCAGAGACTGACAGGACAGCGGCAGCTTCTGCTTGGTGTCTGCAGCTGAGCTGTGGTTTTGTTGCTTCTGGGAAGGCATCAGACAGGAGAGGAGCAGTGCTCTTCCAAATATGATGTGGCAGTACGGGAAGCCTGTGCTCTCTAATAAATGGTATTTATTCAGATAATTTTATAAGCTCAGGGCTTAATTTTAGACTATTCACAGTTATTGGTATTAAAGGTGAATTCTTCATCCCCTCCAGTGAAGGAAGCTTTAGGACAACCCTGCAGTCCCAGGTGGAAGTATCTTGGAGTTATGGGCTTCCCATGTTTGCAACCAGGAAGGTACTTGCAACATTGCATGCCCTGTCCGTACCGGCTGAATTGTGGGAAAAGGCCTGAGAGCCATGTGTACCTTATGGGGTGGAGTACAGGATCTGATCAAGAGGGCACTGACCTGAAACTCCTAGTGCCAGTCTACCACAGGCCAGCTCTATGGGCAGGTCCCGGCACTGCTCCTCCTCTTCGTCTTGCCTGTTTAGGTGTCAGGAGCTTTGGGTAGATGCTTCTTCATAGCATCTTGTACAAGGTGACATACTGACAGTTGCACTGAGTTCTGCTCCCTCTCACAGCTCAAAAGGAAGGCAAGACAGGAGGAGAAGATTCACTTTCCCTAAGCCTGTATGTCTACAGGGCAGGCAACTGCAACCCAGGCTCCCTTTGGAGCTCAGTGGGGTTCTTACCTGATGAGAGAAATTGGAGGGCATGGGGCCTTGTTTTACCCTTTCTGAAAGGTATGGACAGGACAAATTGCATCCCTGTGGCCCCTGTTTCTCTCTATTGGTTGTATGGAGACCAGATCAGACACAGACACCCACTCCTGCTGTGTGGATATCAACTGTTGATCCCATAAAAACCATGGGTGTATGGCCTTGGTCGTCCCAACACCACACTGAGCCCTGTGGGTCCATGGGAGTATCTCCACACCGCAGGGGACCACGGAGCTACAGGAGAGCCTGTAGCATCTCTCTTGAGGGACTAACTCCATTTAGTCAGGGCAACTGGTGATCTACCCTGCAGGCTCGGCTGTTTGCAAATGAACCATTTTACATGTTTGCCCCTGTCATTACCACTGAGAAGGAACTGTCTAAGCAAAAAGAGTCCTTATTGCTCAGCTAATAGTTTGTGTTTCTCCCGCTCTGTCTGAAGTGTGTGATAGATGACAGCTGCCCAAGAACCTTCTCTATCTCCCTGTAATCATCACTAGGTACAAGTGTCTGTTCAACACTGCAGGTGTCAGGCTTGCAGAAGCTAAGCCACGTTTGTGGATAGGAGCACCAACCTGCAGGAGTTACATGTTGCCTTTATGGCTCCCCCTGACCATTTACAATTTACTTTTCAAAGTCGGTCTATAACAAGTGATGTTCACCTCCTTTCAGCTCTCTGTAGCCTGGTCCACTCCCCTGCCCCTCGCCCAGTGAGCGCAGCATCCTCCTTATGCCGTTTCACTTGGTGTGGTGAGAAGTGAGTATAACTGCTACTCACCCCAAGGCACTGAGTGATTTATCTGAGAGGAAAATATTGATGAGACCATTTTCACCATCCAACTTGCAAAAACGTTTTTTTCCAAAGGCCTAGTTATTCATTATCCAACTGTCACAAACATTTCCATTATGCCCTTCTGCTTGTGGCTGCTCTTAGGCTTTTGTCTGTCTGTCTGTCATGGTTTCAGCCCAGCCGGTAACAAAGGACCACACAGCCGCTGGCTCACTCCTCCTGCTCCCCTCCGGTGGGGTGGGGAGGAGAACCAGAAAGGAGAAAAGAAAAAAAAATGGAACCTCAAGGGCTGAGAAAAGGACAATTTACTGGGACAACACAAAAAGAGATGTTTCAACAACAACAATGGTACTAATAAAAGAATATACAAAAACGAGTGATGCACAGTGCAACTGCTCACCACCAGGAACCCAATGCACTGCCACTTCCCCCACCGAAAGCAGAGAGCACCCCCCAGCCCGCTCCCCATTTATATACTGGGCATGATGTCACATGGTATGGAATAGCTCCTTGGCTAGTTCAGGCCAGCTGTGCCCCCTCCCAGGTTCCTGTGAAAATTAACTCTATCCCAGCTGAACCCAGCACACTGTCTCTCTCCCTTCCTCAACTCTTGGTTTTCATGGGATGCTTCAGAAACTCCCATAAGGTCTTTTCCAACCTAAATGATTCTATGATTCTGTGATAATTTCTAATGCCGAGCATTGGTTCAGGTCAGTGGCAGTGGGGAGAAGCAGTGTTTGCATTCAAAGATGCATAAACATGTGTTTAACTTGTAGTCTTATAAATGTCAGCTTGTAATCTGCAAGTAAGTGCTTTGCAGAAATAAAGCTGTAGGACAAAAGCAAGGTGAAGTGTGAGTTATGAGGCTGTGGAGATGGTGCACCAACCCAGGTCCTCTGTAATGTGGCATTGCCTAGCTGTTTTGCCCTGACAGGAGAGTTGTCCCAAGGGAAAAGTGAAGCCAGTCCTTCATGAGTTGCAAACCAAAGCACAGACTTTGCCTTTCAAGCTGTGATAGACTAAAATGAAATGGACAGAAAACACTTAATAGACACAAATTCCTTTGAGTTTTCCCTCCCAGACACTGCAAGTTTTCAAAGAGCTGTTGGTGGCTGCTCTGCTGTTTAGCTGTCCCTGCCCTTGCTGTCAGAGCAGTGCACAAGGACCCTACGGCTAGCAGTACCTTGTTTGCCAGCTGCACAGTGCTCCTAGCCTGAGGACTCAGGGAACGTGCAGAAACCAGGGGGGAACATGTTTCTTACCTCCTTTTTAAATGACTGCTCACTTCATAGCAATCCCTGCAGCTGCTTGCAGAAGGTGCACAGGATGAGCAGTGCCAGCTCACCCAGTGGGCCTTTCAGTCATGTCCTGTCAGCACAGGGTAGAGTTTACTGAAATGCTTCTCTCAGGCACGGCGTGGGCAGAATTGCTCATCACATTCACTCATTTCAGCCAAAGAAAGGAGACAACTTGTCTGGAGATGCCTTTGGTGATGAATGTCTGCAAAGGGGGCTGTAAGCACAACCCCTGAAATGGCACCCATCTTTTTATCTCACTGAAACTCTGCATGCTTCAGTGCGTGCTTGCAAGCTTCCTTCATGCTCTGACTAAAACCTACCATGAAGCCAGTTTCAGCACATTATGGGTGCCTTTTCATAAGAAGGGAATTAGCCTTAGTAGGGTTGCAATCCGGACTAGAGGGCTGCATATGAGCCCAAAGAGGAGATAAAATCCCCTGGCTGACCTGAATGGACCACCATCTGGATCATGGGTGTGAATGTAAAGCAAGCGTCTTCTCACCCACAACCTCCCATCACAGGATGAGGAGCAGAGCCCACCTGAACCAGTGGAGCTGCAATGGTCAATATTTGTCTTCACTACAGCTCAGCATGGGGCACACAGTGAAAGAAAGTTTCCCCCAGCATGGCTGCCTGTCCTGCTGTGGTGCAGATTAAGAGTGTGTTGCAAGCTGTGGGTTTGAGAAAAAAATTCCTGCATGCGTACAAGAGCTGCAAGGTCCACACCATGCTCCTCCAAGGGGACTCCCAGAGCAGTTCCTGGGAGGGAGTTGCAGGCGTGTGGTTGGTCCCATCCAGCCCTGGCGAGCTGTGATGGCTCTCTCCCTCTTGCAGCCTCACCTCAAGCTGTGCAATATGCCCCCCGCCTGGGACCTGCCCTCATGCTGCTGGTGGATTGCCTGTGGCTCAAGGAGGTCAGCTTTGCTGCCCCTGCCGAGCCCTGCGTGAGAGCTGGGGCAGCGCTGGGGCAGCTTGTACCCTTTCTTTTTCCGTAAGAGCTCCTCTATCCTCGCTCAGCTCAAGTGGTTTAAATCAAATCAGGATCAAAGAAATTTTTAGATTTTTTAATGACACATAATTAACTGGCAATCAGTGAACTGTACATGCAGGATCAATATCAGTAATATGACAGACAAACCACAGCACTAGATGCCTATGAAATGTTGATAAACACCTAAAAATTTCAAAAAAGCACTCATAACTAATCCCCAAAGCTCTAATCCCACAGTGTGCACTGTTATGTGCACACCACCTCCTCAGAGGCCACGTGGGCCACCAGCACTCACTCCTCTACTGGAAGTGGGGTCTCCCCTACTCTCACACCCCTCCTGTGAGATGTGGGTGCTCCCCATCACACCAGTGACAAAGGCCCCCCAGAGCTCACACACAGGCACTCCAGGTGCGCGTTTCCACTGTGGCACTCCGTGCCGTAACCTAACCCCACCCCACCCCACTAGAATAGAATAGAATAGAATAGAATAGGATAGAATAGAATAGAATAGAACAGAACAGAACCATTTCAGTTGGAAGGGACCTACAATGATCACCTAGTCCAACTGCCTGACCAATTCAGGGCTGACCAAAAGTTAAAGCATGTTGTTAAGAGCATTGTCCAAATGCCTCTTAAACACTGACAGGCTTGGGGCATCAAACATCTCTCTAGGAAGCCTATTCTAATGTTTGACCACCCTCTTGGTAAACAAATGCTTCCTAATGTCCAGTCTAAACCTCCCCTAGTGCAGCTTTGAACCATTCCCACTCATCCTGTCACTGGGTACCAGGGAGAAGAGATCAGCACCTCCCCCTCTGCTTCCCCTCCTCAGGAAGCTGTGGAGAGCAATGAGGTTGTCCCTTAGCCTCCTTTTCTCCAGACTAGACAAGCCCAAAGTCCTTAGCCGCCCCTCATAGGACATTCCTTCCAGCCCTTTCACCATCTTTGTTGCCCTCCTCCGGACGCATTCAAGGACCTTCACATCCTTCTTAAATTGTGCGGCCCAGAACTGCACACAGTATTCAAGGTGAGGCCGCACCAATGCTGAATATGGTGGGATAATCACCTCTTTTGACCAGTTGGTTATGCTGTGTTTGATGCACCCCAGGATGCAGTTTGCCCTCTTGGCTGCCAGGGCACACTGCTGACTCACATTGAGCCTGCTGTCGACCAGCACCCCCAGATTACTTTCTGCAGGGCTGCTCTCCAGCCACTCCTCTCCCAATTTATACTTGTGCCCAGTGCTACTCCATCCTAGGTGCAGAATCCAGCATTTTGACTTGTTAAGTTTCATCCCATTAATTATAGCCCCATGCTCCAATCTATCTAGATCCCTCTGCAAGGCAACTTGTCCCTCAAGAGAGTCAACAGCACCTCCCAGTTTGGTATCATCAGCAGACTTGCTAATGATGCATTCAGCTCCTGCATCCAAATTGTTGAGAAATATATTGAACAGAACTGGCTCTAGAATTGAACCCTGAAGAAAACCGCTGCTGACTGGTTGCCAGCTGGATATAGCCCCATTCACTACAACCCTTTGAGCTCTGCCCTTCAGCCAGTTCTTCACCCAGCTGTGAACCCACTCATCCCACAGTTGGACAACTTTTCCAGAAGGATGCTGTGGGGGACAGTATCAAATGCATCACTAAAATCCAGAAAAACTATATCCACCGCCTTCCCTTCATCCAGTAGGCAGGTGACCTTATCATAGAAGGGTATCAAATTAGTTAAACAGGACTTTCCCTTTGTGACCCCATGTCGACAACAACACTAGCCAGATGCTGGCTCCTCCTGGTGTCCAACGGGACGGCTGCTCTGCCCAGCCTCGGCAGAGGTTGGGATGCTGGTGGTACTCCTGGCAGCATCACACCAACCTTTGGCTGCTGCTGTTACCACTTCAAGGGCTCTCCCTGCTGTTAAAAATTTTTATACTTCACTCTAAGCCTTCTTTTAGAATTCTCTCTGTAATTCCCTGGTCACTGTTCAATCCAGCTAGTTGCCACTGTCTTTTTTAACATGCTCAGTTTTAGGCAAGTGAAGGCAGTTTGGGGTATTTTGTTCCCACATGCTGTATGCACTCACCTTTCTATCTTAACAGCGGTTTTTAACTGGGCCATTCTGCCAAGACCAGGCTTTGTGAGCACCTCGACAATTCTGCCAAGGGGGGAGCTCTGTGGATTTGCCTGCACCAGCCATTGCAGTGAAACCCTGTAGCCTGTCCTACCCTGTCCACTGGGCCACTAGTCCCTGTGCCACAAAACTCTGTTTTACCGGTTCGCTGACTGCTGACCTCTACTCTCTTCTTCGCTGTGCAAAAAGGGCTGTGTGACCTCCTGGGGTCCCACCTGACACCTCTGTCTCCTCCCTTTCCTCCCCCTCTCCTCCCTGGCATGGAGACCTACCTTCTCTCCCTGCCGCCTTCCTCCTCCCCAGACCTGAGACACCCATCATCCCTTCCTTGCCCATGGCCACATGTGCCATCCTTTCTGGGTCTTTAGACTGTGGTCCTGCTTCTTTTTTTCTTCCTCTTTGGGGAAAGATTCAGTCATAACCATATAAAGGTCTCTTGGGTGGGCCTGAGCTAAGTATGTACTTCTCCTGGAAGGTGCCCAAAAATACCTTCCCCTTCCAGGTTTACAGTCTTCCAGATTTCACAGAAAACAAGATAGAGTTCCGTCCATTTTTGCCCAGAACATCCTCTTCGAAGTTGTGGAAGAAATTTGAAACACTGTTGAAAAAGTATTCTGTCATAGTCAGACAGAGACCAGAGACTTTTGGCCAGAAAAGCACCATCAAGATTTGGCAAGCTCAGTCAGTTCCTACAGTTTCTCTTCCCTTGAACTCCCGCCCTCCCTTTAGCTCCAGTTCCTTCAGACTGCGCTGATTTTCAGAGGGTGATTTTGTAGTGCGTGTGTGTGTGTGTGTGTATGTGTATGTTGGTGCATGTGTTTGCTTTTCTGTAATGACTGCTGTAAATGCAGTATTAAAGAAACAGGGACTACCATTCAGTTACACACTGCTAGGCATTTGACTACAAAAATACATATGTGGTCTGCATTTCTCATCAATACTTTTTATCATGTTTTCTTAGCCTTATTCCCAACCATGTGCCTTAATATACTTTGTTCTTGTCCTGATTTTTTTTTAAGCAAATCCCCAAAAGCAAATCATAAGGATGAAATTGAGTTAGGTAGCAACAGTAAACTGAAGATATTAATAGTCCTCAACTTAGCATTTATAAGAGATGAGGATTATTTTTTGAAGTGGTACCCAGTGAATGATCAAAACAGTTCCTTAAGTAACAGTGTTAGGAAAAAATGCTGGGTATTGCCATGTGGCTTGATTTGTGTAAATGGGTCATGGAATGATTTTTCTGTAGGTCTCTGCAGCAAAAGGCATTTGCTGCACAAACTACTGCTCCTCCTCCAGTTTCAAATCAAGCGGAAGACAATTCAAAGGACTGTTTTGGGGCTTATCCTATTTTTGGATGATATTGTACAGTTTCACACAGTTTGTATTTAAAGGGGACAGATATATCTTATTTGCATAAGTGAACACTGTATGTGGCCTTCTGCAGCAGACATGTGACTAACTCCCATGTGCATCGCGACCGACTAGGTAGGCAGGCCGGCACTAGAGACTGCTGCTGCTACCTGTTAGTATCGGTTACAGTGGGTAAGTTTTGCGAAGCATGTTCACACTGCAGCTGAGCCATCCACCTACCTCTCCCTCCCTTTTAATTTCCATCTATTTTATTGTTCTGTCTGAAAGGCCTCCAGCCCTTACCCTGGCCCCACTCCTGGAAAACATCAATTGCCCAGGGATGGTCTGGAAGCAGCGCAGCAGAGGCTGAGCACCACAGCGGGCATGGGCAGGCGTCAGCTCACAGGTGTTGAAGGTGCCAATGCTGTCACCCTGTCCTCAGTGGAGGTACCTGTCTGCATGTGTTCCCTCTGCCCGCAGCGGTCCCGCTGGGCACAGCCTCACACTTCACTGCCACTTCTGCCTCAGCACCAAGGAGAAAAAATAAGCAGCAGCGAAACAGTCCAACTCACCCCACACCCTCCTGTGCGCGGAGCCTATGGCCCCTTTACCTTCCCTTTCCTCCTCCTTTGTTAAGGAAGGTCTTCTTCAGCTATGAGGATAGTCTGAGTGGAGTGCCGTTCCCCTCCTGGAGTAAAGCCCATTATTTCATACAGTCAGGGACAGCTCAGGCAAGAAAGAGCTTTTCAGTTGTTAATTGTTTATCCTTTCTTCCACTGCAGCAGGAAAATCCTATCAAAAGGAAGTTAATTATTTAAATGCCTCTTCCATTTGAATTGCTCATTCAGAGCTGTTTCTTACACCTCAGTCACCCTGAGGCTTTTCCTGCTTTGAGCAAACCTGTCATGGTTTTATATTATTTACCAAATAGCGCTGCCGCTGACCACAGATTTACTAAAGATCTACTGGAGACAAAGCAGCCACTGTATTACAATACAATTTTATTCTGCACTGACTTAAAAAATGTTGTATTGTGCTGAAGATAATCGCACAGAGGGCAATTATAGAAGCTGGGAGGATCAAACACAGTAATAGGGATATAAAAGGAAACTTGCATTCTTTATACACTACTCCCTATGCATGTGAATGCTTCCCTTTTATCTTTCTTTTTACAGATGTTTCAAATTACATAGTAATTACAAATTTGAAAGGATTTTTTTCACACAAAACCATCTAATCTTAGCCACTCTCCTGAGTAACATTGGAGCAGCTTCCCAAGGCTTGCAGTTAAGTTATCCATCACTGCAAACACAGGATGGTTTTGTACAAGTTATGGTGTAGTTCTTTCTGGGCTCAGGTCCTGACCCAGAGCCTTCTTCAGGGGTCATAATAGGTGATCACAGTGGCTTCTTCTGGTTTTATTGCCTACAAAGATATAAATAATATCTTGGGCAGTGTGTACGGAAGGGTTAAAAGATGGAATTTTGGTCCGTGGATGAACACTGAGTAAGAAATAGATAACTAAAAACGTAGTCAGCACAGGGAATAGATAGTTTATTGTCTATTGTTTGAAATGCTGACCATAGGGATAAGAAAGTAGAGCAAGGTTAGGGGAGGTAGTACATGCAATAATGGAGGAATACAAGGCACCACACATAATTTTGCTTACCTTGCAAAAGTCCTGCTATTGGTTAGAGCATAGTGGATGTGACTGATGGATTATGGTAATTTGCCGCGTGCACAGAGCCCATGAACCAATAGAAGGGATGACTATGGCATGTGCAGCGTGCCTGGCCAGCAGGCGCATGTGCCATAGGCTTCCTATGTTTCAATCGAGGCGTGTTTCGGCACTCATTGGCCGCGAGTGTTGACACCTGTTCCTCCGCAAATGTATAAAATACTGGAGTTTTCCAAAGAGCCGTGGGCTGGTGTACGACAAGGTCACCGTTGCCTCTGTGGGGACGCCCACATAAAGCTGGCACCTACTGACTGCTGAACTGAGCTCGGGGCGCAAGACGGCACAAGAATGTACGGAATGTACAGATGGTTCATCTTCTTCTTCACAGTCCTTGGGTTGGTATGTTAATAGTTTTTTTCGCTTTGTAAAATACCCTTAGCATAACGTATGTGTGTAGTTAATAAAAAGCTTGCTTTTTCCCTTATAGTCAGTGTGTGTGTGTTTACCTTCACGGGAATCCTTGAAACCACCCTAAAACAGGCAGAAAGTTGATTGATCTGAATATTACTAAAGTATCATTATAATCTAAATCAGTAGTCAACTAACTGAGAATACAGTGAAGGTTCAGGTTAATTATGCAAGTTAGTTATCATTTATAGCTGCCCTAGAAGATTTGTCCTACTACCTAGGATAAAAAATCAGTGCTAGTGATTACAATGCGACTTCGGGAAGTGCGAAAGAGTGGATCGGTGCCCAAGGAGTGTTATGTGGTGGCAGCTGCAAAAACGCTGCGTGAGGAAAGGTGATTAATAGGCACAGGGAGAGCCTTCAGTTTAGATCTGAATCAATTCTGCTCAAAACCTGTCGGCAAGTTGGCAAGTCTGTGGAGCACACAGGACTGCATTTCCTTGTAAAACTTGCATATGGAGACTTCCATGGGTGCATGTCTATGCATTACTGGAATTTGGTTCAACAGGCAGATAAGAGACAATGACAGATACCATTCTCTTGTGAGCCTCTTCAAGGAGAACTCTGTTGCAAAGGTAGTCAAGGCACTCAGTCCAAATCACCCTGAAATGAGTTTTTCCATTTGCTTCTATGGGCCAAAGCCCATTTATCATGTGCACTGAGAGCCACTGAAAGGGAGGAGGGCTGCCCCTGTTCCCTGGTCCAGAGCACGCTCACGCAGGCAAGCAGTGCTAGTGGAGAGAGGGAAGAGGAAGGTAGTAGGTGAGGTTTAAGACCCCCTAAGTCATCCTACTAAATTTATCCCTGTGTACTGCATTTGTAGTTAAATTCTTCCAAAACCAACTGTTCTGAAAAATGTTGCCATGTATTTTCTTTGCAGCTTCTACAAGACTGCTATTCTGTGTTTGTGTGAGGAGTTATAGTAAGTATTTGCTCACTATTATGCTGCTATCTGTCAGAATATTTCCCAGAATTGTTTTATACCATACCAAATAGGAGTCATCATAACAAAATGCCAATCTTGCACCTTGCAACTTTTACCTTGCTTGTTTGTCAGCAAGGTCAAGCACATAACCAGAGCCTCTTCAAACTCTCATCAAGTCCTGTTCTTGACACTCACTTCCATATCCTTTGAGATGCCTAAAAACTTGAATTTGTCTCTCTCTATTTTTTTTTTTTTTTTTTTTTTAGTATTCTCAATCAGGTTCAAAGATCAGCTTTTTGGAGTATCATATTCCATGAAATAGGAATGGCCAAGAAGTTTCTGTTCTGGAAGTCTCTCCTTCTGTCTCTCTCTGAAAGCAGATTCATATGTCATATGTGACTATCTATAGACTTCTTAGAAAATATCATGATCAGAAAATAATATTGCAAGAGAGAGAACCTGTTGTTTCTCATACCTGTATTCAATGTAACATAGGCGAATTAATCACCTAAACAAAACAAAAATTTGAACGACATGCTAGCATTAATTTCACAAATAGGTGTCTCGTGATCAATTTTGTATGATGTTTTTGTGCTTCTGATCACATGAAAAATGGATGTCCTTTATGTCTTCCATGATGAAGTACAGTATCTCTTGAAAGATCATTGAAAGATCATGACAATATGCCCATAGCAAACATGGCATACAGCAGACATGAATACAGGATGAAGACCCTTCCTTGTGTTCAGCTCCCCTTGCACACCCTGGAGAGGATGGCCCACCAGCTGCTGTGACCCACAGTGTCTTTGCAAGCACCAGAGATGTCTTCTGTTTGGCTGATGGAATCTTCTCTTTCTCACTTCCCTGAAATAAAGTGTGTGAAAGAAAAAAAAGAGAAGAAAGATAAAGGGAAAACCCAAACTTTCCATCTTCATTTGTCTTCTAGTGATTTATGTTGCCTTGTTTCTAATATTTCTTCCATTGCTAGGAACTGGCTCTAACTCCTTGGCTACTTCCTGGGAGTAATGATCAAACCAGCAGACAACACTTGTACAAGAGAGAGATTTGGTGTCTGCACTCACTGTAAAGGTATGTGTTGGTCTGGATATATACTCCTATGTATCTAAGCCTTCTGGGCAGAATTGAGTTTGAAGATATAAAAGTCTTTAATTATATTAATACCATCAGTCATTAATTAGGAAGACGATTTTCTGTTTAAAGAGAGGGATCAGAATACATGGCATAAGCTTTTGCCAGCTTATAATCTTCATGCAGGGTCTTTTTCAGTGCGATTTAGTTTGCAAGGTCTCTGGGGTTCTTTCATCATCACCAACTATTTTTATTTATACTGTAACCAATAAATTGTATAAATGTCTCTTTTGCTGTTATGCCACAGAAATATTGAAAATGCGCTGTGCACCAAGACCCCTTCCTGACAGCCTGATATCGCCGTTTCACTCTACCATGTGTTGCTTCTTCATTTATACATACATTGTTACTTGTTTGAGACAGAGGCTTTTCGTACTTGCTTTTATACGGTACCTAACACGACGAGGTGATGGTCCCACTGAAGAAAGATGCGCTATACCATGCTCCAATTGGAAAAAGGGGCAGGAAAATTAATCGGTACTGTTTTGTTGGGATTTCATCTGTCTGACTTCCTAATGACTCGCTTCATCAGGAAATGAGGCACTACAAATACACACACACCTGTGAACCCTTGGATTAACAGAGGATGTGTTGGCAGCAAGGTATGTACCAAGGATGCTCACTGGCTCTGGATCATAGCCTCTGAGCCTGATTTATTATCACTAAGCAGGGTGCCAAGAGGTGATTCTGACATACTGGGAGCTGTGGACATACAGAAGAGTGAAGAAACAGTATGAAGCATCTCAAGATATGTTGTGTGTAAATGTATTTGTGGGTTGTCTGGTATGCATTTTGGTTGCAGTAATGTATTTCTGTTGATATAAAATACTCAGGGTAGAATTGGACACTTAAAAGATTAATCTAAATGTGTTTTAAAAGAAAGCAGCAGTAGAATCAGCAGGGAAAGCACTTGGTTTCTTCTTCTCTTCTTCTCTGTACCACAGAAGAGTCATCTATGCACAACTGTCATAGCCTTTTCTCCCTTTGATGCTGGACTGGCAGCAGAGGAACTCCAGGGCCATGTTTCTGGAGACCACCAAAGGCCAGTTTGTGTTTAGCAGTACTTATCGGCAGTTCTCTCAGCTGTACTTTAAAGGCCTAGGCTTTCTGGGCAGAGGCCAGGATTATGGAGACGTGGTCACCCAAACTCCACAGTTATGGCTCAATCAGGCTTTGAATGGAAATGTTAGGGCACAAGATATGACCCAGAAAACAACAGTACCTGAGACACAATAATGCTTTTTTCTGTATTAGCCTCTAGCTGGAAAGCGAGGCATGCAAATTGTCTTTGTTTAGGAGAGACTTTTACAAGATCACTTGGTTGACCAGTGGTTGACCACTGTCTTCAGCCTTTCCTGGTGGATTTGCTAATATGGCAAGGCTCTTGGACTCCACTTCTTCTGAAAATGAGAGCCCTCAGCTAACTCAGGGTATACATTAACAGTCCAACTGATGTGTCTGTTCTGTGTTGTGTCCTATTCTGCGTTCTCTGCCCTGTGCTAAGAAAGAAATACATTGATAAAGTGCCTGTGAGTGCAAAAGTAAGCTGGGAAAAAGTCATGAGAATACCAGAAATTTCTCCTTTTCTCTACCACCTTGTCCTGAAGACAATGCAGAGGTGTTCACAAACTGCATCCTTTGGTTTGTGATATCTGATGCAGCCATTAATCATAGCTCAAATGGAAAAAAAATACAGCCCAAAACACAAAGATCCACAGGATTTTTCTGCTGTGCTTTGTAATGCCCCACCAGTATGCTGTGCAGTTCTGCCATCTGCCCTGTAGATTGTGTCCACATGTGTCACTGTGCCCACAACAGGGCAAATGTACATCACCAGTGGTGGCACTGAAAAAGGAGGAATTAGTGCACACCTGCAACATATTCCAAGTTAGACAGGTAAACTGTGAACACAGTAAAATGGTGGTGAAAGCTGTTGATCAGTTATTTAGTAGCAATATGACTTACATGCTAAATCCATCTGGTGATTAGCATCACCCTTCATCTCAGGAAGGCAAGCTCCAGTGTATTTTTCCGACTTGATTAATAATTTATTTGGCATCTGGAAGTCACCACAAAACAGCTTATATGGAAAGGAGAATGTAAATTGTCTGCCTCTCCCAGGCACTAGCAGGTTATTATTCACAGCTAAAATACTATTTGTAAAATACTTGTGTATTTAACGTTTTAAAGAGCAGCTCTGGCACTCGAGTTGATTTCAGCATTCTCGAGGTGGAGGAGACTGTGTGTGTGCTACAGATACTGTCATTTGGAAGACACGCTCTCATCACCAACTGTACCAGCCAAAAGAGGATTTTAGCATGCAAGGGAGCAGGGAGTAGAATAAGGGGAGATTAATGGGAGCTTAGTGCCTTTTGAATAAAGGTTGTCATCCATGGAAGACAAGGGAAACCTTTCCAAGCTGGGACTCCAGTCACACACAGAGGGCACACTCTGCCTACCCCAAACAGGTTGTTGCTAGAGCTCAGGACAGAGCATATCAAATGCAAGAAAGTTTCTTACAGATTTTACAGCTCTACAGGTGATATATTACTATCTTTCTGCAGGTATCACTCAGTGATGACCTCAATCAGGTTGTGACAGCTTCCCCAATCATCTTCTAGGAATTCATCTGCTAAAATAGCAGTATTTTAACCTACTTCTACTGCCATGCCACTTAGTCCCTGTATGATATCTGCAGTATTTCTTCTCAGAGTTGTAATTCTATTTACCAACCACAGATTCTCATGAGTTGCTAATAGCTCTTATTGTCTTGTCAAAAGGTTTTTAATAGAGGAGGCCACTTAATCAACTGAAAAGGGAAAGAAAACCACTAAATGTTGTGTCATATTCAAGCTACAATTTTGTTTGTTTGTTTGTTTGTTTTTCCTTTTTAAGAGATTGAAGCTGCAGTAGATGAAAAGGGGTAGCTGCTGTGCTCATTCTTGGCTTTCACAGCCACGACATTCAGAGAGTGCCCAAGTTTATAAACCTAAATCCACAACTTGACCTACAACAGTAACAGAAACCAAATATTCTCTTCTGTTTATTTAACCCTGGCATGTGGACCGTACTATCCTTATTGTTTACAACTTCCACGGGACAGCATCCATTGAGTCCAATCCAGACCAGCTTTTCCCTACATCACACTATGCACATATGTAGTCCAAGATATTGAAGAACAGTTTGGTTGGGGTGGGAGGATGGGCTAGATGACCTCTCAAGTTCCCTGTGAAGACTTGGTGTGCAAGGGTGGTGGCTGGGGACAGTGCTGACCTGAACGGCAGTGTGTCCAGACACATGGCTATGTTGTGTGAAAAAACTGTACCTTGCAGTGGCAGTCTTAAGGATGTGAATTACAGATGCCTAAACAAGCATCTGGACCCTAGGCAGTATCCCAGAAACAAAGATGACAAAGATGGGAAAGGAAGCAGAGGGGAGATGAGCAGTGAGTTTGTGGCACAGCCAAGCAAGACTTATCAAGCGGTCTGGTGGCTATTCATTTAACCATGCTGCCTCTCCTGGCTAACTTGATGGCCTGAATGAAATTGTCAGTGAGGAAAGCAGTGTGAGCATGCACACTGTGCTGTGATTAGAAAGGGCACTGCTGGGGAGAGGAGCATCAGAGCAGCCAAGCAGAAGTTTTCTGTGTAGTCCCTCTGCCTTTTCTCCTGAGAGGTACTTGCCTTTTATTTCCAGCTCCTTCGCTTTCAGTTCTGTAGTTGCAGTTTGCACCTCTTCTCTAAAATGTAAAATGCAGTTGCTTTCAGTGCAATGGAAGCAAAGGGACCTAATGTTCCTTCTGCTCCTGGGTGGATAAAAATGCCACAGCACTGATTCTGCATTGCAGGGCGGGGACAACCTAGCTCACAATAACGAAAACCAAATCATAGAGTTATTGAAATATTTGGGATCACTGGTTTTCAAGATTTTTTTGCCAAATTCTCCCCATACAGAATATAAGTGCCCCATAAAAAAAATTACTGCTTGTTGGTGGTTGGCCATATTTGTAAGTCGGTTGTCAGTAGCTAAATCAAACCAGTATTGGAGTGATTTAACCCTGAATACAACAGAATGTACTGGCCTTTGGCTATTCCACCCTGCTTTAAGAAAAAAAGTAAGCCAAAGGTTTTTCCTAACAAATCGGAGATGATGTGGGCTTGTCCATCCCTTGCTGTAACTGTTTAGGAGCATGAATTAGAGCTGTTGTGTTCTGGAAGGGGGAATGCAGTTTCAGCAGAGGCACCCAGAGCCATTTCACTTTGGCAGGTCTGAGAGGTGCTGGGTGAATGTGTCTTCCTTGCTGTGGAGGAAGCAAAGCAGGGCTTGGTAGCAGAGCCAGGAAGTTTGGTGGCATATTCATTCTCTGTTACTCCCAGGGTGCAACTGGGGATCACAGTCAATGGCCAGGATTTGGTGTCCCTGACTCGAAGAGGTCCCATGTGCTGCCTAGGGTCAGCTCATCTCCTTGTCACATTCTTGGAGTGCCATCACCTATTTTTGTTGTCCTCTCCTTAGTAACAGCATCTGGGCTGGACATAGAGGCTTCCTGCACCCTGTCCCTCCCCAGTGCACTGGCTGGGCACAGATGTGATTTAAGCTCATGAAATCTCCTGCTGTATCTGTGGGAGAAAAAGGAAACAACCTTGAAGAATGGGTAACCTGCAAGGGTGCACAAACGCATTGAAGAGTGTTGTGCACCTGGCAGTGTTTGGGTGGTCAGTGGGGAAAACAGGTGGTATTTGTTTAGCTTAACACAAAAAGCACAAGGTTGAAAAACCACAGCCTGCCCCTGTTCTTTTAAGGATCCAAATTCCTTTGTTTTTGGTGGCAGGAGAGCAAGAACTTAGGAAAGAAGAACAAGATTTATGTATTTAACTCCTTCAGCCTGGTGAAGGGATGGGCTGTATTCCAAAGCAGACTTTCAGAAGCTGAGAGCACAACAGTGATTGACTGCATATTAATCCACAATAAACATTTTCCAGGACGAATGGCACAGTTCAGAAGATATGAAGAGGGACAACACCCTGCAAAGCACTAGCAAGCAAGCAAGCAAGCAAGCAGATACAGCAGAAAATGCAATTATAGTAAAGCCAGCTTTGAAAAGAATGGAGACCTTACAAGCCAGGGTTACTTTAGCCTGCAGTAAGGGAAGATTAATAATGAACATAGATTGCTCAAATGAATCATATCATAATGGATGCCCTGAATGTCTTGTGATGGATGGCTAGACAGCATTTAGTGCCACTAACACTGGTGATTGAACTGGAATACAAAGCAGGTAGGAAGGAGGTTTCGGTCAGAGAAGGGCACAGGCAGCGTCTGTCAGTAGGAGGGCAAAAAACGCCTCCTGGGGAACAGCCATATCCTCCAACCTGTGATACGGGGGAGAAAACCAATGAAAAGGGAACAGCCATTGCTGGGACAAGGACAGCAATATCAGGCAGTGCAGAGACTGATGGATGTGTTCAGGAGCAATCTTTATCACCTGGAGCTTCAGTGTGGATAGTGGCAGAGTTACATTGCATTAGGAGCTTGCATGAAACTGATTTTCCGCCCTGTGGTCTGCTCAACCCGAAGAGCATTTTGAATTTGCAGTTTGGGTAGAAGGCTGGGCATTTCACACTGATTCACTGTAGACAGAGATAAGACTATTAATAGGTTCTCTGTATATAATACCTTTTTCCTAACATAGCAGTGGCTCTTCAATTTACTGGCAAAGGTAGCAGAGTTTGCTAACTGGCACCTGATAAATGCCATGTCTGCCTCCCTGGGACACCTGCCAGTAAACAAATTCAGTGCAAGCTATTGAAACATTGCTAGGTGGTGAACAAATGTCATGCAGGGCTGGCTGCCTGGACCAGAGGAGCCACAGAATTTCAGAGACTGCCCCTCACTGCATGCCACTACCAGTCCCACCGGGGCCAGTTGTGTTCTTCTCTCACGTCTCTTCCCCAGGCCACAAAAAGTGTAGCTGACCCAATGGAAAAAAGTCAGAACCTGTGAAACTGGTAAGAGCTACAAGAAAAGAAGAAGAAGGAGAAGAAGAAAAGAGCATAGCAAATTGTTTCCTGCACTGATGATAGGCACAATCTGAAAAAAAATGCAGAAAACCAAACAGAAAGAGGCTCTCATTACGCTCCTTGCTGGGTAGAAGCAATACTAATTAAAAAAGCAGCAGGAGAAGGGGCATGCCACAAAATCTCGCTGCAAAAGCATGGGCCCTTTCTTCTTTTTTTGCCAAAATTTTTATAAGTTTTCAAGTCCTGCACATCAGAAGCTGTAGGTGACAAACTCAAATAAGGTGCTAGACCCTGCCTTCTCTTCTGGGACCAATGTTTCTGCAAATGTGAAGCTAGAAATGGAGACGTTCCCAGCTGCACCATGATTGCTCTTCCCCTTCTGACTGCACTATAGCCTGTTGGCAACTGTAGCCATTGCTAATGGGGAAAGCAATTTAAAAAGGGAGAGTGTATCAGCAGTCTTTGGATGCCATTCCAGTGGCAACACGAAAAATGAAGCCAAGCTCACAAAGTCGGTCAGCTCACCATGGACCTCCAGCAACTGGTACCTGTGTCAGCACACCACAGGGGCAGAGGGAGAGCGGGAACAGGGAAGGAAGGAAGGAAGGAGAGGGAGGGAGGGAGGGAGGAAAGGAGGAAAGAAAAGAGCGAAGAGGAATGTATTACTCTACTAAAGACATGGGAACTGTTTGTTACACAGTGTCATATATACACCAGTAAGCAGCATTATTATAAGCAACCTATTGCCCTAACAGGCTCTATGATTAACAAATGTAACTGCGAAGCATCAATTCCCCTGTTAAAAACTGTCCAAGAAGTGTATGACCAAAGTCTCACTGTGGTCCTGTAATATGTGTGAAGTAAACACACCCCTTCAAACGTATTCTTAGTCTGATGCAGCCTTTCCTTCTCCAGGCACTGACTCTTTGTCATGTCTGCTGTATTGAAAGTATGAAACAAAATAGCAGGTAAAGATAAAAGAAAAAGTCTGAAAACTTTGCTCTGAAAAGCAACTCTACCAGACTATGCACTCCTATATTCAGCAGATCTGCCTCTCTGTCAGTCAGATCCTCTCTCAAGTGATTAAAACAAGCTCTCACTCTCAGGAGAGCTAACACAGCCCAGAAAATGATTTACATAATGCAGAACGAGAAGAATTTATTCATTATGTTTCTGCTGTGATTAAGACTGTAATATGAGCTGACCACTCAAATATTCTCCCCCAAACAATCGAGGTCTGAGCCTGCGCTCTCAGTTCGGGGAAGGGGCCATGGTACCTGCTTCCCCGCAAGGTACGACTGTCATGTATTCTCTGGCTGCAGGGCCAGGCCAGTGCATCCAAGCTGTAGGGTCAGGAGAGGGAGAAAAGCCATAATAAATACCTGCAATTTGGGCTTGGACGTTGTAAACACAGGCAAAGCAGTAAACACTGTGAGCATCTGGCCTGGTGCACATAGTCTGGCTATTCTGAGCCCTGTATATAATTAAAGAGCACCTTTTGTTTCATATACATCAGAGCTATGCAGCAGCACAGGAGCTGCTTTCCAGGTAGCACTCCAGGCCACTATCTTTTCTACAGCAGCAAACAAGCCCATTTGCCTCAGGGGAATAGACAGCAGTGCCGGGAGGGACAAGCACGCAGAAAACTGTCTCACCCAGATCATAAGTCTTTATTCATCTTCAGCTCTGCTTGCCAGAGCAGGTGAGTTTCACATCTTTAAAAGCCCTTTGCTTCAGTTATCTTTTATCACCCCGGATATGTTTATGGGTTTCCTTGCTCTTTCTGTGCACACTTAAATTGAATTTATTCCTGTGCTTCTCCCTCCTTTCCTTCCACTCCTCCCCACACCTTCCCCTTCAGCAAGCTGGTCCTGAGGAGACACCCATTTTGGGGCAAACCCCTTGTCTGGTTTTATGAGGATGTTTGTATGTATACACAGTCTCTGCAAGTCTTGGTGTGTTGGCATGTTCTACATGTCCTATTTTACTGATTTTTGAAGCTTAGAGCTGGGTTTCCACATCCTCTTTTGGGATCCTAATATGCAGTCTGAATTTCAAGGTTGTAAAGCTCTCTAGAGATCTCACTGAAATCTGAAATAAAGCCCCCGGGAGCATGGTCTCAGAGAATAGAATAGAATCATTTAGGTTGGAAAAGACCTTTAAGATCAAGTCAAATCGTAAACCTAGCACTGCCAAGTCCACCACTAAACCATGTCCCTAAGCACCACATCCACACATCTTTTAAATACCTCCAGGGATGATGACTCAACCACTTCCCTGGGCAGCCTGTTCCAATGCTTGACAACCCTTTTGGTGAAGAAATTTTTCCTAATATCCAATCTAAACCTCCCCTGGCGCAACTTGAGGCCATTTTCCTCTTGTCCTATCACTTGTTACTTGAAAAAAAGAGACCCTCTCCCCTGAGCCTTCTTTTCTCTAGGCTAAACAGCCCCAGTTCCCTCAGCCGCTCCTCATAAGACTTGTGCTCCAGACCCTTCACCAACTTGGTTGCCCTTCTCTGGACACGCTCCAGCACCTCCATGTCTTTCCTGCAGTGAGGGGCCCAAAACTGAACACAGGACTCGAGGTGCGGCCTCACCAGTGCTGAGTACAGGGGGACAACCACCTCCCTGCTCCTGCTGGCCACACTATTTCTGATACAAGCCAGGATGCTCAGCAGAGGTGTAACAGAAGAGATTTTTACCTCAGACTCATTTCTAGGTTTGAATTGTTTCACTGTAGCTGCAAAACACGGCAGTAGGGTCTCTGTGAGCCTCCCAGCTATAAAAAAAACCAGATGATGCCTGTTAGTGTTGCTATAGAGCCAGTGTGGCATTTTAGGATTTAAAGAGATATGCAATATCTCAGACATTTTCTGCCTGCCCTAGCAAGTGATATAAGCAATGGGGTGCTGGAGCCCTTTGTCAGGGATAGGAAGGGTTAGGGGCACAAGGCTCAAGAATATGCTGACGCCCCTTTGCTGGCCTTGGGTTTTGACTACAACTATTTGGTAGCACCTTATACCAAGTAAAGATGCAAACACCAAGGTTCAGGAGCCAGGCTTCCTGTGGAGAGAGGTCGTGGAGGGTTGCTGAACACGTACTGGCTAAACGAAGGGCTGCCTAGCTTTAAGTATCAGAGGAGACACCCAATTTTAGCTGTGGGAGAGCTGCCCAACAAGTAATTGCCTGGAAACAGAGCCTCTGTAAGCACTGTGGGGTTGTCAGACAGAAAGGAAGGAAGGGATACAAGAGATGGGAAAGGTCACTGAGTGTATGAAAAACAGTGCTGTTTTGACACACAGGATTTGCATGTCCCAGAAACTGACAATGTCTAATGAGGCAATCCAGAGGTTGAACAGGGGACCGAAGGTCTTCTTGAACTATTAATTACCAGTCACCGGGGTAGATTCTTTCAGCTCCACTAAAAACATAACTGTCCTTTATTTCATATTGCAATAAGGCTGAGTTTAATACTTTTGTTGCTGAATTACTTTTTTTGGCTTTGTTGCTTTTACATTGCCAAGACTTTATTTCTGTTCAGCAGCATGTACTCCTCACCTTGTTGCATGCTGTACTAATCATGCTTTTATCATGTATTTTTAGATCCTTCCCACAGCGTGCAGAGATCTGTGGGGCTTTTTTAGCCCAGAATATCAATAAAGTTTACTGCCAAAGCTCCTGGTAGAGGTACTGCATCTACTTATTCTGATCGTCCCTTGAAAAAATTAAATTGTTGCAATGTGAGTGCAGAGCAGGGTTCAAGGTCCACTGCATATGAAAATGGAATTGATTACTCCCAATGAACAAAGGCTTGCAGCTCTTAAGAACATTATACGATAAATATGTTGGCACATACTATGCATTTGGCATGCTAAGCAGTTTACTGAACTACTCCCTGCAGCATATTTTAATGAAATGCTGACGGTTTTGGCATCTTATTGGATAACTGCATTCAGTGGCATTGGTCACAAATGACAGATGTTAAGGAAGGCATACAAAGTACTCCATAAGACGGCAGCTCCTCCACGACTTTCTGCTCTGTGTTGCTGCACTCTTGGAATTTATGATGGTCAGCAGTTAGAAATCAATAATGAGCACATGGAATTCCTCCAGTTTGGCATCTAGAAACTTCTGTCTCTAAGCTCCCACAAAAAAATTGCATGCAGAGTATTTTTCCTAAAGAACCTGGCCTTATCTGCTAAAGGGATGCCATTAGCATCCCGTGTTAGATGAGGTGTGAGAGAGAAAAACTTGCTGATGGAGGGGCTCTGCCGCTCACTCAGGTCCTGCTTTGCTGGCTGGTGCACATGGCAATGCGGCCGAAGATGGAGGGAGCAGGGGAGCTGCAAGGACCACTCCTGACTCTAGCAGTCTCTGAGACGTGGACAACACTGGCACAGAGCCTGGGACTGGCCCTACCTCTCCACTGCTTTTCTGTCTTTTTTTTTCTGTGCCTGAGGAGAGGGTTTATTCATGACAACAAGATTAGAAAAACCTTTAATCACAGGTGGGGGGGGGTTTAGCTGTAATAGTTCCACAGTGGAAGTAATCAAACTTTACAGACAGTTCTTCCTATCTTATATCCTCACCTGCTCCTAATCCTACCATTACCTGAGGTCTCTTGCTAGAATAATGTTTTTCTTAGATTCACTGCATCAAGACTATAAACAAACAAACCGATAGCACCTCACCTCTCCCAGGATCACAACTCCCTTCAAAGAAGAAAAGGCTAGAGAAGTGGCCCTGATTCATTATATTGTTGGTGCCACCCAGTGATCAAAGACTGGAAGTGGCACTGCAAAGGCACACGCTCGAGAAGTCACAGGCGACCAATACGTCTCGTGCATATTCTGCAGCCGTAACCGCACTGCCAGACCTGTTGTGACCATGCACTGTCTGAAGACCAAAGTACAGGGAAGAACCAGAAGATGAGGGTTTTTTTGAATTTCAGATGCTGATTGAGATCACTTGGCATGAAAATGCATATGGATGGGCGACAGGTATTTAGTATCTACAGTAACTGAAGATCTCTCAAGTTATTCTCCTCTCAGTGTGCAACTTTATGCACTGGGATGCCGGGCTGGAGCACATCCACTACACGCTGAAATGTAGTGACATGTGATAAATTCACATGTGTGCCTGGTCCCATGTCTCAGGTGAAGGTCCCCATTCTGAGGATGCCTTGTCACAGGGGCCCCCTGTGTGCAGGCAACATGGTGAGGAAGGAAGGAACTGGGTATCTCAGGCAGAACGTGTGAGGTATTAAGTAAGAGCCCATACATGCCAAAAAATTAACGGTTAGGTCCCATTCCCAATAACTGATGTGCCTTTCAGATGGGCTAAAATCTTTTAAAAGGACACGGTGTCTTTCTACACACTCTTTAGTGACCACCTCTCCCATAATCAGCCAGAGATGTGCTTTAAGCAGGAGTCTTTTCCAGCCTACTTCCACCCACATCTCTCCATCCAAAGGCTCATCCTTTCTCTGATGTTTTCCTAGGTGTGAGGAGAGTGACTGTGGAGGACACCAGTTGGTGTTCCCATGCGCGTTGAGTGGGGTTTAGGACCCATATTGACAGGAAAGGCTAAAAGTTCAGAAGCCCATAGGAAATACACTCAGGACTTCTGGTATATAAGTCATGCCAATTTTGGTGACTGACTTACCCTTAAATCCAGCCTGGCCTAACTCTGTAAACACTTCCATCACTTGCAGCACATGCACTGTTACAAATTCAGGTTGAAGGAAAATGGAGAGCATCACCTTGGCGATGCAGAGTGAGAGTCCTAACTTCATTCTTTTAGAAGTACAAGCAGCATATTTCACTTTTTTGGGAACATTGAGCAGGGGGAGTGTGGGGCTGCAGATATGAAGTGTAATAGTACAAATACTGGTTGCAGAAAAATATGTTATGACCTCTTTATACAAAAACTGTTACTGGGTAGAGTCTAAGTCAGGCTATGAAAAACAAAGAGCATCTCCATACAAAAAGGAAGAGAAAGATGGCCTAGTGATATCCTGCAACTTGCCACCGAATCAGGTGTGGATGGTACTGACAATGGTCCAAAATGGACCAGTGCCCCCTAAACATGACCTTCTCCAGCACAACTCATATTCCTATCCGAGATGGATTATATCTATTTTTGGTAGACACCTGAGCAGTTTGTCTCCTTTCTGATGTTGGCAGCATTGTGCAGGTTGCTATGCCAATTCACTTCTCTCTGAATTGAACTGAGCTACCCCCGTGAGACATGCCTCGTAGACTGTGTTGAGCCTGCGAAGTTAGTTGGGCTTCAGATTTACATCCAGTGAGAAAGTGAGGCATTTCCTGCCTCAGTGTTGTTTTGACCTTGAAAGACAGCTGTAAAGCCACTCTTACAGGGATGAGTACACAGACGTCTTAGGGAAGAAGTGTTAAAGAGGGCATTGAAAGACTGCATCCTTTCCCAGTGGCACTTTGTCCGATTTTGGTGCAACTGCTCTGCATTTCACCCATCAGAGAAAGGAGCCAAGCACCAGTACTGGAAACCAAAGCTGCTGATATACGGCCACAGAGCAAATGCATTACACATCCTTGTTAAGAAAGGATGAACATGAGAAAATACCTGGGCAGTAGCAAAGGTCAAGATTTTTCTGAAAATCAGTGGAACTGCAGCTCTGAATTAGGGTGGTTCCAATATTAAGGGCTATCATTCACACCTTCTGAAGACTCCTCATACCCCTTTTCTTAGTTCTTTCATATTACTTCCTCAGTTCTGACAGATGGAGCCATCCACTGTGTTCACCTGTCCAGACAGAAGCTCCCTCTACTCCACCTGAACATTCTGCTGCGCTTCCAGGTCTTCTGGATACAGATTGTCCACTTGTCACTGACTTTGCTAAATAGTTTGCACCTTTAGCTCCAACTTAGGCCCCTTCCTAAATACAGACCTTTTGATCAAGAAGCCATAACTTTCCTTGTGACCCGCAAAATCATCCCAGTAGGTTTCTTCTCCATTTTTCGGAAGTCCTGTACTTGGATTGTCCTTGCTTGGATTTCACTGGTTGAACTGTGATCTTAAACCAGCTTCTTCCACAGACACCATGACTTCAACTTTCTCTGACGGAACTAGGCAACTCTAGTAGGATATAGTTCTTCCTCTGAGGTGTTCTTCTCTTTTCCTGATTAGTGCTAAGAGACAATTTTCCCTGGAGGGTTTCAAGGCTCCTGGTCCCAAACTTTAAGGGGATGGTATCATCTATCTCTTTAAGAATGACTTTGGGGATCTGTCGTCCCAGATGCAATGTTACCTCACTGTCATTAATTACCCTCATATGCAGTTTCAGCCAAGAGGAGTAACACAGTACCTCCATGCATACCATCCAGAGTTTTGCATCGTTAGTGTTTATTGATATGAGACAGATAAGAGATGTGGGTTGGTGCACGTACATATGTTTCAGAGTATCATGGTGACTGAGTCACTAGAAGAAAGTATTCTTTCTTGAGCAATCAGTTGATAACTGCTTGCCTAAAAGTGTGAGAAAAGACATCTGACCTAAGAGAGGAGCAGGAGAATCTCTAAGCTTAGTACTGCCCACTCCCCAGATCCCAAATCTAACTATTGCCCACCTTCCTTTTCCTTTGTTCCATATGAGTCTCTGCTCTTCCAGTGGCCATCATCTGCTCCTGAACACCAGGGACTATGGCAGACCATGCTGTGCAACAGCGTTTGGCTGGCCTATTGCCCTGTGACAGGCCAGACCTCGCCTTCACTCACCCCTTGTCAAAGGATTCATGCTGCTCATGTGGATCAGCTGTCCCAAGTTAGCTGCAGAGGTGAAAAACCATGTTGTGGCTTCTGGATCATTGTAACTGGTTTATTCTTGGATTGCCAGGGCAACATAAGGTCTGACCCATTCATTCACACTTTTCGGTCACACTTTGGCCATAGATTCTCACTCTGTCCAGTTAGCTGATATCTCTTTCCTAGGCCTTCACAGAATAATCCCAGAAACAAGCATTGCTGGAGGAAGACATGGTTTTGTCGTGTGTCCACTTTGCTCTTTTAGAGGTTGTTACATAGTGGTGACAGAAGTTAGAGTGGCTCTTTTAGTATGTTTTACAATTTTCCCTTTTTCATTTATACTGCTTTTGACACAAGCCTGTCTCAGCAGTAACTCACTGCACTGCCAGCTGGCAGCATGTATAAGCCCCGGGTTGCAATCACAAACCCTGGACAAATGGACAACCATGGGTTACAAGGTATGGTTTTGACTGAAATGCCTTACATGCAGTTTGTTAATGCATGGACACTGGCATAAACTCTCAGCTGCCGAGGGTCCTTTTCCAGTCCTGTTCCCCAGAAGGATGCTGGCAGCAGCACAAAGCAGCAATAAATCAATCAGCCAGCCAGTCTGTAAGTGCATTGCATAACCAGGTAAATAAACAAGTACTAGAAACAATAAAATACTGTAGCTATTTTCACCTTGTCAGGCCAAGCCATTCCAGACAATCAATAGGGAGTATAGGAAAGGTCACTGACTGCCTGAATAAATCTCATCCAAAAACAACGGCCAAACAGCAGTAGCTGCCTCTGAGAAGAGAAAGGCATGGCCTTTAACAGAATAAATGCAACATTACAAAGTGGCAGTGAACAAATATTAAAGCATAAACACTACAGACTGCAGAAAAGATATTCAAAGCATTGATCTTTTTTCTCGGTTTCTTACAGAGGTCTCTATTCCCTTTTGACACATGGAAGAGAAGTTTTGGAGGAAAACACTTGCTGACATAACCTGATGGATGCACTTGTAAAGTAATAGCTTTACCTATGTTTTGATGTTCTGGAGAGTTTTTTAGTTAAAAAAAAAAAATATCTAAATACATTTAAAGCCCTAAAGGTATTGCCCAGACTAGCATATTTTTACGTAGGTCAAGTACTGGTTTTAAGCCATTTCAGAAGAGATTTTGAAGTCACCAAAGACACCTTCACTGAAGCAAATCCCTCAGGAATCAAGTACTACTGAAGTCAGTCTCTTGCCCAGTGCTTAAGAAAAGTTTGGCTGACCACTTTTCCCCTGCCCAGAGATGGTGATGCTGGCCACAACAGTCACACACCTTGGTAGATGCACTGGGGAAGGCTAACATTAACAACGATGCTAAGAAAGCTACTACTTGCCAGCCTGTGTTCATTGAAAAGGTACCAGCTTCAGCTGTGAACCATTCATTGCTGATCTTAACCTACTGTCTGGCACAGCTGTTGTCTGCTGCTCCATGCCTGTCCAAAGCACGGAACATTTATTACCCTGCTGTGTGTTACGGTACAACCACAGTCCAGAAAATCAGCAGCTTTATGGAAAGCTCCATGTCACTGTGGCTCTGCACGGGCCACACAAGGGCCTGCAACATGGCAGCAGGTGCTGCTATATGATCATTTACATCTTCCAAGCACCCTCCAGCAGAGTCCACAATTCTGCTTGGGTGTTTGGCAGTAGCCACCAGCTCTACGTCCATCTGTGCTGCTAAAAGCTAAAGTGATTGTCTATTAGACTCAGATGTTTGTTGACAGTTATAGACAGGGATTACAGGCTCTTTATGTCCATAAACATGCAGAGACCAGATCAGCAATCAGCCCTGCCCATTCAGTGTGCTGAACCAACAGTAGATTGGTATCTCTGAGTGCTTAGAATAAAACAATTATCATAGCTGTTTCATCTCTCTCTGTTCACATCAGCAACAAACAATTCCTCTGACAGGGTGAAGTCTTAATGAAAATCTGAGGGAAAAGGGGAACCATGCTACCTGAGCTAGGTGTCCAGGTGTCGTGGTTTAACCCAGTAGGCAGCTCAGCACCACACAGCTGCTTGCTCACTCACTCCCCCCGCAGTGGGATGGGGGAGAGAATCAGAAAGGTAAAAGTGAGAAAACTTGGGGGTTGAGATAAAGGCATTTAAACAGGTAAAGCAAAAGCCACGCATGCAAGCAAAGCAAAATAAGGAATTCATTCACTACTTCCCATTGGCAGGCAGGTGTTCAGCCATCTCCAGGAAAGCAGGGCTCCATCGCATGTAACACCATAACTCCAAACTTCTCTCCCCACCTTTCTTCTTGTTCCACCAGCTTTTTTTGCTGATCATGACATCATATGGTCTCGAATACCCCTTTGGTCAGCTATGGTTTGCTGCCCCAGCTGCGTCATCTCCCAACTCCATGTGCACCCCCAGCCTACTTGCTGGTGGGGCAGCATGCAAAGAATAAAACACCTTGGTGTTGTGTAAGCATGGCTCAGCAATAGCTGAAACATCCCTGTGTTATCAAGACTGTTTTCATCACAAATCCAAAACATTAGCACCATACAAGATACTATGATTATATTTAACTCTATCCCAGCTAAAACCAGAACACCAGAAGTGCTCAGTACTTTTTTTTGTTACCTTGTTAAACACCTGGGTTTTAGTAAAAAACTTATAGTAGCAATAGTCAAAGCCTTTAATAACTCTATAACTGTGAAAACAGGAGTTAGTGAGGGTAAATATGGCCAAACACCTGGCTTTTATTTAGGTACCTAAATGGGATTCCCCCCCCCCCCCTTTATTAGCAACATTATTTAAGTAAACAAGTAATTAACAGCAAATTACAGGAGTACACCTGCAATACACCTGAGGATAACTTGCACTAAGTGACAAATAATCGTCACAGAGACAAATTAAATTAATTGAGGTAATCAGGTATCACAGGCACAAAAAAGGGGTGAGCTGGGCTGTAGTTGTTGCTTGTGACAAACACATTCTCACCCAGTTGTCCTGTGACTGTATGTGGGACTGAGGCACAGAGAGAAGAGGTGTTTTCAGCAATGCTCATTGAAGTGCTGATGACATTTGAATAAGGTGCCTGTATGAAACCTCTGAAGTCTTCATATGAGGAAAGCCTTGGTCCTTATTGAGTGATAAGTTGCTTGCTGTCCTTTATCAGCAAGTGCTTGCTTGTTCTTGGCAACCTGCAGGAGGGAGAGAGCACTATCTGCATCTGTGCAGGCTAATGCCTCCCTGCAGAAGAACTCACTGAGCCTTTGGGCTAACAAAATATTCCACACGCCCAGTCTGAAACATTGGGTGAAAATCACTAAAGGGGATGCACTGTTGTCTAGCCAATAGCACCATAGGCCTAGTGGACCCTGGATGGGTCAGGACCAGGAGCATTTTATGCCTCCCAGGAGAAGGTCACCCTGGGCTGGGAGGTTGCCATAGCAGGGTAAGACATGTCACCTGCCCAGTCATGGTGGAAGTGATGCTATCTGGTGAGTGAGCAATTTGCTGGGTGGGGGAATCTCTGTTAACAGATAGAAAGTGCAACATCAGGCAACAGTCGGATCTGTTATTTGTATGTGAGCATGACTACAAACAAGGTGAGCAGGTCCTGAGCTACCTATGCACCAGCTGTGTAGCTCTGATTTACACCATCTGGAAGGACCTGAGCTGGGCAGCACCAGCAGTAACTGTACACTTTCTTCGGCAGTGAAAAGTGGTGCCAGGAGTGTACATTTGGGCAGTCACTTAAGATTAAACATGGAGAAATATTAACTGTGCTGTAAACCCCAACGACAAAAGGAAAATGTGCCCAAGTATAACAACATAAGCATAGCCCAAGTACCCTCAAAGTGACCTGCTCTTTGAAAAGGTATTGCTTTTTGCCATCAGAAAAAGATCATCACACAGAGACTACACCGAAAATGCCCTAAGGGAAGGAAAAGGCACACTGGTCAATGGTAAGTGCAGAGACAGAATAATTCAAATTATAATAGAGGGGAAAGAGTTTCACTGTTCTATTCTTAATATGCCAAAATGATTTAACAGAGACTTTAGTTACATGAAGGATTTAAGAGTTTATTTCTCTTTCTTAAGAAAGAAAGATTACTGATGAGATGCAGCCAGGGGAGCATGCTACACTAAGACAATAACCTTTGCTAAAATACTTGGGAGAACAGAACTACAGTTTGAACTCTGCCCATTGAAAACAAGATTAAAGGTTATTGCTCATTATAACTGCATGGTAAGAAAACAGAAGGACTTGTGTTGATATTCACAGGGCTAAAAATGGTTTGCAGAATTAGAAATTGAGATTTCTGTAAGTTTTATGGGAGTGAGGAAAAAATCTACATGGCTACAGACCAAGCATATCTCCTGGGTCTCCGTATGCACAAACAAGTTGCACCCACAATTTATCAGACTAATCCCTAAACTTGGCATATGAATTTTGCTGATTACATTCTGAATATTTTGCAAAACTTTAGGTAGTGTTGTAAGCATGATGTCAGTGAAGAATTAGGAGAGAAAATACTGACAATCAAATAAGCTTCAGAACAAGCTATGAAAATTGCGTAGCACAGCCCGCACAAGATCTTTCAGAAACAGCACCAGTCTCTGTCTGAGCTCCTGTACTGCTTGAGAGCTGCCTTAGTGCACACATATGTATGCAGTACTGCATTACCTGCATATGCTGTCAGTCTCTCAGAAGTGAGGTGCCAGAAACCAGATGCAGGGATGTTTAGCTCCATCTTCTAACCTTACGCAAAGGAGGCAAGAGACTCGAGTTAAAATGTGTCCTCTGTGCCTACTACATAACCCTCACACAACCTACTGGTACAGCTGTGCTGTGGGGCAATTGCAAACCTGTAATTTCCTCCTGCAGACGAAGCCCCTGGGACGATTTACAAAGCAAGCAGTTGCTTTGGCTTGCTTTCAGCATTTTGAATCAGATCCTGTCATTGTTTAGCACACAGCCGTTTTGTGCAGCACCAGGAGTACAGTGTCTGATGGCCTGAGGCAGAATTCCTAATTTGTCCAAGTAACATTCAGCATAAGCTCCATATGATAATTAATCAGTGGTCATTAAAGCAAGAGATACCTGTGATGTCTCTGACGTTTATTAAAGCCTTTTCATGGCATTTTAATCACAGCATTGCCATGGCAGGATTTCCTTTTATTTAAAACAAATGTTGTGCCTTGCAAAATGTTTTAGGGTGGGGGTTTTTCAGATTCCTGAGAGTCATTCCTGATGATTCTTTCTCTTTCTTAATGGTTTAGTAAAATGATTGTGAAAGCAGCACCATGATTAAAACAGTCCCTAGATCAGGAGCCTCATAAATTTCAGATGCAAATGTTTGGCTTTGCTTAAGCTTTGGTACAGACATTAGGCAGCACTACTACACCAGAACATTCACTCCCCAGAAAATGCAACAGCACTAAGGCTCTCTGAAATAAGAAGAGATAAAGTGAAATAAGAAGAGATAAAGTGAAATAAGAAGAGATAAAGTAAAATAAGAAAAGAAAGGCGGGGGGACACAAAATCAACCACATCAGGGAGAAAAAAAAGGAACATCAGATATTCCAGAAGTGCAAACTCATGATTTAAAGCACAATGATTTTGAATTCTACACTTGTATCGAATCAAGAAGGATTTGATTTTTTATGAGGAAAATGAAGGGTTATCCTGCTGCATGTTTCCGTGTCTTGAACACCAGCTTCAAAAGCTTATTTTCAAGAGGCATCATGGGGACCAGATCCTCAATGATATTTAGGTATGAAACTTTGACTGAAATCACCAACAGTGAAGGGAAAGGGAGGGAAGCCGAGCAGTTGACTGTAGTGACTCCTCAGCCCTCTCAGAGACTGGTGCGAGTAAGAGAGGCCCGACAACTGTGTTTTCTAGACACAACTCCTGACTAGTGAGGACAGGGAATCTTTAAGATGTCTGGTGTGCAGGGCAAGAACTGGGCTATTCAAGAGAGCAGAGGGTAAACTTTATAGGAAGTTTAAACAAGGTATTTTGTGTTATTTCTGTCCTGTTAAACTCTCCCAAATTTTCCTTCAGGAGGTCCTATGTTCACACAACAAAAAGTGAACACAGACATGAGTTAATATCTCTTCATTACTAAGTCAAAGCAGTTGCTTTCCATCAAGGGATAAAACGTAGCCACAAGACCAACTTTAGCTCATGACCTGTCATGGCATATAGTACTCTCTAACTTTCTAACATGGCATGGCAAAGCAAGATGCTAATTGCAGTGGCAAGCTAAGGGGAAGATTTAGAAACATATTGAAACATATATATAATTTCTAAACATGCCTTTTCACCTTTATGTTACCGAAATCCGGAATAAAACTCCTTAACAGCAATGAGAAGTTAAGAAGCAGGCACTTCGTTTATTGCAGCGCTGGGGACACGGGGGATCACTCCTCCAAAGGCGTGTCCAACTTAGTATCAAAATCCATCAGTTTTTGTAGACTTTTTCTGTCAGGTCATTGTTACATAAGCTCTCTACATAAAAATGCATACTATGCTCACTCTTAAATTTAACCTTTATAATGATTGGTCCTTTGATTATATAACCTTATCAATATTCTTATTTAAAAACAATCATTGGTCAGTTACACTTAGCTCTACTGATTGGAATCTTCAATACTCAAATCGAGATGGGAAGGGTAAGGTGGTTTCAAAGCAGCAAACTGGTGTCCATGATGGTTTCCTTAGTTTCTTGAAACAAAACATAGAAAAACCAGTAACTTCCTGGTGAGGTTTCTATGGTTAGCTATTTCAAACTTTAACAATATTAAGGTTCCTATAGTCACACATAACACAGTTCCTGAAGTTTCTATGGCTACATTTCAAACTTAACAATCCTATACATCATGCTTCACAATTTTACTTCTTAATCAAACCTAACTCTTCTATGTGGTTAAATTTTTATTTCTTTACCAGAATATTTGCAACATTTACACATTTATTTTTTTCAAGCCTCTCCTGATCTAGTTTCTCTTTCTGCACTACAGGATCTGAATTTTACAGGTTAACCATGTCTCTCACATGCATCATACCAGCTTCAGCACTTTTTGACATTATAATAGTATTACTTTACAGCTTAAAGCTTGCACTTGGTTGCTACACAAAACCAATCCTCCTAAGTAAGCCCAAGCATTGTAAGTTTACAGAAATGCCATGTCTTCAGGAGGGATATTTTTCTAACAAGCAAAATCACTTTAATCTTTTCTTGGTAAAGAACTAGCTGCTGTATATATCATCCTATCCACAATTCATTCACTTACACCGAATGATATGGACCTCTCAAGCAGCCAGTTTATTCTACTTGTACTTCTGCAGAGCTGAAAACCTTTTAAGGGCTGACACCCACTAAGACCCCATTTAAAGAAACTGCTATTTCAGTCAGATAATCTGTATCTGTTGCCATACAAATCATTCCCCAGGGTATTGCTTTTGGTGGTAAGATAAAGTGGCAGCTCCTAACAAGATCAGCAGATAAGATATCAAACTACATAATCTCTTTTAGCTCAAGGGGCTCAGACTTTTTGTAAGTAATTACTTTAGCCTATCATCAGGACTAAATAACTTTGCTACTTGAAAACCCCAGAAGAAGAGCTCCTCCTACCTGATCCGTGCCACATACACACACACAAAAGGATTACTCAGGCAAGAATAATTTGAGTAAATAAAAATGACAGGCCATTCAGCTGATGTGCTCATAGGCTACTATACCTGCTACTTGCTATAGTGATATGGATTTTAACATGATAATTTGGAATATTTCCCTATTCTTAAAATTTGGTACAGTGATGAAATACCATTAATGTGATAAAGCAAATGTCAATTTAAAGTTAACAGAGACAGTACTCTCCTAGATAGTGTAGTTTATGTTACAGAACTAGGCTTTGTCTTTGTTTTTTGATAAGGAAACAGGCAAAATATATCCTGTAATATCTGCTGCTCTGTTTGCAGAATCCCTTGATGCATAGAGCTTGTGTAAAATGATGTATTGTAATGCTGATTTCTGTGGTTCTCAGCAGGATTTAGGGCTTTGAACACTGAAAACTCTACAGGGGAATTTGAGTTTTCCAGTGTCGTCTTTTGATGAGCTGGTTGGTTGGCTTTTTAAAAAAAAAAAAAAAAAAGGAAAAGGAAAAGAATGAGGCTTAAATACAAGCTTTAGAATAATGTAAACCCTAAAAGGTAAACCAAGCAAGAGCTTCAATAGAGTAACACAAAAATACATTCAAAGAGAACATTATAATGCTCTGGTTTTGCTTCAAGCTCAGCATTCTTCCTTTCTCAGCCTTGTAGCTGTATAAAGTAGCAAATATGGAAAAAAAAAGTCAATGCTGGCAGCTTTTCAACTCTGTTTCTTATAAGCTGTTTTCAGTGACAGACTGGCAGCTCCTCTGTGCTTTTCCTGAAGAGTCTAGAAGCCGCCTTTTCTCTGAGTTTGGCTGGCAGGTACAGCAGATCTCATTCTGGCAGAAAGTATCAGAAACGGTGGTTGTTCTGCTGGAGGGCACTTGTGAGTCCTGGGACCAGGAGTAGGTCTCAGCAGCCAGCTCTGCATGTGCCTTTCACCACCTGTGGGCCTCGGGGCTGGGCGCTGGCCACCCCACGTATGGGTACAAAGCTCAGAAGTGCAGAGGACCTCCTCAGGCTGGGGGCGAAGCCTGAGGAGCTCAGCATGGAGACCAGCCATCCTGTCCGAGCTGTCAGCGCTCTGGGGCAAAGCACGAGCTGAGGACTGTGGCAGTTTGCCTGTTCAGTGGGGCTGGATAAGGCTGCAATGGGGAAGATGCTCGCCAGCAACTGCTTGACAGCTCAGCATCTCTGTTGTCATACAAGGGGGAGCAAGCGTTGGACAGTCAATGCTTGCCCACGGGCTGCAGTCCTCTTGGCCCTGTTTGCACATCTCCTTGGTTCATTGATATGTCAGTCTCTCCCTAGTTGTCTGAGACAGCAGTCTTATTGCTATGCTGAGCTTTCATCCCACTGCTCTTCGTCTTGCTCCAAACATGCTTTCTATGGGTAGGGTCCTCCTCCTGGACAGAAGAGGTCCAGCTGCCATTATGCTCTGCTGAATTTACAAATGCCTCGTATTTAACTTGCCTGCTATTCTCCCTCAGGTCTTGACATAGTTTCTTCGTTCCAAGTCACAGAAGAGGGAATGAAGTAAACCTTGTACTGCAGTGACTGGGGCATGGACTGTGAGTGGGGAGGCCAAGTCTGGACAAACGTATCTTCTGTCTTTTTAGCAGGAAGCAAAGTTGAATTTTCTGAATTCACAGAGTTGTAGCTTCATATGACCCAAAACAATACTATAAAGGTCTAACTTCAATAGACACCTGGGTCCCCTGTAGAGCATCCCAGGTACCGTGTCACCCACCATGGGTGAAGATGAGCTGGGTCACTCGCTGAGCAGTCCAGGGCTGTCAGTCAGGACCTCGAGGGATGTGCAGCGGAGGCCGCACATCAGGGCTCCCCGCAGGAGCCTGAGGATTGCCCCTGAGCAGCCCCAGGGCCTATTGCCCTCCTGATGGCAGCCTTGCTGGTGGCCTTGGGCATGTTCTTCAGCTGGCACTGCTCCACCATGCGGGACATTGAGGTCTGGCTTTTGGCCCCACATGCAAGGACAGAAGGTCATGGCTGGAATCTAGAGCATTCATTGGGCCAGGAAGGGGCTGAGGGACCCTGGGCCATGAAGAGATCTATGGGACAAAGACACATCAAGGATACCTGGGGACTTGTGTAGAAGGACCACATGGGACATGTGGCAGGGACCTCATGATCCTGGAGACAGCCAGAGCCGGAGGGGGGTGAGGGGGAGAAAGCTGCCAGGTCCCTGGAGGCACGAAGGTTTTTGCAGAGCTGAGATACCCTGAGGATCCCCGGGGCACAGAGGGATAGGCATGTGGGGCGGGGGAATATCTGTGGGGTAAGGAGCCCTGGGGCCACGGGAGGATCTGTGGGACAGAGACACCGGCAGGATCACTGGGGAACCCAGGGGAACGCGGGAGGGGGGTGAGAGCCGTGGGGCTGATGCACCCCAGGACCTCTGGGGCAGGGGGAGAGCTGTGGGGCTGAGGCCCCCCCCCCGACATCTGTGCCGGGGAAGCGCAGGGCTGCCCCACGGCACGGCGGGGCGACCACACGCCCCGGGGGGGCCTCACACCGCTGCGGGCCCTGGCTTTTGTTCTTGCTGAGGTATTTCCTCCTCCACCCTGCGATGGGAAACAAGCAGCGCTCCGCTGCCTCTTGACCCTTTCTTTCACTTTCCACCGATTTCCAAGAAATAGCAGCCGGCAGACCCAGGCGGCTGTAAGAGGCAGAGACAGCCCAGCCCGGTGGGGAGATGCACCCGAGGCGGCCACAGCACAAGGTAGGGGCTGGGGCAGGGTCCTGTCCCGGGGGTTTTTCTCAGGTCTTCGTGGACTTTAAACCCAAGGGAAGTGGGAGGCTCTGGGGGAATGTTTCTGGGGGTGCTTTCCCCCCGCAGAGTGTCCAGGGAGCCCCGTGTCTCTCCCGCGCCTTGACCCACTCTGTCCCACGCAGCTCGGCCCCAGGGCTCACCACGCGGAGCCTGAGCTGCCCCCGAGCTGCTACCTCCAGCCTCCGGCCTGGCCAGGCACCCAGCGGGGCAGAGGGAGCCTCACCGCCTGCGTGAGGGCAAGGGGAGACCGTCCCTGCCTCGCTTTCCCCCGTCCCGATTCATGACCAGGCCAGAACAGGGCGCCTGGTCTCCCCGTGCACCTGAAGCAGGGACAGGAGGCTTTACAGGGCTGTTCGAAATGTGCCGCTCTCACCCCTTCCTGCACTGCAGGAAAAACACTTGGTGGGAAAGGGGAAAAATTAACTGTCTCTTGAATTGTCTTCTAGTTTTGCTGTTTCAGAAGAAAACACATAACTGCAAGCACAGGGAAGGGACTGAGCACGTTTTAATCTTTTAGAGACCAAGCTGCAGAGACAGAGGCAAGCAATGCACAGTATGGCTGAGAGCAGTATCAGGGAGGAGGAAGGGAAGGACACCAGAAAATGCGTGAAGCAGTGCACAGAGAGAGACTCCAGGACAGAAACTTCAGCTCTTTTTCTTTCGCTTTTACAAAGCAGAGCTGGACTGAGCTGACCTGCATTTATGTGGAAAGTCCCAGTCCATAGAAGTTTCTCAAAATGTGCCCATGAAGTCGCATTGCCAGGCGAGGGTGTAAAAACCACCTGATTTTTCCATGCTCCTGAGCCTTCTCAGAGGTGCTGGCAAACCCCTACACGGCTTGAAGAGGGGTTTGAAACCAGTGAGGTTGTAACCACTAAATGAGGTTCTCATCCTCATTGCATAGGGCAGGGGGGGAGAGAGGGGGAGGTAAAATGACCAGACCTGGGCTTCTCAGGCTGGTGTTTGTTATCTTTTAAACTTTCCTTCAGACCTTTAGCTTTGAAGCTTCAAGTCTTGTTGCTGAAGTTTTCTCCTTGACTGCCCAGGTTTCAGCTGCTGCGATGGAGAGTGCAGAGAGCGACAGAGAGGGTGAAAGCAGAGAGAAACCTCATCCTGTGCCTCCACCTGTCCCGGAAGGCAGCAGCAACCTGCTACTTGAGAAAGGAGGTAACAGAAAATGTTGTGGGTGGAAGCAATGCAAACAGCCACCAACCCACCACCGGTGTCTCTAACCTAGCAACTTCCTCCTCTATACAGTAAGGGAAAGCCCAGTAAAACTAACCATAAAAGGGTACTTGCCTATTGAAGACTTCCAGCTCCTGTAAAGGAGGGTGAACTTTATCCTGTGTTTAAAATACCTGAACATTATTTATAAGGAAATGTATATAAATGTGTATAAAGCTGATCTCCCATCAGTGCTACTGGAAAAAAAGGCTGCTTCGCTTGGTAAAAGAAAAAAGAAGAAGATGGCAAACTGTCCAGTCTCCCTAGGCCCAAAGAAAAGCTGTCTGCAAGAAGCAGCATGTCACACTTGTGTGACAGCCAGTCTCTTACTTTCTACACCAGGGATTTAATCAGGGAGTCTGCAGAACTAGAAGCAGAAGATGCTGCAACTTGCGCTAAAGGCTCTGTTATAAACTTTGTCCTCGGTGGGGGACAAACAACGGGGAGGAGCAGTGGGGGACAAACAATGGGGAGGAGCAGTGCTGATGTGCACATTTTTATGGTGCTGTCAGCAGGCTGGATGGCTGGCTGAGCATTACATAGCAGGCACAATCTGCTCTTACCACTCGATTTTGACACAGGCAAGTTTGTTCCTGGGTGGTTTTCCTTGGAAGGGGCAGAAAGTGGCAGAATTTCAGCAGCAGGAATCAGAGCTTCCTGACTTCTTAAAACTTGGTACAAGCCCTGCTCCAGATCAGTCCTTCTTGTCTTCTTTTCCATGTGCTTCTCTTTTATCCTTTTCAATGACATTTTCTTTTGCTGCACTATTGTTAACTTGTCTCTACAAAATCTAGCTAACTGGCTTGGATTAGATGTGCCAGCTTTTAGCTGGCTCATCTGAGTCCACCCACTAGGGTGGAAATCTGGGCTCTGTGACTGCTGGCCCGGCTCAGACCTTTCAGCAGATTCTAACTGGAAAAGGGGAGCGTTTTAAAAGCAACTGATGCTCCTTCATCATTAGGAGCAAAGTAAGAAGGCTTAGCATCATTGTAGCAGATATGGTGAAGATAGACACTGCTCAATATATGCATTTTCTTGCACCAGGAATGAAATCTGCAGCACCGAAAAGCAACAAGCAGCAATCTCTCTGCACAGAACATCTGACAGATACCGTGCTTGCATCCCAGGTATAAGCTCTAGGACTAAACATTGAGGTGGGAGCCCTGTTTCTCTAGGTCCAGGGTGGTCAAGTTACATGATTTCTGAGCATCACTTAGCCAGGATCTGAAGCTGCAGGGAATCCAGGGACCCGTCCTGTAAGATCTGAGCTTCACCCTATTTGGTGTCCTACAGAGAAGCTGGCAAAATGAGTGGATGCTTGCAGGTTGTACAATACCTTAACCACAGCTGGCTGGAAGGGGGCTTATGGCAGGGAAGGGTAGCTGGGAATGACACAACCACATTCATTAGATCCTCAGAGCTGGAATTCATAGTCCTTCCCTCTGAAACCGGCTCCCCCATCATCTTGTCTGAAGAGTGTATCCTGATTTCTGAAATATTCCCAAAGGGAGGCTGTGATACCAGTTCATCTCTGGGATGGGTGAGAAGCGACCCCTCAACTGCATATGACAGCAGCTCCTGGGAGATACTGTCCACCGATTCAGGTACGTTGTAACTGGGGAATATCTTGATGAGACAGAAATGGTTAGGAAAACCCAGGCAAAAGGAAGGTCAGTATTCAATCTTGAGGAGTATAAGGGCATTTCTACTCTCTCCTATATATTACCTTGCTGCTACTCCCCTCACTGCCTGTGTTGCAGCACCATTAATTTACTTCCTGACTCCCAAGAAGTCAGTGTGTGAGACAAAAGATGGGGCCAGCCCTGGGATTTGTCCTTTCGAGGGAACACCCCTAAAAAGTGGCGTGGTTGAGACCCCTCCTGGATGATCTTTGCTCTACCCAGCTCTCTGACAAGTTAGTCTGCAGCTCCCTGCAGGCAGTGTCATGGACTGCAGGGCTTCCTATGTGCCTCTCTGCTGGCCAGCTGGTGGCTTTGGATCGTAGAGGAAAGGGTGGGCACCAGTGATGGGATCAGGTGGAAACCTTGATCTCACTTTGTGCTCACCTCCAAATGCTGTAGAGGAAGAGAAACTCCAGGCGCACAAGACAGGTGCAGAACTTTCAGGAGATCACTGTGCTGGACAGAAATCACCCCTGAAGTCCAGAGATGACACCTCTGCCAGAGCTAATGAGGTGAGAGTTTTTAATTGATTATCACTGATGTCAAATGAACATAGTCAGGCCAAAAAACTTGTGACAGAAGTCACGAAGAGAGAAAATCAGGCTTTACTTAGGCCACTTTCCTATTATTGGTGATTGAAACCCTTAAACTGAGATATTTAATGATAAAGAGATTTGCCTCCTCCTCTCTCACTCAAAAGGCCCCATTAAGAAGCCTGAGTATGGTCCTTGCTTGCTTTTCCAAGGCGGTGATCCCAAATGGATGCTGTGCCCCAGCACTGGGCTCTGGGAATGTTTTTGGGGTGAAAGAAGCAGAAATAAAAGGGTGGCTCTGACAACAACACAGAGCAGCTTGTAGTCTGAAGAGATCTCCATGTGGCTGTGTCCACCCAATATCCATTGTTTTATGTCTTCAGGATAGTTCTGGGAACTTTTTATTTGCCTTTGCCTTCTTTATCACCATCATCATGGCAAATGAAATCAGGTGTCTTGCTTCTTTTTCTTCATCCATATAAAACAAACAAAAATGTAAAATTTGAGGTCTGACCTATTTTTTGCCATGGAAGAAATCCATCATGAGAAAACAGTTTGGAGAAAGCCAATTTCTGCCAAAAGGCCATTTGATTTTGTTCACATAAAAAGTAAAATCTTTGCTTGAAAATTCAAGATTTCCCACTGAATTTGTCTTCCTTCTGCTGCTGATCAACCCCACTGCCAAACTATAAAAGTTCTGGTCTAACAGATTGTATTGATGTATTACAGTCTAGGAGCAGGGTAAAAATTCTGAGTGCAAGTACACCTTCAAATTTCAGAACTTCTTGTGAACATTTGGGCATTACTGGATTGGGCTAAAATATCCTAAGAGCCTGGGATTTCTGTGCTACCAGTATTCCTGCTTTGAGACAAACAATATTACACCCTACACTGTTTATGTCTTTTTTTTTCCTGCTCCAGTAGGCGTTATGGCTGTGGCCAGGCCAGGAAATGCTTTGCTTTGACATGTTCTCAAATGCTGGAGTTTCTCCAAAAGCCCTTTGGCACTGATGGAGACCTGAGCTGATGCAGCACACAGCAGGGAAACTCTAATTATGGCCATTAGTACACATATTCTTCTCCTTTCTATGGCCCAGCAGTCCCACCCTGGGAGGAGACCCATACCCAACAAGACCCAGCATACCAACAACAGTCTGCTTTGTCAGTGGAGAGGGAGCATTATTTGAGTGCTGGTCCCAGTCAAGCAGGGCTATCAGAAACCCAGGACCCCTAGCATTCAAGGAAGCCAGAACACCTTCTGAGTGGGAATCACACTTCAACTGTCAAAGAGCAAACTCAGTCATGGCTGAACTCCTTGGGGACCCCTGAGGACAATGGATGAGGGCTGTATTTTCCACCCCTATAGCATGTTAGATAGCATTGTTCTTTTGGGTATGGGGCGTCACTAGCACGCAGTTTGCAAGGTGACACCCTGAGTTCACTTGCAGTTATGCTGAGATGCAGCTCTGCTCTCTGCACTCATAATTTGCTGTGTGCAAAGCAAAAGCCATGAAAAGAAATATTGGAAGAAAGGCTGAATGGCTTCTTCCGCTCTGCACCCTCCCTGGCCCTGTGCCTCTTGTGTCATTTGGGCTTTTGGGTTTGAATCATTGCTGGGGGTCTCTTTTTCTTTAACTTTAAAACTTTATTTTCCAAGAAAAAGATCCTGGGTCACCAGAGAAGAGAGGAACCAGTGGAGCAAAGAAACTGTAACAGAAGAGGTATTGACGAAGTGTATTTTAGCATTCCCATCTCTGCTCTAATGCAAATCTGTTGCTGACTATTGTGAAGAGCAGGCCTGAGTGTGCAGGGCCTGGCTGGGAGTCAGAGGCTCCTGGCAATGCCACACGTAAATTGTTTGAATGCCTAGAGGTACTTGGCTTGCTATCATGAACTGCCCATGGAGGAGAAAGACAATTGGTAAGAGAAGCCTCAAAGCTGATTGTTCAGCGTAATTGTATGTGTTGTCCTTCCACTCATTGCCCCCATCCATAACTCCACCAATGTGGGGTGTGCTAACTATTGTCCTCAGGCTGATTCCCTGCCCCTACCCTCACCCCCAGCAGCACAGATTGCTCTATGTCCCTATCCCCAGGAAAGCTGTACCAAGCATTGGTGGAGCTTGGCAAGATAGGTGGGAGGTCACACAACAAGTGGGCTGGATTTCTTGGTTCAAAGACCCAGAGAACCATACCCAAGCTGTGAGGATTTTAACTTCAAGAGCTTCTCTCCCATTCCCAGTATGCAACTCTCTTCTAGTTTTTCTTGGCTTGGTGCATTTTCTGCTGATGTTAACCCAAGCATTCTCCTCACTTACAGATGACCATGAAAGCAAAGAAAACCTAGGACACAATAGCAGGTTTGTTGATGTGGAGATCTATGCTGTGGGATTTCCCATCAGACCTCAAGGAGCTTGAGATCTGGGAGCTTGCTGGGAAAAGAGCTGTCTTTGGGAAGAGGTGTAGCTTTAGTACTGTAAGGCTACTCCACCCTTAAACTCCTTCCTCCACCAGCAGATAGAGATGGAGACAGGTAGAGGCCCTCCAGGACAGGAGTTGGTCTCTTTGCAATGCCCCTTGGTCTACAGCATGCTGTCTGTATGTGAGTTATTCACATAGTGGCTTGATACTTCCATGTAGGCAGCTGGGACCACTGTAAATGCTTTAGGGTAATCAGGATATTTGTACAGGACTGGAAGAAATGATGCAGAAAATACTCACCTGCCAGGAGCTGCAGCCAGAGGCTGGGAGAAATGCATGTGAGTGTCTGAATGCTGCCCTGAAGTCCTGAGGTGGATCAGGTGAAAATAGCAATAGAGTGGTGGAAGGGGGCTTGATGTTGACATTACAGTATTTCTTTCCCTTCCAATAGCTGCCTGGAGAATCCGTATCTGTCCAATGAAAGACTTCGAACAGAAGAAACAATGACCCTAGAGTTTGTTGCTGTAATGTCAAAAAAATCCAGGTTTTCTGAAGAGTCATCCAAGATCTGTGTTGCTTTGTACAAGCAACCTGGACAATACCAGGAATTTGCTGTTCTGAAAAAAAGGTAAAAATGATACCTAAATGTAGGTTGATATCACATTTTTGGAAAGCGTATAGCTCACCCCACATTTAGGGTTCCAGCCTGGGCTTCAGCTCCAGACAAAGACACCTAAACTTAGGTGTCTGTAGGAGTTAAGAGTGTTAAGTCTAACTTCTGTAGGTCCTGCGTCAGATCTGCCAGATCTGCATGGAGGTCTAAAACTTTACGGAGCTTCTCAAATGTCACCAGATGCCTTGCATGAGAGAATATAGAGTGAATAGAGTCACCTCAGTTCTGGTACAGTTGCAGCACTCAGCAGCAATATCTCTAGATATATTTCCCTTTTCTTTTGCAAGGCAGCTGCAACTTTGGCTAGAACCAGGGTTGTTCGCTAGAACCAGGGTTGTTCACATCAAGACTTCTTACCAGTTATTTTTATTTCTCTCCTGTCTGATTAACCTTCAAGCTCAGTTCAGAACATCAAGTATTTGTCTGCCATTATAAAGGCCAGAGGCATTTTGTTGAACTTTGCATTTTGAATGTGGGTATGGTTGCTCATTCTTGCTGCATTAACTGATCTGTACAGCTAAAGTCCATCTGGGGTTGAACCTGATGGAAGGTCCTTATGGTGTAGTAACTAATTCATCTTCTTTATTCCATTCTAGAAAAAACGTGATCGTGGGCCATGCAATGATCCCCATTTCTGACCTACAGAGAGGACCAATTTTTTATAAATATGCTATCCTTAACAATGTGCTCTCAACTGACTGTGACATGAGATTATGTGATTTAGAGCATATTTGTGGAATGGACTCCAAGAATATAGAGAGTCAATTACATCGAGTCATAAACATTCCCAAGGAAGAGATCAAAGCAGATGGTAAGTGTTGTACTTTCTTCAAAGGTAGGACTGGGGTGAAGTATGACCAACAAATCCTTGCACGCAGCAGACGAATATAAACTCTCCCTTGTTTTGCTTCACAGTGGGGCACCACCTGCTTCCTACAACAGAAGCATTGTTATGTGGGGATTTTTGCACATAGGCTTATGGGCTGTTTTTTTAACACAAACAAATTCTTTATATAACACAGATGGCAAGTGTTATATATCACAAAGGAGAGTGTGTAATGAAGCCTTGAATCACCTTTGCATCTACCATCAGGCTTTCACTTGCCATTCCAGAAAGGTGCAGGTGAGCTGGTTGTCCAGTGTCAGACCAGCCACCCTGTATAGATGTTTTGAATATACCAGGATGACTCAAAAAGTAGTAGACACCTATTATTGGGGCAATTGAATCAGCCATGGGCTATGCATACCAGGCCCATCTAAAGTGCAGGTGAGATATCTAGGGCTGAATTTAAATATGCATGGTGAGTTTTGTGCGTTAGTGGCTCAGTTATGGCTCAGCTGGGCTTGACACTCTTATAAAGCAATTGGTATCATTAGCTCAGGGCCAGTTTAAGACTCATCCTTTAAAGTTTGAAGGTTCCTTCACAAACACCGATTCCTCCCCAGGAACATGGACCATCTTTGAAAACATAAAGTGCTATTTTCATGAAAAAAAAAAAAATTACATCAAATACTTGCCTGCCTTCAAGTTCTGGTCTTCAACAACAATGCCCCAAAAGTCAGTCAACTGTAGTATCATAGAACACCTTGCAGATGAATTTCTCCGGCCCATCAGGCTCCAGAATGGCTTTAAGAATATAGAAAGGAAACTGAAGATCTACACGGAGAGCTTCAAAATCTATCTCGGGGATGCTGCAAAAGGCGAACCCTATTCTCCAACTGATCTTACTGAGCAAGTGGTAAGTATACACCAAGCCAAAGTAGCAAGCAGCTCCCAGGTAGGCAGACCCCTGAAGAGAAATTTCTGCAGCTACCTCTAATTCCACATAGGTTTCTGAACCACAGCCAGAGAACATCAAAAGGCTGGACCTTATATTCATTGCTTTTTCCAATTTCTGAGTTGGACCCAAAGCCTGATGAGGTCAAAGGAGGTCTTCTGTTGGAATCAGAGCCAAATGGTGTCATTTGCAGAACTAGCTTTGAGGGTGGGTCATGGAAAGACTACCTTGTTTTTGAGAATCCTGCGTGGAAAAAAAGAACTTCATATGCAGTTTCTGGCTTCAAAGCCTCATTTCAAAGTTTAAAATTAGATTCCCATTTGACTTATTTCTCAGGGGTATGAACCAAAGGTAGGATGCAGTTTAAGGTTGCAGACACCTAAAATAAAACTAGCATACTGAAAAATAACTAGGTGCATACATGCTGAATGTCTTAGCTCCTGTTGTAGGTGCTGAGAAGTAGTCAACAGAGTCATTGAAGGATTGGCGAGAGAGTCAACCATTCAGTGGGCACTGATGTTTAGTCAGAGGAACAGTTTACCAGTCCTTATCAACTGCAATGATGGATCCTCTCTGGGCTGAAATTGCTTCTTTCAGGTGTTTACTTTCCTGAGCTGAGTACTACTTTCAGTGTGAACAGGTCCACCTGAGCAAGCCCCCCCTCCCCAGCTCCCTTTATTACCAGCAGAGATCTATCTGCAAGTAGCAAAGGGGAGGATGTTTGTCTTATCCTAAGGTGGACAGGTGGAATTTTGCCCTGGACACATCCATCTCTTGCCATGGATTGAGCAGGATTCCTGGAAGAAAAGTTGAAGTCAATATTCTCATTGTTCATGGAAGTGAATCTCTGTCCTGTAAATGTAATAACAAGGCAAAATCTCCATGGCTAAAGGAGACGACTGATGTCCACTCCCATCCCAGCCTGACTTCTCTCTGAGATGGTACTAGGTCTGGCTGGGATGGAGTTAACTTTCTTCATAGCATATGGTGCTGTGTCTTGCATTTGTGGCTAAAACAGTGTTGATAACAAATGAATGTTTTGGCTATTGCTGAACAGTGCTTGTGCAGCATCAAGGCTTCCTCTCTCCCCTGGCTCCCCACAGTGAGTATGCTGGTGGTGGACAAGAGTTTGGGAGGGGACATAGCCAAGACAGCTGACCCAGACTGACCAAAGGGATATTCCATACCATATGATGTTGTCCTCAGCAATAATAGCTCTGAGAAATGAGGAGGAATCAGGGATGTTCGCAGTTACGGCATTTGTCTTCCCAAGCAACTGTTACGCGTGCTGAGGCCCTGCCACCCAAAAAGGGGCTGGACATCTGCCTGCCAATGAGAAGTAGTGTATGAATTCTTCTTTTTGCTTTGTTTATGTGCACAGCTTTTGCTTTCCCTGTTTAACTGTCTTTATCTCAGTTCATGAGTCTTCTCACCTTCCTTCTGTTTTCATCCTGGTCCACAGGAGAAGAGATTAAGTGAGAAGCCTGGTGGGTGTTTGGCTGTTGGCTGGGCTCAACCCACCAATGCTGTTTAATAAAAGCCCTGTTTGAGCTGAGGTGCCACATCCACCTGGCATGGTCTGGGGCTTGCCTCAGAGGGAGTCAGCAGGGTATATCCAGAAGAGGACTGGGTACCTAGGTTACAAACATCTAGGTGGGGATGTTGTCTTACATTGTGGATGTATCCTAATAGGTCACACATAGTGGAAAGCCTAAAATACACCTGGGCTACACAGGCTGCAGAGCAATGCCTTGCAATTCATCTGTAGGGAAATCCCAATGAGAGGAGCTGAGTGATAGGTGCTGCATCTCTGTTCAGGTGAAAGTTCTTTAAGTGCCCTTTGGGTTTCTCAGGCATGGAGTCATACTCCTATACTATCGGGTCACAAGTGGTGTTCCCCAGGGCTCAGTATTGGGGCCAGTTCTGTTTAATATCTTTATCAATGATCTGGATGAGGGGATCAAGTGCACCCTCAGCAGGTGTGCAGATGACACCAAGTTGGGAGGGAGGGTTGATCTGCTTGAGGGTAGGAAGGCTCTACAGAGGGATCTGGACAGGCTGGATCGATGGGCTGAGGCCAATCATATGAAGTTCAACAAGGCCAAGTGCCGGGTCCTGCACTTCGGTCACGGCAACCCCATGCAGCGCTACAGGCTTGGGGAAGAGTGGCTGCAAAGCTGCCTGGAGGAAAAGGACCTGGGGGTGCTGGTTGACAGCCGGCTGAATATGAGCCAGCAGTGTGCCCAGGTGGCCAAGAAGGCCAACGGCATCCTGGCTTGTATCACAGAAACAGCGTGGCCAGCAGGAGCAGGGAGGTGATCGTCCCCCTGTACTCAGCACTGGTGAGGTGACACCTCGAGTCCTGTGTTCAGTTTTGGGCCCCTCACTACAGGAAAGACATGGAGGTGCTGGAGCGTGTCCAGAGAAGGGCAACGAAGCTGGTGAAGGGTCTGGAGCACAAGTCTTAGGAGGAGCAGCTGAGGGATCTGGGCCTGTTTAGTCTGGAGAAGAGGAGGCTGAGGGGAGACCTTATCGCTCTCTACAACTACTTGAAAGGGTCTTGTAGGGACATGGGTGCTGGTCTCTTCTGTCAGGTGGCTGGAGATAGGACAAGAGAAAATGGCCTCAAGTTGTGGCGGGGGAGGTTTAGGTTGGATATTAGGAAAAATTTCTTTACTGAAAGGGTTGTCAATCATTGGAACAGGCTGCCTGGGGAAGTGGTTGAGTCACCATCCCTGGAGGTATTAAAAAAACGCGTAGACAAGGTACTCCAGAACATGGTTTAGTGGGCATGGATAATGATTGGACTCGATGATCTTGAAGGTCTTTTCCAACCTAAATGATGCTATGATTCTATGATTCTACTAAGCTAGGCCTCTGAGAGAATCTCCACTATTCCTTTTGATTCTCTTTGATTTCCCAGCTCACCTGGGAGACTGAAGATCTGTTTACCTATACTTCATCTGTGGTAGGGCTTGAGCATCCTAGAATGGGTGGCCAATAGGGTCCTGCTGCCGACATGGATTCAGCACATAAGAACTACTTGGTAAACTTGTGACAGCAAGGAAAACATTCTCCCTGTGGTAGTGCCAGGGTAATGCGACACAATGGAAGCTAAGAAATTTGTTAGCTGTTGAAAAGACAGGAACCTGTCTTTAGGTAAGTGGTCTAACTGCAAGTCTTTTGCCTCCAAATAATGATTCTTAGCAACTTCCATCCTCCTTCCTGAACCCTTCCCAGCTCCTCAAGTAAAATTGTCTTGTCTAGCTTGGTGAAACTCGCCTTCCTTATTCTCATTGTCCAGTTGCACGATAACATGATAAAGTTCATGGACAAGATTGTTGGATACCTGGAGGAAGAGGAGCATAAAGATGATGGGCTGCTTTTTGCCTTACACACCTCATTTTGTTATAACATCCCACTAAGCAAAGAGTTAATAATCAAGGCTGAAAAACTCTTCCAGGACATTGGCCCATTTCAAGGCAAATTCAAGCATCTGAGAGGAAAGAGGTAATTAAAAGTGTCATCCTACTTTGTTGAGTTACTGATCCTTCTATAGTCATTCAGTTCATTGGGCCATTTTCTCTGTGGAGCAATTATGTGAAGACAGAGGTAGAATGTGGTCCCCCAACACTTTTTCCCCTTCACTTCAATGCTTCCTAGCTATATTTTTGCCACTGGCTGCATAACCTGTGCAGCCTGTCCCTTCTGCCAGGTCTCCGATGGAAGGAGAGCCACAGGTCTTATTTTTGGCAGGGACTGGCTTGAGATTCAGACCCTTACATTTATGCACATCTGTAGGTGTCTGGGCTTCTGTTATAATCTTTGGAGATCCAAGACTCAGCTGGGCATCAGTGTCATTTTAGATGTCATGTGCTATCTCACCAAGCCTCCTGCTGACAATTTGAAAGGATCAGTATCTCCCAGAAGTTCTGGTTCATATCTGAAAACCCTGCAGGTCTGTGTTGGATGTCCCAGACATCTCAAAGAGAATTAGACACTTTTGTGTAGACCGCTGAATTGAGCCCTACATAAATGGATATATTAGACCACAAAGTCAGATTACTGTATTCTGTTATGCTGTTTTGATATAACCTATAGCATTTGTGTTATTTTTCTTTTGATTTTCCTTTGCTACATAAAACTTATGGAGGGAGACTGTTTGGGGAAAGCTGGGGTGGGATTCATTTGTTGTACATGAATGTCTGCTGATAAGGTCTCTAGAACCAAGCTCTCCCTCTCTCACACACCTTCATGCAGCTACATGTTGGCAAGATGAATGTCATTGGGTTGAAGGGAAAGCACACAGCTCCCACTGCCATCCTAGGAGGTGGTTATGGGAGCTCTGAGCACTAAAGGAGATTTTTGGTGGTTCTCTTTCTTTTCAGCAATTACATTTCCGCTGTGAAGGAAATTTGCTTAAGTAATAAAGACAACACCTTGTGTATTTGGCTGATTCCATTGCTGTATGCAATCACAGAGAAGACGGAGGACCCCTTTTTTCCACAAACCATTCCCTTACAACACATGTTGCAGCTAAGAAATGATGAAGAGAAGCAGAGGTAGGTTTGAAAGGGAGAGAGCATTCAAGGCTGGGTCAGGGAAATAAGCTGTTGTACTGTTAGAATAATTTTTCATTGCTTTTGCTTGTGGACTTCCAACCGCCAGAAACTTTGTTTCTTCCCTGGGATGCAAGCCTTTCTCATACATCCTACTCCTGCCCTGGGCTCTACCTAGGAGAAAAGGAGGATGTTTGAAGGTGAGCTGGAGGAAGGGGAAGACTGAGCTGAGAACTGTGCAGCCTCATTCAGACAGCCTGTTGGGAGTGGCCTTAGGGAGAGAACTACCCCTAGATCCTCATTTGGGGGGTGTTTCACAGGGAGAAAGGTGGACTCCAAAATATCCTGTCTGCAGGCAAACTGGACAGGGAGCAAAGGCATATATAGGCACTCACACAAGATGGTGTCCCCTGGACTGAAAGTCTCAAACAGAGAATTTCTTCTTTAAAAGCCTCAAAAAAAAAAAAAAAAAAGAAGGCACAAAGTGCCTCCTGATGCTTCAAAGTGCATCTGCTGTTGATGGTCTATTTTTATAGGAAAGTCCTGGCAATGATAAAGATTCACAAGTCATTCATTGAAAGCTGCTCTCCACTGGCAAAGACAGTCTTGGAGATGTTGTCACTGAAGAATTTCACCAAGGACTCCATGCTGCAAATCAAGCTTCCACCTCAGCTCCTCCTGGATACTGTGTACCAACGCATTGTTAAAGTCGTCTGTAAACCATCCCAAGTGCATGTAAGGCAGTCAGACAATACACACAGCAATAGATCAACTTCTTGTTAGTGTTTCTTTCCTAGCTTATGGAAAGTTGTGCAACTTTTTGTACAGGTGAGCCAGAAAGTCTCCCTGGCTCCTGAAGAAATTTTCAACAAATACAAAGCCGTTGAATCAGGAACCTGGAGTGAGAGCTCAATACCCATATTTTGAGAGAACTGGCAAAAGAGAAAGGGCAAGGGGATCTCATTGGGTTTTGCCCTGGTTGAAAAATGACTAGCAAATGCTGTATCAAGTGAATTTTAATCAGAATCTTTAAGCAATTTTTATATCCTGTCTCCAAAAGCAGTACCCAAAATGAACCCTGTGGGGATCAAGCAATTGGAACTTTGTTTAAAGATAGAAAGGATGAAAGATGGAAGTTAAAGTTCTAACTTGTATTTGGGGGTGGTGATTATTTTTAAATTTAAATTGGACTTGTTTGTGGGAACCTGCTTTCTATCAGTCTCACTTATGTTTTAACTAGACTGTTGCAATATTCTCTGAGGCCCTGGAGAGGAATTCCACTTAAAATCTAATTCTTGGTGCTTCTTACAGGGTTTACCCCCAACACACTCTGATTTGTACTTGAAAAAATCTGAGCTAAGCACTCCCACACCATCCTCTGAACTCCAGACATCTTGGATACAGCTGGCTTCTGTGGGATTTGAAGTGATTGTTTTAATAGGAGCTAGATCTGCCTTTCCACCTGGAAGCACTGGGGGTTTTTTATAATCAAACATTGGCAGAAAAAAATTCTCTGAAGGTTTCACACTTACCAGTTTTCATAGGAGACTGCCTCAGCTCTAGGAATGGATGTGTTTTCACAGTTGTTTTCAGTGTATTTTTTTACCCTCTATTCAGGAAACAGATTTGAATGGAGTTTTGAACAACATTGCTGAAAGGATGGCATTCTGGTTCAAGGACTTGTAAGTGCTAACCTTTTGAGTGGAGATATACTAGGACAGCTCTGTGGAGGAGGTGGGAAGGAATGGCTAGACTTGTTGTTGAGCAGAACAAGGGAGGTTGTAGTAATTGTCTTTGTTAGTTCTATGTATGTATGTATGTATGTATGTATGTACATATGAGACCCCACCTGGAGTCCTGTGTTCATCTCTGGGGCCCCCAACATAAAGACATAGACGTGTTGGAGTGAGTCCAGAGGAGGGCCATGAAGATGGTCAGAGGGCTGGAGCACCTCTCCTATGAAGACAGGCTGAAAGAGTTGGGGTTGTTCAGCCTGGAGAAGAGAAGGCTCCAGGAGACCTTATAGCAGCCTTCCAGTACCTAAAGGGGTCCTACAAGAAAGCTGGAGAGGGACTTTTTACAAGGGCATGTAGTGGTAGAACAAGGGGTAATGGCTTTAAACTGAAAGACGGTTGTTTTAGACTAGATGTAAGGAAGAAATTCTTTACTGTGAAGGTGGTGAGACACTGGAACAGATTGCCCAGAGAGGCTGTGGCTGCCCCATCCCTGGAAGTGTTCAAGGCCAAGTTGGATGGGGCTTTGAGCAACCTGGTCTAGTGGAAGGTGTCCCTGCCCATGGCAGGGGTGTTGGAACTAGATGATTTTTAATGTCCCTTCCAACCCAAACCATTCTATGATTCTATGTCATAATCTTTTAAACCCCTCTGGGGCTGAGGAGTATCATGTGGGAAGAAGGTCCACAGGGGAATCTGTCCTGTCAGACAGTCTATATCCATCTCATGTTGTGGGATTCAGCTCCAAATTCAGACACATAAGTGGCTCTGGTTGGCTGAGATTGCATAGTATTGTCCAGCAAATGAGGGACACTTAAGCTCAAGGTTGTGTTGACTGTTTTTTAAATGCTATTGTTAGAATTAGCACAAGAGGTGTACAGTGCTTTTCTGTGTCCACAGGTGCCTGCCAGGGGGTACAGAGCAGCTGATGAAGCCCACAAATAAGGAGGATATCATGCCATGTGTGAATTCAACATATGCTTTGCTTTCATTTTCCTTAAAGCATTGGCATGCAGTGCCATTTAGCTTGATAATGTCACTGCTACGGATACTTGACATGTTTGCTGAAAAATCAGATGTGTTGCAAGCAGATCAGGTAAAAACAACACACCAGGCTTTCATGAAGACATATACCCGTGTCTTTTTAGCTGAGAAGGGCCAAGACTTCAGGTTTGCTTCATTCAAATGTGGCCAGCTACAGGAGTGACAGCAGAGCATGTATCTACCTTTCTCAGTTACTTACTCTAACCTTGTCAGAATTTGTGCTAGGGTGGACAAGCAGGGTTTGCATGGACAGAGCAGTGCAAACAAAGCTGGTAGCATCTCAGAGTGTGCCAGCCATTTCTCTTCTTGAAGGCCCTTGACAGTTGTGGGAAGGACTTTGTTTTCACTGTGTACACAGCAGTTAAGGATCAAAAGCTAGAGTGAAAATCTGGCTCTCCTTGCCAATTCTCTCCTTTTTTTATTTCCCAATAATTTTCAGCAATTTATCTCAGAAAGGTTCAATGAGTTCGCAGGTTACGTCAAGGAGTGGCTGGAAAAATCCTTGCCCAGGCCACCCATGGAAAATAGGCAGTTCCTGAAAAACATTGATGTGAGTAGCAAGAACCCATACAAGGGATAACCACCCACCCTGGAAGGTCTGTCTATACCTTGAGGCCCAGTTGACCAGCTTTGCTTTTCTGCCACAGGTGTGGCATCAGCTGTTCTTGTTTGAGATCCTCTGTGTGGAATGGACCCAGAAGTGGCAAAGCCTGCTATACAGCATGGTTGAAAGGTGGCTGGCGAAAGTAAGTTATGGTTACTTAACTTCAAGCAGGGGGGTGATGCTCAGACTTCTCCTGACCCCAGGATGCTCTGTTTTGTCCCAGTGAGTGTTTGGATGATGGAAGCTGAAACAGCCAGCTCCTTGCTGGTGTAGAGGGCCATAACTCCTCCCCCATTGTAAGAACCCAATGATATTTCTCAAGGCTCCAGGAAGAAACTGCAGCTTAAGCATTTCCTTCCTGCAGGTAGATGGCAGAAAACTTCTGGACTTCTACTTGGAATTCATGAAGAAGGACAAGTGCTGGAATACAAATCTGGAGACCTGCTTTACAGAGTGTGTCATTCAAAGGATTAAATACTTTGAGAAAAGTGAGGTACAGAGTTTCTGTCTAAATGCCACTGTCCCTTCTTGCACAGCTGGGAGTTTCTACCTCCTGCCACACCGAGCTGACCCACTTTGCTAGCTGTGCTTACTTGGCCTGCTGTGGGTTAATGGAGTGGGAGAGGAATTTTCTGTAAAGGTACAGGTTCTGCAAAGTGTATTTACAACTAAGAGGAGAAATTTCATGTCCTTACAGGAACCCACATTAGGAAAAATGGTTTCCAAAGTCCTCAAGACAGACAGGTCAACTGTTGGGAAAGTGCTTTCTGCTGTTGTTGAGAAAATATTCTCAGACAAGATGAGAACGTTGGAAGAAGTAGACAGATTTGTTGACAGCACAGGCCCAGTTCTCACAGAGGTGCTCAGCTCTTCTGTGACCTATGATCTCTTCTCTGCTGTCAGTAAGTTTCCCACAGAGTGGCTTTTTTTTAAATTCTTGTTTTGGAAGTGAGCTTTGGTGGGTTCTGAAAGCCAAGCAACATCTAAGGCACGTATCACTAAAATCACAATGTTCTGCCATGGAGCTGGGCAAAGTTTGTGATCAAGTCCTTTCTTTTGCTAGAAGGGAATGTGAGGTTTCACCATCTCTGTTCAAAGATCTGCCAAGTTTGTTGCCAACACAAAATGGAAGAGACAATATATTCACATACCCTGGAAAAATGATGTTTCATTTCAGAAACTAAGAAGCATCTCGATTTCTTTTTCCAGTCGAAATGGTGTTTTGTTGCCCATTCATGGGAGGTGTTTCATTTTTTAAATGAAGCATATTAAAAAAAAAATTATTCCCTGAAAATGAAAAAAAAATAACAGAAATGCTAATTGTGAAGCACCCTAGAGGTTTGTCTCCTGCATGAAGGAGGATTATAACCAAAGCTAGGCCAGGGTCCTCTAAAGATACATTTTGTTTTTCATGTACCTGAGACAATTGAAAAATGCTATTTTACATTGACTGGGAACAAAGCAACATTTTTCCCGTATGCTGGTGTTGGCCACTTAATTGGAAAACAACCAAATCTGTGCATTCCACAAAAGTGGCTGCAACAGATCTCCTTGCTACTCATGGCTTGGAGGCAGGGTGCTACAAAGCTGCTAACTCTTCCTGAGGATGTATGTTAAAAAGAAATCCAGTGGGGAAACTGCTTCTTTGAAAGCACTGCTCTGTCACTAGATTTCATCTATTTTACAGAAAAATCGGAGCACAAGCTTCAAAATCAGATCAATGAAAAAGCAAAAATCCTGCTTTCCCAGTTTTCCAATTTCTTCTGCTTTTTGAGGCATCGAGTTTTCTCAGGAGACATCCCCTGCAACGTACTGTCCATCATCTTGCAGCATCAAGTGATATTTCAGAATATACTGTGCATCTGCGGTAAGCTCACAGTTTCCAAATTTATTTCCCAAAACAGTAGTTTCATGTGGTGTGTTTTCCTATGCAATGGGGCAAATAGAAAATACATCTATTGGAAAGGTATCTAAAATACAGAGAAAACAAAAAATTCTCTGCAAGAGAACAAACACAAGGGCAAAAAATATAAAAGTTGAATACGGGCAATATTTTTAAGCCCTGTTAACACTATGAAGGACAGAAAACAATACTATTCCTCTGTACAATAGATAGCAATTAAAATATTGCGGTGTTCTTATGATTTATTTATAGAATTGTATTTGTGTTTTTAGAATCATAGAATGCTTTGGGTTGGAAGGGACCGTTAAAGGTCACCTAGTCCAACCCCCTGCAATGAGTGGGGACATCTGCAACTAGATCAGGTTGCTCAGAGCCCCGTCCAACCAGACCTTGAATCTTTCTAGGGATGGGGCATCTATCACCTCTCTGGGCAACTTATTCCAGTGTTTCACCACCCTTATTGTAAAAAATGTCTTCCTTGTATCTAGTCTAAATCTAACCTCTTTTAGTTTAAAACCATTAATCCTTGTCCTATTGCAACAGGCCCTGCTAAAAAGTTTGTCCCCATCTTTCTTATAAGCCCCCTTTAAGTACTGAAAGGCTGCAATAAGGTGTCCCTGGAGCCTTCTCTTCTCCAGGCTGAACAACCCCAACTCTCTCAGCCTGTCTTCATAGGAGAGGTGTTCCACCCCTCTGATCATTTTTGTGGCCCTCCATCTGGAGTCGCTCCAACAGGTCCATGTCTCTCCTGTGCTGAGGACCCCCGAGCTGGACGCAGTACTGCAGGTGGGGTCTCACCAGAGCGGAGCAGAGGGGCAGAATCCCCTCCCTCGACCTGCTGGCCACGCTGCTTTTGATGCAGCCCAGGATACGGTTGGCTTTCTGGGCTGCGCACGCACATTGCTGGCTCATGTGCAGCTTTTCATCCACCAGTACCCCAAGTCCTTCTCAGCAGGGCTGCTCTCAATCCCTTCATCCCCCAGCCAGTATTGATACCAGGGGTTGCCCTGACCCAGGTGCAGAACCTGGCACTTGGCCTTGTTGAACCTCATGGGCCCACTTCTCAAGCTTGTCCAGGTCCCTCTGGATGGCATCCCATCCCTCAGATATGTCAACCGCACCACTCAGCTTAGTTTAGTGTTTTTAGCGGGTTTTTTCCTCTTGCTGTTTATTCTGGTTGCAGAACAACATTCAAGGACACAGGCCAGTTTCAAAATCTGCCTAAATTTTACAAAAACCTGGAAGAAATCTCTTCTAGATTCTTCTGCAATAATAAACTTCATCCACGTGTCCCACAGTGTTTTAGACTTTGTCAGTGATCACATCAGAATGGCTCTGGGTTGATACTGCTGCTTTTAGATCAAGTGACACAGCCTTTATGCAAATTCAAGCATGCATTTTTAAACAGCAGTGGTTATATTTCCAGTAGCTCTTCTCTCTCTCCAAGTGATTTTCTTAAAAAATTCTTTATATCTGAGGTCTGGGCATGGGGTTTTTTGTTTGTTTCTTTCCCCAGATTCCTCTGTCTCCAGCTATATAGCAACAGTGCTGAAAGTCAGAAGGGAGGAATATGAGCAATTGGAAGAGCAGAAGAAGCAGAGATGCTCATTTCTGCGTCTATGCAGCAGCATAGAGGATGTGATAAGAGGTACCATCCCATTCTATTTGAGAGGATGGGACTGCCTATGTGGTTCTTAAATGGGGAGCTGTCTCCTAAAATAAAGAGCTGGTAGCAAATCCTCCAGGAAATGGTGCTGCATGACTGTCTAGAGAGTAAGCAGGGAGCTCTTTAAGGAAAAAAGGAGTTGGGAAAGTCTGGTAGAGGTTTATACATGGAAGGAGTTCAGAAAAGTGGGAAAATCTGTCTCATGGGGGAAGATTAAACAGTGCCAGGTATTTCATTTTTCTAAGAGACATATAAGGTTGGATTACCTACTTTGACAAATGTTTGTAGGGGGAAAGTGCATTTCAGACAGGACAAACAATTTCAGACAAGATCTGGGACCTGAAAAGAGGAGGACAGAGCTAGCAAAAGGGAGCAGAAATGTATATTTGTTGGGAAGACTCACGCAGTGAGTGCAAGAATCAAGAGAAGCGATTCTCCAGCTGGGGGGGGAGGGGCGGGGGGCACGCAAATGGTGGGGTAAGTCTCCTCAACCTCTATTTCAGGGCCAAGTTGTTTTCTGATAGTACAGACACTACCACAGTTTCAAGGCCATAGTTTGAAGGCTCCCTTCCTCATCATGGAGCAACTGCCCACCATTTGTTTTCGTGTTGATCTTGGATTCAGTTTTTCCCCCAAGAACTTTGCCACAAACAAATACACACACCCCCACCCCACCCCCCGCACACCCCTCTTTGGTGTTGCAATCGGGTTCAGAATATTTCCATGCTTACAGGGTAAGTGTCTTTCTAGCTGGAGAAATGCATTCATGTTTTTGTTTCCACCTTGTTTAGTGGATAGAAGTGCTGTGAAGAAAAGCATCAGAAAAAGAGGAAGTTTTAAGGATCAGATGTCTGTAAGCAAATTTTCTGTGAACGGCAAGAAGGAAAGTCCTGAATTACATCTCCTTGCTAAATACAGTGACATGATGAAAAAAATTCATATCTTAGAGGAAAGTAATTATTTTCGGAGACTGTGGAAGCAAAAAGCAAAGCAAATCAAAGCCACAATCCCTGAAGAGAAAATTCTCTTGATAGAAGATGTGCAAGAAAACATTTATAAGCCAGCCATTGCTGACTTTCAGAGTACCTATCTGGCCCTCAGAGACTTTTCCATCACCCTTGGGACTGTGCAGAGCCATTTTGGGAAGCAGTTAGCAAATGAGAGTCAACTCACAAAGGAGTTTAAAATTATGGAGATGTGTGAAGGGAAAGGGAATGGAAAAGCTGCCTGGGTAGATGCTGCAGTGGAGAAGATTAAAAACTACCTGACCCTGTCTACAGTGGTGAACACTGCCAAGATGATTGATGAACTGCGGAAGACACTTGAGTTTAATGGAAATTTTCAGATTCTCAATGACCTAACAAAATATGTATGTAGGGCACACATGTATATCTGGCTTATACTGAGTGCTCTTGTGGCTTCTGTGTTGGCAGGTGTGAATGGGGAACCTCTGCTTTTGTATATCTTAATTTTTAACTAAATCATACTGAACACAGTGGATGGAATTTTTCTTCTGGAATATAAATTCCACTGTTGTAGCAGTCTCTCTTTTAGCTTGGCACCTTTATACCAGAGTAAGTGGAGTCAGAAACGTGATTCAGCTCACCCTTAATCAGACTCCTGGTTGTTCGCAAATGAGGTCCCAGTGCCATTAGAGATGCCCAAAGGCATCTGAGGCAACTGTGTGAGGCCAATAGATGCAGGCATCTGTGTGTGTCAGCAAACAAATTCTGCATCAAGTGATTTGGAATAGACAGGGAAGTATTATCTTTCCCAACCTCCATGGAAAGTTTCTGGCAGGATCAGGAGTTAAAAACTCCGGGAGTTAAATAACAGATCCCAACCTAATATTCTCTACCAACTCCAGCAATTCTTCATTTGCTTTCCACATGTTCTTTTTTGCAGATCTCCAAGCCTCATTGCTCCAATCCTGTAAAAGCTAAAATGTTATATTGTCATGACCTTTCTATTATAGTAGCAATGATGGAGCACTGCATGGGTAGCTCCCAAGGAGCAGCTGGATGTTCTGTAACTTTTTGTACTTTGGATAGCTTTCCATGTTTTGGACAGGGTTCCCCAGAAATTTAAAATTGGAGCAGACCTTGTAAATTTTGTGGAAAGGTCCTTTTAGTGATCAGGACTTCAGTGCAGATGTCAGACAAGTTTTATATCATTACTCTGTGCCTCTGCTGCAGGGACTTGTACTGAAATAACCAGACTGGGTTTATGAAATAGATTGGATGAGAGGAACAGAAGTTTCTGGGGAGCTGGCCCTTTGGAAAAGACCCTGAGTGGCTGATGAAACTTTGATGAGTGGGGCGGAGGCAGAGCTTACCTTCTGTCTTCTCTTACCAAGGGACACATATCAGTATGTCTTGGGGTTTTTTTGCAGGAAGAGCCAGAATTCAGGAATAAGAGACTTGATTATATGACCCAGGACTTAATGAAGGTGAAAAATAGTTTGAGCAACCTTCCAGAAGAGATGCTGGACTTTTTGAGGGAACTTCTTGAATGCACAAGGAAAGGCTTTGTCTCCTGGATCAAAACCATAATAAAAGGTGAGTTGTACCGGGATGTAATAGAGTCATCAGATAAGAGAGGCAATAGAAAGGGATCAGGTAGTCCCTATCTGTCACAACAGCCAGAGGCATTGTATGAATCAATTATGTGAACTCCTCAACTATGAGTCAACCATGAAACTCCTCAGCTATGTGTTTCATTTTTTGATTTTTTATTTGTCCTTTTTTTCCTAGACAAAACAGAAATCCCTGTATTTGTGGACCTGGCATCAATTTCTGCAGGTGAAAATGACATCGATATTGACAAAGTGCGGTTCTTCCGTGATGCCATGGCTGCTTCAGCACCCATTATATTTGACCTGAGACCCACATCTGGATTTGAACAGTTCTCTGCAGCCCTGTCATTCATCAGTGAAGCCACTGCAAAAGACAATAATCTGCCCAAGAAGTTGGTGAGTCTACAAATCCCATGTTCCAAAATTACTTGGACTTGTACTAGAAGAATGAATTGCCAAAGTCTGGTGCCATACCCTAGGGGAGTCAAGACATCCAAGTGGGCATAGTGGATATGACATAAAACCTATGAGAAATCCTTGCTGTTTGGTACTGAAGTCCAGTTGGGACACCTTAAAAGACCTTACATGCCTATGTGAGGGCAAGTGGAGGAGACCCATTAGGTGTCACATACAGAAGAAAGTGAATCCAATGCTCTGTGGTTTAGGAAAGTCTAGTCTAGCACTGTCTTGCATAATCCTCTCCACAGAAACTACAACATCCTACTCAGGGTACCATTTAACTGACACCCTTCCTCCAAATTGCCAAAGGCTGGCAGAGAACAGCAGCTTCACAAAAAACTTATTCACTGGCTTTGGCTTTCAGAAAGCTAAGATAGATGCAGATTTGGGTGCAACAGCTGTGCTTTGTCTCTTCAGGCGAAGCAGGCACAAGAAACCCCACTCTTGCCAAAATTGTCCTTACAGAGCTGCCAACTGATTATTAGGTTTCATTCTGTTGTGTTGGGTTTTTTCTTTAACAGAAAGATTCTTGTAATAACAGAGACTGGATACAGATGGTTCATGACTCTCATGGCTCCATAGAGCGTTCCTCAATCTCTCAAGCCAGAGACATCAACAGCAGAGGGATTTTTATCATCTCAGCACCTCAAAAATGCAAGGTAATGGTTCTCCACACTTTTAAGAGTGTTTTCCCGGGGGGTCATCATCTGCCCAAAGAAATTAACATTCTTGAAGTCCATTTCCAAGGAGTATATCAGATAGCCGGTAGATCACTAGACAGATTTGAAAGAAGCACAACCTCATGTCACATTAAGCCTTGGTCATTTCCAAGGCAAAACAGGCTTTTTTTGTCCCCAGGGAGGAGAGAAAGCAATATTTTAATACAAAAAAGAACTCATGTGATCACTGAGAAAGTAAAAAAAGGAAAGGGAAAGATTTAAGATGAGAACTGCTACCCCCTTGTTCAAGTAGAGTGGTGCTTGCAGCATACCCTGAAAGAGTGAGCCCTGCACAATAGAAGAGGGGTTCCACATCTTAAGACATGGGAAAACTTGATGTTTGGCTGTGATATGCAGGGATTTACTACTACTATTCTTGAAGGCCCATTGCACAAGGATGGGGAATTACACAGAGAAAAGGCAGAGTGGGGCTGATCCTCTTACCTGCTTTCCAGGCTGCCCTTGAGGACTGTGTTTCAGTGCAACTGCTGCAGGACACCACAGAGGAAGCATCTCAGACAGATCAGAATGCTAAAGAATACAGCCTGGCTCAGCTCACAGAGCTCCAGAACAAGCTTATGTTGATCACCACAAAAGCTGAGCAAGGTAGAGAGGAGGCAAACCGCTTCCTGGAGGTAAGCCACAGTGCAACACCAATATGTGCTTGGAAAACAGTGTCCATAAGGCTTGGGGTTTTTTGCTAGAATTCTTTCATGGAGACTCATCCTTGACCTTCAGCTCTGACTTTTCAGGAGCAGAGGTAGCAGACTCCCAGATCTCATGTGTAAGGCAAATTATAAATACAGCCATTCTCTTGCAATGTGGTGGTGGAGTGTGAGAAGTCCAACTCTCTGAGGTCTTGGCCTTACCTGCATGTTAATGATGTGGATATCTCCACCCAAGCAAGCCATCTAAGCTCCTGCTGTGGTGAATGAAGAGAAACAGGAAACTCCAGGGGTGTGATGGCGATCACCCCAATGTGGGCACCCACCACAAGCCAGATGCTTCACATACCAAAAATGCCTTTTCCTTATTTCCTATACAAGCTGTTTATTCAGAAGGTGTTTGAAGTGAGGTGTTCTCTTACATACCTGAGGAACCACCTCAACTGCATGCTGCCTGATCAATTGCAGTGCCTCAGTCAGAGATGAAGAAACCTGACAAGGGCCAAATATCTCAAAGGTGGTGATTCTGAGGGTTCAATACAGCTCATCATAATCTTTAGGGGTGGGGTTTGCTTGCTACCTGAGACAATGGAGCTGTCCTTCCTCTATGGACCTCCTTCCCCCAGTAGACATGTGCTATTTACCATGGAACCGGTATTTTTGAATAGTAGAAGTCTTCTAGGAAAACATGCACTTCTAGAGCATGTCCTTGGCCAAGGAATGTATCCTGAGAAGAAGCTATACATAAAAATTGAGCCAAATCCTTTTTTTTTTTTGGTTGTTTAACAGGTTTTAATAGATCTGTGGAAGAAAATGTAATGTGAGAAGTATTCGGTAGTTGTTGAAAACACATGATAATGCATTTCCCTGTTTTGTGTGTGGCATGTTACAGATCCTGGAAAAAGTTCAAATGGTTGGAAAGTTGTACCTGCAGCTTCTCAGTGTTGGAAATATCCTCTTCATAGACTGGAAGGCTGACATCTACTGCAATGCCCAACACAGAGTAAAAGTTTACACAGAATTTGGAATTGCTGGCATCCTTGTTCAGAGCACCAGACCTGTCCTGGAGGAGCTGGATGGCCTTTGCAAAGCAATGGAGCGCTGCCTGGTAGAGTGGAAGAAATATCTGGAGACTCAGAGGGACACCTACTATCATCTCAACCTGTTCACTGCACGCCAGCTCTTCGATTTATGTAGCCAACTGGCCAAAGCTCACAATAGTGTAATAGAGCCACAGATTCTTAATATGCTTTCTGTCATAAAGCATGACGTTAAAGCAGAAGATATTAGAAAAGCCCTGGAGCAAGCCCTCATGACACCAGTTGACCCTGTCAACACATCAACAGGAGACAAGAAGTCTGTTACCTGGCATGACTATGTCATTCGTTTTCCCCAGCTCATCAAAAGCCTGGCTGAATCTGGCTATGATACATCAGTGGCAAAGGCAGCACTGCAGAGCTGCCTTCCAAACTCTGACATTACAGAGCAGAAGCTCATGAGTTTTGCCTTTAAACGACGCAATGACAAGGAAGAGGTTGAAAATCTGAGCAAATTATATGATGAGCAGCGAGCAGCCTTCCTGCAGAAGTCAAGCAAGTTTAAAAACAAGAACATGGATGTTGACCAGGCAACTTTTAGCACCCTTGCAGCAGATGAACTGGCCACTTCCTTTGAGAGTTTGCCATCCATCTGTGACAAGGTGAATCTGCTCTGGGATGCTTACTGTAAGAAATTCACTGGCCTTGTGTCAGACAAATACATCAGCCTGGATGTCTTCGGTGAAACACTGAAGCAGTTAGCAGCTCTTGAAACAACATGTGTCAAGAGAAGTTTACCAGTAGGCCTCGAAGCCAGCAAACCTTCTCTTATCATGTGTAAAGAAGAGGAAATGTTACTCTACATGCTCTCCGTTTACAGACGCACCAAGACAGCACCTCTCCCAACATATGATGAGGTCCTGGTGTGCACACCCGACACAGAGGAGGAAGAAGTGGAGCTGATTGTTAGGAGAGCTCTTTCATCTGATTCTCAAAACCAGAAAATCTACTGCTTGCTGGGTGCTGAGAAATTAGCATACAAAGTTTCCAAACAACTGGAGTCCCACTTCTTCCGCTTGCTGCAATCTTCTACAGTCCCTGACTATAGGTTCATTATCTTTTGCAATGCCAAAGCTCACAATTCTTATGTTATCACAGCCTTCGACACCTACAAAGTTACTATCCCATGCTACTCTATGACAGAAATCCAGGCATACCTGAGCACGCATCTCAAAGTGCCTTGTGGGACAGCCCCTGTTGCTCAGGCCTTCGAAGAACCCTATCAGCAGAACGTGAAGTTCATATTTTCAGATCAAGCAGGAATGGGTAGGTGTTAGTAGTCCTACTGTGAGTCATGTCTCAAACCAGGAGGCCTTCAGAGGAATGTGGCATGCAACGGAGAGCCCTCCACTCTCCTCACTTGCTTAGTTTTGGGTGGTGAATTTTAAGAGGGATTTTAGGCCATGTGGAAAGAGTCCAAAGGGGAATGACAATGTAGTCTAGAAAACATGAGCTCCGAGGGAGCTACAGTTGTCCAATCTAAAGAGAAATAAATAATGGTGTGAGACTCTGGGAAAGAGCAAGAAACAAGACTTTCTCCATGGGATAAACTAGGTCATAGGGATGGGAGTCAGTTGCCTAAATAAGCCCAGATGTCCTCTGAAAGACCATAGGCTAGCCTAGCTGGCCTCTACCTGCCATCCCAGGATGGAACAAATGTTCTGTAGGCCCTTTGCAAGCCTCAGCAGGATGTCTTATGCTTCCTACCATTTCTGAAACATTTCAAGATATGTCTCTTTAGACAGTAAGGTTTTCTGACATTTTGTAGGGCACATCTGAAGCAAGTTGGTCAGGATCCAGGCCTTCTGGCTATGTCTGTATTGGTAATCTCAATGGGGCTGGAGTGGGGACATGAGTTCTGTCTTGCAATGGGCCATACTGCTAAAATTGTGAGCACAGGTTTGGAGGATGTCCCTTGTGACTGGGATCTGGTCCCAGGTATTGTTCTAAAGAGGCTGTTGAGAGATGGCCACTCAGTTTGGAGCGAGTTCAGATGTCTGGAGAAAGACAGTCCCATGCATGTGAAAGGGCAGACTGACTCCGAGGGTGAATCTTGGCTGTCTCTTCTGTTCCTTAGGGAAGTCTCTCTTCGTGGACAATACCCTCAAAAAGATCCGTGCCCAGCTGGGTGATTTACCAGTGGTTCACAAAACTATTAGGCTGATGGAGTCAGAGATTGATTTCCAGTTCCTTCTGGAGGAGCTACTCTCTGTCGAGGAACTTCCAACTGAAGCTCAGCCAACTGTCTTCCATATCGATGTGTCACCAGCGGTGAGAGTCTTTGTCTTGGTGGTTGAACATGGAGTGTCCAAGACCTCATAGGCTTTTTTAGAGGAGGGTATTTTCACAGCCTCTTGTGCTGGCTTATTCTCATCTACACTACTAGCAGCAGGTGCTTAAAAGTTAAAGTGAACAACAAGAGTTCTGGGTACAGTTTGGAAGCTCAGGTGCCTGCATTTGCCTTGTTCCATGCCCACAGGTGAGGAAGCTGTGTGAAATGGGTCCCATTTCATAAAAGCAATCTTTCCTCCTACAGTGGTATCAATCAGAGTGTAGGGCACTGAAGGATGGCCGAATTCAAACTAAGTGATCAGACATAGAACCCCCATACACAGGGAGAAGAAGGGGTGGATTCTCCATCTCACATCCAGTCTGGTACTGCTCTGGAATGAGCTGTATTTAAACAAAAGGTAGTGGGCTTAGGGCAGAGAGTGAATCCAGATGACCTAGTCCTACCTCAGAAGGCTGCAGAGCACCAAGCATCTGATCATATTAACAGTTACAGCTCAGTGTGTGATAGAATACTAATCCGGCACAAGAACAGAAGCAAAGCTGTAGCCTGGCTGCAGGTACTACTACCTGCCATGGGTAGTGGGTTAAGTATGTTTTGGTAGACATTTCTTTCACCAGTTTTCAAATGTTTCTTCCCTGTCAGGTGTCAACAGGTCTCTACCGGCTGCTGGTTGAGCTATGCATCCTAAGACACATCCAGAGTCCCAGTGGCTTAGTCTGGAAGTGCAAATCCTCTCATCTTTACTTGATTGAGTATCTGGCAAAAGGAAGAGGTGTTAGCAGAACAAGGAAACAAGAGGTATTGCTTTGGGGATGGTGTGCTCACGTCAGAGGAATAGTAAGGGAGGATGTTAACATAACTAGGTCTGCACCTGCAGTAAATCTGCTAAAATCCAAAGTCTCTTTTAAAGCTGCATGTAATTTTTGGGTCTGTCTCTCCACTGGAGTGATGGCTCATCTACGTAGAAACAAGCAGTCCCAGCATGTGTCTACTCTGGAAAGGAAATGTAAGATGCTGTGTGGGGTTTGGGTTTTTTTTTCAATTCATTCCTGGTGTGACATAGACATCCCACATGTTCAAAAAATAATAGAAGTCTCCTATATGAGAAATGAAGGAGGACATTCTACAAGAGGAAATTAGGGATGTGATGCAGAGTTAGAACATCCTGAGTGGCCTGGAGAGGGTGAATGGGGAGCAAGCATCCACCATCTCTTCCAACACAAGAACCAGGAGCATCAAACAATGTTAACAAGATCAGCTTAGAACAAATGGAAAGGGGGTGATTCTTCATGGTATGGGTCATAAACCTCTGAGGGTCCTTGCCAAAGGGGGCTGTGTGTGCCCCCTTTGACAGGTTGACACAGGTGCAAGGTGAGTCTGGCCAAGTATTTGGAAGGGAAAGCCATTGTGGCTTGCTAACTACAGAAAGCAGATGAAAATGGAGAGTAGCCTGTGCTGAAACCTGTCTGTTTGGAATATCATTTTCTGGGTGGAAATAATCATGCTTGCTGTATTCTAGCTTTTCATTGGACATCAGCTCAGCACCAGGATCTTACAGGTTATGGTCATGTCAGTACATATTCATCTAGGAGCATGCATGCAGGCTTGGACAAATTTGATCTACATATGATTTTCGCAGCTTCCTGACCTATTTGTGTGCAGAAAAAAAAGCTCTTGAACTGTAGGCAAATGCAGAAGGTTGGGAAACTGTCCTCATTGTAATCTGTGTGCTCCTTATTGACTCTCTTTTAGATGTCCAGTGAAACAGAAGAAAAGTTCCTGGATCTTTTTCCTGCAGTGAAATGTGTATCACCAATGCGTGTACTTGACTTGCTGGAACACCCCAGCTCTGGTCGTCTTTCTGAAATGAAAGAAGAGCAGTTTGACCGAGACAAGTTAAAGAGTGAAGCTTTCCAGAGGTCTTACCAGTACCTCAGCAGATATAAGAGGGGGGAAGACCTTGACCATTTCCTTTTCATCCCTGAGAGGACTGAAGGGACAGAGGAAGAGTGCCTGAAGCTCTTACTGGAGTTCTGTGGGAGACACAACCCTTCCTGGACTGAGCTTAGCAACTTCACTCATTTCCTAAACTTCCAGCTAAGCAAGTGTGAGAAATCAGTTTTCTGTAGCCCAGCAGCTGGAGAGGATTTCCAGGGGTTTAAAACATTTGTGGTAAAGTTCATGGTCACCATGTCCAAGGACTTTGCCGTGCCTTCTTTTGACATCTCTGATGAAAGTGTGCCAAGTGCAGAAAATGATGATGAGGAAAACAGCATTATAAGACAGTACCAGCTAAGACGAAAATGGGAACAAGAGTCCCACCCCTATATAGTCTTCCATGCAGACAATGACTCCATGGAGTTCTTGGGTTTCCACATCAGCAATAACTTGGATGCTATCGATGCCCATTCTCGAGCTGTTTTAGAAAGGAATGTTATCAAATATAAATTATACCGCACTTTGAAAGCCCAGCATGTTCCTTTCAATAAGAACTTTGAAGACTTGCCCAGAACAATGCAGCTGGAGGCCCTCTGCAGAGTTTTTGGTGTAAGCTACACCCAAGATCCAGATGAATCATATCAGCTGACACTGGACAACACCATGAAGATGCTTGCCATTCACCTGCGGTTCCAGTGTGGGATCCCTGTAATCATCATGGGTGAAACAGGTTGCGGGAAGACAAAGCTTGTGCAGTTCATGTGCAGCCTGCAAAGGGCAGGCAGGGACATTCAGAACATGGTGGTGGTACGTGTGCATGGTGGCACTACCTCCAAGACCATCCACAAGAAAGTTAGGCAGGCAATTGAGCTGGCACACACCAATGAAGAAAGGCACAAAGTGGACACCGTACTCTTTTTTGATGAAGCCAACACATCAGAAGCTATCTTTGCAATCAAAGAGGTGCTGTGTGATCACAGTGTAAATGGAGAGAAGATTCTCACTGACCGTTTGAAAGTAGTAACTGCTTGCAACCCTTACAAAAGGCACACCAAGGAAACTGTAGAGAAACTTGAAAAAGCTGGCTTGGGGTACCGAGTCCGGAGTGAAGACACACTGGAGAAACTAGGCTACATTCCTTTGCGGCAGCTGGTGTATCGGGTCAAGCCCCTTCCACCTAGCTTATTGCCTCTTGTCTGGGATTTTGGACAGCTGAATGAAAAGACACAGAGCCTGTACATCAGAGAGATTGTAAAGTCCACCATGAAGAACAAGATCGCCATTGGAAATTTGGACGTCTTTACCAGTGTCATTTCAGCCTCCCAGAAGTTCCTCAGGAAGAAGAAGGATGAATGCAGGGTTGCCAGTCTTCGGGATATAGAGCGCTGCATGGGCATTGCACTCTGGTTTTATAAATTAAGAGACCTGCTATTTCCTCAGATTGATAAGAAGAAGTACAAAAAGGAACAGGAGCCAATCTTAAATGATGCAGAAAGGGCCTTGATCCTTTCAGTGGGAGCTTGCTATTATGTATCTCTGGAGAGCCGCAAAGATTACCTGGAGGAGGTCGCGAAATGCTTTTCTGTCCCTGCATCCCTGCTGCAGCAAGAGATTGAGCTTTGCCAAGAGGTATTTCTTGATAACCTCTCTATTCCTGAAGCAACAGGCCGCAATGATGCTCTGAGGGAAAACATCTTCATGTTAGTTATGTGCATGGACCTACGAGTTCCACTCTTTCTGGTTGGGAAGCCAGGAAGCTCAAAATCCCTGTCTAAAACCATTGCTGTGGATGCCATGGTGGGCAGGCTGTCCCAAAACCAGTTGTTCAAAAGATGCAAGGAGATCCAGCTGATGTCTTTTCAGTGCAGTCCCCATTCAAAGCCAGAAGGGATCATCTCCACTTTCCGACAATGTGCACAGTTCCAGAAGGGGAAGAATCTGGATGAGTTTGCGTCTGTGGTCCTCCTGGATGAGATTGGCCTTGCAGAAGACTCACCAGAGATGCCACTGAAGACACTGCACCCTCTTCTTGAAGATGGTTGTGTTGATGATGAAAACCCAGAATCTTACCAAAAAGTTGGCTTTGTGGGCATTTCAAACTGGGCCCTAGACCCTGCCAAAATGAACAGGGGTCTTCTAGTATTTCGGACTGATCCTAGCAAAGAAGAGCTAGTTAAAACCGCAAAGGGCATCTGTGCTGCACAGCCTCACCTTGAAAGCATTGAGGATTTGTTCCCTTTGCTGGCAGAATTCTACTGCAAGGTGCTAAAAACACAAAAAAATGAGTTCTTTGGGCTCCGTGATTTCTACAGCTTGATCAAAATGATACTGTCCTACACCCAGGACAAGAAGTGCAATTCTCAAGAGGAGATCATTATAAAGGCCATTCAGAGAAACTTTGGAGGCTCCAGTGATATCAATCCTGTTGAGCTCTTCCGAAACTGCATCAGTGAGGTGTATCTTCCCCCTGACTTGGAAACCAGCCACACACTTTGTTTGCTGAAGGAAAATATGGGCAAACAGCGGGCAGGACTCATGTCTCGATATCTCCTGCTGCTGACAACCAACCACGCAGCTTTCCACATCATCCAGATGGCACAGCTTATAGATACTGAGAACTGTGAAATCATATTTGGCTCTGGTTTTCCACAGGACCAAGATTATTCCCAGGTATGCCGGTCTGTCAGCAGAGTGAAGATCTGCATGGAGACAGGCAGGCCTGTTGTTCTTTTAAATATACACAACCTTTATGAGAGCCTTTATGATGCACTCAACCAGTGCTTCGTTAGTCTGGGGGGAAATTACTATGTGGACCTGGGTCTTGGCACTCACAGAGTGAAGAGCCGTGTGAAGGACGAGTTCAGACTCATTGTGATAGAGGAGAAGAATGTAGTCTACACCCAGTTCCCCACCCCACTGCTGAACCGCCTGGAGAAGCACTGCTTGGACATGAACACCATTCTGAACTGGCAGCAGCAACAGCTGAAGCAGGACCTGCAGACCTGGGCCAGGCTGTTTGTCTTCATTGACAGCAGCAAGTTCTCCAAGGTTTGGTCCACCAAGCTGAACCCCAAGGAACAGGATGTCTTCATCGGTTTCAGCAATGACACATCTGCAGCTGTTGCTTTGCAAAGCACTCAGAGTAGGTCCTGGGGAGACTTTGAGCCCTATGAAGAGCCAGTGTTCTCTATTGCCAAAAGGAAACTTGTTCAAGGTGCAACCCCTGACTCCATCCTGCGCCTTAAATACTCCCTTGTGGATGATGCTGAGCAGATCCAAGACTTGTACTTCCACAAGCAGAAGCACAACAGCCTTGTCAGCGTTTTGAGAGAGACAGTTAACTGGCAGCCAAGGAAAGAGGGGACTGCTGGGCTCTGTCTGCAGGTACGTGTGCTTCACTGTAAAGCAGTGAGAGTGGTCTTTGTTTTCCCAATGAGGGAGGTTGCCACACAACCTCCATTAAGCCACTGGCTAATTTCCACTGTTGAACAGTGATGGGCTTCTACCTGTCCTCTTTGGCTCCTGCCCCATCAGTTGTATCACACATATGCCTGGCTTCTGCCTTGTGGTCCTCTGCACTCAGGGTGGGCTCTGCTTCTACTCTTGACCTGGATGTGGTGTATCTGCTAACAGACAGGCAGTGGGTGCCAGCTCCTAACTCTGAAGGCTCTGGAGGTTCAAGGCTAAGATAGCCAGGGCATCATTCATTGCCTGCAGACAAGTGACAAGCACCACTGGTGATGCTGTGGGGATCTCACCAAGCCTCCAGCAGGACTTTAGGTGGTTCAGGCAATTCTGCAGGTCCTGGGTCATGCCCACTGCCCCTGACATCTATTATCAGGAGGTGTTGTCCATGCCAAAGAAAGCATCCTGATCAGTTCTCCACTGACCGTCACAGGAGCTCAGGAACCTGTGTTGCATACAGATACCTAAAAGGGTATCGGCTGAATCCCCAAACAGCATCTACAGTACTGGGAGCCCACAGCCTTGAGAGAGAGTCAGTCCAGTAGAGTCATATGCGGGGACCATCGTGCTAGGTCCATAACATTGCATGGAAAGGCTCTTCCAGCCCTCAAGGTTTGAAGTGCTCATGTACATCTCCCAGCAGGATTCCTTTGGAGTCACTGTCTCACAGCATCTGAGTCATTGCTAAGGATGCATCTCAAGTCTAAGTCACTTGTAGCACTAGGAATCAGGGTTCTTCTGGTTGTTAACAGTGCTCCTACACTTCTTCCCTGTAAGCAGGGCACATTTCTGTGTCTTGCCTTTAGGAAGCACTTAAAAAAGTCCATAAGGGGATCACTTCAGTTTTCCCACCCATTAGGAATGGTAATACAACAACTACACGATATTTCCCTGGAATTTATTTCCCTTTCACTGCAGGTTTCTACGCATGCAAGACTTCTAAATGAGAGAGATTTAGAAGAGATAAAGAAGACACTTAACCTTCAAAATAAAATCCACTGCCTCTTTCTAAGCCAGTTTGACACCGAATACACTTTCCGCCAGGAACTCAGGTGAGGAGAGATTTCCTTCTCACCTTTGTTAATTTTATAGACTGGGGTTTTGGGGAAAGAGGGCGAGGGGGGAGAAGGGAGAGTGGAGAACAGAGGTGGTTTTATGAATAGAGCAATAACAGACCATTTCATTGTCTGCAGGAATTTTTTTGCACAATCATCAGAAGAGAAATTGCTCCTCATCCAGTTTCACTTTGATGAGCCACAGAGCAGCAAAAGGCTTCTAGCTTGTGCCAAGTAAACATCCTTCCTTCTTTCTTCTTTCCTTCTGTATTTCTTTAGTCAGGTGCAAAGGTAAGGGAGGATGCAGTGGCCAAATAGCCATGGGATACAGCATTGGTTTTAGTGACCTATTCAGTGGAGTCATTGGAGATGTTCTCATATATCTTTATGTGTATATCTGTGTGGGTGGGCTCATGACTATGTTCTGTAGCTTAAATTTCCAAGCCTGTGTTTGTTAAGATATTAAGATAAAACACCCCTAACATCTCAGCTTTCCTTTGTCTAAAAGAACATCTTCTTCATTCTAGGAGCATGCTTTATACATCCTTCCCACATTAAAACCACCTTCCCCTCGCATGATTGACTTAACAGCACAAGGTACTCTAAACAGGGCCTAACACCAGATGACTTTTTCCTTTAGTCATCAAACCAAAGCACTTAAACTGACATCTGGTGCCATTTGAGACATCCTAGGGATCCAAGACACCTCTTAGGGCTGGCTGATAGGACACAGGACCTTCAGGAGACTTAAGCCCTTCTGGGCACAAGTGAGGGCTGAAGTCATTGACATTATATGAGGTTATGAGTATTGTCTGAGTAGCATTATATGAGGTTGGTCTCAAGCCCTTGAAGTACATTAGTGACATCCTCCCCCAGCCAGACACATCCTCTCTCAGTATAGTCCCTCTTACCCCTTTTCTCACTCTCCTGCATTTCCCGTTCATATCCTCTCTTCACCATCTCAGCTAATGTGCATGTTGTCTCCTGAAATGCTTTCTTCTGGGTGGATTTGTGCTTTTCTAGAGAGAGACTTGAACTTTTGTGGTCCTACTTCTAGGAAAACTGTGCTGGATTTTGGCCTGTTTCCCCGCAAGTCCTGGATTGGTCTGCGTTGTGGCTTTTGTTGTCTAATTTGTCTGTATGTTTGTGGCAGATATTGCTAATATTATTCTTGTGATTGCCAGAAGGAACATATGATTGGGCAGAGACCCATACGTACAACAAAACAAATTCAGATTAAAATAAAGATTCAGTATTCAGCAGGGAGGGAAATTTGTCATGAAAGAGTTTGCTGAGGCGTGTGACTTACTTAGTCATTGTTTGGAGAGGGTGTAGGAGAGATATGTGGGCATGAGTCTTGAAGTAGCCAGCACCAAACTGGCTCTTGGCCCAGCCAGGGCTTGGCTGAGCTGACCTTCCCTCTTCCCTTTCCACCGCTGCAGCACAGGCACACCTCAAGCTGTTAGCCTTTCCAAAAGCTCTACCTGAGCCCTGGAAAGGCAGGGGGTGGCTTTGGGAGACTCTCTGCCCAACTGACAAAGAGAATGGACTTTTTAGACTCCCTGTCCTGATTCTAGGTACTGTATCACAGATGAGAGAAAGAAATCAACAGGCACAGGCTCATCACATGTTGTGCTGGCCACTCAAGTCCCGCGAGTTCTGGGAGGCTGCGGCTACATGGCATTTGACAGTGGTAAGGCTGAAATTGCTATTTTGGATGAGGGTGAGAGTGGGAGGGAAAGGAGATGTTATGCAAAGGCAAGAAGAAGGATCCAGAGATCTACAGACCAGATAGATAGCCTCACACTGATCCCTGGAAAGATGATGCAGGAAATAATTCTGGAAACCTTTTCCAAACACATGAAAAGCAGCAAGTCAACATGGACTTAGGAATGGGAAATCAAGTCTGACCAACCTGATAGCCTTTATGATGAGATGACTGGCTTGGTGGATGAGGAGAGAATGGTGCATGGTGTTTACCTTGACTTTAGTAAGGCTTTTGACACTGTCTCCCATAACATCCTCACTGACAAACTAATGAAGTATGGACTAGATAAATGGACAGTGAATTGGACTGACAAGTAGCTGAGCTGCTGCACTTAGGAGGTTTTGCTCAACAGCACGAAGTCCAGCTGGTGGCCAGTCATTAGTGGTGTTACCTCAAGGATCAATACTTGTCAGTACCGTTTAACATCCTCATTAATGACCTGGATGATAGGACAGGGTGTACCTTCAGTAAGTTTGCTGATGATACAAAACTGGGAGGAGTGATTGATACACTGGAGGGTTATGCTGCCATCCAAAGGGACCTGGACAGGCTGGACAAATGGGCTGACAGGAACCTCATGAAGTTCAACAGAGAGAATTGCAAAGTCCTGCATCTGTTGAGAGACCAGTACAGGCTGGTCACTGACCAGCTGGAAAGCAGCTTTGCAGAGAAGGACGTGGTGGTCCTGTTGGACATCAAGTTTAACATGAGCTAGCAATGTGTCCTTGTGGCAAAGGCAGCCAACATAGCCTTTATTAGGCAGAGCACTGCCAGCAGGTCGAGGAAGCTGATCCTTCCCCTCTACTCAGCACTGGTGAGGCCACACCTGGTCTCCTGTGTCCATTTCTGTGCTTCGCAATATAAAAGAGACATGGACATACTGGAGCAACCCTAGTGAAGGGCCACAAAGATGATTAAGGGACTGGAGCATTTTTCATATGAGGAGAGGCTGAGAGAGCTGAGACAGTTCAGCCTGGAGAAGAGAAGGCTCGTGGGATCTTATCACTGTGTATACATGCATGATGGGAGGGCATAAAGAAGATGGAGCCAGATGCTTCAGTGGTGTCCCATGACAGGACAAGAGGCAATGGGCACAAACTGAAATACAAGAAATTCCATTCAAACATAAGAAAAAACTTCTTTAGGTTGAAGGTTGTCAAACACCTTTTGGGTTATAGCATCATTCTCTTCCCTAGTTAATGGATAAGAATGACAGTTAGGGTATTTGTGCCCATTAGCACTGGGAAGATGGAGAGGGGGGGAACAGAATGATATGAGAAGCATGTCCTCCCTCAGAGCAAAAAGAAACAGGAGGTGGTAAATCTTCCATCTCTCAATATCTTATTATCCAGGCTGCTGGTAGGTCAGGGCAGCCAAAGTTTATTGATTTTTCTGGATGGGTGTTGTGCACCAAGGAGAGCAGGTCAACTGTTCACAGCAGTTATGTCCGGTATTACTATTTCTGTCATGCTTACTGCCTCCCCAGGTGAATGGATGTCGATCCACTTGGATGATCTGATGCCCCCAGAAAACTTTACAGCCAATCTAGGCCATCTCGCCAAAATGACTATTGCTGAGATTTTCATGACCACTTTCCAGGAGCATCTCCCAACAGGTAACCAGCCACTTGCTTTTCACCCACTACCTGCACAGCTCTGTCCCTTCCTCTGTCCCATTTGCTCCTCCTCCAGCTTTAAGTACAGCTAGATCAAGCGGTCCATGAAGGCACTGGCTCTGGGTCTCAGCAGAACTTCCTGTACTTGCTGTTTCTGAAGTCCTCACAGCATTGCATTTTCTTCCTCCTGGTCTGAAAGCTGTGACTGTAGGGTAGCAGGGTACCTAAGCTAGTCTTTCAGTTACAATAGCAAATTGGCTGTGCTGCTGTGGCATTCAGCATACAGTAGACACTCTGATTCCCAGCAAGTCTTTCTGCCCACCTTGCCAAATAAAACCACTAAATATTCATGATCTGGTGAGTTCAAAGCCAACTCAATACATCCTTTCCATTGTTTTCAGGATGTATGGACAAGGGGAGGCAGGAGCAGTTGGGGAGGAACTCCATTTCTTGTCCTGACACACCCACATTTCCTATGGGGTCCCAACCAAAACTGAGATCTGGTTATTGGGCAATTCTCCCCAGAGGGGACAAAGCCCAGGCTGAAATTTCTGAGATTGACAGCTTTGCAACCCTTTGTTGATTGTTGAGAGACTCCAGATGCTTCCTTTGGATAGAGGTATCTATCTTTCAGGTTTCTACATCTTTTACAAAGGAGTCTTATGACTGATTGTGATTTCAGGTTCTCCAGAGGAATCTGCTGCTCTTGAAGATCCAGCCAAGTCTAGTCTTCTTCCAGAAGGAAATGTATGATTTATTTATTTTTTCTTATTTCAGCTGCCTGACATTACACAGGGACTGGTTTAGGAAACAATAGATTTCATAGGCATTTAGGGATCCAGTTATGCTGGTCCCTGGCTCAGATAGTACATTTACCACAGGAAAAAGTAGTTGCAGGTCTTTGTGAGTCACACAGTGAGGGTGAAGTTGTCCCCACCCTATGACAGACCAGCACAAGGCCAGAGTAGGCACATTTAAGCCTTTTGTGAACTTTGACAAAGCATGAAATCTCTTTCACCATTTCTCCATCCCTTGCCAGGGCTTTTAGCACTTCTCTGCAATGTTGGGATTGATTTACTAGGGATGGTGTGGTGAAGTAGACACATACCTGCGAGTCCATTGTGTCAAGTTAAGTAGGAATTGACAGAGCAAATGCAATGCAGTGTTAGGCAATACACTGACCTCCAGTCTTTTCCATTCACAGCTCCTCAGCATGGACTCTATGATCAAACAGAGCATCCAGAAAGCTGTGATCCAGCTGGAGGACAAGGCAGACAACAGTCGGCGTGCCACTGAGAGAATCATGATCATTCACAACTTGCTTTTCCAGGATCATAGTAGAACCACGTGTAAGTACAAACCAAGGCCGAGGGCTGGGCTTTTTCATTTACACATTGCTGCATCTTGCACATTGCAAACCATGGTACAGGGGGAACGAAATGAGTGGTTTAATGATCTATCCTGGTGCCCGTCTAGGCCAGCATGGGGGGAGGTCCCAAAGGAGAGAGGACTAGGTTTTCTCAGGGCCTCTTCTGCTCTCCATGCACCCCATGTTGTGTGTTCTCAGAATCTGTACTGAAATATCCAGCTTTTCCCATGACCTTTGATGGAGACCTTGGCAGAAAAATCTGAGGCAGAGGTCACTTTATACCACCATGACTATTTTGGAGTCCAAAGCCACCCAATTGATTTCTACATAGAATTGATACAAATTATTTGTGCAGGTGATGTGGTGTCTTGATAGAAAACTGTAGCTTCAGCAAAATGGAAAAGGTCTGGTTTCATCAGAAACCAAGCACCAAAATCCTTGTAGGTGCATTTGGAAATTATTCTTTCCTGCATATGGAAAGACTTTGTCACTATGGTGCATGACTTGCTCTTCTTTGAACAATAGGTTCCTGTCAGGTGCCTAGGATGTTTGTTAATGACTGAAAAAGAAAAGAGACCATGTTGCCACTTAAAAGATGTGGTGGGTCTGGAAAGTCCTTGTGGTCACATGGCAAAACCAGAATTTAATCTGTCCTAAATTTTGACTATAAGAAAATGTCCCTCAGGAAAAGGTGTTTTCTTGTGATTGCATAGTGACACCTTCATTCCTCAGCACAACGCAGGATGAATTTTGCTTGTTGTTATATCAGTACTAAAATGGAAACAATCCCATCAATTTTATTTTATATTGATACCAGTGTCATACAGATAAGAATGGGATGTTAAGCCTTCTGCAGCACTGTGACTATTCTCGTGACATGCAATACTAAACATTTCTCTATATCAATATGAATATCAGAGTACTTATACACCAAAGAGCCTAATTATTTTTAAAAGACTGAGACAGAGAGAAGTGGATTTTCTTTCCTCCATCAAAAATGGCATGTTTTTACTAAATGTTGCCCCCAAAATCAACTCACTAGAAATAAAGAGGAAAGGGAAGAGACTAGAATATAAAGTCCCTGGATTTTATTGTGGAGGAAAACCAAGAACTTTCATGGAGGTCACTTCCTATGACTAGCTTTACTTCGACTGAAAACTTTGCATGGGAACCCCTTTCATTCAAATGTTTTCATAAACTTCTTTTTATTATTAGTTTATAGTCATTTTATGACTGTGCTGAAAAGGAGAATTTGCAACCTCCTACAAGAACGTGAGAAAATAAGCCTTGAACCAAGGGACTGGGTTTTCCGCAGAGCTGTCTCCAGTGAGTTCATCCTTGAAGACACTTCATTCAGGTACTTTTATCTGTGCAGCCCTTTCCAAATTTCTGACAGGTCTGTTTCTGAGAGTGTTAAAAGAGCTGTGGTGTGTGAAGCACAATACTTAATGGGGCTCAGATATGACAACCAGGAGGGATATTGCTATCTGGTATACAGAAATAGATGTGAGTTTCTGATGAATAGAAGATTGGTCAGGTACAAGGAAGACACTTGACAGGCCATGTTATCACTTCTAGGCATGCACTCTGGATGCATTTAGAAGACATCGTGGCCAATCTATTTGCTCAAATTCTCGCAGTGGTGGATGCAAACAACAATCTGGATCATCTCTCTCCACTGTCTCCATTCTCAGAACTGTGGCTTCAGATGTTTAAAGAAGAATCCTTCTTGAGAATTAAATATACCAGCAAGTAAGAGACTTGGTGGAAAAATACAGTATGTACATTAGGAGAATAAAAACCTGCTTTCATAATGCAACCCTCTACAGAAAGAAATGGTAAAACAACAAGTCTGAAGTTACAATAAGCTCACACAACTCATAACTTATCCATGATAAGTCCTTTGTGTTGTGACACCGGAATCAGAACCTTCCAGTTCTCTTAAACCTTCAGCAACCCAGGAACATTAGCAAGGAATGCCAGTTCCTTGGAATAGTGATTAACACAGGGTAAAGTCAGAAACGATAGGTCCAGAGTTTAGAAACTTGAATTTGTGTTCCCTAAGGTCAGAGCAGATGAATCCCCTCCCCAGCATAAAATGCATTTAGTGTCCAACTATCACATTTTAATTGATCAGTCAGCTTACTCTGAACAGCAGCTGTGGTCAGAGACAAGACAAATGTTGTCCGACTCAGTTGCCTTTCCCCTGCTGCAGCCTTTTTTAGCCTTCAGCTCCCAGTGACAGGAACTTTTTCTCCTCCTGCCTTGTTTTCACTGCTGCTGAGTTTTTTTACAAAATATCTTTCTCTTCTTTTTAACCTTTTAAGCAGAACATATACTAGTGGCAGTCAGAAATTTCTCTGTGATGCTTCAGTTCAGTACACGTAGAGCATATTATGTGATTGCTTCATTCTGTGCTTTTTAAGGAAACAAGATGCTAGGATTTCTGTGTTGTCAATGACTGAAGACCCCAACACATCTGTCTTTTGCCAGTTCCCATTCAGTTGGGTTTTGAAGGCCTACCTGGAGGAGCTATGGGAGAGAGTCTATAATATGAAAGGTAACATCAGACTTTTCAAGCAGGTATTGTTCTTTAACCCAGGGAAGCTGATCTCCAAAGTTTCCCGCAATAGCCAAAGTTGTGGTAGGAGCAACCATAGCAGTTCTGTTCCCCACACAACCATAATGACTCAGAACATCTGTTGTGCACTCCTGTTTTCCTGTCAACTTCTATTTTCTGGGTATCTGACATCTCTGTCCTTTCCTCTAGGTCATCCAAAAGTGCCTATGAAGGAACCAGCCAAATTGTTCCAAACACTGATCAAGGATGTGTTGATGCCAGATGGCAGTAATTCAAAGATGATGCAGTGTTACACAAATGACTTTCTAAGGATGACTTTTCCTGGGCAAGATCTTTCTGTCTATGAGGTAAATAGGGTTTGGTGGAGTACAGGCTTTAAAAGACACTGGCTTGAGTCACAGGGCTACAGATATCTATGGTTCTAAGAACAGGGGAAAAAAAATAGCTTCTCATGTTCTGCACACTTCCCAACAACTGTTGGTGCTCAGTCTTAATTCCACCTTAAGAAAAGTTTTTTGATGTAGAAACTTGAGTGGACTGCTTCAGCAATGCTGAATGTCATCCTCAGTCCCCTGCTGTTTGTTTGGAACAGAAATAACACCTTTTATTTTATCCACAGATTCTGTCAAAAGCTCTCCTAGTCAATGCGAAACAGCTCTGCTCTTCTGTGGGGCAGAAGGAGATAAGTTTTTCCCCCATTTGGCTTCATATAGAATATTTCTACCTACGAGAGGAGTATCAACTCTTTGTTGACTTGGTAAAAAGTGATGAGACTGTAACAAGCGAGCTGCAAAAAATGTACAAGAAGGACCCACCAGAAACGGTGAGCAAAAGGGAACAGCTGGTGTTTCACAGAGCAAAGTGGCACAGCCTGTTTCTAACAATGGTCACTAGCAAATACTCAGTGAAAGTGTGTAAGAAAAGAGTCAAGTCTTCAGGGGATATTTCCTTGGAAGTATTTTCCAGCTTCCAGTAAGTCTTAGGGAGTTTCTGAGCTAGTGATCATATCCAGCTCATTCCCTACCAAAGGACCTGTCCTTCATCCTCCTCTACCCATTTTTTTAATTACATTTATACTTTTCGGTCTTCAAAACTTCTATAATTTAATCTGCACTATGTAGAAAAATATTACACAACCTTTTGCTTGTGTTATTCTGGGTATGACATTGATCTCTTCTTAGACACTCAGACCTTATAGATGATGGTCATAGTACTTAACTTCTGGGGTGGGGTCCAAGTCTGGATTCAGACACTGTAGGTTACATGTCTACAGGGATGTGTCTGCATTTGCAATGGTTGTCTGATCTCCTGTGATTGCTAGTGAAAACATGGGCTACAGAGACAGTGGAGAGTGACTCACAACTGAAGGGAGAGGAGCAGTTCAGTCGCCCACAAGTAGGCATCTACTGACATTTCAGATGCTGTTTGGCCTCCAGCTCCTGCTGCAGTAGGGCATGAGTCTCCTGTAGGTCCTATGCCCTATCTGCTGGCTCTGTACAGATATCTCAGACATCCAAAGGCATTTCAGCTGACAGCAGAGACCTACAATCGAGCAACTGGATCGCACCTAAATATCTAAGTCTTTCCAAAGAACAATTCATTCAACAATCTTAAACATCTCTCTGTGAAATGGAAGAACTGTTCTTTGGAAATACCTATTTCTCCTTCCTGAATGTCAAGGGGATGGAAGGCAACAAGTTTAGAAGCTTAGAGCTGAAAGTTTCCCTGTGGAAGGAAACCAGTGGTCTGGTTCACGTATTCAAAGAGTATTCAAGACACAAGTGCAACACAGAGTTACACTATGGTACAATTATGGTTTCTGTACTGTTCTCACTTCCCTACCTAATAAATTTCTACTATGGTATTTGTTGCCATGTGCACCAAGCTAAGGTTTTCAGAGAATTCCCCATCACAGCCTCCAAAGCTTTTTTATTCACCAGGGTGCGATGGGGCTAGGTCAGCTATAAAGGCTATTTTTTTCTTCTCTCTTTTCAAATACAGTTTCAGTTTGTCACTCTTGACACCTTGAACATTCTCCTGAAGAAGGTGCAGCCCACAGATAATCTTCTGTCATTTGAGGCCTGTACAAAATGGCTTAGAAGGGTCAAGTCCATTAAGCCCTGGATGGAGTGGATCAGTATGGACAATTACCAGATTCACCTTTGCCAGAAGAAAAGGGAACTCCTGAGGAGTGTGTTGTAAGTCTGACCCTTGTCAACAGCCTTATCTTCGTCTTTCAAGTAACAGGTCCTCTTTCAGACAAGCCAAAATTTTTTCCTTCAAATTGTTGGCATCTGTTTTCCAAAAGATTCTGCTAGCTCTCACCAAAAGATTTGAAAACTACAATGCTTGAAGCTTAAAAATACAGTCTGTGGAGAAGGATTGCTCATTGCCTACCCTTTTTCCCTGGAGCTCCTAATCCAGTGTTTCAATGAATTCAAAGACTTCAGACAAATATATGGGGCCGTATCTCACCTGTTCCATGAGCTAGGTGTCTACACTGTGAGCTTAATCCATCCTTTCCTTGGGAAGCCATAGTAATTAGTTTGAGAACCTTGATCTCTGAAACTGTTGTCTCCTTCCTAATCCTTTGCTTGTTCTGTTGTCTGATTATCACAAAAGCATTCGCAAAATCACCCCAAAAAGCTGTGTTAAGAACTCTGCATTTTGGTCATGGTCATGCACCCATCGTTCCTTGACAATAAGACCTGTTTCCCTGAACTTCTGACTGTATGCTTGATCATGCCCAGGATGCTTGCTGTAATAGAGTAGGTATCTACATAGACAAAACCCAGTAAAGATTCAATAACTCGGTTTGGTCTGGGGACACTCCAACAAGTGACGTAGACAGGACCATGCCGTATTTTTCTCTCCTTGCTTAGTCTAGTCCTCCAAAGCTAGCCCAGGAGTTCTTGTGTCCTCAGATCATCTCACAGTACCTGGGACCTGTCACAGAAATCTTGATTGGAAGGGACCTCAGAGGTCTGTAGGCCAGCCTCCCATTTAAAATTGCACCATTGCCAACAGTAGAGTAGGTCACCTGTGGCTTTCTCTGGCAAGTCTTGAAGCTTTGTTCAACATCCATGTGTGTGTGCTTTCCAGACACCAGTGGACCTGCACCAACATTGTCTACATGTTCTTTGACCACCTGCTGCACAATGAGACACAAATAGATGAGAAGCTTCTGAGACTTCTTGTGAAGCAGTTCATCTTCACCTGGAATGTATGTGCTCATGTAGTGCTTGCCTGGACAATTTATAGCCTTGGACACCAGCAGAGTTTGGAAGGAGCCTTATCTTCCAGGGATTCCTCTGATGCCAGCTTGAGGGAGGGCACAGAAATGGGAAGAGGGTGGAAACACCATCCAGTGCAAAAAACACTGAGATTTCAGACTCATCATGAAAGCCCCACAAAATCAGAATTTTATTTAAAGGAAGGTTTCCTTGAAAGCTTAAGACACATTTCAGGCCAATTATTCCTGGCATTACATGAGGAAAGATACATGGTGGGTCTGTTTGATGCTGGTGTTTTATTATGTAATTTTGTGGTGCTGACATCCCATATGGTTCCTCTTTCATATGCCAAGAAGATATTTCCATTGAGCTTTCACCACTCTTTCTTTCCTACAGTGCCTGACTGAAACACAAAATTTTGAGCCAGCAGAAACTTTTAAGTTGGTGACAGAAGTACTCAAGATATGCAACCAAAATGCTGACACTGTGTACCTTGTGTAAGTCCAAGCTAAAAAAAAAAAAGCTGTTCTGGGGACAGTTTACATCAAAACCATTTTTTCTAAGGGGTGGGGCAAGATTGTCACTAGTCAATGGCGATGAATCTCCTCAGGCCAAAGGATTCCTCCTGGAGACTCCTAATGCCCAACCTCAGAAGGCCATGGAGCAAAGTCTTTCCTATGCAATGTTGTGCCTGGCTGGTGACAGAGACAACCTGGAATTGAATGCGGTGTAATTGATGTAGATACTCACAGGCCTAGTGAGACTGTGAATAACACCCACCCCCCTCACCCAGCCATGCTTAGCATGATGGGCCACATCTCTTAGATGGGATGGTCCTTGGTGGAGCCACCCCCTTATTAAACTAGCAGGTGTTGCCCTTATTCTCTGCTTACCAGTAAGGCTAGTTAAAAATGACCATCCAGTTTTGATGCCCACAGCAAAAGTTGGGCATGAGAATCCCATGCCCACCCTCAGGTCTGGCACCAGTGTAAAATCAGTCCTGAGTTGTGTCTTCCTTTGGTGGCATCTTTCAGGAAGGGTGTGAAGGACTGCAAGAGCTGTCTACTGGAGATCACTGACCCAGCAGAGCTGCCCTGTGGCCACATTTTCTGCTCACAGTGCATCTGTGAGTGGAGAAGCAAGCAGTGTAAGATCTGCAAGGCTAACTTCCCAGAGGACTACACACCCACAGCTACAGTGGCCACAAGGTATCCTGTAACTAGTAAAACAACTGGTTTTGTTGTTTCAGTCTCTATCACTTTGTATAAAATACTGGAATAGTTACCAGAGCAGAAGCTACACAAGTGGTATTAACACATGATCTCCATGGAAATGTCAGTATTTACCATGTGTAGCAAACTCTTGGTGGTGAAAGGATTCATGTGAAGTGATCTGGAGTCAGTTCCAGCACTTTTACCTCCATCTCAACAGGCAGTCTATCCAGGCATACATCCTACATGAGAGTCCATTTGTCTTTGTTCTCTAGCTATCTTGAGTGGAGATAGGAGAGAGGGAGAGTACAGGAAAGAAGAAAGTTTGTCCTTGGTATTCAAGAAAAAAATGCTATAGTGGGTTTTCTGGGGGTTAACTCCCCTCTCTATTTAAAAACGTTATTTCTTCCCCACAGTCTAGGTGTACCTGGTCTCCTGGTTGCATTCAGAGAAGCAGGAAACAGAAGTTGTTTCTTTGCTTTGTTGGGTTTTGATGGTAGATCTTGATTTTATTCCTTCCTGTGGTAGATCTTGATTTTATTCCTCCTTACAGGGAAGCTGTTGCATGTCATAACAAATTCAGGAGGAAATGTAACTCCTTCTTTGTGGAGTTTGTTACCACCTCTGTCTTGGGAGACAGAGGCACACCATCCCCAGAAGTCATCACTCGACTGATCCAATTTGTGGCCTGCAAGCCATCCAGCCCTGAGCACCAGGCAGTAAAAAGGGGTAAGAGCCTAACTTCACTGGGACCCTGACCTGATCTTGTACTGAAAAAAAATAATGAATGTCATCCTTCATTTTTAGTGTGCAAGTCAAAAAGTGAGCTGTCACCCTTTGAAGAGTGCATGGACACCAGTCCAACAATCAAGTCCTCCCTCTTGAAACTGCTCCTGCGACATGGGTTAGCATGAGCTAGCTCCTAGCCTGATCACTGACCCACACGGGCTACGTGGATGCTCACGTCCTGTCTTTTTTTGCCATAGGTTCAACAACATAAAGGTTCACCTGGAAACATATCTTTCTGAGATGGAGGAAAAGATAACCATCAACAAAAGCAACTGGAACCATTTCTACTTCATGGTGGTGCATTGTCTGGAGGTAGGTGCAAATATCTTGAGATGTTCCTGGAATTCACACTCAAACTAACATTCATTTCCTGTCCTGCCCTTTGCAGATCACACTCTTCGTCTCTCTTTCCCCCCACTGGCTCCTGAGGGTGTCTGGAACAGGCTGCTGACCTGCCTTGCTTATATGCCTAAGCATAGTCTGGAAGAATCCAGGCCTGAGTTAATAAGGTCCAATGTACAGTCTGAATTTTGGAGCTGGACCTCCTGGAGTCCAGGGGTGCCCATGGCCTGATCTGTAAGCCATGAGAGCCTTGCTTGAGCACAGCTGATACTCTGAGCAGAACTGTCCCTGGTCTCTGGTCCACTTTGAACCGGTACACCACAGATATGCACAAGCACATCTGTTCAACATGTGATTCTCCACCAAGTGAATCAAGAAAGGAGGCAGTCCTGTCCTGCCAGAGAAGCAGAGTTGGGCCTATCCTCAAAAGTGGTGAAAAACAGTACACCTGCAAAGCAGGTCATTGCTGGGGACTTGAGATTCACAGGGTACAATATCACAGCAGAAATGAGCTCTGCACCTGGTGAAAAGGCTTAGGAATGAAGAAGGGACTATCCAGAATCTATAGCAGCTTTGGACTCTTAACGTTCCCTCTCTCTTTCTGTTGAACAGGATTTTATGTATCCTTCGCAAGATGATGTCAACCAGCTTGCTGAAAGCTGCCTCTCTACTGCAGACCTTTCTGCTTTCTGCTCACCCAAGGCCTCAAAAATTGACACCCTCCAGTTCATAGCCCGTCTCCGGTTCTCCATCAGCCACGTGGCCACTGTGCTTGGCAGACAGGTCCTCTGTGGTGAGTCATTCTGCTAGCCGCAGAGAGCATGAGAGTTGTGTTTCCTCACAAGCAGGTTTAGAACAAGGCAAACATTCACTATTATAGGAGGTTTCTGAAGGAAAAAAAAAGGAAAAAAAAGAAGAAAAAAAAAGATGAAGTTTTGTATAAATTTAGGGGGTTTAACAGATGAATTTTCAAGAGGTGATTCAGGATCAGAAGGGCTAATTTATTTCCTTTAAATCTACGTAATTTTTAACCCTCTTATTCTGACATTACAAAACTATTTTTTGGCAAGATTGAAACTGAATGGGGTTAAAGTAGCTAAATTTTGTATATAAATAGGTTGCATCCAAAGATGTGTATGTTGCACCCAAAATGTATATATTACCTAGAACTTGTTGATTTCCTCTGAAACCATTTTCATTTTTCTGGATTATTTTCTCAGTATTGAAATACCAGGTTTTGTTCAGAGTTGAAAGAAACTTACCTGAATATTGGCATTTCCCCTGAATAAATAGTTCACCAGACTTAAGGACTGGTGTGCAGCAGTGTATAATAATTTAAGTGTATACAGGTAGGTGCATGTGCTGGCACTCTGTTCTCCCATTACTCTGTTGAGAATGACAGGCAGAGTCAATGGAGTTCACACTGAACACGTGTGAGTCTCCTGGTTGAGAAGCGGATGTATTGCATTTTAGACTCTGTTGAGTCACTTTCTTACATCTTTGTCAGCTTTGAAGAGTGTCCAAGTAAAGTCTGACTGACAAGACCAACACAATCTTACCTCAATGCATATAATCAACAGAGATACAGGAGACCCTTTATAAGGCCAAGATGTAAAATAGGCCAGATAATTCCCACTTCTCTCAGCTACCTAGGACGGAGTCATGAGATTGCTCTCTACCTTCTGGACAGCCTTTGAGAGCTTTCCTCTCTGATTTAAGATAGATGCTAGAGAAGATTACCCAACCAAGATCCTATAAGGACCAAAAATGGGAAAACAGTGGCCCATTCAGTCCTCATATTCACTGCCTAGTATTCAACATCCCTGCATGCTGTAGGTATTAAGAAGCCCAGGATACTATGGTTGCAGGCCATATTTCTACTCTTGGGGAAAAAGTGTTATTGAAACCTAAGCAGGTGGTGTGTTTGCAAAGAGGATCTATGATATACGACTGCATGGGAGTGAGTCTGATAAGAAATCTCACTGGTAGCTGCAGATCCAAACATACTGTCTCCTGGTGGGAACAAGCAAGAGGAGCAAGACGTGGTGAATGCAATGAAGAAGCTGGTGGCAAATGCACAGACACCATGGCCTCAAATATTCCTCATTAGAAATCTCTATAACAACTATGGGTTCATCCCAATGCAGAAGATTCTTCAGGCAGAAAAATGGATTTTACCCAGAGGGGTTGAAAATTCACAGGTGAGCATCTTCTAAAAGCCCATCTACAGGTCACTGAAGTTGTGCCACTAAAGCACACAGATGCACCCAGGCTTTTCTTTGCAGCCAGCTCTGAGGGTGTACAGCTAGCTAACTGGAGCCCTGCCTGTTGAAATACAACTTGTATTGTAGCCTGTGTGCCTTATCAGAGCCGATGGGATAGGAAACACCCAACTTAAGTAAAGAAAAATTTCTTCTTGGGTGTTTTCTTCCAGTCTGGGGAGAGACATAAGGTCCTCTAGAGAACAATTCATCCCTACACCTGCTTAGCATGTGACTGTTCCCCTGGAGGGACCTATTTTTGTATTTGGAAGATTGCAGAAGTGAAACCATTGCACAGTAAAATTCAGGCAGAACAGATTTCAGAGCCCATATCTCTACGGCACCCCAAGCTTGCCCCCATGATAAAAATACAAATTTTAAAAGATGCAAAAACAGTTTGTAATATTCACAACACAAAAATAACATGATCATTTGTGAGGGGTCTATCTGAATGCTTCAGTGGGCTTGAGATAGCCTTCTACATGCTGGTGGTATCTTCATTACCATAACGTAACTTCCATCTGTGTTTCACAGCATATGGGTGCCTGCTCAAATATAACACTGATGTTTTTGGTGCTGGACAGAGCAGAAAATCAAATAAAGAACAAAAATCCCAAGGAAGCCCAGAGACTGATTGTGAGTATCCATTGTATCTCCTACAGAAGATTTCTATGGGGTGTTCGTAGAAAGCTATAAGAATTTCCTCCTGAGTTGGAGGCAAAAGGATCATCACATTTATATAAACCACCAGTTTTGAAGCCTACCAATGGGCCCCTCATCAAGAGGTGTCTTATGGGTCTCCTTAGATTCCATCTGGTTTGTTCAATTTCTTTCCTAGCCTGTCATAAGACAAATGGAAAACATCCTCCAAACAGCATTGCTCCCCAAAGAGCCTCTGGAAAACAAGATGAAGAAGATTGTGGATGCTCTGTGCAGACACAAAAACAAGGTCTTGATGGAGGTGGTGTTTCACACTGCACTTACTCTGGCCCTATCCCAAACTCCCCTCACTCAACTTTTCAGAAATATCTGCTTTAAGCCTCATGTGGTGAAGGTAAGTCAAGATGTAGGGATACAGATACTTCTCTCCATGACAATACTGTCGGGGTGGGACCTGCTTTTACACAACCAGCTCTGTCACCTTACAGCCAGATTTGGTTTGGGTCAGTTTGCAGCTTTCTGGGTTGTTGCAAACACCACATGGAGCCTTCTAGTTCTTCTGCTTCCTTCCGGACAGTCCACTGAGAGCAAACTGAGACTGTCCATCACTATCTGTATTGAAAGTGGAGGATGCAGCCTACTGAAGATGCCCGTCTCTTTCCAGTAAGTCTAAGGGAGCCTGAGGGCCTGCCAAGTATTAGTTGTTGACTGAGCTTATACGACTCAAATCCTAGCCCAAACTTCTTCACTCTGACCACAAATATGCCAGCTGTCAGGTAAAGATGAACCTTTTACTAGACTAGGCCCTCCCTTGCATCTGTGATGCATAAATTGTTCCTGTTATTTGAGGAGTGCAGAAAGCAATTGAGACGTGCGTTTCCCATCTCTTGGCCGTGAAGACAATGGCAGCGTCCAGATCCTGCTCCTTCCCTCTGAATCCTCAGTTTGGTAGGCAGATACCAAAGAAGTGAGGAAGATGCTAACTTGGGCATCGCTGTTCTTGTAAGCCCAGCCATACCCAATGCATGCCCAGTTGATGTAATGCTGTGTCCCTTGGTCTATGTCTCAGTCAAGCTTTCATGTACCCATTTGCACCTAATGTGTTTATCTCAAGAACTGTTATTTCTCCAGTAGATGAGAAGCAAACTAGGAAAATGGTTACATAGTTCCTCAAATCCTTCTTTACACCTGTGTTTCCTTTCTAAGGGGTCCTACCTTCCCACCATGCCTGGAGACCTGCTTTTTGACCAGAAGAACTGGAAAATTGGTCAATATGATACACCTTGGAGTAAGTGCTGGGGAAATTTTACCTCAGTCCAGCCCAGCTGCTCCTATATGGATGGCAGACACAGGGAACTTGCTATAAATGTGCCCTGAGACAGACTGGCCAGAGGATGCAGGGAAAGGGGGAACAGGTGGATGGAGGGAAGGGTGGCTTGCTTTAAGGCTACCTCTGTGCTTCTGTTGAGTACTTTACCAATCTTCTTTTGGCTGCAGCAACCCCAGGTCCATTTATGGCAAACTCTGTGAGACCAGATCCCAACAGATGGGAAGAAGGTCTTACTTGAAAAGAGTCTGGGCTGTTGCCCTCCTAGTGAAATCTGGCTGTGCTTGTATCATGTAAGATTTTGTAATTGGGAGATAATTGACTGATTAATCTAATTCCCTTTCATACACAGCTTGTCAGTGTGGAACATACTGGATCATCACCAATGTAAGTGTGTTTTGGCTTTTTGTGATGCTGAAGGTCTTCTGTATGCTGTTAGGTTTTCTGCCCTACATCTTACACTGCTGTTATTTCTTTACCTACAGTGTGGGCGTCCCGGGGAAGTCAAACAATGCCTATGTGGTGCCAAAGTTGGAGGAATTAATCACAAACCTGAGAGAGGTTTTGTGAGGAAGGAAATGTAAGTTGATGCTCCTTGCCCTACAGCTGAAGATTGATGAACAGGGCCGTGGCCACTTGACCCTCTTTCCATTCTCCAGGCACAGGAGAAACACTGTAGCTGGGTAAAGCAGGGTCTTTGTGACCCAGGGTCCAACTGCAGGAGGAAATCTTGGACATAGCTACTGGGGGGAACAGAAACGAAAGAAAGCATAAGTGGCATGAAACAGCTGGAAAGGGCATTTCTTCAGCAGCAGTTCACCCCTCCCAAAAGTTTCATCTCACGCCAAGTTCACATTTGTTCTGACCCAGTGATGGCCAAGCCTCTGTCAATCTTAACTTACATGAGAGGACCCCAGTCATTGAGAGTCTAAATTGAATTACATTCCTTATCACAGCACAGAGGATAAAACAGGAAAAGGATACATCCTTGGGAGCCCTTCAATACGGACAATTGAATTGGAGAGAGACCTGTCGCCTGCCTCTGTCTGTCTTGCAAGAGCTCTGCTGCATTCATCCATGCTGCTGGGGATCTATACAGATAAACAGGTGAGACAGCTCCTACTTCTTTTCTCTCCCTTACCTCCTGTCTGTCTGAAGCCTGCAGCTTCCACATGATGAATAACTTCTGCCCTACCCTGGGATTAAGCTTTCTTCAGAGCTAAATTAAGAAACCACCCTGTCTTCCAGGCAATTCTGAGTCTGATGGCAGAGAAGCCAAAGGATGTGGCAAAATTCTTCTGGGACCACCTTGAAAAAGATATTGAATGCCTGGCAGAGGCACTTAGCAGAAACACGGAGGATGCCACAGTGACTGTCCATCTGTTTCTCCAGCACTTGAACAACTGTAGAACAGGTAAAGGTACATTCCATGCATAGGGAGGGTACCAGCAGGCTTACATCATGGTTTTCACAAAGCCACTGGAAGTGGTGGTTCTCATCCCATGACTGCAGCTGTTCTGCACAGACTCCGGTGTCTACTGAGTGAGGGTCCTTATTTTGCTTTGCATTTCCTACAGGACAAAACACGGCCTTGAATATTTTGCTTAAGCAAGAAGACCGAAGACAGTGGGAAACCTGCTTTAAAACCCTGACTCAGCCATTCTTCCAGGTATGCAAGGGACTGGTCACTGTGTTTCCAGGTATCCCACATACAAACTACCACTTTGCTAGGGATCAAGTGCAGAGCCCACACAGGCTCTGGTGAATACCCAGACACATCCAATGAACTGGGACATTCCCACATACAATAAACAGGTTTATCACCTCTTTTTTAAGATACTTTTTCTATGCTGATGCAAATCCCCATTAGAAAAAAATGGCTCTATGCTTTGGAGGGCAAGAAAATTCCCTGTTGATTTCTTCTTGGGCAATTTTGTTCTTGTCCCAGCTTCATTCTTCAACAGGAAGTTTTTACTGTCTCTTCCCTTTCTTCAGAGCCACCATTGTCTTCCCTCATGAGAAGACTTGTAAGTCCTCCCAAACCCTTTTGTAACAAAAGGCAGCTCCTAACAACCCTTCAAATTCTGCAGGCCTTGGAGCAGAGCCTTACTTCTGTCAAGCAGCAGAGGATGAGAGATCCTCAGGGCTCCAACCTGCTCCTACAAATAGCTTATGGCCAGATGACTCCTTTCAAAGACCAGCCAAACCTTGGACTGATTGGCCTGTCCTACATGTGGAGATTTGAACAGAAGACATCCATCCAGACCCTGATGCATCTCCTTCAGCAAGAACACAAAGAGGGTGAAGGAAACCCCTACCCTGTTCTTCTGGAGCTCATGTCTAAGGTTTGCTGTAGAAACATTCCTCCTCCTTCAAAGCAGAGACAGGCACCATGTGGATTCACCATTGTTGGTGTCAGTGGGGCACCAAGTTGACTCATTTCCCTGTATTTCCCAGTACAGTGCCCTTCTCCTGAATACCACACAATGCCAGACACAATCCTGGTTCCTCAGATAAGTGCAAGGATAGCAAAGTCATGCTGAATTTTCCCTTCCAGCTCCAAAACATCCAGCATGTCCAACACCTGCCTGACATTTTCAGTCTGCAGAAAGCTCTGATCCACTTCTTCCAGAACAGCCATGGAGGGGAAATATACTCAGTACAACAGTTTCTAGACCAACATGGTTCAGGTATGACATGGACCTATTCTGATCCCAGTAAACTGGCCTCTACTACTCCTTAACACCCACATACTCTGCTCTAATGTTACAGCAGGACCTGTGATTTCTGTTGCAAGCTGTGAGGGAGCAGCAAACACAAGACTGCTCCATGAGGGAAGATGAGCCAAGAGCTAAGGGTGACCATAGCACTGACCAGGCAGTGAGCAGGGTGCAGTCCCACAGTATTGGGGCAAGGCGAGGGTAGTGATAGAGCCAGTTTCTGTCAACAGACAAGGGATCACACCACAAGGGAAGGCAGTAAGACCAGGAGGAGTCTAGGAAGTCCAGTCAATAAGTTATGAGAGCAGGAGACAGGGCTGCTTACAACTCAGGCACTGTCCTGAGCTTACATGTGTCTCCTGGGCCCATGGGGAAGGCGCGAGGCAGAGCCCCCAGGTCAGGCTGCTCAGGGCTATTAAGGCCTATTAGTGCCCTCAGGGCCCTGACACAAGTTCACAGTGGTGACTTTTTCAGTCATCTCCATCCTTATGGCCATCTTTGGGGTTTGGGGGAGAGGGTAGAGATCTCTGAGACACTGGAATGATCTCTGAAACATTGGAATGGGTCTTGAGCAGATTGCCTCCCACCCTCAGAGTAGGTATAGCCAGCAGGACTTGAGAAACTTGTAAAGACTTTTCCTGATGTTTCACCCATGAATGGGCAATGTACACAAGACAGGTTTTTAAGACTGTAAGCAGGTGTATTAGCATGGTGCACATGAGCCGGAATTCGGCACCTGGCATTCTTAATGCCAGATATGGTATAATATGGGCTAGAAAAAAATTAACTCTGGTTAAGCTTGGAGCCACAGCTGTGACTGGCAACTAAGGCCCAGCCTAACACACTTTACTGAGCAGTTGCACACCCTCAGATATATCTTTCAAGGAGACAAAAATAAATCTTTTTCAATTCCTTTTTCTTGGGAGCATGCATTGACACTGCTGTTTTTCTCCCCTCTCTGTGCCTGAAGAGGACCAGCGTTCAGCTTTCTGCCGAGCTATAGGGACCATCCAGAAAGTCTGGAGCAATATCAGAATGAAACCACTATGCTCAGGTATTTTGACTTCCCAGGTATTGTTACTTCCCTTTCCTAAGCCATTGATGAAGGCTAGAACCCATGCCAGTTGCTGAGCTTGCTTTGTTTTGACCCTCTAGCTGAAAACAAATTAAAAACCCTTCCAAAAATTCAAAACCTAATATAAAAAAACTCAAAAAGGTTTTAACAAAGGCTAGTCAGTTTTCCCCTTGGGAGAATTCTTCCTAACACCACATGAGGCAGAAGAGAAACCCTCCATTTTGTTACAGATGTCAGAGTCCCCCCGGACCTGTTGCAAAAGGACATCAATGCCAACACTGCTGTCCTGAAACTCCTCCCAACTCCACTTTCTATTGGTTACCTTGTGACGAGGCTTCTCATACAGCTCCAGAACAGTTGTGTGGACACAGCTACACGGATCACAAACGAACAGCAACGGTACATTGCAAACCATCCCTCTGGAGCAAATCAGGACTCTTCTAAGAGCTGCACATGTCACTGATTGCAAAGTGGGATGAGGTAAGAAGCAAGCTGCTATCCTTAACAGCAAAGGGTAACTTCTTCTTTCCCAGGATCATCTCTGCAGAAGAAGTGAAACCATCTTCAGTGCTGAAGATAACTGAGAATGATCTGATCACTGCGACACTGGCCAACTCCCAGTATGTGATAGAGGAAGACGGCACCAAGACAACCCATTTTGACTTCCAGACACTGCAGCGGCAAGTGATCCAACGTTTTATCAGTGGGAGACCTATCATCAAAGCTCAGGTGAGCTTAGCATGATGCACTTTCGGCACAAGCCAAGTTGCAGTCCTCCAGGCCAGCAGAGGGTGTAGGATTTTACTTCCAGCACCTGGTACTCGCCTCTCCAGAGCTGGAGGAAATACAAATGGGGTGCCTGTGCGTTTGGCAGCCCACCACTCTGCATCTATCTGCATTCCTTGGATTGTAACAGTTGTGTGGTCAAAACCCACACTGTGCTCAGCAAACCTTGGTGGTGTGAATGGCAATGTGAGCCTTTCTGTTCAAAGCCTGCAGGGGAAGTTGGCCTGGATTTTTCTTATAACCAAGGAGGAGTCAGACACTATCTAAAAAGACTCAAGAGAGTTGAGTTCCTGGGCATAGTATAGGGCTGGGGTCTAATGTGGGTCCATATTGGAGAAGCCAGTCTTCTGCTGTGGTATTCATCTTCACTTACATTAGCCTTTGGCTTTCCTCCAGAAGCTCTCAGGGGACCAGGTTTGCAAACGGTTATTCACATCTGAAAAGGCAGGCCAGAGATACATACCTCAAAAATCAAGTCTTGCAGGACAGCAAGGAACTTAGGTCACTAAGTCCCTTCAGCCCCTTTAAAACTTCCCATAACCCTCGGATGGTTATGTGAACTTCAGCTGGGGTTCTCCTATGACTGCTGGTTGTCCCAGCTATTTCCTATGTCAGAGGAAGGGCCTACTGGGTGTTTGGATTTGTGAAATGTGAAAATCTGGCCACAAGGGAGTGGGAAAAAGGGGTTCAAGGGCATTATAACATGGCTGTCATGTAGTGATTCAGGTCCACATGCTTGTCCTACAGTAGTAGAGTAGGATAAGGAAAGAAACTGACACACAGTCACAGAGAAACTGAAAGAGTTTGGCTGGAGGGACCTCTGAATGTTTCTGGTCAAACTGTTTTCTCCAAGTAAGGATAACTTCAAAGCAAGAGCAGATTGCTCAGGCTGTTGTACAATTGAATTTTGGAAATCTCCAAGGGTAGACATTCACCACCTCTCTGCTCCTCTGTTCTGATGTTTTAGCACCTTCACCATGAAAATGTTTTCTGCATGCTTAAGTAGGAGATCCCTGGCCGCCCCTTGTCATTATTGCTTTCACTACGATCCCCCTTTTAGTGGTGGACGAGCAATTAGATTCTTCCCACAGAGTTCTCTTTTACAGGACAAACAATCCCCTGCATCCTGTTCTGCAGCCCCTCAATCATCTTGTTGGTCTCTGCTGGACTCACTTCAATTCGTCAATGTCTCTTGTACTGAGGAACCACAAACTGGACACAGTACTCAAATGTAATGTCATAAATGTTGAATAGATGGAAAGAATCACTTCCCCCAAGCTGCTGGCTACACTCCTGCTAATGTAGCCTGGTGGGCACATGGCCTTTTTCAACATAAGAGCGCACTGCTGACTCCTGTTCAACCTGTCTACCAGGACACACAGGTCTTTTCTGCAAAGCTGCTTCAAGCTGGTCTGCTCTCAGCCTATGCTGTTGCATATGATTGTTCCATCCCAGATGCAGGATTTTGCATTTGCCTTTGTTGAGCTTCACGAGGTTACTGTTGGCCCATTTCTCCAGCATGTTGACACCCCTCTGAATGGCAGCCATGCCCTCTAGCATATCAGCTCTTTTCCTCAATTTGGTATCATCCACAAACTTGCTGAGATGTCACGTCAGTTGTTGCTGAAGTATCTTAACAACATCAGCCAGCTCCCTCAGCACCATTGGATGTGTTCTGTCTGGTCCCATGGACCTGTCTATATCCAGCTGTACTGGGTCTGGCTGAGATGGAGTTAATATTTTCATCATAGCAGCTCATATGGTGCTGTGTTTTAGATTTGTGACCAAAACAGTGTTGATAACACACTAATGTTTCAGCTATTGCTGAACAGTGTTTGCACAGCATCAAAGGCCTTCTCCATTTCTCATTCTGCTCCCCCCAGTGAATAGATTGGGGATGTGCAGGAGGTTGGGATAGGACACAGTCAGGCAGATGACCCAAACTAACCAAAGAGGTATTCCAAGCCATATAACATCATGCTCAGCAATAAAACGGGGAAGAAGGTGTTTTAGGGAGGTTAGTCACCTTTTGCTTGGGAAGTGGCTGGGCATCGGTCTACCCATGGGAGGTGGTGAGTGGTTGCCTTTGCATCACTCATTTTGTTTTCTCACTTTTATTCTTCCTTTCCTCTTTCACCATCCCACTGAGGGTAAGGAGGGGAGGGAAGTGAGCGAGCAGCACTGTGGTGCTTAGCTGCCACAACAGCAACTTATCTCAGTGGTCCCTAATTTGGTCCTCTTTTTTTTGTGACATGCCTTTAAACTTTGCCAGTAAACACAGAGGACTGATAGCAGGCCTTTACAATAAAGAGTGAGGCAAAGAAAGCACCAAATATCTCAATGAGTACCTTTTCCATGTCTCTTCGTCAGCAGGTCCCCTTCCTTGTTGAGCAGTGGGCCCAGTTTTCATTTGGTCTTCCTTTTGCTACTGATGTACTGATATAGGAGCCCTTCTTGTTGGCCTTCGCATCCCTCAGCAGTTTCAACTCCAGATGAGCTTTGTCTTTCCTATCTCCACCCATGCATGCCTAGGCAATGTCTCTATATTCCACTTGGGTATCTCCTCCCTGCTTCTGCCTTCCCTATACCTCCTATACTAGGCTGTCATTGCCACTGGCCCTGCAACCAAGACATGGGCGACTTTGTCCTACTGCATGGTCATGGGTTTCCCGTTTGGCCTGTACCAAGTGATACTTTCTGTCTTCATAGCCACTCATTTGCTTTCCAGACGGCTCCATCCTTTACACTGAACAGCATGAAGACCCTGCAGCACACAAAAACAAAAGTGAGAGAACAGCTGCAACAGGTACGAAAAGAGCTTACCATCCTTTTTTCCATCCAAGCTTTCTTCTGCCCTGTAATGCTTATTAATAAGCCACCCCAGAGGACAGAGAGCTCAACAGAGAATATGGCACCCGCAGGATGTGTAAAAAGGTCCAAGTCCAAATCAGGCAGATGGCTGGAGCCTCACAAGGAGCCAATTTTCTTTGCTGGCTCTAAAGGGAATCTAGGCAACTCACTCAGATGGACTTACCTATACAAGTGTCTAAACCGGGGGATATGGTGACCACAGCATGCCATTCACTGGCATGGTGGATCAGCACAGGTGGCAGCTGTAGGGTTATTGCTCCTGCTTGCAACTAGACTGGGGAACCCATGTCCTTGTAGTGTCTCTGTCTTTCCCACGTAGACCCTGCACGTCACCCACGTATCTTTAATTCTCCCTCTGATAAGAGGGCAGAACTGGTGCCAAAGATTATACAGTCATTTTGCTGTACAGACACACTTGCAGGACCCAGACCTCATGTGTCAGGGTCACAGTCTGGCTGTATTTCTCCTATTGATAGGAATCACTAAGTGTGAACCAGCTGAAACGGATCATGGCAGAAGCCCGATCAGTGAATGCTATTTCCCAGACGCTTGCCACCTTGAAAGTGGCTGCTGAGTTTCTGGCCGTGACTGGTGGGGACCCAGAGCGCCAGTTGTCTGAGTATGTAAAAAATGAGCTGAAGATGGATGCAGGTGTGGAACAGTTCAGAGACTTGCCGGTAAGAAAGGCGCTTTCCTTGTACTAAATGGGAAACTGGCTGAACATTTCCATCCCTCATATCCTCCCCTAAGGATTAAGACATCACCTTTTAAGTCACACACTCTTTTGTGAGTTAACCCAGAACATGGCCAACTCAGCCATGGCCTTTCTGAAGAGCAGGAACTGGGTGACTGATTGCCCATCTGTTTTCTCCTCCTCCAGGTGGTACCAAACACTCAACTGAAGCACATCCTGTCTCTGTGGCAGACGTTGTCGGCAAAGAGATCTGTGCTGCTGGTGCAGATGAATCAGGTGAGGGAGACAGCCCGGTTCACAAAACTGTCTACAAGAGCTAGGGGAAGAGAGAAACTTTTTGACGAAGTTGATTTTCTTTGGAAAACTTTGGAATTTTTTAGGAAAAAAATAGGAAAATTTTGTGATTTTAATATCTTACCATTTAGCAAGAGCCAAGCAATATTAATCTACTTAAGTCACATAAGACCGTTGGAAAAGGGCCATCCACAAGTTTTTGTGCTAGAAGCAGTGGTGCTTTCTGGCATGGGTCACACCAGCAGCTGGTGCTGTGGTCTCTGGTGGCCCTGGCATAACAGCCAGGAACAAAGAGGGTCCCAGTTCTACCTCTTCTATCAAATGTAGCCCCCAGACGGTCTTTGTGGGGAGTCCCAGGCTGTCCTCTTGCTGATGTTGTTTGTCATTGCAGAATCCCTTCTGCCTGGTTTCTGAGCAGTACCATGAGGAGTTGAGTGCAGAGCAGGAGAAGGCTCTGACTACTGCGCTCTGCACAGTTAACCTGGATTTGTTCCTCATTGAGCTCCACGAGATGATCATTGTGCCTCTGGATAGCTTTGATCCACAGTGGGGGTAAGAGCAGATTTTTCCTGGTTTGTTCCAGGAGTAGATGCCAGCTCTTTAGACCCAGATAGAAGGGGTCTTGAAGTCCCTTTTAAGGTGGGCTCTTGAAGCTTGCTGGAGAGAAGGCCATGCCTTCCAAAAGTGGGAGTTACTGTGGCTGTGATGAGCATCATCGAGTTTTTTTGTGCTGCCCAGGTAAAGAGAAGTGGGAGTAAAATACAGCAGAAACCCCAGCACCTTTCATCTGGCATGTCATGGGGAAGCAAGAAAACCACTAGAAATCATACCATCATGGAGACTTAGGTTGGGAGGGCCCTCTGGAGGTCTCTAGTCCCCCCTTTTGGTTCAAGCAGGTCTGACTTCAAAGCTACAGCAGACTGTTCAAGGGCTTGTCCAGTTGTGTTCTGACTATCTCCAAGGGTAGTGCCACCACCACTCTGCATTGTCCCAGGGCTGCACCACCCGTGTGGAGAATATTTTTTTCATTATGCTTATTCAAGATTTCCACTGTTGCATCTTGTGCTTGTTAATTCTTGTCTTTTCACTGGGCACTCCAAGAAGAGTCTGGCTTCATCTTCTTGACACTCTCCCACTACATAGTTAAAGATGCATTTGGAGTTCCCCTTTACCTTCTCTGCTGAAGGCTGAGTAACCCAGTTCTCTACCTTCTCTTCATATGTCCTGTGCTCCAGATCTCTAATCATACTGGTTGTGCTCCACTGAACTCACTCCAAAAGGTCAATGTTTTTCTTGTACTGGGAGCACAAAATCGGACACAATCTTCCAGATGTGATTTCACAAGTGCCAGCAGTGGAGAAAAATCACTTTACTTAACCAGCTGGCTACATTCTTGTTAATACAGTTCCATATGTGTCTGGCCTTTGGGAAAAAAAAAAAAAAAAAAAAAAAAAGGATCATGTAAGGGAACAAAAAAGGTGCCCCCTATACAGGACCAATGAGAAACCCCAATGTGCCAATGTGAGGATATGGCCACACCACCTCCCTTTCCCTGTTTCTTGCATGCAAAAGGTCTCTTAATGCCACAGTGACAGCATGACAGACCCCATGAAGGAGGGAGCTGGGGATATATAGAGTTGAGTACAGGTAAGTTCAGCATGCTGTGTTATACCTGAGATGGGAGAGGTGGTCAGTGAAGCTGAGAGCTCAGCTTTGAGGAGGCCACAACCTCTGTTTGGGTGCTGTTGACAATGTTGACCAACAGTTGCCCACATTGTTGTCTCATACCACCAGAGATACCCCAGAGAATACTGCCTGGCTTCCAGCTGCAAGGCCATCTCAGGGGTACCAGCACAGAGTGTCATTGACTGCCAGTATTGCCTGCCAAAGGTCAGGGCATTTGGAAACCCAGCAGACCAGACACTTAAAATTATGATCTGTCACCCACAGGCTAAAGGAAACTTTCAGATCCTTCCTGGAAGACAGGCAAGATGATGCCTCCATTGCAAACCTGACAGGCACTTTGAGTCCAGACCTACTACTGAAGGATGTTGTTTCCGTCTGGAAGACAGCTGTGAGGATCAGCAAACTTCATAGCCCTACTTACATCCAGGAGAGACCAACCTAACTCTTGCTTAGTCCCCCAGGAATTAACTTACCTGCAGCTTCTCCAACCCACTTGTCAGCGCCCTGAGTGCCTTAATTGTCCTGACCAACCTCACCAAGGCTTTTCACCCATGCACCCACTGTCCACTGGTCCAGGAGCTCCACTTAAGCTCAGCCCTGGGCCTTCTGTCCCTGCCTGAGCTATGTTGTAGGTGCATTGGTGTACAACCCTGTGCCCTGACAATCCTGATTTGCTCACTAGCCTTCCTGCTTTGACCTTGGACCTGTCTCATCACCTCACCTTGTTTGATGATCATTGGGCAGTCAACAGAATCTGGCTCTGCCCAGGTTCTGTGGGACTGTGCCTGGTCATTGGGGACACTCTCCTGCCTTTTCTGGGGTCACCCTCTGCTCCCAGCTCATTTTCATGTGTGGAACGGCCCCACACCTGCTGCTCCCTGACAAAAAATCTCCCCACCAACCATTCAGTTATTTGCCAATTTATTGCATCTAAGTTTCAGAGCAGGTTACCAAAAAACAATCAACTGGAAAGGTGGAGGGAAAGGGAACCTCATTTAATGCTTAGTAATGTATTTGTGCTTTTTTCCTAATAGCTGTGATGATAGCATATTCAAGGCAGCAAAAGCAATGTAAGCAAAAATACACCTAGAAATAAAAGCAAAAGCAAGAAACAGAGCAGCTGCAGCTCTGCGGCGTGGATGAGCAGTGGTACTTCCACAATAAAGACACACTTCACAACTGCAGTGAAAACCCATTTTATATCCATATTTGGGGACTCTGCACCTTGAAAGAGATTATAAGTCACCCCTTCAGTTGGCCCAGATCAGGTCTTCAGTTTTGGTCATCCTGACGTAGAAGTACATGCTGCGCTTCCTTATTGGTCCCAACTTTGTTTTCTTTGGTACCCTCCAAATCAATCCCAGTTCCCAAGATTGAATTCCTCTGGTGATGAGTGATTGATGATTGGTGAGTAATTTATAGCCCTGGGCCTTCAAATATAATCTTGTGCCTGTATTTTCGAGGCCTCCGCTCTCATCCCGTGCCTGTACTCCACTGCATTTTTATTCTAGGGTCATACGTACTTTATCCTGCATATAGTAACTACTTGTTACTAGTGTTAGTTCCTATATATATGTGTGTGTGTGTGTGTATATATATACACACAAAAATATACATGTATATGTACATACGTATATATGCATGCATATATTTATATATACACACATACATGCACATGTATAAATATATATACACACGTGCACACACAAAAACTATTGTAATAGTAGAACACACAGTTGTACAGCACTAAAGCTCAGACAAGTTTAGGTGCTATAAGCTCGTGGAGAAAGGAAGGAACAGATGGATCCTCCTGGCGCTGGTGCAAAGCAAAACCTGGGCATCCCCCTTTCCCCAGCATAACTTTGCAGTTGAGCAGCAAGAAGTAGAACTACTGGCTCATCTTCTTCCACGAAGCCAGTGGAGGATGACATAGGGAGGTGAGCCAGGCCTTTGTGGGAATAAACCAGCTGGGCTCACCCACAGTGATGTGTTCTTGGAGCAGCTCTGTGGAGACTTGGATGTGGGGTCTGCCACAGGGCTGGGGGTTGAGACCCAGCCAGGGGCCCTGATGGATCGCCAGGGGCCCTGATGGATCGCCAGGCTCCAAAACTGGCCAAGACCTCTGGTGGGAAAGAGGTTCCCCAGGTTGAACCTGGGGAAACTGTTCCAATACAGAGATAGGATGTGAGAACAAAATGCACAAATATTGTTGCTGTGGTATGCAAACTGTGCTTGAGATGAGAAACTGCTTTTGCTTAATTAAACTTAGGTAGGTGAGTAAGGCTAAAGTAAGGTAATTCTGCCCCCAAAAGCATAAAATGTAAATCAGATGCTACCACTGTGGACCATGCAGTCAGGAGGGAGTCATGCAGCGTAAGACATCCTTCATCTAAAGAATTGTATCAGTAATCCCATAATAGGCCTAAAATGCCCAAGTAATAGTGTCAGAAACGTTGAATTTGGGTATGAATGTTACAGAGTTGAGACCAATGAGTAATTAAGGATTGTTTACTTGGGAGGAGTCCGAAGGGCAAAAAAGAGGTGCAAAGGAGGCAAAAATGTGGGTTCAGGAAAAGGAAAAAAATGGGCTTACCAGGCTGGTCCACAAGACTTGGTGTGGGAGGGTGCAGCAAAGATGCATAAACTTATAAGGAAGGTTAGACTTGGTACCTTAATACTAAGTGCAGAAGGAAAGGCAATAGAATTGCAGCTTAATAAGTGCTTGATTTATAAGATTTCTTTGTAGTAATATAATTATGATCAGTACTAATACTAGTAATAAGCAATAGAACTGTCACTCTGTATTACTTGCAGTGGCGTAATTGTGAATTATGCTACTAAAATGGTGTGTTTATAAGGTAGTTAAGGTGTTACAAGCTTTTTAGAGGTGTGTTTTTCTTAATTAATAAACATCATTACTATCTCAGTCCACTACCTCTCAAGCCTCCAATCGAAAGGAGAAGAGTTGGACTTGCGGCGTAGCTGCTTTCCACCCTTGGGAAGAACGGGAGACAAGGAGAGGCGATTTTGACACACGGTAGACCTTCCTTTGGTGAAAAAGGGCTTTTAATAGGGGTAGGGAGCTGTAAACCCTTCACATGGGGCTTCTAAGGCCCTGTGGCCAGACATACTCATGGCATAGCAGAGAGAGTGGGGGTGACAGGAGCTGCTCAGCACAGTTAAAGGGATGTAATGGGGAGAGATGATGTCTCCATTTGTGAAAGAGGGAACAATGCTGTGGTAGGGCCATACCTGCCCCTCTGCCGTTTCCTTCAACACAAAGATAAAACTCTATGTCCAGATTTGGAGAGGAGAGCACGTGGGGTGGGTAAGCCAGCATGTTTGGGCTGCAATGCTCCCCAGACAGTGGCCTTGGTATTTGGCCAGTCATTTCCTCCTCCACTTGAATGGGAAACTCCTTTTCCATTCCCTCCCAGCACAAGGTCTCCCACATTGGTCAGATTTTCCTTGGATGAACCCTGGTGAAGACAAAGACTGACCATACCATGTAATGTTGCCCAGACAGCTAGCTGATGGCATCTCCATCCTTGGAGTCATTGAACGCTCACTTGGCCATGGCCGATGCCAGCCACACTCAGATGCTGGAGGCCATCAGCGAAACCTGGGATGGGGCTGAGTTCTTCAGCTTCATCCATCCATCCATCCATAGCTTCATGCGGAGCTGACACAGAGCCCTGAAGTGCCACAGGTATTGCAGGGTGCAGGTCAAGGTGTTCCAGGACAGGCTGACAGATTGGGAAATGGCTGAGCCTTGGCCACCACCTATTTCAAGGCCTTTCTTTGCAGCCAGGTATGGGTTGAGGAGAAGGAGGAAGAAGAGGGAAGGGTGGAAATTTATATCATCTATCAGAATTCACCCAAGAGGAAACTAAATTCTTCCAATCTCGCCCTAGGCAGACAAGTTTGGTTTTACTAATACATCAAAACTTCCGCTTTTCGTTTTGTGGCACATTCCCAGCAAAACATAAAGCCATAAATCACAGAGCAGTGGGATGATTGATTTAACTTAATAAAGGGAGATGGTAGGAGGAGAAAGTAAATCATACAGATGGGCTTGATTTGTGGCTACAAAAGCCATGTGCCAGCCTACATACACAGACAAAACATACAGCTTAAGAGTGCTCTCTGCCCCACTACAACTCAGCCCTGTTACTTACTGCACTCCTATAATCCCCACTGCTCAAACATCCTGCTGATACACACCAATGACTGCCAGTTCTTTTGCTCAGAAGAAACCTTCTTGTTCTCTGCAGGAGTGAAAAATCTTGATGACATTCCTAGTGTTCACCGGTATATGTCTCTGCTCGGTGTATTACAGCTTGCACGGTGGACCACAGCACCCATCCTAAAACTGATGTTGCTGGAATCAGGAAGGAGACATGGCAGTCCTGGAGACCTGGTACCAGCAGCCTCCATTTGTTCACATGAGCTGAGCAGGGGATCACCAGAGTTCCCTGACCTGTGGCTGCTGCACTGCCTCCAGCAGCAGCTGGGGATGTAAACCTCTGTCTGCAATCCCAGTCCTCACGTCCTTACCCCCTTGGGGCCAACGGCCTGCACCTGAGGCCCCAAAGCCCAGCTCTGACACAGCCCTCATGGCTGTGTGGCTGTGGCTCAGGCTGCTGCAGGTGTTGCACAGTTGTCAGGAGAAGCCAGGAGACATCTGTAGAGCAGAGCCAGGAAAGGACACAAGGTGACACCACAGGCACAGAGGTAGGGCAGTTGAGATGGCATTGCTACCAGCTCAAGGGTTCATGAGAAAAAAACCATCATGGGAAAGTAGAAAACCCTCAAGAAGCAAAAAGGAAGATGAAATAGGGAGACTCAGCACCACTGAGGATGCGACCTGGGGCTGCAGAGATCAGCTCTTCTCCCCCGAGGTGGTGCCCGTGCAGCCAGCAAAGGCGCTGGGGTGCCGTATGGGGGTGGTGAGCTCCCTGTGCTCAGCTGGGTAGCTCGTTAAGCCCCAGCTATCCTGTGTGTGTTAGCTAGCAAATACTAGCTTTGTTCTTTGGAGCTGTGTGTGTCCTGCTTGCAGCACCTCCTTGCATGTGCAAGGAGTGCCCAAAAATGACCTGGGGAGGGGAGGCTCGCATCTCACTGGGGCTCCTGTACTAAGCACCGCAACTTAGATACAGACAAGACTGCTCGCAGGGGGAAGGACAGACTGTCCCATCCACAGCAAAGTTTAGGATCTGGGTCATGCAGCATGAGCCCAGCCATGGCAGCTGGTGAACTGCATGGGCGAAAGTGCTGCAGGGGAGGCAGGAAAAGCATTTACAGTCTGCCAGGAGAGCAGTAAAGTCAACACTTCGGGTTGCTGGCTATGGGCTTTGTGGAAACTTGCAGCTACATTGACTAGTCTAGTAAAAGTGATAAAGGGAAGGCTTAGAGAGAAAATTGCATGTCTAGAAAAGAGAAAGATGGATTTAAAATAAGAGACTGAATTGCTGAAGGAACTGAGGCAGAAACACATGTGCCTCTGCAGCAGAAAACCTGCCATCTGCACCAGTGGGGGAGTGAGACCAGGCAGGATGCGATGGACAGCTTACAAGAGCTAATGCAGCAGAAACTTGAGATCAGGATCCAGATCAGCAGCGAGCACCTGTGAAGACAATGGCAAGAGAGACTCAGCATCGTGGATCTGATGCTTTGGTTTGCCAGAGGATGACTGAGCCTTTGGAAGAGCTGTGCAGCAGCAGGCTGTGGCTGCAGCCCTCCAAGAGGGATTCCTGGGGGGAGATATTGACCCCTGGGCCAGGGAGGGGGCTGGGTGGTCTGATCCCAGGCCGGCTCACGCAGAGCCACCAGGTTACTCCCCTCCCCTCTGACCACTCCTCGGCAAAGCGCTGGACCCTGACCCTCATGTCCTTGGTCACTGCTGGCGCACAGCTGCTGCTGAAGGGATGCAGGAGCCAATTTCAGCCAGACCCAAGTGAGAGCCTGGAACAAGCCAGAGCTGTATGACAGCTGCTAGGACCCTGTGTGCATACTGCTGTACAGGGGTGGTGGGACTTGCAGGAGCCCCAGGAACGGCCATGAGTGATCGTAATCCCACCACAGCACCATCCAACCTTGTCCCAGTGTCAGCAGCGCTGGGGGAAGAAGCTGGGGGAGAACACCATAGCCCACTGTGGACAACTGCGGAGGCACCGCTGCTGTCCCTAATCATGGTGCAGTTGCTCAGTTTGGAAGAAGAGAAAGCTGAGGAAGGACCAGAGGGGGGTTTTTTAATCAAGAAAGCAGGTACTGAATACAAGATCAGATTTCATGCAGGAGGGACCAAGACAGCAACCTAATGCTGAGGTTCAAAATTAAACCTGCAATGATGGATGGATTGGTACCAGCTGCTAGGGCAATTACCGAACCTGTAAATCAACAGCATTTGACTCAGCTCTAGCTTAAGAGGAAAGCCATTCAGGCAGGACAATTTTACCGGGCACAGATAAATATAAAATGTAAAGAGAAAGAAGAAGAGGGTCTGTGAAACAGTCCAAGCAGTAACATTTGCCACTAATTGTTTGCTCCATAGAAAACAAGGTTAACAGAGAAAAGCCAGTATTTCATAGTTGAGGCAAAGGCCAGTGATTTTGCTGGAGTACTGGAGACAGAGATGGAAAAGGGAATTTCAGCAGGTCATGGAGCTGAGGACTGAAAGAGAAAATATAAATGCCAGGAGAGTGGCACCCTTTAGTGCCTCTTAAGAACAACAAGCTGAATTAACTAAACCAAAAGAGCTGGAAAAGGAACAAGCGGTAAATCCTGACCCAGACAGAGCTGATTCTGCACAGTAGGGATGCCCACCTCCTCAAAACCTCCAGCTGCTCCTGCCCAGACCTGTCCATGCTTTACAGGGGCAACCAGCAACTAGAGCGCTGATCACAACGAAGTGAATACACATAGTCACAAAATGCTAACAGGTGCAGGAGCCTCAGCTGGCTCAATGCAAGAGCCTCTTGGGGGGGCCCAGAGAACCACCAAGCAAAGCAGCCACGACCTATACTGGACATGAAGTAGAAACACAGATTTTAGGACTGTTTCATAGTCAGGTCGGGCAGCCAGTGCTTTAGGGATCCTAATGCTCCGGCAACCTGCGCTGTGTGTGTAATGGTAAATGTGGAGAAGTTCTTGGAAAACAGCCAAGCTTCAGTTACACCTTCTGTAGATGGTATTTTGATCCATGGACCCTCTTGTGCAGCCATAAGAGCACATAAAGAGATAGTGCTGCAAGTAACAGAGGAAACTGGGTTTCAGTTTAGGTGACCAAAGACCCAACTGGTACAGTGGGAACTTAAAGACCTGGGCATAATTTTAGCTCTAGAGGACAGGCTGCTGATAAACAACAGGTATATAGCTCATTGAAGCATATACACACATGCCCGAACATATCAGGATTATGGGTCTTGCAAAGAATATTTAACTTTCCAGAAGTTTTATTCCAATGTTAGCAGGCAAAAGCCGGATGCTGACCATGTCCCTCAAGGAGAAGAGATGGTGGCCATGAGGCCCGGACCAGGCAGGGGCACCAAGGCGGCCGAAGGAAGATTTTGCTCAGGCTCCTGCACGGGCATACCCCAGCATAGGAGGCCTGTTGCATATTCAGTGACCCATCACTGACAAGGTGGGTGTAGTCTTGACACAAAAGGAAAAACTATGTGCAGGGCAAGAGCTCTGACAGCCCTGCAGCCAGCTCTCACACCATGCAGAGGAGCATGCACAAGTCAGGGGACATGGGGAAGTCACCCCTGGCACAGACCTAGCAAATGCACAGAGCTGGGAAAGCTTGAAACGGCAGGTAGTAACCACAGCTAGTACTGCAGACGCCAGCCTTAACGAGAAGAAAGGCAGAAAACACTGGGAAGAGGAAAGGTTTTTGCACCTCTACCAAATATGAGGATCTGAACGTGAAAATATCAGGAAGAAAACTTCGCTGTTAAATCCAGACTCAGACTTAAAAAAAACAGAGGGAAGAAAAATCGCTAATACTGTTTACTGATGGATCCAGTTAGGGTAAATATGAGGAACTGAAAGAGGATTTGCAGCTATTTGGATAAGCACAAAAACGAAAGTACTCCTCCATTCAGCTCAAGCAGCTGAAACTTGGGCTGCTAAAGAAATATTACAAAATGAGAACTGAGAGAAACTACTTGCTATTTTCATACATTTGCCAAGCTATTGCTGTCTGGCCACCAACATGGGAAAACAAAGGGTCATGGTCAGGAGATGGCAAGCTAATACTACATGTTGCCCTCTGGGAACAAGTGGCCCAAACCCTAAGGAAAAGAAATGGTGATAAACAAGCAATGCATGTGTAAGCCCACCAAAAGTCAGACAGAAAGAGGGGACTGAGGTAACAAAGTGGATGCACTAGCAAAGGCTGCAGCCCTAAGAGCTGTGGGGTACACAAAGACACAGAGATAGAGCAGCTGCTCCAAAATGGAACAATGTTTTAGGAGACAAGCAATGATTTCACATAAAAAGACATTCCCAAAGCTCTGACTCAGTGGGAAGAGCAAACTGAACATCAAAGGAAGCCTTGAGAAAGACAGCCAGTAGCACAGGAAAAGACTGGGATGAAAAACTCTAATGGTGTATATTCTGTCCCTGTCGTACATGGATCTTCTTCTCACATGGCAGGGACTGGCCAAGAAATAAGACACCTCAGTCGTAGTGCATTGATAGTGAAGTACCAGATGAATATCAGGTAAAAGTATTAAGTATTTAATAGCTACATATTCAAATAAAACAAATTGTAAAAACAACAAAAAAAAATCGATAGCTATCTAGCTAGGTTGCAACTTAAAAAAAAAAAAAAAAGGAAAAAAAAAAGCAGGGGACTTGGAAAACCCCAAAGCCACAGAGCGCAACACAGGAGGGCAGGCTGTGTGCTAGCACTTCAGTGAAACCCCACAGGGGCTTTCCAGGAAAGGGCAAGGTCCAGTTCTAACAGTGGAAATTGTCAGCCCTACAGTGTAGCACACAGAAATACCAAAACAAAGAGCAAACCCATCTTGGAAGAAGAGATTTCATCAATCATAGTTCAAGTTTTGGGAAAATGCACTCAAAAATATAATAACCATCTTGATGGTTTTTGTTTGGTTGTGTTACAGGGTGGTCCAAGAACTCGAAGCGAAGCAGCTCAACTTAACTGATATTACTGTTGACTCCAGTAAATCCTGTCAAGCAGGTGTGTAAGTATGGAAAGAATCTAGGACAGGTAAGTAATAAATAATAAAATACTATGATTGAATTGGGACAGAAGTAACATTCTCAGATTGTACAGATAGCTATTAGATGAAATTTATACCTGTCTAGTAACCAGGGCTTAACCAAGGCAATATACATAACAGTTCAAATGCAGATGGTTAACTGAAAAACTTAATTGGTAACTGATAAACTTAAACCTTAATCAGTTTTAAATCAAAATCTCTTTTAGAGGGAAAGAAGAAAGGTAAAGACACCAATTTTTAATAGTATTGAACACCCTAGCCATTAAAGATCTCTCTTTCCGTCCAAGCTGCAACAAAGCATTAAGAAGCAATGTTAAAAGATCTCTGCAGTAAGACTGACTATGCCTAGAAAACACAAGGATTTCAGTTGCTGTTGTTCTGCTGCCATACAATGTCACCCTGGCATTACTGCTTGCTTATTTATGCCAAATATAAAGAAAATTTGTTTACTAGGGGAAGAAGATGGAACTGATGGATATCAAGCAAATAGAGAACAAAAGCAATCAAAAGATCACAGAGAAATAGTGCCTTGTGGGCTGGAATATTAGCTCATAAATTAGAATAAGATATTTGCTTTGCTGCATGAATGAACTTATAATAGAATAACTCGCTCTATGGATGATCAGTTCTGGTGCCATCCCCTGTCATTACAAGCTACTGGAGTTTATATAGATTACTGACATTTGCATAGATTATAACAATGTGAGACAAATGTATTTTATATATCTTCTAGAAAATACATAAATGCGACCATTGCTGTCACCAAAGAGCAAGTATTAAATATCAGTGAAACCCACTTTTATATATCTGAAGATGTTATGCAGTATAATGTTTTGCGATATGTACACTTTGATTTGTATATGTTCAAGCTGGAGAGAAAGAGTCACAGCTGATGTCTTCACATTGTTAGCACTAAGCTTGCACTGTCAGGTAAAGAAACACTGTCAGGTTTTGTAAACACCCTCCAAACAGCTAACGCAACTTTCAGCTCCATCATCCACCATGCCACAGTTCCTTGAACATTGCAGCAGCCACTTGTACCTCCAGCTGGCTGCGGAGAGCACCGCATAACAGCATGGCTCCAGACCTGGGAGCAGAGCAGTATCACGCCCCACACAGATGAGGGAGTGGGGCAAGGCTGGACCTGTGGAGACCCTTATCCCAGCCAGTGGCTGCAGCCCATTAGGCAGAAGTGCCAGGGGAGGCTTAGCCTGGTACCAAGCCCTAATACTACGTGTGGGGATGGCATCCATGATCAAATGATAGCAGGTGGTGATGGCATCCACGATCAAATGGAATCAGGCCGTGGATGCTGGGAGCTGCAACCTCTGTCCGCAGCCCCAGCTATCACCTCCTCACCGCACCCCCGGGCCAACCACCTGTACCTGTGGCCCCAAAGCCCAGCTCCGATACAGTCCTTCTGGTTGCATAGCCGCAGCTCTGGCTGCTGTGGCCATGGCAGTCATCAGGAGAAGCCATGAGACATCCGCAGAGCAGAGCCAGGCAAGGACACAAAGGTGACACCACAGACAGAGGCAGGGTGTTGACACAGCATCACTACCAGCTCAAAGGTTAGGGGGAAAACCCCAACATGGAAATGCGCGGAGCTGCGTATGTCCTGCTCGCAGCCTCTCTTTGCATGTGCCAAACGCTGCCCAAACAGGGTGAGCCGGAGGGATAGTAACAGCAGCCAGCAGAAGTGACAGCCAGGCTGAGGTCGCTCTCATTGAAGCCCAGGTCCCCTGTCCTCCATGGCACAGTAGATCTGGACTTGAGAGTGTGCTGCTGGAGGAAACCCTTACACCTCAATTCAGCCTTGACTTGCACTGGCCTTTGAACCTGCAGAGAAAAAAAGAGGTTACAGATTTTGTTTGAATTGGGACATAATTCTGGAATTTTTTTTGAGAACACAAAAGTTTCCAAAAGATGTGCCATTTCTGCCTCTACACACGGTGTTCACTTTGCCTCTGTTCAGCATAATCTCTTTGAACGTGTATACGGGTATGTATCTTGGAATATACGAAGGTGTGTTATACGTATCCTGCTGCACCATGAAGAAAAGACACTATCGCATTACCATGGTGTTCATTTACACAATAGTGGCCAGTAGCCAATATTTTAGCAGGTTCAGACAGACCTTTCCTGTGTCTGGGAACTATCCACAGAAGTCATTTTTAACCTGTGACTTAATGGGAAGGGTTTAAAAGCCCTGAGACTACCCCTGGCCTTCTCTGCACTGTTGGTAAGCTGTTCACAGTTGCTCTCACCCTGCCAAAGGCTGTCCTGTCTTGAGCCTGGTCTTCTACTTTCCTCTTCAGTACGGTGTGTGAACTTTTTCTTGTATCTAACTGAGGTAAAAAAAGTCTGTGCAAGGTTTGTGCTTTGATCTTTCTGGATGTCCAGGATTTCAGACCTTCTAGCCATGGTGGATGCATACCCTGGGGGTAGTGCCTGAGACTTCGCAGCCCAGGAGGAGCAAACAGGGATCACACAGACCTGGCAGGGCATGCTCCCGTGCTCTCTGCTCCCTGCCCAGCATGATACGTGGCTAGAAGGAAATCAAAGGAGTTTGAAGATGGCCATTTCAGGACCCTTGGAAAGGTTTTTCACTCTGCACAAATTTATTTCTGCAATGGTAGCTCCAGAGGTCTCAGAGCTGCTCTGTGAGGCCCAGAAGTGCAGAGGTAGAGACAGCCCCTGCCCGCAACAGTCTATGGTGTAAGTAGACAAGACAAATTACAGATGACAAGAAGGAAATATGATTATCCAAATTCTGCAGAATAGGGGAATTGAAGCTATTTAGATACACACAGGGCAAAATTTTTTAAAGGCACAGGTAGGATCCAGCACTCAAATTATAACTGATGGTCAAGTGCCTGATCCAGTACATGGTCCAAAATGCTTCCCTGAAATGACTTGCTCAAGGTCACAAAGAAAGTTTGCGACAGCACTAGGTACCTGTCCCCAAGCTCCTGAGTCATGGCACTCTAATCACAAGGCCACCCTCCCTTCTGGAGAACAGCCTCTCTGCACCACACTTGCATTCACCTGAGCACAAATCATTTGTATGCGTATTCTCAGAACACCATTAAAAAGGTGAGTGAATACCAAAGCAAAAGCACAATTTTTGTTTGAGCTAACACTGACGAATACTTCTTTGCAGAATTTGCCAAGCTCTACTACTGATTAAAAATAATTAAATTATAACATTCATTTCACATTTATCCTGCTATGGTTGCTGGAGTGTTTCTAAGAGGGCAAACTTCCCTGTGATCATGTCATTTGGTTCTCATAGTGCTGCAGGCTGAACAAGGGTATAAATATGCAAAGGCTGCTCCATTTCGCTGTTGCATGGATACTAAGCAGATGGATAGATTAACAAAACTCCTTCTTAGAAAGCGAGTGCCCTTGTCAACACAGACTGCACCCATCTGGCTCAGTTCTGCACCCGGCTTGGGGAAAAAGATGAATCATAGAATCATTTTGGTTGGAAAAGACCTTCAAGATCATCGGGTCCAACCATTAACCATGCCCCCTAAACCATGCCCTGGAGTACCCTGTCCACTCGCTTTTTGAATACCTCCAGGGATGGTGACTCAACCACTTCCCTGGGCAGCCCATTCCAATGTTTGACAACCCTCTCAGTAAAAAAATTTTTCCTAATATCTAACCTAAATCTCCCTTGCCTCAACTTGAGGCCATTTCCTCTTGTCCTATCTCCAGACACCTGACAGAAGAGACCAACACCCACCTCCCTACAAGCCCCTTTCAGGTAGTTGTAGAGAGCGATAAGGTCTCCCCTCAGCCTCCTCTTTTCTAGACTGAACAGCCCCAGCTCCCTCAGCCGCTCCTCATAAGACTTGTGCTCCAGGCCCCTCACCAACTTCATTGCCCTTCTCTGGACACATTCCAGCAACTCAATGTCTTTCTTGTAGTGAGGGGCCCAAAACTGAACACAGGACTCGAGGTGCGGCCTCACCAGTGCCCAGTACAGGGGAACAATCACCTCCCTGCTCCTGCTGGCCACACTGTTCCTGATACAGGCCAGGATGCTGTTGGCCTTCTTGGCCACCTGGGCACACTGCTGGCTCATATTCAGCCGGCTGTCAACCAGCACCCCCAGGTCTTTCTCTGCTGGGCAGCTTTCCAGCCACTCTTCCCCAAGCCTGTAGCGCTGCATGGGGTTGCCGTGACCGAAGTGCAGGACCCGGCACTTGGCCTTGTTGAACTTCATACGATTGGCCTCAGCCCATCGATCCACCCTGTCCAGATCCCTCTGTAGAGCCTCCCTACCCTCAAGCAGATTGACCCTGCCTCCCAACTTGGTGTTGTCTGCAAATTTGCTGAGGGTGCACTCAATCCCCTTGTCCAAATCATCGATAAAGATATTAAACAGAACAGGGCCCAACACCGAGCCCTGGGGAACACCACTTGTGACCCGCCGCCAACTGGATTTCACCCCATTCACCACAACCCTCTGGGCTCGGCCATCCAGCCAGTTTTTCACCCAGTGAAGAGTGCACTTATCCAGGCCACGAGACGCCAGCTTCTCAAGGAGTATGCCATGAGAGACAGTGTCAAAGGCCTTGCTGAAGTCTAGGAAAATAACATCCACAGCCTTTCCCTCATCCACTAGGCAGGTCACCTGGTCATAGAAGGAGATCAGGTTGGTCAAGCAGGACGCGCCTTTCGTAAACCCATGCTGACTGGGCCTGATCCCCCTCTTATCCTGGAGTTGCCATGTGAGTGCTTTCAAGACAAACCGTTCCATAATCTTCCCCGGTACCGAGGTCAGGCTGACAGGCCTGTAGTTCCCCGGATCCTCCCTCCGACCCTTCTTATAAATGGGAGTCACATTGGCAAGCCTCCAGTCCTCTGGGACCTCCCCTGTTGACCAGGAACGCTGATAGATGATAGAGAGTGGCTTGGCAAGGACCTCTGCCAGTTCCCTCAGTACTCTTGGATGGATCCCATCAGGTCCCATAGATTTGTGAGTGTCCAGATGGTGTAGCAGGTCCCTAACTAATTCCTCCTGGATTAAGGGGGGTATGTTATGCTCTCCATCCTTACCTTCCAGCTCATCGGGTGGAGTACCCTGAGGATGACTGGACTCACTATTAAAGACTGAGGCAAAGAAGGCATTAAGTACCTCGGCCTTTTCCTCATCACTGGTTCCTACCTTCCCTTCTGTATCTATTAAAGGAAAGATATTCTCCTTGGGATTCTTTTTACTGTTAACATATTTGTAAAAACATCTTTTGTTGTCCCTTACGATAGTGGCCAGATTTAGTTCTAGCTGAGCTTTCGCCTTTCTAATTTTCTCTCTGTGTGATCTAACAAGATCCCTGTACTCCTCCCAAGTTGCCCGCCCTTTCCTCCAGAGATGATAAACTCTCCTTTTTTTCTTAAGTCCTACCAAAAGCTCCCCATTCAGCCAGGCCGGTCGTTTTCCTCAGCGGTTCGACTTGCGGCACATGGGAATAGCCTGGTCCTGAGCCATTAAGATTTCCTTTTTAAAGAATGCCCATCCCTCCTGGACCCCTTTGCCCTTCAGGACCGTCTCCCAAGGGACTCTCTCAACCAGTGCCTTGAAGAGGCCAAAGTTAGCCCTCCGGAAGTCCATAGCGGTGGTTTTGCTGACCACCTTCTTTGCCTCACCAAGAATTGAAAATTCTATCATTTCATGGTCACTAAGCCCAAGATGGCCTCCGACCATCACACCTCCCACCAATCCTTCCCTGTTCGTAAACAACAGATCTAGCAAGGCTCCTCCCCTGGTTGGCTCACCCACCAGCTGTGTCAAGAAGTTATCCTCCACACACTCCAGGAGCCTCCTAGATTGTTTACTCACTGCTGTGTTGTATTTCCAGCAGACGTCTGGAAAGTTAAAGTCCCCCACAAGGACAAGGGCACACGATTCTGAGACTACTGCCAGCCGCTTGTAGAACGAGTCATCCGTCTCTTCAACCTGGTCGGGCGGTCTATAACAGACTCCCAGCACAATATCTGTCTTATTGGCTTTCCCTCTCATCCTTACCCATAAGCACTCCACCTTGTCATCAGAATCGTGTAGCTCTCTACAGTCAAAACATTCCCTAACATAGAGAGCCACCCCACCACCTCTTCTACCTTGCCTATCCGTTCTGAAGAGCTTGTAGCCATCCATTGCAGCACTCCAGTCATGGGAGTCGTCCCACCATGTTTCCGTGATGGCGACTAAGTCATATCTATCCTGCTGCACAATGGCTTCCAGCTCCTCCTGTTTATTGCCCATGCTGCGTGCGTTGGCATAGATGCATTTGAGCTGGGTTATCGAATCCACCCCTAACATCAGCACGCTGCCCCCAGGCTCATCTCTGGTGCACCTAGTTTTATCCCTTACCCCCTTCGAACCTAGTTTAAAGCCCTTTCTATGAGCCCTGCCATCTCATGAGCAAGGATTCTCTTACCCCTTTGAGATAGCTGGACACCATCTTTCACTACCAAGCCCGGTGCTGTGTAAGCCTCCCCATGATCAAAAAACCCAAAATTCCACCTATGGCACCAGCCTCTGAGCCACGTATTGACCAGGTGTGTTTTCCTGTTCCTTTCAGTGTATTTCCCTGCTACTGAAGGGATTGAGGAAAACACTACCTGTGCTCCCGATCTTTCTACTAATCGTCCCAGTGCCCTGAAATCCCTTTTGATTGCCTTTGGATTCCTCTCTGCAATCTCATCACTGCCAACCTGCACAACCAGCAATGGGTAATAATCAGAGGTCCGAACCAGACCAGGGAGTTTCGTGGTAATGTCTTTTACCCGGGCCCCAGGGAGGCAGCAGACTTCCCGGTGGGATGGGTCAGGTCTGCATATCGGGCCCTCTGTCCCCCTTAAGAGGGAGTCACCTATGACAATTACCCTCCTTTTTCTTTTTTCAGAGGATGTGAGAACGTGTGGGGCTGCCCGACTGGGCCTAGGCACCTCCCTAGGTAGGACTTCATCTACACCCTGATCTTCACCGGCCTGGTCCTCAAGTTCCAGAGCCCCATACCTGTTGAGTAGGGGCAACTGGGAAGGTGAGGGAGACCGGGAGCGGATTCTCCTGCCTCCCCGAGCAGGGACCTGTATCCATTCCCCTCCATCTCTCAGGTCCCCTCCTGCCTGGTGGCAGGAGGGCAGGGGAACCTCCGCTTCTTGCGGAGCCTCCATCTGCTGCCCCTGCCTCAGGGATGGCAGGGTGTGGGGGGGGGGGGGGTGGTGTGTAGGGTGCGGGCCCACCACTCTATCATCTCCCTCTCCCACTCCCTGATACTCCTCAACCTTTCCACTGCCTCCTTCAGCTCTGCCACCAGGCGGAGCAGATCACTCACCTGGTCACCCCTCACACAAGAGGTGTCCCCGCTGACCTCCATCATTTCTGACAGACTCAGGCACTCCCTGCAGCCAGAGACCTGGGCAGCTGCATGTTTACATGGGACCTCTGTCTGCGTTGCCCTATTTTTCCTAACGATGCCTTTCCCCCGAGTGGCGACCATACCTGGGTCTCCCTCCGGGCCGACACCCACCGCTTGAGCAGCCTGCTCCAGCTGGGAACAGGGGGGGCCGCGCCAACTGCCGCGCCAGGCCCTGCCCGCCGCGCCGCTGGTGGCCGGCGCCCCTCGGGGCCGTTCCAACCTCCCGCGGTTGCCCCGGCAACGCCCGCGCCGCGTCCGCCTCCCCCGCCAGAGCCGCCCGCTCCGGCCGGGTCCCTCCGCCCTTCCCCGGCGCTCCCGGGCCTCGGGGACCTCCCGGTCCGCCTCCGTCTAGCGCTTAGCCGCCCACTTACCGTTGGTTCTGCTGGCCTCGCCGCTGGCTGAAGCAAATATGAAGATCATATTTAAGCCCTATCCCATTCTTCTGAACTCAGTGATAGCAGTAACAGCTTGGTGCGCTATTTCTCTTTCTGCAGTAGCACATTCTGAATCCCACTGGACGATCCCCTCTGGAGCACAGAAGGACACTCTGCCACCACTTGCCTCCATCCCCCTTCTACGAAAAATGGGTACAGCCAACCCATGCACCCTGTCACCGCCACAGACCACATCTGCGGTGGGGTGGCTGGGCCGAGACTGCACCATCCAGTCACCGTGTGAGGGTCCGGCGGTCTCTCCCACAAGGTGCTGAAGGCATTGCTGGCCCAGGCATGACCATCCCTGTTCAAACAGTGGGACCAGACCTTCCCCTAAATCCCCACTGCCCAAAGCACCCATCCACGAACTGCAGCAGAGACCAGGGCTCAGTGCTCAGACTAGTGCCCCACTGGCAAGGGACTGGAGGTGGTCTGGGTCATGTCTCCCCACTGCTGAACTGAGTCAGTGCCTGTGTGAGCAGCAGAACCAGTGTGTCCCAGTATCCGGCATTTCCCTCTCAATCCCAGCCACCCGGGCTGGGTTCTCTGGTGTCTGATAAGGCAGGACCTCCTTGGTTTTTCCCCTCCATAAGAAACCAAGCTTCTCCAGCTATTTTCACGCAATACATGCTGACATTTCATATTATTTGATACATCTACCTTCCTGTCCAGCGTGGTTGAAACGGGATCCAAAAGTTACTAGGGGGAGAAGAACAGAGAGAGACCAATGACATGATCCCATAAACCTCACTTTGAGAGGAAATTAAGCCAAGAAACAGTGAATAGTCTGTCTGAATAGATAGCCAAGAACAGGCATAGTCCCGGTGTGGATCCACTGGCCTTGTCTCCTACACCAATCCTCCTCTCACCATCCTGTGTGAAAACAAACACGGTACAATGACCCCAAAAGAAAAGCCAAATGCATTCTGAGAAGACAGAAATTTGGCCAAGATGGATGGAGAAGAATTTTTCTGATTACAGACCCCACTCTAATGCAGGTCACAGCTCTGAAGGAGTGACCAGGACAAGCATCCCATGGGAACTGTGCTGGCAGGAATGAGAGCAGGGGGTGTTCCCATGGCCAGCTCAGCTCCAGGATTCAGGCACTGCCTCCCCAGGAATCAGCAGAAACTCAGGGCAGGTACCCAGCTCAGTTTCAGCTCTAAGCACACACTCCATGGTCTGGGTGTCTTCATCAGCATCCCCCATCCTGCAGATCTGACTGAGAAGGACTTAATGATGCATGTTCACAAAACTGTGAAGTCCAAGCAAAGGAGTGAGCATAAAGGTTTTTTTCCATCAAGGCCAACTGCCACTTTTGGGGAAAAAAAAAAAATCAACCTTTTTGTGCAGTTCTCACTTCCAATGAAAAATGAAAAAAAAAAAAAAAAAAGCTTCAGCTTTGAATGTTTATTTACTATTTTTTATATCCACTCATTTGGTTTCTTTCCTTGCCTACGTGCAAACATGTAAATTCCTTGTTCTTAACTTGCAGAGCACTTGCTGATGCCCTACAGACAGGCAGAGCTCCAGGACCCCCAGCTCTGAAATGCTGTGTTCAACTATGCAGATGCTTCCCCTCTTACAAGGAAAAGGAGAGCTGCACCTGGGAGCTGGCTTGTCTGAAACCTGCCAGCAACAATCAAAATCACTCCAAGGCAGGTAATTAATTATGGCTCATTCCCAAAGGCAGGGCATCATTATCATATTCTAGAGCCCCTGAGTTACAGTTGTCCCTTAATCACCTTTTTTGTGGAAGATGTGGGGAACTTGTGCGGAATAAGCACTTTCTTTCAGTAACTATTGGCCTCAGTTTAAAGCGATGAATGCTCAAATCACTGGTATTGAGCTGTTTATGAACAGACAGAAAGGCGCAAGAGACATTACAGTAATAAATATTCAGCAGGTGCCTGGAGAATAAGAATATAAATATGCAAAATTGCTCTGCTTCATGGGTATATTAGAAGGCATGGGGGAGTGCAAATCCTGTTCTTTATATTGCTTCTGAGGGGATTTCTTTTTTTTAATTCAGTAATTTTGTTTCTTCTCAGGCTTTCAGTTCAGCAGCGCACAGAGGATGCAGGACCATGGCCTGTGTGGCAGCGGGTCCTGCGCCGCAGCTGGCACTGGGAACCACATACCAGCTGCCATCTCACACCAGCTCCTTCCCCAGCCCCCTTCTTGGGGGCTGCTCTGCCCCAGGGGGCACACAGAGGGATGCTGGGGTGGGCACATGTCACCCCAAGGAAAAGCCAGCCACTGGAGACAGGGCAGAGCCGGCGGGGCTGAGGGGTCTGGTGTGGTCCTGCCTTAATACTTAGTGTGGTCTCACATCTGGGCATCTGCCATGCCCCACATCACATAAATCTCTGCAAAGCTCATCCTTTTCTTCCCAGGCATTAATAATGTGGAAACTACTGAAGGGCAAATGTGCTTTTAGTGAGCCGGGAGTGCCATGGCTGTGTAATGCTGCAGACAGCTACAGACGTGGTCTTCCTCTTGGGATATTTCTTTTCCCTCTCACCACCTCACAGATCTCAGTTATGCAGAATAAGCACAAGGGTGCCTTCTTCTGCTCTCTCTATAAATTTAAGCATATGCAGCTACTCCAAATCATGCTGTGAAATGGGGGAGGGGGGTGGGGGTGGGGAGCAGCAAACACCATACCCACTGTGGGTACAGGGGAGAAGAGCAGGACTGAGCAGGGCATCGTGACCTGTGCAACATGGCCCAGGTCTGTTGCTATTCACTGTCATCTCTTTGCACTGATAGCTGTTCCATCACTGCACCCTAAAAAAGCCATATGTAACCTTGAACCCCTGCCAGGGAGCAAAATCAGTGGCAGGATGACTTCTCCAGCAGGGAGGGGAGACAAACAATGTCATCCCCACTTTGTGCTCTCAAGTCCAACTGATTTCAGAAGTTAACTAAGACTTTCCTCTACATGCTGCTCATGCTAACAGAAGGCACTAACTGACCTTGCAGTTTTTCTTCAGAAATTCAACTATTACTCACTTTAAGTGTTCCTGGAACACGCACTTGCTGTCTTTCTGGAAATTTGTAGATCTTCTTCTTGCTTGTATGGAATAGGGCTGCTGCTACGAACTCTGCAGAACCGGGAAATATCCATCATGTGCTTCTCCCTCAAATCTAAAATGTTTCATTTCTGCCCTGCATGGGGTCAGTTTTGTGATCAGCAAATACATTTCTCTACTTCTTAAGATACAGTTTCAAGAATGTAGTCAATGTGCAAAGCCCTAATTTGACAGCCAGACCCTGCGGTGTAGTCTTTCTTTTCTTTTCCAAAGCTGTCAGAAAATGCCCTGTAATTCCAAGGAAGGGAGATGACCCCAGTAACCTTTGAAATGTGCCTGTGCTGCAGACAGATGTGTCAGTACTTTAGACAAGTAAGTGGTCAGTTTTATGAGGCTAATGCCAGTAATATGATTCCCAAAAGACCATGCATCACCAAAGGAGAATGTTGTTTTAAAATGCAGACATAGAGCAAAATTAGAGTCACAGAATAATTTAGACTGCAATGGACCTCTGCTGGTCATATAGTCCAGTGTCCACTCAAAGCAGAGACAACTTCAAAATAATATTAGGTGGCTTGGAGCTTTCAGAGTTTGCTTTTTTCAGCGAGTAATTCTTGTCTCTTCTGACCTCTGACCCTGAAATTAGTATTCCACATCTTGCCTAAAACCTCTGCAGGCACAGGAACACTGCACAGGCCTCTGGACTTTAGCACTCTCCCTTCTCTCCATCTGCAGCATCTGCATTGGCACATCTCAACAATTTCAGTTTCTCCTGTCCGTCTCCCTCTCCTTTTCCTTCTCCGTCTCTTCTGCATGCTTTCTGGTGTCTAGGGATTGCTTAAAAACCTGAGCAAGATACTCTCTGAGGCTGGGGTGAGTAGGGAGTAGTACTAGAAAGCCACCAGGGCCAAAAAAAAAAAAAAAAAAGTGTAACTGGGGAGAATTATTAATATTGCCTATTGCCCCAGGCCAGTTTGAATGATGGATTAAAATTCCCATCCTTTCCCTGAGGATATGGGATACAGGGAGCAGTAAGCCCTGCATCAGGCTGGGGAGCAGTGCTTGCGCTGAGGCCATTAGCTGGGTTTGAGGCCACGAAGTGCCCGGGCCGGATCGCAGCATCCCCGGGCCGGACAGTAGCATCCCCGGGACCGGACCGCAGCATCCCCGGGACCGGACCGCAGCATCCCCGGGCCGGACCGCAGCATCCCCGGGCCGGCGGCGTGTGCGGGCGATGCCGCAGCGCTACCTGTCCTCCACCCCCGGCTGTGAGAAACGATGCGCTAGGACGGGAGCTCCTCCGGCAGTCAGTAATACTCACACAGCCCGCTAGACGGTGCCGCCCTAAAAGCTGAAAAAAAACGCTGTTAGACGCCAAATCTGCTTTTTCTGCGAGATGCCCTGCATATGCACAGGAGGCCCGCCGCTGAGCAGCGGGAACAACGCCCGGGGCCGCAGGAGGACCAACCTTGCCGCCCCTTTGCCCGGAGATCCCCACCCGAGCACCCACCCGTGAGACCTGCCCAGCTGCAGGCACGGCTGCAGAAATGCCCCTGCTTCCACCCCAGCCGGCCCAGGGATCCTGGGGTGCCCCGGCAGCAATGCTGGTCCCGTGCAACAGCATGTGGGTGCTGTGGGTGCAGCCAGATGCATGCACTCTTACAGAGTGCCAAATACATGCAAAAAAATAACCACATGAGCAAAATTTCCAAGGAAGTGCTGATGTATTTCCTCACCTGGCTGCACCCACATGCCACAGGCAAGAACATACCCTGTCCCAAAGCCGGCAGAGCACAATCCCCTTGGATGGTGTGGAGGTCAGCCCCGAATGCAGCCCAGCCCTTGACCCAGGGGAAGCCAGCACCAGCAGTGTGAGGAGATAGCCAACCTGTCCGTCCCGCTACACAACTCCTGGCATCTCATCCCATCTCTCCCTCAACCGGTGAAATGAAGGGCTCTCGCTCCCTCCTCACACAGGGTCTGGCTCCAGGGCAGGGAAAGGGTTTCACATCATCCTGGCAGCACCTCAGAGCTGCAAGCACATGAAACATGGTTATCAACCACTTCATGCCAGGTATTTCCCGCTTCGCACCAAACAAGATGTAACACAACCTTGGCCCAGGTGAAGACCCTCTGCTCCCTTCTCCCTGAGCCAGGCTGTTTGGAGGGGCTGTGTTTCCCAGGATTTATCATATCTCTTCCTCAATGGCAAGCGGCTGTGCCACTGCCGCGAGGCATCCCAGGAGATGCGCTGCCCTGGGAAGGCGTCACTTAGCCAGAGAGCACACCTGAGAAGGAAAATGGAAGGGTTAGTCACCCAAATTGCTACTCCCATGAGGCACAGGTAATTTCTAGACCCTCAGAGGATGCGCCATCATCACTGCCAGTAAAAACCTCCCAGAGCAGGAATTAGGGAGCCAGCACACAGCAGCATTATCTTGGAAATGTTGCAGTTGACTCATTGGGTTACTTCTTTTTGCTCGTATTTGGCACTCTAAGAAAATATATACCGTTCACACAAAGCTTAATCAAGTTACATTAAATTTGCATGCTTTTATGTGGTGTAAAGGTCCTTTCTTGCATTTTTGTAAGTGTGCAATTCACAGAAATAACTGCTGTGCTCTGTACCACACACCCATCCCAGTTACAGCAACTTACCCTGTTGTCCAAAACTCCTAGGTTTTTGGTTGGTTGGTTGGTTGGTTGGTTTTTTAACATGGCACAAGCAAACAGCGGTGGAAACACGGTGACCTAATGAGTTAGAACATGAGGTTTTCTCTCCATACCAGATCTTCACATTAATTTCTAGAGAAAACCCCCTTTTATGGCTCTTCCAGTCCAGATTACAGCATCACCCCATGTCTAAGAAGCAGCCAGCACAGCCTGCAGCTTTTGCTCAGAAAAGGCTCTCTATGTTAGGGAATGTTTTGACTGTAGAGAGCTACACGATTCTGATGACAAGGTGGAGTGCTTATGGGTAAGGATGAGAGGGAAAGCCAATAAGACAGATATTGTGCTGCGAGTCTGTTATAGACCGCCCGACCAGGTTGAAGAGACGGATGACTCGTTCTACAAGCGGCTGGCAGTAGTCTCAGAATCGTGTGCCCTTGTGCTTGTGGGGGACTTTAACTTTCCAGACGTCTGCTGGAAATACAACACAGCAGTGAGTAAACAATCTAGGAGGTTCCTGGAGTGTGTGGAAGATAACTTCTTGACACAGCTGGTGGGTGAGCCAACCAGGGGAGGAGTCTTGCTAGATCTGTTGTTTACGAACAGGGAAGGATTGGTGGGAGGTGTGATGGTCGGAGGCCGTCTTGGGCTTTGTGACCATGAAATGATAGAATTTTCAATCTTGGTGAGGCAAAGAAGGTGGTCAGCAAAACCACCGCTATGGACTTCCGGAGGGCTAACTTTGGCCTCTTCAAGGCACTGGTTGAGAGAGTCCATAGGGAGACAGTCCTGAAGGGCAAAGGGGTCCAGGAGGGATGGACATTCTTTAAGAAGGAAATCTTAATGGCTCAGGACCAGGCTATTCCCGTGTGCTGCAAGTTGAACCGCCGAGGAAAACGACCGGCCTGGCTGAATGGGGAGCTTTTGGTAGGACTTAAGAAAAAAAGGAGAGTTTATCATCTCTGGAGGAAAGGGCGGGCAACTTGGGAGGAGTACAGGGATCTTGTTAGATCACACAGAGAGAAAATTAGAAAGGCAAAAGCTCAGCTAGAACTAAATCTGGCCACTATCGTAAGGGACAACAAAAGATGTTTTTACAAATATGTTAACAGTAAAAAGAATCCCAAGGAGAATATCTTTCCTTTAATAGATACAGAAGGGAAGGTAGGAACCAGTGATGAGGAAAAGGCCGAGGTACTTAATGCCTTCTTTGCCTCAGTCTTTAATAGTGAGTCCAGTCATCCTCAGGGTACTCCACCCGATGAGCTGGAAGGTAAGGATGAAGAGCATAACATACCCCCCTTAATCCAGGAGGAATTAGTTAGGGACCTGTTACGCCATCTGGACACTCACAAATCTATGGGACCTGATGGGATCCATCCAAGAGTACTGAGGGAACTGGCAGAGGTCCTTGCCAAGCCACTCTCTATCATCTATCAGCGTTCCTGGTCAACAGGGGAGGTCCCAGAGGACTGGAGGCTTGCCAATGTGACTCCCATTTATAAGAAGGGTTGGAGGGAGGATCCGGGGAACTACAGGCCTGTCAGCCTGACCTCGGTACCGGGGAAGATTATGGAACGGTTTGTCTTGAAAGCACTCACATGGCAACTCCAGGATAAGAGGGGGATCAGGCCCAGTCAGCATGGGTTTACGAAAGGCGCGTCCTGCTTGACCAACCTGATCTCCTTCTATGACCAGGTGACCCGCCTAGTGAATGAGGGAAAGGCTGTGGATGTTATTTTCCTAGACTTCAGCAAGGCCTTTGACACTGTCTCTCATGGCATACTCCTTGAGAAGCTGGCGTCTCGTGGCCTGGATAAGTGCACTATTCACTGGGTGAAAAACTGGCTGGATGGCCGAGCCCAGAGGGTTGTGGTGAATGGGGTGAAATCCAGTTGGCGGCGGGTCACAAGTGGTGTTTCCCAGGGCTTGGTGTTGGGCCCCGTTCTGTTTAATATCTTTATCGATGATTTGGACGAGGGGATTGAGTGCACCCTCAGCAAGTTTGCAGATGACACCAAGTTGGGAGGCAGGGTCGATCTGCTTGAGGGTAGGGAGGCTCTACAGAGGGATCTGGACAGGCTGGATCGATGGGCTGAGGCCAATCGTATGAAGTTCAACAAGGCCAAGTGCCGGGTCCTGCACTTCGGTCACGGCAACCCCATGCAGCGCTACAGGCTTGGGGAAGAGTGGCTGGAAAGCTGCCCGGCAGAGAAAGACCTGGGGGTGCTGGTTGACAGCCGGCTGAATATGAGCCAGCAGTGTGCCCAGGTGGCCAAGAAGGCCAACAGCATCCTGGCCTGTATCAGAAACAGTGTGGCCAGCAGGAGCAGGGAGGTGATTATTCCCCTGCAGTGGGCACTGGTGAGGCCGCACCTTGAACGCTGTGTTCAGTTTTGGGCCCCTCACTACAGGAAAGACATGGAGGTGCTGGAGCGTGTCCAGAGAAGGGCAATGAAGTTGGTGAGGGGCCTGGAGCACAAGTCTTATGAGGAGCGGCTGAGGGAGCTGGGGCTGTTCAGTCTAGAAAAGAGGAGGCTGAGGGGAGACCTTATCGCTCTCTACAACTACCTGAAAGGGGGTTGTAGTGAGGTGGGTGTTGGTCTCTTCTGTCAGGTGTCTGGAGATAGGACAAGAGGAAATGGCCTCAAGTTGAGGCAAGGGAGATTTAGGTTAGATGTTAGGAAAAATTTTTTTACTGAGAGGGTTGTCAAACATTGGAATGGGCTGCCCAGGGAAGTGGTTGAGTCACCATCCCTGGAGGTATTCAAAAAGCGAGTGGACAGGGTACTCCAGGGCATGGTTTAGGGGGCACGGTTAATGGTTGGACTCGATGATCTTCAAGGTCTTTTCCAACCTAAATGATTCTATGATTCTATGATTCTAAGGTACAGCGACCTAACATGGTCTCCAGAAGGGGCCATGAAAAACCTGTTTCCTGACTTCAGCCAATATGTTCCTCTTGCTTTCCCGCTCTTTCCCTCCAATTTTCCTTGGTCTTGGAGCAGCCACAACCAGGATACTCCAAGCTGCTGTGTGAACCAGCCCTACAAGAAATGGCATTACTGCGGTAAGCACAGGGCACACAGCTCTCAAGGCAGAGGAGGAAGAAAAACTTTTTGCTCAGCCAAGGAGCTATCAGTTCACATCCCCTTAGACAGATGATTCAAAGTGAACTTGGGTCTTACCTTGAGTTGTGCCGTAGCTAGTGAGCTCAGAGATTGTATATAGGAGACCCCTATTAGCAGCCCCCAAAACTGCTTTTCAGGGAAAACATTTGTAAAATTGGGTCATACTCACTAATAGTCTGGTGATGACCAACACTGCGCTGTTGCAAATGAAGCATTCACCAAAAGCAGTTCAGCCAGTGCTACTGACAGGTCCAAATGGAAGATCAGGGCCTGAGGCTTTGTCTAAACTCAAAACTTTCTGTAATTTAATGGAATTCAGTTAACAAACCAAATTAATTAAACCAGCGCATAACCCTGAGCAGGCCATCTTAATCTGCTGTGCCTTAAGGCTTATTTACAGACAGTTTTATGCTGCATTGACCATTCCTGTATAGCTTCTTTATATCAGTGTAACTCATCTGAGGAGAGACCTCATTATATCACACCAGGGGATGCCCTGATTTAGCTAGAGTGATTTCCAAACAGTTAATGGAAACACCACAGGCATTGTGTGTGTGAATTCAAACAACTACCCATTTGATTTAAGCTAAACTAGGTTTAGACAAAGTTAAGCTGTCCCTACAATATTACGTTAGTCTTAAATCACTGCATATGCTTTCACTTTCTCCAGCTGAGAAACAAATGGTCTCATTAGTAAGTGAGACTGTAGGATGAGATGTGCATTAGCTCTAGGCTGCCATGAGTAGGCTCCGAACACCGCTAGCACATTAGCTTAAGCTGTCATCAGCGCAGCATGATTACAGCACAAACGTGCTGAGAACAAGGCCAATTCTGCATGCCTCCTTATTTTAAATCATCCACATACTCACCTCAAACCACTTGCAGGTCATTGCTCAACGACATTATTGTCAAGCAGCAGCACCTCTTATCTTTCTTCCCCTGGGGCATCATTCCACCATTACATGCTAACAGCCATAAGCCACTATATCCAGCACAACCAGGTAGGAAGATTAATGCAGAACCATGTCTGCTTTAATGAATTCAGCCTCTCCCAGCATGGGCACAAGCTAAATGTGCCTGGTCTTGGCACCAAAGCTATGAGATGGTGTTCTTAACTGCTGCATGCCCGATGATAGACACCACCCTGGAGAGAGGCCTGCCTACAGTGAAGGGCTGCATAGCTCTGTTGCTACTGGAGAAATCTGAAACCACATAAAATCAGTATTTATGGAACAGTTTGTTGACTTCTGTTGATTTGACTTGAGTACCAGAGATCAGGCCTTTGGTTCTGGCTCTGCCACCAGCTCTCTGTATGGCCCTAATCCCCTCCCGTGACTTGGCTCCTCTTCTGCCTTTTTGTCTCTCCTGTATATGGAAGTCACAGGTGTTTTGAGGCAGGAACATACACTTCGTCCTGGGAGGTTTTCAAGCCACAACTGGATGAAGCCCTGAACAGCCTGGTCTGACCTCAGAGCTGACCTGCTGTGAGCAGGAGGTTGGACCAGAGGGCTCCTGAGGTCCCTTCCAGCCTGAGCTACCCTGTGGTGCTGTGATTCACAGCAAATAGCACATGGAGTTGGTGTGGTGTTGGGAGAAAGAGGATGGAAAAAGGCTTCAAAGAACAAATACTTTTGGTTGTAAGATCATCCTTACTACAAAAAATACCTTCTGCATTCTTAAATATACAGAATTCATCAAATTAAATGGAAAAGTCTACCAGGACATTCAACAAGGTATTTATCTCACAGAGTGCTTTGGGGAGCAATAGTAAATGAACAACAAATTCTGTCTTCTGGGAGTTCAAGCCAAAACTTTCAACCTTGTCTGTTAAAGTTCACACTTACTTGTCTGTACAAAGACAGAAAAATGAAACTACAGCTACTTCAGCTAAGTGCAGATTAGGCCATGAAAGTTTGAAATTAGACCAAAATAAATGAAACCATCACAACACAATCAATTCATTTCCTCTGAAGACTCAGAAGAATAGTATCAGTAACCATAGCAACACTGAAATGTAAGTATCATTTTTAGCTTCATGATGTAGGCTGCACAAAATAAGAGAACACATTTTGAAAGTTTTCGTCACAACCTACTTCAGTTTTTCATGGGTTTATTTTAGTAACAAAACATCTATCTAGGGTTTTTTGTAATCGTTCTTAAAATTTTCACTGAGAGGTGATTGGTTTGCATTCATTGTAGCTCACAGTGAGGAAGTCAGTGGAGCCTGAGCTCTTCTGCCTCCCACTGCAGCCTCCTCAGCACCGAGGAGATAACTCCAGTCCCCTGCCCTCATCATCTCTGGACCTGAAGCAGAGTTTAAAATCCCTGTTTCAACCTGTGGAAGAGGCCCAAACAGTATTTCTGAGCACCACACCACCAGCCAGCCCAATGGGTCCCAAGTACCCAAATCAGTGGCTTTCTGCCACTCCTCCCTCAGCTGGAGGACAGCCTGGGTTCATGCATGAGCGCTTGTCCTGTGGGCCCTGAGGCATCAGGATGTGGCCGATCAGACCTGAGTGCCCGGGGCCTCTGCACCATGGCCCGTAGTGCCTGGGGCATGGCTGGCCCTGCCCAGCACAGCACCCGCCTGAGAGGAGCCCTCACAGCGGGATGCTCATCGCAGCAAGCTCTAAACGCCATGTACACCAACACGTTGGACGCACTGTCTCTGGGAGATCAGCGTGGGCCTTGGGAGACATCAGGGCCCAGGCATCCTTCATTCAAAGGGGCAGAGGCCAGCAGAGAAGGTTGCAGCACAGACCTCCGTCTTGAGCAGAGCTGCAGAGGTGATGGAGCTCTACAGCTCCAGAGGATGTCCTGCAGGGCACCTTCCTGTCCTGAGATATGGGACATACCAATGCATGCTTGTTATTGCGATCCCCAGCCAGGTCAACTTTTAGAATTATTGTATTTATCTTAAGGAGTCTAAATAGAAGCAAAATCATTTATCAGCAGTCCTGGCTAACCAGGGAGGTCCCAGCTGACTGGAAGTTAGCAAGTGTGACACCCATCTACAAGAAGGGCTGGAAGAGGATCCAGGGAACTACAGGCCTGTCAGTCTGACCTTGGTGCTGGGGAAGGTTATGGAGCGAACATCTTCGGTGCCATCACACAGCATATGCAGGACAACCAGGTGATCAGGCCCAGTCAGCATGGGTTTATGAAAGGCAAGTCCTGCTTGACTAACCTGATCTCCTTCTGTGGCAAGGTGACCCACTTAACAGATGAGGGAAAGGCTGTGGATGTTATTTTCCTAGACTTCAGCAAGGCCTTTGACACTGTTTCCCACAGCATTCTCCTGGAGAAATTGGCTGCTCATGGCTTGGATGAGTCTATGATTCGCTGGATTAAAAACGATGGCCAGGCCCAAAGAGTGGTGGTGAATGGAGTTAAATCCAGTTGGTGGCCGGTCACAAGTGGTGTTCTCCCGGGCTCAGTAATGGGGCCAGTTCTGTTTAATATCTTTATCAATGATCTGGACAAGGGGATCGAGTACACCCTCAGTATGTTTGCAGACGACACCAAGTTGGGAGGCAGGGTCGATCTGCTTGAGGGAAGGAAGGCTCCACAGAGAGATCTGGACAGGCTGGATCGATGGGCCGAGGCCAATTGTATGAGGTTCAACAAGGCCAAGTGCCGGGTCCTGCACTTCGGTCATGGCAACCCCATGCAGCGCTACAGGCTTGGGGAAGAGTGGCTGGAAAGCTGCCCGGCAGAGAAAGACCTGGGGGTGCTGGTTGACAGCCGGCTGAATATGAGCCAGCAGTGTGCCCAGGTGGCCAAGAAGGCCAACGGCATCCTGGCCTGTATCAGGAACAGTGTGGCCAGCAGGAGCAGGGAGGTGGTTGTTCCCCTGTACTGGGCACTGGTGAGGCCGCACCTCGAGTCCTGTGTTCAGTTTTGGGCCCCTCACTGCAGGAAAGACATGGAGGGGCTGGAGCGTGTCCAGAGAAGGGCAACCAAGTTGGTGAGGGGCCTGGAGCACAAGTCTTGTGAGGAGCGGCTGAGGGAACTGGGGCTGTTTAGTTTAGAGAAGAGGAGGCTGAGGGGAGACCTTATCGCTCTCTACAACTACCTGAAAGGGGCTTGTAGTGAGGTGGGTGTTGGTCTCTTCTCCCAAGTAACAAGTGATAGGACAAGAGGAAACGGCCTCAAGTTGCACCAGGGGAGGTTTAGACTGGATATTAGGAAAGATTTCTTTACTGAAAGAGTTGTCAATCATTGGAACAGGCTGCCCAGGGAAGTGGTTGAGTCACCATCCCCGGAGGTATGTAAAAAGCCTGTAGATGTGGTGCTTAGGGACATGGTTTAGTGGTGGACTTGGCAGTGCTAGGTTTACGGTTGGACTCGATGATCTTAAAGGTCTTTTCCAACCTAAATGATTCTATGATTCTATGAAAAGAGTTTCTTTTTTCAAAATAAAAGCCTCTTTAATCAGTTAATTAGCCAAGTACATTTAAAAAAAAAAAAAAGGAATTAAGTAAAGTTTTTAGATGGCAGAAAAGAAACACCAGTCTTCACAGTGCAGAATCACTTTCACCGAAAGATTGGACTGGACTGAAACTGGAAAAGAAGAAACTGAATGAAATTCTGTGAGGTCCTGACATGTTACTGCTTTTATGCAACTAAGAGACATTTGTTTCATTTGTCACATGTCACTCAAGAAGGAAATGCTATTAAATGAAAGTACAGCTATGACCTTCCCCAAAATATTTATCTGATACTTCCCCACCTCCAGCAAGAGATTTAATAACTCCCACAGAGGATTCAAAAGTCTTTGCAATACCTCTATATCCATGGCTTCATTTTTCCCTATCTTTTAATGAGTTATTAATCCATGAGCAAATGTGTTCCTTGATCCTTGGCAACTTACTATCTTTGAGAGCCTTTAGTGATGGATCTTCCTGAAAGCTTTCTGGAAACCCAAGTACATGAACCAGATTGCCTTAGCTCTGTGCTCACTGCCTCTTAGCTACAAACTCTACAGAAGGCTTGCTCGTCCTTCCCAAGTCCATGTTTGTCCCTGAATCTGCTGATCCTCCTTATTACTGTAGTTCCCTTCAGTTTGCTGAGGGTAGCCCATGGATCTCTGACTCCACCTGTAGAATCCAGGTGGAAAATCACAGCCACAGTTGTCAGCTTCTCTGTCACTGGGGCAGCTTTAATCGACAGGACATTCATAACAACTTATTATTTAGCAACTTCAAAATGGCCTTTAAATTCTTTCACAAAGACTAAGCAGCTTCCACTGGTTTAAGCACCATGTTGTAAAATTTTCTCTACTAATTTTAGAGTAGACGAAGCCCTGAGCAGCCTGGTCTGACCTCAGGCCTGACCCTGCTATGAGCAGGAGGTTAGACCAGAGAACTCCCGAGGTCCTTCCCAGCCTGAGCCATCCTGTGATCTTGTGGTGGTCTGGTTTAGGAGTGATACTCCAACATTCATGCCCTTAGGAACACCAACCTCCTTCACTAAAACAAACAATGCAAATAATTCATGTTCTTCTGTTATAGACCCATGCTCTTTCAGAACTTCTTTAGCAGTTTGAGTGTTTATAGACTCCGGTAGGTTTCTTGCTTCATGTGTGTTTAAGAAAGGATATCTTCATTTTTATGCCTTAAGCTCTGTGTTTCTTTTTGGCCTGCTTTACCATGATTTTATATTTTGCTTCCCAGAGTTAATGTCTATTTCTACTTTTCTTTTTCACTAAGTTCAATTTTTTAAGGTTGGCCTTACCCCACTCTTGAACCACAGTAGTTTGATGGTGGCATTTTTTGGTGGTCTTCCTACAGATGCTATTGAGAGGGATCATGCATTAGCTCAAGTCTCTGATATTTTCAGACAATTCTTATGTCACCTATGAATACTTCACATTTTGTCTGTTTCTTTACAAATATAATCATATTTATATTGTTGTTTGTTGTTTTTTTTAAATTGAACATTGCAGCTTTGACAGTAATATTTTAAAACCAGGCCAGATTCAGTGGAGAGCTGCTGCTCCACCTGTCTTTTCCCTGACTAGCTCCTCTATGGTGCAGTCTAAAAATGTATTCCCAGCATCATGTTGCAATCACAGTGTAGGTACTTAATTTATATGAAGAAACTCATGTATCTCATTCTTACTAGGTTTTCTGCATTTGTCATCTCTCTGATTTGTATTAGTATCTTACAGTCATTGTCTCCATCCATCTTGGTCTGAAGTATAGTCTTAACACTGCATTTTTGCTATTTAGGTCTGGAATTTTTACCCATGGTGACTGTTTTGAGTCACACATTTAACCTATTTATCTGATTTGACTGCACATCTTCTTTAACACATAGCACCACTGTTAGTGGGCAGCCACTCTTTTTTTTGTAATATTTTTTTCCTAGTGTTACAATATCCCAATTATTATTGGTTTTTACCTTTCCAGTTCTGAGATGTCTGCTACGTCAACTTCCAAATTTAAAAGCAAACATACCTGTTCCCTGATTTCAGCTTTTAGACTTCTAGCATTTCAATGGAAGCACATGCCCCTTGATACAGTTACCTGTGTGTGTGTGTGCATGCACACACACATGCATCTTGTTTAAATAGGACTTTTTTCTTCAGACTGATCTTCACTGTTTCTCTTCTGGGTTATCAGTCTCTACACTACCGCTCATCTGAAGATGTAGAGTTTTTCATTCCTTGACCTCAGAGGACGTGCTTGAGGACATTCTGGAGAAAAGGAGGCTGAGGGGAGACCTTATTGCCCTCTCTACAACTACCTAGGAGCATTTCAGCAAAGACGGTCATGGGAAAAGGCAAACCACCATGCAGCTACTCCCTACAAGTCTCTGTAGAGGTCTACAAGATCTCCCACTGTTGCTTACAGCTGGCATCACAAATCAAGTTATCTACATGCTTGACAACTGAAGTGTCTTCCATTTTAACTCGCCTCTTCCCATCCATGGGGAGAAATTCCCCATGGCACTCCTAAAGGGAGTATCTCCAGTGCAAGTGGGTACAGAGTCCTCAATGGGCAGAAGGGCTCTACCAACAGGATAATTTCCCCCTCTGACAACTTGATGCCTTTCTGCCATTAAACTCTTTTCTCCTGCAGCAGCCTGGGTCTGCTGGCCTAGAAGTGAGATTTTTCTATTATTTGCCTCAAATTCTTGATGATGAAACCTTTTCTCTATTCCCAGATTCAGTTTTTCATTGAAATAGTTTTCTTTTTTCCCCTTAGCCTCACTAGAGAGCAGTTTGTACTGAACTGAGTCCTTTTTTTCCCAAATGGAAGACTTCTCGCCTCTGATAAACTAGGATCCTCCATGGGGATTTAAATCTGCAGTATAATGAAAGTCAAACTATATCAGTTACGTATTATCCTACAGAAGACTGTTCATGTACCTGAACAAAGAGAATATGACAAAGCCCTGGAAGTGTTTATCAGATTTGAGAGATTGTATAACAGCGAGAGGTGGTGAACAGTGGGTAGCATTTATATGTGCCCTGTGAATCATAAGCTTCTTCAAATTAGGGTTTAACACTGGAAAGATATCCCAAAAGTACCGTCTGCTTGTCTTCAGAAGCAGTGAAGGAGCATTCTTCAAACAGATAGCTACAGACCCTGTTATTTCACCAAAGAAATGACAGGGGAGAGAAGGGAAGAGGCACAATTACTGTAAGGCATTGTGAAAATGAGTAGAAAAAACATAGAGAATCATAGAATTATAGAATAGTTGGGGTTGGAAAGGACCTTTAAAGGTCATCTAGTCCAACCCCCCTGCAATGAGCAGGGACATCTTCAACTAGATGAGGTTGCTCAAAGCCCCGTCCAACTTGACCTTGAATGTTCCCAGGGATGGGGCATCTACCATCTCTCTGGGCAACTTGTTCCAGTGTTTCACCACCCTCATTGTAAACAATTTCTTCCTTATATCTAGTCTGAATCTACCTTTTTTTAGTTTAAAACCATTACTCCTTGTTCTATTGCAACAGGCCCTGCTAAAAAGTCTGACCCCATCTTTCTTATAAGACCCCTTTAAGTACTGAAAGGCTGCAATAAGGTCTCCCCGGAGCCTTCTCTTCTCCAGGCTGAACAACCCCAACTCTCTCAGCCTTTCTTCATAGGAGAGGTGCTCCAGCCCTCTGATCATTTTTGTGGCCCTCCTCTGGACTCACTCCAACAGGTCCATGTCTTTCCTGTGCTGAGGACCCCCGAGCTGGATGCAGTACTGCAGGTGGGGTCTCATAAGAGCAGAATAAAGGGGGACAATCTCCTCCCTCGACCTGCCGGCCACGCTGCTTTTGATGCAGCCCAGGATACAGTTGGCTTTCTGGGCTGCAAGCACACATTGCTGGCTCATGTGCAGCTTTTCATCCACCAGTACCCCAAGTCCTTCTCAGCAGGGCTGCTCTCAATCCCTTCATCCCCCAGCCAGTATTGATACCGGGGGTTGCCCTGACCCAGGTGCAGAACCTGGCACTTGGCCTTGTTAAACCTCACGGGCCCACTTCTCAAGCTTGTCCAGGTCCCTCTGGATGGCATCCTGTCCCTCAGATATGTCAACCGCACCACTCAGCTTGGTGTCACCTGCAAACTTGCCGAGGGTGCACTCAATCCCACTATGTCATTGATGAAGATATTAAACAGCACTGGTCCCAATACAAACCCCTGAGGGACGCCACTTGTCACCGATCTCCATCTGGACATTGAGCCATTGACCACTACTCTCTGGATGCAACCATCCAACCAATGCCTCATCCATCAAACAGTCCACCCATCTAAATCCATATCTCTCCAATTTAGAGAGAAGGATGTTGTGGGGGATCGTGTCAAAGGCCTTACAGAAATCCAAATGGATGACATCCGTAGCTCTTCCCTTGTCCATTGATGTAGCCACTCCATCATAGAAGGCCACTAGGCTGATCAGGCAGGACTTGCCCTTGGCGAAGCCATGCTGGCTGTCTCGAATCACCTCCCTGTCCTCTGTGTGCCTTAGCATAGCTTCTAGAAGGATCTGTTCCATGATCTTCCCAGGCACAGAGGTGAGGCTGACAGGTTGGTAGTTCCCAGGGTCCTCCTTTCTGCCCTTTTTAAAAATGGGTGCAATATTTCCGTTTTTACAGTCACCGGGGACTTCACCTGACTGCCATGACTTTTCAAATATCATGGAGAGTGGCTTGGCAAGTCCATCAGCCAATTCCCTCAGGATCCTGGGATGCATCTCATCAGGTCCCATGGACTTACGTATGTTCAGGTTCCTCAGGTGGTCACGAACCTGATCGTCTCTTGCAGTGGGAGGGACTTTGCTCCCCCAGTCCCCATCTTGCGGTCCATCCACTCGAGAGGTGTGGGAAGAAAGATTGCCAGTGAAGACTGAGGCAAAAATGTTCTTGAGTACCTCAGCCTTCTCCGTGTCTGTTGTTACCAGTTTGCCAGTCTGGACCTAACAGGCAGACACACCCATTATCTTGTCAAGATGCTGCCAGGATGTGTTGAGTTTGGGAAGTTCATCCCCATGAATGAAGTCTCTGATAACAAAAAAGCTGCAGGAATGTCTCTGGTGGGTGCCTGCTAGTGGAGCAATGCCGGGGCTTGTGCTCGCATGCCAGTGTGGGACATCAGGCTCAGAGGGATGCTTTGCACTGACTTTGGCAGATAGAGCCTGGCTCCTAATCAGCCAGTACAAAAGGTATGCCTACAAACAACTAACTGTCTCTTTGCAGTATCGGCTCCTTTGTGATTAAAAAAAAAAAAAAAGAAAAGAAAAAAAAGTTTCCATTATTACAAATAGAAAATTGCTGAAAATTATGTGGGAACGGCAATTACACTCACTGTGGCCCTAAGCAGGGAGGAAAGTTGTTTCATTTTTCTCCCGAAATTCCTGTCTGCCATTTTGGGGCAATGTTGAAGCACTGGACTGGTTTGATCAAAGCCGTCCTATGCTGTCAACTTGCTAAAAATTCATGAAGTGTAAGGGACTGAAACCTGTCACAAAGTATGCTGTAATGGTATGTTTTTAAAGATGTTGACTATATTCTTTCTATCAGCACTTGAGAATAGGCATCTCTTCTAATTGCTTAGCAGCTGTCAGTTCAATGCTTAAAACACGATTTAATTCAGTGAGTCAATGAATCAATTCCTGCACATGTGCTTCCAAGGGATGTGCTCATAGCAATGTCTGGCAAACCATTTCTGTGACCTCTTCATTCACTCCAGGATGCAAATTCCACAACTAAGCTGAAACTTTATGTCAACTTAAGTGATGCACTCTGAGTAACAGCAGACAAATCCACTAAGTCATCTCTTAATCTCTTAATATTCACATCTCTTCCACTGAATCTCAGTTGTGCATTCTCTGATCTCAATGCGAAGCATTTGGGATTAATGTCCACATTTAAAGAGCAGTCACTGATTCTGGTGACCTCAGTATCTGAGGGCCAACTTGAGAAACTGGACCTGAAACTGGATACAAGACCTGATTTGCAGATGCCACAGAGCCTCCTGCTCCAAAAATCAGACAGACAAATTATTCTTGATTTTTCTGAAGACTAATCCAAGAGTAGCTGTTTCTGGCTGACTGTTCCTGCATTGTCACTTTTATTCTATGATAGGTTACAGGGCAGTGGGAAAAAGCAGGAAAGCTCAAGAAGAGAGAGTGGCCTGCTTTTACCTACCAGCCCATAAAGTCTCTCAAAATCTTCCAAATGTCACCAACCCTTTCAATCCCTGTTCACTCAGGAGACAGCAGAGTCCCTTCATACCTGCAGGCAAGAACATTGCTACATCTGCCCTCCCCACTAAGCTGTTCTGCACCAAGAAGGCCCATCAGCCATCACCTCAGGTATGCAAGGGAATGGCATATAATGGGAATGCTGCAGCTTTCAGTGTTAGAGGAGTAGTGGCTATCTACAGGCTTTGAAGCAGGCAGCAAACTGGCCAAGTCCTGAGCTGTCTGAGGCTGACCTATAATCAAAGGAGAAAAAAGGTCTCCCACCAAAAACTGAGCCTGGCATCGGACAGGCGAAGTACCCATCAGCTACTAGCAGCAGCAGGGAAAGAAAAAGATGCATTGAAAAGAAGCGGTGTCTGATGGAGCTCTCAGATTTACCCATCAAAATAAGAAGACTAATAATAAGCTATATGTCTTTCCAAATACAGGTACTTCTGTTTAAGAGGTACTATTTGGAGTCATAGGTGATAGGTTTCTTCTTTCTTAAGCCCTGGATATGAGATTATATCATAAGCAGCCTTAATCAACTTAATATCACAACTCTATTCTCTGAACTTGGTAACACACAGTTTGTGAAGATGAGCCCCCTGCTGCTTCTGTTTTGAGATATTCAGACTTCTTAGCATGGCATTTGGAAAACTGGAATTTTGTTGTTGATCATAAGTGCAAAATTATGTCACTACAATTGGCATATGAGGGGGAAATGGGCAGAAGATATTGCAAACATATCTATCAAAAGGGAGATCATTCCCTGCCATAGGTAGAATTTTACATATTCATTGGAAAGGAGTTGAGCAATAATTCTGCAATGAAAGACTTCTTGGCACCAGATAAAAGGGACAAATACATAAACAAACCTTGAAATCCCAAGTATGTATATTTAAATTCTTACTGGTGTTGCTTGCCAGAGCCAAATTTAATATTCAAGGTCAAAATAAAACTTGCACAGAAAATCTCTATCTAAGCCAAGATTGCTCATTAATCTGATTGATAGAAAAAGTAGCACAGGAAGTAAGGAGCATGCCTTTTTCCTCCTAAACATAAGATCAGTACATTTAGCAGTCAATGTTTCTGGAGTTTTAATTCAACTCAATGAAAGGAATTGACTTTTAGAGGTTGGGATTTGGCACATTTGTCAAATCCAGCAATTTTAGACAAGGTGTCAAGGTGCGTACTTAAGAAATAAGATGTCCCAAATGATTTCTCAGCTTTAAAAGGTACTGGCCAAGATTTGCATTTTAGTATTTGATCATTCCAAAGACTCCTAAAATGCTTTGTAACCATAATGAAATGTAGGGCACAGTTGGTAACAATTGCCCATTTCTTAGTACTTCTGTTATTTTTTTCTTATTTCAACCAATGACCCTGGATTTGTAAAGGGAACCCAAAGTGGAAAATTAAGGTTCTTGATGCCATCAAAAAGAAGCTATAGGCTCATATAACTGAAAACCAAGGTCCTTTTAGGAGATTCAAACCTCACTCTAAAATCTCAAAAATCAGTGGTGATAATCAAAATACAATCCATTACATATGATTCATTGGACTGGAAAATAAATGTTAAAATCACACTTAGAGAAAAGTTAGTATCAGATAGAAGAAAAAATTGTAAGCTTTCTGCATTTGGCAATCTGTTTTCACTATTAAACAGTCTCCAGAGGTGCCAAACTCCAAACTAGCCTCTCCACTAGCACCTTTAAAACTAAGACCATTTTATTTAAAGTCCTGGAATAAAAGATATTGATACAAGTAATGAAGTACAATTAAGGCAAATGCAGAAAGAGTAGCAGTGATTGGTAACGATATGCACAGTGGTACTTGTCAGTCTTGAGGTCTGCTGCAGATGAAATGAGTAAGATAATAGGCTGAGTACTGTGCTAAACTATGCAGAAATTAGTAACCAGAGCAGCATTAGTTATTTAGCGCACAGATAGAAAGGCATGTAATTTTAAATGGTCTCTCCAGGTCTTTCAATTCATTAACACAATTTTAAATGTCAGGCTTATTACTGAAGCCTCAATTTTACTGACAATAGGCCTTTACTTAAAATCACAGCAGATGCAGCAATTTTCTAAGTACAGAGCAAAACGCTCCAGAGCTGTTGCAAATGTTCCTACAGATTTCAGTCTTTGGAGGTATTCATGTCACATAACTTCAGCTGTCTAGAAGTTAGGTATCCAGCCTCAGTTAATGATTAAGTTCCCTCTTTAGTCAATGGGGGAACTGAATCACCCTTTGAAATGCCTTTCTCTGCCTCTCTGGCCATTGATGGAGGCTATTTCATAAGCTTAGCTTCGACCTTACTTCTAGGTGACTGAAGTTAGGTGAAGTGAAGTCTGCCTGCCATGACTTCAATGCTCCACAGGTACAGACCCCACAGAGGGGCTCTTGGAGGTGTGGAGAAATATCCTGGGTGACATTGCACCCTGGTGGCATTGATTTCTCCAGCATGTTTGCAGTTTGGGGTACCTCAGTCTCCTATATTTGGCACTTCGCATAATACCGTGTTGCCAACACTGACTGTATTGACACTAACCAGTACATGTGCAAAAAACAGATGGAATTAACTTCATAATGGAAATACTTGATTTAGAAATAACTCTTTGTTAGAAGAAGCCAAGTTTCAGAGTTAATAACATAGAGGGAAATCAACCTAGTGACGTAAAGGAGATATATAATCAGTGAAGTTGTGTTGATCAAAACAGCGCTTTAATAACATCTACTTTTTAAACACTGTCACAAACAAATCAATGGATGTCAGTCAATTTATCATTCTCTGTGGTTAGAGATTAGTTCCTGGGAAATGACTGCAATATCTTAGCATGATTACACAGTATTAAATAATTATTCAATGTGAAGTAATGCTTTTCACCAGCACTGCCAATAACCCTGAACGTTGTTTTGCCTAAGTAAAGGATAAAAGTTATGGTCCGTAATTCCATTATTTTTGCCTCCTTTGTTCAAATGTGAGGACGTACTCTGCAGTCATAACAGGTTTCATCTAGTGAAAGTGCCTTCTGGGTTTACCAGCCAATGCCTCTGTCTCAAGGTATGGTTACCTAAGGAGATAAGGGTAGTTAATCCTGGGTAGCAAGCAGATGCAGAGTATCCATGTACATTTAGCATGTACTTAGAGATGTCTACATGTGAGCTAGGCACCTAGGGCCCACTGTGGTCAGTGGAGATATAGGACTCAGTCCAGATAGGTGTTGAGTGCCATCTGACATGTCTGGTCTCCAGCTGCTACTACAGAGGGCATTAGTCTCCTGTAGGTCCTGTGACACATGCACCAGCCCACATGGGTGTCTTGGATACTCAAGGACATCTTGATCACCACTAGGCACTGTACTGGGTTTGTGTGGTGTGGTTTTGGTAGCGGGGGAGGGGCTGCAGGGGTAGCTCCTGTGAGAAGCTGCTAGAAGTTTCCCCAGCTCCAAGTTGGACCCGCCACTGGCCAAGGCCAACCCGATCAGCAATGGTGGTAGCACCTCTGAGATAACACATTTAAGAAGGGAAAACCTGCAGCGGAGACGGGAGTCAGATGTGAGAGAAAACCCTATGCAGACACCAAGGCCAGTGAAGAAGGAGGGGCAGGAGGTGCGCCGGAGGAGGGGATGCCCCTGCAGCCTGTGGTGAGACAGCAGGCTGTCCCCCTGCAGCCCATGGAGGTCTATGGGGGAGCAGATGCCCACCTGCAGCCCATGGAGGACCCCATGCCGGAGCAGGTGGATGCCCCCAAAGATGGCTGGGACTCCATGGGAAAGCCTGTGCTGGAGCAGTCTGTGCCTGAAGGACTGCAGCCCGTGGGAAGGATCCATGCTGGAGAAGTTTGTGGAGAACTGTCTCCTGTGGGAGGGACCCCACACTGGAGCAGGGGAATAGTGAGGAGTCCTCCTCCTGAGGAGGAAGGAGCAGCAGAGACAACCTGTGATGAACTGACCCCAACCCCATTCCCCATCCCCCTGCACTGCTGGAGGGGAGGAGGCAGAGAAAATCAGGAGTGAAGTTGTGCCCAGGAAGAAGATGGGGGGCAGGAAGGTGTTTTAAGATTTGGGTTTACTTCTCATTATCCTGCTCTGATTTGATTGGTAATAAATTAAATTGATTTGGGGGTTTTTTCCCCAAGTCAAGTCTGGTTTTTGCCCGTGACCATAATTGGTGAGTGATCCCTCCCCATCCTTGTCTTGACCCACGAGCTTTTCTTCATATTTTCTCCTCCCCATCCCACCGTGGGGGAGGAGTGAGCAAGCGGCTGCATGGTGCTTTGTTGCTGGCTGGGCTTAAACCACTACAAGCACCTATGTGCAGACAACTGGATTGAATCCTGAGGAAGTACAGCTAGCAGACCCCAAAGAACAATTCAGTTCACCCTGACACATTTACCTACTTCTTGACTCAGTTTTCCATACACGAGGATTTAGTGCTGTTTGGGATGCCACGGGACACCCAAGACGTCCACGCACAGCTGGCAGACACCCCCATGACCTTCAAGGAACCACGGTCTGCTGGAGGCCAGGCAGCTTAAATGACATTATGTGCAGGCACCCAACCAGGCATGCAGGTCTCTAGTGCCTGGCTGCTGAGCAGCTTCCTCCACCCCAGGGATGTCTCAGCTGCGATGCCATTACCCGCAATGGGTTCCTCAGCACTAGAGCTCTCGGTCCCCTACATTTCGGTTTTGTAATCTCAAACTGAGTCCTGCCCTGAATGCTGGACAATTATGTCTTGTCTTTTACTATCTTGCTGAAGAAGCTGGAGTGGCCTCTGCAGAGTTTTATTTCTCAAGGTCTTAGCAATACTCATGGGTCCAAAAGGCCTGGAGAAATTCTCTTTTCCACTCTTTTCACAGGTGCAGGGAATGCCAGGAGACATTGATAGTGCCTGCAGCTGTCACACAGAGGACTCCAAGGTAAACTTTCCCTGGTGTCACCTCTCCTCCTCTGACCTACCCTCCTTTCCCACAGTGCATTAATCAGATCAGCCTTCACTACCCTGTCCCAGTCCCACCTGAAAGGCATCTGCCTCTTACTCCACATGCTGCAAAATCAGGGTGCAGAAGAGGAACAGTAAAATACAAGGAGGGAAGGGACAGCATGTTGAGGAGTTGTTTGAGAGGTTGATGACTCTGCTAAATATATTCTTGTGGTAATCCCACTACATGTAATAAACTGCAGAGACAAACTCACCCCTATGCCCAGGGGCTCTCATAAATTGTCTCCTATGGGCCGAACCCAAAGGCTATGGAAATCAATGCATCTCCTTCCCGTGACTTCAATGATCTTGAAATGACCTTGGCATAATTTCTTTTGCTTCCCGTCTTTTCTTCTCTATTTTCCCTCTGCTGCAAAGTTTTACAGCCTTAAATATGCTGTGAATTATGGCAACCAGCTACAGAAATCTGATTCTTTCAGGAGTCCGTATTATGTTCTGCCAGATAATCCATCTGTGCAAATCAGCCTGAAAACAGGAATTTAGCCCTGCTGAAATTAAGCTGAGAGACAACAGAAAGAAACTACCATTTGAAATGTAGATCTGCTACTGAATTTTAAAAAGATGTGGCCGTGATCTCAGTTAATCTGTTCCACCTGTGACACTCTCCTATAAATAATACCATTTTCTCTGGGTTCACATGACTTCATAAATCTATTGCAAGTGGACTGTGTCAAATTTTAGCTACAAATGCTAAAATTCTTTATTCATCTATTGAACCAGCCCCAAGTGCCTCTTTTTCTTATTATTTTGAACTTAGGGTGGCTGGACCAGGCTTATACCTGAGTAACAGGCTAAGTCACTTGCCACGTCCATCCTACCATGGGGGACACGCCAGTTGATGCATCCAGCCACAACGCATCCAGCTAATTTGTATTATCCAGACAATCAAGAGGCATGATAATGGCTTTGAATTAGTACAGCTGGAGACTTTGCTATGAATTAGTCAAACCAAGATGAAAAGTGCTTCCCTTCTTTCCCAAGCTCCTGTGTTGAAACACGTTTCAACAAAGACAACAAAAACAGGAACAGCAAAAAACCCCCAACAAAATCAGAAAAAACATTTCTGTTTTTCCTTGGCATAATGGATATACTTCCATACTTCCATAATTCCCATTTACAGACACACATATACAGAAAGAAAGATGAAGCACTGCTCAGGAAAGGGTACAGTTAGAGAGAAGCACAGGATGAAGAGAAGCCAAACTCTTGCAAAAAGACATAAATCATCCTGGGAGTGAATAAACCAGAGGTGAGCCGGCAGGAAAACTGTGGAAGATACAACTGGCTCAGGGCAGATGAGGCCTCAGCTGACCCCTGCCCAACCCCATCGTCCTTATTGGAGAAACATGTTTCAGGGATGACATACTTACAATTCATTTTCCCTTGGGTGAAAGGACAACTAGGTGACCTGTAAGGAGCCTCCAGCCCTGTTTTTTCCAGATATAATTCTCAGCTATGTAGGAAATTAGCAGAAGAAAAGGGGCCAGTGTGTCCAATATCACACCTGGGTTTCCATCTAGGAATTAGGAGTGTGGCATGTCCCATGACATGTTTCGACACTGCTAGGAAAAACATCTATTTGAAAGGATACTGATTCTGTTTCCGTTTAAAACAAATAGCAGTTGGTTTCCTATGCTCTTTCATATAACCTAACAAGTAATTGTTTAAGTGGCTTCTTCAATAAAGGTGTGAAAGGTTTCTTTGGCTGAAAGCTATTAAATATTACAGTTGATTTACAATGAAAGCCATGAGTAGAAAGCAAGCTCTGTTGCACTGATTTCTAAGTACCTAGCAAGGAGCCTCTCAGCAAGGAGAGGCTGAGAGTTTGCAGACTTGAGAACTAAGGTACGCTGCAGAAATAACCTGCTGGATTTCCTATTCTGCTATACCCAGGTAAATATTTAGTGATTCCATTGACTTCATCAGAGGTTGAAGTTAACCTAACTAATCCATTTTAGAGCTTTATCTGTATTAGATGTAATTTCCTTGGTTTTGAAGGACCATCGGATCAGGCCTTCATACTCTTCCCAAGTCAGAATCTGGCCAGGAGAGTTAAACTCAGATTTTATACTCAGGATGTTGTACGTAGTACCTGTACTGCACACTGGACATCTGGGATACAAGTCTCGTTCCCTCAACAGCGAAGAACTGACCTTTCACTGCTTCCTGTAAAAAATATTGAATCATTTATTAAATTACTGTTATTAGGGCTGTCAGACAGATAACAGTAAATGACTGAAATTTTTTTTTTTCACCTTTGCATCCCATTTCATTGCTGCCATGCAACACATGCCCTTGCATACCAACTGAATGAGGAAACGTTGCACAGTGTAGCAGCAATGAATTGTTGCTTTGTTTAAGGGACACTGCTCAGTGAGGGGACCAGGATTTTGTATGGTAATTAATGACCTTCCTTTACTTTGAGTCCTCAGCTTTACCTGATTGGCCTGGGGAGACAGCAGATGGGGCAGTGAGTGTTTCTTTGCTTTATCTCAGCAAAAACATAAGTGGTTTCGCTGGAAGGCTTAACTGAAGGGGTTGATGTCTTTTTATCCTGCAAGATGTCCATTTATCTCAGTCCTCTCAAGATGAAGTAATTTTAGAAATGACTAGGTTTCTGATCCCAGTTCCACTATTAATGGGATTTATCTGCATCCCAAAAGCTGCCAGCTTCAATCAGCAGGCTGGGATGAAGGGCAAACGGGCAGCAGAAGACAAGCATCACAGCTAGCCTGCTACCAGTACCTGAGATGGCTGGCTAAAGCTAGCCCACGTTTGCCCTGTACAGCCATCACTCTTTTTGGACAGACCAAAACCATCACAGCCCCTCCAAAAGGACTCTGAAATAAAAATCAAGCCCTATACATCATCTTGTGGACTACAAATTTATATTACTTAGGCTCTGTGAGTAAACAGAGAACATCAACCACTAAATTGTCATTCTGCATCAACTCCTGAGCAGTCAGTGCTTTACAGATTGCCAGTCAGTAGGTGATACGATATTGTTCATTATGTTTGGTGGGAAATGACACCACATTTTTCACAGTGCTTGAATGTGATTTGTCCACAGCACAAGTACATGGTGAACATTGCAATTGTCATTTCTCGCTAATTATGTGGAAAAATTCACCGAGGGAAAAAGAAACTCTTGCAATAGCTTCTTAGCTAACAAGAAAAGGAAAAGGACATGAAAGGTAAATGTACGTCTCTAGAAATAAATGGAATATTTTCTCAGTCCATAAAAAAGCAGAACTACTACCAGCAAATTGTTTTCCACCCTCAAGGGCATTGAAGAAAGAAAAGGGAAGGTTAGATTCACAGTGAAGTGCAGGGTACTGAGTCAGTGCACAGAGCATGACGAATCATGCCCAAGGCATTGCTGCTGAGGCACAGCTACTGGTATTTAAGGTTGATTGAACAGGACAACAAACAACGATGTGCTCAGGAGCTCCGGTTCCTACAATCGGGTATGTGGGCAAAGGCTTTTGTGGGGTTGCATTCAGGAGATTACACCAGAGACGTCAATACTTCTGGTTCAGAAAGGGGTTTGAAAATAACATTAATTAAGGTTTTAGCTATGTTATTAACTTTGTGCCCATAATTTCAAGGACAAAATGTTCAGACTGAATTTCCCCTCTCTTGCCTACTGTTTCTACAAATTAGGTCTGGGTATCACCACAAGTAACGACCACAGGAGCATTCAGAGGTGTTAAATGCAAGTAGAGTTCAGCCCTGCTGCTGGAACTGACCCACCAGGAGAGGAGTTCAGCTAATGGAAAAGCTATGTTTCATAATGGGGAAAAAAAAGATTTTTATTCAGTTTTTAGGGCTCACCTATTTTCCATTTCTTTTTCACAATCCTCCAGCCAAAAAACCTAAAGACATAACAAATGATAGTCCAAATTTTAAAAATTTGATTTTATGTACCAATTTTTGACATCTTTAAGGGGCATGTTTTGCAGAAGATGAATGACGAGCACTGGCTTTATTCACTAATAGAGTTAGTGGAAATCTCCTGACAGCTTTGGCACTGGTCACCAGTGTCCCCTTCAAGGCATTGCACTCTCCTAAATTCATTTGGAGTTTATTTGAATGGTCTTTCAGGTCTAGCTAGCAGGATGCAGTATAAAGTGGACTTGGAGCAAGCCCATGCAGTCCACCGATGCACAGCAGGTCTAATCCGGATATATACAAGCCAAAATGTCTGCAACAGGCTGACAGCAGTCATCAGCAAGACATAAGAAAATACATATTTTTCTGGGCATCTTCATTACTCTCAGGAAAAAAAAATCCCAATCCTGGACCAATTTTAAAAGTAAGGTGAGTACTTGCCACAGGCAATCCCACTAGTGCATCATGAAGGAGGAGATATCACAAACACCTTGGTGCTCCTTAATGCCTCCTCAGATTTGCAACAGAGCTACAAAACTGCTCCTTGAGTACCTCAGCCCTGCTCCTCTGAGCCTGCTAAAATAGACTTTGCCACCTGTTTTTGCCTTTTCCCTCTGAGCTCACCTAAAGGTCTGGGAGTGGCATCTCCACCCTTGGTTGTGCCTGACGTTGGCGGTGTCGGCTGCCACGCTGTTATCCTGGCTCCTGCCCGTTCCCGGCTCAAAGCCTGGGGCCAGTGGTTGGGTGAGGAGCTTGGCCTTTAGTGCAAATTAATCCTATTTCTAACTCCTGCTGTGGGGGAATAAAGTATGGAGATGTGGCCAGGGAGTGTGGAGGGAGGGCCAGAAAAGAAAACAAATTGGTGTTTCAAAGAAAACAGCACCGATTTGGGGGGGAAATCTGAGTCGCAACTTTTCAGCTACTGAATCTAGTAATTTTGTGAACACCTTTCCCATCCTTATCCCCACCCCACCTCCCTTGAGCTGCTGCCCTTCAATATAATCACTTAAAAAGAGCTACTAGCAGCTAGTCCCTGCTGAGTACAAGGGATGGGCAATCTGCTGCGCAGAGATGAAGTAAGCCGACAGGCAGCGCCCGCATGGCATGCAGAGAGCTGGAGCTCAGGGCTGTGACATCTTGCCAGACAGGACAGAGAAGGGCTTCAGATCCCTGTTCCTCTGGCCCATGCTTCACCCTGAGCCAAGATGCTTCAGATATGTGATTAGCGGCATCTTGCTCTGGCTCCTGCAATTCTCTGCTAGCAAATTTGACCTTTAATTTGGAAAGGAAATATTCAGCCTGGCCTTCTACCTTGGAAGGGATGCTGTCACCTGCCACGTATTTTCACTTGGAAGAAAAAATAATGCCTGTTCTCTTTAATACGGTAGATAGCTGGGGTGACCCATGGGACAAGCTAGATGGATATTTTGGGAATGGTGATTCTTAACTAAAAGCTCAGCTTGGAAGGGCGTTCCATGTTTGTGAGTCTGCAGTCAGTTTGGTATTTATTTAGCTGCTGGTCTGTGCGAGTTCCTCTGACACTAAACGAGCTCCAGCACATTCAGGGCTTTAAATATTCCTCTCAGACCATGGTACTGCCTTTGACCTTGAGGGAGCTGAGTATGCCTGGCTACAGCATGAGTCCAGAATGTCCTCCAGCTGAGGACGTCTTCCATCGCCCACCACCCCAGGAGTAGCGGGGGCGCAGGAAGCTCATGCCAGGGTCACCAAGGGCTTTGAGGGGACATTGTCCGTGAACCAGGCACTTTGCTGGGAGGGGAGACAAAACAGAGCAGAGCACAGTCATGAAGCAAACATATTGTTGCCTGGCACAATCAGGTGTTGTTGTTTTTAAGCCGATTGAGACCTAATGAGTTATAATAATGATGAAGCCGTAAGAGCTCCAGCGTATGGCACATCACAGTTCGGTCTGCCTCTACATGATCAGGGGCAGCCTTCAGGCCAGCTGGGATGGAGTACCGCATTGTATTCTTCCAGTCAGGCTATGTGTTAAAAGTACTGCTGGAGAGACCAAAAGGACTCCTTGGAGACGGAAAGAGCTGCTTTTTGGGTGGTAGCACACTGCCTGTTTTTTTAAGGGGGCCTTATAAAGGCTTTTCCTTATGTCAAACAGGGAAACAAAGAGGAACAACAGGTAGGAACAACAAAAGGCTCACTCACTCCCAACAGCAATTAAAACATTCACATGCCTTGGAATATAGTAATACATGTCCTTCATGGCATGGTTATTTTTCTCCTATCATTTACTTTGGGGAGGATAGCTTATATGCATTTACTTCTCCATGCTTTTTGAGTGTCATCCATGCTGAGCATGCAAGGACATTAAAGTAGGAAAAGAAATGGCAGAGATTCATTAAATACAGTGCTCCAGGTAATCAATAGTTCTTAAGTAGTCCTGGTAGCCACATTTTCTGAGCATCCCACAGCCTTTTCTCAATGTATTCATTCCCATAGCACTTCTGTACTACTTTCTAAACCCGTATGACAGAGGAATAATTAAAATACAGATAGTGAGGCTCATTTGGCTATCCATTACGCCACATCTGTACAAGTAAATAAAACAGCTCAGAGACTCTTATCTGGCCAACTGGCACAGCACAGCCTACAACCATGTAGATACCCTCCATCCACTAAAACAGAGTGGCCTCATCCAAACTGCCTGCAGGGAATAGACCCAGGCCTGTGCTAAACCAGGCTTTGTCCAACACAGCATCAGCTGGCCCAGGCCAAAACAATGAGGGAAGTGTGCTACGAACTCCGCACAAATGGAGGTGATGATGGGACTGTCACTCTGAGCACCCTGAGCTGCCATTTGGGACCACCTGCTTCCCGTCTGGGGCTGCGCACGGAGACAGGCACTCGCAGCTCTACGCAGCGGCTGCTCGGAGTGGTCACTCATGGACAGCAATGCCACCAAATGTGACAGCAGTTGAGGATACTTTATCCAAAAGTAACACACTTCAGAGCTCCTGTGATCAACACCGTCTGACAGGTCATAGCAACAGTTTTCTGCAATGAGTGCGGGTGCAGAATGAACAGAAACATGACCCTGGCTGGTCTGCAAGTTACTGCAATAAGCCTGTGATTGATAACTTCGTTTTAGTTTAATGTAAAACCCACTAGCAGTTGCATTTGAAGTGAACAGGGCTCTTCCCATAACCACTAGTGTGTAACCTCTGTGATCAGTCATTTCTTCCCTTAATTGTTGATACCATTGTTGAATGCTTTCTCTGGACAGAAAAACAGATCAGCATTTCATAAAGCCTGGTACAAAATCACTGAGCAGGGGAAAAATAACCCTCTATCAAAATATTTCCTGGTGAAACCACATTCATCAAATAGGGGGAAAAATCTGGCAAAATAAAACAATTTTTCAAGATATCTGTTAAGTAAGTACTGCACTTCTTGAGAATCAAAAGCAATAAACATCACAAGCAACAGGTACCGACCATCACACTGTATGGGTAATTAATGCCATCCTCCCTGATACTACATGGATGTCGGGGTCCAGTGAAAAAAAAAAAGACGTTTAAAAACATACCTCATTTGATTGATCCTCAATGAATAAAACAAGGAATTCACAGATGAATATGCAGAAAGTATTTAATTTTGTATTTATATATAAATATATATATAAAACCTCCCCCAAGCATTAGCTGGAGCTCTTAAAATACATGAGCACACATAAGATATCTTTACTCCAGCACCAGCTGGAGTTAGTATAGTTTACAATAACGGAATTAAAAAAAAAAAACTCCCAAAAGGCTCGGTTTCCTACACATCACCCACAACAGAGCAGTGAAGTAGGAGTGCCATCAGGCCAGGAATGAACAGTGAGAAGCTGCACCATGAAGCCGCTTTCTCAGCTGAACCAGGCACCTCCAAAGTAAAGATTTTGCAACTGCATCTGCTCAGTGTAAAATGCTATTTCCTGTGCAATGATCAGTGGATTTGCCAACAGCACAGAACTAATTGTTTGAGGTTTTATCAGCTTTCTAGCACACGTCATGGTATCCCAGTGTCAGAAAGCCAGACCTAGGGGACCACAGGGAAAGAGAGGAGTCATTTACCACCAATACACTATTGCTCCCAGATTTATTTTGGCATCTTCATAACTATTATCTATAAAACACCAGTAATCACTTATATTTTTCAACCTTTTATAAACATAAACATTCTGTCTCAGAAGGGATACTCAAATAATATGTTCACAAAAAATTCCATTTTCAGTGGCTACATTTTACAGTTATAAACTGTACTCCAAAAGACCACAAAGAGCTTTATGGAGGTTCACTTGAGGGCTTCCTTGAAATCTTCCTTGAAGGCTTCTGGAGAAAAATGGTGACATAAGAGTAAGTTCGAACCCAAATCAGAATCCATTTCAAGACAAGCAAATTTGAGGGTGAGACTCATCAAAGAACTGGATTCAGTGAGCAACCTGAGAGCTTCGTAGCTGAACAAGAAAGAACGAACCTCACACATTTCTGTGTATTTCACCTTAAACAAAGCAATGACTTTCTCATATCTTCTGCTTTAGTGTAATATAGTTTCTTTAATTTTTATTTTTAAAAATGCAGTTCTTATAGTACTAATACTCATAATGCTATGAGTGATTTTAGGATAGCTGGAAAGGTAGAGACAAAAATACACCAGAATTAGGGGTGATCCTGAAGAAGACTGATTCCCTCTCAGATTCATCGGAGCCCTAGTAGATAGTCTGGGTATCCAGGAGTGGGCTGAGAAACACGTGTGAGCAGTCAGACTGACGCCGAGTGTCGGTGGCATGCAACAGAGCAGCAGGGAAACTCTCTGAGTCACTAGAGCTTCCCCAAAGTCATGCTGTCAGGCTTCACAGCTCATGCGGGGTACCACGCTGGCACATTGAAACTGCCAGTGGTACTTAAGCAATCTAGTTTTAAACCTGCTCAGACACACTGCTATTAGTTGGAGTGAAGTCATGGTCTTAATCTGGTTAGAGAGAGCTAAACTGGGTATTTTACAAATTTCTGCCCTATATGGATAAGAAGCAATTGACCAGAAGGCTGCATTTTTACTTTTTTTAAACTTTAGCCTTCTTCCAGACACATAACTCTCACCCAGACAAACAATAAATCGCATTAAAGAAGGAAACATTAATCTACTCTCAAATAAAAAGAGGGTTAATCCCAGGGTATGACATCATTTCAATCAAATTTAATTAGTCCTCAAAATAAGGACTGATATGGGGAAAGCTGTTGTGACATCTAAGGCAAGGACCTGGCATTTTCCTAATATAGAAGATTGTTGCCTGTGTAAAAATGGCAGATTAATCATACTGATTAAGTGTGATGCAAATATACACACAGTAATACTAGCAGCTGATCCTGAAAATGTATTAACAGAAAATGAGGCAAGAACAGCAAGTTTCATTCAGGCTTGCTGCAAGCTCTGTTCAGATAACAGGACACAAACTTAACCTTACGCAAACCATTACTGGAGTATCATCCTCCTGCAACTGTAGCCTTCAGGAACACATTTGGAGAAGCGTACAAAGAGGCTTGGTTCATGCAGTGATATGCCTAGAGCCAGTCCTGGTACATACTACGCTAATATTTTGGCAAGATGCTCATGAACTGTTATCAAGACAGCTGAGCCAAGCCTGAGCTGCAAGGTTCTAATCTTTGGTTAGTAATGCCTCTTGCAGAAAGAGGTAAGACTAAATTAATGGCCTGACTGATGTCAGGCAACTGTCTCTTATGTTAAAGTCTCACTGCTACCTACTAAAAAGCAGCAAATATGAGAACAAGTGGTTCTCTTTTGAGTAAGATCTAGAGAAGGCAAAGACAGTAGCCTTGTGATTTCTTTTCAGTACTCTCTTGGTTCCCTCTAATATGACATTAGATATTGTCCCAGGAACACCCAGCTCTGTCTGTAACAGGTTATAGCTCTAAGAAGAGCCTGGGGAACTGTTTTTTCCATGGTAGGGAACCATTCCTCTGCTCAACAAACCAGCACAGTTTGGTTCTTTGCTGACCAAAATCCCAGTGGAGAGAAACTACCGAAGGATAGATACAGAGCGAACATAAAGCTCATGCAGAACACCTAGGTACCAGAACCCTGAACACACCCACTACGTAGGACTGTTAGCAGGGGCAAAACCCACAAATAGACAAGAGCTAAAATCAAAGCTGTTTAATGTTGCCATCAAGCAATTCCTGCCATCTCCAACAAGAAGGATCCTACAGCATCACATGGAACTGGTGCACCAAGGAGCTCACTATTTCTCCCATCTATCCCAGGAAGAAAGTGGCTCTGCCCTCATCCCCTCAGAAAACACCAAGACAGATTTGCCTCCAGTAAGACAAATCCATTGAGGATTTTGCAACAGAGGCCTGTCCCAAATCGGCTGGGATTTCATTAAAAGCAGAAACACAAGTGCTCTGGTACCAAGGCAGATACATGTCCCAGACTCTTCCCACCTCCCTACCTCCTGTTGGGTTAGTAATTGTACTGATGCTGTTACATTACCAACTTGTAGCTCTCCCTAGGACACGGTATGGATGTTTCTGGTATACGGCGGAGCCTCCACCACTAGCTGCTCAGCTCTTTCATGTACGATCAACAAACAATTCATTGAACTCCATAAGCCTCTGAAGCTGAGGTTATGCTTGTTAGCCAGACCATGTTGTGGCATACATCTAAGGTGTGTTGGTCTTTGGGCTGTTGGCACAGTGCGCAGCATGGACTCTTAGCACTTCCCAGAATAGTACTCTTAACGAGTGTTCATTTTCGTTTGAACAGTTGCTGCAAGCAGTGAGGCAGACGAGCCTCCCACATGCTGTGCATGTTTATGTATAAATGTAAATCTTTCTTACCTTTCATCTGTGAAAGCTGAATCACCAAATGTCCTCGTTTACTGAAAACCCACATGCTGCTGCTGACAGAGAAGCAGCTTTCCACCCGGCATTAGGTACATTCCTCTAGACCTGCACTAAATTAATTTTGGATTGTAATAAATAATTGCAGTATTATTTTTATTTGAACCAGGGTGGCAATCACAGTATATTGTAGTTAATGTGTTGTATAGACAGTGAAATGCAGGAATACTTTGGGGGACTGCAAGACATTTAAAAGATTAACCATCCCTTTTTAGGGTAGATCTAGCATGGGGCAAGTGTATTTGGGTTAGGAAAGCATTTCTGAGCTGTCTTTTCACCTCTGCCTAAGATGCCACCCTTTCAGAATGTGTTTTTCATAAGTAATTTTGGCAAATTGCACACACAGCAATCAAGCCAGCAAATTTTGCAGTAGGACATATTAAAACATCATATCAGAAATCATTATGCCTTTCTAACGTGTTGATCTTTTCACACTGTCACTTTTAAATAGATGGTGAGATTTCACCCCACAACAGTGTGTCAAAATAATAATAAATCTTCTGCTAACACAGAATCAACCCTACTTAGTGTCACTCTGCCTTAAGTTCAGCAGCCTGCAACGTTCAAGCAAATTCAGACCAACTACAGACAGAACAAACACCAAGGAAAAACCAATAGCGGTAACTAAAATTAACCTGACATTTGACAAGAGGAAAAAGAGAACCAGTGTCAGGGCCTTTTCCACATCCTACCTCTCAAATGGCTAAGCAGTGAGCCATGGTTTCACTTTGTTCATAACATTGCTTCTCATGGTGCTCCTAGAGAGAAGCTGTCCTTTAACACAGGTCACCTGCAACATGGTTAACTCTAAATTTTGAAAAGCACTAGTGGCATGCTTAGTAATTGCTATTAAGTATTACTTGGAAAAAGTCAAAATCAGGGAGATTGACTATAAAATTGCTTGATGTTGATAGAAAGTGAGCTGTCCAGTTTGCTGTATACATCCTTGTGTTAGTGCAGGCTCTGCCACAAGACCCAAAGAGCCTTCCCTCATCCCACTGTCCTCTGAGGAAGAGGCAGATGGGAAATTATTTTCCCACCTGGGGAAAATTTTCAAGAACTGAAAAAAAATCTCCACCCCAAATCAGGATAAGAAGTGTTCATGTCAATCTAAAAAAAAAAAAAAAAAAAAAAAAAAGGAAAAGAAATTACTTGGGTTTAAAAAGAGATTTCAATTCAGTTTGGATTATTTTGGTTTTTTCACCATACAGTTTCAGTAGAAAAGTCACTTTCAAATGACAAAAATGGAATTGTCTACATATAAATCTTGATATATCTCATTTCATATCTCCAAAACCAATGGTTGTTCAGATCACATGCCTCTGACTCTGGCATCCACCTATCTTCTCTTGTTCTAAGTTATGTGCTATGGATGGGACAGAGATACTCTTTTCATTCTGTGTTTGTACAACATCTAGAACAAGTCCTCGATCTACTACTAAATAAGCCTTTAAGTGTAACAATAATAAAACCAATAAATAATAATTGAATAACTGGAAGAAGCAGGTTGTCCTTTATGTCAGCAAGTCCTGAACAATGTAAAGCTTTATAAAGACAAAACTCATACCCGAAAGGCCATGGAGAAACTTAGAAGCAGTTAGCACATCATAATAAACTGATTCTGATTTGCCAATAATTTAATTTTAAAATGATATCAAGTAGCAGTAATAATAGTAAAAGAATACTCCAGGAGAGGTTTATTAATGAATAACAATATGAATTCAAAGTACTTTGCAATATATGGTGTGAGTGGAAAATTTTACATATTATTATACAGTATCATAAAGCAGAGGGTATCCAGTCAAGATGTTGATTGGTCTTCAATTTCAGAATCACAAACCCAACTAATTCTCACAAGGTTTTTAACACAAAAGCCTTCGGTCCATGTGTCAAGTCACATGCCATAGCTGGGACAGCCAGGATCTTGACTCTGCATCAGAACAACAGATCAAAAAGCCCACTCCAAACCTCCAGTGGGCTCTGCCCTGAGGATCTCGAGGTGCAAGAACGGTTCAGACTTGAAAAACTAATTCAGCTCTATCTCCACAGATAAGAGAATGTCCTATCTTTCCTCTCAGATGATTTTGAACCGAGAACATCAAAGTAGCAGGAGTTAAATATGATGTTTCTAGATGAACAGTGGCAACAGCATGTGAAGTAAATTTTCTATCTTCTATCTTGGTTTCTATCTTTCAAAATGTGATGATTTCTCTAAACCAATGATATTCATGTGAAATTCAGAATCCCAGGTTACATGTGCATTATGGTTATCATTAGTATCACAATGCTATTAAAATCAAGATATGATCAAAGTGGTATGGATTTTCCACAAATGCTCTTTGCAGATACTCCTGCATTCTCCCACAGTCCTATTGCCAGTCTGGTCATTTGTATTTTCTTTGTATTTCCTTTGACCTCAGACAACTCTCTCCACTTGAAGTTTGTTCCGTTATTCTCAAAAAACTGTTCTGAGTTTCTTGTAGATTGATTGACACACGAAAAATTAAAAGATTCAGAAACAATTATCCTCCATCATAAGATGTACTGCAGTAATAAGGAATTTTTTTAAGGAACTATTATAAATCATTGAAGCTGTTTATAAAAATAGAACTGAAGAGAGTAATATTTCTGAACACTGAGCTACAATGGAGCATATTTTTAGATCAACTTGCTTTTTAGATATATGCAAAAAATCCTCTCAGTATTCCTCCCCCACACATGAACTTGAAAATTTACTCCACAACTTCAAGACTGAAGGCAATACCTTCTTAAACTAGCGATCGAGGGAATAAAGTTTCTCAAGAGCACTTCTGGCATCTTATTTTTGCAAGCATCTTTTTTAAAGCATTGTAGACATAAATCATCAAGAAACGGCCAGCACACTTTTGCTGACGTGATGCGTTCTGATTTTGATACTCTCCTACCAGGCCTTGTGGCTCACTGATATCCAGCGCTCAGCTTTACAGGAAGTATAGCCTGAAGCGAGCACTACACAGCTGCATGTACTACTTTTGCTTCAATGGTGATGTAACGGAAGAGAGCTTTTCCTCCAAGTTCCCCACCCACCGCCCTAAAAGATAAGCTGGGGTTCACACAGTGTACATTTAATGCCATGCAGTCACTCTTCCACCACATGTTTAGTTTCGAGTTCCTTATTATAAGAAGAACTATGTGAACTAGCTGGAAGTAGTGCAAAGAGGAACAAAAGGGATGATTTGAGAATAAACAGTGTTTAAAGAAACAGTGGACTTGTTTAGCCTATATAGGTTGAGAGGCAACATGATAAATAAGGGTAAAGGGTACAACAAAGAGGAAAGGAATAAATTGCACTCTTTACCTGTCCTATGGATGGGAGAGAGCGAAATGGCTTTTGATATAGGTCAGACATTAGGGTTGCTCTTTCCATCTCAGATGGCTCTAAAAACCTATCTGTAGACAACTGAATCAACATCCAGATCTCCACTTCTTCCAGCAGAAACTTAGAAACCTATAGTATTTGTAGATATATACCTGTAGACATCTACACTTAGAGAATTAATCCCACGATGACTATTTGAAAGACATTTCCCAGGGAAATTATTCAAACAGTACAGACCAGTAAGTGCTGGAGCATTCTGCCTACAGAGTATATGGTGTCTCCATCACCAGGCACTCTCAAGAATAAATAGGACAAACACCTTCAGGACTAATTTATGTGGAGATGATCCTGCTGTGGAGTATAAAGATGGGCCAAATGATGTCTCTTCTCATAATATTTTCTATGATTTCTATGATTCTGCTTATAAGGACGTACAAGGGTGGCCAGGAATGGGGAAAATAGGCCTCAAGAGACTCAAAGACTGGAGCGGATTAAAAGGTGAGTGCATAGTCATTATTGCCTCCCAACTAAAATATAGACACTGGAAACTGTTCTATTGGTTCAAAACCTTTTCCAGTTTTTGAAATCGAAGTGAACCAAAATCTGAGAACATGGATGCGCAGTCCCAGCTATCATAGTATTGCTATCTCAAACACAATGAATAAATAAATACTGAGACTATTTAATGCTTGTTTGTTTCAGGACTTTGTTCAAAAAAGGGGGGCAGAAGAATTATATAAATGGAAGGAATAAAGAAAGTAGAGATTCTCATATCCCAGGAGATAAGGTATAAAGAACAGCAACCATTAGGAGAGACGGTATTACTGCTATCTCATTAATGATACACAAAACCACTAAGAAAATGGTAGTGTGTAGTTAGCAGCTTTTGGCCAAATTGCACAGTTCTTGAAAAAAACAACTTCTCACTGCAACCAAAAGTCATTTTGTTCATCTGTGGAAACTGTTGTGTTCACTTCTGAGCCATCGTGAAGCAGAACTATATACAAAATAATACCACCACCCCCCAGGAAAAAAAAGCACAAGCATTGATTCTTTTTTTGCGTCAGTAAGATCAGACTTCACCAAAATGAAGGAAACAAAATGGTATAACTTCACCTTACAAAAGCACCAACCACCCATGGCACTGAGCTATAAAACTTACTATAGAATCATAGAATGCTTTGGGTTGGAAGGGACCAACCCCCCTGCCATGAGCAGGGGACACCTTCCACTAGACCAGGTTGCTCAAAGCCCCATCCAGCCCAACCTTGAATGTTTCCAGGGATGGGGCATCCACAGCGTCTCTGGGCAACCTGTTCCAGTGCCTTGTAAAAAGTCCCTCTCCAGCTTTCTTGTAGGACCCCTTATGTACTAGAAGGCTGCTATTAGGTCTCCCTGGAGCCTTCTCTTCTCCAGGCTGAACAATCCCAACTCTGTCAGCCTGTCTTCATAGGAGAGGTGCTCCAGCCCTCTGATCATCTCCATGGCCCTCCTCTGGACTCAATCCAACAGGTCCATGTCCTTCTTATGTTGGGGACCCCAGAGCTGAACGCAGTACTCCAGGTGGGGTCTCATGAGAGCAGAGTAGAGGGCGAGAATCACCTCCCTCGACCTGCTGGTCACGCTTCTTTTGATGCAGGCCAGGATATGGTTGGCTTTCTGGGCTGCAAACACACATTGCTGGGTCATGTTGACCTTCTCGTCAACCAACACCGACAAGTCCTTCTTCTCAGGTCCGCTCTTAATCCATTCTCTGCCCAGCCTGTATTTGTGCTTGGGATTGCCCTGACCCATGTGCAGGACCTTGCACTTGGCCTTGTTGAACTTCATGAGGTTTGCATGGGTCCACCTCTCAAGCCTGTCAAGGTCCCTCTGGATGGCATCCTTTGCCTCCAGCGTGCTGACAGCACCACACAGCTTGGTGTCATCAGCAAACTTGTCCCACTGTCCATGTTGCCAACAAAGCTGTTAAACAGTGCCAGTCCTAATACCGACCCGAGGAACGCCACTCGTCACTGCTCTCCACTTGGACATCAAGCTGTTGAGTCTTTGAGTACGACCATCCAGCCAATCCCTTATCCACCGAGTGGTCCATCCGTCAAATCCACGTCTCTCCAATTTAGAGACAAGGATGTTGTGTGGGACGATGTCAAACACTTTGCACAAGTCCAGGCAGATTACATCTGTTGTTACATCTGTTGGGCAGTGTGGCTGGAGCACTGGCTGGTGAAGACTGAGGCAAAAAAGTAATTGAGTACCTCAGCCTTCTCCATATCCTGGATAACCAGGTCTCCCATTTCCTTCTGGCGGGAGCCCACATTTTCCCTAGTCTTCCTTTTATCACCAATGTACCTATGGAAGCTTTTCTTGCTGCCCTTGATGTCTCTGGCCAGATATAATTCTATCAGGGCTTTGGCTTTCCTAACCTGATCCCTGGCTGCTTGGATAATTTCTCTGTATTCCTCCCAGGCTACCTGTCCTTGCTTCCACCCTCTGTAGGCTTCCTTTTTGTGTTTGAGTTTGTCCAGGAGCTCCTTGTTCATCCATGCAGGCCTCCTGGTGTTTTTGCCTGACTTCCTCTTTGTTGGGATGCATCGCTCCTGAGCTTGGAGGAGGTGATCCTTGAATATTAACCAGCTTTCTTGGGCCCCTCTTCCCTACAGGGCTGTATCCCATGGTACTCTACCAAGCAGATCCATGAAGAGGCCGAAGTCTGCTCTCCTGCAGGCCAGGGCAGTGAGCTTGCTGTGTGCCCTCCTTGCTGCCCAAAGGATCTTGAACTCCACCCTTTCATGGTCACTGCAGCCAAGGCTTTATAATAAAAATACTGTCAGGTGAAACAGCAGAATATAACTAAGAGCCATACTGGATGCTGAAGGACAGAAAAGAGCTTGTTCCTCTGTAGGGCTCTGCCAATTTTTGCCAGCTATGAAGAAAATAAAAGAGCTAAGGTCAGCATTTGATTATCTGAAAATTATCACCCAAGTGCTCTTTCATTTTAATTTTTGGCATTTAAAATATTTTCAGATAAACTAAACGAAATCTCAGAGTGAAAATTTCTTCCTAATCAAGGAATCAAAAACCCCAACTAAGGATGGGTTCATTTTGCGTAATGAAAATTCTGTAAAATTTATGCATCCGGAAGTGCTCAATGTTTTAAGGTTTTTTACTCAAAATTTGAAATGCTGTAGCAACTACTTTTGTTTGAATTTTCATTGCTTCAAAATACAAACACCCAATAGTAAACAAATGGGAAGAAGGCATTTTACACTCCCATGTCCCTGTCTCCCTTATTCATTAAACCAAAGCATGACAGTAGCAATAGATGAATATATGGGGTAACAAAGACCTTCCTAAAACAGGGACAAAATTCTTTTTCTTATGCTAACATTGGGTTTCTCCATCACCCTCTCCCAGTGCTCTCCCCAGCCTAAAGGGGATCATAGGTATGAAGAATCCCTCAGCACTGACCTTCTTCCTCTGGCTATACAACGTCTCACAGTTCTCCAATAAGCTGCTGCTTGAGGTGACTTCTCTCCTTCCTGGTCTCTAGAAGCCAACATGTACATATCCTGCTAAGTGAAAGCCTGTTTAATATTCCTGTCGGACAGACTTTTTCAAACAACAAATTCTTGCTTTCCTGTGTTCTGCTGGGAAGAAGATTCCCATGCTAGTTTTCAATCATACTTCTGGATATGCTGACAGAGGATACTTCTTCTTGCTGATGCCCTGGAAATTTTGAGAACAGCATGACCCCCGCCCTGAACCACTTCAGGGATCCCTCAAGTGATGTCTCCCAGCTGCAGAAAGTAGGTTTGTATCTGCTTGATTCACTCTCCAGCAGGCACAGCAAGGGAATTTCTTCATTGCTTCCCCCACCCCCAGCATTACTGACCCATTTTGTGGCCTTAAAGTGCCCTAGGATTTTGCTTGGCTTTTTCATGATGAAGGAGAAGGTGATAATGGAGTCAGGCATCTGTCCATGCTTGTCTGAGTCCATGAATGTGGGAGACAATCTTCTTCTTTTTACTAAAAAAAAAAAAAAAAAAATAAAAAAAAAAGCTTTGACTTATCAAAGGCAGATTTCTGCCTCCTGCTTATTCTTTTGATCACCTCCCAGGCTGTGTCTCCCGCAGTGCTGCAAGGTTGCAGAAGCACAGCCCCAGACAAGGCAAAGGGTTTCAGAGCTTTCTCAGTGAGCAGGCTAATAAACAACAAAGTAAGAATGCTCACATTGGGACACGTGTCTTGGTCCAGCCCAGGACCTCTCTCTGACAGTGGCCAGCTGAAGACATCCTCTGCCAAACACAAGAATTAAACAAATGTATAAAGGCTCCAGCAGGGCTGGAACTTGGCGCTGGAGCTATCTTAGGGATTTGCTGAAGCAGAGGTCTCTGCACTTTAGTTTTTAACGGCTCTAGATGGATTTTTATTCCATGAACATATCCACTTGCTTTTTGACAACACTGGTAGTTTCAGGGAACTTCCCCTTTTGTCTCTCTGAAACCTGACATCTGACAATTTAATCTGATGTTCCCTAACTCCTATATTAAGAAAGGCAGGTACTCAAGTCATGGGGTTTGTGCCATCCATGGTTTACAGATCCCTCTCATACCCTCTCTTGGCTGTCCTTTTCAGGCTGAAGAGTCTTGTCTATTCAGCCACACTTCATGGAGAAGCTGTCCCATATCCCTGATCATCCATATTACTCTTTTCTAGTTCCACCGTATCTCTTTTGAGATATGAAGGCAAAAGCTGCTTGCAGCATTCAAAAAACTGAAGCACCATGAACAGTGGCATAATGATGCTTTCTGTTTCCTATTCTCTTCTTAATATCTATTTCTTTCAGCCACGGCTGAACACTGACATTTTCATTACAACTCCAATGTCTTCTGCCTCACATGAAGTCAATGGTACTTCATTGTTGGATTTTAGTTCTTATGATCTTGAGAAACCCAATATTATCACGAAATCTTCCCACTTTATTCCCTGCCTCTTCTTCCACATCACCTATGAATATGTTGATCAGCACAGGTATATGGGCAATACGTGTTCTGCGTAGAAAAGCACATTATTAATCTTTAACAAGAAATCAGTTACAGGAAGAAAATCCTCATTCTCTGAAAGGATAAAATGACTATACAATTTGCCAAAGTTGTCCTTAAGGGGCAGAGGGGTAGGTTTAAACTCGTGATGAACATTGTCTTTAAAAGTTCAGCAAATAAATGTATTCAGCATTGGCAATTATTGCAATAGCTTTTTTATTCTAGGGTGCCCAAGATGTGCATGGGTCTGCTCTCAGAGACATGCTGATTTAAGGTTATAACAGCAAAAGTTTGTAGAAAGGAGTAATACCTAATTAGAATAGATAACATGGTTGGAAAAATAGAAAACCTATCAGGAATGCTGTCTGTTGATCAGATCTGCCAAGTAAACAAATGCCAATTGTTCTTGGTATAAGCTATTTATTTTAAATTGAAATGTAGAAGTGAATGTTAAACTACATTTTTTTAAATATACAAGACTTCGCAAAACCAAACCAAGCCTAGAAAATAAGTAACATAGTACAGTTCACATTGAAAACTTCCATGGGTTCCTGGCAGTGAAGATTGGAGAATTTAGGATTGTGTGCATTAGGTAGGCCTGGAATACAGCAACATTTTATGACTTGAGTAATTTTATCTAGTATATGTCTAAAAAATTTCAGATTTATGTTAACATTTTGTAGGGTCTATGGAGAATGTGTTTGAATAGACTGACAACATCAGTCTGACAGTCATCTAAATGATTTTTATTGCATGTTTGACTCACATGTAATTACCGTAGTTCTCTCAGCAGCTCAATGCAGTACAATTCACCAGCCTGTGTCCGTTGCAGGCTGCCAGGAAAAAGAGAAAGGCATTGGTCTTCAACTACACTCGGAGAAAAATGGGACAAAACACTTTTTGTCCTCCAAAGAACACAGGAATGACTAGGGATCCTACTTGAAAAGAAAACAGAATGTGCAATGGGACTGGGTAAAGGAATGATGATTAATGAGAAGCCTCAGATTACATGTAATCACAGAAAAATAGGTCTGGAATGGACCTTGATTAGTCATGTAGTCCATCCTCCAGTTCCAATGCCAGATCAATAGTACTTATTATTTGTCCAGTATGCACTTAAAGACATCCAGTAATGGAGACACTATTATACCCTTTGTAATGTTACCATTAAAAAAGCTTTTTCTCCTTGATGCAATTTAAGCCCATTACAAAACCCTACCTACCCTACCCACCAACGATAGATTATTCCCCTTCTCTTTGCAATGACCCTTTAGGTATAAGAAGACTCTTAGCATGTCTTTCTTCTGCCTTCTTTTCTTTAGCCCAAACAACTCCAGCTCCTTTAGTCTTCCTAGTCCTCTGTTCATTCTTGTTGCCACCTGCCCTGTCTCCTGTTGGTTCACGAACTTCTTGAGCTATGGTGCTCAAAACTAGCCCTTCCACTGATGTCCCACCAATACTGCATAGAGCCCACGGACTGCTTCCCACACATACTTCTTCCTGGGATGTTTACTATTTTTGCCATGAAAACACATTGCTGACTCATGTTCAGCTTGTGACTTAGGGTAGACTCCAGATTCCTTTCTGGAAGATTACTTTTTCACCAATTGTTCCTTTTCCTGAATTTGTGCAATTTTTTACACCTGTCTAGGCTCAGCAGCTTGCTTTTGTCCCCCCAACCTGTGCCTTATGTTTTCTAGACCAGTTTTCTATTTGTCAAGATCCTAATCCCCTCCTCCAACATGCTTACAATTCCTTCCAGAACTCACCAGAACTGGATTTAGATTCCTAGAGGATCCTACCTGGTAAACCCATTTTGTCACCAGCCATTGATACCTACTCTGTAGGCACAGCTATCTACCTAGTTAAGCCCCAGCTCCATAGTAGCTCCACACAGACTACATTTCCCTAGCTTTTTATCAGAATACCAAGGTACAATATCAAACAATGTTAACATTCCATTTTTGCATGACTCATGACTTATGTTGCTGTGGTAACATAAATTAACAAAATGTACATTGTCATAGCAGCTTTGTCATATAAAGTACGTAGGCTTTTCCATGCAAATAACAGCAGAAGCAGCACAAGATTCTGAGATGAAAGAGTAACTGGACAAAATGTGGTGGGTGAAAAGGGAAAATAATGCCAGGTGGAGGCTAAACAAAGAGCTGACAGATCATCTAGACATTTCAAGGATGTCAGTTTGGAACCAGGGACCATAACTGTGGTTAAGTGGAAGGAAAGGATGAGGGTCTACCTGCAAAAGGTACACAAAGGACTGAAGCAGAAAGCCAGCAAGAAGTAGACTTAATGTTTAGGATCTTCAAGTAAAGCAGCAGTTATTTAAGAAGACAAAAGCAACAGGCACTAATAGTGATGACATTCTGCTGAAATCAGTTATCTGCTCTGGCATATCTGATAATCTCAAGAACAAGCTGATCAAGAGAGTTTTGGGCAGGGGTTACCTGAGAAGTGGGCTGTTGTGGATGGAGGCACGAAAGGCAGGTTTCCCAGGCTGAGAGGGTGAGGAGTAGGTTCAATTACAGGGGCTGGCCAGCTCATTGGACAACTGCAGGAATAAAAGAGGCATTCTCTATGTTACAGGCAGAAAATATTCAAGTCATGGAAATCAGCTGTAGCTCATAAGGGGAGAGCGGAAATAGCAGATTAAATGCACAATATAATTGAGAAGGTAAAGAAATTTTGAAAATATGAATGTGCAGTTTTTTAATTAAAAAAAGAGGTAACTGATGCAAAGCTGCTAAAGCAAGTCTGACGACAGATTCATAAAGAAGACAGAAAGGAAATCAGAGTTTATATGTATAGGAGGCCAGTTTTATAGAAAAAGTATTGTTTATAAACTTCTGCTATTCTGTATTGTTATGTTGTAGTTATGCAAATACAGATTCTGGAAACAAAGGAGGTTCTGGTTTCAGAATGGGGCAGCTGGTCCTGTTTTCCCTCTTCTTGCTGTTAAGTACTGATTAATCCCACGAGTGTGTTCTCATTTATTAACAACTTTTTCCTCCATTTGCTGACCAGGGAAGTGTTGTGCAATGTGTGAAAGTCCCAGAGAAGCTACGGAAATCCTGAGTTTCAGCCAAAACCTGAAAAACGGTGATGTGGGAAAGAATGCGGACATACAATAGGGAACGAAACCCCAAGGAAGAGAGAGATGTGGGAAGTTCTGGAGGCGTGTGAATCCCCAGCCCCTGACTGTCATACCCAGAGAAAGTCTCTGAACGCTTACAACCTCCCTTTCCAAGGTACTACTGCCCTATTTGGTGTTTGTGGTCACAAGACAGAAAAATCCTGGGTTCCAACTCCCAAACATCTGTTTTAATTGGGCAGCAACTCACTTCCTAAGGCAATAGAGGGGAAATGATGTTTTACCAATGAGCAATGCAGTGACATCAAGCAGCTCAGTAAACCTCACATTTGAGCAGATTTAACTTGTGCTTATAACTAGCACATTTTAATCAATTACTAAGGTACTGTAGGTTTACAGAATCACAATCTCTTCTAAGCAGGAGATGAGGTCAAAAAGATCCTTTAGACAAACTCAGCAGGAACTATAGAGTACTAAGGGGAAAAAAAAGTTAACGTGAAACTCTCTTGTGACTTTAAGTAGTTCCAAAATCAATTCCACTCCATATTATTCTGTTCTCTCTTATTCTGATAATTGAGAATCATTTTCTCCAACACTGCAGTGCTTTTAACTGACTCATATGCTCCTCAATCACCGGCAAAGGCTTCCATAATAAGCAGAAAAGTAGCACTGCAAGCGTCTAATTCTTCAGTCTTGCTTTCACCAATTTCCTCTATTAAATTAATATTCACAGTCGCATTTGGACACCACTCTGACTCTGAAACAGCATCAGCACATCTGGGATTGAGGGAACAAGCATTTTATTTTTTTTCAGCAGAGGTCTCGAACTCCTTCTGCGCAGCTAAGTAACTAACCAGGGGAGAGAGCCAGCCTCTTACATCATGAGCTGAACCCTCCAAACTCATGCCCAAGACAGGGATAAGATACACTGAGAAATTCAACAGACCTTGTCCCGAATGAGTTGAACGGACAAAATCACGCCATCGCTCTCACAGACTATGTCAGCTCTAAGAGGGAGGGTTTATTGAAACATGTACGGGAAAGCAACGTAGCCCTGTTCCTCTACAATCTTTCGTCCAGGCAAGGATCACATATTATTGGAAGAATAAGCCCTGCAGAGCGGCCCTTCAGGCTCGTACTTCTGTGTAGGATTTGCATAGATTAGATGCAAAATTTAAAAAAATTTAGCTCATTTTCTGCTGAGTACCAGAAGAGTTTTTTATAAACTTCAGTAGTAGAATAGGAGCGAATAACAATCATAAATACACACTTCCAGTCTGAGAGCAGCAATAGCTGTATGTTGTATACGATACGCTCAGTCGGCTCACAAGCTGTAATCACACCACCGGAGTTTCATTCATATCTTCTAACCAGCCGCCTCGGCAGGAGCACAGAAGGCAGGGTGGGATGGCGAGAGGTAGATTACTTCATCTGCATAAAAGTAACTGCGGGGTGGGAGGAAACATCTCATAATTAGAACGCGGGACGGAAATTAAGGTTTCTACCAACTCCGCCACAGACCGAGTTTGTTATCCTTGGCAAAAAGCTCTCCGGCCTCCCTCTCCTCGTCTGCAAAGGCAGGGGCAGTAAGGCGTGGGGAGGCTTGCACAGTAAACGTCCATAAGCACACGGAGATTTCCTCGGATGGCAGCAGGACCTTTGCCAGGCCGGGAGGACCCGCTGCCCAGACCGCACAACCGCCGCCGGCCAGACGGCTTCAGGCCGGTGCCTCCTCCCCTCTAGCCCCAGCCGCAGACGGTAACGTTTCGGTGTTTCGGGAGGGTGCTAACTACGGCGGCCTTCGCCGCCCGCGGCGGGAATCCACCACGCGGCGGGTGACCCGTGTCCCTCAGCTGCCCACCACCGAAGGCCGCCGCGAAGGCCGGGCCGGGCCGGGCCCTCAGCAGGCGGCGCCGAGGGCCGGGCCGGGCCGGGCCGGGCCGGGCGGTTCCCCCGTCAGCTTTCGGCAGCAGGTGCCGCCCGGCCCGGCCCGGCCCGGCCTCCCCGCGGCGCGGCGGCAGGCGGCGGCGGCGGCGCGGGGATCCCGGCGGGCCGGCCGCAGGGCCCCGCGGGCATGAGGCGAGCGGCGGCGGGCGAGGTGAAGCCGACCTTGCCGCCGCTCCTCCCGCCCGCGGGCGGCGGGGCGGGCCGCCCTCCTCACGGCATGCGGCTGCCGGCAGGCTGCAGGTGGGTGGCTGCGGGGGGGGGGGGGGGGGGGGGGGCGCGGGAGACCCGGCCCCGGGCGGGGCGGGGTGGGGTGGGGTGGGGTGCGCGGCTGCCCCCGGCGATGGCGGCGAGGGGAGTGCCGTGCCCGGCCCTGCCCCGCCGTGGCCGGCGGCGGCTGCCCCGCTCCGCGCTCCCGCCCCGGCGCCGCCCATTGCCGGGGCCGAGCCGGCGCGTGTGTCAACACGGGGCCGCGGCGCCGGCCCTGCCCCCGGCGCCTCCCCGAGGTCGCCCGGCGGAGGTCGCCCGGGCGGCGGAGGCCGCGGCGCGGCGGGGAGGAGCCGCCGCCGCCGCCGCCGGCGCCTCTCGGTGCTTCCCGGGGAGGTAGGAGACAGCCCCGTCCCTCTGCCCCGCCGCCCCGGGGGGGCCGGCGGGCCGGCGCCGGCCGCCCCGCGCCTCGGCAGGCCCCGCGGCCGGCCCCTGGGCCGGGCCCCGTCCTTGCGGAAAGTTTTCGTCGAGCCGGTGGCTGCCGACCCCGGCGGGAGCCGCGGGCTGAGCCGGCGGGAGCGGCCGTGCCTCCCGGCAGCGCCGGGCTGGCCCGCCGGCTCGGCTGGTCCCGCGGCTGTTCGGGAGCGGCAGCTGTCCCGGGGGAGGCACGTACCCGCGAGGACCGGGAGCCTGGGAAGGAATTTGGAAGTTGTTTCAGGTACTCTACCTACCCTGCCGTTCCCCCGCTTCTAACTTTTGGTTGGGGGGGTTGGGTTTGGTGGGTGGGTTTTTCTTCTTTCTTTTTTTTTTAGTAATTCTCGGAGAACAGTGGAGACTTACTCTCCACGCTTGGGGTGAGGGAGCCAGCTGCGTAAGTTGGCTTGCTCTGTTTAACCAAACCGTAATAGGCATAAACCTCTAAAAGCATTGGCTGCACCTTTCTCGGATCCAGCTGTGGCTTTTAAGTTTCAGTTTCTCTTAAAAATTAATTTTCATTCACCTGTGTGTTTTGGACCCAATTCTGCAGGCATGTCTGAGTAACGCTGGGCATGTACGGTTGTATTTGTGGAGCGGTGACGTTATTTTATAATGCCCCCGGGGGAGGAAACTCTGCTGGGCTGTGTTGGTGCAGCACCTTCTGCAGCTGGTCCTGGTTCTGTCTGGCACTCCTGTCCACGTTTCTGGTTTGGTAGCTTTGATAGGGCCAGATAGCCCTTACGCGATGGTGTCGCTGAAAGTTGGGTTAAGTAAACCCATCGCACTGAACAGTAGACCACACTTCTTTAGCAGTAGATGTATTGAAATGTCTTGTTTACTGTGTCTTGTCCTCTTGGTCTGCGTTTGCAAAGCAGAGACATAATTCATAATTGCGGCTCTTGGGGTTATGCAATTAACAGCATACTTAAGATAGCAGTAGCGTAGTCTTTTGATCTGGAAAGAAAATAAACCATTGAAGTGTGTCTGGCTTTTCAAAGTGGCAGGGTACTTCCTCTTCCACTGTCTCCTTACCACTTGGCATTTGCCCATATAGCAAGCCAGTGAGTTCATGATAACACTTCTTCCAGTACTGTATTAGATAAATCTTAATGAACTAAGTTTTCTATCTGGTGATGCTCCAGGGTGAGGTTACACTTCAACAGAGTGTACTGTAGCAAATGGATAAAAATTCAGATGTGTTGTCATTTTAAAGAGAATTTGTTATGTCAGCATAAAACACATTTGCAACTATTTTAGGAAAATAGGGAAAGGGTTTTGTGTTTTCTCTCTCCCCCCCTTCTTTTTTATTAATTAGACTAATTAGTCTTCAGAATTCAGGAACTTCCTTTTTTTTTTTTTTTTTTTTATCCTAGTGGAGGCAGTCGAACCAATTCAAGGTATTTCATCTCTCCACAAACCCTGCCGTATTTATGGTTTTAGTCCAAGACGGTTATTACACCTTTATGACTAAACTAGACTTCCACAGGGCAGCACTCAGTGGTCTTATAATTACCATTACCGTTTGTGATCCTTTTAAAAAGGCAGTTGTTATTTATGAAGTCCTGATAGAGCTCCACTAACAATATTTTTAGGCAACTGCAAATCAAAGCACGCCTTAAAAAAAAGTCATCTTATAATGTAAATGTAAAGAGAAGTGGAGTTTATCGAAGGTATGCAATTTAAAAACAAACCTCATACTCTCAACCTGACAGAGCATGAAGGGATTATCCAGACTTGACTCATCTGTGTAGATTGTGCATTTCAGGCTGACTGCTGAGCTGAGCAACAGTCTGCTGGAGTGATTTCACTGCCTGCTTCCCTGGGTTGTACCAACCTTTAAAAACATTATTGGTGTTCCAGAGCTGTTTATTCTTGTGAAGAAAACTAGGCTTGCAGTCACTGAGACTTGAAAAGATTGGAGATTCTGTTCAATATCTGATGAAACCTATTTACTGTTCCGTATTACTTAGGTAAGTCAAAAACCTTATGAGATTTTCTTCTGTGAGATCTTATACATCCTATGTGCAGCTGAAAATACTTTTCAAGCGAGCCGGAAAAAGACAATTCAAAGTCAGTGTGAAGTGAAATGAGGAACTTGCTTGGCTCAGGTCAGTTTTTGTTGTACTCAGAAATGGCTATGGCTAAGCAACTCCATGGTCGGTAGAAAGGAGGTGTGTGATTTAGTTTGACTTCTTTCATTACAGAAGTCATAAAATCTTGTTTGGTATTTTCTGCATCAGACCCATACTGGCCTGAACCAGTAATCTGAAAAAAAATTAAAAAAAAATTTAAAAAATCAGCCCTTGAACACTTAAAGTCTGTGTAGTTTTTTTCACTGGTTGCACTTTATTTTTTAATTAAAACACATCCTAATCTGAATTTCGCTAGCCTCAGCTTCCAGTCATGGATGTCTTCATAGTCTGTATTTTAAATACTTCTTAAAAACTGAAGTGCTTGAAAGAGGCAATACTAAGAAAGGAGGGGAGGGGATTATAGTAACGAAGAGGAAGGTTAGAAAATGTGTGATGTGTAAGGTTATGGTGTAAAACTCCTCTTTTTCCTGTTCTGTAAATATTATTCTGCTGCTTTTGCTGTTCTGTGAAACAGTGTCCCACATGTAGCTAGGAAGTCATGGATAAGGGTTTTTTTAAGTTATTCAAGAGAGATTTCATCATTCACTCATTTCCGTAGTGTTTGTTGCCATGGCAGCTAGCCAGTGGCCTTATTAGTGATTAAGGTGGTTACACTTCATTTTTTGTCTTGTGGTACTGGAAACTATATCTGAGGTACCATAAGAAACAGATGTTATACAAAGACTGCAGTGTGTTGTTTCTGTGAAGAGACTGAAATGTTTCTGTCCTCGGACTGAAGTTACTGTATAGTGATGCTTTACATCTCTTATTATGTATAGTTATGTTTAAAATGCCTGCTGTCTTCAAGCTTGCTAAATATTTACAATGAATGTACTACTTCTACCATATGTTTAAAGCAAGAAACCCATTAATTGAACAAGCCTGTATTTTTATGCTTGAAAGAATTGACGCTTACTTCATTTTAGTTACTAAATTATATGTTAAAGGTAGAATATAACAAAAGCAGAGGTTAGATGGTGTAACAAGAAGCAGAGTAATTTTTCTTACCTCCTGGTCTCAAAGCATAGTCATTTCCAGTTAGCACATAGTTAGAAAATCAATTGTAATCTGCTCATAATTGCCTTCCTGGTAGACCTATGAGGCATTTCTCTTCCCCTATCTCTTCCCCCCCCCCACTCCTTTTCTCCTTCTTCCTCCTCTTCTTCTTAATATTCTTTTTTTTTTAAAATTATTATTTTTTCTCTCTCCATATTTTTTTTCTATATGTCTTGTGGAATAGGTAGCTCTCCAGAGTTAGAGGAGAAAAATACTGTACGAATATTTTTCCCTGTAAAGCTCTGCATCTTTAAATGTTTTTGTGTAACAGCTTGAGGGTCTGTCAAAAAGCATGTTCCTTACCATGTCGTTTAGTGATGAGCAGAAATTGAGGGAGGTTTTCATAACCTTGGGGCTTTCTGCTTAGATGAACTAGGCATTTCTCTCTTACCTATCAGGATTGATTACTCCAGGTTAGATCACATTTCTTGTGTAAAAGGCTCAGCTTGCGCTACCAAAAATCCAAATTGTATTTTGCTTAGTATGAAGTGCTGGGCTTGACACTTGACACTGACTTTTCTATTCTGCAAGGATATTGTATTCCCCAGTTACGGAATTATTTTAGCTTTGTGGTAAACTCAAGCTCCATTCATTCTTGAATCATAGCTGCAGAATGAGAATGTTTTGAAAAAGTTAAAGACTTGTGCTTCTGCTGTCCTGACTGGAAAGGTCCAGACAAGACCTTTTCAACTTTGCCCTGGGGAGTAACGAAGCTCACCCTCTGCAACTCCGAGATTCATCGTTCTTCCAGGCTTACCTCACAGCATGCGCCAGACTACCTCTTCTGTCTGCCTGGCCATTTTAAGTTTGTATTTGCTTGATTTATGATACCAGTGTAACACTTTAAAATTTGACATAAGTTACTCTCCTCCCTGGGAGGGGAGATGTCTGTTTACGTATATATGTGTACGTGTGTGTGTGTGTATATGGGTAGATAGATACAGAATAGAATGCTAGACCATCCCAGGGTCTGCCGCCCTTTAAATGTAGAAAGCTCCTATGTGCTCACAAATATACCTCTGTTTTAGACCAAAGTGATTTGGTTCTGAATTCTTTCAGGATAAATATGTCCTCTGCATAAAACTTTTGCAAGACTATACAAAGTATTTAAAATGTGTTCTGTGTTAAAATTATAGTTTTCTTGAGGGTGGATAGTGAGGAAACTAAAGCTATATTCAGGAGGAGGGATTTTACTTAATAGGAAGTTGTTATTTTGAGAAAAGAGTGGGGAGAGAGGAGGGAGAGGCAAAGCAAGACATTCAGTGGTTGGGAGTGCAGGAGAGTTCAACGGACGTTAATAATCCTCCCAATGGAAGAAGTACTGTAATTTCTTTTGGTATGAAAAGAATGTCTTGGGAGGTGGCTGAAAGTTGCAGAGGAGTGCCAGAGATCGGGGAAGTCAGTGAAGCTGGAGGTGTTCAGCAGTAAATGTGACACACGTTATTGCAAATACCTGAAAAGCGGTCTGCTTGCTGCGAGTGGGTAAAGCTCAGAGGCTGGGAAGAGTCTTAAATCCTCGAGTCCTTTACTAATTGACAAAAACTCTAGTGGTAATTCCTAAATGACCATTTGTGTGAGCCGTCCTCCCCTATGAGCTGTAAAAAGTAATGTGTTAAGTTGTGAAATCGATAAATCAGTCCCATCAAACTTTGAAGTTTTGCAATGAGCTGAAAATTTCTATTGTGCTGTGACTTAGACCTTTTATCTTAGGACTAATGAGATTTGGAGGTTTGGCAGAGATTGGCTGGAAAAGGGACAGATTGTATTTCCTTTAACAGAAGCTACTTTCCTAGTCTCCTTTTGTTCTGCAGACTGTTAACATGAGTAGCTGGTATCTATAAATTCTCATATCTGTACTTTCCTAGTCACCATTATCGTTGGTGCCCTGACTCTTGACAGGTCTCTTCAATTCTTCCTCATCTGTAAAGCTAATATTTGAATCACTGAGTTATCTAATCTTTCCAGCATCAGTGCATGGCCTCATCCTTGATGAGAGACATTTCTCTTGTAAAAAGTACCATCAGCACTTTCATGGAGATCTCCACTTTATCTAAGTGGAGGGTCTGAGAGCCTCATAGTTTGCAGCAACATCCCCTAAGGCCTTTCCACCTAAAACATTCAACTGATTTGAAAACCTCGGATGATTTCTCCTTCAGCAATAATTCCAATACATACTATTTGTAATGCCATATACACCTCTGGAAACGGTTTGTTCTGGCTGGGGAACAGCTATGATGTACAAGTGCCCAGGGCTGTGCACCTGCGTTCGTGAGTCTCTGTAGCAGCTGCTTCTGGGATTGCTGCTGCCATTCTTGCTGGGCTGCCAACTGGGCTTTTGCCGCTCTTGCTGAGCTGTGAGTTGGACTCATTAGTGTTTCTGGAACTGTCGCTGTTGGGATTGCAGTCTGGGTTTCTTGAAGTTGCTGCTGAGCTACAGCCCATGCTTACTGCTGAAAGATTAAAATCAGAGTTTTCTGCTTCAGCTGTTGTTTCCCCAGCCACTTGTTCGTTTGTCTGTTAATAGCTTTTTATTGTAGCCGTTGTGTGGAAGAAAATAACATCTGGTATCATGCATACATTGATGCGACTTTTATCTGGTTCCAGCAAAAGACTGTGTGGCTCATAAATGTGTTTAGGTGGTGCCCACTAGCTGGAGTTTGACCTTATTACCAAGACTCATTCAAAGTTGTCACTTTCTTTCTTGCGAGCTCTCTGTCTTCTCTGAATTGACCGTCGCTTATGTTATAAGTGAAACTTGGTAAACCACCCTTGCCTGATAAATTAGGAGATACTAAACTACGGATCTCCAGAGATTTAGTGTGTGTTTGCCTTGTGGAATTACGAAGCCAGTCTTTTGAAAAAGACTCAAAATAATTGGCTTTGATAAGTTTGACTGTGTTGGTACCATGCACGATCTCTCCGTAAGGTTTTGTTCCGTATTTGGTGATGGTCTTCCATCTGATTTGTTTCATAAAACTGGCGGCTCCAAAGTTTGGTGAGGCTGCGGTAGCAGTCTATTTCACACCGGACACTTTACTAAATTTCAGACATCAGTATGTTACAAATTGGTTACTTTTTGATGTATGTAGCTGTTGCAAGGGAGACCTCAGATAAGCAAACTCATTAGTGTGAAAACAAGCATCATCATCTTAAGGTTGATCTTTGTTGCTGTGCTCCACGTACTTCTGTGAGCAGTTTGAGTTGTTCATCTGCAGCTTGGATATGCTCATCGGTATGCCTGTGGGAGCTCTGGAGAGAAAACGTTTGTAGCGGGCAGACTGAAAACAGATGCCTCCAGCAGGCATTGTAAATAGAGTTTATTTCATCTGCTGACATGGAATGCTTTTGTGGGAAGTAAAGCCTCATCCCTTGATAAGTGCAACATGATGTTGCAAAAAATAGGTAATAAGGCCAAATAGGCTGTATTAGCAAGAGCACAGCCAGCAGATCAAGCAGAGAATGATCATTTGCCTCTTTTTGGCACTGACGAGATTGCATTTGCAGCATTGTGTCCAGTTTTGGTCTCCGAAGGACAGGAGAAGACACTGACTTACTGGAGCAAGTCCGGTGGACGGCTACCAGGGTGATTAGGGGGCTGAAGTACATCACGTACAAGGAGAGACTGGGAGAGCTGGATTTGTTCAGCCTTACTAAGAGAAGACTAAGGGGGATCTTATTGCTGTCTTCAGCTGCGTAATGTGAGGTTATAGAGAAGACAAAGTACTCTATTTGAAGGCGTGCAGCAAAAGGACAAGAGACAGCAGTTGCAAGTTAGAGTGAAAAAATTCTGGCTGGAGATGAAGAAAAAATGTCACCATGAGGATACTCAAACACTGGGACGGGTGCCTGGGGAGGTGGTGGAATCTCCAGTCTTGGAGATGCTTAGAAGTTGACCTGGAAAGGCACTGAGCAACCTACTGTAGTTGACCCTGTGTTGAGTGGGGGTTTGTTGGACTAGCTGACCTCCGGAGATCCCTTCCAAACCAAATTATTTAATTCTATATGTTAATAGCTTCACCAGTTCTGAATGAAGCCTTGCCATTTGCATCTGCCATTGTCAGATCTAACTTTATGACAAGGTGGGACTCTGAAAATCAAAATGTGAGCTCTGGAGGCCAAAAAGGGCTTGAAATATTAACCTTAATGAAGTAATCTGTGCAGGTATTGACAGGACTAAAATCTAGTCAGCTCTCCAACTTAAAAAAAAAAAAAAAAAAAAAAAGGGAGGGGGGGGAAGAAAAAAGATTCATAAAGTGGAGACTAAACATAAGGAAATTTGGTCTTCAATATTAATTTCTACTTTAAAAGCTGCAAACTTCTGAGCTTAGAATGAAATTACTCTGAGACTCTGAAGACCTACAAAAATTATGTGGAATCACTGACAGATGATTTGTCTCTTTTTGATATATTAGGTTATTAAACAAAAGTGAGCAAGCTGTTTTATTAACATATAAAATACTAGGATTTCAAAGCCTGGCATACATACTTAGGTGTGGGGACTTCCTGGTGGTCTCTCCTGAGTTCAGGGATATAGTAAATCTGAAGAAAAGCCATACCTAAATGACAGGTAGTAAGATAGACTTCTTTGTAGCTACTTTCTCTCTATTTATTTTTGGACTTGGATTTGCAGTTACAGTAACTCACTTTCTGCAAGATCTGGCTATTGTTGCTACTTGTCAGGTCTATTAAAAGCTTCCCCAGAAAGTAAGAAATAATTATACCCTAAGTGTGTCTCGACAAACCACATGAGCATCTCTCTCTTCCCTGGTTCTTAACTTACTAAAGCCGGGTAAAAAATTGGACCTTAATGTATTCTCTGGCTCTTTCATCCCAGTAGAGAGTAAATGGCAAGGCTGAAAGTCTTGCAGAAAATCCGCTGCTGGCAGCTCTCTCGCAGAAGGCTCCAGTCCAAAGTGACAACTGCAGCCGTGTGGTACAGGCACAGGAATTGTCTCTCAAATAAGCGTAACCCTGTGAAGCCATTTAGGGCAATGCAGAGTCCAACCAACACCTTGAACTCTGTCCAGGAACCTTGGAGATTATGGAGCTCTGTTGCCAGCAGCACGACCTGCAACACAACCTGGCCATGTCACTAGACAGTTTGAGAGGCCCATTCTCCTCTGACGAGCCTTTCAAACTCTTAATAATAGTCTGTGGCACAGATAAAAGATGTTAGGTTGACTAGCTAAGTCTCTTAAATTTGTATTTAAATGACGAGAATACTTTTTTTTTTTTCCACATAACCATGTTAGTTTTGTTAGAGGATTTTCTTCTGACAGAACAAATTTGAATAAAAGTACTTTGCTAAGCATGACGGCGTACACTTTGTACAGTTGTAGGCATTGTCTGGCCGCCCAATATTGTAACAGGGAAAGTTAATTAGTTCAAATTTTCATGCTCAGAAAGCATCCAGACAGCGTGACTCATTCTGGAAGTGGGAAGAGATCAAATCTAACGTGTATTGCTGGAAACTTTTTTTTTCTAGAGTGCTTTGTATCTCAGTGTCTCTGCTTCAATTCATAAATAATAAAATTAAGAAAGAATTAAACAGAGTGCCTTCCAGTGATAATCTTAAAATAAACACTGTTCCCCCATTTGTTGCAGGAATCGGCAGCGTGTTCCGTGCTGCTGTGGTGTTGATGAGAGCAGTTGCTCAACAGCCATCTTAGTGCATGGCATGGGTTTTCAATGTTTTCTGGCTTGCAAATCCCTGAAAACTTGTTGCTAGAGCTGGTAGGCCCAGCGTCAAAGAGGCTGAACTGCAGGTTGGATTTTTGTGAGTTTCTTTGGTAAAGTGTGTTAAAAAAAAAAAAAAAAAAAGTAGACCCTTTGGTGTCTCTAGACTGGAATTTGAAAACCAGTGGCAGGTGATTTTTATTTTTTTTTTTCTTTTTAAGGAGTTTTAATTTGAGTAATTTTCTTAATAACTTAAGGTGTTCTAGGCTCTTGCATCCCCCAAAAGGGCAGAAACAAATACAAGATATTATATTAAGTGCAGTTTTAAAGAAAGCTAAAAAGACTATTAGACTCTTGGTGCTAGTGGCAGCTTGTGGCAGTTGTGTTTTTCCCTTACATTTGCATTTTAAAATAAAATACCTTATTTTTTTTTCAGACAGGAAACGGTAACTGTGGCCTTGGTCTTAAAGGAAGACTCACAGAATGGGGCGGGTATTACACATGGTTGTATCAGAGCAGGGAGTGAAGGGATCTACCTGTACGAACACAGACATAGTTGCAAAATTGAACCTTAACCAGCCAAACTGTGGAAACGGTCACATTGCTTATGTGCCTAGTGAAGGAAAACACATTTGGTGGAGTGTTCTTGGGTGTCTATTCCCCCCAAAACCCAAGAATTTCTGGCCACATGACTTACTGCCCTTGGAAACAGGACTTCTCTGATCATGCCATCTCGTGCCATCTGTGTGCACGTGCCCTGGTGTACTCGTGCAGGTATGGTTATAGTGACTTTGTGCTGGGTTTAACCACACTTGAGTTGGAGCATCCACTTAAAGATGGGAAAATCCTTGAGCCTGTGATGTGTCCTTGTGGCAGAGAAGGCTAGCGTGTCCTGGGCTGTGTTAGGAGGGGGGGTGCAGCAGGTCAAGGGAGGTGATCCTTCCCCTCTGCTCAGCACTGGTGAGACACACCTGGGGTGCTGGGTCCAGCGCTGGGCTCCTCAGTACGAGAGAGACAGGGAGTTACTGGAGAGAGTCCAACGAAGGGCCATGGAGATGATGAAGGGACTGGAGCATTTCTTCTATAAGAAAAGGCTGAGAGAGCTGGGACTGTTCATCCTGGAGAAGAGAAGGCTCGGGGGATTTCATCAACATATGTAAATACCTGAAGGCAAGGTGCAAAGGGGATGGAGCCAGAATCTTCCCAGTGGTGCCCAGGGACAGGATAAGAGGCAACGGGCACAAACTGAAATGCAGGAGGTTCCCTCTGAACATCAGGGAACACTTTTTTACTGTGCGGGTGACCGAGCACTGGCACAGGTTGCCCTGGGAGGTTGTGGAGTCTCCATCCCTGGAGATACTCAAAAGCTGTCTGGGCAGCCAGCTGTCGGTGGCCCTGCTTGAGCAGGGGTGTTGGACCAGATGACCTCCAGAGGTCTCTTCTGACCTCAACCATTCTGTGATACTGTGGAAGGAGCGTTGCTTAGGGATCCATGCCTACAGTGGATATCCAAAGTTACGGTGCCGAGAACTACTTTTTCATTATCCTCTTAGGTAAGCATAGTGGGTTTTTATTTTGTCACGTGATCAAAACTATTCACTTTCAAAATGGAAGTCTTTGCTTCAGAAAACGTATCTCATTTCAGGAGCTACTTCTCAGTATGGTGCTGACAGGTGATGCCAGTGTTTTTGCTGTTACAGAGTGCTGCTTTATGCTTTCTGCGTGGTTGTCTGGTATGGCTCAGGCCTGTTGGGCTCCTAATGCAGGCAGACTGTGCAGTTAGGCACAGCTGCAGGCGGACACCTTGTCGTCTCATGACAAACAGCTCATGGTCACAGCCTTTGTCTACCCACAGACAAGGAAAGACTGGATCCGTTTACACCCATGGTTAGCAAAAAAGTAATCACTACTTATAAAACTTAGGGTTTTCCTCTTCAAAACATATTAGAGGACGTCATGGTAAGTGTTGCAATGGTTCGCTTAAGTCTTGCATGCAGTCAATACTGGTGATCTAATGGGATTATACTAGAAACTGTAGACCTTGTAACCTTCTTTTAGGATGATGGTCTGCTGGAATATGCATCTCTGCTTTTTTGAATTTTAAGGATAAATACAGACAGCTGAGTCTTCTTTGAAAGAGTGAAAGAACTCTTTGCTGCTTTGTTTTAATGCATTTGAAAGTGCATATTTTTCTACAGAGAAATTACACTGCATTTGAAAAGACAGTTGTTCCTTTTTAAATATGTTTTTTTAAAGGCTAGTTATTCTCTAGGCAAAGCATTACTCATCTTTATCATAATATCAGTAATTTTTCTGAATTGTAGGCACTTTTTACTGGTTGTTTAGTTCACTCCTCTGTATGGCTGTAGAGTGGTGGTAGTTTTGGGGGGTTTTTATGACTGTGTGTAGATACAGTCTAGAGCACCACTTACTATTCCTCAAAACTAAGTAAACTTTCAAAGTGTTCCACTTAAGATAGTTTGCATCTCTTAACATACTAACTGGAAAAGAAGAATTTCTGTTGTATTGTCACCTCTTAATTTTAAAGATAAGCATCTCCCTTGCAGCTTCCAAGTCCAACAGTAAATATAGGGTATTTTGCAACGGCACAGCAGTGAGTTTTGTCTGTAGCATACAACCTTCATTTCTATTTAGTAAATGCAATGGTATGTGATTGATTTAACTTGTGCAGTGTATTCTTGCAAATGCATCGTTTATTACTGGAGGCTTAGCATAAAGTTCTACAATAAAAGGTAATGAAATACTTTAATGGGACAAATTGTCTTTCTAATTGCTGCAATAGTACCACTTGAGTTACAGAATGACCATTTTGTATGCTTGCATAAAATAATTTCTTTTTAAATAAGGCTTTGTTTTCAGTGTGTTTGAAACAACAAAAGTTGGCTGGAACTAGCAGCTTTTTTTTAGGGTTGTTTTTTTTCCCCTTATAGTAGTGCTTCCCTAATATCTTTAGCCTACGCTGTCTGAATTTCCCAGCTGCTCTAGCTCTCCCTCGTTTGGTCTTTCTGATCCTCCCATGCGTGCTTTTCATACCAAACTGGGCAGTGGAGGGGAGGGGATGCTCCCCTTCCTGCTCTTCACCCAGCTGAGAGATTCACCCTGGTCTGCGTCCCTGCAGCATCCCATCACCTTGCTGTGTGCTGTTCGGAAATCTCCTTCCACCATGGTGTCCCTGAGCCCATCATCACCAGCCAATTCAGGATTTTGTGCTGGCCTGCTGTTTGATCAAGTAGCATTAGGGACCTGACGAGCACTGTACACAATGTCCGATCTCCAGGAGCCACAAAAATAGGTTTTTATAGCTTACTGATCTTGCAAGACCAGAAATTTGAAGAGCTGTTATGTTTGCTGTATTTTGGTGACTGGATTTAACTTACTGACTCTATGTATTTTAGATATGGTAATGGGAGATTGCTGAACTAGTCAGGTTATTGGTTTTGAAGGTTTTAGCACAAGAAGTAGAACTTGCTTTGTCCGTTTGCATGTGTGCCTTATAGTGATGCTGTTATAGCTTCTCACAGATGTGATGGGAGAGCCACAGTGTTTCTTACTAAGGTTTCTTTATTGTGGTCATCATTCCCAGAAGGAAGCCTCGTGTACTGGTTAAACAGTAATATGAATGCCTTTCTGTCATCACAAGCATGATTTAATAGGACGATCTGCCACCTTGTAAACTTCGGACAGCCCAGCTTCCTTTAGGGAAGAGCTGAGAAGTTGCTTCCAGAACAGGTAGCTGGTTTAAGCAACTGACATGGTGCACAAGGTAGGATTAGAAAATGTCTTCTTAATTCATGCAACTACAGCTTGCTAGAATATTTTCTGTAAATTAAACAATATGACATAAGTCTTCAGATTGTATCTGTTCTGACTTTGGTCATAGTGCTGCAGCATGGCATTAGCATGAACATTAATCTGCAGCTAAAGTTTAGACCTGGTTCCCTGAAGACATGCACTTGGAGTATGGAGAGTTGTTTTGGGGGGAGTGGTATTCTTATTGTTACTGTAGAAGACATTGAGGGGGGAGGTCTTTGCAAGTAAACTTCTTACAACCTTATTTTTAAGGCAGATTTTTAAGCTGGATCGTACGCTTGCCCTCATTGTGCTTGTAGAGCCTTAAGTATACCACTTTTGTGCTACAGAGTTCTCAATTTGTTACAGATGTACATTAAGGGATGTACGTTAAGGGTATCATACCTGTCCTCTGCAAAACAAGCATTTCTGGTATCACAAAAGAAGTGCCTGGCTTTAATCAGGGAGATAGCCAACTTATGACTAGCCAAGTGATCCTGCTTGCATTTAAGGGCGGTTCTTGGACATAGGTGAACTGGACTGGCTTCCTATTTTGCTTACAGAAGTTTTAATATGCTTAACATTATCCAATACCGGCAACTGAGGTAGTCTAAATACCACAGCAGGGACTGATTAGCTTTTTCAGATCACTGCTTTTATTCGCTGTTTGCAAAGAGGCTTAATCCAGTGCTGGAGATCAGGCGTCCCACTGTGCTCGTGGGTAGCTTTCTCTCACCCTTTGTGTTCACAGTGGCAGAAATTAGTGAGGAGTCTCCTCCTGCCTCTGACTTAAAAGCTCCAAAATAGTGGTGTTAGTAGTTGTTCTTAGGCGTGTTTAATGGACAGTGTAGAGAAACTATAGTTGGGGTTTCTGCTTTGCAGCTTAATATCTGGGCACATGATAAGTGCATCAGTGTAATAGCATGATGGTATGTGATTTCATTTACCAAGTTGAATCACTTAATATCCACATAAAGCTTGGGAAATGACTCAAAGCAGTTTTAACAAACCTATTCTCGTTCTTTTCTACTTTTAAATCACAGTAGATGTTTCCCAGCAGATTGCCTGTCCTCCCAAGCAGAGGAGGACAGCTGCCTCTGTGGTTCTCATTATTGCTTTTAGTCATGTAATGATGCTGAAGTTCAGTAAATACACTTTTCTAGTAGTCATTCCAATGAGCATTTGCAAATGTAGAATCCCCTTCTCTGGCTGATCTGTCTTCACTGAAGTTACCAGCAGTGGCAGCTTTTTATTTGAAAGTCCACATTGCTCCACATTTTTTTATCAAGCATCAAACCTTGCTACTGTTACATTGCTAAATATGTGTGTTGCAGGGCTTGGTGGTATTGGAAATGTTGGGCAGGGAGGGGAGGTGTGGACTGAAGTTTGTGTTTCCATGTGGCTTACTTCAATAAAAATAAAAATAATAAAAAGTTGGCTATGGCCTAGCTCCTGAGTTTTGTTCAAATATTTCGTCACTGCAAAGAGACAGGAAGATCTTGGCATCTAGAACAGATCTGTGAAATAAAAGGGAAAGAAGTTCTGTTGCAAACAAATATGAGTGACTCCAGAACAAAAGAGTGGTTCATAGTTCCTTTCTATTGAGTGCTGTAATGTTTCAGTGCCGCTGCTTAAAAATATCCATTATTCCATATATTAACATTACGTGGTTTTATTTTAATCAGTTTCACCTTCCAGTGAAATTACCCACAAGTACTCTGTTAGAGTTGTATGTAAATGCAAGTTTATTACATTTGTTGAATGATGTACAAAAGTGTCAGGAAATTCAGAAAGCGGTTTCTGAATACATTTCAGTGTTTAGTGTGGGCTCCTTTCATACCTCCTTGCACTTTATACCAATATGATTAATTCTGCTAACAAGAAAAGGGGTCTACAATAGCTACTGATAGATTTATTTCTCTTTAATATTTTTTGTTACAATGAACTTTTTGTTTCCGTAATAGAAGGGATTATATTCCTTAAGACTGATACATTTTAATAGGAACTCACAACTTTTACTACTTAAAAATAATTCCTTTCTTTGTTTCATGAATTAGAAACAATGAGGAGAAGCTGAAGTCTGCCCAAGCCAGGTGTTTCTTGTTGGCAGCCTGCTCCCTAATGACTCTGGCTCTCATACAGCAGCTGCCTGCTAGTCTCTTTTGTATGGCCTATTGTTGCTGCACACCCCTCGTTAATACACATGCTGCCCGGGGCAGACCCTGAGAATGACATCAACTTGCTTATCTTAGAAACCTCCAAACCTGATGCAGGGTGGGGAGGTTGCCTTGCATCTGCCCGGCCAACTAATTGTGAGCTCTGTGGGTTGTGATTGGCTCCGCGTCCGCTCAGTAATAGGTTAAGCAAAGACATCGTGGGTCCATCTGTTCGTCCATTCATTGTTCTGCTTGCTTGCCTGAAGTCTGCAGCTGAAATCGTGTTAAGGAGTTGCTTCTGGAACAGCTACAAGAAACCAATGTCTGTGTGTTTTCCAGCGAACGTAAGTATATGGGCTTCTCTCTGCAGAAATGGGACGTTTCACCTTTCTGGTGTTGCAGCGTATCAGTTTGCATTTGGACAACGTAGCTAGCGTGTGTGTTGGCTGAGATTTGCACACTTTAGGTGTCTCTTGGAAAAAGAGGGAGAGAAAAACAGTTATGTCTGAAGACTAAGTATATTAAAGAGCAATGATCTCACTCAGTGTGTTCTATTAAGGAACTTTCAAAAGCATCAGTAATGGTGTATTTCCCAGAATTTGAAAAAAGTAGGCAGTAGCCATCAACAGAACAACAAATTTCCCTCTAGCCCTCTGGGGAGAAGGGGAGGTTTCAACTTTAAGTTATAAGTATTTACCCTTTTTGCAAATAAGCTATTATTTACTTTAATTTGTGACTGGTAGAAAAAGCTTTTAAGTAAAAAAAAAAAAATCAAACACCTTTTCCATTATACCATACAATAGGTAAAATTTCCTGTGTTTGTGAAAATAAGAAGAGCTCCATTGTGGGCTATCTGAAGATACTGTAGTGCAAGATAGAGCATTAGAATGCTCTCAGATGGGAATATGTTCCAGTCAAAAGTTTTGTGCTTTGGAAGCTATTCATAAGTGTGTCAGATCTAGCCTGGCTATTTTCGTAAAGTTTCTAATCTGTTTTGTTTTATGTTTTGAGTTCAGATGTTAGGCTGAAGAACAATCACTGTATACTCCATGAACCTGTGTTCCAAGGATCCTGTAAAGAAAAAAACAAAACAAAGACCTTCATATATCAGTTGGGAGGGAAAGAGAGCATATAAAAGGGTTAAAAAGAGGTTTGCATTTCTACCACATGCCCTATTGTGTGAACATATGCATGAGTCTATTGAAAGTTTTCAGAAGATGGGCAGGCCACCAGTTGCTGGTCTCCTGCAGTTCCAGTAGACATCTGTTGCCCCAGAGCATTAACCAATCTGTTCAATGGGACATCCTTCCTTTGTTGGATAGAATGATGCAGACAACAGCACTCGCTGAAATACAATGGTAATTAAATACATAGAAACTACAGCAGTAGGTATTTATTACATATTCATTATTTTATTTGCATTGTTGCAGTATCTTTATCATTTGGATAACTGATACATTCTTTTTTTTTCTTTTCTGATCAGCTCTACACTTCTGTTTGTGACAAGTAATGACAGTGTTTCAACAAACTGATTTCAATATTTTCCATTTTGTGTTTAGAAGACTTAGAAAAAGTCTGCCTGTGTGAAAACATGCTGAACTATTTCACTGTAGAATGTATCTTCAGAAACTTTTGACGGTCTTTTGAGAATACACGATTTCTGTTATACTGTGCCACATGACACACTATTTTACTCCTTGTTATTTTCCTCTGTGAACTGAATTTGCATTAAATTGCTTTTCTTATGCTCAATTGTAAGTGGAAAATATTCTGAATACATATTAAAAGATTAAATGATCTCCTTGCCCACATCCCTTTGAGAAATATTTGTTTTGTGTTAAAGTGAATTAATGGGCTCATTATTGTTAATGGTTAGTGGAAAATAAATAGTGGTGACTTCTAAGAAATGGGAAAAGATTACAATTCTACAATGTAGTAGCACAGTGCTCATCCAGAGTCTTACATTCATACTTGATAAATGTCTTTGACTCAGTAATACAGTATTTTAGGCCTTTAACAGTGAACCTAGTGTGAGATACTGTAGTTTTAAACAGGCTATAGTTTAAAACTTATGTTGTCATAAGTATGTCTAAATTGGGAGTTACCTGTTTTATTAACTTTTTCATAAATACAAATTCTGTTACTCAGCTGTGATGAGCATAACCAAGAGTTGAAGACTTTCTTGACAAGAATTTTTTGGCTGATTTTTGGTTTTTTGGCTCTCAGTTGAGTCAGAATTCATAGGAGGTATTTTTCTTGGCTATATTGCGTTGTATTAGTAAACATACTTTAAAACCATATGCGCATAATGAGAGTTCCTTGTAAATAAAGAGTGCAAGGAGTTGTTCTTATCTGATGTTACTCCTTGGGTAATGTGACCTTTTCTGGTTTTCATGAGCTTCATTGTCCTAAATATAGGTATACTACTGTTTATTTGCAATACAAATTCATTCAAATAGACTGGCTGGCATGTTGCTCTTCACTAACCAAATCAAGATAAAATAATCAATTCCAGCAGCGTTCAACAATGACATCTGATTTTCATGGTTCTAATCAATGAATCTCATAAAGGACATCATGTTGGGCGCTCCAAAGTCTAGCGTTTCTAAGAGATGCTGCTGACCACAAATACAGTGTACAAAGTTCACAGACGTTGTAAAAATTTGTCTGAAAATAAATACAGCTTGCATGCCAGGAATAGTGTACTGCTTATGCAAAACTATTTCAGAAATCTTTAGCTTTGGATTTACAGTGTAAACGTCATTTTAACTACCCTTTTAAAGCAATAGTATGATGACTATATATTATCTGTGGCAGATTTTAAAGCTGCTGCTCTTATTACTCTATTCTTTAAATAGTTTCTGAAAAGCAGTAGAGTTCTGTGCAAAAGAAACAATTATATATTGGAGCAGGATGGAGATTGACAGGAGACTTAAAGCAGATAGATGCAAGGCTGATTATGTATACACTCCCAACAATGGACAAAGGCCAGTTTACGGTCATTTTTCATACGCAGTCAATGTGCAAATCATCTAAAGTATGTTTCATATAATGCCTGATCTTCAGACACATTCATATGCTAGTGACTTCTTTGAATCCCACTGGAGGGTGTTACAATTGTAGTTGCTGTAAAGCACTTAAACGTCAAGGAAGAAGTGATTGGAGAATTACTTAAGTATTATTTTAACTAACACTAAAAAAAGAAAAAAAAATCCTCTTTCTGATCTATGCGCTTAAAGCTTTGTTTATTCCATGCTGTTAATATGCAACCTCCTCTTCCCTCCTTCCAAAAAAAAAAAAAACAAACCCTCCCTCTACTTTTAGTTCAATACTAAAATGACATTTCACAGTACACGGATTTAGGCAGTGACCCATTATCTCCCCGTATTCTGCAGCAGCGGTACATGAGCCAGCTCAACTTTTCAGTCCAGCTTAAAAGTGTTGCCCATTAACTAGACTTCCTCGAGTCAGAGCAGATTGTGGGGTTGGCGGAACAATGATGTCGGGGCTTCCAGATCGGTTTGGCAGCTGCATTGTTCTCCGAGGGGAAACCAGACGCACTTAAGTCCCACTCTCTTTCATGGGCTTTTGTTCATACCAAATTATTCTTTCGCTGTGCTAGTATTCATGATGGTATGTTAAAGGAGCGCATCCTAGCAACTAAAGGCTGGTTGCTAAGCAGCCTCACTTCCAATAGGGGTTTCTTGTTTGAGATTTTTTTTTTCTTTTTTTTTTTTTTGGTGTCAGTTCTGTGGAGACCACAGTGTTGGTTTTTTAACTGTATCCTTTTATTGGGATATTGTTGTGATTTGTTACTAGCGCTGTGCTATCAAGTGCATTACGTTAGTTAATAAATCACTGTGTGAAAAGGTTCATTTCCTAAATTCTCGTTGTGTTGAATCTGTGGTGTTGCTTGAAATCCTAAAGCTTTGAGTTAAGAGAAAGTAATATTCATTGATACACTGCCTGAAAATTACAGCCTTGCTGCCTTCTAACAAGATCAGATCTAAATAAAACTTTCTTTTCTTTCCTATCAGCCTTGCCTGGATTAAGGTGTTGGGAGATGAAAACGCTGATGATAGATTTATTTACTTATTTATTTATTTATTTTAACTAGAAATGCTTAGGTAAAGGAAGTTTTTGTGCCCCATAACCAAAAAGCTCCACCACAGCAGTGATGTCTTGGCACTCAGTGCCTACAGAGTCTGCTTTTACTGAACCACAGATAGAGTTTTTTGCTTGATTCTCTCTAGTCTTAAGCCTGGATGAATTTCCCTTGTGTGCACTCTCAGACCTTTATCCCAAGAAGAGTAAAGTATACCGTATTTTAAAAGTACTGGGTCATTCTTAAATGGTAACCTGTAAGGGGATGGGAGAGTTAATGTATTTGCTGAGAGAGATTTTGGCTGTTCGTGAGACATACTTGTAATTTGTATTAGTATAGATCACGAGATTGTTTGACATAATGTTTTTTCTCAGTATGTCCTCCTTGATGAAATTTATCTGTAATGTATCTGTCAAGTTCAAGTGAAGTCCTTTGCCTCTATATCTTGCTTTTATTTTCTGCCTTGTAAGATGGAAGTGTGAAAGACCTCTTTGTTTCATAGTCTTCCCTTAATGTAAATTCTTCTTTTTCATGGTAACCTTGCAGTACAATTGGTCCATATGGTCCATTTTTATCTATGAGAAATAATTTATCTTTTACTTTTTTGAAGCAGTTAGCAAAGGTTCGTGTAAATAAGGGAAAGAGGTAGCAATCTGCTTTTAAATGTAGACTGTGGAAGTAATTCTTGTGATGAAATGGGTAGCTAACTTCTGTATAACTACCGTTATGCAAAATTCCTCCAGAAAAACAGATGTGGCAAGTGTATGAAGTCCAGAAAGCCGCAACTTTAATTCCTCCATGACTTCTATCTATATATATAGTTTTGATTCAGCAAAAGGCTTGCACAAGTCTAGTCCAGGAGTTGAAATCAGCTTTTAATTTTGTTGCCTTGTTGGCTTGATGAATGGTCTGTTGCAATCAGTGCAAAGGCTTCCATTGGCTTTATTGGCCATTAGATCAATCCATGTCTCTAAATGCTGTTTGTGTTAGTAATGCAGCACTCTGTTGAGACCAATTAGTCTTTCTTGACTTAATTATAACTTTGCAAGGGAATTCAGAAATAGTTTGAGTGTATTCAGTTGAACTGATAGTGTCTTTTAGGGCCAATAAGTTTTTATTTAATCATGTTTTCTGTTACTAATCCATTTTATGTGTTCTGATATCTTATATTTGCCTAATAAGCCAGATAATCTAGTACTATGCTAATTTCTTTCTATTCGACAGAGTTTAAGGTATTTAGTTTAAAAAGCTTTTCTAGTACTTGTATTTTATAGCTGCATATTTTTTTTTCGTTGTTACAATACTGTCTTAAGCTAGAAGAAATATCTCGGTTCCTTTAAATCATGACAAGACTTCTGTCTCTACATTACAGTAGGTAAACTTGCAGTGTTTGGTTTCCTATTCTTTCACGAACCCATTTCTAGAAATGTTTAAGTAAAAGCATTTGATACACTCAGAAAACAGATGATCAGTTGTTTATTTGCTTAGCTATGGATGTTCCTTAGGAAAATTTTTTTCCCCAAAAAAGTTTTCCATGTTTTTAAAAAAAAAAAAAAAGTTGTATTTCTCTGCTGGGAGAGAATAAATGCAGTTCTGAGGAAGCAGCAAGAAAATACAAAACAAGTAATATGTGTAACCAGTTGCAACATTTTTGTTCTCTCTTTAGGAATACGGAACACTTTATATTCAGGAATACAAGAAAAACAGCAAAGTGGAGTCAAGTACACGCAGCAGCTTCATGGGCTTGAAGGATCATCTGGGGCATGACTTAGGCCACCTTTATGTGGGGAGCACTGGCACACAAATAAATGCAATTGTACCTTGGTCAATGGCAGAGAAGCCAACAATGGATAAGGTTAATTCTAGGAAAGATGATGTAGACAAGGAGGCATCTGAAGAGACTTCTGGAAGCTCCAGCTGTGACTCTGAAGAAAGCACAAATTCTGATAATGATTCAGAGAGACTGAATAGTTCTGCATCAGAATCACACTTACTGCCTAAGACTCACCGACAGCTGTGCCGATCTCCTTGCTTAGAGCCTCATATACTAAAAAGAAACGAAATCTTGCAAGACTTTAGGATAGAAGAGGCTCAGATAGTACCTAAGGAAGGCAAAAAGCCCCCTGATGTGCTGAAAGAATATCAAACCAAACTGGAGTTTGCACTTAAGTTGGGTTACTCTGAAGAGCAGGTTCAACTTGTACTAAATAAACTTGGTACTGATGCTTTAATAAATGATATTTTGGGAGAACTTGTCAAACTCGGGAATAAAACTGAGACTGATCAGACTGTAACTAATGCTAACACTAGTGTAATACGTGAAGCGTCTTCCATAGAGTCTCAAAGGTCAGAGTCTCCACAGCAGGAGGATGTGACAGAGGATGGTGACAACCTGAGGCCTATAGTTATTGATGGCAGCAATGTTGCAATGAGGTACGTGACCATGAAGCTTTTGCTTTTATATTTAAATGAAAACAGAATGACCTTTTCCCATTCAAGCACTGATGTTCAGTATAATTGCCTAAAACTGTATGCAGGTTCTCTCGCAAGTGTCTTCGTCGACCCCACAGTATGCCAGTCTTGTAATCAGGCTAGAGGTCTGTAAGAGTTCAGTGGTTTGTACTCACAGTTAAAACAACCATAGGTTAATGCCAGTCTCCCTTTGTAGGCAACTATCAAATCTCTCCTTCCCACTGCCAGCCTAGTACTTAGTTAATTTTTGGTAGGCACCATTGCTATGGGTAATTGCTGTATCCAGTTACATACAGGAGGTTAAAGCAAATGTAAGATTCTTTATGATTATAAAATAGTGATTTAGAATTAAGTGGCTTAAAGGATACTTATTCTTGGTAGGCCATTCTATGATAACTGGTCTGTCTGTAAAATTGGTCTTAGTTCTCAGATTTGGAGTTAGGTTTTATTGCTATTAATTCCTGAGATTACTATGCTTCAGAGTTTCACTTACATGCCCACAGATACCACGGCGTATCCTCACAGATAACCTACAGCATTCACCCATCTTGATCCCAGTCATCTAGTTGCATTGCAAGAAACTGGTCTGTGGGGAGGCACTGAGGTTCATGCTTCATCGGTGATTAGAGGGAGGAGATGGCAGAGAGAAGCATGCTGAGAGATGGGGGTTTATGGCTATATAAATGATTGAATGACAAATTAATTAGTAACTAATTGGGTAACTCATAAGGATTATCTGATTACTAGCATCATGGTTTGGAAGGTCAATTTTAGTCTTCTGATGCCTTGATGTGGTTTTCATTAGCTTAGTAATAAAAGTTTGTGCAAGACATTTCTGGGCTAAAGGCACAAGTTTTTTTAGCTCCTAATCAAGTCAATTACCTTTAAATGAGGCTTTTAAAAATGAAATTTAAATACAACTCTTATTTACGACAATATGATAGTTTTTGTTTATTTAAGTAGGTGCGTTAATCCATAAAGCAAGGATGCTTCTTTGTAAATGGGGTATTCCTGTGAGTTCTTTCTGCCTGATGTGTCATTCCTAATCTTTTTGTTCAAATTGAACTGTAAAGGAAGTATGTCCAGTTGAACGAACATTGTTCTGGTACTCAACCAAGAAGTTATCCAGAGACTTCTAAAATGGGCTTGGATTGTATTTCACATAAATCTAAAACAGTTGTGTAAGTGTTAGCTAGTTAGCACAGCTCAGACTTGGTGGGTGGACTTAGGATCAGCTTCTCCCACAAACTGCGCTGAACACACTCCAGAAGCAGCTCCAGATCAGTCGCTTTTCCTTAATGTTTATTCTGCTATTAGCATAAATATTTAGGACCTGCCTTCCTATGCTCAATTCACTTTCTTGACCACCTACATAAAATGAGCCAAAGATGAATGCATGCTACAGGGCCTTAAAACAGATTATATCTATTAATGTAACAGTCTTTCTGTATCCAAGAATTGAATTAATAGGTCTTTACTTGTTTTCTACCAAATTTAATCACAGAATCATTCAGTTTGGAGGGGACCTCTGGAGATCTTCTAGTCCAATCACCTGCACAGAGCAGTGTCAGTTCAAGGCCATGTCAAGTTGGGTTTCAAATGCCTCCAGGAATGGAGACGCAACATATTGTCTGGGCCAGTGTTTGAATGCCCTCGCTGTAAGAAAGTTTTCTTTTTTTATGTTTAAACAACATTTCTCGTATTCCAGTTTGTGCCCATTGCCTCTTGTACTGTCACTGGACACCAGTGAGAAGTCAGTTTCTGTCCTTTTTATTCCCTCGCATCAGGTATTTATACACATGAATAAGATCCCCCTGAGCCTTCTCTTCTCCAGTCCCAGCTCTCTTGGCCTCTCCTCCTATGACAGGTGCTCGCTCCAGTCCCTTGATTAATTTTGTTGTCCTTCACTGGACTCTCTCCAGTATTGTCCATGGCTGTTTTATACTGGGGAGCCCAGAACTGAACCCAGCGTTCCAGATGTGTCTTGCCAAGGCTGAGCAGAAGGGAAGGATCACCTCCCTCGACCTGCTGGCAACACCTGTTGGCCTTCTGTGCTGCAAATGCACATTGCTCGCTCATGGTCAGCTTGGTGTTTACCAGAAGCCCAAGGTCCTTCTCTTAAGAGTTGCTTTCCGGTTCGTTGGCCCCCAAACTGTACTGATGCCTGGTGTTAGTCCTCCCCAGGTGCAGGATTGGCATGTCCTTCTGTTGAACTTGCAGAGGTACCTGTTGGCCCATTTCTCTACCCTGCCAGGGTCCCTCTGAATGGCAGTACACCCATCTGGTGTACTCCTCCCAGTTATGCATCCACTGCAAACTTTCTGAGGGTGCGCTCTGTCCCGTTATCTAGGTCATTAACAAAGATGTTAAGCGATGCTCACCCCAGTATCAGTCCCTGGGGTACACCAGTACTGATTGGCCTCCAGCTAGACTTAATGCCATTAATCATAACCCTTTGAGTGCAGCAGTTCAGCCAGATTTAAGCCCACCTCTCTGTCCCCTTATCTTGCCCATACTTCATTAGTTTGTCAGTGAGGATGTTATAAGATTGTCAAAAAGCTTTGTTAAAGCCACAATAAACAGCATCCATTACCCTCCTAATCCACTGAGCCAGTCAACTCGCCACAGGGCCATGAGGTTGGTCAGGCGTATTTCCCCTTCATAAAAATCCATGCTAATTGTTCCTAAGCTACATAATTTGTTATGAAAGGGCTTTCAGGAGGATTTGCTCCATCACCTTTGCAGGGATCAAGGTGAGGCTGACCAGCCTGTAGTTCCCTGAATTATCCTTCTTGCCTTCCTTGAAGATAGAAGGGATATTTGCTCTTTTCTAGTCCTTAGGAATATTCCCCAGTCACCACAACCTTTCAAAGATTACCAAGAGTGGCCCTCACATTGTCATTAGCCAGCTCCCTCAACACCCTTCAGTGCATTCCATCAGGGCCCAGCAGCTTGGGAATGTCCCATTTCAGTGTTCCCTAACCTCTGCTGCAGGAAAGTCTTGTCCTGTCACCTTTGCCCAACGTCCTGCACATCAGGGTGGACCAGTCTTGAACTTGGTGGAGGTGATACTTGAAAATCAACCAGCCCTCCTGTGCCCCTCTTCTGTCCAGGGTCATATCACATGGGATTCTCCTGAACAGGGCAAAGTCTGCTCTCCTGAAGTCTGGGGTTGTGATCCTGCTTTTTGCCTTGCTCGCTCTTCACAGGGTCCTGAATTCCACCACTCACGGTCACTGCAGCCAAGGCTGCCCCTGACCTTCACATCTCTGACCAGTTCTTCCTTGTTTGTAAGTATGAGGTCCTGCAAGTTCCCTCGTTGGGTCCTCAGTCACCCACGTTAAGAAGTTACCATCAATGCACTCCAGAAACTTCCTGGATTGTTCATGCCTTGCTGTGTTGGCCAGCCTATTAGCAAAGACACTTTGTTCTGCTTGGTCAAGTGGTTCCCACCTCTTCCTAGAAATCAGTCCTTGATTATGAAAGCCAGTCCCATGTTTGTAAAAGATGAGTCCCTGTTGCTGACACCAGCTGTGCAACCAGTTGTTTACCGGCAGGATCTGTCCTTTTCCCTTCAAGAAAACAGGTAATAGTAAATAAGCACTTTAAATACTTGAAAGATTTCAGCTTTTACAAGTAAAAGAACAATGTTCAAAGCATTGGGGGAGATATGGGAGTTCACCTGCAGTTCAGACAATCTTGTTCAAATTTCTGTATCTAAATGTCCAGGGTCCTGTTATGAGTAACTAACCTATAAATTGGCACAGTCTATTCTTTTCTTTCCTCTTTGCTTTTCCAAGCTGTGGCCAATGAGTTCACTTCGGAGTTGCTAAAGGTAAATGGGTCTGTGCCCTAAGTAAGACTGTAGGTAGTCTTTCAAGAGATATTCTTGGTAGCGCTCTCACATGTTCTCACAGAAATGGGTAGACTGTGATCTATATTCTTACTCCCATGTTGTTGTAATACACATACTTAATGATACCATTTACTATTAGAATTATTCTAGATAAGAACTGCTAATTTTCCTTTAAAGGATGTGTTTGGTGGGGGCGGGGGGAAGTTTTGTAGAGAAGGTTGAGGTGAGTGATGTCTGATAATACAAGTAGGATGAGACAGCTGTCCTCTTCTGGAAGGATCCATGTGCTTCCCTGTGTCTCACTTGCATGACTAATTGAGGATGCAGTTTCACAAAACATCTAATGAGTGACACAGAGTGGCTTACTTTCAGTCTCGCCTCTATCTCACTGCTGGGGATGCTTTCCTACCTGCATCTCATCTAGTGACTGCGTGGCTGCAAAATGAGTTGATTCAGCTCCCTAATCTGGAGAAAAAAAAAATCAGAAAGGATTATTTTTCCATTAGACCTGTAGATGAAACCCGGTGTTTTTGTGGTTGGGAAAACAGCTAGGTCTGACACAAAGGAGGAAGGATGTCTGATTACGTGACTGGATGTTCATGTTTGTGTAACTGGTTGCATCTAGTCAACTGATGATGGGTGGATTTGTGGTTCCTTGAGGGCAGCACAAAACAAGGCTTGGGCCAGAATAACTTCCTCTGGCCAGCCAGAGCCAGCATGTATGGTGACTACTCATGTTCCAGACAAGATGTTTTAGCAAACTGTAGTTAAAAAAAAACCCACCTCTCAATTTTTCTGCCTTTTGGTAATGCTTGGAAAGCTTTTCTTATACTTTGAGATGGCATTGCTTGTCTTTTGTGCCTTAAACTGAAAACCGTTACTCAGATACATCTTGTGTATTTCAAGTTTAAAGCTCCAATATTGGCTAAAGAATATGAATTGGTTAAAGTTTTAAAAACAAAGCAAACCCACTCTTTCAACTGAATAGCAGAAAGGTGGCTTTTGCAGGCTATGACTTAAAGAATTCCCATTTAGTTTCTATGGGATACTTCAGATTTGGTCTTGTTCTTTCGTTATTCTAGCTTTCATGGTGTTGACTTAATCCTTTTCCAGAAAAGTAAAGATGACTACACGTTTAAGCCTAACACACAGAAAGTCTTTTTTTAGAATGCTCTTACAGATGAGACTGATTTTTCTCTGTGCATGTGTGTGTAAACTTAAAATCAGAGCTGAACAGCGAATTAGATAATCCCCTAGAACAGCTGTAGAGCTCGATAGACATTTCCCACAGCTGAGAGTGAGGCTGGACTAAGGGGTAGGACCTGGATTCAGTCATGCCATACCTGAGAAGTGACCTGTGTTGGCTTTCCAGAGAACTGTGTAGCTCTAACCCCGCATCATAAGGTGGGGATTTTTTTGCATGTAGATGATGATGTTGTAATGCAAAATCTTCATTTAGAACCTTAGTCCACATGACTAAGGTAGGCATTTGTCCATAGACATAAAAATGTGCTCAGGACCTTATTTAGTGTAAACTGCACAGCATAGGTAATAGACAGGTAACACATTTCAGTCAATAGTAATTCTGTATCCCTGTGTGATGAGATTTAAGCTACCCTAAATTTTCCCTTTACATAAGTGATGTAGACAAAAGACGGTGATCTCTACCCATCTAGCAACAGCAGATCGTCAGCTCCTCACCCCGACATCTGTCTGTTCTCCAGTGTGTTCTTGGACCTGCTCTTCCCTGGCTTCCTCAGCTGAGCCTGCACAGTCTGGAATGGAGGGGAGAAGGTCCTCTTTCTCCAAGAGACAGCAGAGGCAAGGTTTTGAGGTTCTCTTTTGCCCCTTCATCTTAAGGGTTCCCTTTACTGCTGAGGTTGAGAGAGAGGGAGTTCCTTCTGAAGAGAGAAATATACTGCAGCATATTTGCACAGTCCTTTTCCTTTGCTTGTCCTTTTCAAGGATAAGGTTGGGATGCTGAGAATTGCCTAAAATTGGTTATTGCTGTGATACTTCTCGTTGCTGGAATCCAAGTCAGGCTTTTGCCACCAAGAAGTAAGGAATAAGGAACAGAGTTGTTAGTTACAAAGACAATGGGAAAATTTTAACTATATTATTCATTTGCTTCTGTTCCATATTTGTTAATTTTCCCTGGCTACCCTGGGTGCCTTCAGACTTTGCTAACGTAAAAAGAATGAGTTTCAAATTTTACATAAAAGTATATAAAATTATGTTGAAAACATATAGGCATAAAAGAAGTCTGCTGTGCTTACAGAGCGCGCAACATGAAGATAACACTTATAAGCAAATAATTGGATATTTTATTTGCTGTATTATAATTTTTAGGCAACCACTTTCAGAATTATGTAGGCAAAAGAACTGAAGTATTTTGATCAAGTGCCATCTGGGTTTGCAGGTTGAAATCAGTCAATCTTGTTTTGAGCAATTAGATTCTTCTGAAAACTTCACCCTTAGGATTCCCAGGCCATGGAGGTGATGCACTTCAGTTTCCCCTTTTGGAAAACCTTGGCCTGTATGTTTAAATGGTGCTTGATGGTACTTCATTGCACAAGGGAAAACACAATGCGAGATAACCATTGCATACTTTATTTTTATTTGTGAGAGGAAGATGCTGATTTGGGGGAATTGTTTTTTAGTTAAATGCACTCCCACTTCAGACAGGTTTTTTAGTTTTCTTACAGCTCTCATGCTCAGCTATCCCTTCAGCTATGGATGTTCTAGGTGCTTGGTGGCATCAGAAACATACACCCAGGCCTGACAGACATGACAGAGACCCCAGTGCCATTCAGGAGTGGCATTCAGCTGGAGGAAGTGTGAGATACCCAAAGGTGCCTAACTAGCATTAGACATCTCTGTTTAGGCAACTGAGTCTTGTCCCCGTGCCTTAATCATGAGGCAGGTCATTTGGCTGTAGTAAAAGGTTCGCTGATACCCTGTCTACATAGAAGATTTTCCACAACTGCAAACTATGTCAACCAAAGGATGGTTTGATTGTCTTATCTATTCCATCTGTCATTTTCATATGGCAATTTAATTGTATATGTATTTTAACAAACTAACAATTTAGCTGCATTAGCCTCTTCTCAGATTGCATGTTGCTGAGCTTGGTAGATGCGATTGTATCTTGGTACCTTGATTCAGACATTCATCTTTCAGTGGCACTGGCTGTCTAGTTTCTTAGGTTATTTTGAGAAGTCACTTTAAGGAATAGATAAAAATATTTTTCCAACAAGTAATGATCATGTGGATAGGAGCTTGTCACTGGCAACTTTGAGTATAACTTCTCTTTGCCTGTTTTGACCTCTGACTGCTGACTGCGTGACTCTTGCTCGATCAGACACCCACATGTATGTCTGGCTGGCGACTGCGCTTGCCATACTCCGTAGAGTGCCTCGGCATTGGAAGCCTTACAGACAAAAGATGTTTTGAAAGACGTTACAGCTTCCAAGGCTTTTTTTCTTTCAAAGACCTCAAAGCATTGGGATGATTTGTCATGGGCTAATGGAAAAAAAAACATTTGAGAACTTTCATCCACTTCGTGTCAGCACCAAAATATATATATATAAGGAATAAATACAGGACTGATGGAAGGCCTGGGTTACTGAGAAATGCTTTGGAAAAATTATTTCTGTGATTAAGAAATTAGTAGAGCTTTAAAAAAAAAAATTAAAAGAAAAGGGATGACGCTAGTGACAAAACCAGGCTGCCAGACCGATGAGTCACTAATATGATACAGGGTAGAAATTCTTATCTCTCTATGCTATGGACTGAACACTGTTTTCCTGCTATGACATGACAAAAGAAAATAGTTTGGTAACTCTCTAAATTTACCAGGCAGATCTGTGTTTTAGTTTTTTTGTTCTTGCTTTTAATCAATATGCTTTTACATGGGAAGTACCTTGATGTATCCGGATTTCAGTTGTATAAAAACCTGTATGGGTATTGCAACAGACTTTATGGTAGACCTCAGCAATGTCTAATCTAGATCTAATCTAGAGGTAGACCTCTAATGTCCCTTGTCATCAATGTGTATGTTTTCTGTAGCTTTGAAAATCTGAGAGCTCCATGTTGGTTTGAATATTGCATTAGAGCATGCCAGAAGTCTTGCAACTATTGTAAGTAGTCAGTGGTTTAGGAGTGTATACCACAACTCTTTTCAAGACAGTCACTTGAAAATCTAGTTTGGGGGCTAGGACGGTAACAGAGAAAATGAAAATGTTCTCATCAGATGTTTTGCCACTTTATACTAACTCTCCTAGCCTAGAAAATGCTTGATTGATTTTTGCTCAGGAAGTGTTATATTAATTTTTTTTTTTTTTTAATTTAAAAATAAAACCACAGCTATCAACAGGCCAAATATAGAAGTGGTGATAAAAAGAATCATTCATGCATGGTGTGAAAGAAATAGATACTTCTTAAGGAATATACTTCATTTTCCTTCAACTAAAAGTGGTAGATTAAACATAGTCAGCAAGCAGAACCAAAGCAGTATGCACCAATGTCTCACCCAGGGCTACAGCTGTCATCCTGACTGCTCTGAGCTTTCACATACTTCTAATAACTGGGAAGAGATTTTTAAAAGAAAAGTTTCATGACAAATACAACCATTTCTTCTCTTTTTTTCCTTCTGGTTAGTTGTAAAAAAGTCAGAAGCAGCAGCATGATTTCAGTCTTTTCACCATATGATGTAACTTAAAGCTGATGACGCACAAAGATCACAAAAAGGAGAGCATCAAATCTGCATGACAACAAAACAGAAGAAAAGAACAAATTTTAATTGCATATCTTTTTCACAGACTTTCTCACTAATCATTTAAATTTCTTGGAATTTGTATCCACTCAGATACCAGCTTAGGCATGTGTCTGAAAAGGAGCAGAAAAAAATGTGAAGATTTATACAAGCTATAAATCCACTTGCTCAGCAGTGCAGAAAAGCTAATATGCCTTGTAATGCATTTCCCATTTCTGTTGCATACAGTTTAAGTATATTTAAATTTATGTGCTGGATGAAAGAATTTTAATAGTCTGTATTAGGCAAGAGAAAACTAAGGAGATGAACTGCCTGGTCCTCCCTCTGCCTTTAAAAATGTGGCTTGAATTCCAACCTGATGGAAAGCAACAGGCAAGAATGTCCATTTCTTTCAGGGAGGCCAGGATTTCATTCCAGAAATGATTTCTCAGACTTACAGCAAGAAATGTACTGTTACTAAAATGTAGTCTAACAAAACGCTTGTTTGCCATCAGGAGTGAAAAGTGGGTTTATCCATTTGAAACCGTGGAGGTTGTTTAGAGTAGTAACAGTACAGTGATTTCACTGGAATTTAGTAGCTGGAACAAGCCCTTCCTGACTGTTTTAAAATGGATTGCAATATGTTTATGGTTGCACATGACCTGCTGATAGCATGAACAGTAACTTCTTCTATCAGGCTTTGCAAAGGAGGCCTCATGGCTGCTCACTGGGTACTGAATGCCCACCACGTGTCCTGGTTTTGTGTTGTCACAGGGAGATGTAATTAGACTTGCCATGGCTAGAAATACTGTTGGCCATTTTTCCTATGCATATGTGCATGTGCATTTTAAATGTGACATATCTGTGTGTGGTTTGGTTTCCCATTCCTGGGCAGGTATGAAATACACAAAGATACTACTCTTTCAGCCAAACAAGTACAAGAATAATTGTACAGTATAGAACAATGCCTAGAAAAAACATCGCTATGTGTTTTATTATTACAGTGTTATTACAATGTAATAGTGTATTACATGACATTATCATACAAAACAGGGAATGTATTACTGCAGAGGCCTATAACCATAGCTAAACAGGATATTGAGGTACATAGATGTCTTGCTTCTGACAGTGTTCCTACTATAGCCCTATAGGCACCGAAGATGGACTTAAACTATCCTTGGAGTACCCTGTGCCAGCTAAAATATACAAACTTTGATTATTATGGCCAGCAACAATTGCAATATTTTAGTATATGGTTATGTTCCCAGGTCATTTCTTCAGCATCATTAGAAGAGGAAGTAGTAGAGTTCCTCACTTAAATCCAGATAATGTTAGTGGGCTCTTTCCCCCCCCTCTTTTTTTTAATTTTTTTTTTATTTTATTTTTTTGCTTGGGGCCTGTGACCTTGAACACAGCTTCTGCTGAGGATGATGCTTTGTGAGAGGTGTTAGCTGCGACTCATTCTCTCTCAACATGTGCACACAGGTGAACATGTATGCCACCTCCTTTGTATGCTTCTGGAATCTGAACATTATTTCAATTTTTTTCTCACTTTTACTGTGGCACTTCATCCATTGCAGAATTACTCAAGCTCCCTCAAAGTATCAAGGAATGTACAGCAGTGCTATGTTTTAGAAAGCTGGAAGTAGTAGGTACTTTAAAATGGTCCTACTGGAAAAAAAAAAACAAACAACTTTCTGGTGGTTTTGTTTACCTTGAAACATGCCAGTAGGAGCTTTTAGGATCGCTGTGGCTGTCCATCATCATACTGTCACCTTCACAAATCACTCCACGGTGAAAGAATTGTCTTTTACCTTTGTGGAAAGCAGATCATGGCATACCTGCTATACACGACAAGCCAGCCAAGTGAAAAGTAACAGCTTGCTGCGATGCCCCTGTGTTTCTTCTGCTACATAGAGCTGTGGGCTTGGGAGAGACCTCACAAAAGTTGCTCGTCTCCTCCTGAGCATGAAGAACCCAGACTGGCCCCAGAGGAGGCATCCGACTTGTTCTGCAAAGTATCTGGTGAGGAGATCCCAAAATCCATGCGCAGACTGGCCCATTGATCAGTTAGAAGGCTTTTTCTAAGATACTACTTAACCGTTCCTTACGCTAGTTAAGGACTTTCCTGTCCCTACCCAATGGGACTATCGTGGGTCGGCCGCAGCTCCCCCCACCAGCAGAATGGGGGAGAAAACAGGAGGAACAGGAGCAAGAAAATTCATGGGTCAAAGTAATGACAGGGAAGTCGCTCACCAAGTACTGTTGCATGCCAAACAGACTCGGCTTGGGGAATTTAACTTAATTTATAGCCAGTTAACAAATACTTAATTACTGATTCAGGTATTGGGAAACAAAAAAAGACAAACATTAAAATACTTAGGGGGAAAAACATCTCTCCTTTTCCCAGGCTCGCTTCACTCCAAACCCCTGTCCTCCCCGCTCCCTCATCACAGCCCCGCTGCAGACACCTCTCCTGCGCCTTGTCAGAGCTGCAGGTGACGCTCAGTCCCTTCAGAGAGGCAGTGAGCAGTGCAGGGGGTCGGGGCCAGGACGTCGCAGTTTTTCTGCGCTGCTCCTTCCTTCTCGCACTTTTCCTGTTCTCCACAGGCTGCAAGTCCCTCTGGGGGTGTACCTGCTCCTCATGGAGCACCTCCTCCTCCTCGAGCCTTGGTGTTCCCTCATTCCTTTCTCCTCGGTTGTGGAGCTGGCTAGAGCTGGGCATGCCTGGGATGGGGCAGCCCCTGATCTCTTTTCACAGAGGCCACCCTGCAGCCCCCTGCTACCAAAACTTTTCTATGGACAGCCAATGGTTGATTGCTGTCCTCTATTTTAATTACCTTCTATATATTGAAGATTGTTTTCTTCTTCCACACACTGCCTTTTTTCTCCAGATTAACTAAATGCACTTCCTTCAGCCTTTTCCCATAGGTCTCGTTTCACTTTCTTTTGGATTCTTTACACTTCATCTGTGTCTTTTGTAATAAGTCGTGCCCGAAACTGGATGTAGAAGTTGGCTGAGGACTCGTCTGCCTTTAGAAAATTACATAATTGTGTCTCTTGCCTTACCTCAGACTGTTATTGCACAACAGATGCACATCTTTTGTTTTGCTTGTGTCTGATCAGTTTCTGCTTAACTGTCTCTCCACAGCTTCCTTAATACACAATTAATTTTTCCTTCTGAAGTGCAGTACTAAGCAAATTCTTAGTTTTGTCGTGTTGATTTTGGACAGTCTCTCCAGTTTGCCTAGTCTGTCCTGCAGTGTGCCTGCTATCCCCTTGGGCTTGGAGACCTTTTCCTCTCCCTGTTCAGACGGGACCTCACAGAGCCCCTGTAGCGGGGATCTGCTGCCTCTTCCCCTGCCGCCATGCGCATCAGTGCTCAGTACTCATCTGACTGCACATTGCAGTCTTTCATGTTGGTATTTCAGGCCTCCTGCTTTCCCTCATCAAGTCTCCGTGGTGCCTGTTATACCCAGTACTTTAGGTTGGGCTATGAGGATTTTTAACACTCCCTACTTGTATTTTTCCTTACTTGTCAAATCTGTGTACAGATGCTAAAAATGTTTGGCAGATCTAGTATGCCTCTCCCACACCATTTTGCAAGTGATGGCAATGTTTGGGCAAGGCTCAGACTGACTCCCAGCTGCCCTTCAAAACCAAGGAGCAAGTGAAGAGCATGGCTTTGAGATCCGCATTTCACTGTGCTCTGCTTACCATCGTAGCAGAAAAAAAGTCCTATAATAAGGAATTTTAATGTCTGTTTCAGCCATGGGAACAAAGAAGTATTTTCATGTCGAGGAATCAAATTGGCGGTAGACTGGTTTTTGGAAAGAGGCCACAAGGATGTTACTGTGTTTGTGCCAGCATGGAGGAAAGAACAGTCAAGACCTGATGCTCTTATCACAGGTAAGCTCTGTTCCACCTTTGCTGGTTTGTTTGATACTTTGCACAGCATGAGTGCTACTGCTCAAATGAATAAATCTTTAGAAATGAAAGACTATTATAGAAAGTATCTTTGGTGTAGTAACTTCACTGTGATCTTCAGGAAGGAAAAAGACAAAGCAATGCTCTCTCCAAGTCCTCCTTTTCTGCTTGCCTGATAAATTTTCCATTAACATTGCTACTTATTTCTTGAAGAATGTAATTTCCGTTTTTTAAAACTGTTATACCCATGTAGCATTGGCAGCGAAGAGGTTTGAAGTTAGTGGTTCACTGGGTGATCTTTCTAGTGGTGAGCAGATGCTGCCAGACTAGTCTGTCTGCTGGTCACCTGCAGTGAGTCACTGCCCACGCATGGGGTTACAGGAATTGTCCTGACAGAAAGGGAACAGTTCCCCTTTTCATCGTTACTATTAACAAGTGAGACAGCTTTTGAAAATTTTAATTTTGAATGTGTTTCTCTAGAAAAAAAAATCGGTGTATAGGTACTTATTTCCTGATCAAACTAATTGATTCTCTGTGAAGGCTGGAGAGTCGTCCTCCCTCTGCCCTAAAGTTGAAGCAGAGGAGAATCTGGGGTTAAAAAAAAAAAACTAGAATTTAGGGAGGGAGAAGGGATTGGGGTTTGGGGGTTTTTTGGGTTGTTTTTGTTTTGGTTTTTTTTTAACTTGGCTACCTTGAAAGCAGGGGAAGCTTTTGAGAGTAGTAGCTATGGCTTCTAAAAGAGTATGGAAGCATGTTTTGATTACCACATGCATTTTCAAGTGTCTGGAAAGATCTTCACAACACTTCATTTCATTTGCTTGATTGCTACTAGACTATATCATGTTGATGCAAGAAAATATTTGGAAAGCTGCTGTTCTCCCCTCATCACAGACAGTGTGCAGCCTTTCTCTTGGAGCCTTTCTCTTTCACTGTACTAGTGTTTGAGGTATGAGAAAAGCATTGGCTAAGTAGTAAAGATTTGGCTATTTAGAAATAAATTGTGACATCTCCGAGCTGTGGACAGGGCTAGAAGCCCCAAAAGGATTTTCAAGAAAGTAGCAAGACTTAGAATTGACCAGTTGTCTAGCAATGAAAAATCAGTTTGCCGTGTGTCATCATGGACCCTGAAAATGGGAGGAAGATCAAAGCAGGTTATCTTCTGTAACACAGAGGTTCTTCAGTTTTCTTATCAGGATGCAGGAAGCCTGTTTGCTACTAGCCTTGAGAAATACATTGTGCTGACACTCCATTTCCAGAGATACACACCTGAAATATGTGGCCACCTGGAATTTTGGAAGAGTCTTAGATGACTAATGTAAGGATGGTTCTAGACTGTCAGTATTCATGAGAAGCTTCTTGGACTAAACAACAGCTGCATCTTTCTTATTATTACCTACCAATCATTACATGGCAGATTTTTTTATTCTTTCTTAGTGGGGAAAAAAAGTCACCCTCCATCATACTCCTACTCATCATTTACTGCATGGCGGGGGGTGGGGTGTGAATACAAAAAGGTTGGATTTCATTTAAAATCTTTTGCTTTTTCTACTAAGCAGATAAATGCTTGTATCAAATATATTGCTTATATGTAATATTAATGCTGTATTTCTTCCTGTTGGAGTCTTTTTTTTTTTTTGAGATGGAACATGTTCCCTGTTAAGTTTCTTGTGTTACAAAACAGTTGAGTTATTTGAGATCTCAACCATTATTAAAAGCCGTGACTCATATTCACTGCGCAAGCATCTTCTGCCATTTTAGATGTTGCTTAGCTTTAGGAGAATCAATACAAGGGGTATGTGCCTCAGTGCTAGGTACAACCTCCTTAGTAGCCTGAGCCCATCTTTCAAAGCTCCTTGGGATCTCCAGGTTCCACACAAAGAAAGAGAAAATGCTTTTGGATAGGTGATTGACAGACTGTGTAGGAAAAGAAGGAATTACATAAAATGTTAAACATGCTTATTTATCAGGATTAAAGAGAAATGTGTTTGGATTTGATAAGACCTTGTATATAAATTTGTAAACCTTTTAAGGAAAGATACATGCTGAACTATTACTGGAGGTAAAACAAAAACCAAAACCACATTTGCTGTTGGTTACAAGATGGCATCAGAGGTCTTTTTAGGGGATGCTGTTAATGTTTGTGAAGATCTTGAGTGTTTGTACAGAATGTGGGTTTTCTAGTCCTTGAGGGTACTAGTAGTAACCCGTTCTCTCGGTAGGCAGAGACCTTTATGAGACAGTCCCATTAACATGGGCTACTGGAATTATTTCAAAAGATGTTTCTTGCTGGGTACCACAAAGATGTGGAAGAGGTCTGTCTCTACCAAGGAGCTCAGTTACGGGAAACCCTTGGCTGTACTTGGGTGTAGTCGTCCTATTCGCTGAAACCTTCAGTAATGTTTAAAACCACCCCTTCAAACAGAGCTTTTCACAGACATTTTGATAAGTAGTGTTTCTTTTGAACCACAGCAACATGAACAAGGTCCCCTGTGTTAGTCTTAGAGAAATGGTGTGGAGAAGGTTTTGATTTGTTTGTGGGTTTTTTTGAAAGTATTGCCAGTTGCCTGCTGACTGTAACTTCAAATATCATATATCACACACCTTCTGCTGGACTATAACCATTTAAGACTTGTTTAGTCCTAAATGCTTGGATTTTCTTCCCCAAATCTAATATCTTTGGAGATTAAACTAATATCTTTTTCTTTTCTTTTTCTTTTTTAACTTTTGATTCTTATTCCTTGTAGATCAAGAAATCTTGCGTAAATTAGAAAAGGAGAAGATTCTGGTGTTCACACCATCCCGCCGAGTGCAAGGGAGAAGGGTGGTATGCTACGATGACCGATTTATAGTGAAGTTGGCCTTTGATTCAGATGGCATCATTGTTTCTAATGATAACTACAGGGATCTAGCTAATGAAAAGCCTGAATGGAAGAAGTTCATAGATGAACGCTTGCTGATGTATTCATTTGTTAATGACAAGTAAGTCATTCTATCTTTATATGTGTCACTAAAATAACTGAGGAAAGGACAGTTTGAAGACTTGTATGAATTTCTTATGTTACACCCAAATTGTTAGGTACATGTAGGAAAACAGGAGGAATAGTTGATCATAATTTGGTCTTCTGATTAAAAGTATTCGAAATCTGGTTTTTGCTAGAGCTTTTTTATAACAATATTTTTATATTTTTTATGCAATTTTAACTCTTTTGGTGTATGCCAATGTATATGCTATATTTGATGTATACTATGGTATAATATTCCAATTCTCTTGATATACTGAGACAGCCTGTGGTTTTTGAGTGCCTGTGGTTAGACTCCTAAATACTAGAGTCATAGAAAAACCCATGTTGGAATGAACCTCAGGAGATCTCTAGTTCAACTGTCTGCTTAGATCCATCTAGGGTATCTTCATACCCTGGCATACAGATCAACTGCAGTTACTACTGATGGCTTCTTGTAGTGGGAGGGACTTGGTACTCTGCCAAGCAGACACCTGTATTTGAGTGCCTAAATACTGATGGAGGAGTCCTAGACAATCAGCACAGTTTTGCAAAGTTAGTTGTGGCATTTTAAGAAATTGCTGCCTGTATTGCTGCCCTTACTTTCACTTAGGAATGGGTTGTGTGCAGCCCTGGTTTGCTGCAGAGCAGTCAGCAGAGCTAGACTAAAGGTGTCTGAAGCAGACTAGGAGTGTCCACACAGTCTATTTCTATGACTTATGTCTCAGGCAGTACCTGTAGCAGAAAGGTGGCCTTTCAAAACAGCTCTCAAAATACCCAGGCTTAAAAATGTCAGCATGGCAGGTTATGGTGTAGGACACAGCCATGAGGTTCTTGGTCATTGCATGAGGAATATAAAAAGGCTTGCTTGCTTCCATGATACTTTTTTTTTTTTTTTTTTTTTTTTTTGCTTTATAGATTTATGCCTCCTGATGATCCTCTTGGCCGCCATGGTCCAAGTCTGGACAATTTTCTTAGGAAGAAGCCTATTGTGCCAGAACATAAGAAGCAACCATGTCCATACGGTAATTTGATTTAACTTGTCAGTTTTTCTGTACTGCTGGGACTGGGAACCAAGCTCCTGCTTTACTTTAACACTGCCAAAAATAAAAGCCTTTTAACAGAGGTTTTTACATTGTTGTCTTAACCTGAGAATGGTTGAAATAATGAACTGATGGTGGAAACTGAAGTGCTTTTTTTTCATGTGCTAGTTAGAGAACATTTCTGTCTACTAGCTGAACTAAAGGAGCATAAATTGTTCATAGGAATAGATCCAAAACAGCACCTAAATTCTGCAGGTTCCAGAAAGCCTTTTTCTAATGTGATTTGGTCATAAGACATCAAAGTTTTCTTCCAGAAAATTGACTGAGCTGTTAGAAGTTTAGCTACTGAGCATCCCTACAGGCACACCACCATCTTGACTGAGCTGAAACCTGCTGGTCTTACGACTCTGTGGGACTTTCCTGTTAAGTTTTCTGCCTGTATATCTCCTTGGCCCAATACAGCAGGTGTGTACAGACACACTGACAGTGTCATGTTCAGCTCAAAATGTGGCTGGTAGTGTTGGTCTGCCTTCCTGGAGCACTAGCTGCAGCACACTACCACTGCCTCTTTTTCCCCACAATACAAGAGAGGAGACCTTAAATCTCACCCTGCATCACACAAAACTATTTGCAAGATCTTTCAAATCATCAGTAAAACTTTAAATGAGGGGCATTTCCATTGTTTGATGATTAGCAGATTTTGGTTGAAGGGTTTTTTTATCTGATTATGTTTGTATTAATAGGGAAGAAATGTACCTATGGACACAAATGCAAATACTATCATCCAGAAAGAGGAAATCAGCCTCAGCGATCTGTAGCTGATGAACTTCGTGCCATGTCTAGAAGCACAGCTGCCAAAACTACAAGTGAAGGAGGACTGGTAAAAAGCAATAGTGTTCCCTGTAGCACTAAAAATGATGGCACTTCTGAGCTGAAGCGTGCTGCTCCAAAGAGGCAATCGGATCCTAGTATAAGGACTCAAGTCTATCAAGACTTGGAGGAAAAGCTTCCCACCAAAAACAAATTGGAAACCAGGTCTGTACCTTCTTTAGTTAGTATACCAAGTTCCACTACTGCAAAACCCCAAAGTACTGCACCTTTAACTAATGGCCTTCCATCCGGAGTTCACTTCCCACCTCAGGATCAAAGACCACAGGGACAGTATCCTACAGTGATGATGGCAACCAAAAATCATGGAACGCCAATGCCTTATGACCGGTATCCAAAATGTGAGTCTCCTGTGGATGTAGGGTATTACTCTATGCTGAGTGCATATTCAAATCTAAGTATATCTGGTCCACGTAGTCCTGAAAGGCGCTTCTCTGTGGACACAGATTATAGGATTAGCTCTGTAGCTTCCGACTGCAGCAGCGAAGGGAGTGTTAGCTGTGGCAGTAGTGATTCCTATGTGGGTTACAGTGATCGGTCTTACATGAGTTCACCTGACCCACAGCTAGAGGAGAACTTGAAGTGCCAACATATGCACCCCCATGGCCGCCTTAACACCCAGCCCTTCCTACAGAGCTACCACGAGCCTCTCACACGAGTGCAAAGCTATAGTCATGAAGAACCAAAGCATCACCACAAACCTCCAATTCCGTACATGGCTGTGCATCTACAGCATCCAACAGTCGGTGCTCGTTCTAGTTGTCCGAACGACTACTCTACATCTCAGAGTTCATCACATTCAAAGACCATGCATCTGGGCAGAGCCCTGGTGTCCACGAGAATAGACAGCATTTCAGACTCGCGTTTATATGATAATTCTCCGTTAAGACACAGAAAGCCTTATTCTGGCCAAGATGGGCTTGGAAGTTGGGATAGGCAGAGTTATGGGATGGATGCATATGGCTACCGCCAGACCTACTCCTTGCCAAGTAACCCCACACAGCCGTGTTACGAGCAGTTTGCCTTCCAAAGCTTACCTGAACAGCAGGACCAGACCTGGCGCGTACCTTACTGTGGAATCCCGCAAGACCCTCCAAGGCACCAAGACACCCGGGAGAAGGTTTACATTAACCTCTGCAACATCTTCCCCCCTGATCTTGTGAGGATCGTTATGAAGAAGAACCCTCACGTGACGGACGCTCAGCAGCTCGCTGCAGCCATCTTAGTGGAAAAATCTCAGCTAGGTTATTGAGAGATGATGCATCTTTGTGGTGTCTAGTAGTTTTCAGCTCAGCTCTAATGCTGAGGGAGGTTTGCTACAATAGCATTTGGGATCTCCTTCTCAGCAAGGAGGTTATATAGTAATCCATTTATGTGAAATACTGTATCATGGAGTCTGTATGTATAGCCCCATGCATCGGAAGTACCAGATATGTTTTGTGTTCTAGTTTGAAAATTTTTAAATGGCTATTTTCACAGCTGGAGAATGTTCCAGTTTAAATTAATATATATATATATATATATAGAAAAAAAATCTGTGGTCTCTGGTTATAATCTTTGGTGCATCAGGGGTTTATATGCAGCACTTTCTATCCTTGTTACATGTTGGGATTTTTAGTTTCGTTTTTTAACTCGCTGGATGTTTGTCCTTGGGCTGCATGGTATTAAAACAACCTGCAGAAAGAGGATTTTGCTACTTCTGGCAGGCAATTTTCAAGCCAAGTTTTTGAACTTTTTACAACACCATAAGTATGTATGTATGTTTGTTTGTTTGTTATTGTGAGCTTTTTTGTGCTATAATCTATTTATAGGAAACAAAGATTTACTACAGCACTGACTTCATTTTTTTTAAACAAATAATTAAGTTACCAGTTAACAGTGAAATGGGTAACAATATATTGGTAATTTATAGTATGGCACTTTTCATTGCTTGCTTTGTTTTGTTTAAATAGTTACATGTTTGTTGATGCAGTCGATTAGGAAGATCAGATGCAATCAGAGGAGGAAAAAAACCTTTTTTTTTTTTTTTTTTTCTTTTTAAACTAACTTATGGATAAGGTAAAAGCCTTATTGCCTGCTTTTCCCAGGTGCTGAGGATTTGCAGCCCCCTTTGAACCTAACACAAGCTGCAAACACTCAGAATGTCCCTAAACCAGGCCACCCTGTTTCAGTTCCCGTGTGTTGTTACCCAGCTTTGTGTATTTCTGGTCAGTAGAAGGGGGCCTGAAATAGTAGGGCCCTGTTTAGTTGTTTCATGTGTTTCTTCTTTGTATTGCTGCACAAGTGTACTGGATAAAATACGCTTTTCATAAAATATTTACCTGTTTTTAAATGAATTTAATTATCTCAATGCAAGTTTTGTATTTAAGATACTGTTTGATTTTTCTTGCTATTTATCAAGGCTGGCCTGAAAAGGTTTTGTGTGTTGAGGATATGCAACTTTTTTTAACTGCACTATAGTAATGATATTGTAGCTCAAAATAATAACTTAAACTTTTTTTTTTTTCTTTCTGTTTTGGTTAGTGAGGGGAGGGTTGCGGGGAGAGAAGATACTGTATGTGTTCCTGAAGTTAGGTTTTGGCCTGTTGCATCGTATAGGCCTGATTCTTGCCACAAATAGTGTAGTTTTAGAAACAGACAAACCAAGTCTGGTTTAGTATTAGTAAGGGATATTTCTGGTTTTAAGTCATGGGTTTTACTAGCACCTCGTAAACTTTTTATATATATATATATATATATATATATAAAAAATAGAAATAGATTTTGCAATTGATGTCAGATGTACTTATGTGACTGCCAACAGTTTTAGGTTTCCATCCATTGTAACAATGTTCAGTGTTAAAAAAAGAAAAATCACTAGTTTACACTATTACTGCTGATAATTTTGGTACACTTGCTGGAATTTAAAGTAAGGCCCTGAAGAACCAGAAAGTACCTTTTACAGTTGATACAAATTGTATCTTTTTAACTGAGAACTATTTTGATTTGTAGATTTAGTAGAAACAGAAATGCGTAACTATAACTAGTCTTTTGGGCAACATTTTATCCCTTATTTAAAAATTAGAGATTTCAGACATAGAATAGACTTAGGCAAGTAAAAGTAGGTATTTATTTAGGTGTCTGTCTGGATTTCACATATTAAAAAGAAAAAGGAAACTATTGGCATCTTCTTCCTTCTAAAATCTTTGTAGTGGGAACTCACTAAAATAAAGGTAAAATGCTGCCTGAAAATGATGTCCAAGCACCTTTGAATACGAAGACGTTTTCACTACTTGTGTGACACCGTGTGTTGCAGCGAGTAGGGTTTGGGTATACAGTAAATGCTTCTAAAGAGCATTGTGCTTATAGACATATCCAATAATCTGAACCATGTTCAGCAAACCAATTCAGGACGTAGTGCTCATGCAGCTTCCACTGCTGACGTGCTGCGGGATCTGCCGTCGCCTGTCCCTGCGGCGATACCGGCGGGGCTCTACGCCATCTGTCCTGCGTTGTCTGTTTAGGGAGAGGACCTCTTCACCTGTGGCATCAGTATTTCCCTGGATTTGGTTGGTGGCCATCCGTAGAGCATGTTATAATGTAGAGATCGATGCAGCGCTGACGCTGAGGTTTGGACTGGGAAATGGGTCTCATCTTAGTTGTACGCTAAGATTTTTTTAAATTGAATTACACTTAAGTACTACACCATAGTGTAGATGTAGCTGTTTTAATAATGCAATTATTCTATTTGTGTTTTTAATGGGTTTCTACATTTATTTTTTTATGTAGGAATTTAGGTCTGCCAAAAATTGAATTCCTTTAAGCATGAACAGAAACATGTATGTAATAGAAGCATTTTGTCTTTTTCCCTATCACGTGAGCATCAGAATGCTTCCTACCATGTACATGTAGCAGTCTGGCCTAGAGTACTGGATCAGCAGGCTTAGCCACGTTGTTCAAACGGTGCGAGGAGATGCGTGGGACTGTGTGCTGCAGCGCCCAGACCTGGGTTATCAGTATTGATTGCCTCTGCGTACGTTTAATGCAGTATTAAATCCCTGAAAGTGTGTTGATTGCTAGAAAATTCCTGTAATAGGTTCTGTGCTTTGTACTCAAGCACTAAAAATGCTTTAAAAATACAAGAACAGGGGTAATTTGGTGGTTTTTAATGTTGTGCAATGATGTGCTAGTTCCCCTTAGACACTCTTACGTTGGGTAAAGCAGATCTACTGTGGACAAAATATTGGCCTTGATATTTCCTTTGTTTTTGCTGTGATCTTAGAGAGAGTGGAGTTGTGTGTGAACTCCATGATAAAGAGATCAGTCTATATATTTAACAGCCTTTAGAGAGGACACCAGTAATAAACATGAATGCAATGATACTGGTCAAATACTACATTTGTCAATGTAATTGCCTTGATGCAAATAACTGAACTGTAACATCCTGTGTTACTGAAACAGTAAAGGTAGGTCAGTGACACTGTCTTTGACCCAGCTGAGTGCTAGAATTGCAGTGAAGGGTTAAGTACCTTCAAGTTAGGCCTGTCCCACTGCAAAGAAGAGGGCAACACTTTCCCTTATCTTCAGTACTTGAGAGTTGTTTTGTTACTTAGCAGAAACTCTGTATTTTTAGATACAATCGCAAGCTATTATAGCTGCATCAGTAATAGTATATAGATACACAGTATTTTGAATGCATTTACATTGGGCACCTGCCCACAACTGTTTTGTATACAACAACGTGTTGCCAATATTTAGAGTTTTTAAATATGTCCCATGGATACCTAACTTGGAGCTAAATATGCCCAGGCTATGACAGTATTCATCACTTTGTTGTCTTTTTTTTTTTTTTTTTTTTTTTAAACAGGTGTGTGTGCATATATATGTATATACACACACATATACTTGGCAAGTGGGTTTAAGACTACTGCTAATAGTCTGAGGTAAGATCACATCTTTTCAGGTGTCCTATTTTCTTTGGAATGTCTGAATTGTAGCTTGGTCATTCACTGCAAAATAGCTCTGGGGAGAGCCAAAAGCCTGATATGTTCGTGTGATGCCCCAAAAAGAAGGCGTGCCAGTCTGGTGAAGCCCTCGAAGGGGACTTTTGCAGCCTCAAAGTATGTGGACTGTTGTGGAGCTGTTGATGATCTGCTGTGAAAGTCATAGCTAATGGTGAACACTTTTCCAAAAAAATCAAAGCTATCGGTATAAACCAGAGTACCTCACTTGGAACGGAAGCTGGAGACGTTTGCCGCAGCAAGGAGAGCGCCGGAGGACTAAATGCCTTGGGTGAGAGATACCGCAGCGTCTTGCCTCAGTAAAAGACTACCAAAACGTTTATCAGTTGATGGTTTGACCAAGGTATTTTCGATGTGTAAAGCTTGAAAAATGAGACACAATGCTTTCATACTCTCTGGAGCATTTAGAAAAATACCCAACTGACTTTTCATTGCTACTGAAAATTTAAAATACTGTGCAATTAAAGAGACCATTTTTAAAAATAAAAATAATTTAGAAGTTATTTATTTTGATTTACAGTGTGACTCTTGCTAATTTATTCCTTGCATTATAAGGCTGTGGTGGAGTGCTGTTTATATTTTTTATTTATCATAGGAACTAAAACTGCCAAGAGGAAAAAACAATAGATTTAAACTTAAAATTCTATGGCCTTGTTTTGTTTTTTTATAAAAGGGCTGAGGTTTTATAAATGTCAAATCATGTGTTTTATATACTTTGTAAATTTTAGAGAAGTATAGTTTGACTTTTGTTCAAATTAAATATGCGTATGCACATTGTTTAGACTAACCATGTAACTAATCCTAAAATCATCTGTGTTAAATGACTGTTCTAGCTAACCTTTTGCTAGGTAATGTGAGAGATGTTCAGACTTTATCTTTAGATGTTTTTGAATACTTTTCATATATCTTAAAGTTTCATCAGAAACTGGTGATCTAGTAATCTAATCACATGTGAAATGTCTGTTTGCCTGTGAATCATCCTGCCATATGCTGGGTTTTCCTTGTAGTGCATTACAAGGTAATACACTGGTACATGTCAAGTATGTAGGAGATCTTTATAAAGGCACTATCAAATACAGTGTGTTGTTCATAGTTACAAATATACTTTAAATAACTTTCCAGCTTCCATTTTCAGATCTTAAAGGGTTGTCATAACTTGTGCGTGAAGTGTTTATTACTCTGTCTACTCTTTAAGCTAAATTGCAATAGTTCTCGTCCCCTCTCTTGGACTTAGTAGATGTTGGAGGGCCCAGTTTCCTGAACACTTACATGTATGCCTGACTTGAGCCCAAGTACTTGCATGGGCTAATTTTAGTGTCATTAGAGAAGCCCAGAGTAAAACTGGTGTGTGTTTAAGTGTGGGAGGGCTAGGCTGGAGCACAGCTGGGGAGGCGCCTGCTCCCAGAAGGAGGGGAGATCTCACTGGTGCTGACAGGTCATTCGGTCGGGATTGCATGTTGTGGTTGTTGGGACCACCTACAACCCAAATCTACTTAGATATTTAAGCACATCCATCTTCAGTGTTTCAAAGGTGTAACAATCTACTCTTCACCTTGTAAAACAAAACCGCTCCACTTTTTGTAGAACTTCCTTTTTTCTTTTGGTCTCAGATGAAGTCTAATTTACCATGTTAGGTTGGCTGGTTGGTTACTTTTTATTTATCTGAATGACATTCTTAATGAAACTGATATTTAAGAACTGTTTTACCAGCATATTACAGAACATCCTGCAAGGAAACAGAAATGCAGATACAGCAGCAATAATTGTGTTTTGTAGTTCTTTTCCCCCTCGTTATCTCTGTACTTGTGTTGAGTAGGTAAGATTTTAATACTGTCCTGAAGTCCACTCCAGCAAAAACATTAGTTAAAAACAATGTTTGGACTACTTGATAAAGCAATTGTCAAACTGGCTCTTCATTCCTTCACTGGTTGTTCTGTATTATTTCTGTGATGTGACTATTCACATCTTAAAACCACCTTCTACACCATACAAAAAAAAAAAATGTACATGGATTCTGCTTTTAGAGAAAAAAATAAAGATTCATTTTCCTTATTGATGGGCTGGTTTTGTTTCATAAAAAAAAAAAAAAACAACCACAAACCACAAAAAAACTCAAGAGCAGTGAGTTATAGACAGCTTTGTGTTCCTGTCTGCACAACAAAACTGCTCACTTTCAGTAAGTTTACTCGGGGAGTTTCAAACATATAAGTGGTTACAGATTGTCTGTTCATTTTTAATGTTGTAATTTGTAATTAATAGGCTGTTTCCTCTCAGTTTGCTTACTAAGAAAACTAAAACTCTGGGGTTAAGTAGCCACATCAGTCATTTAGTAGCAGAATTTGGATTTAGATGTTGTGCCAGTGGACCTGGTCTCCTTTCAAGTACTGCTACACATTTATTCATCTTCCACTGTGTAATTATTAGTGGCCTAGCTCTGAATATCATGGGGTAAATAGAATGGAATAGAATTTAGAATAGAATAGTTATCATCTGATGAATGCAAAGATACAGCAGAAGCTGCTATAAGCTGTGATAAAATGACTACTGAGAGTACACGGAGCTGTTGAATTTTTGCCAGATTGCAGTGCCTGGCTAGGGCCAGCATGCCAAACTTGCTGGGACCCCGTTCCTTCCCTCTCCAGCCCTACATGCGGGCACAGGCACGGGCACAGGCACAGCGTGCCAGCCCTGCCACAAGGAGCGAAGCGGGGAGATACCGGTGCAGATGGAATGAGCAGTTGGCCTAAAAACCCCATAGTGTTGCCCTTCATCAGTTGTGACCACTGGTAATTTGCTTAATGCGAATGTTTTGCACAGCTGTGAACATCTGCTGTTTTACTGTATCCAGCCTGAGCGCATCATGCGACTGTGCCTCCTTTCAGGGCAAAGGGAGGCACTGGAGTGAAACGTGACGGTCCCTCCCCAGCAGCTGGGTGGAAATACTACAGCGATGTACCTCCGGGGATGCTGATCTCAAAACTCATCATGGTGCGCACGAACCGTGACTGATCCCATCGGCAGCGGAGCAGAGGAGCGATGGGAAGCTGCGTGCACGCAATGCGAGGGGAGGGAGGGAAGCGCTCCCTGGCTCGTGGGGTGAGGTGGTCCCAGCCCAGGAACTACCTGTGCTGCCTGCACCACCCCCGGTACGCTGCGTGGCTTCAGAGGGGGGTTCCTTTGCAAAGCGCCGGAGTGAGGCTGCTTGGTCTCTTAACATACCGGTTTGTGCTTGCAGTGCTTTTTTCTGATCTGCTGCTGGACTCTGAGCACTTCTGTTGCCTTGTTGTCAGAAGTCAGGCTGGGGTATTGCTGGCCCAGGCGCTCCCGTTGCCTTCAGCTCAGCTGAGCCTTCACGCTCGCCACATGGACATACATCATTTTTTTCTGTTTGAATTGTCGCAGCTACTTTTCAGTAAATCAGTGCTTGGAGCTTGAGCAAAGACTGTGTATGTAAACAGAGAGAAGGCTCAGGGTGGATGATGATGTCTCCAGCAGGAGGAGATGGATCGATGACCTGAAGTGGTTTCCTTGGCTGCTGATCTGCACAGCGCCATCAGTTTCTTTGGCCAGCTGCTTAAAAGTCTCTCTCTAAAGCATTTGCGTTGTGACTCCACATGATAGATCCAGAAATCTTCTATTATTTGCAGTAGATGAGGAAATTAATTAAATAGCATGGTCTGCACACTTTCCCTTACACTTTCAGAAATCGTATCATACTACTCACCTGGCAAGAAAATGCAATTTTGGAGGGCAGAGGCTCCATCCCACAAAGCACAAGTACAGGAAGGACTCACTTTATGGCCTCAGAGGTGCAAGTTAGTTCTGCTGTATTTATCAGGCTGAGCAGCACTGTCTGAAGACCCTATGTGCATGTCTCCAAAGGGCCCATCCTCCTCTGCTTGACCAGCAGCCTCCACCCAGATGAGCTAAGGAGAAGACGGGTTGCTTTTCCTGCAAGTCACTGTTCTCTTGAAGACACTGCTTAGGGTAAGGGAAGAGAAAAAAAAAACACATTTCATCCATTTCTGATGCAGAAGCAAACTGCAGGCAGGAGATAACGTTGACATTGTGGTGCTCCAAAGCTGAGAGTTGCAACTCCAAGGATCTGAGGAGCAGAAGGTAGGGTTGGGTGGATGTCCAAAGCCCAACTACAACCATCAGCTTGTTGTCCCTGCAAAGAAAGCCTGGGGCCTGGAGCACATCCAGAGCTTGGGTCATAAGCCCAGTACAAAATCTAATAAACACATTATAACTTTTCTCTGCCACTTAGTTGTTTAGCACATTGAAGTTATTTATTTTATAAAGGAAAGAAAGATAGTTGCTGCTTCCCTGGTTGCATTGCTGACTTCCCTGTTTGACTCTCGACCATAGGATGCTCCAGCTTTTGCTCTTGAGCTGTGGGATGGTACCTGGTGGGGGATGCTGGGTGACCATCATGCTCTTCGTTCCCCTGAGGGGGGCAAGCACCTCCAGAGCCCAGCTTCTGGCTGCAAGTGCCCTAAAAATTGCATAATTACTGAACTCAGGGCTTATGTTTATAGTTGTGATGCTGCATTCAGCCCACTGCAGCACACAGAAGTAAAGATCCATACAGTATGCTCATCAGTGGCAGTGTTGTTAAACACTGAGGGAAGTGCAGTAGAAGTGCTGATCTTGACCGAGCTGCTTTAAACATCAGTATTCCCAGTTGTAACTCCCCTTCAGTGAGACCTCACAGCCACTACCAGTTGTGCTCATTCCTTGTTTTTTGAGGAAACCAGTATGCTGGATAATTCAGAGGAATTGCAAAGCCGCAAGCGTGATTTGGCACGTCCCTGGACATGCTGGTTTCTTCATAGGTGGTTTGCTGGCACAGGTTGGATTTCATTTTATGAGATTGCTTCAAGAATGCCAAATCCAGCCTTTTTGTTGCTCAAGACACTGAGCTGCTGGTGCTTGTGTAATCTGGCTTGGTCTCTTTGGATGGTGGTCACACGACTGCCTGAGGCCTCTCCTCCGTAGCTCCGATTTCTCCCTTGGGCTGACCAAGGAAAGCGAGTTTCCCCTGTGCAGTCAAGTTTTTAAGAAGTCCCATGAGGATCTGCTTGCCTGCATCACACAAGGCCCACTTGGAGAGTCTGTTTGAAGGTTACAAATTTCTCTTGTGATGGCTTTATCAAAAGTCCATGTGAGCCTGACAGGCATCACAGTGGCTCCTGATGCAGGTTGAAGTGATGTTATGTTGGAGATGAAGGGGCTCTGTCAGTCATCCTGGAGCTGAAACTTGAACTAGACAACCCGCACGACCTTGTCTCGAGGAGCTACAAGAGAGGCTGTTGTACAACCACACAGGGATGCTCCTTGCAAGACCATTTCCAAGCAGGACAAAGCATCACTTTGGCTGCTCCGGGCAGCATTCTCCAGCCTTGCAGGATCTTTGAGCTCATTCTGCACTGAAGAAATGGATGAGAGATTTTCTGCTCCAGTACGTGAACTGCCCCCTTTGCTCCAAAGGTTTGCTGTGACTGTAGAGAAAAGCTGGCAAGGAACTGGGCACATTAGGAGCACATGCATTAAATACCACCATCATCTGCTCTTCAGCGTAACAACAGAGGAGTTGTGTTCAGGACCCACACCTGAGACACCCAGCATGGCAGAAGCAGCAGCAGCAGTGTTGAAAATGATTGACATTTCCTGCACCGATCAGGTTTATCGCACACCCTTGTTTCACTGCGCCTTCTCAACCACACCGCAGGCTCCCAGAGGGAGTCCTACAGCCACCAGCAGGAAGGAGCTGCTGCCCTGCATCGCTCTGCCCATCCCTGGGGATGTCTCCAACCCACAAAGCTCTCCAAGGAGAGCTTGGGAGAAACTCCAGGCTGAGGAGGATCTGCCTAAGACCAGCTTGACCCAGGAGACCAGTCCTCACTGGAGTCCCACAGGGTAGGACTGGGGGTGGGTAGAGGAGCAGGGGTGCCCCACTCTCACCAGGACCAACAGCTGGGTACTGGGAGGTATGCAAGAGCACCCCGTGGTAGGTATGCAGAAGATGTTCCTGGTGTCACTCTATTTAATGGCCTCCACAGGAAGGGTTGGTTTTTTTTTTCCTCCCCCTGCCCCCCCTTGAACTTGCCAACAGCAGCAGGTAGGTACAACAGAAATCAAACGCTGCTATTAATTTACATGAGCTGGGTGAAGCATAAGCAAAAGGAGTGTGGGAGATAAGGAGCTGGAGATGAGCATTTGCCAGGCAGGTTCCTTAAGGAAATCACCTTACAGAGATCCCCAATTGCACCCTGGAACCGGAGCTGTCACAGTGGTTTGGGTGACATGCAGCCTGAAAAGGGGAAAATTGCATTGGGGTCTTGCCAGGGGTGCTTGGGAGGCAGGGAGAAGGAATTTGGTTTTCATCCACCTATACAAAGCTTTCAGGTACGCACAAACATGGATTTAATTTATATTTTGCCAATTTCAGAAATAGAAATATTCTTTTTTTTTTTTTTTCCCTTGGGGGGGAAAGAACTGAATTCAGTAGCAAAACTCCCTGTGTCGGGCAGTGTGTTTTCCTACCTGCTCCCCCACCTCACAGACCACAGCAGCAGCTCTTGCTGCTCCAGCAGTTGTTGGTGACTCTGGCATGAGCCACCTATTTGAAGACTGACTATAACCACTGACCTGCTGGGGCTCAGACCCAGTTAAATGTTTTTCTGGGGGGGTGCAGACCACAGTGGCCCTCAGCACTAACCTGCCCCCCGTGTTCACAGGCTGAGGCTCTGCCCTGGTATCATCACAGTCACCATGGCCAAGGAGAGGCAGATGCTCCAGGAACTGCAGAGAGGGATGATGTATGAAATAAATCAACAAACAAACATAACAAGAAGAAATGAGTTTCCCTTGGCTCCTTCTGCAACAAAGCGATTTAATTAATGCTGAAACTCTGTGCACACAGGACACAGCAGAGCTGCTCGTGGTTGGCACGGGCTACATCTATAGAACTATTTCAGAGAAAGGAAAATGTCAGCATGATAAAAATGGCAAGTGTTAGCGTGCCACGTGCTGCCAGGAAATGGGGCTGCTACCCTATTCTAAACCTGGATCAGACTTTTAATGAAAGTTAACTTGTTCACCCCACCCTTTTCTTCTGACATTTAAAACTAATTTAGTGGGATACCACCCCCCTGCTGAGGGCCAGCAAGCACTGCCATAGGAGGCTGCCAGTGTTGGGGAGGCATGCAGGCTTTCATTCACTAACTTGCCAGCACACATCAACTGCTGAAAGCAAAGCAGCAGCAGAGCTTCAGTCATGCCATCACAGAAACTGGGAAAAAAAACCCCAAATGTATGTAGGTTTACGATATTGTCCTCCGCAGCTGGGGCAGCGAGGCGGCCAAGACCTGGGACCCAGGATGTCTGCACCCCAGCCACTGTGTGCCTGCTTGCCCCCCACCAGCTGCAGCCCAGCTGCTTTCAAAGCCAGACCCTGCTGCAGCCACAAATGCAAAGGCTACTTGTGAAATTAGAGGAAAAACCCATGATGAACTTTCACAAGGACCAGCAAAGTCACTGGCCAGCCACCAAGTGTGGAAATAGCACAGAGGCGAGGGGGACAAGGAAGGAAAACACCACTTCAAGTGGTGATCAAGTTGCTTTCTGCCTTACAGACCAGGCACTGCTCTTGCATGCTGGGTATTCACAGGCATGATTGAATTCACGCTTTCCTTCCCTGCAGGACAGCATTTTTCACCATACAACTCTGCTACAACAATAATTCAGACAGACTTTTACCTACGGGTAAATACCAATCTGCTATTTCAACAACAACATCCTCGCCAGGGCAAAATCCTGACACCCCCTGAGGTGACCGAGAAACCTCCTGTGGTCTTCCCACAGGCATGATTGTCACCCTGCATGGAACACCATGACAATTTTCAGCCATCAAGCTTATACAAAGCAGCTGCAGCAGAGGAGGTGATGTGCCCAGGCCAGGTCCTCCAGCAGCCACCAGCAGGGAGCTGCCTTCCCAGACCAGCTCCCGCCAGCCACCAGCAGTGGATGCAAACCTGCACCTTCCAGCTAACAACAAGCAGCCAATCTGATCTGTGACAGCTAAGACCAGAGCAGCTACATTTTGAACAAAGCTATCATCAGCAGTGAAAAAGAGCCCAAAGCTTTCATTACATCAAAATCACTTTCTTTCAGGTTTCTGTTTTTAGCTCTGGCTGCTAGGGTACCTTACACTTCATCTTGCTCAATTCCCCCTCTGCAGGACATCCACCAGAGAACTTCAACACTGACAACAGAAGCTAAAAAGCATCATAGGCAGACATAAGCAAAGGCAGCACAACAGTAAATAAAATCCTTGGGAACATATTGCAGTTGTACTGAAGATGCATTTGCATGAAAGGGTCTTATTACCTTTCACTGTTAGTACCTGAAGCAAACAGTCTTAGAGAAGGCTACTTCAAAGTGGCAGTTATTGCAGAAACACTTGAAAATCTGGCTAGAGATAAGATTCATGGAGGCCACTGTGCCTTGGTTCCCCTGAGCACTAGGAGCATCTCCAACCCCTCACATGGGCGACGCAGGTAAAGGGAGGCTGCAGAAACAATTTTAAAAGAATCGCCCAAGTGCTGAGCAAGCCAGTCCCGACGCCCCGGTGCTGGCCTAGATGTGCAAAGCAGCCCCTGAAATCCCACAGCTCTGGATTTCACGTTCCTCTCGGCATCCTGAACCCAAACCTTGTCCTCCAAGGGCTGAGCCAGGGTCTTGCTTCAACTGGTGGTGCCCTAGTGTAACCCGCCACCAGTTAGAGGCAAGGGAGGCTTCCTTCTGCGCAGCCCCCTGGCTCTGCAGGGGTTTCAGCAGGAGGCTGGCGATGACCCACAGCCCACCCTGCCCACTCGCAGTCCTGAGGTCTGGGGGACATGTCTCCAAAACCCTGCCAGGATGGAGAGCCCACTGCACACAGCCCCTCCTCCGTCGGCCAAGTCAGAGAGCTGCTCCCCGCAGGAGGCACAGCAGCGAGCACCCAGGCAGCGTCCCAGTTCAGTGGGAGGCTTGCAAAGTGCTGAGGCAGCTCTCTCGCTGGGCAATTGTCAGCTAATGATTTTGGACACATGCTGTTAAGGCTTTGGCAGCCGCTGTTTCAGATCTAAGTCCTCCGATGGATCTACCCGCACGGTTCCCAATGCAGGAGGCCGTTGTGCAAGAAGGCACCGTGAGAAACACAAGTGTTTCCAAGGTTTGGTATATTCCCAGGGGATGCTAGCTGAATTTGGTCCATCTACTTAATTATCAGCTTCCTTAATTACCAGCTCCCACCTTTTCCTTCAAGAAAGATCCGTTCTTTGCAAATCCAGCCTCCCATGGCTTACCTGATTACAGGACAAGACATTTACCTGGAAACTCCACTTTGGATTGGTGCCACAAAATGAAGTAAACTTCTCAGAGAACTGAAAAAAATTTTCACTAGCAATAAGCAACACTGATCATCAAATGAATAGTGATTCTTTGGATTAACGTTAAAACCCATTTATTCAGGCTTTTGTGCAGGGTGCACAATTCAACGCAGTTACGTATACACAGTATGCACATCCTATTAGCGTACAAAAAGGCAAGTAGCAACGGGTGCTTACACTGGAATGTATGTACAGACATATTAAATTGGGAGTTTTACATTAGAAAATTATCTGACATTATTCATGTATCATCAGGGCTATTAGGATTTGTGTAGAAAACCAATAAAACTTGGAAAGTATCTACTCTTATTTCACTTTACCCAGGCTGGATATAGAGTCAGGCTTCCCACACTACATCATTTGTGGGCAAAGCCTACAAGATCCTCCAAGCACTTTGAAGGGTCACATCACATTTCACTCTAGCACGTCCCATTACATGTTAAAGATTAACATATTAGTATTATTTCCTGTTTTTCTGGGAAGAACAATGGCTTAAATACTTCAAAAAGCTAATTTTCTCCTGGGAAAAGACAACAAAGGAAAGATTTAGAGAGACCATGAGAGAACCAAACATTAACAAAATGTCATAACAGCACTTCTGGTCCTTCCAAAAAACTCTTCATGGACCAGGCAGCACCTAATTTAAAGCGCTGTAAACTGTCCAGAGTTAGAGAAGCACAATAGCAGGCCTTGGCAGACCCCAGGTCTTCTGCTGATCTTTACCTTGTTCCTATCCTAAGGGCTGCAAGAGATCGTACTTTTGTAACCTGCACAAAAAGACACAGAGAGATCAAGTAGATTTAGCAAAAGGATACTAAACAAAAACAATAAATAGAAATATGCAGCAATATTGTAAGAGCCCTATTTCACTCCCTGTAACTATTCTGAATTTAATCTCCAACTGAATTTTGTTTCTAAAACATCAGCAGAATGAGGGAGCATCAGAAAAAGAATGATTTAAGAAACAGATGGTTCTTGTGGCCAAGGCCCCCAAGGACACCCAGAACCCATCTTCATTGTCTTTCAGCTTGAAGAGCAGGTCCGACTCTCTAACTTCTCTTCTATGCCAGAGTCAAATTTTTACAGATACCAGTACAGTTTTGATGACAAATTTTAGCATTATAAAGAACCTAACCTAAAATCCACCCAGGAGTAGTTTTAAAGGGCTAATTTGCTAATGCAGATGACACAAACCACAGCTGAGTGCGACATAGGTAAGACTGTGTTAAAACTGCTCCCAAAGGTGACTGAAATAAGATGCCTTGTGCATAAATACACCAAATATAGGACATATCTGTAGAACATTCAATCACAGCCAATATGATTGCAGACATCTTTTTAGCACAGCACACGTGCCGTTTGCTGTACAAACTCTGGGGTTTAGTTTATTCAGTTTGTTGCCTTGCATGAGCGTTTTGGAGAAAAGGTAAGGACAGCATAAAGAATCTCTCTCAAATTTATTTCTCTCCTAAAGTTTTAAAGTTCTCTGGTGGAAATCTTTACAATGAGTCAAAATTTACCCGAGTGAAGATACATTTCAAAAATGTGTATTTTCCATGTTGATTTTAATGAAAACTCATTGTTGAAGTGGCTTGAAAAATATTTTCCTTTTAGAGAATGACTTCCTTTAATATATTATATCATGAATAGGCAAAGAATAATCAGTATTTTAAATTCACCCTTCCTACAGTGCAAACCTCTCTTTCCCATTGTTTTAGAGAAACACTTCAGCTATAAGTATTAATAAATCAGAATTTTATTCAAAAGGAATCAGGAAAAAGACTTAATTACCAGATTCTCTTTGTCATTCAGTAAGCATAGGACATCAGTTGCTATTCAAAAGTAAGAAGCCCTCAATAGCACTTTTTTACGTTTACAAGTGCAGCTACAGCATGTAACACGTAGGAATGTCATGTCGAATTTTATACCACAGCCTGTTTCCCCACACAAATAGTTTTCTGGCACAGAAAGTCAGTGGGAACTTCCAGGGCTTGAGCATAAGCAAATAAGACATGTGGTTAAGATTCAGAAGTACTAAAACTACCCTGGTGTTTTAAAAGCTGACAGCAATTCCTGGCCAGGGGTGGGGAGAAGAAACGGGCTTCTGGCAGTGAGTGAAACTGTACAGTGGGAAGGTACCACTGAAACCAGTGAAATGTCTCCTGGTACTAAGAGATCCTCAGAAACAACTGGCTTTTGCAGGACAAAAACAAACATGCAGATAAATAGATCCAATTTTGCTATCAAGGACAAAAAGCTGAACCATATTTACTCTGCATGCTGTAATATTTTTTTAAATAATTTTTTAAACACAGTTAGCTTTAAAAAGCTTGATTTCTAAAACTATTAAAGATCAAAGTTTTATACAAAAATAAGTAGCAACTTGTGTATTTCACTTTAATATAGCCATTACAAGGCCTGATGCCACATACTATATTAGAAATCTCCAGTTTAACCATGCTATATATATTTTTATATATGTGTATAAATTACCACGCTCAGTTAAACGCAAAGCAAATGATACTTCCTTTTCCTCAGAAAATAGTTTAATCCATTAAGCTCCAGACTGCAAAGCTAGTTGCAGTGTCATAGGCAGAACACAATTTTACAAAATAGCTGGGGAGGAAAAAGGCATTTTTACTCTTAAATTGATAGAATGAGCCACAACAGAAGTAATTAAAGAAAATATGACTGAAGAAATATATGGTATTCTCTTCTCCAGTGCTCTCTAAAAAATCCAGCAAATATCAATAAATAAATAGCCTGGTGAATTTTACCAAAGTACTTTGCTACCATAAATTTAGTTTGAGAAAAAGTCGACCTTGCCGTACGTAGCTGCCTGCCTCTTGTTTTCACCCTGTAGTCTAACTAGTCAGCTAATGCAACATAGTTCTTTTGGTCAGTCTTTAGGCTTAAGCTTTTTTCCCCACAATGTTTTTAAACTTCTAATTATCCAACATCTTCCTTCCCTGTCTTAAACTTGCATTCACATACTTAAACAAAGTTATTTAATTGCATTAAAGCTCTCAATGATCTAAACTGAAATCTATTCTTCAGGTTAAATAAATGACATGACACACTAGCAAGGACAAAAAAAAAAAACCCACCAAAAAACCAACAGCAGTAAAGCAAGGCAAGAAGTAAGAACCAGTTCAAAGACTGGGAGAAAACACAGGTGAAAAGGGCCACCCAAAGCATACAGAAGCCACCACTAGAAAGAAGGTTCTCCAGAATTTATTTTCACAGCCCTGTATTAAAATGAATGGAGACGGGTATGAGATCTTTTCCCCCCGACACCTGCCACTGCTTCTTAAAGTCAGGATGGGCTGAAGAACCACTGGATACCTAAGTCCACAAGGGTGTCTGCACTTAAGCTATAGAGCAGTTCAGCTTTTACCAGGGTGACCTGCAGACAAGGTTGGAAGCCAGGCAGGAATATGACCATAACTTTCCTGTGGACTCATTTAAGAAAGTCAACTACTTCATAGTTTTTTTTCTTTTTAGTATTTTTACATCCAGGACAACTGTTGTGCAGAAAAGCAAAGCCATAGCACCATGCAGTTGTGCCCAACTACTCTGCTGTTTGAGCGGGCATAGCCATCCTATTCCAGTGCTTTCTCTTGCATAGTCCAGACAGACAGATAAGCTACACAACGAAAGCACAGGATTTCTCTCCCACTTGCTCCCTTGCGTGACTAGGGCTAGGCTCAAAGTTGAACCTCATGGGTATAAACGCTGTGATTCAGATCTTCCCCAGTTTTCTGCATGCATTAATATACTTGTTTTCTGACATTTTCTGTTCTCCAGAATGCTCCTAGCAATTATTAACTACTCAATACAGCTACTTCATCTATAAGGTGGCATATACTATGTGTGCCTGATAAGAGAACATGTAGCCAAGATTAATCCAAAGATTATTCCAGGAAGTAGCAGTAATAGTTCTAAATTTAAATATGATGAGTTCGCCGGCTTTGAAAGCAACACTGTAAGATCCCAAATGCAAAAGAACAAAGAGGAAAAGCTGTGTTTTTATATGGTACAGAAGTACAACAACTGGCAGTCAGCAGCGAGATGGATGCCCGAAACACTGTTTGCAAGACAAGAAATCCAAGAATTCAAAACGTGACTTAAACTGAAGAAAAACTATCAAGGACAGGAAATATACAGCAGAAGTACCAATTAATGATATGAAGATTTCTTATCATTTTTAGAAATTTTTCTGATGTGTGAACAAGCTTGCTGTCCTGCTGCAAATCCCTAAACACTGAATCTGCTCACTCAAACATAAATTAATTTGTTCCCAGCAATAAAGGCAGCAGCAGCAGGATTGACTGGTCTGTGTATTCTGGATGTTACCTATGCATTCTCAACTTACTTTGTTGAAGATCGAAGTGCACTTGGCAGAAAAGTTTTCAGCCTCAGCCCCGATGCAAATGAATCTCTTTCTGGCAATACAACTGCAATTACCATATTCATAGAGATTATTAATTAATCAGAAGTGCTGCTTAAATAAAAGTAAAGTGCAACTATTTCAACTCATCAGTATAATGTATTTTAAGAAAACATTTGACATTGTAGTCAATCATTTACTGGAAGCTCAGTTTAGTAGAATATTATTGAAGTTATAGATTAAGTAGTTAAATACTGTATCAAGTTTAATGAAGAAATCCAAGGGTGAATAAGAAGCATGAAAGCTGAGGCCACAGGGAGCTGTAGACTGGATACAAGATCCCGCAGAGTTCAGCATATGTAGTCACGGAGCCTATCATGCGATTACTGTTTCACATAGGTACGTATGGGTTTCGCGTTGCTGGAACAAGCAGTGGGGCAGCTAGAACCGTGCATGTACACAACTTATCTTGTCAATGCAGAAATGCTCCAAGGCAAAATTATCAGACTGCAGAGGACGTCTTCTGCTGAAATTTAGCAAGCTATTATAGAGGCCTGTCTGGGTACACATGGCCTTAAGAACTCCAAGACCTTTTAGTGCTGGATAGCAAGCTTTCTAAAGCCTTCAGCTAAATATTCAGGTAATGGCAATTCCTCTCATGTAAATAAGGTAGTTTAAAAGCAAACAAAAAAGCCCCAAACAAGCAAAAAAAAAAAAAAAAAGGCAATGCCATTTTCCTACCTCTGAGCTTGATCTCTTTTCACCTGATCCACTTATCCAGAGCACAGGGAACATTAACTCTTACACACATGTGCATTAGGAATATTTGCACTGACTAGGCCGCCTCCTTTGATGTGCATTGCCATGTCCCCTTGTTTCTTCTGCTGCCTAAAGCCTACTGCTGTGAACAAAAACACTCTGATGCATTATTTACAAAAGCCAATATGAACACCTAATGGAATCCCAGCAATTCAAAAAGCTCCATTTCCCTTTGCTAACTCTGTCTTTCCCTAAACCATGAGCTATGTGGGCATAATCTATCTCCTCCTGAGTATCTAGAATATTGCAGGCACTGCTGCAAATATTTTGGTCTCTTCTTGTGAAGAAATTTGATGGTCTGGGATTAGAGTTTTGGGGGGAAGGCTTTTTGGGCTTTGGTGAGTCCACTTCATTCACATTAAATGAAACATGCACATTTGATATGTCAGCAATCTCTTTGCATGGAAGGAAGGAAAAGCAAAACAAGCCGAAGTTTCTCTAACTGCACTCAAAAGGAGCAGTTTGTCAACTCAGTCTGCGGATGGTAAAAGTGAACGCAAGTGACAGGCTCCATGAATAAAAACAAAATCAGATAACTGGCCTATGCCTATAGATCTGGACTCAGCTCAATGAAATGAAAAGCGCAACTCCCTCCAACAAATTGGCTCCTGAATTTGCTAAACAAATCATTGGTCTCACATAGTGAATTTGTGGATGCTGCAACAGTACACTGAAAAGGAGTCTTCAACACAAGTGAATAAATGGGCCAGTTAAGGATTCTACCTCACATTTGTGTTTGGGTTTTTTTTGTTTTTGTTTTTGTTGTTTTTTTTTTTCTCCTTATAGCCCTTTACCATTACTCTTCACCATTATGCCATCCTTTCCAGCCCTGAGCTGCTCCTTGCTGCTGACTGGGTCCCCAAACTGGGAAAACAACCAGTCCTGTAAAACCCACATGCTTGCAGACCAATTGGTTGGGGAGGAAAGGTGCTGCATTGGCCTGCTTAGAAGCAGAGCAGAGGGACAAGCTGCTTGGCAGGTCCCACAGCAGCCAGCCAGAACCATCTCCCAGCCACTCACCCAGCTGACCAGCCAGCACAGCATTCCAGCTGGGAGGCAGGTGCCCTCCATCTCTAAGCACAGACAAGAGAATATGCTCTGAGGCAGTCAAAGAAATTACCACAGTTTGTATGCTGATCCATTGACACCTACTACATTTTCCAGGAAAATCTTATCACCCAGCCAAGATACATTGTTATATGTACGAGACAACTTCTATTAATAAGTGAACTTTGCTCTTTCGTAAGGAAGCCTTCTATTTTCTTATGTTGGTATTTTTATTCAGAAAGTACATTTATGAACACTAGCATCAACCACCTCATCCCGCTGGGATACATCATCTTTTTAAAATCCCCGATTCTTGAAACCAATCCAAAGTCCTGAGAACAACTTTTTAGATTATCCACATGTGAACAGATGTGGAAAAAGCTTGCATAAAAGTTCCCTTTCAAAAGCAAAAGGTTTTAACTAATCATTTTAATCTCTGTTTTCTTTAAGAAAAAATTAAGAAAACATACTTGAGGTACTTTCTCCTCAGAAGTTTAAAATACTTCATTTAGAACAAGCGTCTTTTTTCCTCAACAGTGCTTAAGCAGGTAACTTGAACAGCCCTAGAGAAAAAAATTTAAGAAAGAGGCAAAAGAACAATAGTGCTTTCCAAACTGGGTTTAAAAAAGCAGACATGAATTTTGTTCCATTTTGGACAAAATAAACAGAGTATACAAGAAACGTGCTCAAAGAGTACAACCAACAGAAAATGTAGGTTTTGATGTGCAGAGAAGACTACTTCAAGAAGATAGAATATCTTCTTTCACATTGAGGCATTCTGGGTGATTGTATTAGCCTGGCCTGGAAATAGTGGCACTATTTTGCATCCTTTTCCTTCCACCTCAAGAGAACATTTAAAAAAAACAAAACCAAAAAAACCCCAGCTTTTAAAGCACTTACCTCCCCTTTCAAGCACAATATTCTCAAGTTACATACCTATGCAGAAGCTCTCTAACAAGTGAGAAATCTCAAATCTAATGCTTCAGCAGGAGAACTCCAAGAGGAGAGAAGTATAAAACTAGAAATAGGCACAGTTAAAAGTATCAAGTACAGGTTTTAATTCATCACAGCAATCCTGCCATAGGGAGTAACAAAAAGGGTCACGTGCTTGTACTGAGTGCAAGGCCAAACAAATACAAGATAGAATGGAATGTCACCTGAGAGGAGGTCTAATTTATGTGAGAGCTGCTTAGCAGATTAATTTGTATATGTATTTATACATGACTGTTCCTGCCTTCTCCAAGTGCGTTACACAGGTGAAAAAGCCCACAAACTCACCATCATCTAAAACATATGGCCATGCGTATATTTGACAGCACTGTCCACTATAATGTGCAGTATCAAAAAACCCCATCAAGGTTTCTCAGTGCTTAAGACATCAACCTATTAAACTGAATTTCACTTAACCTGGGGCTAAGCAATATGTAGGCAGTGATTGAAAGTTCTTACATTACCCATAGAGCTCTTATGTGGCAAATTACTCTCTGTTCTCAAGACAACCAATTTGCTCTGATGATTCACATCCTGTTTTGAATCAATCACCAGTGCTTCCTCCCAACTGTATGTGGTAATTTCTTAAGCACAGTACCATTCTCTAGGGATACAATTTTAATTTTTTTTTTTAAACTTCATTTTAACCACAGTGTGAAACAAAAGATAGTCAAAATTTGTACATTGCTCTGGGAAAAGGCTATTACAGTGCATTTAGTAAAGCTGTCAGAAATAAAGGGCATTAAATAACAACAATGGACCTCAGAGAAATTAACTGTATCTCTTTATTGTTAACCAATGAATGTTATCCAAAATAGTAGATGTAATTGTAGCTTAATTGTACAACACAAAACATGATGCTAAAGGAAAAAGCATGTGGAAAATTACTTCACCAAGTAATCATTAAATGTATTCTTAGTATTTCCGCACCAGTAAGTGTTCCCAACTGCTGGTGACAGCAGCTTTTACCACTGTGTTCATTGTGAAAATCTGTATTACAAATGGTTGTTCCTGGTTGTTTAGAAAAAAAAAAAAAAAATCACACAGCTTTATAAATGGATCTAATCCATTTATCCCTACTCTATATATTGTAGATTTATGAACAGCAAACTTTACTGGTATTTTTTCTCAACACTGAAACTGATGTATCAGTATTAGTGCACACTTTCCAGGGAAAAATGAAGACTCACTGGAAGCACAGTATTTCACCTGCTATGGCAAACTGTTCAAATACTTCAGAAGTCTGCTTAAGCTTCGGTGTATGAAGCCTGTGAAACAAAAACTGTTCTTACAGCACACTGCAAGTAGAAACACCAGCTTCCACCAAGCAGCATTTTGAAGCATGTGCACACCATCTGCACATCAGTCTTCAAGGTCAACCAGATATGTTTAGCCCCACAAACCAAAAATATATTAATGTATCTTTATTTTATTTTCATGATGTCACCCCACATAGCCAACCTTTAACTCCAACAAAAAAAAGAAAAAAAACTTAGTTGGACTGTTCATAAGAAATTTAAACCTATTGTGCATGAAAAAATGTTTAATAAAATGGCAAATTTTAATAGATATGTGTAAATTTATGAGTGCATAATATCAAACAGAAAAGAGCTGAACCACCATCAGAGAAAGCAGGATTGTTCCACTGTAGATATTTACTAGGGTACTATAACAGAAGGAATAACTGCAGTCCTCATTAACTGTAAAATTATTTCTAAAGTTCAATTTCTAAACAAATTTCTCAAAAAAGCAGGTCTCCTTTTCAAGAGGGAAAGGACTTAATAACAATGATCTGACATCATATACAACAATTACAATACTAGCTTCACTGAAAACTGAAGCTACAAACACTTTTACTCCAATTCGGGGAACTTTCATTTTGTGTTTGGAAAACCAAAACCAAACTGACACACACATTCTACACCCCTCCCAGGAGATAGTATACCAGTGACAGGTTACAGCTTTAAAACACACAAGATGCTTTTACAATTTAAACTCAACAAAAGGCAGTTAGACAGTATTTAGCACTATAAATCCATCTTAAAGTAAAACAAATCCTAGGAGTAAGGGCTCCTAGCATTCTATGATACCACTGTGTAGTGATAGTCAATTTAAACAGTTTTTTTCATGGTGTTTGAAGGACCAGTCATCATGTACATAGTAGTGAGGTAGGATACTGTCCCCTCCCTGGGACTGATGTTTTCATATGCTCCCTTGCCAGAAAGGTCCAGGTCTCCCTACTGCAAATAAAATAATTACAAGCAAATAGCACATGAAGCTTTGTTTTTTGGTTGGGTTTTTTCTTCCTCCCCTTTGCTGCATTAGAACATTTTGTGCATCTAAAAGAATCACCTAGGAAAAGCAATACTTATTCAAGTCTATCAGCAGCCATGTGCTGCCCACAGGTAGTGTTCCATTTAAAAATATTTCCTGGAACTACCACCTGCCATCCAGACCTTTGTGAACAGGTAGGCAAAGAAAACCATCAATGATGACAGGACATGAAACACCAAAGAATTTCACTTGGGAGGAAAAAAAATCAAAACTGAAAGTCAGCAATATCAAACTCTTAATGGTGTAGCTACATTGAAAAATGTAATTTCGAACTTCATACTGAAATAGTACCTATCCCGTTTGGGTTCAGTTCCATTCTTCTATTTCTTAATGTTTAAACAATATATACACTTGCCAGTCATTATATACTTCACATCAGTTTCCAAAGAAAAAAAAATATGAAAAAATGAAACTGAAAACATGACGGGGAAAAAAACGGCTATCATTCTCCACACCCCCCCCCCCAAAAGCTAGGGATGACAGACTGCCTTACTGTTGAATAGCTTCCCCTGAATTTGTCTTCTAGCCACTGTAGTCAAACTGGTATTAAGTGCTTTGGCAAAGTGGGGTGCAATCCATCAAACCTGCAAAGGCCCGCTTTTTTCTCTGTTGGTGGTTCAGCTTTACGAGGAACATATATGCAAAATAACAGCTCTCACATTGCTTCAAACTCATCAATACGCTGCTTTGTATTGCCTTGTCGGATTTGTCGAAGAGTCTTGTACTTATCACGGCCTGCTTTAACATTCTCAGCATGAAGGACATCATTTTGTGTTTTCTTGGTTTCATCTCTGGCTTGAGCCAACTCAGAACTTAAAGCCTGTTGAATAAAATATTTGCATTTAAGTACTTTGACTAATCTTTTAATGCTTCTGGAATTTCTGGCAACAACTATTCTGCAACTTGGATAAGGATTTCTTAAATGCCAACCTATGAAGTACTTGTGCTGTTCACTAACTCAAGTTGTGAGGTCTATCAGAAAGACTGCAGAAGGAAAGAGAAGGAGAGCATAGGATTCCTTCCTTACGTAAGTGGGGGTATCAAACTAAAGAAAAAAAGGCCTCATACCATAACATCCAAGAAGAAAGGGACCAGCAGAATAAAGGAGGAAAATGACCTTATTTTTCAATTTTTGCTTGACTAAAGACAGCTCTTGTTTATCTCCCTGATCCTTTTCAGTGATTGGCCAAACAGAAAGGATATTACACATACATGCTGCTAAGATTCCTTCCGAAATAGACATTTCATAACAAGGCAAAGGGTTACCACGGAAATGGATTATGATACTTTGAGGGGTAAGACTAGTCTAGGAGGAAATGCTCCATTTCAGGGAAATAAGATTAATCCAAAATGGGCATAATTTACTTTTTGCACTTACAACATCTGTGAATGATTGCAAATAAACATGAATACTATTAAGCAAGCATCTGTTCATACCACTTAATGAATTTCAGTATTAAGAAAGGAAAGCATTACATTTTAACATTCAGTGTCCTGGATATTACATAATTATTAGAAATGTTTACTGGCCAGTGCGACAACATACTAATACTTTTAAGCTATAAAGCACAATCTTACATCCAATCTTTCTATCTAGTCCACTTCTAGAACACTACGAATTATATCAGTTGGTAAATTAGTAATAAACCTAGTAAATGATAAAAAGGCTGTTTTCTTGGCACACCATAATTTCAATGAGAGTTTTGACAAATAAAGAATGAAAACCCAAAGCCTGAATTATGTCGATACAACCATGAATCTTCATTACCTGGAGCTGTTTCTTAACACGTTCATTTTTCTGTGTTTCTGTTACCCGTTCTTCCTCACTCCTGTGATTCATGACACCATCAGAAGACAGTTCTGCACTGGCTTCAGCATTGTTCTCATCATGTTCATCATGTTCATTCTCTGTTGGAGGAATAACTGGTGGGGGAGGAGGTGGAGGAGGAGCAGACATCACAGATTTCAGTTCTTCTTTGGTCTTTTCCAAGTCCTCTTGGGCTGCAAAAGCCTAAATACAGTAAACAGTATTTAGCATCTCTTAAAATTATTTATGAATAGTCAGAAAAATAAATATTTGAGATGTTTTCAGACACATGAAAACTGTCCTTTATAAACGACATGACTAGCTTACGCACTGAAAATTGTCAAATAGGAATACAGGGTAAAAAAAGATGTGACCCAAAACCAGCTGTACCACAGCCCAGCTATTTCCAGCAGTAGGCAAGAGAAGAGTGAGAGAATAGGGCAGTTGTACTGATTGCTTTCCAACTTTCCTAGCCTCCTGAAATTTGAGGGACTTCCTAAATCAAAGGTGATGTCGTTGAATTTCATATTCAACCAGAACTTATAAGAATTTGTTCAATCACTTTTTGAACCTGTGCATGCAATTAGCATTCACATTCCATAGCTAATTACTGATTTTGTGAAGAAATACTATTTTGATTTAAACTATTGTCTAGTTGCATTGGATGCGCTTTTGTTATTGTTCTGGTTCATCTTTTCACCACCACTCACGATTTTATATACCTCCCCCCTAAGGTGTTTTCTTTTCCAACACAAAGCTCCAATCTATTTCATCACCATACATAAGGAAGCCATTTCAAATCTTTGACCATACCTTGTGATTTCCCCCCCTTCATGACTATTTAATATTAAGAAATTAGTTAAATAGAAGTATAGCCTGGCTTCAGTAGACTGGAGAACAAAAATCTTTGAGAAAGGCTTCTCTGAAGCCTAAGTGAGAGATTCAACCCCATGGACTTCCAGTGGGATTTCCACTCATCTCCCTGAGTTTCTTTGAAGTTCTGACTTCACACAACATAAGCTCATTACTTTGTGCTGCCATTCTGAGGCTTCCTCTTCTTTCTTTTTCTTGGCCTCCTCTAGAAGCGCAATCTTGGCAGTGAATTCAGCAAGTTCGGCTGCCTGAAACAAACAAAAAAAATAAGTAGAAGTTTTAATTTGGTATCATTTTGGCTCTGCAGTGGAAGAAAGCAGAGCCTTTGCTGTGATCTGACTTGAGAGGAGTTAGTTACCATCCATCACTTCTCTGCTAAAAATAGAAATTTTAAGCATACATGACAGAGAATGAATCAGTACTCTTGTCTGATGGAAGTAAGTCCAGAAAAAAAAAAAAAAAAAAATTATCCTCTGCACTTCCAAAGCTTGCCGGGAAAGAGCAAACTGTAGTTACAAATTAGCATTTGGGGCTGTTTCAGTTTAATACAGCTTTAATGGTTCCACCAATAAGATTACGATTCTGGATAATCTCAGTGCTATTAAGCTAAACCTTGCCTTCAGAATTGTGTGCTAAGTTTACAGCAGATCAAAAGCTATTTTATAGTTGAGAAATCATTTCTTCTACTATGTTCATGCCTTTCTCAGTTACTATGCGCAGATCTTGAATTAGAAGTAGTCTAGCATAGAATGTGAGAAGATATTGTAAATGCTGGAAACAGAGGTGAGGCAGGGGGGACAGAACAGAAAACCAAAACCGAAACAAAACAAAAAGAAAACCCAACAAACCACAGTGTCACCAACTCCCCACCACCACCACCAAGCTTCAGAACAGACCTGCCTCAGAGAACAGGCTTCCCAGTGGACTGCAGAAGGAAGCTACTCTTGTTCTCAGCTGGATAAGCCTGACACTATTAGAAAGAGAATGTAGTGAGTGTTGTCAGTCTGAAATGTCTCCTCCATCATTTAATTTCCTACAGCTCCAGAGTTTCATTTTTTTCTTGCAAGTAGTGGCAAATCTAATGTAATTTTCTAAAAAAGTTCCCACAACAATCTGTAATGGTATTTCACATACTTTTATCTATGTTTCAACATACTTGTCCATTTGACAAAACAGATATAACCAAGAATAAAGGCTAAATTTCCAACTATCTTTTACAATTTGTTTCTTACTAGCTGCTCTTGGTTCTTCATTTGATCAGCTGTCTGCTTGGCTAGAGCAGCTTTAGCTTCTTCAGCTGCTCGACGTTCTTTTTCCAGGCGCTCTGCTTCCTCTTTTGCACGCTTTCGTTCTTGATCCAGTTCTAGAGCTCTTCTAGTCTGTTCCTCTAGCTCTGCCAAAAGGAAAGTTTGCACACAAGACATCATTACCTAGCTCTTCCTCATATGTAACACAGGTAACAGTTGTTAACATGCTCAAAGTAACCTAGAAAGCTGACAAATATTTACAAGGCTGCCTCAAGCTAAGAAGAGCTGTTGAGCGTGTTACCTGAAGCTATGCTCCGTGTCTGATCTTTCCCCCCCGCCTCTTTAAGACTCACTTTGGATATACTTCATCTCACCTGACAGTTCTGACAGCCTGGTGTTTCAGAAAATTACCACCTCACTGATAAAACTAAACACCCAAATATACGTACATATAGATGCACATACACCGCCACTCTTACTACTGAGGAGATTTTATATGCATTAAATCATATTCTCTTACAGTAAAAAACCAAAACACTCTTCTACTCTATTGAAATGCCCGATAGACTTCTTAATTGCAACAGACAATTTAGGTGTATGCCTCCAGCAAAATAACTTAAGACCCATTGGAAGGGTCAGAAAAGTTACCTGTAAAACAGAGCCAAAAAGGTGCAAACAGGAAAATTTTAAATCAAAGGAGGGCAATAGTTGTCTAGCTGCCTGGTTAGCAAAATATTGCCATCTAAAGGGCAGAACCCTGAGTGAAATAGGAAGTAGTAATAATCTACCAGTACTGCAAGGTAAGATTCACACAGGCAAAATACACTCCTCTGACGTGCAAAATGAAGTGACGATGAAAAATGTCTTTCCGAAGCTCCTTGCTGATTCTAATGATAAATTTTCCACTATGTTTTTGTCTAGGCATAGCTGCCATAGATTCCTTCACCAGAAAACCTAAACAACTGCTCAGTTGTTGGAATGATCCACTTGCCCTTCACCATATGCTTTAATACTAAAAAAGCATCTCCCCAGGTATGCTGACACATGCTTAATCTCTGCACTTGTAGTTTTAACTAGGTCTCATGTAATCAATATTCTTCAGTTGGTTTCCCAGGCCTCCTACTTCAGTCATATAATTAAACGAACAGCATTACAGGGATGTGGAGTTGTACAAATGCAGTACTTACAAAATTAAATAAAATGCAAAAATATTTAAAAACACCACTCAAAATCTTCCTGTGAAGATGAAGAACACTTAACTACCAAGTAAACTACAGAATGCAGACACCATTTATAAAAACACTTTTCCGTATGTGAATAGAAGGCTAAAAAGACAGCAACACTATTGCATCAGAAATTAGGCTATATTGCTTACAAAAGTTATGAGAAAATGTACATTGTTAAACCTTTATAATCACCCTGACACTGCTTTGTCCTGGGCTAAATAGCTCTCCCTCAAACAATTCCGAGGCATACTTCGTGTGTTACCTGTCTGGATGTGTCCAACCTGTTCTACATGGAAAGACTGAAAAATGTCAGGGTAGAGCTGGAGAACAGTGCCAGGCATATGTAATTTATGTGCATAAATTTAGTCAGTGATTCTCTCTATCGTGCCTGAAGCCAACAGTTATGAACAGAAGAGAGGAACAAAACTTTTACGAATGTGAACCAAACCTGAAGCAAAAAAAGAACATGGAGAGGAGGGACTGGGAAGTAGTGGAGGCAGGGACTCCTGTTTGTGTGGTTCAACACAAAGAACTGTGCTTGGTGAAACTGCGTTTATATTCACTAAAATCTGACAAGATTTTACTTTTAAAATTCTAAAAAAAACCCAAACCAAACCAAAAAAACCCCACAAAATAAACAACTTACAAGGGAATAGGAAAATGAAGGAACAAGGAACTTCCAAACGAAAAGCTAAATTCAACAAAATCCTAGAGGACGTACTTTGGGTCTTCCTCTCTAATTTCCCTGCTCCCTCCAACTCCGGGTTTTCAGCACTTTAAGCATTTCATAATCCTGAGTTGAACTGCATACACATTAATTTCCTGTTTATTAAAGAAAGTTGGAATTCTTCCTATATTAGGAATTGGGTTTATATTACAAATATATACCCATATGCGCGCACACCATCTTTAACTCTTAAAATTGAGAAAAAAAGTCTCAAATAATACACCACTAAGTTATTGTTATTAGTAGTAAAATAAATTTTAAAAACCACAGCAAAACAAAACAACAAAAAAACCACACATGCCAAGAGAATTGTGGAACTGAACTACTCAACTGAACTAAACATTATCATCAGATACAAGAAATCCAGGACCAGCAAGACCTCACCTTTCTGAGCTTTCATTGTTTGTTCCTCAATTTGTCTTAAGCGTTCCATTAATTCTTCTTTTTCACGCTCTATTCTTTCCTTTTCCTTTTCTGCTATCTCCCTTTTCTTCTTCTCATTTTCTAATTGTGCCCTGAAAAAAAAATAGTAAAAGGTTTGTTTAACCTCAAACAGATTAAATTCTACTCTAAGAATGCTGGCAGCCTATTTTTCAGTTAACTCGGGTAGCAGAGAAGCACGTAATAGTAAATGTTTAAAATTCAGTTTACAATGCAAGAACCACCAAGTTTGTTTCAAAATAGCGTACAGAAAAAACAATTTATGAACAGAACTGATTAGAAACCTTGGTTATTGTTCAACCAGGTAAATCCACAATTATACCTGCATTTTAGACATGGCTGATGTTTCATCTGGGCTACAAATGGTAACAGTATTTTTTAAATATACAAAAGGTAAGCCATGACATTCTTCACTGAACTTGCTTTAAAGGTTCATCTGTAGAGTATAAAAGTCCCTAAGGATCAAGCAACAGAGAGTTAAGATTGTTTCGCAAAAACATAATGAGAAACAAAGGTACAGCTACTATTACTATGCTGAAAGCTCAAAAAAGGTACGGCTTTCTATTAAGACAGGTAAGCCGTGCCAATCCACAAACCTACTTACATATTACAGAAAGAAAAGCAGTGCTCCCTTCTAGAATGCCAATGTCTGATATGCTACGACTTAGTTTTCTTGAAAGGGTAGAAGAATTTTTTTCTGTTTCATGGAAGTTTGTTAATTACCTTTCCAATTGTTTCTGATGTTTCTCCTCTCTAGCTTGGGCCTTCATCTGTTGCACTTCAATTGTATCAGGTTTCCTCCTCCTCATGTACAATTCATGATTTCCCATACACAGTGCCAAAATTCGCTTGTTAATTCTCAGACGGGGCGCATAGAAAACAAAATCCTAGCAAAAATAATTGCAGCATATCCATTAATCTAAAAATACAGTTGTGACAAGACTCAAAGCATTACTACGTGCTTGCATTTGTTAAATTTAAACTTACAAGTATGTTGATATTCATCCTCTGAGCAAGCCAACACCATAATCTATAAATCTAGTTACTGGCAGGAACTTGCAAGATAAATTCAGAATTACACTTGGATTCCTCCAGAGGTTAGTTAGTTTACACAAAATTATTTATTCAAACTTCTAAAAAAAGTGAGACTATTCTTTACTCTATTTCTGAAGAATTTTGACCTAGAAAGTCTCATGAAATGCGCTGCTGTAATACAAAAAAAGAAAAACAGAGGTGGATGGCCAGAGAATTTAGCATCTTACACTGTGGCTTTTCAACACATCACAAAATATTAGTTGACTTAAATTAAAAATCTTAACAGTATTAACCAGAATGAAAAGAGAGAAAATAAATACACCATACTTCAAAAAAAAAAAAAATCCTTTTGATTACTGACTATTCTAGCAATAAGAATAATAAATGTCACAAAATATTTACTCATGCCATAATGCCAGAGCAAGTCCCTGCAGGCTTAAATCTCTTCATATACAAAGGCATACTATTCTACACACTACTTACAGGGGCCTTTTTGTCAATTGGCTTTATGACAAATTTTTTGTCATTAAAAGAGATGTTTCTTATTTCACTCCAAGGAAAACCAATCTTGGGTGTCAGCCTTCAAAGAAAAAAGTTCTCATTAGAAGCAGCAAAGATGTGCAATTTATTTATGTCCATTAAGTCTTAACTCCGTACCATTTCCACTATCACAGTTAGTTATATTTACAAAACATAGCAACAGTTCAAGCATATTTTGGAAGACAATTTGGGTTTTTTTGGATTTTTTTTGGTTTTTTTGTTTTTTTTTTTACACATTATTCCATCAAATGAATCAATTACACAATGAATAAATTACATGGCACTGTTACAGAAGGAATTTCTATTTGTGACTTATTCTACTACCATTAAATAGATGCTAAACATCACAATCGTGTACCGATTCTTTATAAGCTATTGATAATTTTATTTTCAGTGAAAAGAATAACTATTTTAATTTGAGAAGTCTGACATTTCAAAGACTGAAATTAAATTAGCCTTCAGCAATGTTGTACTTCAGTTTAACTGAGATGCAAGATATGTGTTCTTAGTTCAAGTTAAATTTCCCTTGCATCTTAAGCAAAAGAAATTCAGTTCAGAAACCATTAATGTTATGCACCAACTGCATAACTGTAAATAATTTTCTCCATGAGCACAGAAAGTTTTTTCAATTCATATTATCTTAATTACAAGCATTAGAAAATGTTTAAGTATTTGATTGCTATCAAGAGTTAAAGAATACCAAAAAGTGGTTGATTGTTCAATCTGATCTGATTATTTTCTGAACAGTTCCTTCTTTCAGGAGTTATATTGCCATCTAATGGCAATTAAGGCTTACAGAATTTTGTTACAGAATATATACATCGAAGAGCATTAAATTTCAGTTCAGTTGACAGCTGTTATCCAGTGTTTGACACATCATGTTTAACTTCAGATCACTGTGAAAGGACTGTTGACATCAGATACTACTAACAAGTGGTTGGAAAGAAACAAAAGATTAAGTCTGTTGTTCTGTTTTCAGAGTCTTCAGATTTTGTACATTTCAGCTTTATCCCTCTTCAAGTAGGAGAGAATATTTGATCTCTATCAGGACACAAGATTCATATATTTTCTTTGATGTCTTAAAAGGTTTCACTTTTAGATACTAAAGTTTTTATGCTCTAACAGCTATAATCCTTGTCACTGTTCTTAGAAAATGTTTCTCATTAAATATGTTGCTCAGCTTCTCAATGTCCTCTTCATTCTGAATTAAGAGGAAGTCTTGAGGGAGTGAAAAGTACAGAAAGAAGCCATATAAAGATGGTCTAGCTATCATACATCCATATTAAGCAACATAAATTTAAGTTTCCACAGAACTGGTCTTCCTTTCCCTTCTTTTGCATCCCTGTTTAAACTTTAAAATTCAGATATTCTGGCAGTTAACATCTATCTCTCTTTTTCTATCTTTTACCTAGATTAGGTCTTTGAAAACCTGTTTTGCTAGATGTTATTGAACATGCAATAAAGGTGGGGTTTGTATAATCTCAGATAGGATCTCCTACGACAGACCTACAAAATGAGTATTAGCCACTTACTTATCATCATGCTCATAAATATTCAGACCCAAAGCATCAACTCCTAGCCACAATTCAGTTCCTTTTTTATTCTTTATTTCAAAATAGTTGACTCCATACATTTCCAAGTCTTGTGCTATCTTAAGGTATTCCATCATAGAATCCTCCCTGATGAAAGAAGAAAAAAAGTGGCATAGTGTAGACAAATCAAAAGTACACTGTAAGAATAAGGGAACTGCAGAATAACTAATTAGTGTAAATTTAGTTAGGAATTAAATCTCTCTTTGAAATTCATGTGTACATTGACTCAGATACTTGTAGAGCTCTACACTCTAATACCCAACTACCATCCAGTCATTGCACTTTGTCTTTTCACCCCGTAAGCTAAGGAAATACTAAATATATTTTAGAGGCAGGCAATCGTGGACAAAGGCAGCCGACAACCTTACCAGAAATCACATAGGTAAGCCAATAACTTAACTAGAAACCTCAACCCTCACTGAAGCTTTCATGAAGTTTTTGATAACTGCCTACCCTGGCTGGAATAAAAGAAAGCAGTTTCCAAACAAATATGCCTCCTCCCAAAATACATCCTAATAATAATAATAATGAAAAAACCTTAAAGGTCTTATGTAATTACCTTAACATTCCCCTGTGCTCTTCATGCCAGTTCTGTATCCTTTCTTCCCACTGTTCTTTTGTCAGTTTGTGCTGTTCTAACACACTGTGAATAGAAGTTGTTGCTATTAAATGACACTGACAACCAATTGAACCTCTCAAGTTATAAAAATAAGTTTGGTTACGCAGCATAACTTTATGCTTATGCAGCATATGCTTTAGCTGAATAAACTTAAACATGACTTCCTATACACTGCTCATCTTTTTAACCCAAACAGACACAGAAACTTTGTATTTCAATAACTACACTTTCAAAATAGTGTGAAATCACTTCTTTTTTCATGGTATTCTACACTCTCTGTAATATAAAAAGTCACACCATGGCATATCTCAACTTTCAGTAAAGTCACAAAATGTAATATTTGGAACACCTGAAAATGCAGACCTATAAAATCCTCATACTCATAACGCTGCAAATTAATCTCTAGGTATGCACAGATACACTCAAGCTTTCATTCTGCTGTTGTTTGAAAGAAAAAGTAACACATTAAGACAATTTAGCAGACTAGTTTGTTGGGGTTTTTTTGGTGGTTGCTGGTTGGTTTGGCGTTTTTTTTTTTTAAATAAATAAAATCAATAGTGAAGCAGTTTCAGAAATCTATTTGAGGTTTATCTACAGCAGGCTGCAATGATGGAATTATATTTTGACCTACTAGAACTTTAAAGGTAGTACTGCAGTAAGAAATCAAATGCATATAACAACTTTATTATGCTTTTTTCCACGCACCTAGCATTTCAAAGCATTCCTAGAGAAATTATTTTAAAGGACAATTAAAAAACAAAAAAGAGACTGCAAGATAATCTTACTAAGGAAGTCAGAACAGTTGTTTTCCTTCCCTTCTCTTTACTCAGGGAAGTAAGGATTTACTACTTTTCCCTACATTTTTAGCAAAGTACAATAAGGAATACACCAAGTGATGCAGAAGATACTAATGCAGTGTTTCTTCTGTTATAGGACCTTTCTGTCACTCGATTTGCTACTCTGCCCAATATCTAGTGAAGTGCACTTTTTAGTGGTAGCCATACCACATCTTGATTTGCTTAGTGTGCAACCCTGTCAACAGGCTTTCCTCCTCAAAACTGAGACAGAGGTTTTAGTTTTTGCACCTGCGCAAAGCTGATGTGTTCACAGCTAAATGATACAAGAACATGCAATGACAAGACATCCTTTTTGTTTGTTTTCTCATCTTTCATGTTGAATATAGATATAAGCCCTAAACATAATACAGAAGCCTGTTACAGAACACAAAAAGTAGAACAGTCTGCTTTGGCTGTAATAATCTAAAAGCATCTTGGCAATCATTTAAAAGTTTCTATTACATAAAAAAAAATAATTCCAAGTCTTCTAGGACAATGTTAATATTAAAGAAGTTCTGTAATTAAATCAGGCCTGCTTTTTACATTGCAATATTTACATTGTGAGCTGCTTTCCAACATTATTTCTTCTACTCCTTCAGTAGATATTCACAAAATGTTCAAAAGCTTTCATAGCAGTATAACATAAAGCTAACAATCAAAAAAATGAAGGACAAAACAAGATATTGGGAAATACACTACCCCAGGATTGTCACACAAGTGCCCATCTGAAAATAAAACCCTCTTCCCAAGCTGCCCTTCCCAGAATCAGAATGGTTGAGGTTGGAAGTGACCTCTGGAGGTCATCTTGTCCACCCCCTGCTCAAGCAGGGCCACCTACAGCCAGTTGCCCAGGACTGTGTCTTGACAGCTTTTGAATATCTCTAAGGAGGAAGACTCCACAAGTTCTCCAAGCAACCTATGCAAGCACTTGGTCACCCTCAGTAACTTGTTGTATTGGGTTTGTGTGGCAAGGTTTTGGTAGCGGGGGGGGGGGGGGGGGGGGAGGTGGTACAGGGTGGCTTCTGTAAGAAGCTGCTGGAAGCTTCCCCTGTGTTCAAGAGCACCCATACCAGCCAGCTCTGAGATGGACCCGCCGCCAGTCAAGGCCGAGCCCATCAGTGATAGTGGTAGCGCCTCTGTGATAACATTTTTAAGAAGGGAAAAAAAAGTTGGGACAGATGGGAAACAGCAGCCGGAGAGAGGAGTGAGAACATGTAAGAGAAACAACCCTGCAGACCCCCAGGTCAGTGAAGAAGGAGGGGGAGGAGATGCTCCAGGCGCCGGAGCAGAGATTCCCCTGCAGCCCATGGGGAAGACCATGGTGAGGCAGGCTGTCCCCCTGCAGCCCAGGGAGGTCCACGGTGGAGCAGATCTCCACCTGCAGCCCGTGGAGGACCCCACGCTGGAGCAGGTGGGTGCCCAAAGGAGGCTGTGACCCCATGGGAACCCTGCGCTGGAGCAGGCTCCTGGCAGGACCTGCGGATCTGTGGAGAGGGGAGCCCACGGAGCAGGTTTTCTGGCAGGACTTGTGACCCCGTGGGGGACCCACGCTGGAGCAGTGTGCTCCTGAAGGACTGCACGCTGTGGAAAGGACCCATGCTGGAGCAGTTCGTGAAGAACTGCAGCCCATGGGAAGGACCCACGTTGGAGAAGTTCATGGAGGACTGTCTCCCGTGGGAGGGACCCCACGCTGGAGCAGGGGAAGAGTGTGATGAGTCCTCCCCCTGAGGAGGATGAAGCGGCAGAAAATAACGTGTGATGAACTGACCGTAAACCCCATCCCCATCCCCCTGTGCCCCTGGGGGGGTTGGTAGAGAATCCGGGAGTGAAGTTGTGCCTGGGAAGAAGGAAGGGGGGGGAGGGAAGGTGTTCTGAGATTTGGTTTTATTTCTCATTACCCTACTCTGGTTGATTTGTAATAAATTGAGTTAATTTTCCCCAAGCTGAGTCTGTTTTGCCTGTGACAGTAATTGGTGAGTGATCTCTCCTGTCCTTATCTCGACCCACAAGCTCTTTGTTATATTTTCTCTCCCCTGTCCAGCTGAGGAAGGGGAGTGATAGAACAGCTTTGGTGGGCACCTGGCATCCAGCCAGGGTCAACCCACCACACTTGTGCTTTCTTAGGCTTTCCAATTTAAGTTAAATTTCTACTTCTACAGAAATTCTTTGCACTTTCCTCTTTCTGTATTGAATTTGAGTTGAAAGATAAGAGGTAATGGGCACAAGTGAAATACACTTGAACACAATTTTTTATTTTACTTCTTTACTGCAAAGGTTGTCAAACACTAGAACAGGTTGCCCAGAGAGGTTGCAGAAAGTCCATCCTTGGAAATATTCAAAACCCAACTGGAAAACATCTTGAGCAACCTGCTGTAATTAGAATAGAATATTTCAGTTGGAAAGGACCTACAACAATTATCTAGTCCAACTGCCTGACCACTTCAAGGCTGAGCAAAAGTTAAAGCATGTTATTAAGGGCATTGTCCAAAGGCCTCTAAACACTTGACCAGCATGGGGCACCGACCACCTCTCTGGGTTACTACTTGAGTAAGGGGACTGGACTAGACAATCTTCAGAGCTCCCCTTCCAAACTCAGATGATTCTGCATTTCTATGATATCCTCAAAGCTGGCGATGTCTTTGGCAATAGCCAATTTGGTCCCCTCCATTCTCTCTTCGCATGCTACTGATTAAACATCACTAGCAGATATGCAAGGACTATTGCAACAGAATAACTCAGCAAGGACTTGATGCCTTGTTGCTACCCAGCTCATAGTTTTGAGCCAAGAAATATGCAGTAGTTTTGACAGGTGAACATTAAGACTCTATAATTACCAGGAACTGCAAATCTTCTCATGTTTTTCAGTAAAATTTTGCAAAGCTAGTCTACTTTGGGAAACAAGTAAGCATTTTTGACATTATGTTGTATACTGTTCTGAAGTATTTTTATGATGTATGTGTTAGTTTTCTGGCAAATCTCCTGGTGACAGGAGGCAAAACAGGAATAATTGTGTTTGAATGAATACAAAAGATATGTGCTCACTCAGTGCATACTAGCACACGACTGGCTGAAAGCATATGCTGGGAAGTCATCTGAACATTTGTCTACTGAAAAGGAGCATCTTAAGGATCTGAATGTGTCATATACAAGCACTCCAGTGTTCACAGGCTATCATCATAACCGAGCAAAACCCAAGATTCATGAACTAAGATATTCAGTAACGACAGTTTTACTGGTTCTACATCTCCCTACCTTACTAAAAAAAAGGGTATTTTTCTAGAAAGAGGTATAGACTTCACTGTCACAAGAAGGAAGTAAACAGCCAAAACCAAACTCTCGGCCAGGATTTTTAGAAATCTGAAACATTTTCAAAAAAAAAAAATGTATTTCAATACTTCATCACAATCCTTTGAAATGCTTTTTTGCTTGCTAGAAAATTCTCAAGCTTAGTTACACTAATAAGTGAGTTTCCACATTTCATTTTCAAACCAAAGAGACAAAGCATATGACTTTTAAAGAAACCTCAAATTATTCCATGGCTCTTATTTCTTTGAAGATGCACTAATATTACATATATAGTAAGCACATATTTGTCCACAATACATCACTATGGATTGAGCTACACTAACAAAATTGTCTAACTTTGTACATTACTGTTGCAATGCTTCTCTCACTGCCAAAACATGCCAGGAGCATGGTTTCAGTTGCATAAAGAAAAAGAACTATAATCTTGGTGCTTACTTTTCCTAACCAATTAGATGAGTGACTGATACAAAAGAGTTTATACTCAACAGCAATAGCAACAATTTAGTTTCTAAATTTTCTGTCCAGGCTAGCATTTTTCTGCAATATATTTTATTTCTAATAGACTTTATAATTATTTTCAGGAAATTATTATCATTTAAGTGTACAAAAACATCAAGAACTGAAGAAAAGAAGTGAGTATCAAATTAATCTTAGTGACTTCTGTATTAGAATATTTTGACTTTAATTTAGCAGAAGCAAGTCTCCAAGAACATTAGATCATTTTGGAGTACTTTGGAAATTGGTTCAACTAAATCTGTGCAGATGGCTGTGGATGGGACAGGAAATGGGTCTCAAGAAACCCATGGTTGTGACACTTCTTTGTTATTTAAAGTCTAAATTAGGATCTCTAAATTTTACTAGCAAAACATGTACTCTTAAGAAAGCTACCATTAAATGCACATTATCACTTAATATTTTAATCATTAAAAACGTGCTGTAATCAAGTTTACATGCAGCACATGATGCAAAAAACAGTCTCACTCACCGCTGAGGGAGAAGTCTGTCATTGGCTAGGTAGCCTAGTTTATGTATCTCCTTACTGTGATCTCCATACTTGGACTGGACAGCATAAGAAGCCAGAAGAACTGCAGTTTCTGGTGGGCAATATATTTCATCATTTAAGATAGCTTCTTTGACTTGCAGGAAGAAAAGTCTCTGAGTTATTTCCTGAATTAATTCTTCTGATACATCCTCTGGAAAAAACTTGGCCCTGAACTTAAACTGCAAAGGATTTTCTTTCCTTACATCTTGCTGTGTTACCTGAGAGGGAGGAATAAAGGCAAAATAAAGAGAGCACTAAATGGTATATTAAATATAATTAACTCGGTAGTAACGAACTCTTTAGCTCCTCTACACTGAAACCCAGTGCATCCTGACAAGCCCACTGTGGAACTCACTAAAGGTTCACATGGCACTGAATCAAGTACACCAATTTGGATAAATCAGACAATTTTGAAACACTACTCAAAGGCTGTTTAAGAGCATTTTTGTAGGCTTGTGTGAATTTGTATTTATCACAATAAAGATCTGGAAAAAAAATAAGTTGTAATACATATTAAAGTAAATAAATAAATAAATAAAATATATCCAAGGATGAATTGCAGGAAGTAACAAATTAGGATCTAACAAGGTTTCTTTAGCAAGACCTACAGCACATTTCTTCAATCTAAGTGTAAATTTGGATTCTTTTAAAAGTCTCTGAACTATTGAACTAAATACATGTGCTTTGTTCCTGTGCAAAACATATAGTTCCATTAATCACATTATTTTTCTAGAATGGATAAGCCTTATAATCATCATTTCTGTGAAGAGATCAGATGTGGTCATCTTAAGTAAGCATCTACTTCAAATTTCGACAAAACCTCATTTTTATGTAGAATTTTCCATTTCATTTGGGTTCAGCTTTCAGCACTGATTATGACTAAAGCAAAAACATTCAAAATTAAATGAATTTTAATATCAAATACTGTGATTGCTAAAAGGTGCAGTCATAATAAAATAAATCTCATATATCCCAGTTCCTCCAGCACTTTATTACACATTTAATTTTATGTGCACTAGTAGTCCCTCTAGAACTTCTTCACTACGCATGAAATGATGCATCTGTTTGCTTGACTTGTAGGAAGTATCAAATACTGTAACTATAATGCAACCATTTAGTCACGTACGTAAGGCAGCATAAGTACTATATTCAACATTTCAGAAGTAAATTTTAAGTTTTGCTCGCTTTTCATTATTGTCCATCTGCTTCTGATTTACATACACAGTATTTCACTCTAACCTCACCAGCGAACGATTAGTTGTGCTCTGGCCGTAACAAAACCTTATTTGCACATCTATTTTGTTATTTATCAGATCTTATCTGTAGTTACTGCAAATATTTAAATAGTAACTTAGAAGTTAGAGCCAGTTTATGATGATGCATTTAAGAACCAAATGTTACAAGCTTTTTAAAAAAAAAGAAAAAAAAAAGATGGATAACTGCCTTAGTCAAAGTTAAAGAAATCAGCACACCCTTGCTGCTCCTGAACTGCACCAGCCACTTAACTTGCTGAAGGCTTTCATAGAGCAATGTCTTCTGTATTTTTTGCAAATGATGCACCAAATCCTGTAGTCTCCAATCACTGCAGGCAAGCCATTAGGGCTAACAAAATATTTGTAGCACTACAACATTTACTGCATGTGAAACAAGACACACATGAAACTCTAGGAGACAGCTTTGGTGGTTAGCAGGTTTAACTTGCTGGATTTACCACAGAGAAGGAAAGATTATATAAATGCAGACAGTGGGACTTGCTCCTAAAAACCTCCCAATTTACCTCCTAATACTGAAGATTAAAAAAAAAAAGAAAAAAGGTATTCTTAAGTTGAACTAAAAAAAAAAAACCTCTTTATTCTAAACAGTGCCACTAACCTGACAGCCAATATTAAAATAAAAAGTGACCATTCATATTCATAAATAGAATTTGAAGTAAAATAACCTGGTTCCCAATAGCTGGGAGATACAAGGTACTCAGTGTTGCTGGGGAAAAACAAGATAAAAGTTATCCTACAATCTACTTACTAGATACCTAAACAGCAGTTTAGGAGCCTATTATTGGTGCCTTGTTTAAAGATCTATAGCTGTATACATGCAAATTCCTGAAGCTCAAATACTTCATACACACACGTGCCCCAATCGTAAAACATTTATTCTATTATATTTTGCTACATGAAAACAGAACAATCATATGAACTTAAGTTTTCCTAATGAAAACTTAGTATCACCGTGATACTAGAAATACAGGAATCGGTATCTCCTTCTCAAATGTTGATATAGCTTTACATATTCTTTTATAACTAACCAAACTTAACACTGTATTTTGTCATTTAAATCAAATAAGCAACTTTTCAACTAAATTTGAAGCCAGCTATATCTCACCTACAACATTAAAGCAGCAAGCCTTATAAAAGTATATTTCAAACTGTACACTTGCCTAAATATTAAGGAATTATTACCTTTTTATTTAGCTTCAGCCAAGTTGAGTAGCCTTTGCTGTCCACATACTGTAGCCCAAAAAACCAGACTTCACGAAGACCAACAGTTTTCACCACCTAAAGATAAATGATCCATAATAATCAGCAATCACTACAACAGGATTTTTTTTTTAATGGTAATTAAGCTACAGAAACCATCTCAAACTGAAATGTAATCAAGTTTTACAAGAATTAAAAAAATTAAAATAGTAGCAAAACATCAGGTTCAGGGAAGGATTCACCTTAAGAGTTCTAAAACTCAAACACCGTGTTGCCAAACTACCGACTGGAGTGTGCAGCTTACTGCTTACATCAAACTCAGCACCTGAGGAATACAAGTAGCAAAGAGGACCCTGATATTTGAAAGCATGTCTGGGAAGTGATCTGCAGACCTACAGACAAGTAAGTCCACTTCAACAGAAGACAACCAGTGAAGCTATAATAAAGAATAATACTTGTGGACAAATAGGAAGTGATGAGGATGAATCACCTCCTTCAAATATTTTTGAGATTTTGTAAGAGTTAATGATTAAAGGGGTAAGGATGATCTAGCTGATAAACCATACATGGATTTCCTGTAATATTTGTGACCAGGTCTATCACCAAAGGCTACTAAAGAAATAAAATTGTCTTTGAACAGAGAGAAGGTCTTTCTATGGATATACTAGTTAAAAAGAAAAACAAAACAAACAAACAAACAGTTTTCACAACAGACTTCTAGTGTAACCACTAAGTAAGTCCCCCAGGACTTCATATGTGATCTGCAAAAAAGAATGAAACTGATGTGACAATCTGCTGTAGAAAGCCTTCCATAAAGATCTGCAAATGAACAGTAAAAAGGAAGACGAACCTCAATAAAAGATGATATTTAATAAAAAAATACTGTACATAAAAGACAACAATTTTAATTATGTGAACAAAGCTCTCATTGTAAAGGAAAAAAGAAACAAAGCTGTTATGTTACTATACACATCTAGGTATTCCCAAATCTCTAATACTACATATGGACTGGTCACACCAACTTAAAGGATGTTGCAGCACTGGAAATGTTTCAGAAACATTGAAAAGAATGATCAGTGACATGGAACATCTTCTGCATAGCTAAGATGAGAACTAAGGCTACTGACAGAGAAATGAGGAAAGGAAAAATGATATAGGTCTATAAGACTTGCACGGCATGAAGAAGAAAAATAGAGAATGATTATTCATTATTTCTCATAACATAAGAATTAAGAGAATCAACAGAAATCATTAGATAGCAAGTTCAAAGCAAACAAAAAGGAGCACTTTTACTACACAGAGTATAATGAAACTGTGGTATTATCTTACAAGTCTTTTGCATAGTAAAAGTACACATGGATTCAATAAGCAATTAATCAGAAAGGTCCAGCAAGGATTATTAAGTAACTGTAAACTCTGGCTCCAAATGATCCAGTATGGCAGTACTTACGTATGTTCTCAGGTTGGACCATGCTGGCAAGCTGGTTTACTGAAGGCTGTTTTATGGAAGCATTCAGATGCATGTGAAGTAAATAGAATTTTACACATAGATCCTCCTCCTTTTTAAAGTAGTACTATCGGGTTGCAAAATTAAGATTTTGAAAATTAGAAAATGTCAAAAGATAGCTGTGCAAACTTACTTCTGATGCCTTGCATATTTGTATTATTACTTAACAATCATTCAGCTGTGCACCTTTTTTCCTCCTCTACCCTTTCACCTTCAAGCTCCAAAGCACAGAATGGGCAATGTTCATAGATCCAGCCTGATTCCTTTAGTAAGCACAGATATTTTCTCCAGATTTCTTACATCATTTACTTTAGAACACAAGAAAAGTTAAGAACAAGTTTCTGTTACTATTATGGTACTGAGCAACATCAAATTTGGTGTCCCAACACAGAAATTTCAGACCTGCTGCTTCTTTTGGCACAGATCTCCTATACAATGCTGATCAAACTACCTATGGCTTTATCAGATGACTGAGAATGCTCTTTACTTTGCAACTGTCCAAGCTGAGCCTTTGTACGTGATCAGCTCTCTGAGCTGCAAAAGAAGTCAGTAAGAACTGCAGATGCTCAACAGCTCTGCCCATAAGGCATAAGGAGACAAGTGCTCATGCTCACATCAAAACATTTTGCTCTCACCTGCTAACTATGGCCCTTCAACTGAGATGCACATTATTTACATACAGACAACTTGTCTACTGCAATGCAGAGTTATACACGCTTGCAAACCAACACTAAAACCAGCTTACACATTAGTCTGTTTTACTTCAGACTCCACAAATAAGGAAAGAGCATCGTCTATCACTGCTTCTCAGCTCAAAGGAAAGAGAAAAAAAATTTCTGTAACTTTGTACCAAGATAATATAAGCACTTATGCACTGCACTAGTATGATATGAAAAGTAAGTGCAGAATGAGAAACTTAGGAGTTCGATTCTGGCTCAGAAGTTTCATTAAGTGGTTTCAAGCAAGTCTTCAATCACATCTGTAAAACAGATTTATCCACCATCACATCCTACAACTTGACTATTAATAGGCAGTAAAAACTTCTTGAAGAAAAGCAACCAGAGCAGTAGACATGTTTTAGCAAATCAAAACATACACATAAAGACAACCTAGCAAGAATTTCATTGAGTCAGCTTCCAAAAGATCATAAGGGAGGCTTCCAAGATATCTAGAAAGGACAGTGGGCTGTAACTTGAGATAAAGGAGACAACCCTCCCATTCTTTCTGAATGGCAACGACAGTAAACCAGAGGTACTGATGCTCAGTGCTATCACCTTATTGAAAACAACCCCCACCATTACCAGTGTGTGGAAACATACCCATCACAGGGTTCTTCTCCTCCTAGGAAAGTTATAGATGCTAAATTGATTGACTGAAGGAGGACAGATCCCCTCTTGCCCATTCTGACCACTGACAGGATAGACAGAAGGACTAATGATAAATATGTTAAGACACCTTCTGAAATACGAGCAATTTTGAAAAAACGGGTCTGTGCAATAAATAGTAACTTTACTGAGTTTCAAAATGTAAGAGAAAAAGAGAAAGCCACACATGTCAAATGATGAATTCTTGTCTGCTAGCAGATGAAGATGATGAAAACACACAAATGGAATGGGAAACAAATAACAACTCCAGAAAACACCAATTAAAAGCTTAAAAGAACCACTGACTGAAAAAAGGACAAGTTGTTCACCAAAAATATAGAGGAGCACTACAAAACAGCTGAATTTATGGAGAGGTTATTTTCTGCAAGCAATAACCAACAAGTCTACTGTCATGTCCACAATTTCTGCATAAACCTTAGAGACCCATCTCAGTAACAGTGCTATTCAATTCTCTTTCTATAGAGAAACAGCATAACTTTTGTCTGAAAATTTCATGCTGGTTTTGCAATACAATTCAGCTCTTGATGTTACTCTGTGGAACTCGCATATGAGTTTAAGATCGGGCTGAAAATGCTTCTGTCACACACAACTATGCTGGCTGATTTTGCTTGACCTAACAATTTTTCAATTTAAACTTCCAGAAGTTGATTGTAAGAACTGGTGAGATGCCAAACGCCACACAGTGAATTGAGGAACAAAGCTGAAGAGAGCATGAAAAAGAATTCAGAGCTGTATCTTTGTTCCCTGTTTGTGAATGCCCCAATTTGGATGAACCTGATTACCTGGGCACAAGACGTTACACAGCAGAACGTCACCCCACCCAATACTGCATGGCAGAAGATAGCAAAGGTTGGCAAAAGACAAGTTACAGCTTGAGGCTTCTGTGCCACAGAATACTGTACTTTTTATTTGATGGTGGTGTTGGTTAGACAAAAAGCAGCTCCTTTCTTCAAGAAGTCTTTGTAAGAGTCATGAAGTCTATTCCTATGTAGAGGCTGAAGATATACTGCTACTGATGTCAGAGAAAGGGGTGGGGGTAGAAGTTTTAAGAGTCAGACAGTCATTTCAAACAATAATTGCAAATGAAATTTCATTCATCTAAAAGAAAAAGCTCAATGTTACAAAACAAGTAACATTGTACTCCTTTCAACTTATATACTAAGACATTTAATCAACTCTTAAAGATCAATTAAAAGTTTAAGAGTTCTTAAAGAACTCTTTCAATGCGTTACTTTCTCATAATACCCATTACTACATACTTTAAGCATCTCTAACAGAGTGGACAGAAACAACAGTTCTACTAGACATAATTGTTGATATAGTTAAACTGTTTTTGAAGAGTAATTTCAAATATTTCTGCATTTTTAACTAAATGCATACAACTTGGATCTAGATAATATAAAGTATTTATTGGTTTCTTGAGGAAAAAAAACCCAACACGTTGACAAGCTTCTATTCTTAACATTTTCTAGAACAGTCCACAACCTAGATCAAAAAATTGCTTCAAGATTTTGACGGCTAACAGCACATGAAATGAATGCAAGAACAACCTTTTTTAAGAAGTCATTCATTTAGCCCATTTGACTGGTGTACAACAGAGACACTATCAAGTGAGAATGTGTAGTTCTGATGGGTCTGCAACCCACAAGCACATCAAAGCCATCATTTTCACTTTTCCACTTAATTTTTTTTTATTATTATTAACTTAAATTTCAAACTGGATCATAGGACAACATTACTCTTCTAACATTTGAGAAGTGAAAAAAGTATCCACAGCTTCCATTCTGGGGAAAAAAAAATAGAAGATCTTAGCTTCCCTTAATGGACTTTTATTGTTACATTCATTACTAAATAGTGAAGGCTATATAAATTTCTTATACACATAATTCTAAAAATTGTATCGCAGTTGCAACTATAATGTGATTAGACATAAAAAAATACCATTAATTTCAAAGCAGTGCTATACACATGATTCGGCTGAAGCCTCACTGTTAACCTATTTACACAGAGTTCTCTTTGAATTTAGTAAATTTCATGAGAAGTAATGAGGAAGTTCAAACAGAGAATAGCTTAGATAATCTAAGGAAAAACGTAATCTATACATAAGAACACTTCCGCTTTCTCAAACTATGCCTTAATACCCACAATAGTTTTATGTGTTTGTACACGTACATACACAGAGACACATATAAGTTACCTGATCAAAGAGCTGTTTGCCTGTGGTATTGGGCTGGATGGCAAATTCCAACTCTGCATCCATTGTTGTTACTCTGACATTGATCTACAGAAAATAAAGAAATATTACTGTAACAGTGTAATTCTTCTATATACTGTGATTAGCCTGTAAGAAACAATATATGGCAAGTCAATTCAACATTGTAATGGTCTTATAGACACACAGACCACAGCAGACAAAAACGGAGAATTTGAATCTGCAAAAAATCTCATCTTGTATTTAGTATAAAAGCATATACAGGATAATATTTAACACTAGGTTTGAAGGTCAAACCAGGAACCAAAGTTCAAAATTAATTTAAATTGGATAGCTGACGTGACTACTGAACACTGAAAGAACACTGGGACATTCAGTTTCAGTGGGCTTCCCAAATGTGTGCGAAAGAAAGTTCCTAGTCATATACGTATCATTTTAAGGTATTTATACTTGGCAATATAAAAAGACAAGCAGCCTCCTGCCCCACCATTTCTAAAATTAAGAGGTTCAGCAGTCTTAAACTATATAGGGCTAGAGCTTGTACACCTCAGGACAGACCAATAGCAGATTTTCCATCAGTGGAAGGAGGAACTACAGAAGTTAGCTTCCTTTAATACTGATCCCATTCAATTCCCTTATTATAGTACTGAAAAAAACACCACTATTCAATGAACTTCTTCCTTCTCCTGAAGTAGAGGATGATTTTCCAGATGACTCCTGACAGTCACTATTTTTATTTGCTCTAAAACAAGCAGTCAAATATTCCAGGAGATATCTGGAAGCCTATCTTACTTGGAAGTACAACAGTCTGTTCCAATTTCTCTTCAACTGGTACACACAGAAGTGAGAATTTTCATGAAACAGAACAAAGTACTAAATACACAGTACTGTCTTCTCACTGTTAGAATGGTTCTCCATTCCTACTGCCAGGGTATCACATTTTATTTATCTTTAGTGAATAGGAACATAAAGTGTTAAAGGTCAAATCTACTTTGCTATAAATGTGAAAACCAGAAACATGAAACTTAAATAAGACACATAGATATATTCTAATTTCTCTCTCTCTACTATAAAATATGGAACATGAATAAATTAGGACTTGTATTACAGGTTCTTACACTACTTGATCTATGCCTGTGTAACCATTTCCATTAACTATTTCCCTAATTTTGCCACCAGGTGGAATACTTTGAGAAGTGAGAGTCTGGAAAAGTCTCTCCCAATACAGAACACAAAAGGGAGATCTAAGGTGCAAAACCCAAAACTGCATAGAAGTTTGTCCCCGTACAACAGATTAAGCTTGTTCACTCCTTTCTTTAGTGTCAAGGTAAACAACTTTGGGCATGAGCTGGATACACAAGACAAGAGTAGCAGGAGTCCGAGGACCTCTAGGTTATAGACCTGCAAACAAGAAAGATACCAGGGGGTTAACAAACTTTTTTTGTGTGCAAGCGCTGATAAAGAAAAAGGACTTGAAGGCTTTGGAGTAAAAGATAGTAAACTTCTACTGCAAAAAAAATTAAAGGTTATGTGTCAGGAGGAGGGAAAAGAGGTGTTTTCTGTAGATTCTCTCACTCTGCTCATTTCAAGAAAAAAAAATTGCTTATTCTCTAGCAGAACAACCCATTTTAAATGGTAGGTCTAACTCACTGCCAGTTGCACTGGTTTAAGTGTGGGGGGCTGCCCCTTAATTACAAGAAGTTAATTTTTTTAAAGCAGTTTTTCAATTTAAAAAAAAAAGCCTGCTTTAGGGCAGCTACAAGTAAGCAAGTTACAAAGCATAAGGCTAAAATGTAACTTTATTAAATGCCAAAGCACTGTTATGTAACAGCACCACTGCCAAAACAAGAAGCATCACAGAAGATCTACAAAGCACAGCCAGTTCAACTAACTGCAGCAGACTTAAGACTTGCAGCAGAAACTTCTTACATTAATATCCTTGTAACAAATGCCATCTTCTACAAATGCAATAATTACTACCTGAGAGTCTATATACCTCACAAGAATTAAAATACTCAAACAGTAAAATAATAGATGTAATACAGAGGGAAACTCAACACAGCCTGTAGATTCTGTTTGCTTCTGTTTGTTACTGCCTCAAATAAAAGCCGAGTGCTGTAACAGTACACAGCTGCTACATCTGCAATAGATACAAATACACATTAGGAGTACCTGGTCACTTATATGCATTACAGTAACTGCTTAAGCCTTCAGCAATTTTCTTTTTCTTTGAACTTCTGATTAACAGATCACCCGACTGCTAATTAATATTTACACTTTCAATTCTAAGTCACAAATTAAATTATAGCAATATTAAAATGTTAACTTTTGTGATATGAGTTATTTAAGAAAAGACTTACAAAGTTAAACACTACACTGGATCATTTTCCTTCTGAAGACATTTGGAGTGACTTAGATTTTTAGCATACAAATACCAAGCTTTTACAACCTTGTAACATTGTTTCATAGCTTCAGTTATTTCTGGGCATGGGAAATAAGAAGGTTACTTTTGGCAAAACCTGAGACTGAGCCAAGAAGGTTTACTTATCTAATCCAAATGTCAGTCACACAGCACACTCTCAACAAAATCAAACCTCTGGTGTCAAGTTTTGTTGTCTGTAAAATAAAGCTAACCAACTACATTAAGAAGAGTCATGGGGGTAGTTTCCACATTATAAATAAGGCAGGGAATTTAGAAAACGCAGGCCGAGAAAGAAGGCTCAGTAAATGCAGCAACGGACTGTCACTCATGCAATCTGCTGTTGGGTATCCAGCTACTTTGAAGCAACACTCCTCATGTGACATTGGTGACAGAGGGAAATTATCTGAACCACAAATTATGAAGACAGACACTAATCTGAACATAATTACCCTGAACCGACTTTACCACATGAATACAGAATAGGAAGGAGCTCTTGCAACAGTGACAAGAGAAATGTATGAAGGTTTCCTGTAGCAAGTGTTGGAAGGCTACCACTACTCATACCACAAGACCCATTTAACAACTGCTTTTCAATCTTGTTCTCACCAGGATTACACATCTTCCTTCAAACTTCAGAAACTATGACAAAGCACTAGATAAGACTTAAGACAATTACTTCAGCTGCTCAGTCGTGAGACAAATCCCATTCTGCTGTGCATAGGCTCAGGGTAAGAGCTGCAACAAGTCTCACTTGGTATATTCATATGTAATTTTGACTGCCTTCTAAGGATCCTACTCTGGTAAACTAATCAAGAAACTCTCTAGGTGGTTCTGCAATTTGTAGTATGCCTGAGTAAACATCTTTTTTTTTTTTAAGGTTAAAAAGTGGCTATATGCAAACATTATTTTTGGTGTCACAATTTAACAATTTGTATCACTTATTACTGACCTAGAGATCTCTATGCAAATATTAAATACTAAAATATCATGGTGGTCATGTCAGGGAAATACTTAAAAATGCTATTCTAGGCTTAGTAACTGGGTAACTTAGACTTTGTAAATCCTCTGTCAAGGTCCATGTGGTGAGAGATCCTCCCCTCGTCCTCCACAGATCAGGCAACATCATACCTGAACAGCAGTTCTCTGCGATGACAGCCAGAATTGACATCAGGCAATACAGCACTCCTAGACCAGCCCTCTTACATCCAGCACTAGAAATCACTGACTTAGGCCACTGCAACGTACACAGTAAAAAAACAAACAAACAAACAAAAAAAACCAAAAAACCCCAAAAAACCCCAAAACCACTAACCCCCTCCCTACCCCCCCAACAAACAACCAAAAAACTCTAATACTTCCAACACCCAACCCATGGAACTATATACGGGTTTAATGCAAAGGGTGTAAGACAGCTTCTCAGCTCCCACTTTAGATATGTGACTAAACTGATGTTCATCCAGTAAAGCGGGGACAAGAAGTGCACTCTTGTGCTGGGAAGAAGGTGGCATTTAAAGAAAGACCCCTACAACCCATAGGCAAAATGTGAACACCTTTAGGGTTTGCCTCTTTCTGGCAGAATTCCATCCTGAATACATTCCCTTTATGCAACTATACATTAAGTTACATAAGCCAAGCATCTACACAAGCACAGGCTGTATTTTAAAGGCCATAATGGAAAAGATAAAAGGACAGTTTAATGCGTTACTTTAATTTTTTAAAAAATCCTAAGAAGAAGAAAATGCTTAGCACAAAGTTTTCTTCAGCTGGCTACCTTTAAGAGTACATTTTTATAAACAGAGTCGCTGTAAGAGGGTATAAAGAACACGGTGAAGTTTAGTATAGCACAGAAAAAAGCCTGCTGGACGTTTAGGAAAACACCACTGCAAAGCTCTATTTTAGAGCACCAAGTCTCTGTTTAGAATACCAATACCTACCTCATAGCTTTTAAAGTGACTATTTAGCTTGACTCATTTGCCTATACTGAACAATATAAACAAGTGGCCAGGAACAGAAACCTTTCACCATAAAAGGATCACCAAACATTTGGAAAAAATTTGCTACATAAAGTATAGTTTTTCTTATTTCTGACAAAACTGCTTTGTCCCAATATCTGGATACATATACGTATTTTTTTTAATCTATTTGCAATAAGCTTTTCCCAAATAATAATACTTTAAACCCTTGCACTGTGACAGTTATCTTCTTCACCTTATAGAATCATAGAATAGTTTGGGTTGGAAACGACCTTTAAAGGACATCTAGTCCAAACCCCCTGCAATGAGCAGGGACATCTTCAACTAGATCAGGTTGCTCAGAGCCCCGTCCAACCTGACCTTGAACGCTCCCAGGGATGGGGCATCTACCACCTCTCTGGGCAACCTGTTCCAGTGTTTCACCACCCTCATTGTAAAAAATGTCTTCCTTATATCTAGTCTAAATCTACCTTCTTTTAGTTTAAAACCATTAATCCTTGTCCTATCACAACAGGGCCTGCTAAAAAGTTTGTCCCCATCTTTCTTATAAGACTCCTTTAAGTACTGAAAGGCTGCAATAAGGCGTCCCTGGAGCCTTCTCTTCTCCAGGCTGAACAACCCCAACTCTCCCAGCCTTTCTTCATAGGAGAGGTGTTCCATCCCTCTGATCATCTTCATGGCCCTTCTCTGGACTCTGGACCTCCAACAGGTCCATGTCTTTCCTGTGCTGAGGGCTCCAAAGCTGGATGCAGGTGGGGTCTCATGAGAGCAGAATAAAGGGGACAATCCCCTCCCTCAACCTGCCGGCCACGCTGCTTTTGATGCAGCCCAGGATACGGTTGGCTTTCTGGGCTGCGCACGCACATTGCTGGCTCATGTGCAGCTTTTCATCCACCAGTACCCCAAGTCCTTCTCGGCAGGGCTGCTCTCAATCCCTTCATCCCCCAGCCTGTATTGGTACCAGGGGTTGCCCTGACCCAGGTGCAGGACCTTGCACTTGGCCTTGTTGAACCTCATGAGGTTCACATGGGCCCACTTCTCAAGCTTGTCCAGGTCCTTGGCATCAGAACTAGCAGTCTGAGTTTATCTGTATTTTACCAGACTTGCTTCAGAATGATTAAACGTGGTCAAGGGAAGGGGAAGAACCCATACATACATACATGTTGATTATTCTTTGTGAAGGGAGCAACTGATGTTTTGATAACAAATGTTGCTAGTGGGTTATGAGGACATCTGCCACAGCTCACAAAATAGTACTTATAAAAACAGTTTAAAGCAATTTATCCAACCAATAAAGAGTATAGTTAATGAACACACCTGGAACAATAAAAATCCATGTCCACGTATTAAAAGCACACATTTCATATGGGAATTATATTTTTGTTGTATTCTTTCACTGCTTTGAGGATTTGAAAAAACATTTCTACATTTCCTTGTAGTATCTAACTTCAACTCCACACAAGTTCATGGGATATTGCACAGTCACCACATTAACCTTTGGACCTCTCCTCAAACGTAGATACAGTCCATATAATATGCACAAAAACTGCTATTAGCTTAATAGTCTAATACTTCCTATTACTGTACTTCAGCCATCATTCACAGATATTAGTCATGGCACTTCAGCTTTCATCAGGAAGCCCAAAACTGAGTAGGTACCAGTATTTAGTAACAAAGCTATTACATGAAAAAGGTTTCCAGTCGGTTTGCTTTGTCTTAATAAATGAATATGAATTAGTCACACGTAAAAGCCACAGAAACCATTCCAATTCTTATTTATAAGAAAATTGCATATAGCAAAAAAGGTTTCTTCCAAGAGTTTCTTCACACTAGTTCAGCCAATTACTGTATCAAGTTCACAAATGATTTGTGTTAAGGAGTAGCAGTATATTGGTCCCACTGCTTTACACACTGTATATACACAGCACACCCACTGTATCAACCTCAAAGCAGACATAGGAAGAGATGCAAGAGAAAAATGCATGAAGAAGATAACATAAAAAGGTAAGGATTAAACAGCATTAGAAACAGAAGGCTACAGAATAATGGCAAATAGATTTTACTAATAGACAAATCAAAAGCAGTCATCCAAACTGACATCATCTATTTATGCTGCAGAAATAAATCATATATTCAAACCATAATTCAAATACTGCACTACACATCTCAAAGATTTTCCTGTAAAACAATACTCTAGTCAAAAATTAATGTATACACTATGTCAATTCAACCACTTCACAGAAATTAACTCGATCTTGGAAATGATAATTCAAATTTTAAACATCCATTATTCCAGAATCTGATATCTACTCCTTCCGAATACACTATATTGTAAAATGTTGAAGTCTAAAAAGAGAATTCTCTGTTAATCTTAGTAACTTTGACATCTACTCGTTACTACCCAGCATAATGCTTTCTCTTTCATGCCTTGTAGTCTTGTACAAAAATGCTGTGAACTACCAGCAAAAACAGCTAATGACTTTAACTCCTCTTACACCCTATAAATGCAGCTAATATTTCAGTCAATTAAACCTAATCTTCTTAGCCTATGAAATGATTAACAGTTATGTAACTAATGATGTCTAATTTTAGTTTCTATGTTTCTATTTTTGGTGAAGATTGGGGAGAATGGCATACAGCTGAGAAACATTTTGTATCTGTTGTTTTAGTAAGAAAGCACTGAAAGTAAGATTCAACAAGTATTCTATTCTTCAGTAAGCAGAAAACTAAGCACACTGAAAACAGCCCTATTAACAGCTCCAATTTTGATTACAGCAGCAAAGACCTCATTAAAAGTCACCAGTTGTTGGGGGTTTTTTTGATGAATCACAACAGAAGCTAAATGAAACTTAATTTTGCACTGTTAGGCAGAACTAAGAATATTAAGTCTCAGAACTATTTTTTTTTTAAAGTAGCAGAGATGCTGAGTGAACTGCTTGAAACAATGGAAAGCCACTTTGTTATAAACACAGCCAAAGTGAACAAACAGACTTTTCTACTGAAGGAATCGAACAAGAAAACATTTCAATAATGTATATTTTTCAGACACATATTACCTTAATATCTCAGGACAATACATTAAAGTCACTTTTACCCTTTCAAAATAGCCTTTTCACTCAAGCTATTTAACCTAGTAGCCTCTAAGAGAGAAAATCCCAAACGCATAAGAACAATGACCTTTTACTACCATATATAAGAAGATCATTCACAGTAGCAGACTGAGACTTCCAGGAAAAATGAAATATCCTTGCTTTAAATTCAGCTATGCCAAGACCCTTTACTGGTCTTCATTAACTTAATTTTGTCTGGAATACTACATAACTTTTCAACATGAAAGCAAAAAAGTTAAACCCAAATTTATTCCATTGATTTTGCTGTGATTTAGTGTCTACTGATTTCATTTAAACTGATCTATAGCTTAATTATTTGTTATGCATAACAAAAAAAACTAATTCCAAAAACATGGAGAGAATTTACTTATAGTTGTATTGCACAGGATCACATATTTAGAGGACGACCAGATTTTCTGAAAATTATTAATTGGATCATTACAGCAGAATCTGGGAAAAAAAAACAACTAAATAGGTCACAGTAATACAGATAAGAAAGCTATAAAATAACACTGTCAAAATTCTCACCAGTTATTTTAACTGTGTTTTCTTAGTTCTTAACCATGATTATTTCATTAGTTTTCAAGTTAGAAGACCTCCAAAAATAAAACTACAGAACACTGACAGTCTTATTGCAACAGCTGTCAAAAATAAAGAACAAGGAGTTGAAGCACAAATAGTTTCCGGACTAGAAGTACATTCGGTTATTGTGGATTAAAGACAACTGGTAAGAGCTACAGTGAATGTCCAGAGCAAAAGACCTTCTACAGTCCAGTGCTATCAAATCCTAGCAGAACAGCAAGACTCTTCAAAGAACAATGTTAGATTCATTAACCATAACCAATGACTAGGCTTTTACAGTCTCCAAAGAAGGGAGGAAAAAAAAAATAAATAAAAAGAGAAAGAGGATCGCTCCAAAGCAATCTACCATTTAAGAAGCAACCAGAGCAAAATCTGAGGTTTGATTTTTATAGGTAAAATTACTTAATCTTTGGCACGTGTGCTACTTATTCATTCACTGATTACAAATTACAATTACAGCAACCTGTAGTTTACAGGAAGAAATCCATATGACATTGAGAAATGTAATCAATTTAATTTAATTTCTTAATGGCTCCTTTCACTTGGCTTCCTTCTAAGATCTCACATGCGCCTACATCATCAAGAGACATAGGAGAACATCCCAACGTATGAGAACTCCATATATAAAGCCCCTCATAAAAGGAAAAAAAGATAAATTGTCTTTGGCATGAGTCCAGCTTCTTTCCTAAGATCTGGTAGCTAATTTCCATTCCTAGGGTGGATTGTGAGCTTTTCTAACACCTCTGCAGTCTCAGTTCTAAGGATATTGCTTTCCTTGTGAACAATCCTAAAACTGTATTTCCTACAATTCTCTCAGGTCCTTAAAATAGAGGGAACCCTGCCTGCGTAAATTTCGTGGTTCCAATCCCAGAATTTAAAAAGTAGTAATCTTACTCAGGCTGTCTTTTTTTCTAGTCATCAATTCTGTGACTTCATTGCTCTGTACCTGCATGGAGTTGGGGGCCTCAGGAACCACAAGAGCTCACAGTGACTTTTTGCCTTATTCTTAAAACACAGTTTTCCAATTGAGCAGCTCTATCAAAGGCACTACTCAATTATCATAGCCAGGACTCAAAAAGGTCAGAAAACATTATGCTGCTAATTCACTTTCCTGCCCTTAATAGTGCAGCTTTCTGCAAGAAGGGGGCAGGATACAAATAACTACTTCCAACTTCAGAAAGTGCTAAGATACTGCCCCCAGTCCACAGGGGGGAAACAAGAAATTACAGAAACAGTATGGTATGGCCAGTTGGTCAGCAGACCAACAGCAAATCTCAGAACAGAACTTCTAGCCCTTGGACAGTCCCATGCTCACATTATTCATTAAGCTATACCAGTTCCAAATAGTGGCATGCAATACAGGCTATTTACACTGATTCATTTCTGATTAATAGGAAAAACCTTTTACACATCTATGTATAGGTATGTATATGTGTACACACATGCACACAGATGTATTTATTTTTAGTAACAGATCTGCTCTGCTCCTAATCTACTACCTCAATGAAACATCAGTAAACAAAGAAAGCCTGAAGGCTATTACATAAACCAATTGAGTTGAATAGAAATAATCTCCCCTGACAATTTGGTTCCCTTTCTGAATGCTTTGCTCACTGGATACAAGAGGAAGAGACAACCAAAAGTCATTTAACACATGGCAGGTGAAATCCTAAGCAACCAATATTACATCAACAGCAAAAGAATCAAGCTGCTGAATAATTATCTCCTCAAAGAATTACAGAGCTGTTATTAAAACAGAAGTTGGAGATTATTTTTTTCCCCTGGATAGAGAATGGATGAACCTTTATCTCAGCTGAAGTAAGATAAATAGGAGACCACAAACATTGCTTATTTCCTCCCTTCAAAACTTACCTTCTAGGTTATACCCTCTACTATGGTAAAACCACCACCTAACTTAGCACTGTCGCTGTCACAGACGCTTTACACATGTTCTGTCTTCCCCTGCCAGATCCTGCAGCAAATCCTTCCACTGATTTTCACAGACATTGAGGCAGGCTCAAATTATGCCTCCATTAACTGCTGTATGTCATGTCATCTCATCTTAAAGTCAACAATTCCTGAAAAGTCATTCCTCCTGCCAGCCAAATGGGCTCTAAGTTCATTGTGGTTTATAAGTAATGCCCCTATCTCCAAGCATGCTCCAACTACTGAGCTTTCTTGATCTTTTCTCACATTGGTATTAAACTATCTCAACTCTAATTGTACATTAGCAGATCTTAGGAAATTTAGAAAGGGCAGAGTCAAAACTAGAGCTGTTATAAGATCACAACTCTAAAATGTGAAAACCCTGTTAGATTTTAGATGAGTAAGGAAACAGCTACTTACTGGTTTCGGCATTTTTCTTGTTTTCTTTAGTCTCTTGTCCACTTAAGTCTTCTACAAGCTCTTTGTCCCCTTCTGTCAAAAACAAAATTAAAAGGGTTGCTTTTAAATTTATTAAAACAGAGTTCATGTACATCACACCAAATAGTACAAATCCCAAAGCAGGTAAACAAGTGCTCTACATATACAAAATATACTTTTCAGTAGATGACATAAAAAAAGAGCAACTAAGTTAGCCAGTACCAGAATCTACAGGTCTTTAAGTAGTAACCTCTACATTTTGTAGAATATTAATCCACTAATGTTAGAATGAAGAGACAACAGTTCCCCAAGTGCTACAAATTCTTTTTAACACTTTTGATATCAGACATCATCTAATATTAAAAACCTTTAACATTATTTATGAGGAAGTAAAATTTGTACAGGGAAGTCCAAAAGCTGCAATTTAATCTATCAACTCTAGCCAAACCTGAAACATCATGAAAACAAAGAAAAAACCTAACATAGTTTTAAAGCATCAAAACTGTATTTCATGTCTATAAAAGCATCCATTTCTCTAAGTGAAGGAATGATACAGTCACTTTTCCCAAACGAAGAGAAATGCAAGTACACCATCACAGTAAAAAAGGAAGAAAATCTGCTCTGCTTAAAATAATAGAGGGGTTTTTTTAAAAAAAAGCAGAAAGGCTGTAAGTTATGTCTACATGGTAATGAAAGTATGCATTATTGTGTTCTGTTCCAAAAAAGTATTTATGCCTTGAAATAAAATATGCTTGCATTGTTATTGGTAGATAGCATCCTGCATCCTTTTCAATTCATTCTAACTCAAAAAGAATAAGCAGCTAGTCACATTCTCACACACTTTGGAAGTAATGACTTCCATGAATCAGTGCTGCTGCTGGTCTGCAAAGAGTACCAAAGATGGCATTGCCTTCAAAAATAATACTAAACTGGAATTACAATTATGCTAAGAAACATGACAGTTACATACTACTCAGAATAATCCAAGATTCCAGTATTATAACTCCATAACTGCATCAGGTAAATAAAATTTTCAGAAGTGCTTAAAAAAAAAAAGAGAAAACCAAAATGTTCAGAGTAATTAATTTATCAAAAGCAAACTTTTGTATAAATGATTTCACATTCATAAAGAAAAATGCAAATAAGCTATTGTATATATTTACAAAAGAAGTTATTTTTCCTTGCTTCTTGGCAATAAAAAAATACAGTAAATATTAGAAACATTTGCACAGCAACCTAAGGTGCACTAGCATTTCATTCTTATTTCTTCTAATCTGCAGAGATATGTTTGAAAAGAGGAACTGGAACAAAGATAAAGGATGAAAAGGGAATTTAAGAAGCATCAGTGTTGTTGGCTGGTAAAGAAAGATGAATGTTAAGACTAAAGATTACGGAAAGAGAGATCTAATGGTATAATGCAGATATGGAGCAAATTTTGTTTAATGAAAAATCAGCCTGAAAAAATTAAAACAGTATCTTGAAGTTATATTCATTACGATATTATTAACGTAGCACAACTATAAAGGTATAATACTATGTTCGCCTAGCATAAAGACAATTACATTGCAGTAGATTATTTTTTTTAATTATGGAAGATATTCTAAAGTATTGGACAGTATGAGTAAGACTACTATTCTAAGACATTTTTCAATATATTCTTGAAAAATAGGAATACACTTTTCCGCAATTTCCCCCCCCTCCATTTTTTTTTTTTTTTTAAAGAAAAAACCTGGGGTTTGGGTGCTTCCAACACTGGCTTTTGATAAAATCCAACAGCATGTTTCCAGTTCACAGAAGAGATTGCCCCCTCTTCTCCCCCCTTTCCCAAATGTACTCCTCAGAAAAATTTAGAAGACTAGTAAAAAGCAAAACAAGCTTGGCTGTAATATCTGCTAACAGTAAGCAGGATTCTGAGCTGTAGTAATCCCTGCGTTCACCTTCTCGACAGTAGAGGCTCATTGCTTGCAAAACTGAAGGCAGATTGAAGCCCTAGAGTTAAACTCAGTTAATTAACGATGCAAAAGCTAAATTAAGATTCTCATCCACCATTTTATAAACATGCCAACTCAACAGTACTAAAAGGAATAGAAAGTAGCACAACTATTTTTATGTGCCTATAGTTATATTAGCATTGAAAAGAAGGGGTATGTTAAGATGACTGCTAACTAAGTCTAGCCTCCAGGAGACAAATGAGAGCATATGGCACAAGGCCGAGATACATGTTATCAACTGATTACTTTCTGAGGTCTTTCTAAGAAAGACCATGTCTATCTCTTTCTAAAATGACTGTTATACCCTGATACATTTTATCACTGCAAATTCTTCCATAAATATGATCCAACTTTTTGCTTTGGGTTTTACCCAAACATTTTGTTAAATTGCTATCAACTCTAAATTACTTATTTGAAAACATATTTTAAAACCTTACGGTAATTTTTAAAATCAGAAATCCGACCATGAAGTATTATAGGATAGTTCTATGTCATCAAATCACAATTGGTAGACATGTAATTTAAATGAATTTACAGAATTAACATTTATTGTTCCCATGCAATAAAACAAAGCTATCTCAGCTGAAAGTAAGAATCCTCTTGTGCAAAACTCAATAAAAATGAAGTCTCACTGTCAGCCCCACAGATCTCACGGGCCTGATAAATTATCACAGTACATGAGCAACAGAAAAAAATTTATGCAAAACAAGTAATAGCCCAGGTATTTTTTGCTGAAGTGTTTGCTGTAATACCTTTTACTAGAGTAAAAAAAAACAAAACTATTTTTTTTTAAAAGAAATTTAATAGATTTAGAGCCAACTATGTTGAACTTCTTTCTATTTCAGATAATAAAGACCTTGTGCCATATTATAAGGGGGGGATCAAACTCAAATGATAGGGTCTACAACTTAAATCCATGGACCATTGTTTCCATTTCATATACAATGCAAAACACAGTCTGTGTCTATGTGCTTTCATACTCAAAATGTTATGCAATTTCAAAACAATAAACTCACACAAAAGCATTGCAACTAAGTATTGCATGTATATAAAAATCAAGAAGTTCACAGATCTTAAAACTGCAAAAAATGAAATCAAATAAGCACTGAATAGAAAAATAACACCCTATCTTTCACAGTTATTGGCACCAGCTAACATTAAAAACAAAACAAATATAAGGAAAATATTTGGCCAAAAGAAACCAAAAATCACTGCCAGGCAAAATGTTGTGCATCTCCGCTATTATTACTGGAGTGGGAGTTCACTTCTGCTACTTATGTGTTTCCACTGAATTTATATTTAGTGGATGCAACCATATCAGTTTTAGTAAATGTTTATCTTTGAAACAATTAATTACTTATACTTTTATCTTAACACTCACATGAAATGGCATTGCAAATAGAGGCAAAAAAAACCAGTCAACTGGGACTGGGAATGATATCCCTGCCTCCTCCTGCATTCTGAAACCAGCTTGTGACCTACTAGACATAAAGGCTCATCACTTTGGCATTTCAATTCCCAAAGGTGCCTCTTCCAAGTCAGGATTAGCAGGGTTGTAATTTTGCAGAGTTCCTACTGCTACAACACTCCAGCCCTCAAGACCTTCACAGCATATGCAGTAATCTAGACTCTGGAACAAACTACCAAAATATCAGCAGGCTCCACAACACAAACAAAAATCATCCAGAACTTCAAGAATTCACTTGAAATGAAGAACTGTGATTTTAATTCATTTCACTACAAGGCAGTTAGGATTTTTAAATCAGTATCATCCATGTTTCCAGTTATGCCACAGAAGCCAACAAATAAAGCAATTGTTGAAAGATGACAAAGAAAGCTTTCTTTGGAAAATGATGGTGCATAAAATGCTTGATGCCAAAATTCTGTCAAATAATTTATGCAGCAGCTGTTTTCAAAAGAAACATTCATACACACACCCATGGGTCTGAGGTCAGGTGAGGATGGGACAGGAGGCAGAAGGCTTGAGCAGGATGCCTGGCTGGCAGAGAACCAACCCTCAAAAGCAGGATCCCTATCTCACAGCTTAGGATCTTCTCCCACCAGCAGTCTCTTCAGCAGTGTGCCTCCTAAGCTCTAGCAAGAGGTTCATCATCTATTTTCCTACATACAGATGGCAGGGACCACAGAGCTTTAGCCACAGCAGTGCAACTAACTCATTTATTTACAGGAACTTATTTAAAATTAATATACTTTTTCTTTTCAAAGTCTTATACCATTCCATTTTTTGTGATAACTAAAAGTTTTAGGTCTTTGGGGAGGCAGCAATAGGCAACTTACAGGCTACTGTACCTGACTAACTGGTCTCAGCTTTCTACAAAAACACCTTGCCTCTCTACTCCAAAGCAGCCTGTGAATGCCTGTAGGGCAATCATCTTTTATGCTAACAGCTCCCTAATGACACACTTGCTGCAATTCAATAAAGAAGTTCATTTGCCACAGACTTTACTTCGGCATACATCTTTTTCAGACGGACAGAGAGGTCGTCTACACAATTGTCTGCGATGTAAGCAAACCAAGGGGGGAACCAAAACAAGCCATCTATCTCACAAAAGAGGAAAATAAGAAAAATAGAGACCTGAATTCTATAACTAACACATAATAATAGAGATTTGACCAGTGCTAGATATCATATGCAGAGTTTTACATACTTTTTTTTTTTTTGAGTACTGTATCTTTACCTTCTTAAAACCACCATTCCCCCCAACCCTCCCTTCCCTGAAACACTTGAGGTAGGCTTGCTGTCTCTCTGAAAAATAATTGCAATATAACCAGTACAACTGTTATACAGTAAATGTATTTATAGTTAAATATATTTTGAAGAGTGAAGTGTTTCTTCTAAACTGGAGTTCCTGAAGTGAAAACTTGGCAGTTGCCAACACAGTAGTTAAACAAAAAGCAACACAGACCAGCCAAAGAATATTCATGCAATACTTGCCGTTTTACCAGTTAATAAACTGGTGTGCTATAGATGTGCTATACAATTTACATACAGTTAGTATTTATTAAGCTTAGTAACCCTAACTTCAAATTTTAGCTTCAAAGTACCCACAGCTGCACCACTTGAAATAACTCTAAGATTTTGAAGAGTCCTACCACGACAGGATGGCCAGTATTCCCATTTACATCTGATATACAAGCAAACAGGGAAATTAAGAAGCATGACTGATGCAGGTACTCTGTTGTTTCAAAGTGAAATAAACCTTTCTCTAAAAATACAGTTAGCAACGAATTATGACGTAATAAAAATTCTGGGTATATCCCATTTCAAAACCAGGTATTCTATTTTCTGAATGATGCTGTTAAGTCTCTTAGAACTAGTTCCATAAAATAAAGGAAACTTATGAACATGAACTGGCCACTTGCATCAGTCTCCATATAGAGTAGCTAGAGGTCTTAAATCAAAATGTTCTAGTGTAAAGATTATTAACTCCCTTTTGGGGCCAATGTAATATGTGTTTTTCCTTGTACTACGTGACTTGAAGGTTTCATTTCACAGAGTGATTAGTAAGTGTCTGAAGCAGAAAGGAAAAAGAGTTTTTTAAATTCAAAACACAGCTAAGAATTAACCTACTGGTAAAGTTAGCCCACAGATGCAGCCCTTCACTGTTGAAAGGAAAGGGTTTACCTAGGCCCCTTCAGCTCTGGCATAAACTCGCTGAGCACACAAGATACACTGAGTGCTGTTTTAATGGATCACTATCTTTCAACAATCAGGACTTTCTTCAGAAGTTTGTATAAAGCTTTGTTTACATTTACAGACTTGAAAATCCTCCCTTTCTTCTACTCCCACAGACTCCTAATGTAAAGTGATAGGACAGCTTTGATGTATTTAACACATCCAATAGAAAGAATACCTTAACCAACTTCCCTCTTTGCCTCTGCCAACAGAAGTACCCCTTCTCAAAAAGAGGAGCAAGACTGTTGAAGAAGAAAGGCTATATACCTATCCTGGCAATTACGAAAGTAACTTTCTTTACCAGGAGCTGCCTTCTAATATCATAACCTCTACACTTCTTACTCCCCTAATTTTGCATCTTGTACATGGATCCATATTCTCACTCTATGGCTTTACCTAATCTTCTGTGTACCAACATTTTTCTGGCAGTTCTGTTATCAAGTCCTGCAATGCTCTCTACTGCAATGGCAGAAATAGTCAGCCCACAACTCTTTTTGTCGTCTCTACAAACACTTTTACACCATTTCTTTCGGCCAGCACCCAAGGAAAACTCTCTGGACAGCTCCTGACATGTTATACCATGTCATTTTCCGTGTTTTTTCTAAAGCTGTTTGCTGTACTTTTGCTCTCTAGTCTCCCAACCTGACAGAAGAGCTGTGTCACATCGGCACAAAGCTTGGAAATATGCCACTGCCTTGCAATTGCCATTTGCTGGGAGGTTGCTTATCTGGGAACATTGCACTGACTTGTAGTTTATTTTTCTCACACCCCCTCTTACACTAAATCAATAGATCAATAGAGGTAAGTCTTACAATCCAATAAACAGTTACTACCTGTCTCTTTAACGATCAAAAAAATACTTCATCACAGTACCCATAACGCTACTGTATACCAACTCTGCATCTTCCCTCACAACACATATTGCCCGGCAGCATTGTGCCAATGTAAGAGCTGACAGCAGCAATGGTATTTCTCCAGTCTTCTGAATATGTGAAGTGCTGTGCAGGCAGATGCATTCTCAAAACATTTCTGTGACATAAACACGATAACAAGCATCTCTGATGAAAACAAAACAGAGTAAGACGCAGGGACATGTCTGAGGCCTGACACAAACCAGTCACAAAGACAGAATTAATTAAAACTCAGAATTGCAACTCCCATAACTCAGTTAAAAAAAAAATGGAACCTTTTTAAAAGCCTGTACCAGAAAGAGGAACATGAAATACTTGTCTAGGGTGTTACATAGACTGGAAAAGACAGCTTAACAGCACCTTACAACTGATGTGATTAGTTGTGTTGGCATAGAGTCCAAAGAGTTATTTTTTTCACGTTCGAATTAAGAAAACCGACAAAAGAGAAATGAATTCCACAAAGCTGAAACTAAAGCCCCTTATCTGCCGCTAGTCTTTAAGCGGCAAGGTTAATTACAAATGCCCACGACTTGTGCAAAACATTAATCCATTCAAAAAAACAATGCACAAAGGCTCATTCAGGGCCGCTGTGCCCATTACGTCGGTCAGTATTTAAGGACTCTAAAAATGTGCATTTGTTGAAAACAATAGACAGCAACAGATGCTTCGCAGCACTTGTTTATGAAGTAATTCCTTATTATTCTTCCACACCGCCACAGTCAGCTGGCCGACCCGACTGCCACATGTCTACGGTAACCTCAAGAGCCACGACGCTCGGCGACATGAATAATGCAGAGGGGGCTGCGCGGCACGGGCACGCCGAGGGCGCGCTCCCGGGGCTTCCCCAACAAAGCGCCCGCCCGCCGTCCCCCCCTCCCAGGCGGCGGCGGGGTCGGCGAGCCGGGCCCCCCTCCCAGGCGGCGGGGTGGGCGGGCGTCGCGCCCCGGACACGAGCGGCGCGTTACAACGCCGCATCGCCGCCGCAACAAGTCGCCTCGCTGCGCGCTGGTGCCCCCCCGACCCCCCCCCCCCCAAGGGCTGCGGGCGGGCTCCCGCCTCAGGCTGCCGCCGGCGCGGCGGGGGAGCGGGGCCCCCCCACGGCCCCGGCCCGCCGCCCCCGCGCTGCCCTCCGGGGCGCCGCGGCAGGGCAGACCCCGCCCCCGCGCTCCCCTCGCCTCAGCGACCCGCGGGGCCGGCGCGGCCCGGGCGGCGGCGCGGCCGCTCCCTGCGCCCCCACCTCACCTGGGGCTCCGCTCCCCCGCGAGCGGGGCGGGCGCTGCGCGGCGCCGGGCGGAGGGGGGGACGGGGACGAGACCCCCGGGTAGGGTGCTGAGCGCGGCGCTCTCCGCTCCTCGTGGGGCAGGGTGGCGCCCGCCCCCCCCCCGCCGCGCGGCTCCCCCCCTCACAGCGGGGCAGGAGGCGCTGCGGGGTCGCCCCGTACTGCTCGCGGCGCCGCCGGGGACGAGGCGCCAGGCGCAGCCGCCGCTGACAGCTCCGCAATATGGCGGCGGCCGCCGCCGTTCAGATTTTCCCCCCCTATCAGATGTTGCTCCTGCGCCCGCACTGGGCGTGCGCGGGCGCGGCCGGGCATGCGCGTCGGGCGGCGCGAAGCCGCTGCCCGTAGTGCCGGCGCTGGTGGAGGGGCGCGGGGGCTGGCGGCGCGCGATCGGCGCGCGGGCGCGGAAGGAGCCGTGCGTGGCCGTGGTGAGGCGGCGGTGCTGCGGCCCTGAGGGGGCGGCGGCGGCGGCGGCCGCCAGGGGCTCCCGTTGGGGGACAGGGAGGGTGAGAGACGGAGCTCCTGCGAAGGGACGGCGGCGAGCGCCCACCCTGTGAGGCGGCCCCCGGAGCACGGCGGCCCCGAGGCCCGCCAGAGCCGGCACCGCGCTGCGGCTCCCCCCGCACGGAGCTTCGCAGCGTCCTGCAGGCTCGGGCAGAGCCGGTGCTTGGAGACACGAGTGTCCCGCGGAAATCACCCGAGCCCAGCTCTGCCCGCGCGTTTGCTTGTAATAGCTGCCTAGCAGTAAAGCTGTCCTCGAAAAACTCTTTGGTCACGTAAGTGAGGAGAAGATGAGGAGAAAGAGCTCGTCTGTTGGGCAGCCGGGTCTAACAGCAGCCGGCAAAAGAAAATGTCAGTAAAGCCTGAGCCAGGCAGGGGGAGTTGGCAGCGTGGCTGTTTGACATTCGAAGCCCCGCGAGGAAATAACGTGCCCTCCTTCTTGGGTGGGGAGAAAAAGCCAGGCATGTATTTCAGGAGGCCCTGTGGGTCCGATAGGCGCAGCTGAGGTACGGTGGGAGTCCAAATGTTTCGGCAGGTAGGGATGCCAGCAGCCGGGGGACGCAGCAGGCAGGAACAGGGCTTGTGGTGTGGTGAGCTGGGGACTGGAAAGGCTCAAGCTGTGATGGCCCTTGAGAAGAGGGAAGCTTTCAGAGAAAGAGCGCGGAATGCAGTTTGAGTGGAGAGCGCTGACCTTGTTCCCCTTTTCCCTCTCATTGCAGTAATGGGACCCTTGCTCCTTTTTGATCACTCAGGTGGGAGAAAGAGTCACGCTGGGGGATGGGATCAGACTTTTTTTTTCATATACATATTTTCATTTTTTTGTATACAATCTCAATGGGGATGGAGAAAAAAACAGCAACAAGGAGAATCCTTCTGAAGGACAGCGAGGTTGAGTCCCAGCCCCCTCTGTGCTTTTGCAGTTTATTTTTGTTTGTAAGAAAGTGAAGGTGCTCCCCGAGCTGGGTGGTGACATAGCCAGGGAGGCCAAACAGCAAAGCTCAGTGCAAAGGGATCCACTTGAGCTACCAACTCTGAGTCATGCAGCTGCTATTAATACACCTCGCCCTCTGGCTGTCTGATAAATAAAGAAAGGTTGGGGGAAGAACAAAAAGGAATTTTCAATTAAAGCTGCTTCAAAAAGAATAATAAGAACATTTTAGGATGAATTGGAGGTGAGGAGAAGGGGAAGAAGAGGAGAGTAGCCTGGCAAACAGCAAGGAATAATCTCCGAGAATCTGTGGGAGCCTCACTGACTAAATTTTTTTAAATTTGTTTGGACAAAATTTAAAGAACATTCTGATAAACTAGATGACTACATAATACAAACTATGATGAAATTGAATTATATAAGCTTGAGTTTAATTGCTGTTTCTAAAGGCATTTAATGAGTTTAATCTGTGATGATTTTATGCATTTTATTGTGTATTTCAAACTGGCATTTCTCTTGCAGTCATCACCGCAGAACCTGAACATCTCAGTCTATTAAAGGTATGTTCAATTTCCTCCCACGGGCTAAAATTTCAATTCCAGCTTTGTTTATGCCATTTTGCTCCAAGGAAGAAGTGACAGTGGCTAATTCGTCTTTCTCTCTGTTGTTCTTCATCCTGAAGAGCATCCTGGCTTGAAACAGAATATTTTGCAGTACATTAAACTTCTGAAGTGTCTTGCAGCCTCTGCAGATACACAGTGCCACTGACCAGCCGCCATTAATATGCGACGTACTCTTCCCTGTTCATACAGCCTTTTCCTGCAGGTCAGAGTAAGATCCAAGGGAAATGAAAAAAAAAAAAAAAACCCCACCAAAAACCAAACTCTGTTTCATTCAGTCACCTAAAGAAATTGTCTATGATTCAGTGCAGTGCACAGATAAATGTGTTTACTTTAGTTGACTGAATTAGAGGCTCGCTTTTCTTCCAGAATAGTCCATTGTGAACTGGCTCAAATACAAGATTATTGCACTAGAGCATGGTTTCTTTACTAGTGTTGATAGCATGTGGAAGAAAGTTCCTTTCAGTTTGTGCATTATCACCATAGGATATGGTTTATCTCTTATGCTGTTACATGAAGAATATTATTGCTCAAAAATGTCAAGGTAAATAATAGTCTTATCCTCCTTGTCAACAGTATAATGTGGTTTTCTTCTCACCTTGCTTCCTTAACAAGGTGTAAAATTGCAGTTTGTCTGATAAAACAGGGCAGTAAAAACAAAAGTGTAGTTAGAGATCGTATTCTTTTTAGCCATGAAACTGAAACTACAGAAAGAACTACAGGCAATAAAGAGAGCTTTCAGATACCCATATCAACTTAAATTACACAGTTCTTTAAGAGGTAGGTTATAAAGATAAAGTTTACAAGAATGCCGTAACTGCAGTTTATGATAAGAATGCCAAAACTGCAAGATATAAAAGTTTGTCTTCCAGCAATAATGCCAAAATACAGCTCTTCATTAAAAAACAGATTTTAAACTTTCATTGCCCTATCTGAGGAATCAATCCTAGAATCGCTTTTGAAAGTAAAGATTTCTGGGCCAATGCTTCTCTTCTTTTTCAGTGTACCTGCAAAGGCATAAAGCATTAGTGAAGACCCACTTGTGTGTTGGACTCTACTTTTATGAAAGCTAAATGTACAATCCAAGGGGCATTTACTGGACAAGCATTTTGGAAAGGAGAACTAATAAAAAAAAAATCACCTTGAGGAATTTCTGAATTTTTTGGCATCTTAAATGGTATGCAACACGTTTACTTTATCCTCTAATTCAATTAAGATTTATGCCATCAGCTAGGATAGAAGTGTAGTTCTGCCCGTATCATGCCCCTAACGTGAAAAGTTACACATGGACTTAGTCTACAAGCCTGGAAGCTAGCCACTCTGTCTGGGAATATTTATGCATATGACTAAACACACACATATTCATCTATTAATATGTTTACAGAAGCAGACCTTACATAATCTAAAATTATTGCAGGATAATTTTACTATTACTAATCGTGTGGTCTAAAACCAGATTGTTTATTCTTTTATTAGTATTTGAATAACAATAATAGGATATGTTACCTTAATGGACATTAATTGTACTTATTTTTCCAACAAGTATGTTAGATTGCTTTTTAAATTCTTTGCTAGAAACAAATGGAATTGAAAGAATTTGTGGTCATTAGATGAATCCAATTCACAGATATTTTAAATATTTGGTGAAATTACAATAATGTCTGAAGTAATAGTTTCTATGTCTGTTGTTAAATTTGTCTGTCATTTGAAATTAAATGTATCTAATTCCAGAAAGTATTTTTCATGCATTATTAAAATACCAGATTTCAATAAAAATATAAGAGTTCCAGTAGCAACACTGAGCATTCCAAGTTGCCTTTATTGCGTGCATATATATAGTCTCAGCTTTGATCAAGTTCAAAAGGCAAAATATGGTCCGACTCCGGAGGGATTTGTCCTTTTCCTTTCTGAAATACTATAGAACACTTAGGTGTCCTTCAGTGCTGTGACCCTGCAATTGGCAGCACCTCCACGAGCCTCGGCTCCAGGGAAGATGTCGGGGAGGCCAGGTCCAAGACTTTCCAGCTGGATATTCCCCAGCACCAGTGTTGTGATGAGGGAGGACAGACGTAGCGTGCAAAAAGTTATATGGAAAGGGGATGCACCCTCCTCTTCAGGGACACACAGGCAACAGAAATGATAAACCAGCACCCAAAAGCCTGATCAAAACACCAGAAAAACAGTGATCAGCAGGATAATCTACTAATGAACTGCTGTGTTGGCAGCTGGCTTGGTGTCAGGCTGTTCTACCTTTTGTTTTAATAACCTAGCTGAAGAGGCTTAGCCTCCAACATTGACATTGAAACTTGGCTGGCCAGCAGACACCTCTACCATTGAAAATCTGTAAGGTTGTTTCCAAAAGTTTTGTCCTGCGGCCCAGTGAATTCCTGCCGGTGAAACACTTCAGGAGAACATTGCTTCTCTTGATGACTGTGCCCACCAGAAGCAGACACGTTACCCTGGCCTAGCGCCTGGGTGAGTGAGAAGCCCAAAGGCTTTACCACTGACCATCTCTCACACATGATGACCTCTTCCAATGACACATCCTTGTTTTTCTCTTAGGTATTCAGTCTCTGGTACTACAGCAAAGATACCACAGTGGCATCAGCCTACCTCAGGGCCAAATTTTAATACCTTTTCTGCTCAAGATGGGAAATAGTAAAATCACTTGTAGAGGAGTGTGTTTATTTAACAGTGTCAGGTATGGATCTTACCAGTTCATTCTAAGTGAATCAGTATTTGCATCTCTGTGGTAATAATTTCCTAATTTAATTTTTGTACACAAAGCATGTATTATGCGGTCCTTATGTTCCATCTATTATTTCAATCACCATTATCATTTTATGATTTGTTTTTGTAACTGTTGGTAATTGCACAAGAGACAAGTTAACAAATTAAGCTGCTTTGCTGTTAAGGTTGGGGCAAGCTGTCTGATTTCCTGAATCTGAGATGGGACATATCTGCTCGTGTCACTGCTCTCGTGTCATGTCACCCAAACATGCCTTCACTGATACATAAGGTTGTCATTTAACAGCTGACACTTAGCTGCAGTTCCTGCTTCTGGCTACTTAATGTTTTTATCTCATTCATAGTTATAATTATTATGACAAGTGCAAGTTGTTCCACAGTGACAGCATTGTTTTTTTAGTGACAGCGTTTATTTTAGTTATAATGTGGCTGCAGCTGGGTCCTGTCCGTGGCATTGGAAATCAGTGTCATTGATAATCACGAAGGTATTCACTTCAGTGAAATAATGTTAAGTATTTATAGTGAAATAAAATAGGATGTAAGGTACTAGGCAGAGTTAAAGGCAGCAATCCAGACAACAACTTTTTTGATGAAACTATTTCTGTGGGAAAAAAAATGAATATGGTTACCAAGGAATTGGATGCAAGTGTTTGAAAGCTTGAAAAATATATACAGCTGTTAGAGCCACAGCAAATGCTTTTGGCTTGTTTTTTTTTCTTTTCCTAAGGCACATGTACACTGTTCTGCAATACAGCCATACAACTTTGTGAATAAACAAAATCATATTAAAAAGTAGCGCTTTTTACTAGGAATCTGTCACTGAAGTATTTTTAGGTCCTGACCCCTTCTAATTTTACTGCATTTACTTGCTTCCTTATTAACAAGCAGAAATAAGCAAGACTGTGGAAGGAGAGTTACAACTTTTCAGGGAAATATATTCTCAAGACTTTGTGTCACCTCCCTGTTCTACCAAAACGGACATGTCAAAACCTCATAGAAGTCCACCTTTCCCCTCAACTCTAGCCAAATAGAGTGGCTAAGACTCCTTTTTCAAGATGGGAATTTCCTGGATTATTTATATATATTTAGAAAAAAAGAGTGAAAACTGAAGTAGACTGTTCAGTTTTGTGTCTTCCAGATATGGGACGTTTTTGATAGCATGCCAGTAGCATCAAAAAAGATGAAAAAATGCCTGCAGAACCAAAGGAAACGCCCCATCACCTCTTTAAAGGGGATATTCCACAACAGTCTCCCCAACCCACTTTTATTAAGAAAATGTTTTAGTTAGAAGAAAACAGACAGCAATTTTTGCCAAAGTTGTTTTCAGCTAAACCCTGTGTAGCCCTTAATCATGAAACTCTGCTGAAGAAAAACAAAAAAAAGTCCCAGCATAAACATTATGTAATGAAGTAGAGACTGAATACAATTCCTCTCATTTTAAATGTTATGCCTCCACTGAAATCACTGGCTTATTTCAGAGTTAGTCTAGTAGTACTGAGTACAAGGTCGTAAGTCCACAGACAATTCTGGGCTTCTGAAGGAATTTAGGAACAAAAAGGCTGAGCTGATACTAGCAAAAGCATGTGTCACTGAAACCAGCTACAGTTCTATTGCTGAAGCGGATACCCCCACAGTCTGATTTTTTTTTCACCTCACAAGCATGGCAAGTGAGGAATGTATCAAGGCATTTCATTTGCAGATCTAGATTAATCTCAAGGCTTTATCATCAGCACACCTACAAAGATGCAATTTTGAGTCTGGAAGGTAATTTAGCCTTAAGAGGGCACCTGCTTGTGCAGCAGTTACTGTGTTGCAATCAAACCTTACCAGAACAAATCACCTGCTATTAAAGTTCAGCAAAGAGAAACATAAGACATGAAAGGGAGAAATGCAAGATAATTCTAGGATGCTAAGAACTTCAGTGTGCTATGTATGTCTCCCAAGTATATTTTTAAAGGCTGCTCCTTTTTCATTTCACTGTGTATGAAGGAGGTTTGAAAGATTTAAGAGTATTTATTTTCTTTTAGAAAAAATATTAAAAGACACAGTCTTTGGCTATCCTTAAGCACACCTCAAAGGCAGTTGAAGAATCAGATGGGCTAGAATACTACAAGAGTACCAAAGCAATGAAATATGATTAAATTGAAATGGGAAATTAGTTTGACTTAGTCCCCTTAGGGGTCTCAATTCTACTAATGGTTTTCTATTACACATCATTCATGAAGTTGACTGGTGAACAGAGATTGAAAGGATGGCACATAAGGACAGATTTTATACTTCAGATGCTGCTGAAGTTGAAATTACAAAATAGGTAAGTTGCTCCATGAAACTAGATTGACTGAGGTTGTATGTGTTTGGAAACAGAGCGCTATAACTAACTGACTTGGTGTAGCTGTAATTCTTTCCTGTGGCTGAGGTGAACTTGAGAGCTCTGCCTGGTGTGGATTCCCTGCTGACTGAGAAGTTATGAGGTCACTCAGTCAATCCTTCCCAGCTAGGGACACCTCAGTTTTCTTTTTCTTCTTTCCTGATGGCTATTTCCATGAAATTTGTAGGATACTAATTTCTTTCAAGGCCCCTACCTTTGTTGCATTTGGTTGAAGTTGGCTAGTAGGTTTTAAAGTTATCAAGTAACTTGCAGAGGAACCTAGTTTGATGACAAAAGCTGGGCTGAACATAGTTATAAAACTGAGATCCACTATGAAGGCAGAAGTACCAGTCCAAGTCATTCATCTTGTTGAACAATGAAGAATTTTTTCCGATACCCTGAACTAATGTTCAGACTAGACAGTAGATAACACATTTTTAAGTTCAACATTTGGCATAAAATGCTACTCACAGCCTACATTGAAACCAGCAGATTTGGTTACTACTTTTTCCATCTGAAAGTTCAAAATTCTGTTACGTCCTGGAGTTGAATTCTGGGACTAGTTTGGACATCTGTCTGCTGCATACATCTCTATACCTCAGATGTTCATCTTTTGAGTTTAATTAGATGAGATGAAGCATTCCTCCTGCTAAGACCTCTGGTTTGGTCATTTTTTGTTTCTTTTAAACAAAATATGTTCCTTGCTCCCACTTAACAGATGAAGAGGAGAGTTACTCTGGTTGCCCTGCTGCTTGCTCATCATCTTCTATATGGAGTTTCTTCTACATGAAGCCAGTCAAAACCACAAAGGCTTTGCATGAAAATGGAGGTTTGATAGCTTGAAGATCTGCCCTTTCTTGCTTCTTTACATCATTTCCTATCATGTAAGTACAGTTGAGAATTTTTTTCCTCATTGCTTCAGCTGAGCCCTGCAAACTTCATTTCTGTTGTCAACCTACAAAAGACTGGGGGAATTTCCTCAGTGTTGGTGTAAAGGGAACACAATGGCAAATGAAGTTTGCAGAAGGCAGAGAATGTAACAAATTAATCTTGCACATTATATGTTGACAATATTGTTTCCAGAAGACAGAGCTGTCAGTGTAGACAGTACAGTATGTGGCTGTGATTAACAAAATGTTTAAGATTCATATATGTAAGATCATACAACCTCAGATGAAATCTGTGTACAGCTCTGATTGTTGCAGCCTAAAAGACTACAGAATTAGGAGATGTTTGGAGACACTGAAGGGGCACAAAAAAATGCCCTCTAACTGAATTAGAGCTTTTTGCCTAAGAAATGAAATAAATAAGAAGAGATTCAAATATGCAAGCCTGAGGCTTAGGGAAAAAAAAAACAGCAGCCCTTTCCTGAGCACTGTAGAGGAATGGAAAACCAAGAGGGGGTGAGCGCTCCATTGGCATCTTGTGGATAGAAAAGGAGTTGAACAGAAACAGGCAGGCTTGAAACCTTCTGTTGGAAGTTTCTGCTTTGTTGTATTTCTGTTAACAAGTCAGCCACTGAGAAAAAGCATGGTATAAATTTGAAACAGTGATGTAATTACAGTAATGTGTGAAAAGCCTGGGCAAACTAACTCAGTGTAAATGTGCTCAGGGCTAGCAGTCACCCTAATCTAAAACCTCCCTTTCAGCCTGGGGTTGCAGCAGCTTCTAGAAGTGGAATGGAAAGCTCTGTAAAAACCAATCTTCCTTGGGCAACAAGGTTTATTTCTGTCTTTATATGTAATCTCCTATGAAAAAGCACAAAATCACTAACGAGTAACTAATGAAAAGAAACAGCCAGCAGGATGGTCAGTACGAAAGGATACCAGGTGACTCGGAGCAACTAACCCAAATTACATGTTGACACTTCAGCATGCAACAGCCTAAACTGAGGCAGGTGGTCAATCCACTGGACTTGACACTAAGTAGCAGTGAATAAAGTACTACCTAAGGAGGTAAGTAGCTTTCACCTGCCCTAAGAAATCAGAGGACAAGTCTAAATTAAAACTACTGTCTTTTAGGGAAAGTGTAGTTGCTGTCCCATTTCCCTTCCTTTACTTTCCTTCTTTCTAAGTTCTGTTTTGTTAAGCTGTTTGTAAATGGGAAGTACAGTATTATGTAGGTCACTTTTTAGTAAATATTCCCTAGAAACACTGGGTCAAGATCTAGCAAAAGGCTTGCAAACATAAAAATAGAATAGAGAATGTTGTTTGTGAGCTTTCATTTTCTTAGTCTTGTAGTACAAGAGGAGGCAGACTGTGTAGCTGACAACTCGTATATTTGAAACCGAGTGTTGTCTTTTCATCAAAGAACAAAATAGACTGTGAAACTCACTGTTCCAGGATCTTATTGAAGTCAAAACGCACAGCAAGAGTCTAAGAGGAAGGGCAATATTCCCTTGTCCCGAATTACTGTATTTCTGGATATTCCTGTTACTTATATAAGAGGTATTAAAAGAAAAAAAAAAAAACCAGCTTGAAACACAAAGTTCAAACAAGTCAGTAATTACGATGAAATCTCCATCACCCCAATTCTGTCGAAAATGTGTTTGGGTTTGTTTTGGTTTTGCATCTTCTCAGAAGCATTGGGAATTGACAACAGTTAGAGATACACAACTGGGCTAAATGAACATAATGCAGTGTGGCAAGTTATATGCTCCAGTGAGTTCCACATTTTCTTAGAAATAAAACTAGGTTTAGCCCACAGAGAGAGCATGTCAGTGATCAAACTATACATGCCTTGAGGAAAAAAAGGGGAGGAATCTCTAAGGTTTAATTCTGTAAAGCAAAGTTTCAAAGAGACTACTGAAGAGCAAGTAATTGCTCGAAACTCCCTCTTTCTGAAAGGTCAATTTTTAGTTCCCTTTAGGAGAATGTAAGAAATACATGTCACACAACTGTTCAGAAAATCCTTCATTACTGTAGGAAGTCAGTTCTACGCAACTTAGGCTTTGGGGAAATTCATTTATGCAGAGGTCCATTTCAGGTGTTACTGTACAACTACTGGGGCTCAGAAAACCTTGTTCACAAATGCAACAGACCATGAAAATGGTGAGTTAGATTCCTGTTTATAGCTCTGCTTAGCAATTAAATTTCTAACTTAAAATGCAATCACCAACTGTTGAGATCCTCAAAAGTGCTACCATTCCCTGTGGAAGGGTCTGTCACGGTTCCACCCAAGATTCTTTAAAGTTCACTGTATTTGCAAAGGCTCGTTTTGATATTTATTCTCCCGCACATACAAAATCTGATGGCAGTAGTCCTACTATACAACTCTGTATGGAAGAAGAGAATACAGCCCTTAGTGTAACCTGCTTATCCTTCAATAGTAGCATAGTCACACTATTACTGCTAATAGTAGCAGAGCAGAATACAACATTTTTGCTTACGTGTCTTTTTCATTAGTAGTTTTATAACACTGAAACACCACATCCTGGAAAATACAGCAAGGGAGGCTGTATTGTTAAAGTGGTTTTACAAGCGAAATGAAGATACATCTGAAGTCTGCCTAGGGGCTTTTAATCCAGATATTGTGAGTAAAACCAGAAGCTGCATTGTCACCTGCACTGAGACGTAGGCGCATTCTGTGTTCGCTTCTTCATCTTGCCACATAAGAACTGCTGCTGAAATTGCTTCAGCAAGACAAGAGCCTTCAGAGCAATGCTATATAGAAGGTTCAGGCCTTCTTCAAGATGTTAGTATAACTAGATGTCATTTGCTTCTCATCACATTTTCAAAATCCCTGGAAGAGATTTTTAATTGCTAATGTTTTTCATCAGTTTAAGATACTCAACCTGCTCATCTGTATCTTAATATATTCAGAAATCAGTTACAAAAATAACTGTAGTACCTAACATAACCTATTACTCAGAGGCTCACTACATTCTATTGCAGTAAGTTAAAATACAGAGTAAAGTTAGTCTCACAAGACTTAGGAGTCTCATTAGTAGTCCTGATCATTTTAGTCAAAGAACTGCTCATATGCATTTTAGTTTGCAGAACTGGCGATCTAAATTTTTCCAGATTCAGTGAAATCTGAACCACTGGACTGGTATTTTTCCTACACAGTAGGCAAAGCCGCTAACAAATCTGTAGGACAAGAAAGATAATTCTGCAAGTCCAGCAAAGATGGATTACAAGATACTGTTTACTCCAAATTAAGCTGGGACCATTATACTTCTTTACACAAGGTGTCAGAACTCTAGCAAAAATCTGGGAGGAGAACACAGGATTTCTCCCAGATTTTTTTTTCTTGTGAAGCAGAGGAAGATGCACTTGAGACATTGATACTGCAGAGAAGGATGTGGGTAATTCTGGTTTCATATTTGGTCTGAGTGGGTGTATCTCAGCTGCCCTTTGAGGGGTGCTCCACACTCTTGCTCTAGAATAGATGCACTCTGTCAGGCATAAACCCAGCTGTGCAACATCAAGACACCTGCTAGCACATGGGGATCTGAAAGCAAGCAAGTACACCTCAGAGGCTGGTTCACAGTACGTAGGGCTCTGTTCTGGGCACCACACTGCATCAGTATAGAGACAGGATGCCCATGGGCTGCCTGTGAGCATTTCTGCAGGTGTCACACGGGCTGCTTGAGAGGCTGACATCTGCATGAGGAACAGGCATACCTTGACACAGGTTGTGCTCCGGTGTAGAGGGGGTGCTGTTATAACTGCTAACTTCTGTTGTACTTCTATCAAAATGTAATACACTCAAATAAAAGCATGGAACTCTGTGACCTTGTGTTTGAATTGAAGTATTTTTGCTTGGGTAAAATTTGAGCATTTCGTATTATTAAATCTGTATTATTTACAGATTTAAAAATCCAAGTATTTTTGCTTTAGCTGTTGTGTGATGACATCTTGGTCTTTCATGCAGTGAGACTAGTCTTTTGAATAAAACTATTCATAAGTTTGCAGTGCCAGAAACTTCAGTCTTTCACACACACCCTTTAAACTATTAACCCAGGATGGATAGATACAAAAAGAAACAAGTTCAGTCTAATTAATTGGATGTCCCAGCTAGCAAATGGCAAAGACACAAGCAGGTCTGCAATGACTGCAACAATGGTGGCTCAGGAAACAGCCCACACCCCCCCACCCTCCCTCAATAAACAAATGGTAATTTCTGGAAAAGCATTTGCGTGTCCATTATGTAACTGAATAGTTCAAGTTTCTTCTACCTTAGTAAGACACCAGTCTACAGATAAAAGCTGTCAAGTGCACAAACACCAGTCCTGAAATCCCAACTACAGGCCAGTCAGCAAGACCAGGATGTTACAAAGAAACTTTAAAAAACATTTGCTTTTAAGATTACTAGAAGTATCGTGCTTAATCACATAGGGCATAAACACTGGAGCTAGACATTGCTTTATTTGTCTTTGCACAGGCCTCTGCATCGTCATGGTTAGCCCAGCTCTGTGCTGGTGTAATGCAGCAGGACTCTGCTAACTTCACAGCTGTGCCAGTTTAAAACAAAGAACTTGCCCTGTTTTAAGGCTTGAGAACTGCATGATTCTGTTACCCTTGTTTCTATATAGAAAACAGAAGTGTATAAAAAAGTAATAGGGTAGAGCACTACCTCAGCGGTTTGGAACGACAGTGGTACTGCTATGGGTTACTAACTCCAAACTTGTGCCAGCAGTTTGGCTAAGAGCCCTAGGAGCAGTGCAAGAGAAACCTACTATATGATGTATATATGCCAGCAGAGTGCTCTGCCTTGAAATAAGAGCCGACAGGCAAAGCCAGTGCAATACATTGGAAGCATTGTTTTATTGCTGCCTTACTGCTGAGATTGCTGAACAGTCACGAAAATGCCTGGCGCTGCTGCTGCACTGTTCCAGCAGGACATGACCTGCTGTAGGAGATGGCCGCACACTGTGTCTGTTTGTTGTGCAGCAGCAGCTCGTGTAAATGCTGAAGAACTGGAAATATCAGACGAGTTATCTCTATGCAACTGAGTTTTCAGCAGTTGGATTATTGTCAGCTAAACTAGCGCAATTTAAAAGTAAAACAGAATTTCTACACCAGTCGGAGTGTGTCAGCTGCACTAAACCTGCATAGGTCCCAGGGAAGCGGAGCAGGCCCTTGGCTCCTCACCCCAGCCCCACAGCCCGCACTGCCAGCCGGGCCCCACAGCTTTGGGTCACTTTGTTCATTTCCCATGTTTAAGGGTTCTTGACTGCACACAGCAATCTTGGATTACAAAGGAGCACAGGCTACATCTCAACTGTTTTAACTGCTGCCAAGAAAAAAGGGGACCTGGGTCAAGCCCAAGCTAGCCAAGCACAGAATTGCCAAACCAAGGCTTTCAATAAATCAGTTCCCAGAAAGTCATGAGACTGGCATTAAAAAAAAAAACCCAGCTCATGAGGCCTTAAGAATAGTTCAGGGTTCTTTTTATTTCCTTTCCTTGCTCTTGTATTCAGGTTTCTCTTCAAGCCTGGGAAGAGAACTTTCTGTTTGCTTGGTTTTAGATTTCCAATTCCTAGCCAATTACCTGGTTTTGAAATGACAGAAAAGAAGGCTTTGATTACAATACTTTAAAAATTACAAAATTTAGCAGCACTAAAAACACCATTGTTCACATTCCTGATGTGATATACATGCTCCTAGGGTGTCAGAGAGAAGGATCATTGTTTCTAACTCCAGTTACACTGTCAGAGGAGAAGCATAACTGATAAGCTTATTACAACCCAGATTCCAGGGAGTCCCAAATGTGCTAGTACTTACTGGTAAGCCTCTGGCTGGTTTTGTAATCTTTTTTATATTTTTAAGACATAACAGATATGATCATTCACATGCATAAATGTTTGCAGCATCAAAACTTTGTCCTTCTCCACATGTACATGGAAGTATCTAATTTGGCCTCTTACACAACTGCTGATGTATACCTTAAGAAGCTGAGCCCCAGCATTGCTTTATACACTGATTAGCATTTTTATTTTCAGTCATATCAATTATGACTTCCAATGACTGTGAACGACAGCAACAAAATTTGACACTACAGCCTTTGACCAGAGAACATTTTGACATATATGCCTTTTATTTCTTCACCTTCTTGCCAGTTCTCCACATTTTAATTTTTATTCTAGAAATCTCTTAATTTCCTACTTCCGGATGTAAAAATCTCATGAAAGCTTTAGCCTCCCTTCACTGCTGGTACGTGCAGTATGTTCAGGGCTGTATGCAAGACAGAGCCCTAGCTTGCTATGCCTCCTGGTGGACACACAAACCTTCTGCCTTAGTACACTACCTCTGTGCATCACACTTTCCCTAAGGATCTTATACTAAAGCCATTCTCCTGTAATTGAGCTGCTTCTCATTACAAACCAATAGGCTACCACTAAAAGCAAATACATTCTTTCCTAGAGGGCTATACAAAGATGTATTTTTCAAAGGTAGTGAAGACCAGCATGCAGGACCTCATACATCACTCACTCCACTTGCTACTGACAGGACAGCAGGACTTGCAGCATGTACAGCAATCAACATCCTTGCTTAACGGAGAGATTTTGCTTACACTTTCTTGCATGTGTTCTTACAAAACAATTGTAAAGACTCCTGGGAAGAGAGTAAAAATGTGTTACTGATAATTCATAACAGCATTATCCAGAGAAGAGAAGTGGGCACCAGTAGGCAACAGGAGTGGATATCAGGCTGTAATTCACTGTCAACACAAATCTTGTGCCATCGGAAAATGGCTTTTTTTGTTTAACTGGACACTCTAATTACTGTCTTGATCAGGAGTTGGGACACTAGTAGTGAAAAAGATTGCCCCAGCCCAAATTCACCGGGGAAGGTGTGGTGGATTTTGGTCCCCAACTCCTCTCCTCCAGTAAGAACTCCACAACTTCAACTTCAGGGTGTTATTAGATGCATGAAAATTAGGAAGGAGTTAGGCCAAAGAAGAGTCCATTTTGTGTTATACCAAAGGTCCCTCAAGCCCAGTATTTTGTCTCGGCAACTGTGAAAGTTGACACCTGGGAAAAATGCGAGAATGGAGCAAGCATTGACTTACCCAGAATACGTTCCCATCTTCCAACAATTTGCAGATCAAGGACTTCAGACATGAGCTGGACATGGTGGTTTTGTACTTAATAGCCTGAACAGTGGATTTCCCTTCCATGACATTTTACAGTTGTATTTTGAACACACTTTAAGATCCCCTATTGATGGAGACAAATATTCACAATGGAAGTCTGGCTCTAACTCAGCGATGACAAATTCTGCTTTGTTTTGAAAATTCCACACTAAACTGTCCACGCACTTTTTCAACTTATCATAGGAAGGAGCTGTTGCTATGAAATGTTATGCATAACATGAAGTAGAAGTATTTCAGAAATTCAGAAGAGTAAGAAAAGTTTTCCTGTGGAAAAACTCACACATCTTTCTGTTAAAGAGTATCAAGACTTTCAGACAACTCACTTTAAAATCCCCTACTCAGAGATGCAAATTCTCAAACAGATTTTGCAGTCTCTTATGTATGACAGAACCATGGCTTTGAAGCAATGAATTATTTACATTTTAGCAGAATTCCATGGCAGTAACTCACCTTCCTGTCATAAGAGAGGACCCACCTCCTCAGCTTTCCTCTCTGAGTGGCTAACACCAAGCTCTGGCTTATTTCCAGAGCTCCACCTCTTTGACAAAACTCCAAACATTTCTGTTTCCCGCTGTATTTCAGGTGCTATAGTGAAACCAGCAAAGACAAAGCAATTGCAGACAAAACACCCTCCTGCCCTGTTGCACCGCAGTTACCGGATCCTCACCATCAAAGCGCCAAAGTTCCCAAATTTCCCTTCAACTGCAGAATGACTTGGCAGCGACACACACACTTTGATGGTACTCAGATTACCTGCCTTTTACAGAAAGGCTTACAATCCGTTTTAATTCCCCAAATAAAACCAACCACCCCATTAATCCTTCATTGGTTGATGACCTCTCCTTAACATTTCTGCCTTCTTTCAAGCATGGGTTACTTCAGACCTCACGGCTCTCAAGTCCTATGCTCCTGCGCTGAAGGTAACAACAAAGTGCCCAGCCTGCGTCTGCCACTCACTCAGCTACAGACTGAATCTCTGCCGGTTTCTGACTGGTTGGAGCTTCCTATGATCAATGACTACATTTTATTTCAGTTTGCTTAAAATTAGATCAAGGTCTGCGATACTGAACTGTGAGGGGCAGGTGGAGAGACAGACCTTGGTCATTTACATGGTCTCAGAATTAGAAAAATCAGGTTGAAGAGCTGGCATAGTTTGGAGGAACAAATATGTAGAAAATGTCCTGTGTCAGCAACTCACATGACCACTCCTGCCCCCAGTCACATGAAGGTTGCCAAGGTGAAATAACATGACCCGCTGCTCTCCTGTCTTTTTTTAAGAGGGCTTATTTGCACTCTTCTCATCAAATTGTAGCCAGAGGACTGAACTGAAAGAGTCATGCCAAAAACCAGAGTGGGGAATCCTAGGATATCACAAATCACGCCACCTTAGAGAAGTAACTTTGGATGAGATGGTTCTGCTCCCATGCTGGTTAACAGGAGACAATCACAAAAGGAAGCCTCCACATGGACCATGGATCCTTTCCTTTCTCTGGATGTCCTTGAGTATTTCAACTGAAAGGGATAATTTGACACAACTTTGCTTCCAAGAAAATCCAGGTTAAAACACATGTTCACATAGAACTTTGATAACGACCAGAAAAGCTAATCACATACAGAAGTCAGATTACTTGGTGGATTTGTTATTTTAAAAATCTCTTTAGAACAGCTGGATTTGCATTTTGTAAATATGCATTCATGCCATGTCTCTTGTAGGTAGAAAACCAGGACTCAGAGAGATCTTCTGTAGTAACTTATAGAAATTATCTGCTGATCATTGGTATACATATGTAATGTTTTTATCATCCTGAACCTTGGAATTTTATGCCAAATAGAAGAATATGCAGTACCTTTGCTCAGCAGCATAAAACAATCGAAGCTGGGACTGCTGTTCTCCCAGAATACATCTTCTTGTTTTGCACAGGGGGTCTGTAGGCTGGTTGATGGAACCAAAATGGCTGGATACCACTTTCTTTCTTCTTTTTCCTTTCCTTTTTTTTCTTTTTTCTAGGTTAGTTTTTGCATAGATCACCTGTATGAATCCACCCCAAACCTGGCTCATGAACACTAGGACAGAAAAAGGGAGGGAAAGGCAGGGAGGAGAAGGACCATATCAGCTTCATCCCAGATTTCTATAAATTGCCATGGGACTACACTCCATGGCCTCAATGGTGAAGCTGAGGACAGAAGACTGTGTGAACAGCTGTGTATTATCTTGCTGAAATTGTTTGCCACCTAGTGGTTTGTTAGCCTCCTACAAATATAAACTTAAAAAATAGTAAAGAATTGGATGACATAATTATAAAAAAAAGTTTGTATTACATCTGTTCCCCAATGTGCAAGAACCTATATGAATACATGGGAAAGATGAAGCACCTCTCGCAGAGTGTTTACCATTAGAATGAACATGCCATGGAGGCAAGCAACAAAAACTTGCACACAACTAAGATGAGATTCAGAGAGATGTTAGGTAAACACTGTTCAGAATTTTTCTCTTTTATTTCACTCTGCTACTCTTACTTCATTAAGGTATCCTGACCTAATTTGCTCCACCATTTTCTTCAAGCTTGCCCACCCAAAAGCATACATGATATAGAAATTATGAAGGAATTAGGAGGGTTCTGTGTTTGGGGGTAGGGGGTATTAGGGAGCAACAAGAGTTGGCTGCTCTGCAGCAGAAGGTGTGCCAGGAGCTAAGCACAATACCAAGGTGGGTGAAAGCAGTCACCTCACCAACAAGGAGTCAGGATGCAGAGTGGCAAGCCAGGGTCAAGATTGGGTTGAGAGACAGTGCTCAGGGTCAGACAGAGTCCAGTGGTCACCCAGCAGGGCTGCAGTGACCAGGCAGGTCTGAGGCCAAGCCAGGATGCCAAGTCAGCGAGTCCAGACCAGGGCCAGACTTGCAGAGATGCGAAACGGTGCAAATAGAGCTGCTGCATGGCTGCACTGTGGCACAGGTAAGGGCCAGCGCAAAGCCTCAGCTTAAAAGTGGCTCTCAAGGGAAAGGAGAGGCAGGCCCTTGCTGCTAGCTTTTTTCACAACTGCTTTTATCAGTGAAGGAGCTGACCTTGGACTCTGCCAACTAAACTTCTGCAAGGGGGTAACGAGCTCAGGGCCATGACAGTCCGAGGGCTGGAACAGAGCTATGGAACATGTCCAACACCGGGGTAAAGTTGGTTAATGGAAATGGCCTTCTTCATTAAAATGGTGTATGAATGAAAATCCAACATGAAAGTAGACGAAGCAAAGTTCAAACAGCTTACTGTGTTCAGTTTGGGGGAACCAGGAACTCTTGCTGTTAACAACAGCTTCATTAATGAGAAGCAACAAGGGACATCTGGGTTATTAACTGATCACAAAATTATTTGAGGCTACTACTTTGATGTGTACATGAAAAAAAAATCAAATACAACCTTAGGATGTATCAGGACCACACATTTCTATTAGAGACACTGTACAAGACCTGCAGTGAATGCACTAACTAGTCACCCATGTTTAACAAGGGTGAATTCAAACTAACATATGCACAAATGGCTCAGTGGGATAATCAGGAGAATAGCAAGAGTTTCCTGTCTTATGAAAGGATACTACAACAGAGACTAAAATAAAAGCACTGGAGGGGGCACAACAAATGATGTGTGATCACAAAGAACAAAAACTCTTTAAACTCATGGGCAGCACTGGCCAGGGACAAATCAGTATAAATAATCCTATATTAAGAATTAAACTAATAAATTAATTTATTTAATTAATAAATAATTAGGCCTTCTACCCTTCCAAGGAGTGAAATTTTGGGACTGTTTTACAGTGCAGTTGATACCAGCAAGAAAACTTTAAGAAACGGATAAATACTTCTATGTTCAGTTACTTGAGTTGCATGTGACAGCAAAGGTTTACATTAGAAGGTCCAGAGGATCCCTTTCAGACTTATTTCCTGCATTAACCATTAATTTATGACAAGCAGCCTTCTGGTTAAAGTCAGACTAGATTATCTGATGTGATCTTTTGGCTTTACAATATTAGAAGTCCACATAAAGTTGTAAGTTGTAAGGCAGCTATATACTGCCTTACGAGTATGTATATATGACTGTATGCTGTAGTGACAATATTGAAATAAACTGTATTATTTGTGGCCACATTCTCTTGTGTTGCAAGAGAGTGAAACCTAATGAAAAAGAGCTCAGCGTGGGTGAGGGGATACTGAGGATCGTGCCCTCAGATTATTTATTTCAGTGACTGCTCTATGATATATTCACATGTTAACTGCATTTATATTAATATATGATTTAATAAACATATTGAGTGCATTGATTTCAGTTATATTTAAAAAATATTACTCTATGAATGGTATATTTGAACAAACACAATTATTTTGCTAGTAATCAAAGAACAACTGAAAGCTATTCTGCCTGTATTACACAGTCGCAACCTGTGTAAAGTTACTGCAGCTTCTGCGACAGGTACAGTTTTTAAGGAAATTACCTAGAAAAAATGGTCAGCCTCACGTCAGCTGAAATGTAGAGATACACTGTGCATCTAGATAATTGTAACACTTTTAAAATTCTACACTAAATCTAGATGGGGACAGCAGTAAATTTGTTTTCATGGAAAGAATACTGGATTGTAAAGGATAATGACATGAAACAAGTTTGGTATAACAGGATTCATGCAACGTAGGTGCTATAAAAGCTACTTTGACGTAGCAGTAATTGAAATAAAGCTTAAAAGACAAGATTCAGACTATGTAAAATCTTATGTTGGCCACATTTGTAATGGGTAGAGGGAATCCCTCTGACGACATTGAGTCTAACTTAAGAGGGTAGAAGCTATATACCTGAAGCAGAGAAAACTGGCACATTCAAGTCAATTGGTTTATGGCCAGACAGTTTGGAGGCTCTTGACGTTTCCAGCACAACCTTCTCCTCTTCTTAAAGGTCCTTAAAGAAAAAACACCAGTTTAAGTTATATAGTGTAATGTTACCTCCCTCTTCGATCTTACTCTGACACAACAAAAACCCACTCCTAAAATCAAAAGGCATCAGAACAATCTTAGCTACCTCAAGCGCATCAGAGGTAAACAACATTTCCTCCTTTTCCCCTTTTATTTCCACTCCTGTTTGAATGAATTATTTTGAAATAAATGCTCCATTTCTTCCTCATTCACTCCAGTCTGGGTGTGGTAGACTGAAGGGGATCTACACAACCAGCTAATCAAAACTGGTAATGTGTATACATTGCAGAGAGCCAAATTAAGTCTACACGTCCAGTCTGTAATTGCTCAAGAAATGTCAAAATTTCCTATTGCGCACACTGATATTTGAGCCATTCGCCACAACTGCTCACCTCCTATTAAAACCTCCGATAGCATTGCTGTCCCTTTGCTGATGCCTGGGTTTTCGAAGCTGATCCTCTGTCATAAGAAATAGTTAATGAGGAACTGGGAATTTCTCGGTGGTCCTGCCTGGACAGCCCGGCACACAGCTGAGACTCCAGAGCTGCCAGCTCCACTTCCCTGGGGCCGGGCTTCTGGCACTCCCTGGAGCCAAGGAGCCCAGTCCCTTACAGGCCAGGCCTCCCAAAGGGGCATTTGGGATGTGGAGACGGCTCCTTCGGTGCCACCTCCACAGCGTGTCAGGGACGCCGCCGGGGCCCAGGCAGTGCTGAGCCCTCGCCTTGGCCCGAGCCCTGACAAGAAATCCCTCACAGACCCAACCGCGCAGGGAGGCAGGACATGTCGGGCTCCACGGGACCACCTTCCCGGCAAGACTAGCGCTAGGGCTTGGATTTCGGAACCAGAGAGCTTTCACCGGCCTACGGTGTGGTCTGAGGGAGCAAGAGGGAAGCCGACGGGAAGACGACGCCGGCGGCGGCGGCGGGGCATTCCCCGCCGCCCGCCCCTGGGGCGAGCAGCGCCCTGCGCCTTTTCCGTAAGGCCCGGCCCCTTCCCTCAGCGCATCGCTGCGCGCTTTGCGTAACCCCGCTCCTCCCGTCGCGGGGTCACCGCTCGCCGCCGCCAAAAAGGGGCGGGACATACGCCGCGTAGACGGCTGCGAGAATCGCCGCAGCCCGCGCCAGAGGCGTAACCGCCGGGACTTTGCCCCCGCCCCTCCCCCGGTGCCGGCGCGGAGGCCCCGCGCTCCCGTCCTGCCGCCGCCATGGCTGCCCCGGGGCCGGCCCGGCTGCTCCGGGCCGCCGCCGCCGCTTCCTCCCGCCGCTGGCTCTTCTCCGCCTCGCCGGCAGCCGGGACGAGGCCGGGCTGCGGCAGCGCCGCCGCTGCCGTGAGGACGGCCCGGCTGCTCAGCCTCTCTGCCCGGGCGGTGCTCAGGTAAGGGGGCCGGAGCCGCGAGGCGCCGGGCGGGCTCCTTACAGCGCCGGCCGCCTTGTGCGCCGCGGCAGCGCCGAGCCGCTGCCTGGGCCTCGGCGCTGAGGGCACCCGGGGCCGGCGGCCGCCTGCGGCGCGGGCCGCCCGGGCGAGGACGGGCCGAGCCGGGCCGGCGCTGCGTGACCTTCCCCCGGTCGCTCGGCGCGCCGCGGTGCCCCGCTGCCCCGGCCCTGCCGCTGCCCCGGCCCTGCCGCTGCCCCGGCCCTGCCGCTGCCCGGCCCGCTCGGGGCGGGGGCCGGCCTCCTCCTCGGCCCCCTCACGGCCGCGCTTCGCCCCGGCTCTCGCCGTCCACGCCTGCGGCCGCCGTGGCGGCGGCAGTGGCGCGTCCTGCGGTGGGACCTGCCACCAGCCTGCCCCCGGCGTGTCGGCCGGGGCCAGCTGCGTCCCGCGGGACTGCGCCGGGGGCTGTTAGCTGAGGTGCCTGTGGGCCGGCCCGCGTTAGGCACCGCGCCGACCCAGCGGCGGGGTTAAGGTGCAGGGCCTGTGGGATCCGGAACCCCGCTGAAAGAGACTGTAATGTTACGGAAAGCTGAACCAGGGTTCCTGATGTTCAAACTAGCTTTGTAAACGGTTGTGACCTTATCAGTGTTGCTTTTCCACGCAGTGCAGCGCTTGCGGTTTTGTTTTTTTTTGTTGTTTTTTTGTTTTGTTTTTTTTTTTTACGTGTGTGTGTGAAAGCCTGACTAGGCTCGTGGTATAAGTACAGCACATATCAGGCAGAGCCCCGTACCGCAGATCTGAAGATCTCTTCTGCCTTTGGTATAGTTTTTCTTTACTGAGGAGCACTCTTGCATCTGAGTGTGCAGAACCCCTCCTCTCCTCACCAGTATGTATGACTAGGTGTTTCAAAATGCATTACATCTGTAGACATTTAATATTCCACAGCCCACAACTACAGATTTGCATCTTAGTACATGTAGTCAAAGACTGTTTATGCATAGCCTTCTGGCTTGTAGCTTGTATATTCAAAGATAGGTCAGAGTCTACAGTTAACTTTCAGTATTTAAAATACAGAAGTTTTAAAAGCTTAATTCACTTGCTTGCCACAGAAGTTTATCTGACTTGGAACAGGACCCGCAATCAGCTGCCCAACGTCAGGGGCGTAGCCTAGCCTGTTTCCAGAGGGTTGGGTAGTGCCCTTGCCATCAAAACTGTTTCAGTAGTTTGCCTTTAAACTCCCCTGTAGGTTCTCTGTTAGTTTGTTCCAGCAGATGCTTTTAATATGGAGAGACGAACTAACTCTTTAGTCTAGGACTCCCTAGTATGAGATGGGCAAGTTGCTCATTTAGATCTCTTCTCTGAGTGAACCTGCTGAGTAACTTAAAAATAAGTCTCCACTAAGTGTGTGCCCTGGCGATCAGTTATTTTGAGGTCCCTGATTTGCAGTTTTTAATTCAAAAAATCAAATGGTCTTTGTAAAGTATTGTCAAGTTTTTTAAAGTTATTAAAATCATTGAACAAGGTAAAAATGGGAGGAAAAAGAATACTAAAAAGGGAAAACATTTCCTTACCTAATAGTAATGTAAGGCCTGTAATCCCTCAGGTCTTTCACAAACAGCCTGAGTACGGATTGGAATTTATTCACATTCATTGCGCAAGCATACCAACAGAAAAGCTCATGCAAACAAGTATTTCAGATGTATTGTTTTTATACTCCATGTTGTAACCTGGCTGAGTGAGTGGGGAGAAAAAGAAAATCCTTATTTCTTTCCTATATCAGTGTTTTTTCCATTTATGTACCAGTTATTTTCTCTAGTCTTACTATTTCTGGACATCCTATTACTTGAGACCCAGTTCCTGAACTTCATATAAGTCAGCATTATTCCAGTAAAAAGATAACATCATTGTTTGTATATGTAAAATTAGCTGTATTTGTGTCTATAGGATGAAGACCTAGCTATATAAAATCATCAGCTGAGGTGATTCTTATGAGCGGAGGTTCCCAAGGGTTTCAATGAAGCATCAGGCATTATGTTTTCATTTCCATTTCATTCTTTTGCTCCATTTTTATCCATTATCCTTCCTTTTCATTTCATGTTGAACAGTAGTTATCTCGGAATTCTTTTATACCAGTTTAGATAGCTGTACGATATTTTTTATGCACAACATAATTACTACATGTTTTAAAGATTAGTTCAGATTTATAACTTCTGTATTTTAGTTGAGGCCTGAGCTTCATTCATGAAACTATTCAGGCAGTTAGGTAGGGCTGTTAGATTTACCATTTAATAAAAGATCTGGAAATAGTAGAGTTGGGTCTCGCCATGTGCAACACCAGGCTACAGTTGTTATCTTTGTTTTGTTTGGAGGAATGTAGGAGCTGATTCTTAACTTGGAAGTAATAGCTGAAGATTCAAAAGCGTACTTCTTTTAAGGGGAAAGAGGTAGCTGTCAGGATTTTTAGGGTACTTATTCTTTCTTGCATGGGAGGGAAAATGAACAGCATTTACAGTTCTCTGGTGCTCTTCTGTGTATTTGCAGTATGCTTAATTTAGGGTATCCTAGTGAAACTTCATAACCAAGCTGATAGTACTGTGGTAACTATATGAAGAAATTCATTGTATTTTACATCTGGTGAAAAGGGTTCATCTGAGCATGAATTGGGATATTTATGCTTTATGCAGATTACACAAAATGTGTTTTGTTCTTCCTGATAATCCTGAGGCTATTTATACTTGCATAGAGCTGGCACATGTTTCATGTTAATTGCCTGTGACTAGTTCACAGTATGGTGGTGTTCGGTTGTTTTATTTTTCTTTGCGCAAACAATGTCTGGGTAGACAAAAGCCATGTTTCTTGACATTTATAAAGCCTAAATATTGTTTCATGCAGGTGTGATTATTATTATTTTTATAATGGTATCTCCCAGTCATTGAAAATATCTGTGCAGTATGTGTTTTCATGTCTGACTAGTCTGATTATTATGCACACAGACTTCTGAAAGTATTTTCACCACTCAGGCTCATGCGCAATAAAGCCTCAGTGATTTTTTTAAATTAAACATTTTGGCGATGTGAAGAGTGGTAAAGATGGCAATAACAGAAAAACAGATTCTACTGGAAGACTTAAGAAGGCTGTCTCTAACTTTATTACAAATAAATAAATTTTAGTTTCAGTTATCACCCAGGGTGGATTAGGTCCCATAGAAAAGATTAATTACTATGGCAATCTTTAACAGAATTCAGTGACTTAGTGGTGGTACTTTGCTTTGTCCCCTTGCTGCATGCTGTACCAGTTAGGCATGCATAGCCACAGTGCAGTTCCACAACTGGCTGAAGCTAATGTAAGACTGTTACTACTGAAAAGGGGATCCCACTCCTGTTTCCTCATTTTTGTTCTGGGCAGTGGCATTTCTGTCAGTTTTGCTTGCTGGTTCAGCTGGGACTGCTTTGTTTTTATGGTTGATTTTCAGCCAGATTAGCAAAATGAGCTGACTTGCAGTAGTACTGGTGTAAGGATGATGGAAGGGTGATTTAGAGTGGGGATCACCCAAACCCATGTTCTTATTAGAAAGAGATCGGTTTAAGATGGTGGTGAAGCTTAGATTGTGTTATTGCATCGTAAAGTTGCAGTAACACAGTTGTTTCAAACTGATGTAAATTTCATGTAAGGGGCAGATATGCCCGAGTAGTGGTTCTGACATTCATATGGCCATTGAGCTGTGAAGGTTGGGTTTCAGCCAGTTTTGTTTCCAGACCCAATTTACTGCATGACAGTGTGAGTGCTGGAGGTAGAACACACAAAGGAGGGAGGGCAGCAGCATTCTTCTTGTGGCACTGTGGTGTTATGCCAGGTTAAAGTGTAATTGCAGGTGAAGACAGTTTGAGGTGTGTTTTGAAAACTGGGAGGAAGATGCCTTGTCTTTTACAAAAGTTCCTGTGATCTAATGGATGGCCAGATATCTTGCTGTTTTGTCCATGTTACTTGTCATCTCCTCATCCTATAATAGAGGAAAGGGTATGTTTTGGATATTGAACAAATATTTACTACTTGTCATGTCTATACCTTGGGCAGATGATGCCCATAAATGCAAGTACATCTTGCATTGTGTCTCCTGTCAGGGTTGCATTTGTCATGTTGACAGAAATATTTCAGTAAATGAGAGTGTATTTTGGTGAGCTCTGGAAGGGCTTTTTGAAGCTGTTTAAAATTACACTGTCAGTGGTTTACTTTGGCTGTCAGAATGTGGATCTATACCTTTGCAGATGCAATCTAAACCCATCAGTCTTAAACTACCAGTGGAGGTGGTGAATTTTGTACTAGTATATCTAAGAAGTAGGTGCTTGTTTCCTTGATTGTGCCGAGAGGTGTTGGCACAGCAGAGGAGCAAAAAGAAGAGCAGAGTGGTAACCTAAACTCCCACAGAACGGTTTGCTGGAGGTGGTCCTTTGATATCATAGGTGACTGTACAACATCAATTACATTTTGTAAAGATATATCTTTAAGATTTCTGAATTTTATTATAGTTCATGCTTCGGTTGCATTCTGCAGATCAGCAAGGTCAATCCTTCATTATTGATTATAATTTTGGAATGAATTTATAGTTAATAGTAGCTTGTGGCTGCCTTCCAGAGAATGGACTGAGGGATGATATGACAAGAATTGAACACGACATCATAATGAATCATGGTGCGTACTGCTGCCAACAGAGCTTACAGTTGTGGCAAGTGTATTAAGTCTAGAGCAACAAACATTTGTTGTTTTTCAAAACAAGCTAGGACTCAGATTGCTAAAAACACATTTCCTTTTACAGCCAGTTCTAAAAATAATCTGTTCACTGATGTTTTAGTATGACCACTTTCAAATCTTTGCTTTAATATTCAGCTATACAGGTTAGAGTTTTCCCGGGGGTGACTTGATTTTTCAAGCTTGTATGCGTTCCATAGGATAGATCACTCAAGGCCCACAGTTACTAAAAGGATTAAAGGTAATATTAAGCATGCTGTTCTTAAACATGGATTTCACATTGAAACATAGATTTTTGCATTAGCTTTCAGCTGTTCTATTTGTATCACTCATCTCTTGGCAGGTTTCTTCACTGTCCATCCAACAAGTTTTTCTTGTTTTGCTCACTATAGGAAAGAAAATAGTCTGCTTAAAAACAAACAAACTGTATTTTATTTGTTAGTATATTAAAAGCTTTCCTTTAATTTGCATGTGAAATAACATCATATTGGACACAAAACCCCTCTATTTTTTCCCATATTAAAAGCTTTAGTCTTAAGAAATTTTTATGCAGGCTGCAAAATAATTTTTTCTTAAATAAACATAATTGTCTGAAAAGCAAGGTAGGAAAATATAAACCCTTCTTTCTTTGAAGCCAGTGTCAAAACTTTGAACTTCACTAGAATTAATATTTACAAGGTGAAATCCTAGGAGAATCTGTGCTCAAAAAAAGCAGAATGCTTTTGGAGTATTTCTATTTTGGGGAGGAGAGGAGAATTAAATTTTGGAACTAATAAAGTAAAATGTCTTAAACTCTAAGCAGAAATAGGAAAATTTAAAATTGGCCCTAAATGATAATGATGAGAACAATTAAAATTTCATAAATCCAAAGCAAGAGTCTGCAGAAAGGTATGTAGAGAAGCATTTAAAATAAGCTCTTTTATTTGATAAAAATACAAATATTGTGCCTAAAATAAAATGGCTCTGACTCTCTTCAGTGAAAGGCAAAGCATCAGGATCCTATATAGCTTCTAGTGACAAAATACAAACCAAGCTTTTTTTCTTATTTTTCATGGCCTTTGTTCAATGTACAGCAGTAAATGCCTGTACCTGTTACAGCTTTTAAAAGCCAGTAACTTAGGTTTCTGTGCTCTTAGAGTTGATACTGATTACTGGTTTAGTAGTATTCAATCAATTTTAAAGATCTAAAAAAATCTAGAATTCTTTCTTTAATTCCATTATATACTTTTCTTTTTCAGCTCAGAAGATAAAATAACTGTTCATTTCATAAATCGTGATGGTGACAAACTAACAGCCAAAGGAAAACCTGGGGATTCACTGCTGGATGTTGTTGTTGATAATAATCTAGACATAGATGGTTTTGGTAAGTAGATTCACTGAATACTGTATTCAGTGTCTAGAAATTATGTTCTTTTACCAGTTTATTCATAAATATTTATAGAATCGTTTAGGTTGGAAAAGACCCTTAAGATCATTGAGTCCAACCATAAATGAATATTTATTTATTAATTTATTTGTAAAACCTCGCTGTACTCTATTTGGATTTTCTCCCCATTGTTTTTTTCCTGCAGGTGCATAAAAATTTTGGGTCAAGTTCTAAAAAAATGTTTGTGGTGAGCCTTCCTTGAATGTTAAAGGAGTGGAATGTGGACAGTGCTGTCAAGGTGGAATCTGAAAGATGCCACCTGCATACTCTTCTGAGCTGAAAGGTTCTGGAGGCAAAACTGGTGTATTTCTAACAGTGTCTGGTTACTTCTGTATTGCCATACTGTCTCTATTTATTATCAGGCTTTTTGTGGCACAAATTGCTGTAGTATTTGACTGCTAAGTGAAAGAAACGATCAAATTCATGTCAGTTAGCAGGGAAGAGGAAAAAGTTTGGTTCTTATTGAAGGACTGGGGTGAAGTAGACCAATGTCCTAGTAAAATTCTAACTCGGTACAAGTTCTGTTTAAAGTCGGAATAGGAGGAAGTTACAACACCTCCCATTTCCTTCAAACTTTTGCACTTTCCATAGTTAGTTAGTTCCAGTGAAGTTGTAGGATTCTGCCCATGCAAAGCAGTGGTATTTGGTAATGGCAATTAAGTACCTCAGGACAGATATTTACATGAACATGTGCTTCATGAATTTAATAGTACAAACTAAAGCAGGAAGACGAAGTACAATTTGCATGAGTGAATGCATAGCATGGAGCAACTAGAGGAAAAAAATAAGTAGTAGGCTAGTGTAGCACAGTTTGAAATCTGAGGTATGTTTTATTTAAGTGTAAATAAATTTCACTCCTAGTAATAAAATTATTGCAAAGATTTTAAATCTCAGACTTACGTCTGAGATAACAGTTATGTCTAGAGTTGCATACATCTGGGGAAGAAGAATTGCCTCTTAAAAATTGTAATGCTTTGGAATAACTAGCTTTATGTATTGCTTATTAAATGTGTCATACAGGCTTATGGCTAGTCTTCTTGTATTCTACAGTAAATGTTCTCTTGGTTTGTGTAAATAGCAGCCATGTTAAAGCATTATGGTAAAGTGGAAAAAAGATAATGCTGTCAATAAACAGAAGCCAAACTAAAATTTGGAGTTGCTGTAACAATTGTTAATTATAACATGTGCTAGTCCCATTTAAATAATCATTTGCTAATGAAACTTCATACTAGGGCAGAGAAATAATGCAGTATAAATAATGTAAAAATGTATGTTCTGTTTTTAGAAAAAAGTACTGAGGGGGGGAAAAAGTAAAATGTAAACCTTACCTGTTTACTCCTATCACTAGGGGGCATCCCGTGTGCAGTAATAATAGAAATATCATTGTATAAAGACTTAGAAAACTGTTGAATGATTCAGCTGCACTCATTCTGTTTGCTGCTGCTAGCTTTACAGTTGCAGAAATATCTTCCACTGTTCAAATGGACTGGTCAGTGTTCTTTCTTCCCCCACCCCCTTCTCCCCTCACCTCCCCCAACATTAAAATGCTTAAACTGCTGATACAACAAATTTTACATTATTTGGCACTTTAAATAAACTCTACTTTTTCACATGCATTTGTATGTACTTGAAGACGTGATATATTTTAAAAAATCAAGTCTTCTAGTACAGTGTCATGCTCACTTTGAATATATGCTGTTGATACCATTACAACATGTAACAGCACGGTGCTTTCTGTATGGTTCTTGTGGTCTGATGATGAATCCCACTGTTTCTTTCCATAGCGGTGGAGCCTTGCTTCCCTTTGTTTCCATATGAGTACAAAGGTGATGTGGTCACAATACTCTTGGTTCTGCTTTCCCTGGAAATGAGTAAATAAATGAAACTTGGCTAATGCTTCTATCAGTTCAAATCAGTGGTGGGGGTTTGTGTGCCTCAACCCCAATTTCTGCACAAGTATGAAGAGTTCAGCTTTCTCCTCCTCTTGAAGTTGCATGTTTCTTCTTCAACAAAGTGGAGAACTTGGTGTCAGCCCTGTACAGTGGCAGAGACAAATTTGTTAGTGTTCAAACTTCTGCTGTTCTGTGATGACCTAGCAGGTAGATGTAGTTGATGCTTGCTCTGTTCAACCCTAGCAAATTATTAGATCCTTGGCTTGGGCTGAATTGCCTAGTAATATGTTGTATTCTTTTAACACAGAGAAAACCATCTCTCTAGCCTGACTACCTTTGTTGCTGTGAATTAGTGTTCTGTTGAGTGAGAAGAAATACCACGTATAAAATCCCTCCTTCGTGTACTTCGGAGGAATTTTTTGTATAGCAGGTGTCTTCTGTTGAACTTCTTGAAGAAACCTTCTCAAAACCATGGGAAAGAGAGGGATGGAAGGATCAGCCTTGGAAATAAATTAAGTAGTGTTGATTCACAGCATTGTCTGCTTTTGCATTCTTATAATAGAAACCTTTTATTTCTTTAAATGGTGGAAAGGGAATTAATTAGTTAAGTATTTTAACTAATGACACCATTCAAGTAAATATTAATCTTGTAGGAACTCTAGAAGTGCTATTGACAGTTGAATGCGGAGTAGATATGTGAACATGGGAATATATGAAGCATCAATTTTACTAATCAATAGAGATACTTCTTGTATGAGACAAACATATATGAAGTATGAAGGATTTCTTGTGAAATTCTGCTGTAATTCTGTTGTAATTTGAAACTTGGATTTTCTGTTATCTTGATTTTTTTTTTTTTTTCCTTTAGGTGCATGTGAAGGAACGCTAGCCTGTTCAACTTGTCATTTAATCTTCGAAGACCACATATTTGAGAAACTAGATGCAATTACTGATGAAGAGATGGACATGCTGGACCTGGCATATGGCCTCACAGAAACGTAAGGCAACATAATACTTCACTACATCAAAGAATGGAAGGAAGGGTTTGCAGATGGGGCAGTCCAGTATTCTTAGAATGCCTTAATCAGCTTTTAATGAATAGCTGGATTCTGTTACAGAAATGGGACTGCCAAGTTTAAATATTGTTTATCTGAATTCATATTAAAAAGATGTCAGTATTGTTTTTGTAACTGAAGAGTGGTAGTTCTCAGTACTTGTTCTTCAGAGGTGTCTGATGCAGAAGTGTCAGATATTGAAGTATGACCAAAAACCCAGTTCCTTCAACAAAAACTGCCACTGCTGTCGTGTGTGAATTTTCTAGTTCTTGTTTCCCTTCCCTTCTGTTTTCTGTCTCCATTAGTCTGTAGCTAGTTAATGTATTTAATAAATGTGTTTACGTTAGTATTTTAGTTTTGGTCAGATCTTCTTTTCACAGAATCACAGAAGGGTTGAGGTTGGAGGGGACCTCTTGAGGTCATCTGGTCCAACCCCCTGCTCAAGCAGGGCCACCTGGAGCCGATGCCCAGGACCATGTCCAGACAGCTTTTGAATCTCCAAGGATGGAGACTCTACAACCTCTCTGGTATTTATGTACATTGATAAGATCCTCCCCCCAAGCCTTCTCTAGGATAAACAGTGTCCCACATGGCAGTCTCCCCACTTGTCATGCTTTGACTCATGTCAGAGTGCTCTTGGTGCACAGAAGCTAGATTCCCTTTTGGGTGAAACTAATCCTAAAGTGTGGTCTAACTGCTAATGGGCATTTCACTGCATAGGATTAGACTAGTGGTAGTCTAAAGTAACCCTCTGTTCTACATCTCCTCCACCATCGCATGCCTTGTAATTAGGGTGTGACATTCTCATCACAGACCCATTCCTAGTGGGTTGCACTACTTGCTGGTGTACATGTAGCCTATATCATAGAACGTACCCACGTGAATGGTAGGCAGCTATGCCTTACAAGGTTTCATAAGCCATTTCCTTCATGCTTCAGTGGAACTGCTTGTTGAAGTTTTTGAGAATCTCTCCAGTGTCAGAGGGCTTTATACCTGGCCTGTATAGCATAGGGTTTTTTATGTCTCTGCAAAGAAGTACTCTGAATTAACTCATTTATCTCCTTATACCAGTAATTGAATCCTGTACTAGTTGTTTCTACATGAGATTATACTTCTTCTCACTTCAGCCAAATCTTAACTTTTCTGGGAGGCTGTGAAGGCAAAGAAGTCAAGCTATGCAAAACTTGTTTCAGTTTCTTTTGTTTTATCCTTTTTCCTGTCTGCCAAAAAACATTTTCAATTTTGAAAAAATCATAAGCCTATTAAGTGCAAATTTACTTCACTCTCACTATCTACCATAATTCTCATAAGAGTAACTTTTAGTCTCTGGGCCAAACCAATTCCTAAATAGCTCTGGAGGCCAATGATCTAATAAAAAACTTTTTTCTTTGGCAATCTTTAATTAAAGGTTTAATGCAAGGAGTTTTTACTGAAGAACTGAAAAACAGTAGAAAGCCAGAGCACTCTGTTTAAATATTTCTGTTTTCTCTCAAGGTTCCTCAGGCCAAATTAAGTTTTAGACCCTCTGAAGGCTCTTGTTTCTTCTATCAGGTTTTCCTAACATCATGTGTTCTTCCTTTGGCCAGGGATCTTTCATGTGTGTGGGAGGTTGACTTTTCTGGAAGACAGAGCTTTAAGTGACCGGTGTTTGCTATAGGTTACCTGGTCTCCTGTGTTGATATCAACTTGTGTAATGGAGATGTACTGCTATGCTCTGTCATAAGTATAAGGATAAAAGCTTCTTGTCAGTGACTCTCTGTATTTGGGAAAGTTTCAGCTAGCAGCTGCCGTGAAAGCTCATGTTTTTTAAAAGGAGGGACTAATTAGGTAAAAACAAAATTGTTTTAACTGCAGAACAGTAGAGATTATTAAAAGTAGTAAGATGGGGGGATGCAAACACTGGCAAGTTAAGTGTTTAAAAAGAATACTGAAAAAAAAAATAAGCTGAGAAACAGCTTGCTAAAAAGTAGAAAAATATTTTTTTTCTAACCTATCAGAAGCAGGAAACTTGTCTGCATGAAGAGCCAATGGGTGATGTAGAAGGTGCACTTAAAATATAAAAAGATAACATAAAAGCAAAGTGTCTTTTGCACTGTTATCTCTAGAGATGTTATGGGATATCCATGCACTGGAAGCTTTTTTCGCAGAGGTCTTCCTGCAGTATCTGTCTCAAACTGATGTGTCCATAGAAGTAGTATTACAGCAAATAAGTAAAATGAGGAGTGACAAATGGTAATGACTAGGTAGTATTCACCCAGGCATTCTACAGGAATTCAGTATGACATTTCTGAACTACTGTCTGTAAGGCTTAGTTAGTTGGGTTAAAACTGATTCCACATCAAAGGAATGGAAGGTAGCAACAACTTTTAAAATGAGATCATTGGAACTGGAGAACAGTGAGTCTGATTCCATACTGGATGCATTAATCATGTGTGTATGGGCTGTTGCTTTTTTATAGTTTCTACTACATAATGGTAAGGAAAGAATTCAACAGAGCTTTTGTAGAGGTATGTAACAGATACGGGAGCTCTTCTGATGAGTCACTGAGCATGAAGAAAGATCTTACAGTTCATGTAGTTTACTTAGGTCCAGAAATCCTTTACTAAGTTTTGAGTTGGAGTGGGTTAAGAGCAAAGGCCCTGTAAAGGATCGGTAATTGGTTAAAAAAAACCCACATTTTTTTTTTAACAGGGTAGAAGTATTTGGCTGTCTGGTAAGTCTCTGTGATCAACAGTGTGATCTAAAAGTGATCAGTGCTAGGTTTTATGTAGTGAGCGTATTTGTGAAAGACTTGGGAAAAGAAAATGAAGAGTAAAGTTTGTGTATACTGCTATGTTATTCAGTGTGTGTCATGGTTTAACCCGGCAGGCAGCTAAACACCACACAGCTGTTTGCTTACTTCCCCCCCTGCAGTGGGGTGGGGGAGAGAATCAGAAGGAAAAAAAAAAAGCAAAATTCGTGGGTTGAGATAAAGACAATTTAATAGAAGACAGAAGAGGAAGGGAAAATAATGATAAAAGAATTAGAATATACAAAACAAGTTATGTGCAATGCAGTTGCTCACCACCTGCACACCAATGACCAGCCAGTTCCCAAGCAGCAACCCCCAGCCAGCTTTCCCCCAGTTTATATGCTGAGCATGACATCACATGGTATGGAATATTCCTTTGGCCAGTTTGGGTCAGCTGTCCTGGCTGTGTCTCCTCCCAGCTTCTTGTGCCCCCCCAGTCTACTTGCTGGTGGGGTGGTGTGAGAAGCTGAAAAACTTACAGTTGTTGCAGAGCAGTGTTTACACTAAAACATCAGTGTGTTATCAACATTATTCTCATCCTAAATACAAAACACAGTGCTATACCAGCTACTACAAAGAAAATTAACTCTATCCCAGCTGAAACCAGGACAGTGGGGTAAAATCGAAAACTGTCAGTGAAGACACACACAAAGATTTTGTGCTGTTGAGTGATAGGAGATGAAGTTTGGTGTTAAAAGGTGCAGATAAACGCATATGGAGAGATGGGTAGAACAGTGGTAACTTTGCATACTAGAAATAGTCTGTCAGCTAGGTAGTGTCTTTCCAGCAATGTCAGCTTAAGGTTTGGTGTAAACAAAAAAACCCAAACAAACAAAAAACATACCCCCCCCCCCCCCCAAAAAAACAAAACCAACAAAAAAATCCCAACTCAAAAAGGTAAATGGAACATAGGCAATATTAGGTAGGAACAGGTAGAAAACCAGAAAATACCATTACATGATAAAATGGGGATTCACTATATCTTTATATTTGTGCAACTCCAACTTCCTGTTTTGTTGTTTTTTCCCTTTTGTTAAGGTAGTAGAATGAGAGGAAATAAAGGGAAGGCCTATAGAAGTGGTTAAAGGGGGAATGGCTTTCATGCAGGGATTGACTAAATCATCTTTTTGGGGGTCCAAGGCTCTTCAGCTTCAAGAGGTGGGGGAATCTGGTTAAATACCTGTAAAACTGTAAATGCTGTGGAAGAATTTGAATAGGAGAAGGTAGTTTGTTTCTCACAGTGTTATTTAGCACTGCCTAGGGTTTTTTGTACTGCTGTGTAGCAGGCTCAAAACAAAGGGCAGTGCTGTTTCACATGAAGCGAATCCATTGCCACACTACAGAGTACATACGCAGTTAGCATTGGTCTTTAGTGAAAAACAGACACTTCAGTAAAATTAAGCCTTATGGGCAATGGCCATACATATAAATATCAGAAATCACAATCTCTAATAGATTTCATTTCTAAAGCTATTCTTATGGATGCATATTCATGAGATTAAATCTTCTGGTAACGTATGTATTTATACATACATTCCAGTAATTTGAAGTTGATGTATACAGTCATTTACATAGAAGTATTACTTCCAAGTATAGTACTGAATTGGGAGCTTTAGCAACAGTTGATCACTACATGCTTGAAAGAGCTCTGTATAGATATTAATGTAGTACCATTTTTTTATAATATCTCTGCCTATGTTCCTATACTGATTAAATTATTCAACTGGTGCTACAGAACATTGCCCATCCTTGCTGATGTATTCTATACTTAAGTACCACAGCATGGACACTGAATTAAAGATATCCCAGCAGTAAAAGTGGCTTGTGATATCTGCAGAATTTTGTTGTAGTATTACATATTTTGATTTTAATTGCTCACATACAACATTTTTTCATGCTGAATGATAGGTAGAAAAATGAAGGATTGCATCTCCTCAGGTGCCATGAGTATTTTATCCTTCTCCTTCCTATGTTTCTTGTCTTTTCACTCTTACCTTTCTGGCTTAATGACCCAATCTTGAGTTGTTTATTTTGAAAACAAGTGTCATTCCCTGCACTCGACTGAACTATTAGTGACCCGTTGAAAATGGAAGGGTCACCCTTGTTATATGTTGTCTCAGCAAGTAGGAAGTACTTGCTGTACAACTTTCCAATGTACTGAACTCTGTTACTTAACATAAATCATGATTATTGCTATGTATATCTTTGCATTGATGTGTGCAGTTCACTATGGGTCTTGATTACGAACAGGCACAAGAGTGGCTGTTTCTAGATCGTAATGTGTTTGGGATGGCTGAACGTTGGAGGCATAAGGGGGTAAATGCTGTTGGATATATGATTGGCTAGAACTAATGACAATGTCCTATTTCCCTACAGATCACGTTTAGGCTGCCAAATCTGCTTGAAGAAATCGATGGATGATATGACGGTTCGAGTACCAGAAGCTGTTGCCGATGCTAGACAATCAGTAGATATGAGTAAAAACTCCTAAAAGAAAATATTTTAGGGGTTTTAAAGAAGCTTAATTATTTTTATAACTTATTTTTAAATGTGTAATTAAATATGGAAACTTACATAATTGTGAGTTATTTTATATGACTATCAATATTAGACTAATGCTATTTTAATTTTCTTTATAGAACCTCCTATATTTTTACGCTTAAAATGCAATAATACTTCTTATAAGTGATCATTGGATTATAAATGTTAGCAAGTGTACTACAGATTTCATATGACATTTTTCTGCCAAAACCTCTAATGATGTTTGAGAACTGGATCATGTCTACAAGACTTCTGAAAACCCCTGGCGTTTCTAGGTTTCAGACCTGGATATGCAAGAGAACAAAACTTGTAAGACTGCATGGAGTCTCTTTAAAGTGTTGCCATTAAAGATGGTGTGCTCAGAGCTAATTCATGTTCTCAGTATATATGATACTTCCTCAGCAAATAGTGGATTTTCAGGGTAGGGATTTTCCAAACTTTGGAATCTTAATGAAATGTGGCAAATAGTCTTGCAAAAGTACTGTTAAAACCATGAGATCTAGGGGCCAATACAGAATGTTGGCACCTGCAGTTTAATTGCTGCAGTGCATCTCTGTTGCCCAAATCAGAAGTCAATAAACCTCAACTGTATTTACGTTTGGCTACACCACAAATACAGGGATACACATGACTTAGGAGAGTAAAGCCTTGGAGCTGCCTAATGGGACAGCATAACCACTGGAGGTAACAGTAAATTCTTGCTGTTCTCTGGAGATGGCTGAGTTGGGATTGAAGATGGCAATCTTTGTCAACATAAGATTTGTTCTGAAATCTTTATCCCTTTTTCGGTTTTGAGCTTGTTCAGGAGGCAGTCTCATGTTAGCTAGGGCATTCAGCTTAAAGAGATTCCTAGATTCTGGGCCTTGCTCTCAGGATCATTTCAATAATGGTTGATGTGAAATGACCAAGTATATTTATTCCATAATGATGGACTAGGTTCCCCAGAAGGGGTAGGGAGACCCCCATGGTGGGATAGTGTGTGGACTGATGATGAAGACCTTTCAGTTGGATTTTTTTTTAATCTTTCTAAAGTAGACCAAAATAAAATAATGTCTTTAAGACTCTACTATTCTCTCCATTTTTTGTTGCCTAAATATTTAAATAAAATGGCTGTCACCAACAGAGTAGTTGTTACCCTTTTAAGGTTATTTTAATATTTTGGGTGTATTTATATAAAAAACATGTTTGTTTACATTTGAATGATCTAATGCATTCATTAATGCCTTATTTGAACTGGTGACAATGACATCTAGACATCTTTTCTTCTATTATTGTATTTATGGGAGATAGGAAAAAAATATTATTTTTTCCAGTGTCGAATATTGGGATTATTTTGAGCTTCATAAAGAGGAAAGAAAAAAGAAGTTCCTTTGTTATAAAAAAATATTTTCTAGAACTGTACTGAAAATAGATCTAGTTCAGATTCTTTGATTTCCTTTCTGAGTGGCTATTACTTTGTTTCCTGGTGTTCCCTTTGGACTTTCCCCTAAACCAAGATATGCTTAATGTGCTCTGCTCAGAACTTAATCATATAGGGTTTTCAGAATACACTTCCTATCTCATCTAATTCAAAATATTACTTCAGAGTTGAAATTTCCTGGCTTTTTGAAAGACGCAGAGAGTGAGGTCAGGGAGGAGGATGGAAATAAATTGAAGAAATGTTCTGAAGATACTGCTGTCTTCCTCTTCAACTGCTGTGACTCTAACCATAATTTAGAGGTTACCTTCCCACAATCAGGCGCTAAGGTAAATCAGTTCTCACTTTGTATTGCCTTTGTCCTGAGTTCATTTATATGCAGTAATTATTACTAAATCTTGAACTTTTTTTTTTTTTTTTTTAATGAGAGACATGGCTCTTTAGCTTCCAAGAGAGGGAACTCGGGTCGTAACCAGATGTACTGTGCATTCTTACATCGGAAAGAAATCTGAGGTTTCGGTATAGCTGTGGGGTTTAGGGGCAGATGTTGGTGTTTGGGTTTAGGGGTTTTCTTGGGTTTTGTTTTGGGTTTGTTTTCTTTTTTCTTTCCTTTTTTTACGACCAGCACCAGGCACTTCTCCATGTGGGAATCTTGAAGCGCTTAACACTGTGTTAAACAAATGTGAAACAGCTCTCATGTGACAGTTTCCTTCCTAAGCCAAGGTTGTTTTGTTGTGTGTTTCCTGTGACAGCTGCTCATAACAAAGACTTTGACTCTCCTATAGTGTGCCTGTGGAAGGAATTTAGCACAGCAAGGCAAAAAAGGACACTTGAAAGTTCTTTTTGAATTCTAGAGGTATCCCATATTGCATGCAAATGGAAATCTCGGAAGGCAAAGGAACTGACATGTAATCCCCAAAATGCACAGCTCAGAGATACTTGTTTCCTTATTGTCAAAATGATTTGCAAATAAATCTTATTTTATACCACTTTCTGACACACCTTGTTTGTATTGATTTTTCTTCCCTTTTTCTCCAAGCCTTTGAATGCATTTCTGGATGTAAAATGGAACTTAACAGTTAATGATGCACATTCAAGTGTAAGTATGAATTATTGTGCAGTGACACACAAAGCATCAAAACTAGTTAAATATATATTTACTTCCTTGTCCAAATAAAGTTTACAGGTAACTTGCTTTCTAAAAGCATTTCTGTTCTCTGTAAAAACATGAAATTGGTGGGTCTCTTCTGTCTCTCTCCCCTCAAAAATGAGGAGAAAATGAGAACTGACTGTTCGTTTGCTTCTAAACTTGGCTTTACAACACATGCTTGCAGTCTGGGGAGGAAACAGACCTTTAATTCACAAGCATTGGGGGGTGGGGGGCACTGCCTTCTGATTCATGGGGGTAGAAAGGTCCCTTGGATTTGCTTGGTTTTGTGAGGAAGCCAGGCCAAAACCACCCTCTGGCAAAAGGAAAGGTCCTGTAGTCCCCTCTGCCTTTCTGAGAGTGGGGGGGGAAAGTGTGTCTGTGGCTCTAGGTCATGTCCCTTGCCCTCCACCCACTTAAACCCCAGTCACGTTTGGTGTCCTACTGGCTTCTGTTCTGTGTAGGAGCCAGTAGTCCCTGTCCCCATTTCTGTGACGTTTTGTGTGTGTATGTTTGTGTGATGTCTGAAGGGGAAAGAAGGAGGTGCCCTGCACTCCCATGTCACTAGATCTTGTTCTGCTGGGGGAAGTTTCCATCATCTGGACTGCAAGCCATCACTGGGGAGAGGAGAAGGCAAGTTCTCCAGGCAGTTTGTTACTTCTTGGACAGAAATCTAAATCTGAAGTTCACCATTTTTGGCTACAGGGCTCCAAAAGATTGAAGGTAGCTGTATCCAAACCAAATTCACATCCCAGTTGGAGGTAAGCTGAAAAGGCCATGTCCAAAAAAGCTGCAGTGAAAATGGCAGTGCTTCCCTCACTCGCAGGTCCGGGCTAGGGCATGGGGAAGATTCCCTACAGCCTGACTGTTCTGCCCTCACAGAGGACAATGTGGTATACAAAGACAGGGTAGACAAAATGAAAATGCTGATTCCTTGGAAGGAAAAAGGAGAAATAAATCTTTAAAGGAGAAGAGATGGAACTCAAGCTGAATTGCTGAGGTATCAAATAGAAAATGTTGGGAAGAGGCTGCAGCTGCTGTAGCTGCTTTCTCCTCAAATGATCTGAAAATGTGAAAGGGAAACAGGGATTTCTTGCATCATGGGGGGAGGCTGTTGCTTCTATGGGTGGCCGTGTAGATCCATGTGCTGCTCTGGGCTGTAGTGCCTTGGTGCTCTTTCTCTCCCTGTTGCACTGCCAGGAGAGCAGCAAGGAGGGCGGTTCATGCATAAAACAACAGGCATTAAAAGTAACTGAGATTTACTTTCTAATCTACTGGCCACCACTTCCTTTTTTATGTGAAGTTAAATGCTTTTTTGATGTGAACCAGTCCAAATTTAAAAATGTCTTAAAAGTAATTTCTGACCAGCAGTGATTTAGCATTTGCAACTGGGGAAATCTCTTCAACTAAAGCTGTGGCCTCATTGTGCTTAGAGGAGTATCTCTGGGGTCCTCCTCCACGGTTCTGGAAGCTCCCCTGACCCCAGCCCAGCAGCCAAAACGTTATTTTGAGCACTGTTTAATGCTGCTTGTGTGCTTCCACCAGCAACTGTGTTATCTCAGTCCGGCCAGCGTAATCTCCCTTGTAGCCTAACCCCTTCCACAGCACTGCGCCTTCTTCCCCGAACAGGCACTGGGCTGCATCTCTGGCATCTGCTGGAGAGGAGAAAGGATAAAAAGGGTTTTGAACAGACTTGGTACAACCTTCCTTACGTCCACTCAGGTACAGCGGAGCTTTCCCCTTCCCATTTCTGGCTCTTTTAGAGCACGTCTGTGCTAGAAAACAGGATGCGGTCTGAAATTCTCTCCGCTGGTGCTGACCCCAGGTGGTCAATCCCCGCAGCGCAGCGCCCGCGGGGATTCAACTTTGGCCGTGGGAGCAGCGCAGGGCGTTAAAAGCAGCGGTGCGTGTGAGCCCAGCGCAGCTACAGCTTTCGGACGGAGCCGGTTACTGTGGAGCCGGCTGGGATGCCTACAGCTGTGAAAGAAACGTGGGTTCCGTGTTATAGTGGAAAAGAGCTATTGCTGGATCAGGCCAGGCTGCCACGGCTCCGGGCACCCGTGCCCAGCTGGCAGCGAGGCTGAGGATGTAGTCCCATAGACAGACAGATGCACAGACGCACAGACGCACGTGCATGGGCCATGCCAATCAACGCAGACAGAAAACATGGTGCCAGGCCTCTGCCCGGCGAGCCCCAAGCCCCTGCAGGCAGCAACCCCCTCTGTCTGTGAGCTGATGGGGAGCCTCTGCCATTCACCGTGGGGCTGGTGGCTCCCCGTGACAGTGCTGCTAGCAGCCGCATCAGGGGCTCAGCTGGCTCTGCTGAGGTTATGGAGGTTTTCCTGCCTGTCGTGGTGCCTCTGCTCCTTCGTGTTCGCAGGGATGAGCTGTCAATCGTACAACCTAACACTGTTCAATGACAGGGCAGGGCATCTGTGCTCCTGGTTTCTCCAGCGCTGCAGCAGGCAACAGAGGATGCGTTACACGTGAGAAGTGATAACGCCATGGGACACTGGTGCTGAGTAAATAACTGCTTCCAGATACTCCAGAGAACTCTGCAGACGCCTGTGGCAGCTGTACCCAGGTTGTAGCTACAGCTGGGTCGGTTTTCTTCACCCTGGCAGCAGCAAACTGCCGCTGGCAGCTGGTGGGCTGAAATCTCTGGGTTTGGAGAAGTCTGTCCCGTCCCACTGAAGGAAATGCCAGGCCATAGATGGCGTTTCTCCTTCGGGCTGTGTTTGATCAAAAATGGCTCTCCTTAAGGATCCAGATTTGGATCAAACAAATATCCAGACAAGTTGGATGTTCTTACTCCATCCAAATGCATCTGAGCAGGTTCAGAGGTGGGTTAGCAGCTCCTTCTCATTTTACCCTTTCTCAAGTAACAGCCCTGCTTTGCACAGGTAAGCCAGCACTGGCTTTTGATCTGGTGAGTGCTCACAGGCTTTACTGGTAATGGTTTGGAAGAAGGGCATTGCCTTCCTAGAAAACTGACTGGAGGGGATAGAGAGAGAGAGGGGGAGAGCTGACGCAAGATCACAGTGATGCAGCTGCAGCCTCTTGGATCCAGGAGAGAGGCAGGCATATACCACCCAGGGAGCCAGCGCTGGGTTTTGGCTGGAGATAAAGGTAGAAGGTCTCATCTCAGAGGAATGTTTAACAACAGATGAAAATAGCTGTAAAAGAAAACAAATGGTGTCACAGAGACAAGGCATATGGTAGCTCAGAGTGACGGGGAAGCTCATTCAGGCTGTGTGGTTCTGTTCCAGGGGACTGATGACTGTCAGAAGGGAGCACAGCAGGGGATAGCCAGAGCAGGAGAGTCTCTGCTTCAGATTTCAGCACTTTTTTTTTTTCTTTCAGCCTAATTGAGCTGTTATGATCATCACAGCCATTGGATTTTTCATCAGAAAATTAGGAAAAACACATTCTTCCTGGCATGGAGAAGAAAAAACAATCAATGTCCCTTGCCTTGAAGTTTCCTGCCCTTCTGGGGCTTTCCTTCAAGGAGAAAGGCAGCACAGGAGCCTCTGAGGCAAAGGTCTGGGGAAGCAGAGCAGAGCTGCCCTGAGGGTGAATGTTGTCCTGGCAGGGAAGCTCAGGAGACTGGGATCCTCCTCCGCTGAGTGATGTGTACAGGAAATGTATTTCCAACTCCAACAGCCATTGTTTGAGCATTGAACACGAGCTTCACATTAGAAATGACCTTAACTGAAGACCTCATTGCCAGTCTTTATTCTCTACCACTTTTGCATTTTATGAAGTATTTGTCTCTGGATAAGAAGGATGGGAAAATATAGCTTCTGATTTACCTGTTACAGTACTTATTTTCAGAGGTAAAAATGCCTAAAGGAGACACAAGACATCAAGAGACCTTTACAGCAGCACACAGAAATGAAGGGGGAAACCCAATTACCGGGGAACAGGAGTTAATTCTTACAATAAAATTACAGAGTAACCGCAGGTTATTTGCTATGGTATTTCATTGCTTATATAACCCGTTAATCAGTGCTGTCAGCCGCCCAGCACTAGGCTGCTACTGGTTTACCGTAAAGCCCTGCCTTCACCATAAATAATACATTTTATCCATTTCTGCTTCCTTCCAGCTGAAGAGCCCCTATAATGGCTCTAGATCCCAGGAACTTTGTAACATCAACCTTCCTCCAAGGGTCAGGTGCCAGAAATTCTTGCTCACTGGCAAAATAATTTCCCCAAATCTTTTTGCTAGCAAGTGAAAAATGAATCCCAGCTCCAAGCCTGAAGTGAGCTTGAGCGGCAGAATAATCAGTGCAGGTACAACTGCCCTGGCACTTGCCATATTGCACAATGCAGACGCAGTCAGCAGTTCATGGTTTCTGCAGTCCGATAGGGCTTTTTTTGCTCCTTCAAATCTGGAGTGCATTCAGAAATACACAGGAAGGTCCACTTGCTGAAAACTCATGGTTACCTTTAAGCCTGAAAGGAGACCCGCGTTATTTAGGGAGTTCATTCCTGACAGCAAATTCGGGTGGATGCTGCTCTGACAGCAGGTCTGATTCTGTAAACACAAGGGAAGAAAAAGACCCTTTAGCCAATCCTTGCCTCTTGCTCCCCACCTCTCCAAAATAAACAGACTGGTATGTTTCGGTTTAGCAAAAATGTTGAAACAAATTACATTTGATACAAGTCACAGTACTATTTCAGAAGTGAAAACAGCAATATTCCTTCCAGAGCACGCTGAATATTTCGATACAAAAATAAAGCACCTAGCCAGGGCCGGCTCGCATGTGCGCTGAGCTCCCAACCCTCTCCTCTTCTACTTCCTATGCTGCTCCTGCCAGAGAGCCCCTGATTTATTGGCTGTTTCCCTCCAGCTCCATCGCCTGCAGCTCCTCAAGACTTCCACTCACTCAGTGCGTACATCTGGTTTGGGTTTTTTTCTGCTCCGTTTATGTCCTTTTTATGGTGTTTCTTTGTCAGAGGGACATCAGGTATCCTGCAAAAATTTCCTTTTTACCGCACAAGTCAATATTTGCATTAAAAGCAAACTGTGCTCGTTTCAATCATCATTAAATTCCTCAGCTTTCTCCTACTTTCTCAGTCACCGTGATGCCCAGAATCCCGGTGGGGTAAGCTGCTGGTAGAAATAAGAGCCCCTCCAGGAGCTGGCAGAGGAAACAGGGAAAGGGCGCAGGAGCGGCTCCTGGCTCCAGTGCCGCATCCTTGTGTTCCAGCACCGGCTGTGGCCCCTCTTCGGGCCCCGGGAGCTGTGGGGGGAACTCAGGGCTTGTCCCCGGCGCCACGCTGAGGTACGGCTCGGTGCACGGGGCTGCAGGGGAGCAGCCAAAATGAATTTGTGGAGCACGCGTTCTCAGGGCCGTGCAACACCAGAAAACCTCATGTCTCTGCTGCATGGCTTTCGCCAAAGCTTCTCCTGCAAAGTGCTGAAGATACGTTGGATAGCTGAGCGTACAGCAAGAGGCGATTTAGTGACTACTTAGAAACCTCATGTCTGAACAGCTTCATCCAGCGCTGCGTCCTTTGCGTGCTGTCTCTGCCAGGCACGGTTCTCGCTTCTATTACTTATAACTTTGATAGCCTGCTTAGAAAAAAGTTATCATAATTACTTCTGAAGAGGTGAAGCAGCAGAAATCTTGAGCCAGCTTCTCCATTTTCTCCCAGGTTATCTGCAGCTCTGATGCCATCTGTAATGCCAATGTGCTCTTTTTCTAATTTCATAGCCTTGATATTAGTGCTTTTGAAAAAAATCCCCACTGCTGATAAGTTCTTGAGGTCCTGGCTGGGAGCTTTTTGATTTCCAAACTGAATTTCAGGCTACAGTATTTTCACAATTACTGCTTTTATTTTCTCATGGAAAGTGTGAAATAAATTGCTGACTAAAACAATTCTTTTTTTTCTTAAAAAAAGTGTGAAATTTGAATATTTTTCTTTTTCTATAGCTCTTCATACAGTGAAAGCTGTTCATTTAAAAGGCATGTGCAGAAAATCAATTCTGTTGGTTTACACATGAGACCATTTAATTCTGGTAAGCTTGTTCATAAAATTTTCCAAATCTGATAATTACTGAAATTGTCTTTAAGTCTTTCTATAGCACAGGCTCTGAAAGATCTTTTCTAAGATTACATTGTTTTCCAAAATGACGACACAGGGCTATAAACCCAGGATATTGAGTTGGGAAGTCACACAATCACAGAACAGTTTGGGTTGGAAGGGACCTTCAGAGGTCACCTACTCCAGCCCCCTGCGTACTTGATTAGGCAACTGCATAAACTTTGTGCATCTGATAAGTTTGTTGCGTAAAATTTCTAGTGTATCTGATAAACTTATTGCAGAACTTGTCCAGATTTTTTGAGGAAATTGATTGTATTGAAATTTGGTGTGTTTTCACAGACTTCATTGGTTTAATCTGTTAAACAATTCCCTGTACATTATAAAACAGTTGTCATTAACATTTTTTTTAATCGAGTATGATATCAGGAGTATTGCCCACATGGGACTTTTTCTCAACTTTATCTATAGGGAAAAAAATTACATTTTTTTTCCACTAATATCCCAAGAAGTATGACAAGTAAAACAAAAAGAAGTTGAGGTGTGGATCCCATCTTCCTGGCCAAGGGCTTCTTGGGGCTGCAGCTCCAGGGGCAGAGTGGTTGTAAGTCCGCAGCAGGCAGCCACTAGACAACCCTTGACTTGTCTGTAGGGTAACAGAGAGATTTAGCAACATGTTGAATGGTGTCTCCAGTGCCTTTGAGGGCATGAGCCACTGTGGGGACTTGCTGGTACCCACAGACTGGAAGGGTACAAGGTGGACTGAGCAGTTAAGCGGTAAAAAGTATTAGAGGTGAAAACAGTAAGAATAGGTTTAAAGGAAGGAGCTGTTGGTCTGAAGTCTACCAGCAAAAGTCAGCTGACATTCAGGCAATTCGTAGAGAAAAAGTCCAGTGACAACTAAGCGTGGATCAGATTGCTGCTTCTCAATGGTGTTTGTTCATGAAGAGTCAAAGTGCCAATAAATCTAAAATTTACCCTAAACTGTAGTCAGTAATTTTGTCCCCATCTGCTTGGTTAACTTGGAGGATCTTGGGCTATGAAAGTGGGTTTGTTGCTGTTTTTTATAAATATAATTCCCAGGAGCAATGATTTAGTTGAAGAGTTAGTTCCAGGGTTATTCTTAGTGTTGAGCTTCTGGTGTGACATATGTGAACCCAGTGTGTCCTGCCCTGACGTGAGCTGAGTGGCCACCACAGGGACACGTTGCTCTAGGAGGCAAAACTGTTGTCCTAGTGAAAGAAAAAAAAAATCTGAAAAAGCTCTTCAGAGATCAAGGCTGAGAAGGAGAAATAGTAATTGTTAGGAAACTACTCAGCTGGAAAAATAGCCATGTTCATGGAGTCCATGGTATTTAGTGTCTGAATTAATTATGAATTTCTCTTCCAACTTTTACCTTTTGAAGGTAGTTGTATTCCTTGAGAATCAGAAGCTGAGACCCAGAAATGGAGTGCTGTGAATTCATGTTTCTTGTGGGTAACTGGATACTTCTGGGTCTTTATCAGCTTTCCCAGTTAGTCAGTTTTGGTGTCTAATGGTCATTTAGTTTTCACCCAAATAATTTCCACAAAAGCATTTTGGTTGAGCATGACTATCACCCGTGGCTTTTGGTGCTTCTATCATAAGGACACATTGTAGAGCTGTATCAGCCTGTTTTGTGTGTGCTTTGGCAAGGTCTGTCTCCATTTGGTGTTGGTTGGACAAGAGGTATCTTGCTTCTGGTGATGAGAGTGGAATGGGTGGGAGGTGCCTGGAGGGCCAGAGAGGTTGTGGTAAAAAAGATAGTTCTAAGTTATTTCAAGGCTATATCTTTTGGCTAGGTTGTAATTATCCAACGTTTTTCAAGATACACCAAGAAGGAGGAGAAAACTTATGATCTTGGGTGGGAAGATGGGTCTTTCTGTTTTCCTGTCAGTCTGCATGAATTATGTAAATACTCAGATGCTATCATTTGTCTTGGGAGATTAAGGAAATTAGAGTGGGAGGATTAGAGACATTTTTAATCACCCCTGGCTCTGCATCCAAGGATTTTTTCCATGATTCATCTTCATCATGGGCAAGGAATTTCTCTGCTGGGCCTCAGAGGGTACAAACCCCCCGGCTGTGGCTGCATCACTGCAGTTAGGTCCATTTGCCACTGCTGAAGGGTTGACTCTTAATCTCTCCATTTGCGGATCAAGGGCCGTTTTGGTTGTCTACATGTAGAGAGTTTGACATGGTGCACCTCGCCCCCAGGGCTGTGTAACCCCTCCCTGCCTGCACTGCCCTGCCTTGTCCTGCCCATCGTGGGAGCCTGCAGCTCAGGGGCGGCGCGGGGGCACGCTGCCAGCCTTGTGACCACTGAGGCACCTACGTCCATATGTCCCTCCGACACCTTCTGTCTGGTAAAGTCCATAATGGCGATGCAGGATGAGGGGTGATCTGAGGAGCCTTTACGGTTCATTTCTTTCCCTGTAATCTCTGGTAGCAGCCTTTTTTTTTTTTTTCTTTTTTTGAGGTGTGCATTAATGAAGGGTGATAGCTTAGGTCCAGCCCAATACTTCCTGACAGATCTTTCTGCTCCCTGAGGGTTTGCTGTGCCTGGATGTGGCTTAGGGTGGTTTTGCATCTTATATTTGATGGATCTCTATGCTCAAAATATTTACTAATCCCAGCTTTATCAGGGACTACGCAACTAGGTGCCTTAATACATCCTCTCTACTTAATCTTTGTTGTTCAAATGGAATTTGAAGCTCCACCCAAACTGATGCATAATCTCTTGTTTTGTACAGTATGCATTTTCAATTGATTGGTGAGGTGAGTGTGTGCTGCTTTCTTGTTTTCCAGGTTAGGACAGTCCTCTTCACAACAGAGACTCTTTCTATCCTGGGAAATGATCTTTGGAAGATGTCCTGAGAGCATATAAATATGATAGGGTTGGAAATAGAAATGTGGCATTTATTTATTGGGCCAAATATCAAGCAGCAAGCAGGGAGTAAAAAGGATAACACAGTAATTGTGCTATTTAAATGTATTTAGTGGGTAATGCTGATGAGGGGTGAGGACATTATTGGAAAGCTTTTGTTACAGGGAAGGATAAGAATAGAATTAATATCTCCTGCAGGCAATTACTCTTAAAAATCACTGCTTGTTCCCTGTCTCAGAAGCGCAGTGGGATGATGGGGCTCTTGTATGGGGCCAGAAAGGACAAACAGGAGAAAACCTGACCCTTGCTCCATGCCAGGTTTCTCCCTGTGAAATTCCCCCCACCCATCCACACCTTGCTCTTACCTCTACAAGACTGAGAGAAGGTCACCCCTAGGCAGCTTGAGGGGTTCGAAGGGCACCTGTGCACACAGTGGCCACCTCGGTAGTTCAAAGCAGGGTTTACGTGGTTGGCGATGGCTGCCACTGCCAATGGGTGGGCTGCAGTGCTTCTGGCTTTAGGCAACCTCTGGGGTGTACAAGGCAAAAACCCCTCCTACTTCACCCCACCACATCTAAGTCATGTCTAGAGGGTTTGTGACTGCCCTTCAGTGTACTTCAGACAGTAAAACAGAGATAATCATGGCTAGAACTGGTCCTTCTAAATCCCACCTAAAATGGGATTTAAACTGAATTCCATCTAAAGGTGCCTAAATTTCCCCTAAATCCTAGAGAACCACTGAGCCTCCTGTGTGGCACGGCACCTACTTCAGGAGATGTCTCCTTGATTGAACTTCAGTTTCCTCGTGCCTGAAGTTGGGAGTGGGTGAATGCTGGGATGCCCTGCTCTGGGGGAAAGGGGTGGTCCTCTCGCACCTAAGCTTACTGCAGTCCAGAGGGTTGCCTGTAACTCTGGAAAAGCCGCTCACTTTTTCAACAGAAGCCAGCTATTTCCTTTAAGGGGTAGGAGGAGTGAATCCCAAGGAGGTGTTTTGCTATTCGTTCCCTGCACAGTGAACGAGAAGGGTTAGCACCTAGCGTAGCTGGTCTAAATTGCTCTCTGGAGGCACCTGAGCTCAGTGTATGGTGAACAGAGAGCACCAGAGGCTAACTTCATGTGTCCTGGATTAGACTCTGGCAACTGAGTCCCCACCAACTGTGTGGGAGCCTTGGTGTCATGGTACACTTGGCTGTACTTGGAAGTACCTTCTGATGTACCTCCATCCACCTGGCAGGAAGGTGGTGGGACTAAATCAGCAGTCAAGACTACTTTTTGGGGGGGTTGGAGAAGGAGACATTCATTTCACCATGAAGAACAGCTCGGGGTGGGAGGAGGCACCTCTGAATGATACTTCAACTGTAGAGGAAACCCAACACCAAGCTCACACTAATTCTTGGATGGCTGAAATCTCACCCGGGCTTTAGGAGAGTGGGTCATTTCCTTCTCCTTCAGTTAGTAGCTTGAAATTCAGGCACAAATAGACATAAAGTAGACACCCAATCTGTGTGTAAATGACCTGGTTCATTAGTGAGAAGAAAGCAACAGCTGCATTTGGAAACTCCCTGCAATGAGCCTGCGTTTTTTCTCTGATGTAGGTACAGCTAAAGAAAATGCATTTTTTGCATGTTTACTCATTAAACATTAAGGCCATAACTATCTCCTTATTGGGACTGCCTGTGTGATTGTCCCAAACAAAATGAGTAATCATTATGGAGTTGTGAGTAATCACTGAGGACTGGGAGTCTCCTGTATCATTAAGGCCTGTTCCTCGGTAGTCATGAATGTCCTGTCTCTGCACCGTGGTCCCTGAGGCTGTCGTGGATGGCAGGACCCTGGTTTGCAGCACTTCCTTAGGCTGGATTCTCAGTAAAAAGGGTGCAGGATGGCTCAGAAGAAAATCTGAGGTGGCCATGACTGGATGGTCTGAAGAATGTGGAAATTACAGATGCACATGTTATCCCACAGTCCTCCTTAGGTCTCCAACGCATGGCACCTTCAGCAGCTTTGTCTTGTTTGTATTGCAGTTTGTATCCCCTCAATTACTGCACACATCTTGTACTGAGCCCCAGATTCTCCTACCATTACTCTCTGGTCTATTCTCTTGTCCTACATGCAAGGATCATCAGTAAAGTCTTTTCGCTTTTGTAAATGTCTAGACCCCACAGATAATGAGTCGTGTTAGGAAGGACCTCTCTGCTAGATGGATGAACATCACCTCTGTCCTACACATGTTGGCTGACTGGTGTCAGCCCAAGTTTAAATTTAAAGGGGTTAAGAAAGTCTGGCACCCATAAAATCAGCAGAGCTGGGACAGGGGCACCCACCCTCTTTGCTCGCTGCCCCTGGAATCCTGAGTTTCTACCCTGGGTGTTAATGAGCACAGAAACCATTCGGGCTACAGAAAGTCCTGCAGCCACCCTGAGAAGGTGAAACATGCTCTTGTGAGCACTAATGAGGGGATGGGCTGAAAGAATGGCAGCTCAATTTTTCTTTAGCCTACGGCAGAGAGAGAGAAAGCCAGAGATTCACTTGGGTAACTCTCCAGCCAGAAACCAGCGTGGTTCTTCTGGAGGGAAGGATCTGAGAAATGTACATAAATTGGATTGATGTGGTTGGTTAAGGGCATGTTACAGGAGCATTTGACACTTTCCCTGGAATGATCTTCTTTTAGAAAACAAGACTTTTGGCAGTTACGAAGACTGGCAGGCAAAGGAGTAAGCAGCTGTACCTCCATTGCTGGCTGTTGCCTCTGGCACAGCCGTACCACATGAGCTAGCTCTTCCTCCCTTCCCCTTCCCCTTCCCCTTCCCCTTCCCTTTTCCCTTCCCCTTTCCCCTTCCCCTTCCCTTTCCCTTTCCCCTTCCCCTTCCCCTTCCCTTTCCCCAAACAGCTCATACTCCTGGGTGGGGAGCTGTTGAGTACAGCTTGCAATGGAAATGTCCTTCCTGACACCCTTCAACGACATCTAAGAAAAGGAGCTCTGAAATAGAAAAGAAGAATAGTGCATCATCTCAAGAAGGAGTATCAAGAGGCAACGTCCCTATTTCTGCCGCATGTTAGCATCAGTTCCCCCTCACCGACGTCTGAGCACAGCCTCACAGCATGGTGAAGTGTTTGTTTTTGTCACGCCATGCTGGAGTCCAAAGCTGTGTAATGAACTGCTTCAAGGTAAATACAGCTTTAGAGAAAAACATGGGCTGGATCCAGTCGTGCAGCTCCTTCAGCTGCGAGGCAGCTTTTTCTTGAGCCAGCTCATGAATTGGGGGCACGGACATCATTCCTGAGAGGCCCTACAGCTCTGCGGGGTGTGTGGGGTGGTGGGACGGGTGCCCTGTGTCCCCAGGCCAGCATGCTGGGTCGAGGTGGGGGCTGGCACTCGTCACACTGCTTGCTCTGGAGCAGGAACCTGGTGGGAGCTTGCGGGGTGGCAGGAACAATGGAGGGGCTTGAAGACCCCCCCAGAGAAGACCACGAGTCCAGCATACCGGTGTGCTCAGTGTGAGATCAGCTATCCCCCATCCCAAGCTGGGCTGTGGTTATCTGTCCCTGACGGTTAATGAGAACAACTCCTCCAATAATTATTCCTAAAGCAAGCTGCTGAATGGAGAGCTCTGACCTTCATGTTTTAGAGCATTGCGAGATCAGCTTGCTTCGCTCTCCTTGTCTGAGCTAATTTGTCTGATGCAGAGAGAGGCTTGCTCTTCTTGCCCTGTTAGATGCTGTTCGGTGCGTCACTGGCTGCTGAGGGTGCAGACTGATGGTTATTGTAGAAGCACTTCCTCGATGGCCTAATTAAGGAGGAAGAGTTCATTTGACTAGACAGAACTCATTAATAAAGCCCGAGCCACTGTTCTGGTGAAAAGTTCTCCATAATGTCCTTGAGAGGGAGAGTAATGATGGTTTTGCGAGCAGAGCAGGTCTCCCCAGGTGAACCCAGCTGAGCTCTCCTGCCCTGCATGCACACACGTGCTGGCCAGGAACCTTTCTCTCTCCTGCTCAAACTTTGCCCAATTCAAACATAGAAATTCAAAAAAAATTATGATTTGATTCAGAAAAATCTATTGTAAAAAATGCTTCTTGCCTGTCTCTTCTGCCCTCTCATTAATTTCTTACTCTGAGAGTCACCTGGGTAAAAGGAGGTGGAGGAGGCAGTAGATACTCTATATCTTGAGTTCTGATGCCAAGCAGCATGGCATGCTTACAGGGAACAGGGGAAATATGGCATGGACAAACAGTTGCATTTGGAGAGCAGTCACCAGCAGATGAGGGGCCCCGTGGCTGTCTGCACTGGAAGGGGCTCCAGCCGGTCTGTCCTTCCCAGCTTGCCCCTGTACCTTAAGACCATTTGGAGATTGGTGCTGAGAAGATGCTTTTGCAGACAATGCTAAGGTAAAAGGGATCACAGGCTGGGATTCAGGCTGGATGCGGGCTCTTTGGGTGCCCACCAAGGTTCAGGGGTGTATACACAGGTGCGCACATGTGAGCTAAGTCCTGAGCTCCCACAGTAGCTGCTGGGGATCCAGTCAACATGGTTAGCGGAGTCCAGAGCGTGACTCCATTCCCCTAAAGCAAGCACCAGGAAAGGATCTGGCTGCCAAAGTGTAGGTGTCTAGTGCCACATTGGAGACTGCAGACCCTGCTTGGTCTCCAGATGCTGTCCCAGGGGGTCAGGGACGCTGCACACCCTGCGTGGTATCTGCTGGCCCTGTGCAGGTGCATCCACTGTCCTAGCACATTTCAAATAACTGATGTTTGCACAACGTATCTCACCTGGCAACCCCCTCTCCAGGCCATTAGCTGTTGACCAAGGCGCTGTCTACGCTCTACTGACCGCAGTGGGAGCTGGGACACCTCGCGCATGCGTAGACACCTGAAATTAGGAGTCTAAATCTTGAAGTGAATCCCAACAGGAAGATATAAATGCAGAAAGACCTGATGACACTGGAGTAGTAACAAGATATCAGGAAGATGATGTTCAGCCATGAGGGGTTGTAGGACATCCAGGGTGGGATAGCTGTCTAGATCACAGTGCAGGAGGACTATCTGACCATCTTGGACTCAGGGCAGAGAGCCAGGCCTTTTTCTATAGCTATATCTTAGACAGATATTTTCTCAATTAAAAAAGGCACTTTACATCCCCCTGTCCTGCCCTCTGTCAGGGCGTGTCTCCAGATTCAGGCCGGGCTGGCCAGTGTAGCACTCTGTGATCGCTGATGGCTCTGTTCCCTGCTCAGCCACCCCATGTCCTCCTCCCAGCAGATCGCTCAGGCTGCAAAGCCTTGAAGGCTTCTCAACCAACAGAGAAGTTGAAGGAAATCTCATGGAATCAAATGGAACATTTAATTCAACCTGAGATACTGAATTTCGGGCTTTTTTCTTGACTTTTCTAAAAGTATGTCATAAATTGAAGCAAGATCTGATATAGAATTTCATTTTGCTTTTTTCATCTAAAATGTCAGAAGAAAATGTGGACTTCCATGGATAAAGGGAACGGGGCTTCAGCACTTTTTAAACAGAAACAATTACGCAAAATTTATATGTATTTATGAAATGTTTCACTAGAACTTAAACCCTTGTCTTCCAACAGAAAAATATTTTGGCCAAAAATCTCCACCCAGCTTTTTTTGTGATCTACAACACCACCTGCAAAGAGCACAATGGAACTGCTGAAAACAAGCTCCGTAACCACCTGACACAAGCCTTGTATTTCCCTTTTTGCTTGCAAAGAGCTGCTCTCTAGTCATTACTGCAGCAGTAATAATAATTGCCAATATTGCCAAGAATTTGCATTTCTGGTTATCCTAAAGCTTGGTATTTCAAATGAGAGGCTTCAGAGAACTAATTAGCACACAGGCTCATTAAATGCTAAAAACTACTCTCACTAGGTGGATGGAGCATCCAGGCTGTTAACCCATTTCCCAAAGGCAAACGCATCTCTGCCTCCTTAGGCTTTATTCAGAGCAATCTGAATCCTTTAAGCTGCGCACGCTCAGGGAATGCCAGTTTATACCACCTACCAGCTTTTTGCATCAGTCTTGGGAGGCCTGGGCACTGCCCCATGGCCACCACTCTCCGAGCCCATGGCCACCACTCTCCGAGCCCATGGCCACCACTCTCCGAGCCCGGCACTGTGTCTGCGTGGGCAGGACCCCCGGCACAGCCTGGTCATGAGGGGTGAGGGGGTGGTGGGTTCAGTGGTGCCTCCCTCCCTGCTGGAACGAGCGACCTGCCTGCGCTCCAGCACAGGGATGGTGTTGCCAAAAATGCTGTAGTGAGCCAAGCTCAGCCGGCAGCCAGTGTGTGTCAGCGGAGAGAGAGAAAACCGAAGGGAAATTATAGTAGCTCTGTGCTCACGTCCCCCCCTTACTCCTTCTCAGAACCTAAAGAAATGGCTGTGGCTTTGTGCGGAAGTTAATTAATGATAGTAAATAATATTCCTTTGTGCTAAGAGTGAATAGTGCCCTTTATTTGGGGATCTCGGTGTGCTTAATGCTCTGTATTTAATTCAGCTTCACAGCAAAAGCTAGATGAATTATTCATTGCAAATAAATTATCTGCTGTTTGTGAGCCCAGCCTGCTTTCTTTGATGCCCTTTTCCATAGCCAGCAGTGTCTCTGCAACGATTTGGGCAACCACCCCACAGCGCACAGCTCATTGTGCTGTTTGCTAATTGTGAGAGTGTATGTGCAAGTGTCGGGGGCGGCGGGAGGAGGGCAACAGCCTCCAGGTCTTGCTAACGGTCTGAGCAAACCTCTGAATGGGAGAGAAAGTAATAAGCAATGCTGAGCATGTTCCTCCTCTGTGCACATAGATGAATACACACATATGCATAAGTATATGGAGCTTTTCATACACACGTGCTTGTGTTCATGGAGTGCTCAGACTCCGGTTAAGACCAATTGCATATGGTAAGTCTACAAATAAAGGACTCAGATAACATCATTCTGGACTGATTTTGGTATAAGGGTCAATGTTACCTACAAAACACATCCACTTCCTGATATTCAGGCAAATAAAAACCTCTCCCCCACACCCTCAACCAGTAAAAAGCTCTGTATTGAAAAGCAGAGATTTAATTACTCAAAGCAAGCATGAACTGAATTGCTTCAGGAAAAGCAGCAGGCTGTATGCAACCCGGCCTCCTGAGGAGGACAAGGTCCTGCAGTACGTAGGTTCAGACCTATCCACATCTGGATCCCAGGGCTTTTTGGATGCCCTGGGCCTGGGGACACTTTGGTTGCAATTTTAGCCAGCTCTTCATCAGCACTTTGCTGCAGGTGGCAGATTTGAAAAAAAGCCCAGGATGCCTTTTTCATGCAGGCAGAGCTCAGTGGTGAACTTGCTGCTACCAGCAGGTTCGGGATGCCAAAAGCTGACGTGGACCCAAAAAACTTCACCTACATGCAAATGCAGAGGTGTCACTTGTGCAAGGAGGCAAAGGCCACCACAGCTGGTGCCCCTTTCCCACGTCCCCACTGGCTGCCCCCGAGGAGGGAGAAGGGAGGCAGAGCCAGTGCCGGCTCCAGCCCTGATGCTGCAGGGAGGCTCTTCCCGCATGGATGGTCCCATCCCCAAGTGGGTGCATGGGACAGCCCTGTCCTCACCTTCCCACCTCTGGAAAGAGTTGCTGCTCTGGACAATTTTGTTAAAAGCATCAGTTTCATCAATATTTGATGTGTTTCTGTGTGTTCACGAGCAATGAACCGCCCAGATCTGGTGGCCACCGGGGAGGCTCTCAAGGACGGCTCCCTCTGGGGGATGTTAGAGCTGGGCTGGACGTGGATATTCCTCAGCCAACAGTCAAAATGGTGGGCACATGACAATGTGTCACTAAATCTCTAGTTTAAGTCTCATGGTATATGAAAGCATGATTGAAAATCATGAATTTCCAAGATTTTCACACAAAACTTTTGCTTGCTGGTTTTTGTTGTTGTTCTGTCTGTTTATTTCTTTTAAAAATTAGGTCACCTTTGTAAGAAGGGCTTGTTTTTCTGTTTAAAAAGATCATTCTATGCAATTTTTTTTCCTTTGGAAATAGCTAAGCTGACAGAAAAAGAAATCTTAGGTGCATGCTTTTGTCAGTTCCATGTAATCAGTAACACCCACGTAAAAAAAGCTGAAATGAAGCATCAGCAAGGGAGCAGGCTGAATCCATAACAGTTGGGCTGACCTATTTTGTAACCACATTTGCTGAGAGGAAAATAAATCAAAATAATCCAGCCTCCTGCCTCAAACCTGATGCGTTATCTTGGGTTTGTTGGGTGTTCGCCCAAATGCCCTCCAAGCACTGAGTGAGGAAACACTCAGACAGCTTGGCTGGGGTCCAGCAGGGATGTGATGCTCAGGAGATAGCAAGAGCTGGGTTTCTCCATCCCAGGAATGAGCCTTCTAAATGTGGTCCAGTCCTGAAGTCCCTTTTCAGTACACCAGTACACTGCTGTAGGATGAGAGACATTTTCATTTTCGTTTTGACTTGCAGATGTATAGAAATTCATGGTAAAATGGCTGTGCTTCTCTGCACGGACTCGCCTGCTGGAACCAAACCCCAGCCTGCTGGGTCTCGCACACACAACCACCTTGCAGAGTTGAGTTATTCCAGTGTCACCTGGGTAGGAGATCAAAGCACGAGAGACTGGCAGAAACAAAAACAGCAGGGTGCTTGCAACAACAAAAGGATGGCGAGTTCTTCCAATGAAGGTGACAAGCGTGATATCGGGCCCACTTTGTCACTGGAAATACAAGAAGCATCAGGGACTGGTGGTTTACACCGCTATTAACTGATGACTCCAGGTGTGATGGACACTCTCCTATGAGAGAGTGTAGACGAGAGTGTAGAAGATCCACATGTCAAGAGGCAGGTTCTCCCTCCAGGGTGGGATCTAGTCCCTCCCATGGATTAGGCATATACTTTATTTGTGACTTTGGGACACTAATGAATCATTCCTCCTATAGGTAGTGCCCACGTTCCCTCTACAGGCATGGATAGAAGAAAGTGGCCTTAAAGCTCCTTGGAAAGAGCCCGTGTCTGCTGAATTTAGGTGTCTAAATATAGGTGGAGAGGATAGACCAGGGTAGAATCACAGAATCATAGAATAGTTTGGGCTGGAAGGGACCTTTAAAGGTCATCTAGTCCAACCCCCCTGCAATGAGCAGGGACATCTTCAACTAGATCAGGTTGCTCAGAGCCCCATCCAACCTGACCTTGAACATTTCCAGAGATGAGGCATCTACCACCTCTCTGGGCAACCTGTTCCAGCATTTCAACACACTCATTGTAAAAAATGTCTTCCTTGTATCTAGTCTAAATGTACCTTCTTTTAGTTTAAAACCATTACCCCTTCTCCTATTGCAACAGGCCCTGCTAAAAAGCTTGTTCCCATCTTCCTTATAAGACCCCTTTAAGTACTGAAAGGCTGCAATAAGGTGTCCCCGGAGCCTTCTCTTCTCCAGGCTGAACAACCCCAACTCTCCCAGCCTTTCTTCATAGGAGAGGTGTTCCATCCCTCTGATCATCTTCATGGCCCTTCTCTGGACTCTGGACCTCCAACAGGTCCATGTCTTTCCTGTGCTGAGGGCTCCAAAGCTGGATGCAGGTGGGGTCTCATGAGAGCAGAATAAAGGGGACAATCCCCTCCCTCGACCTGCCGGCCACGCTGCTTTTGATGCAGCCCAGGATACGGTTGGCTTTCTGGGCTGCGAGCACACATTGCTGGCTCATGTGCAGCTTTTCATCCACCAGTACCCCAAGTCCTTCTCGGCAGGGCTGCTCTCAATCCCTTCATCTCCCAGCCAGTATTGATACCGGGGGTTGCCCTGACCCAGGTGCAGAACCTGGCACTTGGCCTTGTTGAACCTCATGGGCCCACTTCTCAAGCTTGTCCAGGTCCCTCTGGATGGCATCCTGTCCCTCAGATATGTCAACCGCACCACTCAGCTTGGTGTCACCTGCAAACTTTCTGAGGGTGCACTCGATCCCACTGTCTATGTCATTGATGAAGATATTAAACAGCAGTGGTCCCAGTATGGACCCCTGAGGGACGCCTCTTGTCACCGATCTCCATCTGGACATTGAGCCATTGACCACTACCCTCTGGATGCAACCATCCAACCAATGCCTCATCCATCTGGGTCCACCCATCAAATCCATATGTCCCCAATTTAGAGAGAAGGATGTTGTGGGGGACCGTTTCAAAGGCCTTACAGAAATCCAAATGGATGACATCTGTAGCTCTTCCCTTGTCCACTGATGTAGCCACTCCATCATAGAAGGCCACTAGGCTGGTCAGGCAGGACTTGCCCTTGGCGAAGCCATGCTGGCTGTCTCGAATCACCTCCCTGTCCTCTGTGTGCCTTAGCATAGCTTCTAGAAGGATCTGTTCCATGATCTTCCCAGGCACAGAGGTGAGGCTGACAGGTTGGTAGTTCCCAGGGTCCTCCTTTCTGCCCTTTTTAAAAATGGGTGCAATATTTCCGTTTTTACAGTCACCGGGGACTTCACCTGACTGCCATGACTTTTCAAATATCATGGAGAGTGGCTTGGCAAGTCCATCAGCCAGTTCCCTCAGGACCCTGGGATGCATCTCATCAGGTCCCATGGACTTACATATGTTCAAGTTCCTCAGGTGGTCACGAACCTGATCGTCTCTTGCAGTGGGAGGGACTTCGCTCCCCCAGTCCCTGTCTTGCAGTCCATCCACTCAAGAAGTGTGGGAAGAAAGGTTGCTAGTGATGTCTGAGGCAAAAATGTTGTTGAGTACCTCAGCCTTCTCGTCACCCGCTATTACCAGTTTGCCAGTCTGGGACAGAGTAGACCAGTTACCCCTTACGTCCTGCATGGACCATACATCTAAAGTATAGCCAGGAAACAGCCCCACGGAAGAGGATCGAGCACCCAAGGTCTTGCAGGAGGGTCAGACAGAGGCATGGATGCAGTCCACCCATGTGCCAGCTCCTGGTCTGATGCTCTGACCCAGAGGAACTGCTGCCTACAGTGAGATTATTTCCTTTTTTTCAGAAAACAATTCAGAAGAAGATGCTTTTGAACTGTTTTTCTTGCAAACAAGCAGCAATATGTCTCCTGGGATGCTTCAAGGACAGAGAAGCAGATCAGTGTTTGTTCTGAACCTGGATCCAGGCTCCAAGTGTCCCTGGCCACCTCTGTCCCTGCCCTGCTCCCGAGGGCTGTCCTTTTCCTGTCCCTCCTCTGGAGGTATTTCACAGCCCAGCTGGGGACACAGACCTGAAAGCTAGAGAGGTGTTGTCCCCTGCATTTGGGAGTTCGGCAGCCGATCCCATCTTCTCCCCTTCATTGCAATAAACCCCAATAAAACAAGTTTATTTCAAAATAAATAGGTTTCAGGGCCTGATTCTGTACCAGCTGCAGAAGAAAATCAGATTTGAGTGCATCCATCCCTTTATGAGATGAGAGCCTATGCATTCCTAACAGAAAGCTAAGTATGGGGACTATATTAAGGCTATAAATACCTTGGAGTGATGGGCCTGGACTAACGACCCATTTTACAACGGGACCTGCTCTGCACCCGCACCGTGTGGGTCTCCTGACCGTGAGGCAGGGCTGGGCTTTTGTTCACAGAGACCCATTTGCAGAGCTGTGGTTTTATGGCCTTTTCGAAGGTGAGAAAAGTGAAGAATTTACATAGTAAAAATTCTTGGCAAAGTTGGAGCCTCCAGTTTCTATGTAATAAACCAATTACTATGCTGTTGAATTTACACACCTCAGACAAGTGTACTGTAAACTCATATCCCAAGGTAAAAAAATGTAAAATATTCAGACTTTGGCTTTGCCAAATATTTTATTGGACAAATTCTTTTTTTTTTTTTTTTAAATCTGGGCAGGATGCATAAGTACTGGATACTTTTTCTTAGTTCTTACACAATGGAAGAATATTTTAAAAGTCTCTACTTTATAAAACAATAGATAGGTGTCTGTAATAGAAATTAAAATTGTAAATAGAAACTTGATAGGGATCAATTGTTTCCAGCAATGCGGGAACATCTGCTACGTTTTTGAATTTATTTAGAAAATAGGTACATGGGCTCCAGCCCAGTGAGGAATTTAAGCACATAAACAATCTTATGGGACTTCTCTGGGACTACTTACACATTTAAACTAAGCCCAAGCCCAGGGACTCTGCTGAAGTTGACTTTCCAGACTCCTCATGTTATCTCTGCAGGAAAAGTATGATGTCATTTAGATGCTGCATATTTCTGCAAGTATTTGGATATTTAGTAGAGGGATAGCAGTGCCTTGGAAGTATTCAGATAGGCCTGAGCAATGAAGAGCATCCTTCCATGCCAACCATCTGTGGAGACCAAGTCCTGCTTGAAAAGGTGAGTTTGCGGCATGAACTTCCTTGGCTGCCTGGTCACCTCAGGTTCCTCAAGTCAAAGGCACTGGTGGACATGGTGTCAGACGTCCCTCTCCCAAGCAGATGTGCCAATAAAGCACCTGAGTGCAGCCCTGCCTCCTTCCTACCACCCCCACCAAGTCAGCCCCCCAGCTCTGCTAGGGGAACGTTCAGTGGTGCTTTCAATGGTGTTTCAGATAAAACCAGTTTGTTCAGGTAAAACATTTTAAGTAGGCTCTTGCGTTAACAAAGCTGTTATTGCCTGCTGTGAGGTCGGGTGTCCACACGAGCTGCTTCCCATAGCAAATGGCGACTGACCCCTTGGTGGTTCCAGTTGGATCTGGGGGGATCATCTCTCCCCCACCTTAAGTTCTTTCAGAAAATTTTACACTACATCTTTTGTGCAAGCTGTCCAGGGGGCACTTGACATTTTAAAAAAACCCTTCTTGTTCAAAACTGTTTGCTGACTATGTTGCAAGGTAGCCACTCACACACAGTGCTTGCACACACGTGAACAGCGCGGGCAGCAGGTACTGTTCCTCTCTGGCTGATCAAGATCGATGTTTGCTAGTGAAATACGTACTCACACATGGAAAAGGGGTCTCTCCGGTGGCTGGCATTAGCTACTCAGTCTGTGCCAGAGCTGGCCTCAGGCCTGGTTTCCCCAGGTGCTGGCACCGGCACCCTCCAGTCCCTGAGGTTTGTGGTCCAGCTCCAGTTGCTGGCACTCAGCTCTCATGCTGCTGCCCACTAGTCTGGCTTGAAGGTTGCTGGTGGTCTCTCACACAAGCTCAGAATAGAGGGTGTGCCCACACAGAAGGTGGATGGAAAGAATGTAAGAATAATTAGTATTATTAGTAGTAATAATTATTTACATCATTACATACAAATATTTAGTAAGACTGTAGGGCTGGCTGTGGTGATCATGTGCCAGGTGCAGGGCTTGGTCAGACGAGCGTACTGACCAGCCAGCAGTTACCCTGACTAGCCCCTTTTATCCCCTTTTCCCTCTATTTTCTCACACTGGATCCTAACCCCAGTCCACTTTGATCCCTCCCTTTCCCTGCCTTTGATCCTTCCCCTAAACATCCCATACCAAGTCTTGCACATTCCCACAACCTCCTTAAAACACCGTATAAGAAGTTGTACAACATCCCCAAATGCTTTTCCCCTGCAGCCCCCCGTGAGTCCCACGCCCCCACAGGCACTCACCTCTGCCAGCCTGGGGAGGGGGTGGCCCCACCGGCTCCTCGGTGGGGTTCACCCCGGAGCCACGAGCTGACCACTCTCCTCCGACGATCCAAGGGAGCAGGTTGGGGCACCCTGGTGCAGGTGGGGTGACTGGGATCCAGCACCTGGCATTGCCCTCTGATCCCTGGGGGTCCTCTTGAGTCCAGGCTGCAACCACCAGCCCGTGCCCTCCACAGGTCGCTCTTGCTTCACCAGACCCTACCGTGGGGGCTCATTGTCCAAACCCTCCGCTGGGATGGTGTAGCCTCAGCTGTGCACATCGGCAGCGTGGTCCTGTCCCTTCCCTCCCCAGCCGGCTCACCGCATACCACCCCCTGCCCATCCGAGCCGCCGGGGCAGCAGGAAACCCTGCAGAAGATCTCCATACTGAGGAGGAGGAGGAGGAAGAGGAGAAGGAGGAGGAGGAGGAGGAAATAGTTTGTGACAAGAGAATCAAGTGCAGAGAAATAATTTCTGTATTGAAAACACCTCTCCCATGTAGGGTCACAGAATAGCTAAATTCTGAAATATTTAACTGAATGCAACTGGCAGCAGCTACCGGAGTACTTGTCCTCAAGCAACTGCTGACATTTGCAGTGAAGCCACTACGAAACCCAGACAAAACAAGGCCTGGAGCAAACCAAGTATCAAGGAGAAATCATTACAGAGTGCATTGTACATATTTATAAAACACAAGTGATGCCCACAACCTTTAGGCCCTGTGTGGCAACCATGTCCTAACAGAAATATTCAACACCTCTAACTCTTCCCCTTTGGACACTAGCAGGTCAATCAGTTTAGCTTGACTGTGGCCTCAATACAGAGATGTTGGTAACTATTCTTGAAGAGTAAGTGAAATCATGCAAGTGCTTCTGTGAATGAGAGAGCTGGCTCGCTTCCCTTCGTGTTTTAGCCGGCAGACATCATGCTCCACCGCCTCTTACGCTTGGCAGGAGCGAAGGACTCTTCCAGAGGGAAGTGGCCTTGCACAAATGCCAAAGACAAGGCTCCACATGGCCGCTCGCTTGGCCTCTTCCTGCATCAGCCCTTGGTGAGGGAAAAGCCCCCAGTGTGGCTGGTGCCTTGGGTCCTCTTCTAGATGATTCCTCAAAACGCTGCAAGTGCATGAGGTTGTCCAGTGGTGTCAACAAGGCTATCTCCTTACGTCTATTGAGATATTTTGGACCCAGGATACGGGGAGATGTTAAATACTGAGGGAAAACATCTATCATAGTCTCTGCTCCTAATATAAAAGGTTATTGGGATAACCTGAAGATTGGGTTAAGACTACAGCTTTTGCTGGTTTCTCAGACATTTTCTGGGTTCTTTAAAAAAATCATCATCATCATCTGTTCCAAAAGATTTTATTTACCTGTCTGAGTCAGCTACCTTTTGCTAAATTTCCGCAGCCATGATGAACAGCAATGAATTGCTGGGTTATTGCAATCCCCGCCCCCCCCCCCCGACATGAGCTACATGGATGTGCAAGCCCATGTCAGGAGGTTGCACCAGAAAATTCCTGAGGCCACTTCCAGCCTGAATTATCCCATGCCCCTGTGTTTTTATGGATGAAAACGAGAGGAGGCTGATAGGTCCAACTCACTGAGGTTGTCTTGGATGTGCTGTAGATGCACAGGTCAGCCTGCAAGGCATGTGAAGCAAGTCTGTTTGCGTGGGTCACGGCAGCCTCACTGTGTGCACACATGTGTGAGTGCACGTGTGTGTGTGGTCCCCAAAAGCACTGGCCACCTCCTGATCTCCCACGTCTGGTTATGCACGGGTGAATAGTTATGTTTGAGATGGGAGGAAGTACCCGCAAGCATGACCTTCTGCTCCCTCCTTGCTCCAGGCACAGGCATGGGACAGGGATGTGGATGTCATAGAAAGTTAAGTAACAGCTCTGCGCTACCAAGCAACTTGGTTAGCGAGTTCCCCATCTAACACAGAGGTCACCACGGTCATAATAATAAACTCAGGGCTGTCAGTGGGTTTCACCCTTTTGCAGCAGCACCGTTGTCCAGGTCCCACACATGCAGCACCCCACCCTGTGCTGGGTGATGTGCAAACACCAGCAACACGCCAGCCTGTCCCAGCAAACTAGGATATTTAGAGAAAAGGCTAGTGGTGTGAAACAGGGAGTAGAGGAGGCAAATAAGTTTGCTAAATGTCATACAGCAGATCAGGATCGGAGCTGGAAATGAGATGTTGACCACCAGGTCCTGGAGCCACATACATCTCCAGAACAAGAAAGGAGCTGGACCAGCAGGTATTAACAGAAATCTGGTGATCCGGAGGCATGGATAGAAGGACACCTTCAGTTTAAAGGCCATGCTTCAGCCCCAGGATCTATAATCTATTTCGCTTGAACTCTACAAACTCGTTTAAGCAGAGAATAGATGGGACATGTCTTCCTGCTTCCTCAATTAGGCTGTGTTGGAGAGAGAAAGCTTGCAGGGATGAAGCAATAGCATTTATGAGACTGATGGAGAAAAATGGCAAACCCTACCAAAAAAAAAAAAACCCAAACGATGAAATTTCAGGCACATAAGTCCTTTACCAGGGCTAAAAAAAGGGCAAAAACTTTCAATGCAGGTTGAGAACAAATTGCTCTAAATTTACATTATATTAATCTCTGAAATTATCTGAAAGGAATATTGGTTAGTACTTGTGAAACAGAGGCAGGATGCTTATTAACGATGAGATCATGAACCCCCGTGGGACAGAAAGTCCAAGTGAGAGAGGTAATTTGTCGGCTGGCTTCATTTTGTGCACTTGACAGCAGTGAACGAGGAGTCATTGCCACTGTTTCTTCCCTAAATCAGTTATCTTTTTATTCTATTATTTTTCTGTGAGGTTTTGCCACTCCAGGAAAGAAGAAAACATTTTGGAAACATCTCACCTACCATTTGTCACTAAAACTTGGGCACCTCCTCCAAAGCAGCCACCCCAGACGAGGGAGGCAGGCGGCTGGGGAAGACATGGTGTCCCACAGTGACCAGGACCTTGCCAGGGACCCCAGCGTTGGGGGCACCCAGCTGGAGCCAGGGCAGAAGGGGGGGGCTCAGCCTTTGGGGCCACCCTTACCCCAACACCTTCTCACAGGCCATCAGCAGAACCATAAAAAAAGTTACAAAACTTTCTTTTTAACATTCCCTGGACCCGAGATCCTGTCCCAGCCCACCAAGATGCCCAGGGGAAGAGAGCAGCAGGGACCCCCGTGCATTAAAATTTGGCTTCCCAACAACAACATACCTAAAGCTGCTGCTTACTGCAGTCTTCAGAGTCGCACCTGACACTCTGAAAAATTTCTGTATAATCCATTTGGGATCTCAACAGCATTTAATTCCTTCAGTGAGGACTTGCAGACAGTGATCTTCTCCATTAGCGCTCTTTTTTGTGATTGTCACAGAACATGCCTCGTGCAGCAGCGGGGTGTATGTCTTGTAAGACAGAAGTGCATTTTAAATTGCACTTGGTCTACATCCAGCTTGTTCACCATATGTTTAAAGCTGAAAGCACTCTAGCATTAGCTACAGCTCAAAAGCAGACACATAATTTGTTTCCCACTGAAGCACTCTTGGATATACTTTTACTTTAGACTACCAGAGATAAATGACTTGCTGGAAGATATCATTTGTAGGACAGAACATTTATATTGCAGAGACTAGAGATTTTTCTAAAGCTTTATTATTGTTGCAATGAATCAGCATTTGCTACTTGATGTAATCTTGGCAGCACGGCAATATGCTTTTTACTGTTTTGAAAAGAAATGCAGAGTAGCTGTTTTATTTCAAAAGAGCATCTTTTTTTTGTTTTAAAGGAGGTACATATGGAGGGCTATTAGATGACAGGTCTCAAAATACATACAAAGGATTATACCTTTGGAAGGTGACTACTACAGGTCAGATTCTGTGTATTATTACCATTTTTATTAAAATAGCTGAATATGAAAAAGTTGAAAAAGAACAAAATAGCTGAATATGAAAAAGATGAAAAAGAACAAATTGCAGTGAAGTCTTTGAGCCTGCACACTATCACACATGCTGGTATAGTTCTAAGCGCATGATGGTTTACTGCATTACGTGGGTCTCCACAAATGCAGCTCTGCTGAGAGATACAACATTTGCAGGTTTAGAGCCCAAAATAATAACCCTCTGATTGTATATTTTCAAGTAAGACTATTTCTAACTTTGTTAACAGACATTCCCCCCCCTGCTCCAAATCTGCTGGAGAGTATCCATTCTGTCTGATACAGAGCTAAAAACCTTTTAATCTGATAATACTTGGAAACAGCTTAGTGCACTAGACAGTGTTTACATTTTTCAGAAATGCGTAGTGACTTAGGAGCATAAGCACCTTTATGAGAGCATAGTTTAGCAGAATAGGATCTGATCATCCAGTACTGGCCAGTATTAACTGCAGTGGGGGAGTGCTTTTGAAAATGGAAAGCTAATGAATGAATCAACACAATTTCAGAAGCACTGTATGCATGCGCACACGCCCAGATGGGTTTAGTCTAGCCCTGCCGTTCCTTCTTGCTTGCTCTATAACCCTGTTAATATTAAAGAATATATCTTGCTCTCATCCAGTGTCTTGCCCCCCTCCTTTCCTTGATCCCAGTCCTAATATCTATCACCCCCAAAGATCTCTCTGCACCTCCATATTTTTAACTGCATTCCATTAGCTGAAAATGCCCTCATCTCTCTAGATGAAGAGCAAAAGGGTAGGAATTCTTGTTTGAATATTACTAAAATTTACAAAAGTCAACAGGATGGTGACATACAGTACGAATGACGCCACCCAAAGCGGAGGAAAAATGCTGCAGTCCTTCCTCACGCAAGATTTGCAGTGGCATCACTGGGACTTTTGCTTCAGCAATACCTTGTAGAACTGACACCTAAAAAAAAATTACACAGAATATAAATTGAATTTATGACATAACAAATAATATTTAATATATAGCATTGAATGCATACACATCAATACCAGTGCTGTAACAACAAAACAGAACTCGTAAAATTAGCAGCAGTTTTTTGCAAGTACAAAAATACACATTTTTTTCAGAACATATATAATAGCAAAATTTATCAGGATATATTATACAAACTCAAAGCATTTAGATAATGCATTACTTTTAATATATTATACGATGTTTTAGATGCTGCATAATAAAATTACAAGTGTTCTGCTTGCAATAATACATAATGCCATTTACAGCAATGTTAAGAAACTATTCACAACTTAAACATGAACAGAACAGCCAACGAAGCACAATAAATGAAACACACAGAGTTGCGAGGTGTTAGTTACAAGCTTCAGCATTTCTGTTTACATATTTTTGAGCTTATTTTTTTCTTTCTTTTGCAGTGTGAAAGAAATAACTACACCTATCAAACACACTTTATAAACATACAGAAAACAATACACTTATTCCTTGGAGGACAATGAAAGTAATACCTATCAGTTTCAGAACAGTAGTATAATACCACAGTTATGGAATCTATGCTGACTTTGCACGCTACATCAAAACCACAAAGGACTGGGACTCACATCCGCAAGGCTCAACACACAAGAGTGGTTAAGGGGAGAGGACCAGCAGGCACCCCACTGCCCTGGCAGGCTCAGGGAACAGGGTGTTGCTCTTAGTAACCTCCTGGGACCCTTCCAGATTTTCGGGACACTTCTGTTTGCTTGCTTTTTAGCAGTTTTTATTATTCTTACAATGTTCTTGCAAAGCTTTATGTGGGAACGTTACTCAGTTTCCTAAAAAAAGAAAACCTGTGAATCTGGGGACTGCTCAATTAAATTTGAACAACCTGGATATTAGACTTAAAATGAACACACATTAACACCAAAGGCATTTTCTTTATGGTGTTTATTTTAAGTGTTAAGATTCCTCCGCAAAAAAGCTTTGGTCAGTCTCTTCAAACTTTGGATTGCTGTAATGCTCTTCTAGACCTCCTCTTTGATCTTGGATCATGAAGTCTGTCTCTTCCTGTGACTTTCAGAGGTAATGGCTGAATGTCAGGCTTAATCAAATAGCTGTCGACTCCGTCAGTAGGTTTCAGGGGTGCTGGCCTGCTGTTGGGCTCCACCAAGCCCCTCTCAGCCAAAGCATTGGTAGGTTGTGGAGATGGTGGCACCTTGGTGGGTGCAACCAAATAGTCATCAGCTGCTCCAGCAGCAGTGTCTTCGTGTTTCTTTAGCGACTGAAAAGTGCTATCGAAAGGGGAGGAGGTTTCAGTTGGGGTAAACACAGATTGGTCTGAAAACTGAGAGAAAGCACTGTCCAGAGAGCTCATTGATGACACAGATGGAGATGTCCCCGGAGAAGACAGGCTAGAAGAGCTAAATCCTGAGCAAATATTTAATCCCTCTGGCGTTGGAGGCAGGAGGCAATGGGACAAGTCTTTCTTTTCAATGTTTTGGTTTGTGTTGTCACTTTTACCAACGTTAATACCTATAATCAAGCTCTGATTGATAAGCTTTTGCCCTTCCATCTGCAATGACCGAAGCTGATGGAGATAGTCTTCATCTTCGTGAGATAGGACAACATCACAGCTGGCTTTGCGTGTTGCTTTCTCATGACTGTCACCAATGTGGGTGAAGGTGGGGGCAAGGAGGCCAATTGCAGGCTCTGAGGAGCGCCTGTGTCTCCTCAAGGTTTTGAGAGCACCTGAGGTAGCTGCTGAAGAGAAGCCCAGTGCACTGGAGCAGAGAGACTCATTCTCTGAGTTTTCTTGCGATGAAAACTTGTGGTGTACGTCAACAGAAATTGTCAACTGTTTCGATTTGGTTTTACTTTGGATTTCATCCACCTCTGTCTGCTCCGAATCACCATCACTCAGAGTGAAGACAGACTCCCTGCTCCTGTTATCCTGATCTCGGTTCTTAATCCAATCGCTAGAAGAAGAGTCAGCTTCATCGTTCGCCTCGTTTTCCAGGCTGTCATAGGAAGAGTCATTCAGATGGAGAGAAGCAGCATCTGCAAGGACAAACCAAGTGTTAACACATCAGTGACTGAATCACCCTGCTGACAAGCAGCTGCATTTTTTTTTCTTTTGGCAAGTACCCTTTACTTTCAGGAGCATTTGCCCTTTAAAGATTCATCAAGCAGAAATGCCAGTGATTTCAGAAAAAATTACTGTCTAATTTTGAAATAGAAAAACTGAAATGAGTGCTAAGTTGCAGTTCAGTCGAGAAACATAGGATAATGGCACAAGTAAGGGTTAGGTTTTTTTGTGTTGTTTTTTTTATTAAGTGAGGAACTTTAGTAATACGTAATCCAGCTGTAAACAATAATTTACATACAGTGTATTGAATCAGTAATTTACTGAATTTTTCTTTTCATTACTGAGTATTGAAAGCAACATTTAACCTTTCTTTCCTTCTTTAGACAAATGAAGAAAACAGGGCATACTTCATACTCTTATGGTCTTCCAGAAAATACAGTATTTTTAAGAGCAACACTATGAAGAAAGTTCTAGTCTCAGTTTAAACAATCACCACATTTCCACTGAGCAGTGCACACCTGGGCCCTATTCTGTATATGCGATAATTGGAATTACATTAAATCTCTTTTGCTCTGGGCTATGCTAAGCTGACTTATCTCACATTTGCAGCAGACAGAGTGCATGCATGGGCAGTCACCATGCCTCAGTGCGTGCCTGAAAACTTGTTCAGCTGCCGTAACCTATTGTGAGTCTGAGCTCTCAGTCCCAGCACATCCCAGCACAGCAGATCCCATGTGCTTCCACTCTTGGGGAGGGGGCAGTCCAGATTTCACTGGATTTCACCAAATTTCACTGGAGGCAGAGCAAGAGGAGTTTGGGATGGCCATACTGAGTCTGGCATGCTGGAGCAAGTGCCATTACCGCTTTTAGTATAGGTGAGCTGTGCCAAGATTTATCTTACAGAGATGCTGCTTTAGAAATATTTTAAGGAGAGACCCAAAACTCCAGTCAAAATTGATACTATCACAGAGTTGGAGAGAAAAAGAGCACTAATGATATTCTGGAATGCTCTGCCAACTAGTCTGTTAGACATTTTCAGTCACCAGTTCCATGATTTTTCTGTGCTAGTAGCAAAATCTGGATGTCCCGTTGAAACTCTGGAGATCTCTCCCTTTTGATAATGAAGAATAGATGCTTTCAACCCTAATATAATGGTGTGACAGCTGTATTATAACCGTAAGTTGATCACTGAGTTCCTGATATACTGGGAAAACATAGGCTGGGGCAAAAATTCTAGACTTGAGATGAAACCTCCAAATTTTTTTCTTTCTTTTTCTTTGTTTCCCCTCCCCCCCTTTTTTTTAATATAGTGGCTTAGATGACTGGAATAGGAGCAAGGGATTCTTTGAGACAGCATTTTGTGATATGGTCCAGGTCTATGATAAGTTGAATCAGTGATTATCACCAATACTTTGGGCAAAGGAAAGATAACACCAGTGTGTGGGAACACCACATGAAGAGGGAACAGCATTCTTCCATAGAATATACTGATCTTTTGCCTGGCTGAGTTTAGCTGTCTAACAGGATCAAAACATCATCTGTATTACCTGAGCTGTTCTCTCTCTTGCATGTCATCAGTATTTCTCCAAAGAGGGAGGTAATTTCCTCTCCAAAAATCCTGCAGCAATTCTCAGTGAGGAACTGTACCAGACTAGAAATCTGCAACAAAGCAATGGGAGAGAGATGCCTTGTCAGATCTTCCATTATTCCACTCAGGGCAAGCTCATCGTACAGATGAGGAACAGGAGCAAACTGCCCACCCGTGGTGTGGCTCCTGGCAGCCAGGAACTCCTCTCCTGATCTCCTGAGCTTGAGGAAAACAGGCAGGGCCAGCTAAAATGTCCCAGTATACATCCTTGTATACATCTTTTCCATTTCTACTCTGCCCTGTTCCAAGGTCACCATAACCAGAGATCTTTTTGATGAGAGAAGCACTTTGCTAATACACTGGGTATTGATTTATGATCTCCCTCCCCTTCTTCCAGGCAGATTATCAGAATAGCTCAATGAAGGTTTCTGGAGCCCTGATAAGAGGCTAAGTCCCAATCTGAAGAGGTACTGACTGTTTTCACGTTTGTAACCAATAGCCTGGTTGAACAGGATGAAGGGTGGTTTGGTTTTTTACTACACTGCAGTGTCTCTTACCTTTTTTGTAAATTCACTTTCTATATCAGGAGCAGAGGAAACAGGAGGCCAGAGCAGGCTAGGTGCAATGCAGATAGCCAGATTAAAAGCATTCATCTGGTTCTCTTCAGATCGCATTTCTATACCGTGCAGTACTCCAAAGATGTAACGTAAGAGAACAACATTAGCTCTGGGGAGCTGCTCTATTAACCTGAAAACATATACAAATGTAATTCTTCAAATTAGCCACTGGACAAAATAAAACCATTTTCCATAGATACACACAAGTCAAGATAATGAAAATACAGAAACAGGGTAACTAATTAAACCAGGGAGTGTGTCAAAGCGGTGTTCTTGCTCAGCTGCTTTCCCTCACTGTGACACATCTCTGAACAGTTTTCTGGGAGGACAGAAAACACTCTAACACATAATTAAAATCAGACTCTGTCAAATTAATGAACCAAGTACAATGTATGACATGAAACTGCATTTCACCTAAGTTGCCTGATAATTCACTATTCACTTAAACAAACAGTTCAGTTGTCTCCCCATGCCATCTAGTTGCCATAAGTATACATGTATGTAAGTACGCATGAGGTCAGCTAGTGACCAAAGCTCTGTTTCCCATGACATAAACTTTGCCCACTTCCTGTTTTATATCACCTGCAAGGGTGGAGGTTTCCTTTGTCACTATGCTCCAGTATTTCATTCACAATTCCATCTTGGCTTCAAAATGGTCACTAAAACTTGAGATGAATGAGGGGGAATATATGAGGAACTGATTTTAGCTACCCTTTCACTCAGGACCCCGAAGCTCCCTGCGGATGATTTTGGGCTTGGTATCAGGCAGAAATCCAGGTCTTGGACAGCTTATTTATAAATACTATAAATATTTTTTTCCATGAAAGGATATTTCTTTTATTTACTGGTGTCCACAAAAGGCAGAAAAGCAGGACGAAAGAGAGTCAGAAAATTGCCCCATACAGGCAATCGCTTAAGTATATATATAAGTTTGAATGCTCTGTCATATACAAAGATATTTTTAGCATCTATTAAAAAAAAATAGTTGAAAGTTGTAAGTTGAATATTTGGGATTCTGCATTCTGGGATACAAATTTATAGGAAAAGAATACAGAGAATATAAGTAACTTTACCTTTGGATGCTTTTTATCTTCTCTTCATTATTTCCTTGATCCATCACTGAGACCCACTTATCACAGAGCTGGGATGACAAAATGCTGCCTGGGATGTTGCGAAGAAAATCCTTATCAAGAGAAAAGAAGAACAAAACACATGAACAGCTGTTCTGGAGCACGGGAGGGAGTAGGAATAAGATATGCAGATACAAGAGGATGTATCAGTGGGACAGCACTAGCTGACAAGCATCTTGTTCCACACAGCAACCAAAACCAGCAGAAAATCATCTGAGATAAAGAAGTACTTTGGATTATGCTTAAAGTGAATATTTTCCTGCCCTTTCCTGTCAAAATAGAGGTATTCGGATGCTTCATTTGCTATTGCTGAACTAAAAAAATCTGCAGTGGGACCACTTATTTTGATGTTGCATAATTTCTGCCTTTACTTATCACCGAACTTCATCTGTAGTCCCCGTTTCTTCTCCTTAGCTGACAAACACCAATACCTCCAGACCATAAGCATTCCAAGGCACCCCTACCTTCCTTCCCCTAATCAATCCCTTTTGGTAATGGAGTACTTACACTAGTCATGGATAGTCTTGCTGCTCCAGTTTCCTAATACCTCAACCAATGGTGGGCAAACTGTTGCAATGTGGGAACAAGCCCAAATCCTAGCTTCCCAAATAAGCTAGGGTAAGGGAAGCTATGATGCATGTGAATAACACATTTGCACTTACGTGGTAACTCTTCACTGTTAGAAATGCTAAGCAACTGCCCCTCAGTGAAACTGTTACCATGGGATGAGTATTGCACACCAGCACTTTGCATGGTGCAGCTGTCCTGCCCTAAATGCACGTCCTAAATCCAGCAGTAGGAAAGCAATTGTGTATGTCTCACCCATGAAAGCCTCTCACATGGTAGCAAGAGATATGGCTTTCTGCAATAAAAATATTCCACTGAAGAAGTGCTTGCTTGAGAACGGAGATTACTATTTCTTTTAAGCACAAACTACACATAAACAGATGCACTGCACTAAAATGTGAAAAGAAATATGCTGATCCTCCTTGTAGCTGATATTTTACTGACTTACGTAGAAGTCTGTTGGAAAAGATAATGCATGGGAAAATTAATGCAAATATTTTGGGCAAAACTATACACTCGCTAGGGTCTGTAGTGTAGGGTATTACTGACGAGTAAGGAAACAGGTCTGCAAACCTGCCTTTCTAGTATTTCATTGACTTTAAGCAGAGATAAAGAGAGTAACAGGACCAGGTTGTAGCTGAGACCTTAGGAAAGCTGGCAGCAAAAGAAGCTGGCTAGTCCTCTTCCCCATCCTAATTCAGTGGTAGCCTCCTTTGGAGATCCTCACAATGTTAATGTGCCAGCCCATTCTTCTTAATTCAGCCCACCAAGTCCTCTTTGGGCCTGTCCCTGGGGAAACGTCCTACTTGTTTGTGCCCGGGATCTGCACTGCTCTCACCCAAAAAGGGGGAAAGGAATATTCTTCACATACCTTAAACAAAGATGCTGTCACAAATATGGATTCGCAGGCTAGGTCCACTTCAGCACCTGAATCAAGCTTCTCCTTGAGCTCCTTGCAGGTTTTTGCACTTCCAGAGCGTCTGAAAATACCCTCGGTGGAAGGGCCCTCTTGGTAAAGGAGGGAAAGCATGTCCTAAACAAAATTAAAAGGCAGAGAAGCTTTCTCAGAAATATATTTTATGGTCTAGTGCCATTAAAATGTAGTTTTGCCATTTTTGCCACAGGTGAAAACCTTTGAGTCCTAAAACAACTCACAAATCAAACACAAGTCAAGGCTCATCCTCCAAGCCACACCAAACTGCACAGCAAAGCTGTGGTCTGGGGCACTGATCTTGGGAAAAAAATCCCCTCAGAAATGCTGTGCTGCCACTGCTGAGCACTAACATCCTGCATGATCTTCCAGGATCTGTGCAAGTTTTAGCCAAGTCATTTAAATAAATAAACACTCTGGTATGGGAAAAGGAGACTGGTCTACCTAATCCAAAGCTCTGCGTGTGACAGTGGCCTCAGCCAGACACCACTTTGCAGGAAGATACGAGACCCTCACTGCTCATCAGTGTGTTCAACACTATCACTGATCAGAGATGAAGACTTCTGTTCCATGCCTGGATGTCTGAAAAAAAAAGAGATTTCATCTAAGCTGGAAAGTGCTTTGTTTGTTAATATCTATCTGCACTTCTACAGCAGATCAGAGTCAGATTTTTACCTCCTTTGCTTCTTGTGAGTGGTATCGTACTCTGGAAGCCGCTCAGGGCTGTTAGCAAGCCCACCTCTGGGGCAAGGTGTTCCCACCTGGGAAGTCACCGAGAGGGGGCTAAAGCTTGGCTTACAGCTCCTCTAAAGCCAATGAGGCTGCAAAGGAGTAAACAGGTAGGCAGTTCACTACATGACATATTTAAAAGGAAAGGAAAAACAAGCAGATTCCTGCCTAGCTTTTAAAATAACAGGAGGGCCTGATTTCTTCTGCTATGTAAGAGAAGAAAATGAGCAGAAAAGGAAATGCTGAAATCAGAGACCTCTCCTGACGTAATATGTACATGATATTTTCCAGCTGCTTAATTCTCTGTGGTCTCCTGTGGGTCATCTCTCAGACATGCTGGTCACCTCTCCCCAGGCCTGCTCCAAGCGATGTGGAATTTATCATGTTTGTCTCTTCCAAGGGGGAAATGCGTGCAGACAGTCTCTGGGATTATGTGCATGCACACAGTGGCCTGAGGACCGAGTTATCAAAGAGATGGCAAGAAAAGGGACACTGGGGGAGAGTCTGTCATCATTAAACCAAGTTACTGTAACAGTAATGGCTAAGCAGTGGGGTTTGGTGACTTTCCTAGTCCGGGCTGCAAGGTAGGTCTTCCCGACACACAGCAGTGCAAATAAGTCTAATGGAAACCATTATTTTTACTTTTCTTTTTAACGTTTCTTTCTTGTTCTTGCAGAAGTTGAAAGCCAAGCATTCATGTAAGTGCAGACACTTCGTAGGATCACCTTCATGGCAGCAGAACTCATGGCAGCATTTCCATTTTCTCTGCAGGGATTTAGAGCTCTGCTTTCAAAACAGGCCCAGTTCCGCAGCACAGGATCTTAGCGCATGAACAAATGATTTGAAAATATATTTGGAATAAAATACCCACAAGATAAAACTGGGAAGCCCCTCTTAAAGTAGTAAACCCAGACAAAATTACACGAACGAAGCTAATGGTGTAAGACAATTCAGTATGGCAATGGCTAAAAGAGAGCCCTTCAGATGTGAAAGCAAGTTTGAAGCTCTAAAGCAGAGGTATCAAACATGCCTGCAGCATTCATCCCTGATATTTTCCTTCTCTTGTAGGTAAATCCCACAGAGTCCCTCAGATGCGGTATTCCATTCTCCAGAGATGCTGCATGAAATCAAAAGTAAGTTATATTTTGTGGCATAAACACAGTGGTTAAGATTCAAAGCACAAAGTCTACCAAGCTGTGAGTCTATGCTTAGTAACTTTGTTTTTTTCAGTTAAAAATTTACTAATATTTATGTTTTGGAGAAATTTCTGAAATGCAGCATTGGCTCATCTCTCAGAGAGAATGAGGGACCAGATTCTTACAGAGTCCATCTCTAGAGGGCTTACTTAAATAACCTAAATGGTAAAAATGCACACTTCTCCCACAAAAGAAAATAACAAGCCCACACTATTAAAAGATCTGAAAAGTCCTGGTTTGATTCACTATTCAGGCAGCGATAAAGGAGCACATCAAGCACAAGCTTAGGAGACAAACCATCTCTCCCTGTAAACTGCTATAACCCCACTGATTTCAGTGGGGTTCTGGCAAATTGTTCCAGCCGAAAGTTGGGTTGTTAGGATGAGGGGCCCAATCCTGTGGGGCTCACTCCCACTCTGTAAACATTTCAATTGCTGCATTGACCAAAGGGCAGCCCTCAGTCCTGACCAAAAATACCACACATCTGCCTTCATTATGCCTAGGAATAGGCTCTAGGACAACCTTTTTCATGTTCCTGGACTGGTTTTGAGAGCACCCACAGCACTGGCACTCCCTCGAGACAGGATGAAAAGATGCTTCTGCAGCCTCCGCCTTCCCACCTATTTTTGCAGTGGTGCTGTCAGATCAAAAATGAGGACCCAGAGTGGTTGCCTGCCCTGGGATGCCTTCAAGAAAGGCTCTGAAACTGTCTACTTAAGGGCAGGTAGCATTTGTATGCACATGTGGACTGTCTATATGGGACAGTAGATGCCACATTTATGGAGCTGGGGATTTTAGAGAGATCTTGGGAGTGTTTTAAAAAGTATGTGTGAACATGGCATTTAGTTACACTGTGTAAGTGAGGATTAGGGAACCAGCCTTATAGCGTGGGCTATAAAGAAGAAATAGCCCTGAGCAGCAGACTGATCACATACATTTCTCAAGCTGTTTGCTATTAACCAGGCCTGGCCACAGCATATGTTAAAAACCAAAGTTCTTGCTGAGAACCACAAATGAGGTTTTCTTCTGGTTTCTCTGCCTGGGTAATTTCAGTGTCGTGTTTACAAAGTGTCCCCATGTTCTCATTCACTACACAAAGAAATTCCACCACTGTAAGAGCCAGCCCTGAGCCTGGGACTCACCAAGAGGGGTTTGGGCAGGTTGTCATCCTCACAGATGGCTGTTAGCAAGAGGCCAAAGAGCTTCCCAGGAGCAGCAGATGTTGAGGAGAGGGGTGCATTGTCCAAATGAGTGCCTGGGCCACGCCAAAAAGCCCAATTTATGATAGATCTTTTCCTTTTAAATGACTTTTGGCTTAAGTCTGGGAAAAGAGAAAGGTGTTTATTAGAAGAAATGCAGTTCAATTCTAATTCCAGTATTTGTTTTGTGGTGGTTGCTATAGTTTCAAGGGAAAAAATGTCATGAACTCAACCAACTCCCTGGCATCCATCTCAGCCTAATCCACCATGCACATACCTGTGCGTGTGTGTGTGGAGAATGTGCTGCCTTACCCAGGCTCTTAAGAGGATCACCAGCATCTGCACTGCACTGCTGGACCACAGTGTCAGCACTTACCGCTAAGTGAGGGATGGCAAACCTCAGCCCACTGACTTCACACGGAGCTGGAGTGTGCTAAATAACTCATTTCCCACCCACAGGTGCAAAACCACAGACCTTATTTGGAAAAAAATAGTACATAAACACCACTGCCCTCACCATGGCTTGCTGTCCGGAGGCATCCTAGTTCTCCTGGCAATGGGGGAGAACACCTGGTCTCCCCACAAGTAACACCAGAGAATGAACTAATGGGGTGAGACATTTTCAGACTAGGAAAACTCGCCGCCTTTGCTCTCTTCTCCACAAAGCAAGAGTATCATTAATGTCCTCGCTCCAAGCATTTGCTGACCATGGCCCAGGGATGGTGCCTGCCCTTTAATCAATGCCTTCCAGATGGCATTTCAGCATGCTGCCAACACGCTGATGGGCTCAGTTTGTCTTCATTTATTTTAACGTATTTCATGAGATATCTAAAAAGCACCACTAATTGAAGCTCTTATTTGCAGTGTATAGAGAAGGAAATACTGGTATTGGAATACAAAAAGGGTTTTTTTCATATGACCTTTCTCAAGATCAGCCAGTGTAAAGTCTTCTTAACAGCATGGGCTACTGCTAAGGGTGGGTTGAGGCTGTTTATGATGAAAGTGCTAACTGGGAAAAACTTATTCTAATATATTTTTCCTTTTCTAGATGTTTTCAAAGCTAGTCAGCTTTGATTTAGTTGCTTGCCTACCCTATGCACCTTTCTATTAGCTGATTCTTCCACCTGGTCAAACATTTTGCTTTCTGCTCTTGCAGAGGGTAGAAGCAAAGCTTGCAGAAGTAAGGAGTGTGGTATAATACCATTTTTTTTCTCTCCTATGCTTTACTACATTTGTTTTTTAGCCCAAATAGCGATTTTCATTATATGTCATTCCATTCTAGGAGATCATGCTCCCTTTGGGAATGGGTGGAAGTCTTTTCATTAGAGGCTTACAGGATGAAAAGTTACAGTTTAACTCAAAATGTGAACATATGAATGTGAAAGCCTGATGAAAAATTCTCTTCATAAAAAATAGCAAGGAGGATATACATTTTAAGCAGTCCGAAGCTTCATGAAATATAAGCTTGGCGGTGTCTAAGGCTTTACTTGACATGTCATGTTTTGGGAGAACATGACTAACCTGTAACTTTCAAAATGACATTTTTTTCTTTTAGATGAGCTGGATATTAGCACATGAATATGATTTGCTTCACTTGGAGTTCTATTCACACAACGGCAAATACATATTGGTGTTTTTTCTGGCAACCCTGTAGATCTCAGTGGAAGTAAAAATTAAGAAGAGATGCTATTTTGGAGAACAAGGAAAAGCAGAAGTGAAAAAAAAAAGGGTCTTAAAATTAGGAACTTTTCTTAGTGGCTCACTGTTTGCTCCACTCTTAAAAGCCATGGCTCAAATGGACAATGTGAGCAAGGGGTAATTGTGATGAACTGCAGCTCTCTCCTGGGACAGGAAGGAAATCCTAATCAGTGTTCTTCAACTTATCAGAGCAGAAACTAAGAACTGATGTACAGCAACGAAATGCCATGACACTTACAAAACTAGCATTCACTGAACAACAGGGAAACTCATCCTTTTCATATCCCCTTTTCTAAGGGGGTTGAGAATTCTTAAGGTAAAGAGCAGATGAGAAGGGGAGGATGTACACTTTCTTCTCTTGAACCTGTGTGAAGTTACAACACTAGGAGAAGCCCATCCTCCTCTCAGCCAAGACAGATGCCAATTATTGCTCTGCAGAAGTACTACCATATAAAAACATCAGGGCCTTGCTCTGGTGGATTATTCTAGGCCACAATCAGGAAAAAAGCAATACTTCTTTGGTTGCAGATCTTGCTCAGAGCTCACAGCACCCATCTATTCTGCTAATATTTTACATGCAGGAAATTTCTATTCATAGGTAGTATCCCAGCCATGCAAGTGGCATTTCCTCTTCTTGCAAACTAATCAGAAACTTCTAAATAAAACCTCAGATCTATTTAACAATGTAGCATTCTTTCTGATCAAACCTCTAACTGTCAGTTTTCAAAGACCTCCTTTCTGTATTGAGACCAACTTGTTGAAATTTTGCTTTCTCTTTTGATAGACGATTAAATAATAATTTGGATTACAGACTAGCCACTGACAGCAGTCGGTTCTTTCAAGTTAAACTTTAAGCGAATCAGTATTTACAATACTTTTTAGACATGTGCTCATGAGCATTACTTAATGGCTATGTTTAACCGGTAGGTGACCATTCCTGTTACGTGCTGAAAGGCTGCAGGAGAGGCAACAGAAACACTCCAGTTCTTCCACACAGTAAATTCTTCTGTACTTTTTTTAACCATCCTGCCAGGACAGCTGATGCAACTACACCACCACAGTTGGTGTCCACACAGCTACTTATTTGACATGACAGCCAGTTGTCAGTCATGTCTGCTTGTCAACACCTACAACGCTGCCTAACCATGGTGCATGCTGGTACAACTGGGCAGCTACCCCTTGCTGCCTCCAGAAGGGACAGCATGTCCAGCACAGCGGTATCGGTGCAGGGAAGTGATGGCAGGGAGGATAACACAGCATGTGTGGCAGTGAAATGTGGGGTTACAGACTCCGCTCCCGGTAAATTTGCCCTGTATGTGGTGGTGTGCCTAGTGGTTACCTAACAACAACACAGATTTTGGCTTGCTGATCTGAAGATGAGCCCAAAGCCAGATCATAGCTTTGGCTTGCACACAGGTACCCTTTGCCATTTTCCAAAACTGAAATAGGTAAGAAGGCGTTAGGAAGAGCACAACGACCAGCACTATATGCAAGATAATCTGGTTTGCAAGCAGCCAGACCTATACATCACTTTAAAAGGTTTTGTCTGATAAAGTAGGAAAGGTGAATGGACTAAAAACCTCTTTCTCCCACTTAGCGCAGTCCCTGTGTATGACTTGCAGGCTGCCCCAGGCTTCTGCTGCCCCAAAGCCAGCCTCGCCTCCCCTCCTGGGGCTTGCACAGCACCGCTGACAACACATCTGCATTAGAACTTTACAGGCCTGATTTACATTTCTATTTTCTCTTGCCAGTCAATGTCAGCTGCCAAGCGGGGCCTGTAAACCTAATTACACCCCTTTGCTAGATTGCCTCATTCTTAAAATATGCCATGAAGTAATATATGATACAAATTACTGGGGAGGGGGGTGAAGGCGTGTGAAAAGGAAATTAATTTATACAAAATGCAATCAATTTCTGGAATAATTTGTAATAGACACTGGTATAGCTTCATTATATTTAATTTCTAAAAATGTTACAAATGGATTCTATTCATATATTGTGGGAGATCTTGGCTATTGGGGAGTGCACAGGATAACAGTGTGCATGTTATTTTTATTATTATATGGTCATTAATGGTGAAGTAGGGCAGAGTTCCCAACCGAGCTGAGTATGCCAGTGTGTTAAGCACAATAAAACCACACCATGGGATGCATCCTTCCCCTACAGAGTTTTTAGTCTAAAGCCCCAATCCCGTAAAGATCTCGTTTGTTTTACCCATGAGCAGTGTCATGTGTCATTGTGTCATTGACAACAGAGTGCAAAACAGAGAGCAGGTGCTCATATTTCTGCAGCATCAAAGCCAAAGGCAGAAGAAAATATTAGTCTTCATTTTACTCAGAGAACTGAAATAAAGGAGTTGTATTCGCTCACTTCATCTAGGTACTCAAGTAGATGCCTAGGCTTTGCCACGTGAGAGTCCCAGTGAGGCAGGTGTGTAGTCCTAAGTACCTTGTTGAGATAAAGGATGCTGCCAAATGTTGCATGGGAATTCTGTGCCGAAGTCAAGCCTTGACTCCTGAACCGTAAAACCACTCTGCCTTGCTACAGAGCACAGCAAGGGCTGCAGAGAGAAGCTTGGCTAATAGACTTACAAAAAATTGCAGAGGAGAGATCTTGTCTTTCTTTTGCTGGTTTTAGAGCAACCATTTGACAGGCAGCTTGTCAAAATGTAACTTACAAAGATGACACGCATACAACAGCACACTTAAATCAGGGAGAGCTACATTGCAAAATCCCCCATGCAGCTGGAAGGTACATCTGTGTGCTCCTCTTCGCTTTCCACCACCCTCATATCCCGGCGTGTTTTCTTTCTGTAGCAGAGCCAGGGAGGTAGCTGGGCTCTGGGCAAATGATGCTGGGGCAAGCGGGGCAACGTACCGTTCAGCTGCTGGCACACAGCCAGGCGGCTTGGCTTCAGCACAAACTGGCACTGCAGCTCCTGGGGCAGCTGCTCCGTCAAGAAGGACCCCTGAAGCTGCCTGGGGCAGGCACAGTGCTTTGATCCATGGGGCATAGCGTCACGAATGTGGCTCATTTTAATTCCAAAGGGATATTCATGTCCTGTTCAAAGAGAAATCATAATATTCTGTGTTGGATTGACTGGAGGCTTGCAAAACTCTATCTGCCTTGGAGGAAAAGCAGATTTTGCATACTGGCCTGCAGCACTTTCTCTCTCAGTAATCTCAGAATTGATGCTTTTCTACATATTTACATGGACATAAATCATATACTGGCAGATGCGGAGTTACTGTGTTTGGTATAGTTAAACAGATGTAAAAGTAAAATCAGACCTATTACAGCTGTATCACATAAAAGCCCATGAGAAAAAAATAAAAGTTACTACTTCTGAATTAAATGTTTATTCTTTCTACTGCTTTACTTGTGACACTGAAAGTTTAAGTACTGGTTGCTCATATCGTTCTAGCGAGAAATGAGATTTCGGCAGCAGTCAATTTTTTGCTGAGCATGCAAAACCAAAAAATCCAGTATGAAAGTGATCTTCCGTCCCTCTCCATGGTAAGTGCAACAGCCATCAACTCAGTCAAACGAGACACAATTATGGTTCCTGTCTGAGGCTGAAACAGGAAGGAAACGTTAATCACAGGGCTAATGCAAATGAGCTACACTCGGCATTAACCAGCATCTTCAGGGACTACACAGAGGCTATTCATTTCTGGAGGAGCTTTCAAAAATGCCACCAGAAAGATATTTTTCGGACTTGCCTAAAGACCTGGAGGTTGAAATATATTAAATATGGGCACAATGTTAAGATGTTTTAGTTAACTTGCACTTAGGCTTGAACACTGATAGTGGAAGAGACGTTATTTGAGATTACAGGTAGTGTGAAGCAGAAGCACAGTCTAACTCTGTTTCTGATGTCTACCTGTGATAAAAGCTGGCTTTATCTAATAAACCTTCGCATAAATATCAAGAACAGCATCAGTTTTATATCAGGTTCTTCTTTTCCAAGGATTGTAACTTGAATTTGCAGTGAAAGAGAGTCAGACAATTAGAAAGGCCTTTCCCATTTCTGAATTCTCTGGTTCTATGTTTAAAACCAAATTTTATCTGAAGAAGTTACACATAATAGCCAGAAGGACAAAGTCTGGTATGTTACAGAGACAAACTGGTTTGCACTGTCTATGAGGTGCACAAGTTAGACATTTTATAAATATTAATGTTGTCTGACTCCAGCAAAGCATTTGTAGCTAAGGCCGCTTTAAGAAGGAATGCTAAGATTTACTGGAGTTAGATTTGCAGGAGGAAAACAGAAAATCCACAAATTTTTCTTGTTCTAATCATCTGTGAACTCATATAGCGCAAGTAATGCCAGGCTTCTACAGGGAAAGGTTCTTAATAATGGGAAGGGATTTGTTCTCAGTGAATCATGGGCCAAAATCAAATCACTCCATCCAATCACTTCAGAGCTTTGGGTTGATTCCTGGGGAGGAAAGGTCTCAAAAAGCATTTTAGAAAGTGAATAAGCAATAATTTTCTCCTAATCAGAGGGGACCTGTCAGCCAGTAAGAGAAATACAGGATTGGAAAGGACCTCTTGAATCAGTTAACTTGAGTTGTGGAAGAACAGAACATTTCTCAAAACGCTGCTGACTTTTGCTGAGGAGGGGAGTAAACAATGCTATGGAAGTGTAGGAAGAAATATGGTAAAGTTGGACTGGCTCCAGGAGAGGAGGTGAGTGGAGAGGCTGACTCTGTAGAAAGACTGAGACTCATGCAGCAAAATTGGAGCAGAAATAAATGAACTTTTTTAACCTCTTAGTGACAAGCAGACAATTGCTCTTCAAAACAAAGGATCAGCATCTGAGTAGCTCCCCAAATAGGCAAACCTGCGTGACAGGGAAGTAAGAGAAAAAAAGGGAAAAACAAAACAAAACAAAAGAGGAAACTGCATTTCAGTCTTCTCTGTATTTCTTGCTTCCTTCAGCACTAAAAACTGAGTGAATGTTGAAAAACAAAACCATGTCAAGGACTTACCAATAAGAGGGTAAGGAGCATCTTCTCTTCCTGAAATCACCCACAGCTTGTAGTCTTTTTCAGAGCCCTTTAAAATCAAAATCAAGAATAAGTTTGCCAGCCAATAAGAACAGGTTTGCATTAGGTTTCTCACAATATAAGGATAATCTGCATCTTGCCAGTGGGGTCAAAGGAATCCCCTTTACTTTTGCAGTGCCCAAATTTGCCACCAGCAAAGCTTCCGAATTGTCTCTGTCAGATGCAGTGTGGTTTATGTGACCAGGGTCCAGCTCTGAGCAGTGAGAGGGGCTGGACCCCATCATTTCTGAAGGAAAAGGGGGAGATTGCCCCAGTTCTTCCACTGCTCCTGAAAGCAGAGGGATGGAGGTCAGAGCCTGCCAGGACTCAGGATGGCTTCTGAGGCCAGACCAAGATGTTAGCCATGCCAGCCCCCCCCACCACGTGGCTGAATCGGTCCCCAGCCCGCATGCCTCCCCACTCCCAGGAGGCGGGACATGAGGCAGCCCCCAGCATGAAGGGGACCTCTGGCCCCGGGTGCTGCTTCTGGCCCCCAGCGCCTCTGTGCCCCACTTCTCCCCGCCATCGCTGAGCAGCACCCAGCCCCAAGGAGAGACAGGTCTGATCCCCCAGAGGGATTACAGATAAGCAGCGTGAAGCAGAGACCTGCTGCAGAGTGTGTAGCAGACAGCGGGCCGTTTGTGTGAGCTAAGGTGACCCTTCAGCTCCATCCTGAGTATCAGGGTAATCGCATCCACCAAGCCTGTGTTCTGGCACACAGGCACCCCCAGCCTGACACCCGAGACCCCTGCTCCACCATCTCCCCAGCTCCTCTACATCCCCTGCAAGCAGGAGGAGCTCAGGCTCGCCAGCCAAGAGCATCCCATGCCCTGCGCTGGAGAGCAGGGCAGGAGCACCTTCGCCTGAGACCTGAGCCCAACCTGATGATGCCAAGGTGAGGATGGCACCCAGCGGGCTCCTGGCACTCAGTGCTGCCACAAAAATCTCGTAGGGCTGCTGTCGGCCCTTTTGTGCAGCCCTTTTGTGTGCAAGGGCTTGGGAGTGCTGGATGGTGCTTTAAGAATGCTGAGCCCTCTTTTTAAAATTTACAGTGGAGAGGATAAATTTACATCAAAGGAGACAACTTCCAGAGGACTGGAGAATGTGAACATCTTTGGGAAAAGCTGTGTAAAACTGCTGATTTTAAAGCAAATTCTAAATATCGCCTTGAGCATAAATATACAAGCCAATGTTGCAGTGTAATTGAAGAAGGAGAATAGTACATTATTTCAGATATGACAGTGAGACAACAGAAATAACAAGAATGACATTTAATATAAACCACTCTCAGGACAAAAGCAAGTGGATAAATACACTGTGTGAAAAGTGGTCTATTATACCTTAAATCCCTTTTCAGTGACACTGCTAAATCAGGATAATTAAAATCTAAAAGTTTGCTGGCTATAAAAGGTGATAAATACCTCATGACAGTTTAAATCCTACCTCCTTTTAAACAGATTTGCCTACTATCCTGCATTGTCTGGATCTTCACCCAGTGTCCCCAAAGCTCTTGAGACTCTTTCTACTTTCTGCACGCACTGGGTGTAATGCTGATACACCCAATACAACCTTTGCAGTTTGCTCGCTGACTGACAGAGCTTTCTGGCCCATATTAGCACTGCTGTTAAGTTAGCTAGCAGGGGGCAGAAGGAAAATAAATAGGCTTTGGAGACATCTCTGATGCCTCAGGGCAAGCAGCCAGGAGCAAATAAATACAGCTGAGGAGCACAAGAAAGGGTATTTACTTTTCCTTTTAAATATATATATGAAAGGGTTTGTTGCTGTGAAGGGGAAGCAGAGGAAGGGGAAGAACTAGTAAGCGCAGTTTCAGAAGGCAGACTGCTCATCTCTTGATTGCAAATGTTGTCCTTTATGGGCTTTATGAGGCCATTTGTCAGCATAAATGTGACTGTCCCAGAAAAATCAGGAAGTGAACTTATGGAGCTGGGAAACCCAAGGCCCTTCTTTCTGCCCCACTTGATAATTTGGAACAGATGATCAATGCCATTTTGCACAAACTAGTTGTCATTTTACTAGAGAAACCACAGAGGGAAAAACCCTGATGTGTTAAACCAGAGTGAATTCAGCCAAAGTAATAGCCCCATTAATCACACAACATGTGAAATGTAGTTTTTATAATTGCCATTGAAAAGTCATAGAGCTCCTTTCAAGTGGTTCTCTCTTGACATAAATAAAAAACCTCGAGACGGCGCATAAGGAAAAGCTTCCTCGCAGTCAGAACAATCCTTCGAGGGGGTTGGGTGTTTGATTGATACGCAGGCTACAGCTTAATTTATTTAGCTTTTTTGATTTTATTGCTAATCTTATGATATGATTCTAATGAAAAAGGCCTTATGCTACGAAGATGAGGTGAAAAAATGTAGTATATTACTTGGGCAAATAATTCTGCAGGCAAGATTTTACATCTTTTGGATGGCTTTCATTCTTTTTCCACTTGAAATAAAAATGTAAAGAGGAGGAAACAGTTGGTTGTAATACATACAAAAGAACACAAAGCTGAAACCTAACCAGCTCCTCCGCCTGCTCATCTCAAACAAAATATTCTCTTCCAATACTACCATTTTCCTGTTTTTTCTGTACACAAAATGAGGAACTGCAAATGACACCCATAAAATGGGTAAAAATGAAGCACATCATAATAAGGACTTGCAGTTGCAATATAGCACAGTCTCTTGATTTTTGGTGCAGACTGAGGGAGACAATCTGCAATTAAAATCCTAATTTTAACTCACATCTTATCCTTTTCACCTTCCAGTCCCTCCATCAACTCCAGACCGACCTTAACTGGACAGACTGCTGGATCCTGAGCTCAGGCCAGAGCCCCAGCCCTGGTGTAAATGGGATGACTGAGCCATAACAAGATGGCTAGACAGAAATTGCTGTGCCTGGGAAATACCAAGCTAGCAGAATAAGCCCCTGGATGCATTAAAAGCCTGTATAAATTAGGGATAACGAATGCTAGAGAAGACAAATTCTGAGGTTACTCCAAGTTTTGCTGGGGGTCTCCAGAAGCCCCAGGGAAGCACAAGAGTGGCATTTTGGTGGTCATATTCGACTCTTTACACTCAGAGTTGTGGTAAGGAAAGACTTGTCAGATTCCATGCAACGAGATAAACATATGCATCATGAGTAAGACACTTAAAAAAATCTTGGTACCCAAACAGCAGACTGACAGGCCAGTTAAAAAGCTGTCATCCAGGAGCTTCAATGATCATCAGTGTTGGTTGGAGCCACGTTGTGAAACAATGAGAGAAACAGAATAAGGGAGCCAGAATTCTTGTCCCTGGCACTGATTCATTACTACACCTAAGGCACTACCGTGTCTGGTTTAGAGCAAAGGGAGCCAGCTGAGGCAGTACTTGATCTACTAGGAATTGCTGCATCTACTTGGTGCACTACCCTGCATTATCATAAGTCCTGTAAAAGCCTTTTACCAAAACAGTTTCAGGACATTGCTTAAATTGGGTGCATTCAGATTCTGTGCAATCACTCAGTTATATCTCACATAACACTAAAAGTCCATGGATATTTAGAGTGTCTGATTTGAACACTTGAGAGCAGTGCTTGTACTTGTAATCTCGGGACACAGCTGATCATGCATGTTTGCACATTTTTAAACCAACTAACAAGCAGGTCAGTAGGTTTCCTGTTCACATGAAGTATGCAAAAGGAGCTGTATCAAACTTTCACTTCTTGTGTCAAGATATCTCCTCTCTGGCATCAGCAAAATAGATTTAAAAGCAACTTCAAATGTGATGGATCCCTTACAGGGATGAGAGACTTATTCAAAACTTTTAAGGCACTTGATGATCTCTGGAGGTCTATAGATTAACAAGGCACTTTTGCTTCATTTCAACAACACTGAATTGCTATGATAAAGGATTTAATTAATGTTCATATCCTAAAACTTGGAAACAGTGCAAGAGAAGATTTGATTATTAAAAGTGACTACAAAAAGACTCATTAAAACTGGTGCAAGGACTTACGTTAATTCCCAGTTGTTGCAGGGCCATCAGAATTACATCATTTGCTGTATCAACATTGGTTACACTTAGGGTTTTTGACTGTGAACAGAAAAAAGGAGAAGGGGAAAGTGGCATTAAAAATTTGGATTTGCAAAGAGTATCTGAAGTGCAATAGCTCTGCATAATTCATTGTTGGAAAAACTGAGAGCATCCTGTTAAAATTTTGCTTGATAAGTAAGTTATACTACATAGACAAAGATCCACCTGTCTGAGACCGAGGTTTGATTCCTCTGCTTTGTCACATACTTTCTATATTTGCTCCCTGTTTCCCCAACAGCTCCAACAGAAGGAAGAGTGCCATGATTAGTGGGGATGAGACCTCCACATCAAATTATGTGAAAAGACACAGCCACTAACTGCACTTTAGACACTGCATAAGGGAAGTGTATGATTTGATTAATTTAAAAGCATGCAAGTTTCCTTTGAAAAAATGAAACATTTCAGTGAGTTTTTTCAGTGAAATAAGAGGTTCTTGTATCAATTGTTAATTGTTTCCGTCCTTTTCTACTGAAGATCTCCCTGGTAAGAAAATACTGTATACAGGCTGTTCATCTCTATATCCTTTGCCACATTCTATATAGATTTCTCAAAGCTAGATTTGGCTTAGTACCAGAAGCACTTCCTCGTGGTAATCTTTCATCCAGTTAAAATGCTATGTCTCCAGCACCCTCCAGAATCTGCTGATCGGTAGTATGGAAAAGCATGGATCAGCAGAAACACTGCTTTCTAAATAGCTATGGCGACCAGCATGAAGTGCCAAGCTTTGTGTCAGAGGACGTGCTGCCTTCCACAAGGCAGTCTTTCCAGAGTGAGATTTCAGCACCTGCTGCCTGGCACCAGTATTACTCCTGTACAGCTGGGCAATGCTCTGTACCTCAGCACCATGAGTTGCTCTTATGCAGGACAGTGCATTTCAAACACACCAGGATTAATGACTCCATCCTCAGCCCCGCCGGGATGTGGCAGCACCACTGCCATCACCTTGCAGAAGCAAGAACAAGGGGGGAAAGCATGTCCAGAGTGGTTTTGGCTTGTACCACCAGAGCCATGCTGGCCTCACTTCCAAGGTGACAGGCAGCTCCCACACATCAAGCACAAGTTACTAAGCCCTCTTTAGAGGCAGGCTAGTTTGGCTCCGCTGACAAGACTACACAGCTTTGGATTGCAGCTGGTTCATGGTCAGCCTAAAGCCCTGGCAGAACAAACACATGCCTGCTGCAGCAAACCACCCAGGCATATCCAATGGCCCAAAGAAGGGAAGGTGGCAGAGCTGGGATGTAAATGTTCATTGCCAGTCCCAAGACAGTTTGCTATACCCTGCTACCCTGTGTAGCATACCAATTTTATACTGGCCATAGGATGTTCAGGTGAAACAACCCCTTGACATTTTGCATTTAGAAAAGATCTGAGCTGTACATTTGTGTAAGTCCCTGATGGTAACAAGCTGCCATGGCAATCAAAGGGAAGTAGTGAGAATACTGTATATCTTGCTTCAGGACATGTCTGAATGCTCATACCATAAAAAATTTAACATTTGCCTGAAGCAATGACATCTGGCTCTCAGGAGTAGGTCAGCACATTTGCATAAGTTTTGCTCTTGGCTAGAATATAATAAAATGGTTTGTGCCTTGTGTTCAGTCTTCCCTACCCTCCAAAAATGGAATAATTCTTGGGCATCTCCAGCTGCTGTAGCACAGGGATCACAGTGCCATAAGAACTATTTGCATCACAAAGTTTCCATCTGCTCCTCCTCTGTTTTATTACTGATAATAGCTAGACTACAGTGTGTTGCTTCTAGGACTGTCAGCATCAGGAAACTGTATTTGGCACATGAGCTAATTATAGCTAAGGAGAAAAGACATTTAAAAAAAAACAACAACAAACCCTGGTACAAGAGTGCAACACCTGAGTGCATGTATGATTTATAGACTTTTACACCTGAGCACATCTTGATCTGCATTTGAGCTATATCACAGTTATTGTTGTTGTTTATTAACATTTGCCTTAGCAACCTGGCAATTCTAACTATTATTGTTTACCTTAATAATGATTTTCTGAAAAAAAGGCAGACTCCTTTATGCTTATGTCTATGCAAATACAGAATTCTAAGTGGAGATTCACTGTTGGACAAAGACCTCCAATGAAGTCTAACTTCTGTGAAAATTTCTCGTGTCCTTGCAAATGCTCTTCAGGCTTCTGAGCATGAAATACAAAACTTACAAGCACAGTTAGAAAGAGAAGACAAATGTATAAGAAGCAGAGGAAGAATGGACGGATTATCACTGAATGCTAGGGTATCCCTAGGGAACTGGATACGTACAAGAATTTAGTTTAAATTGGTTAAAAATGACTTAGTAAAAAAGGTGCAAATCATCCTATGGATGACCTTCCTTTACCAATTTACCTTATGCCTATACATTTACCAGCATCAGTTAGTTGATGAAAAACATGCTTGAGGCAAATTCAGAGTGTTCGTATACACAGCTTTACTGACTTACAATCATTATAAACAATAAAACACATTGCAACTTTGCAGAATTGAATGAAGGCAGCTGTGGGTTTAGATCAGTTATACAAGCAAAAAAAGGGTACATTGTACTGGCATTTCTGAAGATGCTTACGCATAAGTTCCGCTAGAGGTGTTTCTTGGGACTTCACACTGTACAGTCTTTAGTTTGCGTGCCAGAACCAGTATTTCTTACCAAGCACACTGTCTTTAAAACAGAACTCATGTATTAAACACAGGAAACAAACATTTCAGGGCTGCATATGCCAAGCCTTTTAAAAAGGCTGGATCCTTAAAGGAGGTTGCAAACCAAAGGAACCCTCCCAATATCCAAAGGATTTACAGGTGACTAGCACTCATAGCTGATGTGGATTTAGACCCCCATTTAGGTCAAAAGCACTTACATATGCACAAGTACCCACATCCTTTGCAATTATCTTCAGAGGAATGCTTTTAGGATAGTCTTTTTCCTTCTCTTCTCTTATTCGACTGCAAAACAAGTACAAAACAAGTAAATTTTTAATATTGTAAACATAAATACAAGACAGAGATTTAAATAGCAATCAAGCAGTAACTGGATAAGAAGCAGATTTTTTGCAGATGTACTGCAGTAGAAAGATCTCTGAGGACAAGAAAGCATCCAGCGGTATCTGGAAGGGATGCTGACTGTGGCTCCCAATAATGCCTGTTGTATTAAAGTTCATTGTACAAATCAGAGTAAGCAGCAGAGAAACTGGATTTAAAAAATCAAGCTAAAACTACCCATCATTGTGATGCCTCAGTCTGCACTACAGGCTCCTACTGGAATCAGTTACACCCCATTGTATGGACCAGTTCAAAGGACTGAACAGAAGAGTGAATTAGAAACCATCCCCAGCAAGGATGATTCAAACAACCCCAGAAACTCTGAAGAATCAGATAAAGACACAAACTTCAGCCAGCAGAACTAGGTGACCAGAAAACAAAACCACCACTAGTAGTTTTCTGTCTATTTACACAAACCCTCCCACCATTCCCTCCAGCTTGGGGTACATTTTGTAAGACCAAAATACAGCCAGCCGTGAGCAGCAGATAGGTTAGAGCAGAGGTTCCTGAGCTGGGCTTGCTTAGATGCCATCACCATGGAAAAAGCCCCAGCTCAACTAGAGCGATGGTGGCAGAGGATCCTACAACTGTGTAGGGAAGGGACCATGTGTGATAGGAATCGCTCCAGTTTTGTGCTGAGCCATGTTCAGACACGTGGAAGCGTTTCCCTCCTTGCGTAGTGATCGTTGCATGAATGGCACATACCATCTTCTGCAGGGAGAAGACATGAGATCATTTTTTTCTTAATATCACTTTGAAAGAGCTTATCTATCATGATGGCATAGGTACCACAGCTTGGGAATCACTGGTCTAGATGACGGGCACTCTTTTCAGTGTCTTCAAAGACTGTGTAATAAAGTACCTTTGCAAAAAAGAGAGCCATGTTTCCTTTTGTTCTGCAGACCTGCAAGAATTAGAGAAAAACAGGGACAAATCAGCCATCATTCTAATACCAAAATAGCCCATATACAAACCACAGTGGAACAGACTGACTCTTGGTTGCAATTTCCATAAATACCTACAAAAACTAAAAGGTTTTTCAAAATTTGAATGAAAAATCTATTTCCCTGTAAAATAAATGGAAAAGCCTGCCACGGGGATCCTTAGGCCCAGTTACCAGTTTTTATCACAGAAGTTAAAGCTTTACCAGTGAATTCAGTAGGCAATGGTTTGAGTTCTTAAACTAATGTCCAAATAGGAGGGCACTTTAAAATAAGGGCTTAATTCAAAAGTTTAAAGGTATCTCCTCAGGTACATAGACTTCTTTCCACTTTCACTGTTCTAATTCTCTTCTTATTTATTACTTGGTTTATCACCACATCACAAAGTACACATAAGCCACAATGAAAAAAGGTCCCATTGTACTTAGTAGGGTTTAACTTCGGACATTTTAAGGCTTATCTCATTTATCTTTATCTCATTTATACAATTTCAAGGATACAAAACTGTCCAGTTAAATGTAGCTAATAATAGGATAGTGCAAGGAATCTAACCTAATTTTGCTTCAAATTTCTTGATTTAAATCCTATCCCAGATGGGAGTAACTGCTATTCCCACTGCTGCTTCTGCAGATCAAGTTCTTCAAATTTTCAAAGCAGGCATTTAGGGAACTACAAGCCTACTGAATGATGCTGTGAGGGTAATGCACTTTATATACATTAAAAACGTGATTCTGCTTTGACTGCTTCAATTCTGTCGGATATGCACCTACAGACTCATGCATGGCATTTTAGATTTTTCTGTGTACCTCCAGACATAAAATAATTTCACTTCCATAAAATCTGACTCTGTTTTTATTGAAGCTATTGCTTTCATATCCAACTACTTTCTGATAGCTATAAAGGATCATGTACTGTCTCTAGATCAAAGCTCATGTTTGTTGGCAAGAGTTCAATTGAAAATCAATAGAAAATTTCAGCTTTGCTTCAGGACTATTAAGTGAAAAAAACAAACAGCACAACCAGCTCAATAGAGAGCAGTTTGTGCACAGCATTCTCTTTGGATATGGACAATGTGACATACAAATTCAGCTGCATGCGTCAGCTTTTGCTCTCTGTTGGTAAAGAGGAAAATGTATTTTTCAAGACCCAGCCAAATTACTGTGGCTAAGCAGCTGGGATTTCAGGGGGATGGTGCCCTCCCTTATCCAAAGTGACGACAGAGCCCTCCCGCTGAGACTAAAATTAGTCTAATCACTGAAATTACCTCTACAGCCCTTATGTGTTCTACAGTCAATGCTGCAAAGACAGACCAAAAATCTTTCTCTCTATTAAAATTCAGAGATTCTGCTTTAAGAGGAATTTTGACATTTTCTCTGGCACAATTAAACTAAAAAGAGAAATAGGACAAGGTCAGTATTTCACTGTATGTTTCCTGCTACTTCCAATCCAAGCTCTTCTGTTTAAAAGTGTCCTACAAGAGTCTCTTTGATCCTTTCATTAGCTTGGCTGTTTACTATTTGTAGTTCATCTCATTAATTAGCCAAGATGTTTGTCAAGTTATACTGAAAAAAAAAGAATTTCCACTGAGCAAGTCTGCAACACAGACAGTGCTTTGCCAAATCATTTATTTTCTCAAATTCTTAAGTGATAAGCGAGTATCACTGCCACATTTGCAGAGAGACAGAAGGGTGACTTGCTCACAGCAAAAGGCATCGGTTTAAGAATCAGTAAGTACATGCTTCTCACATTCACTAGTGCTGAAATGAATCCGTGACAGTCTCGTTACCTGTCAGCCTAAAAACATTTAAGTAACTTAGTAAATAAAACATACCTCAGTTCTTACCTGAAATTTGCCACACAGTTTGTGGTGGGCCAGCCCAAAACAAAGGACCTCTCTGGGTCTGTGCTGCCTTCACAGACTTCTTCTGTACAAAATGCTGTCCACATCTCACAGAGACGTGCTTGGCACTTCAGTTTGAAATGAGAGTGCGACCTGCCGGCAGAAATTCACAGGTATGTCACACACATGAAAACAGAGCAAGGCAGGTTAAACAACTCAGAGTTTCTTCTTCCTTCAGGCACATGTGAAGCTTGCATTGGAGCTGATGGAAGAAGCACTTCTGCTTTAGTTAAAGAAAACAATGTTTTACTTGGGTTGCATATAAAAATATATCAATTTCTAATCTAAATGGGATCAACAGATATCTTATATGTGGGATAAATAGGTTGCTTGTGGCATCCCTGGACATCCCCCTTCTTCAGGGAAAACTGCCCATGTCTAGAGCTCCCCTCCAAATCTCACCATGAGGCAAAGATTGCCACTTGTGTTGGACTCTCCTTTCAGTGACTTTAGGGCCATTGAGGAGTTAACAGTATAGTTGGATTGCTTAGCCACAGAGTCAACAACTATGGTGAGTTTAAGTAGTGACAACTAGGCCAGAGCAAATGAAGCAATCCTGAAGAAAGAACAAGCAGAAAACTGCCATTTGTGTTAATTACAGCACAGGTCACATACAGCCTCCACGAAGTAGCTGCACGGTAGCTTTAGGCCCACACCACTTGGAAAATGAGCCAGGATTTTGTGCATTCTGAAAATATCTACTCATCTACAAGGAAGATACATAATTTCCCCAATTTTTTTAAAATTTGGCCCTTCCTGTATTTTATCCTACTGAACATTAGAGTACAGTAAAGGTCAAATTTACAGAATTTCATGTTTTAATTTCAACTCTTTTCTTCCACTTAATTTCTCATAATAAGTCTCCTTCGTTTGTAGGATCAGTGGGCACCAGCGCAATGTAAGAAACAAGTAAAATCTCACAAAGTCAGTCCAGCTCTGTAGCAATGCAACAGCCACTCATTTCAAGCCTTGCAGACTGAATTACCTGAGCTATGGTTCTCCTGGGCCAGCAGGGAAAGGCTAGAGGAAAAGCGTTCCCCCCGAAAATGTTTTTCCCTTCTAATCCAAGGACTGCAAGCAAGAGCATGTCAGCTCATCACTGTGTTGCAAATGTGGATGGGGACAGTGCCAGGCATCATGGTGATTAGTGCTCTATAAATAAATATGCCAGGTAAGGAGTTTCTTAGAGCTTTGATACACATGGACTACCTTCTCTGAGATTAGTCTCATTTACTAGGTATTTGATTTAGGACAGACTGAACTAATACAGTCTGAAACATGAAAGTACTTGAACCTTGTGGCTTTAAAGAGGACACAGATGAACTTGAAGTACCCTGACTCATCTGAGGTTTCCAGCTGACATTGTGCTAACAGGTGTAATGGGGTAGTGCACCACTAATAACCCAGCAGTGTTTACAGTGGTGGGCCAGAAAGGACCATCAGTGCATATCACACCTGGCAAAAAGGTGCACTTCAATTAGATTGCCATAAAATACTGTAAAATACCATCTCAAGTTCATGTATTTTTTAAACTAAAAGCTAAACACTATGGCCAGCTAAACTAAGCTGTTTACTGGTGTTTACTGGTCAGCTGTGCATTTCACCTCTCTACTCTATCACGTTTTGCTACCCCATCAAAAGTAGAGAACATTTCAACATGCTCGTCAACAAATCAGTTTGTGATGCAACAAGTAAGATCTGTCAAGAATACAGAAATAACTGTAACTGACTGACCACAGAATGAACTGTGAAAATGCAGATTTACAAAAAAATACAGCTGTGAATTCTAATGCAGATGTTAATAAATGGATGCCTGGTCTGACTCCACTGAATCAATCTGTTGACCTTCCGTTTCTCCTCAATCTCCCTTTCCCATTACCCAGTACAGTGAACTCTCTACATGCTGTTTCACTTTTTTAACATTTGCAGTTCATAAAGCCAGACCCCTACAGTGCCAGTAGCGGGTGTCAGCAGGGTGTTGGCAGAAGCACAAAGTTGTTCTCCAATCATGCTTGATGTATATTCTTACCCCGTTTGCCATGCCTAGTCACAGCTCTCAGCTATTATCAGTATTCAAGTGGCCTGGTTTCCAGACGCACTGAAACAGTAGCCTCCATTAACATCTAAAGAGCCTGAAGTATAATTTTATCTCTACCTGCCATGTCCTTTATGCAATCCATGGGTTCTCAGCATTTGTGAAATGTGGGTCTTCCATTTAAGTGCCAAAGCGTTAGCTCTAGAAATGAATGTATCATCACTGACTAACGAAGCAGCATGACTGAACATTTGAAAAATGGGAAGAGTAACAATCTAACGAAGATTTTATTTTTTTTTAAGGAAGTAAGTCTCCTTGCAAGTGTTACACTGTAAATATCAGGCAGATCCAGAGTCCACTGAAATCAACAGAAAAATCATGAACATCAATGGTGTAGGTATTGACACACCCCAAACTGTGTCACCTCTGCAGACTAAACTCAGTTCCTTTTGCTTTCTGTAAGTGGCAATTGGATACCTTGCGGCTGTTAACAGATGGAAGATTAACTTCTCACTAGATTTGCTAATCTCCTTAATAGGACCCTCTGACAAAAGCATTAATGGATCTACCGTGAGATTGCTACTGTAATTCCATGTCTGCACTCAACCATTAATTTCTATGTCCAGCCACCTTGGGAAAATAACCTTAAAATGCATGTACGTATTACAAAGGAGAAAGAGGAAGACATTTCTCTGTGCCTCCCACACAAAAACTTATGTGAGAAGCCTTGATCACTGAACTGACAGATCCTTGAAATATTTCCTGTGCTAAATAAAACCACACACTCTCTGTAAGAAATCTAATCAATATATAGAAAACAGTGTAACATTTTACATACTTAACATTCATTTAGTGAGAAAAACTCTTTCAATTAATTAATGTATGACTTAATCCTCACATGCAGGCAGTAAAGGACAGGGCAGCAGAGAGAGAAGCACAGCATGTGAGTATTCTTCTTATTTTTTATAAGCTGGGCTAATGCATGATTTGAAAAGATAACAGTCTACATTTCAAAAATGATTAGAAAGTAGCAGAAAACGAACCCACAGGCACCTTGTCCAAAGTCATACACGGACTGGTTGTGGAGAGGACTTAACCCCCCAAATTTCCATGGGAGCAATGCCAATTCGCTGCCTTTAAGCATGAGCTCAGTGCTGTACAGGAGTTTACTCAAAAAGTTCAGAGGCCACAAGATACTTGTTGCCCTCTTTAGGAAAAATTTGTACCCGTTTGCTGATCATACAAAGTCTAATTATACATGAGCATCCTTTGTACCATGACTGGCTACCCACAGCTGAGCTGACACCAGTACAGCGCTAAGCTGTACCTAAGATATCTTAGGTGTTCACATGCCCCAAGCTGAAAAACTACTTAACACAAAAGAGTATTACAAATTTTTAGCACCTTCACAAGGAATAATTCTGAAGTTAAATCAGATTCAACTGTATCATTAATTCTGTCCTGGTGACCTGCTGCCTTGACTGTGCATCAGCTATTAAAAAGTCAGTAACAGTCAATAGTCACAGCCACATAGCAATACACACCACTCAGGTTTTCCCTCTAGGAATCAGAGATGGTATTTTAGCATGAGATAGCTTTAAAAATGCTGATTTTTAAGTAGTATTCATTAGTGACAGCTCTGATGCTTTAATTGCTGACAGGGCAGCTGTAGAGAGAACATCCAATTAGTTCTTTAAAATAAATCAAGTAGTATCACTCAAAATACTGTTTTTACCATTTCTAGCATAGACTTGCCCCCCTCCCTGTTTTTCACATGCAGAAGCACTATTTGTTCTCTTCCACCTTCTTCAAACATTGCAGACTCTTCACCACATTAAATCAAATGCTGTAAGAGATGTTATTACTCCCTGGGGACCAGATTTTGGAGTGGTTACACTGAGTAGTGCTTTCCTATGCAAATAGTCCCATTGGGACCCAGCCAAACCTGCAGTAATATGCAGCTCAGTCTCGGATTGTAACATTGCTTCTGCTCAGCACGCTGAGCAGGGAAGGAGGGATTCATCTCTCCTGAATTTAGTCTTCTACACTGTAGGAGATAAGCTAGTGGACTATGCCCACTGAATAGCCAGTGGACAGAGTGAGAGACCCCCAAGAGCATGACTCCCCTCATCCACCGTCGACAGTCTTTCAGGGCCAGGTGAGTTCGCTGCAGGAAGGTGCTGGTTTTCCCTCAGTGACTATAAGAGGACCCTAGAAGACTAGGTAAGTTGCAAATATTTAACATTTTAAAGCTTAAAGTAGGTGAGGTGAATGCCACCCTAAACATGACACAAACATAAATAAATACAGTAACAATGCTATTACTGCTACTGCTGGTAGAATAGCAGGATTTCCCCTAAATATCCTGATGTTCACCAACCACTTGTAGTGGAATATGTTTTGGGTAAAATGCCCTCTGTGTTGTCACACCACATCAAATGAGAGAGTTCAGCTGGGGGGGTTATGTTTACCACGTGTGATTCAAACGGACACAGCTCAGATTTCTACAGAAAACACAGATTTATTCTGGCTTTTCCCAGAAGCATCTGAAACAACTGCTTAAGTGAAAAGACACATTGCAAAAGCCCAGGATTCACATCAAGATTACCCACCCTGTGAAACCACAAACACAGTGCCTAACAGAGAATGAAGCTGCATCAGGATTTTTTATTATTATTTCCCCATAACCCAAAACAACAAGTGAAAGCAACCTCTAAAATTGCCTTAAACCACAAATGCTGCATGAAGCTGGCATGCTAGACATAGCTTGTAAATCTGATTTAATTGTGAATGGTAGAGTGAATAATCAGATCTCAGCAGCAAGCCTGATTACACATGAACACTACCCAGACTGCTCAGCATCACCTCCCTTCCCCTTCCCCTTCCTCACGCTCCTCCTGGCACAGCACAACCTACAGAGATGGACACTGCAATGCCACCTGCAATCTCTATTTTTATACAGCTCCTCATCACTGTTGTGTATCAAAGCAGCTTCCAGGTAAGCGTTAAGACCTCAAACCCCTCTGCGACACAGCCACCAGTGTTACACACACCCCACAGGACCGAAGATGACCTGTCTAAAACACAACAGTCAGTTGAAAGCAGCGCAACGGATGCAGTCGAGCACCGATGAGTCTTTTCTATGACACTGCGCTCCCCAAGCAGGGAAGATAATACAACACAAGTGATATATTCAAGAACATCTGATGCTTCTTTAAAATGTTGCGTCCTGGAATTCCTCTATGGCTATGGGGTTTCCAAAGGTGCCTGGAGAGGTCAGGCACCTAACATCCACTGACCAAATAAAAAGCTTCCTTATGATTTAGGGAAGATTTACTACTAAAAAAGCATTATGGAAATCTGTGCTATGCTCCACTGAGAAAAAGGGCTGCTCTGTAGGAGCAGTGCCTGAGGTGCCATACTCACTTGGACTTGGCAACAACCAGAAGGTCTGTGAAGAGGAAAAGGTGTCGCTCCTGGGTTTGCAGACCTGTCTTCAGCTGCACGTGGCCATCCAGGATGAACGTTCGGTTGTGGCACATGAAAGACTGCACAAGGGGACATGCCTCTGGGCTGATGGGGGAGAAGCAGCCTTCCCTGCAAAAGGAAATAAAGGGATTAAAGGCAAGCAAATCAGCCGATTGCCTGTGAGTGAGAACCAGGCAGTGACTTCCCATACCTGCTGCCAAAAGGCAATTTATTTGACCACATTTCAGTGAAAGGTGAGAGGGACAATGAAGATAATTCAGCAGTCTGATTCTGACACAAAATCTGTTAGGGACTGTCCTCGCTGAGTATTTTACAGCCCAAGCACAGGGCTAGCATTTAACAAATTACAATAATTTAAATATAACCCTCTCCATTTTGTTTATTTGTATTTGTCTCCCTTTGTATTGAAGTCTTAGAGAAAATACTGCACTTTCTGTAGGCTCTCCATAAAGAGAGAGGAGACATATGCATGATGAATGGATAACTGCACACCCACCTTGGTCAGAAGAGGACTCGTATTCAGGGTTAAAAGCTATGTATAGAAATTATTCAGAACCAAGGACAAACATAAGGTGCAACTGAACCTTGCTAGAGAGAGACCATGTACTAGATGCAACATGGGAAGAGGCTGCTCAGCCTCTCTCTCTCCTAGCACATGACCCACAAGCATTGAAGTAAGCTCCTGTTGCAGGGTTTGGTTGTGTGACTGGACCACAGCTATGCTCTTCTGTGGCTGTGGTATGTAGGGGCTGCTGGATAATACAAACCCAGGTCTACAGGGGAAAGATCAGGCTCCCTCCTGGAAGACACTGATCTTTTCTAAGGATGTATCAGGTAGGTTGCAGTCCAAGGTTACTGATGGTGGAGACATGATTCCCTCAACCCCTCCTGATGTAACTGTTCTACATAAAGCAGTTGAATAGTTATTGAGGCAGAAACTAGAGTTTCTCTAACACAATGGTCAGCTAACTCACCCAGACAGGATATCCCTAGTTTCTGAACCCTGCCCTAACAAATGTCTATTTATATGGAGCCAAACTGAATGAATGCGAGGGTCTGAGGGGAGGACACTCCTCCTCTAGGGCTCTCTAGAAGTTGGTTGCAAGTCAGGCTCTCCCTTGGAAAGCCAGAGACATGGCTTCAAATTCTCCCAGGCAGGTAAGAGAACTGAACCTGGGTCTCCTACACCCTTGTGTACCTTAAATAATGAATTTCTGGATTAAAGCCAGGACCCATTAGTATCTTTGCTCATGATTTTTAAATGCAACTTTTCAATTATTTGCTTTCCCTAGAGGTGCCTCCAGATGAACCATTTCCCTTTGGTTGAATGAATCGGTTCAATTTTTATTCAAATGTATTTACTTATTTTTTCATGTTAAAAAAAGAAAAGCTAACACTTGGCAGGATCAGCTTGGCAAGGAGAGGCTGAAGTGAGCAGCTTTGCAATTATAGTTTATTCCTGGTACCACTGGAATGGATGACAAACACCTAGCAACTTTGCTGGGAGAAGAAATGGACCTTATACAGTGGAAGTCACAAAACAAATGGGAGAGATATGAAAGAAAACAAGAGTGGGCAGAGAAAACCTTCAAAGAAGGTCATAAACCTCCTTGTACCTCTCTTAGAGCCCAGATGATTCCTGACACTTCTCTCCTTGATGCCTGTGGCTAGATTATTCAGGAAATTATTTAGGAAATCCTGACAGCTGGGAGAGAAAGGATAAGCTCTGAGATTGGCCTACATTAGCAGGACACACTTTCACTGATCTGTAAGGAGCTGGTGAGGATCTCTACCTGCTGGGGAGAGCCTTGTTTGGCCTTGGATTCTCCTTTCTGGCTGGGAGCCTGAGTTTTTGAAAGAATTCCTCAACTTAATTTGTCTTAAACTGTGTCTTAATCTTGTCTTTCATTACCTACCTCTTTAGGGAAGAGAGAAAGAAGGGGAATGACTTTCAGAATTAATAATGCAAACCTATGTTATTTGATCATTCCTAAGCAGAAAGGGTGTCCAGGAGTGTGGAGGTTAAAGCAGGGAGAGGAGTTTTGGTCCAATACAACAGTGATACGTGCTGTGTGGCCAGCAACAGGAGTCAGGGGAACAGCAAGCATCTCTCCTACCCTGCCACTTCTGTGGGACTGGGAATTCACCAATTCACCAGTTCATCAGTGACTGATAGGTTACTGGGACTTAATTTCACAAACTATGCAGCAGCACTTGGCACAGAAACTTAAGCAGAAATCAGGAATGACAATGAGTCCACCTGCATGAAAGCCATGCATGGCCTTTACCTCAAAGGTTAAGTCAGGGAAATACTTACTCATATTTGAACGCATGTCGTGGTTTAACCCCAGCCAGCAACTAAACACCACGCAGCTGCTCACTCACTCCCCCCCACCCAGTGGGATGGGGGAGAAAATCGGGAAAAGAAGCAAAACCCGTGGGTTGAGATAAGAACAGTTTAATAGAACAGAAAAGAAGAAACTAATAATGCTAATGATAACACTAATAAAATGACAACAGCAATAATGAAAGGATTGGAATGTACAAATGATGCGCAGTGCAATTGCTCACCACCCGCCGACCGACACCCAGCCAGTCCCCGAGCGGCGAATCCCTGCCCCCCACTTCCCCGTTCCTATACTGGATGGGACGTCCCATGGTATGGAATACACCGGTGGCCAGTTTGGGTCAGGTGCCCTGGCTGTGTCCTGTGCCAACTTCTTGTGCCCCTCCAGCTTTCTCACTGGCTGGGCATGAGAAGCTGAAAAATCCTTGACTTTAGTCTAAACACTACTGAGCGACAACTGAAAACATCAGTGTTATCAACATTCTTCACATACTGAACTCAAAACATAGCACTGTACCAGCTACTAGGAAGACAGTCAACTCTATCCCAGCTGAAACCAGGACAACGCAGTAACAACAACAGTTAGAAAAAACCCTTTCATGTTACACTGCTGTACCCAAATCAGCAGAAACATTCATAAAATCATGAATTTATGATTTCCTATCATAAATTCAAAAGCCCCTACTGATGTTCTTGTAGGGTCAGGCTCTTATGTCTCCATACAGACAACTCTATTTGATTATTCCTGTTTGTACATTTTCTACATCCTGATTTGTAAGCCCAGGAACCTCCCAAATTAAACTAAACAAAATCTTTGTCACATAGGTAAGCAAATGAAGGTGTAGTAGGTTTATTAATGCCAGCAGGGTCAAGCAAATTGAACTTGGGTTTAGAACAAGAAAATGCAACAACATAAATTAGTTATTTTAATGAAATCTGCCTTTTGACCAAGCATATAATCTCAACTTTAATAAGCACTCTCACATACTTTAATAGAGTTTACCTGATAAGCCTTGTAAAATAAAAAAAGTGAAAGCCTTATTAAAAAAAAGTGAAAACATTTACTTCCTTTGAAACAAAGCAGAAAGAATCAAAGCCATTAATTCATCCAGAACCTTCTAAAGCCCCAGGACGAAGGAACATGGAGGAAATTCACCAGCAGTGACAAAAATGTCTTTTGGAAAGCAAGCTTTTGATCCTCTCAATTAATGTTGCATTGTTACAAGACATGAATGAAACCCAAGTTTTGTTACATTGAAGAAAATGCAGATCAGCAATACCCTGAGGCATAGGGATTTATATAAGAGAGGTATTTTTGGAGTTCAGCTTTTAATGGCTCGATGATTTTTCTGGCCAGTAAATGGGTCTAATTTTGAAAAAGTGCTAAGCACTCAAATACTGATTCTTTGAAAATTCCTTTTAATAGAATTATGCAAAACTCAGTACTTAAGTCAATGGGATTTCTGATATAATTTTAAAAGTCAGTGATGTAGGGCCTTCTCGGCCTTCTCTGTGTTCCCATAAAATTAATTCTATGATTAACACATGTAAAAAAAACCCATAAAGTAATATCTTTCCAGTTTGGCACGAAAAAAAAGCCATCATCCAGGTTTGTTAAGAAGGAACCGTGAACCGATTCCCAAAAGATGGGGATATCCTGAAGAGTCAGCAATCAGCCATATTTCACTTCATGTAGAAGCAAGGCTGATACTGATGTTTAGATGGTATTGCCACGGTAACGCTCTAGTCTCAAGTGGACATTTCCTCCTAAAAGTACTATTTTGGGGGTCTGAAATTCCCATGCGTGGTTTTAACCAAGCTGTAAATTCTGTAATTTGAGGATATCAACAGATACATTCTTGAGTTATTCAGGAAAAGACTAAAATCACTGTACTGGCTGAAATTAGTAGAAAGATAATTGAAGATTTTTCCCCTGGCATTTCCAGAACCTCAATTTTTACAATTTTTCAAATTAATCAAAATAGGCATTTTGTGCCTATTCAAAAGACACAATGAATTAAAATAACTCTTCAATTTTGTAGGTGTAATATATGAAGTTGAAATCCAAAGTAGTCAGCCAAACACTGAAAAATACATCCCCGTTGCATTTAGTGTGAAAGCAAACACATCACTGCTCACTTCATCAATCCTGTATTTACCAGAAACAACAAAAGCACAAAAAATACTTCTTCTTCCCCCTGCAGAGCTTCCTTAGGGTTTCTCAGTAAAACTGATACCTGAATGGCATGACCCCCAAAATGTTTATTCTTGGTGTAATGGAGATGTCAGGTTTATTCTCTATTTGTAGTGAAAACAATGAAAGAAATTATACTTTCCAAAGGAGAGTTTAGCAGCCCATGTTAAGTGGTGACTAAATCCATGATCCAAATGTCATTTATGCCAATGGGAAGCTTTCCCTTGATTTCAGTTGGTGATGACTTCAGCCTATCTATGATTTAGATTAAGCTATAAAGTACCTCAGGAGAACAATCTGTTCCAAGGTACCTAAGCTGGAATGAGCTATTGCAGGTATCTCAGCTAAATGACATCCCTCTCACAGCGTGCTCATGCTCCATTCTAAACCTCACTCCATTGTTTTGGTTATTGTTCCCTGCCAGAAATTCTCTCCGCTGGTGGTATCTCGGCAGCCACAGAAGTTGATTTTCTCTTATGATGCAGCACCAATGCTCTCTGCATGACTGATACCTATTGTAATAAAATATCACTTTGCTCTTTAACCTCTGAAGTCCTTCACAAGAGATAGGTAAGAAATGCACCTTTTCATTAGCAGAGCAGTAAAATGGCAGCTATTCAAAAGGCTGAAATCTGAGTCAGCCTAGACACGTGAGAGGCTGCGCTTGGTCTGTCAAACAAACATACATACATAACAGCTTTCCAAATTCCTCTCACAGTGAACAACTTAGCCTATACTCATTTCATGCACAGGTACCATAAGCGAAAATACCGCGTACTTGTGCCAGTGCTGAAGCCCAGGTAAGGACCAGAAGCTCTTACTAGTTTTGTGCCTACACACGTAGAACTTGCAGCTTGCGGCATAAACCTAACCTGGTTTTGGCTACAGGCTAGAGAGGCCACCAAGCAGAGCACCTGCCAACCCTCCTCATAGTGTTCAGACACAACAGACTTATTTTGTATATCTCAAAGGCCAGTTCTGGATGGCTCTAAGGAACCAGCAATTTATCTTTTAGGAAAAATAAAGCCAATGAATTTTCAACTTCAGTGTCTCTCAGTAAAGCATTTACTTTACCATCACTGAGTCACAGCATTGGGCTAGAGCAACCCACTGAGAGAAGCAGAAGCTATTCACATCCTTTCAAGGCTAGCGAAAACAGCAGCTATCTGCACAGTAAGAAATGTCTACAGCCCAGCCCACGTTACAGATTTTTGCCAAAAGGGATTTATCAGTCAGGGATGACATGTGATTTGTGACCAGCAGAGATACCCCCAAAAGCAAGCCTGATCTAGAAGTCAAGTTCCTTCATTTTCTTAATAGAGCTTATATTGGAAATCAGGTAACGATATTTGCACTTTTTTTTTCTGTGCCTCCTTAAGCTCCTAAAAATTCCTGTGAGAAGGAACTTCAATAGCAGCTTAATAGATGCTTGCTTCATATTTTTGCTAATGAGGCAGGCCCTGCTAACTGGAGCTTGGAAGCCAAGATGGTTTAGTGCTGGAAATCCTTTAACACATAAGACATATTACCCATATCGTGTGGCTAAAGGATATTTTGCATTCAAGATAATTAACTTAATAAGGTATTGAGAACAATTTTTTAACCAACCAAAAAAGAGCTCCAATTTGGTATGCAAGGGCTCCTTGTCTCCCCTGAGATAAGGTGGAAAAAACCACCCCAAACCTGTAACACAGCAGTAAGTACTGATCTGCCTTACAGGGCTGCTTATAGTGCACTCAAGTGCAATATTAACATTTCAGGACTTCCAACACTTACCTAATTTCATCATAAATGATAGTTTGGACATGACTTGTACGGTATCCTAGCCAACTTGACAAAATCATGATAACAGATCTTGATGTTCTATATGCAAAAAGTGAAGAGTGAAAAACAAAGTGAAAGAAGAGCTTTTCTTGTACACTGAAACCAAATGCCCATGCTTGGGACTGAACACAAGACAATGGAGATGGCACTGTTCCTGCTCCTGATGAATTTAGCTCTATCATGCTGACAGCTCATTAAAGCACATGGCTTGAAGAGTCACTCCCCATGCTAGAAAGGCTGGGGAGAGCAAGGAGGCTACAACTGCTTTAAACACAGCAGATCTACTTCCGAAATTTATCATCAAGGGACTTTGTCTTTGAAGAACGGTTGTGGAATAAGCAAGGCACAGTGTAGGTACTTGATCATTTGCTCAAGCCCACTGTAGATGGAAAGGGGCAGAAACTGGGAGATACTACATGGTTCTGCACATTAACGCTATCTAGCTGGAGATGTCCTTGTGACATGGCTTCTGGCTCAGCGCAAACTCACAAACCCCTTATAGATGGAGTAAGGAGATGAAAACAGGGATGCCAACAGCCATGCCCAGTTCCCATGACTTGCTTGGCCCAGTCTGCACCATCCCCCCTACCTGTTTGGCACAGCCGTGCAAAGACCTGCTGGCTTCAGGGCCGAGCATTCACAGCTCCTTTCACCACAAACAAGGCTCCACACAGACAAGGCTCACCCACACAGAGCGATATGCAGCTCAGAGCCCTATTTAGACAGGCAGATATATAAAAAAAAAAAATCCTGTGCATTTTTAAAGGTGTTAACTACTCCTTACTGTCACTGCCTTCCAGCCACGACCAGTGCCCTCAGAGAGTCACTCACGTGCTCAGGATCTTCCCACTTCAACTCCTCATGATTCGGAATATGCATTTCATCTAAGTTTATACAGCACTTTATTCTAATAAATAATAATTATACCTGGAGGGTGAAAGTAAGCACAAAAAGTATCAGCCTGGAGCGTAGGAGAGTTTTCCAGGAAGGTGGTAGGTAAGATATGGGCCAACACAAAGTTAGTATGCTGTTGTAATCTTACACTGACTATTTATAGAAGGGACGTGGATAGACAAGCATAAAACTCTCTTAATCACATGGGCTGCCAACCCATTTCTGAAAATCTGCTGTCTACTTGATCCCTGCTATGCTAAGGGAGCTTCTTTCTTAGGATGCTGGGCATGTTTGCTTGCTGTTATCTATGGTAAATCTTATACAGTTAAAGCAGCACTTTGTGAAAACAGTGCAGCATTCCAGAAATAGCAAGTCTATTTTCTGCAGCACTCTGTTAAAGTCCCGTAGGCCATTACCATCACGTACAGTAGCTTTTGTACTATGAAACAAGTGAGATCTGCTAAGTTTTTCAAAGAGCATTAGTACTAAGTATTAAAATGCCTGCTCCTACTTTATAAGTGTGCTTTGCTGGTTGCAACTTCTTTTTTATGAGTAATGTATTTCAACAAATCCAAGGCAGTCACCTCTCACCCCTGTGTTTTCCCTTATGGACTGCGCCTGTGGATCTCACAGAAAGCCCTCTGCCCTGGGCTCACGTCGGCCCCAGCTCACAGCCTCTAGCACAGGGCTACCCTCACTCTCCCCGTGCAAGCACCTGGACTTCAGCAAGCTGCAGCAGAAAACACTGCACCCGAGATAAAGCAGTGAGTCCCAATAGGGTCACAGAGCCTTTGGATCAAAATGCACTGCAAACCCCTCTCCAGCACAGGCAGGGCAAGCACAAGCCACAAGCCTGCACAACGGAAGGAAGATGAATATTAACAGAGACTGGGAGCAAGTTTTGCTCAGATAAACAGGTAAATTTACATTTTAGGGCAGAAATCAGGGCTACCACTTATATTTAGGAAATCAGGTACCATTCCCCTGCTTCTAAAACTCTGTATACATTTTAATTCAAAATACATTATGCAAATATTCCAAATTAAATTATTCCAGGATTCTAAAAATTGTTTTATAAGTGTCTGAAATCATCTTCACATGATGTCAAAATCTTACTAAAAATAATAAAAATTATGATGATGAATAACACGGTTTACGCTAAATGTTCCAGGTGTCGAGGCACATAAGTGTATTATTTTTCTGTAGTCTTCCAAAAATCAGTAAACGATTAAGATTTGCAGTAAAATATCACATAGCTGTAGGGTAAAATGCATCATTAAAAAAAAATCCTCACACATTTCAGGATGGAAGCTTGGCAGCTTAACTTGAAAACAAGCTGCACTTAAGTAATTTCTACATAGCCAAAAGGACAATATTCTCTGCAGAGCAAATATGTACTACAGCATGGTGGCTGGAGACAGGAAACACGCTTGTGGTTTGGTTTGCTTCCAAGGTTTTTGTTTTATTTTAACAAACAGCTGCAAGGTGTTTACTCTGAAAATTTAGCACAAGGGCAAAATTCTCTATTGGTATAAATTAGCACCACACGTTTTGGTCATATTTTGCCTATTTCCACCAGAAAAGAATTTAGTGCAAGTTATTTAAATCCTACTGAAAAGCTCTTGCAGTGTGGGTGTCCTCCAGTCCTGCTGTACAGCTCTGCTAGCAATCAGCAAGTTCCAGGGGTTTTGGTCCAAGTCCCCCTGAGCAGGGGGAGGACATATTCACATGCAGAAGTCAATAAAACCTTTTCTGGCCTTTGGAAGAATCGATCCTCTGTTCCCCACTGCAGTTCCCACTCATTCTTACTGAGTGACATAGCAGCACCACCTTGAGTTACTCTCTCATTCCAGTTGCACCAGGGAAATGCCATTCCAGGCATTGTCTACCCAAAGAAAGATTTTGTTGTTCAGATGAAAAAAAGTCAGGAAAAAAGTGACTTTGGGGGGAAAAAAAAAAAGAAAGAAAAAAAATAAATGAAAAAAGTAGGATGAACAGAGGGCAAAGAAAACACCAGAACTTAACACCCCAGCACTGCAGTTCTGCACCATGGTTGTCTGTGCTTTTTGGAGCTTCTTGTGGCCTACAAAAAGTCTGGAGGCACAAGCTACCTTTGCCGCTTCCACCCTGGCTCCTTCCTACCCATTCCAAGGAGGCATACAGGGGAGCACTCTGGGATCTTGGTTTCACCCATGACCCCCTAGGAGGATCCAACATTATTTTAGTAGCCTGAAGGGATAAGGTTTCTGTCCTACCTTAATTTTGGGGGGAAGCAGCAATCACAATCGGGACATTTAATCCCACTTAATCACAACTGGGATATTTAAAAGCTTAGCTCAACTCCGCTGATTCTGAGTTACCTCATGGACAAAACTAACCTCTCCTTCAAAAGGGGGTTTCAAATATCTTCTTGCAAACTGTATTACAAGAGTTCAGTGCAGGTCATGTAATAGCCAGGAATTCTGGGCTACCAAAAATAGTCAGGACATGCTGCAGACCTCTGCAGAAACAGGTCATTTCAAGCGGAGGTGCACATGAGGTAAAAAGATGGTGTGGGCATCTTTAGTAACCCCTTCTGAGGTGAAAAGATTGGTGTGGGCATCTTTAGAAACCCCTTCTGGACCATCACGCATGGTAGTTAGTGAGCCTGCAATTATCTGCCTACCCTGTCATCTGCAGCTAGATATTACACATGCTATAGATGGGCACAAATAAGGCACATGTGTGACCATGTCCTTTTAACAGGGAAACAGCATTTTCTAGGTGACAGCCTAGGTTTATTGTCTGTCGGTCACCTCACTCAATTACCGGGTAATACCAGGGGGGCTGCTCACGGTCTCTCAAAGTCTCATTGCTCAACAGTCATCCCCCCTTAGCCTCTGATTTTCCCATTCTTCAAGAAGTTATGCAGCTAGGCTGTCCCCCTCCTCGGCTCATGCCACCTGGGTAGAGTCTGCAGTTAGGCAAAAACAAGTTTTAAGAAAAACAAGGGCATTCAAAACAGTGCAAGACTTTAAATATGTGGCCAGGTAAAGCAAACCTGGAACCCACCAGCTGCTGTTCCCTGATTGCCCTTTTTCAGGAGAAAACTTGCCAATTATGAACAAAGTAATCACATACAAAGTGACCTATAAATAGCTGCAAGTACCGCCTTTAAAAGATAAGCCCCTTCACCACACTTTATCCTTCCGCAAGCTGCAGCTCTCTTTGAAGCCACTGCTGCCCGGCCGTGCCTGTATCCCCACAACTGTGGGACACTGTGGGGTGAACTCCACAAAGCTCCACTGCAGATGTGAAGGGAGGATCTGCCCAGCCCTTGTATTGGCTTAAGTTTTTTAAGGACCACTTCCCTATGAGGGACGACCAATACGGGTGCTGCATGGAAGACGGGATTGTCACTTCACTGCACCTGTCCCAGCTGTAACAGGAACAAATCTGGCTTTGGTTTGCCTCAAGGGCTTTAAACCATATTTTGATACTAGTACTACAGCACAGGAATTATCCTATTACAGTTAAGAGATTACTTGATATGCCTGCTGCTGCCAGCTAGTGCAAGTGTAATGACCTAGATTCCTTATGAACAGCCAGCAGACAAATTAGTTGCAGCCCCATGCACCTGTTTGCTCTCCTATAACTAACTGCCTACATATTCAACAAGTTTTTCACATAGCTACTCAGGCAGGTTAGTCAGAGGTTTCTATTCCACCAGTGATCTGAGCTGGGGAAAAAAGCTGTTAGAGGATTCCCCACATCCCTGCACTTGATGGTAATTACTTTACATAAGGGAGAAGCTGGCACAGGCCAGTTACCTGCAAATGGCAGCCTGGAGGAGGGGGAAACACAACAGCCTTTCACATGATGACGTTTTTCTGCATGTTTAGTTGAGCCTTTGATATACCAGAAGAGCTTGCCCATGTCTGATTAGTGACCTCCTTGTAGAAATGCATGTCACACTTGACACACCACGCACTGGGAAACCTGTCCTGCTCTTGGGACAGCAAAACTGAGGGGAATGGGTGTGAGGCTGCTTAGTCTGAGGGGCTCAGAAACCAAATGTGTTTCCAGAGGAGCTCTGATAAAATGAGATGCCTTGCAAAATACTGGATATGGTTTTACTACCAGAACGTGCAGAGGGAAGAGAGAGAAGGAAGGTGGATGAAAACACCTCAGCTCTGCTTATTCATTCAGGTGAAGGTCTTTACCATTCTCTTCTGCATTTTCTGAATAATCCTGCCATGAAGACCTAGGATGCACCTAGATGTACTTAGATACCTAGTCCCACTGAATGCAGTCAGTGTTTAGTGCACAGGCTCCCTATAGAGCACACAAGGATCCAAACCAGCACATTCATCTCAGTACTTACAACCACTTTCAGCTAGGGGACAGGACAGGCTGAACGTGGATGTGTCACCAGGTGATATGCAAAAATAATCCTGGGAACAGATGTAGGCCTCTCCCCTCCCAGGTAAGTGCTTTTACCATTCATCTACGGAGCCAAGCTCGCTCCTGTGAACATAAGGGGTTTGGTCCCAGGAACACTGCATGCCCTCTGCACAGTGGCCCAGCTTCAACTGCGGGAGGGAGAAGCAAAGTCTCCACTCACTCCAAATACCCTCTGCTTTAGTAGTTACATCACTCCTGGGAAGCCGAAGATGAACTGCCTAAGGAGGCAGAGAGCTGAACCTGGGTGATTAATTTCCTTTGAAAACACACCCATTTCGAGGCCAGCAGTTTTGCAAAGAGCAGTGGTGGTCTGCGGAGACCTGCCTAAGGAACAGGCTAGAAACACCCACCATAGCTTCCACTAAGCTTGCTAGATGGCACAAACCTTGGTTGCAACACAGACCGTGGCCTATCCCTGCCAAAATACCCAACGAGCCAGACTCCTTCCTACCTCAGCCCTGATATTGCATGTTTGGACACCACTGCCCTAAACAATCATTAAAAAACACTCCAGAAAAGTGGACTCAGCCAGAGGTTTAAAAGTGAGCAACATTTGCAACTGTTTTTGTGAGGGCCTTGCTCTTGCACAGGTAGGTTAAATAGGGTCTGCGGACTAGTGGATGGAGCTTCTCAGGAGCCTCTCACGAAGCAGTGTTTAGTTCTTTGACACAGACCTGTTCAGTGCTGCCAACAGTCATGCTGTGCTGGGATGTGCAAAAGCACAACTCTAGGTGTTGGGGGAGCTCTCCGGTCAGGAGAGTGCCTAAAGAACAGAGGCACTTGAGAGGTCAGAAAGCCAGAGGTGATGTTTTTTAAGTCATGGTTTTAAATTCAGGTACTGAAATTATTCCCATGTCTTGCCCTTGAGGCTTATTCTTTATTGGATCTAGCCCCCAGTACTCAAACACTTAAGACATGGGCACAGAAGAAATCTAAAGACAGACCGTTACTCCTGTGATGTGAATAAAAACTCCTCACCGCCAGTTTTGCGCACCATGAGGAAGCAACTGGACCAGGCAAAGCAATGCCATGTCAGCCAGGAGGAGAGTTCAATGCATATTTAATGCTGGCCCTTGCCAGAGGTGAGAGCACCAGCGGCTGCACATCAGCCTGCACATCATTAGAGCCTTTCTGCTTGTTTACACAAGATAAATGACCGCAACGCAGTCTGAGCAAGTTGGTCTGTGATTTCCTCAGGTATGCCGCTGCCCAAACTGCTTGGCCAGACTGTCATTTGGCAGAGATTTTATTGTCTAAAATCAGGGATACACAATGGCTGGACAACAGCTGCATTCTGCCAGACCTCAAGGCCTAATCCAAAAAGCCCCCAAAATGGGCTGCAGCCAAAAGCACATGTGGACAGTGAGACATCTGGACAAGCAGAGCCCTGCGCTCATCCCGATGAGCAGTGCCCCTCACTGTCTTCATCTTAAAGCTGTCACAACTCTATCCAAAGGGGAATCGGCTTAAAGCACTGGTGTTAAACTATTAGTCATTTATTGTAAAATTAATCCCTCATTTAAACTCCAATCCCTCCAAAACCCTGCTTCCAAGCCTTCCTTCTTGTTACCTCTAGTTCTTTTCTTTTAATAAAAAAGGCAGCATATCTCTGAGAGCCGCATTTCATTTCAATCTCCAGATGTACAAACATCGCTATAAGCCAGTTTGTATGTCATAAATGAAGAACTGATGGGTTTTATCAAAAACAAACATATGCACACACACACACACACGCTCACACACAAAACAAAACAGAAAAAACACAGCAGGGGGACAGGAATGCCAATCTGTGAGTTAAAAGGCCATTTGAGGCCTCAGAAAGTTCACTTTGTTCCTTGTTAACAGTTAATAAAATTTTATCCCCAGCTATTACTACATAAAAATAACTTCTGCGTTCAAACACATGGTTTAAGGAAACAATACTCCAGTGTCATAATTAGCTTAAATCAAGCATGAATTAGAAATACTATAAAAACGACAACTTGTACAATATCATCACAAGTTATTTTAATTATGTGCAATTCCATTAAAAAGGAAGAGCAATTTGATAAAGATAGTGGGGTTTTTTTAAAAAAAATCACTATTTTTCTACAAATTCATGTATCCTTACCTTACATAGGGAAACATGACATACTGAGGGGTGAAATCTGGGCAAGTTCTCATACAGAGATTTCTGGCCATTCAGATTAAACATAAAATGTTAAAACACTGAAACTTTTCATGAAATGGAAAATCTCAGAAAAAATCCTGATCAGAAGTTTCAAGGCTGAATTAAATCTAAAAACTAAACCCAGAAGCAAAGAACTTTTCATTTGCTTTGTTGACTGAATCTTTAGAACAGGATTTACCCTCCATCTTGATGACTAGAAACTTGATTTCTAATGAAACTGTGCTTTTTATAACCACATGACTCCTGGAGCTGGAGTTTTATGGAAAAAGATATGAAATATCACAAGTCAAGATAAAATGAGCAGTGCCTGTACTTAGTCCCTCACATTGGGAAACTCTATTTTGTGAGATTTTGCCCTTTTTCTTCCTTTCTTTCATAAAACGGCTCTTCTGTATTCTTGAGTATATTGGAGTCTCTCAAAGGACTGTAAGATGAGGAGTGGAGGACACTGGGCTGCCCCCGGGGTGCTGCCACTTTGATTTTCCCCCGGGGGAACCACTCTCACAATAGTGACAGCCCTTGTGCTTCCCAAAAAACCATGAGCCCTGCGGCTTCAGAAAGACAGCCTTGCAAGGGCTCCCTTCCACGGCATGCCTTTTCCCAAGGGTGAATGAAGGCGTTTAAGAGCCCTCATCTCTTGTGACCACGCCATTTGGGTGGCCAAGAGCACAGGGGAAGGCTTTCGAGGTGTTGTTTCAGTTGTGGACGTGCATGCCTACGGTTAGCTACCCGTCCCCCCACCACCCGAGTGGGCCTCTCACAAACCACGGGGCGGCGGGTGAGGGCCACACTGGGGAGCAACCCCCAGGCAGGGCCCTGGCTTGCCCGACAGCCACTTCTGCCTCAAACACTGTAAATCTTCTCCTACCGCCCACGGCGCCAGTTTCAGAGGGACTCGTTACCCCATTATCCTCTCCCCTCACCTCCCTTTTGCGGCCTTCGAGGGAACCCCCTCCCACCCAAACTGCGACACCTGCATTTGAGATGGAAGGAGGCTGGGACAGTACCTGGCCATGCTACCTCCCGTCCTGGTTTTGAGCCCATGTCTCCCCACACCACCACCACTGGCGGTGTGTAACTGCTTTGAAGACAAAACCCCACACTGAGCATACGTGTGAGGCACACGCAGAAATGGGCACACACGCAATATGGCGGCCTCTGTCTCTCAAAGCCCCTCAGATCGAGCCACGAGGCGTCATCTGTCTCACACCATCCCAGGGCTGTGCCCTGCGGCGGGGTGGCCCTAGGCCATGCCCCACATGCCACCAGCAATGGCACCATCGATCAGCCAGGCTGTGGCAGCCCCGGCCAAGGGTCCCGCTCCTCTGCCTGACAGGTTTTGCTGTGGTGACCGATGGGGACAGGTGCCCCAGCAGCGGGGTGGCCTCAGCCGGGTGGGTGCCATCCCCACTGCACACTCAGACAAATCCTGTCATGGTGCCCGGGGGGGCTGCATGAGAGCAACACCTGCCTCCGCCACGACGGCTGAGGGGACAGTGGCTGCTTGGGGCGTACAGGCCCATAAAGGCCTTGTCCTGTGACAGCCAGTAAATAAAATGGCTGTGGGGTGTGACGGGGTGGCAGGCGCTGCCTCTCGATGCCCCCCGTACCGTTCCGAGGTGCTGAGCCGCATCAACCAAACATGCCTTATGTAGGTTATTTTGCTAGGCGAAATTATTTGCTACCATGGAAACAAGTGAAGAATGAGCAAAATCATTACAACTGAAATACCTATTTAACAAGTTAGTTACTTGCAATGAACTTTTATTCCCTTCCTCCCCGCAACTGGATTTGCCTGAAACATCTTCCCTGTGAAAAAGAGACAGTTAAGGCCTTCTGGCAATTTACATTTATTAGAAGACTCTATTTTTGTCTTCATCTAGTCACATAGCTTGGATCATCCACATGTCTTCTGACTAAAACCCTGAAAACACAATGTCCAAGGCTTTGGGAACACTCTGTATTTGACTAGCGCCAAGTGGAATGTATTACTAGATTACACATATGATCTTCGTTATCTGGGATATTTAGCATTTGGCATGGGACCCCTAGAAGATAACATGCCAGAATCACTTACTGTGCGTTGGGAGAAGAAAGAGCAGCCTCTCCGTGAATGGCACAACACTGCTTCCACACACAGAAGGGGGAAAAAACACCCTGGAAACTTGTAAAATCCTCAGTTCTTACCTTTAATTTCTTCAACCATAAAAGCAACTGGGTGGGGGTGACTTTTTAGGTACTTCCTTTTCAGGTTCTTTAAAGATTTGTTCATAAAACCTTTTAAGAATTATGCTTAATTTTTTTTAAAACAGCCGCTGCTTCTAGTTCACACCAAAATAACATTATAAACACGCTTCATGCTGTAATAAAGAGTAGTTTCATTACTGCTATTTTAACACCTTTAGCACGTAGATACATGTATCTATAAATGGTCATGCAGACTCAGAATTTGTGAAATTATATTAATAAGTTTCAGCATGTAAAAATATCACTTCCAAAGATCTGGTGAGGCATGTATTAGGAAAAGGGAAGCTGTCAGTGACTGCAGCACAGAATTTGGCTGTCCCTGTGAAATACCCGAGATGCGAGCAGAAGTCCGCCAACGCAGAGCAGAAATGTGGTAGCTTGGGCTTTGTCACATGTGAAAACTGTTTTGAGGGACAGCAGAACAAAGGCTGAAAATTTGGCTCGAAACAAGTCTTTGTTATTCTATATCAATTATTTTGAGATGACAAGACCTGATGCTTAAATTCAGGCCTCAGACATTTCTGTTTCAAGCCCATAATTTGTGTTGCACTGAAGTATATCATTAAGTAAGTTGTGCAGTTTTCATTAAAGGACACCAAGAAAAAAGTAAGAGAAAAATTACAACTGCGGAACAGGTCCAGGGCCAAATATAACTAAGCCAAATCCTTTGCTGATTTCATACACATTAATGGAGTTTACAATCAAACTTATTTTTCCTGCATCTGAGTATCAGCCAAGAAAAATATCAAAAGCTTACTTTTCCAATATATTTGTAAAATAACTTTGCTCAAAGTGCTTCCAAAGAGGACATCGGATGATGTGAAACAGTCCTTATATGCTTATTCATCACTGTTTTGTGAAGAAAGAGAGACTGTACAGAAAAAAGGAAGAGAAGCAAGAACAGGAGGCAATGAATAGCCTGCATATTTTTATCTCTTGGAAGTAAGGGCCCAAATTCCACTATAATATCTGTACTATTTACCGTGTTTTCTGCTGCTTGCAGTTACAGTCAAGCGAGGCAGGGATTACAGCGTGGTTGCACGTCTGTGCGCCACTGTGCCATACAGCCATCCCGGAATTCTTCTGTAGGCCAAGTATCTTTTAACTCCTTTTATATGACTGACATGGTAAGGCAAGATTTGCAAGGAAGGCTTAACTTTCATTAAACCAAATGATACAGCTGGAGAAAAAGAAGACAAGCTTTTAAGCACACAAGACTTTCAGATTTGCTTCTCTTTCAGGACTGAAGAAGAGGACAACAGCACAAACAAGCATCTGCTTTTTCCAGCTAGATCATCTTGCCTCGCTTACATCCTCATGCCATCACAGCTACAACACCACTGCCGTTAAAAACCTTAATCCTCTGAATGCTAAATAGCCATGTCCAGACGTCACAATGGTTTCTTTGAATAAATACCATTAATGAACTTTAAAATGCCCCAAAGTAAGTCTGTCCAAAGTGGGTGCCACCGCATTTTATGAAAGTGCCCTGTATATAAAACAAGGACACCTGACATATAAAGTGGTATAAAAATACAAACTGACTTGTGCTTCTAAGTATTTCCTGCCCTTTTGAACTTTTGCACTTGTTCATTAATTTCAACAAATATTGAGGTGAGCCAGCTGCTGAGGTGAGAGGATTCATATAAATCCTGCACAGATGTTTGCTAACTTCAGATAGGAGCTTTATTATCTACAAGTCATTAATCAACCATTAACAAGTAAGTGTTATGGAGTCCCAGTATTAAGGTTCACTGCCAGAGGAGAATAAGGGGTTTTGCAGGCTCGCTGTGTCTACAAGAAGGGGAACTAAGAGCTGAGACAGGTCTGAGATAAAATATTTGGAGAAGATTAGAAAACATGAGAAGTTATTTTGTTGCTCTTCGGCTCCCCTTAAGAGAAAGCACTTCACAAGAGTTAAGCATTTACACAACAAACTGAGTGGAAAGTTCAAACTTATCCATCAGTTTGGTGATGAAGAGGAATGTGTTTTGCACAGCCAAACAAGGAAGTTAGGCACAGGTGAGAATTACTGCTCCTGTGAACAATAATAAACACCATCCAAAGTGTTACGCTCTAACTGATAGACTTTGAAGCTACAGAATACCCTGCTCTGGCTCCGGGGTCCTCAGACTTCACCCGATACCTCTCAGTATGGCCACAGACTGCAGTTCAAAACAACAGAAGCAGCTAAATTGTTGCATGCCACAGGCAGAGGACAGACACGACTGAGGCAGCATCCATCAGTTGTAAAAGCTGCAGGGTCTGTCAGGTAGGCAAAGCATTGCCCTTACTGCAGAACAAGGAAACATTTTCCTCTCTTCAGCCCTCTCCACCACAAAGTTTCTGCCAACTAGCCTTACAAGAAAATGCTTCCACACACCAGATCTGGAAATAATTCTGACACGGGCTATACACACAAGACATTTATATTTAAGAAAGCGTAAAATTCTTAGGTGAAAATGGACATGCTGAGTATTATCCCACTCAGTGTCTCTCCATCTATGTCCAATTTCTGATACTTACAGAGCAGGCAATAAAACAGACAAAAAAATAAAAGTGAAGAAAAATGTTCATGTCTGAACCCCAGCAGGCAAATGACAGAAGATTGAAATATAAGCATTGAATATAGTTAATTCTCTTAACATTGAGGAGCAAGTCTTAAGACAGCTTGAAGGGAAGACATTATGGAGACATAAGTGTATAAACTGCAGGAAACCCTAAAGTCCAAGGGCTGAGAGATCCCATCTCTTGTCCCCTGTACTCTCCAGGTATTGTTACTCCCCATAGCAATAGTCCATCTCTAATTTCACAACCTCAGTTATGAACATGTCATCTATTCCCAAAAGGTGGTATCACAATTATGAACATAGCTACAAATAAAAGGAAGAAATAATAGTAAATGAAGAATAAATATGGTAGTACAGACAATCTAAACAAATCCAGTATTCTCATGAAGGGGCTACAAAATACCCATTCATCTTGTTTGAAAGACCTGGAAACAAAGTCATGGCCACAGAAGAAATTTTACAGACAGAGCCAGAACACATGTTGCTGGCTCTCAGTCCTAGGCTCAGGCCACTAGACTACACAAAAAGGTGCAAACGCCTTTAGGAATTCATTTCTAAGTTTCCTCTCTTATGTCATAGCCAGCAAAAAGACCTGCAAGTAGTTTCAAGTCATTTTCCTTTCCTATTTTGCAACTCTGATGTTTTCACAGAATACTTTCACAGGTTTCTGAAATACTGTGGAATTCTACACCATGACAAATATGAAACCAGGTATTAGTTAGATCAAACACAAAAAACTTTCCAAGCTTGCATACTGATTACTTAACACAGCACAGAGTAGGAAAAAATACTCCTTACAAAGCCATATTTTAATTTCCCTCAATAATGTTTCTTCATAAAGAGCTCTACACAGCTGGAAGCACTAACAGCCTACCAGATGGTTCCCTTCTCAATAAACACTTATGTCTTGTAAGTTTAAAGTCTAATGAACTGTAGTGCAGGAAGACAAAAGTTATGTATGCAGAGTGGTTCAAATGGCAGGTCAGGGCTGGGGCTGGACAGGGGACTAGCTCCACAGAAACTCCCATTTCTGTGGTAGCTTTATGTTGGCGTAGGGAAGGAGGAGGAATGGCTGATCCTGGCAGAAGATGAAGACAAAGAATGCTGAATGCTTCACACCCACACACCCCCACATACTCAGGCCCACAAGTGCTAATGCTGGACAGGAGAAGGCTGTGACCACCAGATCCTGGCCCACAGCATTGTCCTAAACCAGCAGATGCTTCCAGAGCCCTGGAGAGCCTGTACCATGCAGCAGGCCATGACAGAAACTTAGCTCAAATTAAATTGTACAATCCCACAATAAGCACGCCTGAGTTATGCCTGGCACTGCATAAGCGTACCAGGCAGAAAGTAGGAAACAGTCATCTTCTTCTGCCCATGCCATCTCCTCAGCAGGCAATCATACTGAGCAGCCCAAATGTTGCATGCCTGGTTGCAACTTGCAGAGCCGCTCTGCTTGCCCAATTGCATATAAACAGCTTAGTGTGCCAGCACTGCAGAAACTCCCTCTAGAAGATCAGCCAGCATCTGGGCTGGGTCTATCACATCTTTCAGCGGGCTTTATAGTTGTGCAGCTACCGAGCAGCCTGGATTGTGTTCAACAACCTGGTGCAGACAATAGCTCAAAAACATTTCAAGTTTTGGGCTGAGAAACTGGAAAACACTACAGCCAGAAAAACTCACTGACTCACCTTGAGACTGATCTAGATCTGTTAAGTGCTTTGACAAAGATCAAAGATGGTGCAGACTGGCGTCTTTGGGCCAAACTCTTCATTTTCTGATTGGAAAGAGAAACAAAATGAAATCATAGGTGAGATCGGGAACAATAACTGCATGCATACAGACTTGCCGCAGCCAGACTCCAATTTCAGACCATGGGAAAAAGGTTGAGTTATTGCCATCAGCAACCCTGGAGGGGGAAAATGTTTGTAAAATATCACATATTGAGAAAAACAGGAGCATGACCAGAAAGCCAGTGATAAAGAAAAGCTGATAATTAGTGTCTATACACAGATACCTGAGGTACACTGCACACATGAAATAAACACCTAGAGCTTGCCCTCAACCACTTTTTGTCCCTTAATATTCTATTGTACTTTAAATTTATCAAATATCCAGATGGTGGTTCAAATTTCAAATGCTTCATACATTTCTGTGTCAGGTCTGACATTTACCATAAATCAAGGTTTGGATTCTACCCACCTAACCTTATGTGCTACATTGGACTACCTTTTTCTTCCAAATCTTTAGAGATGAGGGCATTTTCCTTCCCTACTAATCTAGCTGGAGCATTACGTCTTGTCTCTCAGTAGTCAATAATGACATTTTTTTCATTCCTGATTATGTATGGGACAAAATAGGAAAGTGAGAGGCAGGGCAGTTCTTAGCACAGAACTAGGAAGGGAATGGGAAAAAGGAGATGCTCAGAGAAGGTAGCAGGAAAAAAAAGACAAAGCATAGGGAAGAGATGAAAATGTCAGTGGCTATCAAGGGAGCATGGATTCCCATTCAGTGAAGTTGAATACTACAATAAAAATACACATTTCCCTGAACACAAAGGTATTCACCACTGTATCCTTTCCCTCTTGCAGCCAGAAGCAGGACAAAGGAGTCCTGACCCTAAGTTTGGAGCTGTTCTCTAGAACCGGTTGTGCAGCCTGCTGCCAAGGTGCATGACCTCTCCTCTCACTGACACTCTACCAGATGGGTGGTTGTTACCTTATTTAGCTCAAATATTTTTTCAGAATAAACTGGTGAACAAAAGGACCAGGGCTGAACTCCTCCTGAGACCCCAACAGGACAGTATGCAATGCTAGAGCGGTCCCTTATACCAGCTTGGTAACCACCGAGAGCCCACAAACAGGTGAACCTTTGACAGTCATGAAGTCTCTGTTCTCAGCTAATTGCAAAGCAAGACTTTCTTCCTTTATACTAAAAATAACCACTGACTACCAGGAACGGGTATGTTAGGAAACAACTGATTCTTCTGCCAGTGTATGTGCTCGATGCGGCACACATTTTGTTTGGGCAGGTGCACAGCGTGCTCCCCTCAGAGAAATGAAACTCTACAGTGCTACGTGCTTTACTTGCTTTTAACAAGTGCATTTCTTTTACTCATTGCAGTGCATTTGTTATCGTGTCATTGTTTTGGTTCCCCTTTATTCATGTAAAGCACGCTTGTTTGTTTTGTCAGATACTCAGTTACAGCTATTGTGCAGCAATTGTTATAAATTCAACTGTGTAATTTCAATTCACCTTTAAAAATCATCCCCTCCTCCCTCTTTCTTTCATCAAAAAATAACCTTCTCAAGACTGATAAATTAAGCCTGGGAACGTTTAGCTGTCTTCTATCCAATCAGAAAATAACTGGATAATAACTTAATAGATTACTAACAACATAGAAGCCCATTTTTGCTAGCTTCGAGCAAAAAAGAAGGAAAATACTTTGCTAAATTTTTCTAGTGAATTAAATCGGTTTGTCTTACTGATAGCAAATCTGAGAAGCTGTTAGCATTTTAAAAAGTAGCATATCTACAAATATGAAGGCAACAAGAGATCTGTGTAACAATGCAGTCTAACATCCTACAGAAGACAAGCCACAAGACTTCCCCCAACCAGCATTTTTTGTAGGATATAAAGCTTCAACTCCCAATTGGAAATTTACTGCAAGTCTGATTATTGGGCAGGTGGCTTTCAGGGGGTGGTTAAAACTAGAGCATCTCAGCTCCTGTGAATGCAGTGAAGGTTTGGTTATGTTTTCAAAGAGATCTTAAAATGCTTTGGCTTCTCAGGTCTGAAAAGGAAGCCACTGAAAAAAATGCTGCATTTTAAAATCTCTCTCAATTATGGCAATTTTTTTCATGCTTGGTTTAGCAGCACTGAATAGAGCTTGTGGCAGTGAGATTCCAGTCTTGACTTAAATATCTGAGGACCAAGGTAAAGATTAGGACTACAGCAAGTTTAATAAGAGCTCAAATGACTGGCAGAGTCACAGAATAATTCAGGTTGGAGGGCATCCAGGAGGTCTGTGGTCCAGCCTCTCTGGACCTGCTGAGAGCAGGCTGCTCCAGACCGCCTCCAGTCCAGGTCTATGTTATCTCCCAGGATGAGATTCCACAGCCTCACCAGGCAGCCTCTTAACACAGACCTAAGCTATTAAGCAAAGCTTACAAAAAAGAGCCTTAAAACATAAAAAGATCACTGATGAGATTTGGAAGGGGAAATTTTTCACAGCAAATGTGAAGTGAGTCAGGTCACCTGTATGCAAATAAAAACATTACACAGAGACATTGACTACAAACAGAAAGGGTTTTTTTGTTTTTATTTTGCTATGTACAGAGTTTGGGAAGAGAAAATAAGTGACCATCATGATAACTTGAATTAATTTACTTTGAGAAGGAAGAGGACAAATTAATTTTTGGCTAAGCCGGACCCAGATGCCTGCTCTTCTCAGTTTCACTGCGTTGACATGTGCAAAGATGTCACCCTGGCAATGCGGAGAGGAGAAGACACATCCTGGACAGCTGTAGTGAGAGCAGATGTTTGGGAGCAAAAGGAGATGCAATGACCAATTATCTAAGCGTGGGACACAGAGAAGCATTTCTCAACATGTGTCCCACATCATAACCTCCCATTTTTTCATGTAAATATTAGAAAGGTCAACACAGAGAGAAATCCTCATACTTGCTGGCTGAGTCACACCCATGTGAAATGTATCATAAAATCAGTATCTATAATGAATGTTTACAGTGTGCCAGATGCACAGATGATAATCTTGTATCAGTCAGGACAAACTAGAATTATTTTTGCCTTCCTCATGTTCAAAAGCTTGAGTTCCCACTCCCCTCCCCTCTGATTCAGGTTGAACTTCATACTTTCTGCATTTCTGGTGGTGGTTGTCTTGACTGCTTTTTTAACAGAAACAAAAAGGTTTGCTTTTTCAGTTGTTGGACTGGTGGTAGTATTTGCCCAGTTCCTCATCTGGCATAAACAGACATAAGGTTATAGATTTCAAAAGAATTAATTTACACCAGATAAAGATCAGACCTACACTCTGAAACACTGTTTTGTAAACTGTGATGGTAGGTGGTTCATGAGCAGTTCAGCCCACCATGCTGAGGACAGTAACCTTGCAAACCATCACTGAAAATGTGCTGTCTCCCCTCAGGAATAAGAACCCCTATGGATTGCAGGATTACAGTAGAACTTTCACAAGCATCTCACAAGTCATCAGCTGGAGGAAAAATCTATTCCTGACTGCTAATATTCAACTAATTTTGCCTTGCAGTTGAAGTGGATAATGGTATTATAGGAAATTTATGTAAAATAATATATTGCTGAGTTACGGTATTCATTCCCATTCTGTGAAAAAGGTAACATACAAAGCATCTGGACGATGTCTTCAAAAAAATTGGAACTGAAGATAAAGCACTCTCTTGTACTTTGTGTATATCACTTAACTATATTAAGCTTATAAAGAGAATGGCAGAGCATGAATTAAATAAAGAATGTGTGAAGAAATTCATGGTACTTACTATTTCTTTTGTGATCACAAAAAACTCAAGTAACAGATACACAGTGTTTATAATATTTTACAGGTATCTAGAGAAGTGAAAATCTATGCAACAAGCAGATACCCTGCTGCATCCACAGCAAAGGTGCAGGAGGTCGGAGCAGGTGGGCTAATGCAGGGGCTGTGTGCTGTGATTCCCCAGGAGCACGCTGCCCACGCTGCCAGGTTATGGTGCCTGACCAATAACGATGGTCAGAGACGTGCAGAAGGATTCCTCTCACCCAGCCTCTGACTTGCACACCTGAGCTGTTTGCTTTGTGCTCCTTTTATAATCAACAGAAAGAAAAGGACACATTTAGTGCACAGTTCATCTTGTCCTAAAAGTGCTAGTTTTCCTCCACTGACTAAAAGAAAACTAAGGTGACCAAGAAAATTGAGTTAATCAGCTCAATCCTCTCCTTGCTATCTGAGCAAAGGATGGGGAACAGACAAATTTGTGAGCTCAGTAACATAAGGAACAATTGTCTTCTCAGAGAGTGGTTTGAGCTTAGGATGAGAAAATGATATTACCCAATGTCTATTTAAGAGATTCATACACAAAATAGTGGAAAAATGTATTCAGTTCCTGACTGACAGGTGAACGCAGCAGAAATGGCTCCTCAGCAATGTGCAGACACCCTTGTAAAAGCCTCCCCAGAGATGAAAGGATTTCAGGCTCCTGATTTACAGACTGGCTCGAGAAGTGGGTCAAGGCTGGGGCATCTGCCTGGGTCATTTAACTGGGTGACAGGGACAACACTCAGATGTGCCAATACCTTGAGCTGAGGATTGCACTCAAGTGGCTAAGCTCTCCCTCTCACTGCTTTATTTTTCTGATAAAAGGAAGTCTGATTTTAACAAAGCCTACTCTTTAAAAGTATCTAAGTTAATAACCATGAGGGATTTCAACCATGCAGACTCTGTTCTTGTTGTCTGAGCAACAAAACCCACCTGTAGCACACCATTTCTGGTTTAGCCAGACATGAACCAAAGAACAGAGCACAAACCTTTACCAAAAACTGTAAGGCAAAGTTCAACTAACTGCCTGACAATCAAAAAATCCAAACAATCCTCAGCACCTGGCAGTTAATTTTCCAGGACCATTGGGCATCACTCTTTCCCCTGTATCACCGGGCTACTTAGGAGAGGCAATAAATCATTTTTTCCTACATGCTATAACCCAGTATTTGTTAGACTTACAGTGTATGGTTGTCTAAAAATACCAGAAATAACAAAAATCTCTTATACTTTGGTAGAGCAAGAAATGGCCCTATACTGACCTATAACATTCCTGAGCCCTTATAAACAGGGTGAGAAGATGACTGCATTTGAACTGCTGGCTCAGGCAGCAGAGATGTCTAGGTCCCACGGAGAGCCCATTTACCATAAAGGCAGAGCAGGTGACAAAACTATGTGCTTTTGTTTATGCTGGCAGCATACTTTTACTTACAAGGACTTTCCTAAAAAGAAAGCCATTTTTGGATGGATAACCGAGGAGAAAACAATTGCAGGGGCACAAGAGGAAAGAGCTATCAACACAGTAGAAGCAAAAGCACATCATCATGGAGCAGCAGCTGCTAGAGCACAGAGCAAAGACAGAGACTAAAGGCCATCTCAGAGTAGAAAGAAAAACGGATGAAAGAAACTAGGAGCAAAAGATGTTCTACCAACTACCTCCCAAAGGATACAAATCTTTGGAAACACTGATATGGATGTGTTCAAAAGATCTCACCCATCTACGTCAAAAGCTGGAGGTGTGGAAGATTACTAAAAATGTGGAGGAGAGGAGTGCCAAATATTTGACTTATGGGTCCTACTGTCAGCTGCACTGCACCCACAGTGCTCAGACCAGCGACTCTGGTTGTGGTGGTTTTGACGAAGCCCAAAGTTTCCTTTCAAGCCTGACACAAAGCAAGAAGGTTAACACATGGATGTGATTCTGCCCCAGTTCCTGTACAGCAAGGCTTTCTCAGGAGCAGTTTACAGATGACAGAGAGAGGAGATTCCCCCCACTCCACATGGATACTACAAGCAGCATTAAGTAAACAAGCAATAATTTGATATATGCAGTTCTTGGGTATTAGATTCCACGCGACCTGCCAACTCCCTCTCTTTCCTACTGCCATCATGAGGGACAAAAAAACCCAGACCAAGACTAGGAAACTCAAGAACTAGAACACATTGTTTTATGCATAATTTTCAGTTTTTCTCACGGACAGACAGAGGAAGGATTGCTAACGCTAGTTCATAATTAAAACACCATCAGGAGGCACATCACAACAGCAAGTTATTGTAAGCCAGCACAGCCTGCCAAGGTGATTTCAACCTAAGGACCAGCTATGCAGATGACTTCATTAAAATAGGGGCTTTTTCAGTCTTCATGAGAGAAAAAACTGCTACAGCATATGTCTGTGGGATGACAGGAATTGTCCATCACTTCACTAAACAATGCCAGAGTGTTCCTGGACAGCCAAGATTCCCAGCACTACCAGGTGTGATTATGGAAGCAACTCACCAGATCCTCAGCCAGGATCATAGTAAACAGGACAGAGACTTGCAGGAACAAGAAATCTCTGCTTAAGGAGCTTTATGTTAAAAAACTTATATATAAGGGTATGAGATCAAGTTATCATCAAATATAATGGCAAATACATACTTGATTCATCTTTGCAGAGTCAGACAAGTAAAGGGATGAAGATTATGTATGACTACCTTTACTATTCCAATGCTGTTAATTTGCTTGAATTTTATCCAGTAAACTGTTGCTGTACTTGTGATCAGAATCACAAAGAAACACATTTTTATGGTAATGTGATACCATATTTCAAGTCTCAAACCATAAATACTATTTTGCTTAGGGTGCAAAATGGTTAATTTTCTGCACACGTTGTATGAGTAAATATTAAAAATTGCTGAGCCTCCAAAACATGATAAGTAGTTACTTGAAATCTTCAAGGAGGCAGCAAAAAATCCTAAGAGTGACTCCTTGTGTTACCAAATATTGTCTTATGTAAAATACTCAGGGTTGGTTGGAATCTAGCCCCTCTAAGAAGAGAGAAGTAAAACACCAGGAACTTATAAATACGGCTAAATGACTGCAGCTGCTACTGCTGACACAGTTACACTGGCATAAAAGACGTCTCTGCTGCATAGTTTGTTTTGATAAATTTGTAGAAATAAGCTCTATCAGTATAATCACTCTTACTCATGTTACTTCAATCCACTTCAGAGTTGCATCAATTTACTGGTATTGGTTACTAAACTAAACAGTCAGTACAAAACTTCTCTGTAGGTCAGCCACACATAGTCCAGTGACTCCAGTAAGTCCAGCAAAGGAGGGAATCTGGTCCAGAATTTTCCAAAAGCATTAACTAAACGCTGCACTTCAGTGTCACCTTTTATCAGGGTGTTTTGAATGCCTTCTAAGCATTTAACAGGGAGAACCTCCCAGTGTCTGTGAGGTAGGTTAGCAGTTCAAACCCCTTTGCATGTCAAGAAAATTAAATGTTTCCAGGAAAATAGCTTAAATGGTCACACAAAATACATGAAAAAAAGTCCTAGACAATTTCTGTCTCTTGGTCCTATGATGTGATCAAGCATGTGATCCTTCAGCCAAGCAGAAGATGAAGTAGGAGTTCAGACAACCACAGAACAATGTAGCAAAACTCAGCTAAATAAGTTTAATTTGAGAAAGGTATAGTCACGATAATAAAAAGAAAGGTTCAGTGGTTACTTAGCATTTGGGGCTATTTGTGCCAGAAAGTAAAATAGTTGATATTAAATACATATTTGCAACAAAATTGTTCAACTTGACATGCTGTGTCACCAGTATCAAAACTGATTTCTTGCCAACACATTCTTCCATTTAACTGTATGTAACCAATAGAAGCAGTGTAATTTCCCCGGTAGTAAGAAAGACTTTCTGTATTGTAAAAAAATACGATGCTTTGGCACCCAGTGGAAGACAGAATAGAGGTATATATACAGTCCACAGGACCCAAGTAGTAACAAAATATTCAAACTGTCACTGACATCCAGCTTCAGGCAAAATTAGGACTACCCCACTGCTGCACACGCATAAAGGCAGGAATCTTCTTCCCCAGATAGGCACAAAGAGACAGTGTGCTAGTAGTCTCAAGGGAGCACCACGACCGTGGACAAGCAGCTGAGAGGTTGGCTGGATGTTGGTGGCTGCCTGTGTTGGCTGTGCGTGGTGTGCAAAGCTGCCATATGTTGCATGGCCCAGCCAGGGTCTCAAGCTGCTTCTCCGCAGGAGGATTTCCATCTGTACCCCCGCCGCATGTGCTTCCACGCTGAGGAATTCCAAAAGGGCTGCCAAGATCCGTAAAAAGTAATATCCCCGCTCCCTTGTCAGTGCTGGCAAAAACAAGGTCTGTGTTCCTTCGACTGCGGGCTTTTTGGAGCAGGAATAGGAAACACAAGTGCTACCATTAATATTTGTCCTCAGAATGCTGAATCATGTAGAACCTGTAAGAAAAAAATGTTCATCTTCACAGTACTTGAGCATCCCTTCTCATTTCAGGTGGGTACCTGGCATCAGGGCTCTGCCAGGTTGGAAGGTACATGGTACTCTGTCTTCGGCAAAAATGAAAGAAATGATAGAAGAAAAATCAAAGCCACACGTTTAGCCATCTCAAATTAGATCGCAGTACTTGGGAGAGGATAAGTATCTCCTCCATCACTTTGTCCAGCTAGGCAGCAGAAGGTACTCCACCACTTTGTGTAGGTGTATCGCACTGCCTCTTCAGAAACCGATCAGGTATTAACTGCAGCAAAGCGTGGTAGAAAACTTGGCCAAACACTCTCCAGACAACCATTTCACCATTGGCAGCAGCTGCCATGCGAAGAGGTCCCCAGGGCTGCGGTCAGGCTGGAGCGCTACGTGCCTTGGTGGGACACAGCACACATGGACGCCGCCCATGGAAATGAAAAGCATTGCTCCCCAGCCCAAAGAGACGCTTTGGCCGGAGGAGAGGGATCGGGACTCCTCTCCGCACCACTGTGCCATGGCCAGCAAAGCCCCAACCACCGCTCAGCAGCAGGACTGGACACAAGCTCAGCCTCTACTACCACGCATCCTAAACTCATGTCACCAGGTGGACAGATTTAGTAAAGGACACGGTAACCTCGCCAGTCATTCTAATCCTTCTAGCCTGCTTGGCAGTCAGTAGTATTGTGCACCTCCAAAGACAAGGCCGTGCATAGATTTAAATAACATTGTGAGGCCAAATTTGTAAGGCAGGAAGGTACCAGCTCTACTTTGGGTAGAAAAACACTACAGCACTTGCTAAACCAAAGAGAAAAAAAGAGTTCCTGTTTTACACAGTGGGAAGAATGTGGTTATTACAGCTTGTTCATTACAGCAAAGTATAAGGCAGAAACAAGTACTTGGCTGTACGCAGAAGTGAGCATTTTGCACTTGATCGTGTCAGATGCTGAAAAGCAATTCAAGACTTCAAATAGATTTTACAACCAGTTTTGAAGATGGGATGACACTCTTCTGCTATCAATTGTGATATACTTGGAGAGCGTAAGGCGCTTCTTCGGGAAGCTGCTCTTACGTTTCTCTTGTACAAAGCACGTGCAAGAGCAGCCAGCAAACCCCGTCAGCTCTAGCAAACCCTTCCCTCTCTCCCCCCGGACACGCATGCAGCAGATCCCTCTTAGATCCCCTGGATAATTGTTCTGCAAACCTCCCCTCAGCTCTCTCTGACACCCACCTGGCAAAACCTGCGGACATCCATGCAGCACAGCCCCCCTTTAGGTCTCCCCAGGACACCCATGCAGCAAACCCCCTTATCTCCCCAGCACATGCATGCAGCAACCCCCCCCTCCCCAGCTCACCGGGAAATCCCTGCAGCAAAGCCCCTTGGCTCCACCGAACACCACCCAGCAAACCCTTCCCTAGCTCCCCGGGACGTCTATGCAGCAGCGCTCCTTACCTACCCCGGACAGCCAGGCAGCAGCCTCCCTTCGCTCCCGGGACAGCTGAGCAGCAACCCCCGTTAGGTCCCGGGGTTTATCCACCCGGCAGAGCCCCCCTGAGCTCCGGCCGGGCACCGCCGCGCCCCCCGCTCCCCGGGCCACCGGGGCAGCGAGCCCTTCCCGCGGACAGCCCCAGCCCCAGCTCCCCCGGCAGCTCCCCCCGGCCCCGATCTCGACGGCGGCGTGCCGCCCAGCCCGCTGCCCTGGCGGCGGCGGCGCGGGGCCCGGGGCGGCGGGGCCGGGGGTTTGTCCGGGGGGGACGCGCTGACCCGCGGAAGGGGGGGGCTCCAGGACGGGGGCGGGGGCCGAGGGGCGCTTTCTCGCGGGGTCTCCCGGGGTCGGCCTCACCTTCTTGCTGTCGGCGGCGGCGAAGACCCTGCTCTCGCCGCTCACCGAGGACGAGCGGCCCGGCCCGAGGTGCTCCTGTTGCGGGGACATCACGTCCATGCAGCCCCGCGCCGCCGCCCTCCCGCCGCGGGGACACCCGCGCCGCCGCCGCCGCCGCCGCCGCCGCCGCCGCCGCCCGCACCATGGACAGGGCGCGCCGCGCCGCGCCACGCCCCCGGGCCACGCCCCCGTCCGCGGGACACGCCCCTGGCGAGACCACGCCCCTCCCCCCGCAGCTTCGCGCCCCGTTCTGCGGAGAAGGGGCATGGAAGCAGGCGGGGGAGGAAGGCGGCGCGCATGCGCCGCCGCCGGGAGTCGGGGGAGGGTGGGGGGCGTGCGCTCGTGCCGGGGAGGGGGCGCGCGCCCTCCCCCTGCGCCTGCGCGCTCTGCAGAGGCGGGGGCCGCGCGCGCCGGGACCCACGGGGGCGCGGGGGGACGCGGTGGCGGCGGGGAGCTGCTGGGGCCCACGGCCGCCGCGCGGTCCCGGGAGTGGGGAGGGTGGTGCGGGGTCCCAGGGCTGGGGTGGGTGTTGTCACTGCCCCAGAATTATCCTCGCCCAGCACCTCCCTCCGGAAGGCGGGTCAAGGCAAGACGTGGTCTTCTCCAGAGCCCCTCCTGAGGGGTGGTGCGCGTTCGAAGAGCAGGCAGCGGGTTGGGTGCAGGTACAGGTGCAGGGGTCCCTGGAGCGAGGGAGGGGCGGCCATGGCAGCGCAAGCTCCAGGTGTGCTGAGGCAGCCCAGGGGAGGCTGAGGGGATGCCATTGTGCTCCATAAAGCCGTGAACACGAAGGAGGAGGAACCGCTTGTTAAGCTCATGGATGCCGCTGGCTCACGAGCAAATGGGTGTAAGTAGGCCATAACTAAATCTCGGCTGGAGAAGGGAAGAAGGCGTACTGATGGTAAGAAGAGGAGGTTGTGGAGGAGCGAGCCCCGCCAGCCAGGAGCAAAAAGGCGTAGTATTTCTGTGAGCGGTGGTGGTTTGATATGGCTGTTGTGTTTGTATGTTACCATATACCCTCATTAAATATGGTGTCTTCAATAGCAAGGGGCTACTCCTGATCACCCAGGAGGTTCTTTCTAATCCTGTGTTTCTACACTTTGGGAGGGGTATTTTTATCTCCAGCCTTTCCAGCCGTCACAGGCTCTACATGCATTTTCTCCCATGTTGATCACAAAAAAAGCAGAAAAAGATCCTGCCATCTCATGTGCAGCTTTCCATACCTACCACTTTCCTTCTGCGAGAAGAGTTTTTACCTCCCTGTGATGAACTGGATTGGGAATTGATCCAGCTTTAACAAGGTTACTTTTCATCTGGAGAACCCAGGCTGGTTCTCCTCCTGGAAGCAGAAATGTATGTGCCACTTCCATAACTTGGTGGCAGCTGCTTTTGCCATATACAACTGAAATAGCAATAAATGGTGAATTTGGTTCCATGTTTTGTAGCCACCTGGATAGGTTATTTAGGCCCAGCGTGTCCATGTGATAGTGCTTCAGTGATCTCTTTGTTGAGATTGATGTGGGCGCCTGCCCTCTCCTTGCACCCTCATTTCTGCCAGTCAGTGAAATCATGTAAGTGTAAGTAAAGGAAAGATGAAATATTAAAGCCTGGGATGCAGTATGAGTGCTTCTGCTTCCTCAGGCAGAAGCACTGGGGTTTTCTGGATCCAACTGTTAACTTTTCCTCCCTACCCTATGCCTAACCGATAAAAAAAAAAGCCATAGACATCTATGACCACTGGGAGATAGCTCTTGGGCAACATCACGCCTGTGTGTCTGGTCACAGAAAGCCCACCAGGCTGCCCCTAATGTCTTTGGGAAAGAGAAATGGGTGGTCAGGGCAGAGGTTTGTATGCATTATGTATGTTAACGTGTCATGGGTTGCATCATTTCCTCTTCATTGAATTTCTAAGGTCTTACAGCTGAAGTGTAAAAACCTTGAAATGATGCATTCTTGGTATCTGCACTAATTTACAGAGAGATAGATGGCCATACATCACTAAGGCAAATCAGCGTATAAAAAACCTTTTGAATTTTTAAAGCATGAGTCTCTGAAAATCATTATGTCAGCTAATTTTTGTGCCTCTGCACCTTGGTGCAAGTTACACGTCACTCTGGGTGGCACGCACCTGCCCCATGTGCCATGCAGACCTTGTCCTGGTGCTCTTGCAGGTTCTCCCATCCCTCCGCTCCCGTCCTTTTGGTTGTGTCCCTGTTTCCCCTCACTCCACCACGGTGCTGGTCCTGCGGGGGGTTAGCAGCAAGTGGAGAAAAAGTAGAGTCCTAGGCTTCCCCTGGCACGGCGCCCACGTCTATAAAATCGGGAGGCGAGTCTCTGATTACTACTGCGCAGCACCCGACCCAGTGGGATGCCATCCCCAGGCAGGTCTCTGAGCTTCTGTCAGAGGGCTAAGAAAAGATCTATCAGGGTAGAAAGGAAACGATACAAAATGTCTATTCAAAGCCTGGAATATATTTAGCAAGTTGGCAACTTCCTCCCCAGAAACATTTGCAAGTGATGATATTCTTGGTGACATTTTGGAAATGAGGCTGTAAGTATATGTTTATTTTGCAAAGGAAATGTTACATAAGCTTTCCGAAATGCTTGCACATGCTTAGAGGTGTTCTTTTATCTGCTACCATGAGCACATTTCTCTTCATTGAATACTGACTCTTTCAGTTACTGACTGAGATAAATAGATTAAAATCTTGCCATTTGGTGAGCAAGGTCAGAGAAGCTTTCTTCTCCGCACAGCATAAATATGTTTGCATATGCAAACATACAGCCATCAAGTTTCTGTTAGCTGCAGTACTTCCCTGGTGCTAACTTTCCCATACCTTTCCTTAACCTGCTCTGCCAGAAAAGCGGACGGGAAGTTTAGCGCTGGAGATGTGAGCTGGCAGGAGTGACTTGGAGGGAGCAGGGCTTTACAAGGCTCACTTCCCCTCGCTGCGGCACGAATGACGGAGGCATGGAGGGAGCACGCAGGGTACAGCAGCAATGTACAGGCAGCCTGGAGCACCCTGCCTGTAAAAAGACCTCTGGTGTGGCGCTGGCAGTGAGCGGGTCCTGCGCCTTACAATGATTAATCTCAAAGGGTAAAAATAAATAAACAAACCCACTAAGAACTGCCAAAAATGGGAAACAGGAAAAATAGGTTTTCCCAAAGGACTGTTCGGAGCTTAACTGGCGGTTTCTTTCTGGCAGATCAGGACTTTGTTTATTGATTTTAGTTTGGATTTTGATACACCCTTGAGAATTGGTGGTGTGATGGAGGCTGGGGACAGGATGCGATTGCAGCCTGTGCAGCATCCCCAGTGCTGCCTCTGCCCAACTGTTAGCCTGCCTCTGCACAGAGATTCCAAATGGGTAAACCACTGGCTCTCCCTCACTGCCTTTTCCAGGGGTGCAGAAGCTCCCGCATGGGCTGGTGCAGAGCCAGACACAGGGACGGGGCTGCTGCTGCCAAAATCAGCCCGGTCCCTGCCACCCCACGGTGCGGAGCAGGCACGCTCTGACATCGGCCAGGCCACAGGGCGCCTGCTGGGTGCTTCCTCTCGTGACACCAATGCTATCTGGGTTTTGACATCAGCCTGGCTATTTCTGACCTGTGTCGGTCTGAACTGAAAAGCCGAGGTATATGATTGCACCAAACTATCCTTAAAGTGCACCAACTATTATCACCACCAGCTACAATCCTGCTTGAGTCTTGCCTTAAAAAAAGACATACAAGGCTCAGAAAATAACATGCACGTTCATAGAAAGATTTTATTTCTGTTGCCTTGGCCACAGTGTTGTGCGAAGAAAAATACCGGGGAGACAGAGGGGGGATTGGGACAAAGAAATATATGGGTGTTGTAGGAAAATCACGTTTGTGCACAAGACAGAGGAGAATTATTCATGGGCAAACCCATCCAGATGGAAATATGACCCCTGTAAATCTGCCACATTAGGGAAACCCACAGTGAACTGTTAGCAAATGCTAGATACACAGGCTGCAGCTACCTCCAGTTTTTATGAGCTTTCCAACCACATTAGCACTAGCAGACATTCCCTTCCAAGAAAATCATGATATCCAAGGAACTATGTGAGGCTAGAAATGAGTGAGCTGTACTTAACTTGCACTGAATAAATAAACGTGATTCTACCAAATCTGCCCCCAAAGGGTATATTTGCCTGAACACTAATTTTATAAACCTTGCAAGTGCCTCATGCAATTAAAGCCATGCAGTAGATCCGAATTGGAAACTCCAGAGGCAGTTGTATTTCAATGAGATCTGATGCAATGACTTTCTGTTTTAATATCCCAATACCTAGAATCTCATGCTGCTCATGCATTCTGAGCAGCTAAAAATAGGGCCATATCTTGGACAGACTGGAGCTACTCAGATGGAGAAAAGCTGAGCTGAAAGGAAAGGTTGGAGAAGGAGAGCAGGATGGATGGAATGGATGCTGGAACTCAGCACAGGAGCTCTAATGGCCAGGCATTTACCCTACAGTGTGAATCCTTCATTGCTCATCTTCACAGTATTTGCTGCTGGTCCTTGCCAAAAAGGTTGTGGTAAGCTGAGAGCATCCTCCATCCTCTGTGGTCCCAGAGGGTCTGGGCAGAAGAAAGCCCAGGTACCAAGCCCTACCCTTCTGTTTTGGTAGCAGCTTGCTAATAAAATTGTTAAATGCTGAGCAGTTGCTAAGTGGAATTCACGAACGTCCTGGGATTCAGGCCACAGCAATTATTAATGCTTTGTGCAGATAGGTTCACGTTAACAGGAAATACCCCATTCTGTCCTTTCCCATGCTCTAAAGTTTGCAGGGCCTTTTGTGCCAGATGCTCTGCTTCAGAGACTCCATAAATGCTGAGAAAGACCTCACTTGGGTAGTTCTGCCAAAGCTTGTAAAATAAACAAAGGTCTACCCAACTCTCTCTATCCTAGAAATACAGGGTGGCCCCATGTGAGTGTGGAGTCCAAGTTTGCAGCATGTGGCATGTTTCCAGCAGCAGGGACAAGTGTGCACTTTGAATGGGGACCCCAGCTGACAACTCTGCTGTAGAAATGGGGACAGTGCAAGTACTGGGAGAGTCTGAGCCTTGGGTTCTCCACATGATATCACCGCTATGGCCAGCTACAGCCATCCTCCCACGGCCATACCTGCTGCCCAAATAGGAAGGAAGACTTTCACAACCCAGCCTTACAGAGGAACCTACCAACAATCCTACCAATTCTTAATATCTCTTTCAACCTTATTACACATGCCGTGTGAAATTCAGTTCAGCGCATCAAAGGGAAGTTTGCCTTTGAAGGGCTGCATGCTTCCTGCATGCAAACGTTGCTCTGATTTAATTAAGCTTGATTTTATAATCAGTGTAGTTAAACCAGTACAATGCTTGTGAGCAAATATGGCTGGCATAAGCAGCTCAATGTGCATATGGCCTGATATCAACACTGCCCATAAGCATGTGACATTTGAATTTTCCTACCATTCACGTTTTCCCTGTTTTTCCTGTATCTTACTTCTGATTTTTATGCATTATTTCTTTTGTTCACGTTAATACACTCGTAAGATGATTGTTTATTTTTGGTTTCTCGGTGCTGAAGATTTTCTTACTGTCATTGTCCGGAGTTCAACCTTTCAATTGCAAATTGCGAGGCAAAGTTAAAAGTCGGTAACGTGATATTCATCCATGAGGGACCTCACATGGGAGCTAAGTATTAGACATGAAAGGGTAGCATTTCATTTAAGATAAGGCCTAATCTCTTCCCTTTGTGAGCAATATTTCTGAACTAAATCTAAGCACTTGTGCCTGGAGCCGTTTAACTTTGCTCTCAGCTGGGTGGGTAGTGATGGAAATACACAGAACTGAATCTGCAGCATAATCCTGAGTACAAAATGCAGGTGCCATTAAGAGAAGGGAGGTTGACTTTCGGAAACATCTACTAAGGGTACAGATATGTGCAGGACGCACATTTCTTCAGTACAAGCTTGAGCTTTCTTGGATCTCGCCGTACCCATCACACTACTTGACTCCTAGAAAACTCACAGTCCACAGCACTCACAGTGATGCTCAGCATCGGGGTTGGTTTCTATTTATCAACATAATCTTGAGAAAAGATGACCTATTACCTAAAATTTGATGAGGGGGTGTTTTCAGATGCTTGCCCCAAAATTATGTTTGAGAAGCATGTTTATCAGCATACAGATCATAAATAACCTGTACTATTTTTTGTGTTATAGCCAGGTGTTGCTGACAGACTCCCTGGAGCTCCACAAAGCATTGGCCATGTAGACAGCGAAATTCCCATTTCAGTGGGTTGAGGCACAGAGTGATAAATGAGGTAACATGAGTCAGGTTGGCATATATGTGCCCGGTGAGAATTTTACATTCATAACAGGAACGTTTATAGTAACTAGAATGGGAAATTATTGGGGTTGCATTAAGAATAGAGCATCTTTGTTTTATGGCTGATAGGACTTATATTTATTGCAAGCAGAAAGTGGACTGTTGACATTGGCTCTTTAGGAAACATGAAGGAAGCTCCCATGAATAGGGTACCCTTTCAAGTGTAACATGCACTCATCCATAAAAGTTATCACATTATCATCCTTGCTCTGGATTCATTTCAGGCTTTGCTTTCCCTCTCTCTCTAATTCACAACCTAGACAGTTTTTACTGTGCGTGTGTTTAAGAACCCAGAGGGCCATATTTTTTGTCAGTTTGTGTTTTTAACATACTGATGGATTCTATTGTACTTCTGATGCGTCCCTGGATTTACTATTTTCCATTCACCATAGAGAACTCCCTTTTCCTAATAGTTTGTGGGACTGTCAAGCTGTGAATGGCAGACATAAAAAAAATGATGGGCAAGATTTTTAGTTGTCCTTTCATTAACACGCTGCAAGATTTTTCACTGCAAGAGTGGGATGCTTTCAAAACTGACTCAGATGAATAAAAAATGAGCTAGACATCCTCCTGCTGACTGGGGATCTGAGAGGAAATGGCTCTGTTTTTCTTGTACGCAGTGTTGAATTACTCAATATAACCTGATGTACGTATCTTCAGCTTCTGTAAGCCAAGGTGGGAGCCCAAACTTCACTGCACTCCATCAAGCGAGGACTTGGCTCTCCTGCCTGTCTCAGCCTCTAACCACACTGCTAGCGGTTTACAGATTAAATGGTCTGTTATACGAGTGTGGTGGGTTGACCCTGGCTGGATGCCGGGTGCCCACCAAAGCCGTTCTATCACTCCTTTCCTCAGCTGGACAGGGGAGAGAAAATGTAACGAAAGGCTCGTGGGTCGAGATAAGGACAGGGAGAGATCACTCGCCAATTACTGTCACAGGCAAAATGGACTCGACTTGGGGAAAATTAATTTAATTTATTGCCAATCAAACCAGAGTAGGGTAATGAGAAATAAAACCAAATCTTAAAACACCTTTCCCCCAACCCTCCCTTCTCCCCGGGCACAACTTCAGTCCCGATTTTCTCGACCTCTTCCCCCTCACTGGCACAGGGGGATGGGGAATGGGGGTTGTGGTCAGTTCATCACACGTTGTCTCTGCTGCTTCATCCTCCTCACCCTCTTCCCCTGCTCCAGCATGGGGTCCCTCCCATGGGAGACAGTCCTCCATGAAATTCTCTGGTGTGGGTCCTTCCCACGGGCTGCAGTTCTTCATGAACTGCTCCAGCATGGGTCCCTTCCACGGGGTGCAGTCCTTCAGGAACAGCGTGGGCTTTTCCATGGACTCACGGCCATCTTTGGGGGCATCCATCTGCCCCGGCGTGGGGTCCTCCCCGGGCTGCAGGTGGAGATCTGCTCCACCGTGGACCTCCCTGGGCTGCAGGGGGACAGCCTGCCTCACCATGGTCTTCACCACGGGCTGCAGGGGAATCTCTGCTCCGGCGCCTGGAGCATCTCCTCCCCCTCCTTCTGCACTGACCTGGGGGTCTGCAGGGCTGTTTCTCCTACATGTTCTCACTCCTCTCTCCGGCTGAAGTTGCCCAGTTGCACAGTTTTTCCCCCGCCTTCTTAAATCTGTTCTCCCAGAGGTGCTACCAGCATCGCTGATGGGCTCAGCCTTCGCCAGCGGCGGGTCCGTCTTGGCTGGACATAGGGGAAGCTTCTAGCAGCTTCTCACAGAAGCCGCCCCTGTAGTCCCCCGCTACCAAAACTTTGCCGTGCAAACCCAATACAGCAAGGGCTGAAATTCCTGGGTCTTCTGGCTGATGTGGACAATGAGGACTGTCGACCTCCAAATGGAGTTTGGCTTTTGCTGCAATGCAAGAGGGTTTAATTGCCAGAAAGGGGTGGCCAGCGGGAGCAGGGCAGAGGAGTGCCCCAAGTCCCTGGTAGGCTCCCATCGCAGCCCCTCTGCCTCTCAAGTGCTACTTCCAGCATTGTAACATTTTAAGGGAAAAAGCGATTGTTTCGGAGTGTATCCAAGCTGTTCCTGACTCCAACATGGTAATGGTAAGAAGCAGATTTTGGAAGGACCTCAGAAGATCACCTAACCTCGTCATCAAACAGCTTTACCTAGGTCTTTCCTGAAGGCCTCCTGGATAACTTGTTCTAAGAAATAAGCAGTGATGGGGCTGTGCAGCCTCCCTTGTGAGCCTGTCTCTGCATTGTCCCCACAATTGAGAACTATCTTCCCTGATGCCAGACTGAAACCACCTCTTCCTCAGTTAAGCCTATGACAACTTGTCCTAAGCCCAGGGGATATGAAAAGAGTTTATTCTTTCCTCCTTAGAGCTATCTTCTACATATTTGGACACTATGTCCCCACAATCCTCTTTTCTAGACTAAACAATACCAAATCCTTCAGCTTTTCCTTGCAGTTGATGATTCCTGGTGCTCCGACCAATCTTGTTCCCTGAATTCTTTCCATTTGGTACATTTCCTTTCTAAATCATCATTTCCAAAGCAGGATATGTTTTGTTTGTAAGGACGACATGCACATGTTTCTCTTCCTTTCACACCCCACCTCTGAAACAAATGTTTCTTTGCTTTTTTTATTAACTGAAGAAAGGTGTAGCTGTGGGGAGGGGTACGGGGAGGTTGGCAGTCCATCCTTAATATTTTACAAAAACATTTGTTATTCCCCATGATGCAGAAAGCCATTTAGCAAGGAAAAATGTATTAGTTTCACATTTCCTAAGTGTCATTATAACTGTTGAAGCCAGAAAATATACGTAAAGCTATTAAAATATTTGGATAGTGTAAGTTTAGATAAGATTCCAGCAGATATTCCTATCATGCTTATTTCTCAATATGAAAGCTGTGACCCAGCATTTCTGCTGAATCAGCAGGATACCGGCCCTGGTTATCAAGCAAAGCTAAATGGTTATTGCTTTTAAATTAGCAGAAAGGTGATCACTACCAAAGTGCATACATTTGGATGGAAACCTAAGCCGTAGGGTAATTGTGAGCTTGAATTATTTTAGGATTCAAGCTTGAGAAAAAAAAGGGGTTGTTACTGTAATAACTCCCAGACCCTTCAAAACAAAAACTGGTTTGTAAACTTTGTTAAAAATTAAACTTTTTTATATCACAAAGTAGGGAAAAAATAATCTGAAAAAAAGGTTAACCTATTTTGGAAAAAAAAATTCCTTCAGGATGCTGGAAGAATGAAAAAGTTCATTGCTGTGAATGCACAGGATTTTGGGCAGAGGAGTAGCAGGAGAGGACCTGAATGGGTGGGAAGGAGATGTGGGAGCAGAGGAGCCACGGAGCTGGCAGCCACGGAGCTGCGGAGTCAAGAAATGCCACGTGCAGCAAGAGCGGACAAGGAGGTGTCAGAGCCCCAGGCAGCATTGGCTTTGCTGGGTTGCTCTCATGGAGATCACTGCGGGCACACAGCGGGTCAGCAACCTGGATGGGGAGGACGGGATACCTCTGGACTGCTTTGCCTGGCCCCCACTGCGAGCAGGGAGCAGCGTCAGCTTGGCAAAGGAACAACTGGATCTTCCCTCAACCTAAAAATAGCGACATAAATATTGTGTATGCATTAATTATAACTATTACAAGGGTAGAGTGTGGAAAAAACCCTGATTAATGTGAGGCATGTTCAAGTGACTTCACTGAAAGCCATGCTTTTTTATTAAAGGAACATGACTTTTTTTTTTCCCAGATGCTTTTAAATATTGCACTTAGACGATCTAGTTCTCGGGGGGGCTTTCCCTCCAGAAGACCCTCAGGCATGGGGTTGGATAGCTGGTCACGATAAAATACAGCATCAGGAATATAGCATTACCACACATTGCAATACTTTGCACACAACTTGAATACAAGAACAACTTACAATTATTTTAATGTAATTGGGATATAAGCTAATGGCAGGCCTGAGGAGAAATAAAACATGTAGCATAGATAATCACAATTAGATGCCCTGGGGACCATCTTCTTGGGACAACATTTGGCTGTAGGGATGTGTACTTGGCCACAAAAATAAAAAAAAAAAACCAGGCTAAAATTAGTGTCAGGAAGAGCACTGTGCATTTATTAAAAAGAAACCTGAAATAGTAATCACAGGACTATCATGTTGATTCTGCTGCTGTTCAAGGTTCACAGCTTAATTCAGCAGTAAAGAGGCTTGCTGTTGGCTCAAAGACTTACAGGTCAGTGGAAACTGTTGATCCTGAGAGGCCTGTCAAGAAAAATGAGTGAATTATGGGTTTTGGCCAAGTCATGTGCTTACCAGGTCAGTTTTGGTAACCAAGGCAGCAAAAAATCCATTTCAATGAACTGAAATTAAAATGCATATAAATGTACAGTCTAGGTTTTGCAGGATTTTTAATGCTTTGCATTATGACAGAATGGCACATATTTTTATGTCCTCAGAACAATTCTGCTGGTTTCAAAAGGTTGAGCTGATGCTGATGTCACATTATCCATTTATTCTACAATATATTCTGGCCTTGCCCTTTGTTTAATGCTTTGCAATGGTATTTAGATGCCATAATTTTACAGTTACCTCACTGGATCGATGAGGAAAAGTAGAAAGCTGCCGGGGGAGGGTTATTTCAGAGACAAAGTCATCAGCAGCCCAGGCCTTTCCTAGCTTACCTTTCCTTCTCCTCCACCTGAATGCAAATCCATTAAAAATGGTCCAGGAAACGTCCACCTCTGCATTCACACACAAGATGCTGGTAAATCGTACTTCTTTAACCGGGGTTTATAATCTGATGTTAATGAAGACTCTAGGGTAGCACTGTGTTTGAGAAGGAGCTGGCGCCAGGAAGGAGGTTGATGTATGGTCACATACCTCCAGTGTTATCAGTGGAAACCCTCTGAATTACATCAGCGCAAGAGCTTTCCCGTTCTCTTTGGTTCAAAAGTTTCTATTGGCAGGATAATAAAAATCCCCCATCGCATCTCGTGAATAGTTTACACTGCAAATTCCAGAGCCCTGGCTGCTCCGCCGCACGGGTCCCAAAACACAGCAGCCGTGCTGCTTCCCATCTGCTGCCAGGCCCTTTCGACCACTCCAGCAGCATGAAAGGCTCCTTACCTCACATGAAAGATGCCTTTCATTTAAGACCCCTTTCCAGCGCTGGGTGAATGGGAGGAGACCGGAGTGCAGATGCAAAGCTGTGCTGCAGCCTTGCAGGCCTTTGCGGGGAAATTTGGTGGGTGGTTGGCTAGGTGATGTGGTGTTTTGCAGGGCACAGGAGCTGCTCCTGTGCCTCGTAAGTCTTGACCTGAAGGATTAATGTCAGCTCTCTAAGTTGTAACATAAAAGCCCATCTCTTAAACTCCAGCTCCTCACGCCGCCCAGCAGATCAAGGTCACTTGCAGACTCATTAACCTGATGAATAACCAAGATATGCCAGAATATTGCAGCCCCCACCTGTCTGCCCCCCCTTTCAAGCCCTCTGAAAACAGAGAGCTGCTGGTGCTGTCACCCCCCCAGCCACCCCGTCCACCCCACGATACCAGCATGCCCCATCCCCATCTCCCCTTGCGTCCATCCCCTCTGATCTGGGGAGGCCACCCTGCATTTCGGAGCAGTCGCTGCTCGCTGTAGACAGAACCGCGCTCAGTGAGGGGTACGAGTATTTTCAGCTGTGCCTTCATCTGCTGCCTAACCCAACCCAAAAAGGTATTTCTTTAACCTCCCTGTCTTAGAGACTGCGAGAACGAAGGTGAGCTTGACTTGCCAGCCTTGCTTTTTTGCTTAATTGGCGTACATGGATTGATGTGTAATTGGCACATGAGCGTTAGCTAATGAATTATGTGCATGGCAATGGGGATAACAATGATTCACTCTTCCAGAGAGTTGCACCAAAAGGCTAACAATCAGAGCAGGCTGGTTACTGAAAGCTTCTTTTACTCAGGGCTTGGAACACTATAAAGTATGGCGGTAAAATAAATACTATGTTAGGGAATAATAGTGTCCTGCTGCTAAATTAATACCTAAATGACATCGTGGAAGGATTTCCATTATAAATCTGATTTTCTTTCTGGCCTATATATTGATTGATGTGGAGTGGGTATCATTTTGTCTGCTAGTTGTTGCTGTTGCCAAGTGGGAATGATCGCAACCAGGAGCTTTCTTGGCTGAAATGCCACTCAGCTCCCTGCATAAAGTATTGTAAATTTACAGATTGCAGACTGTAGCATTATATCAGCCATGGTGTGCATTATTCATATTGACCAGTAAAGTTGCAATGTTCATTTCTGAGTGGTACCAAAGAGTTATTGGAGTAAAAGCTCATATTCTCACAATACTGTACAAAATTTGACAGGACAGTCATAAATATAAAACGAAAAATGAAGTGCAGCTCAGTAGAATAATTGTGGCTGATACAAAGTCACTGGTGTCTTAGCTGCTCTGCATGAGGGATGACAGGGATGGTTGTATCCAAAAACCTCTGAGAAATTTGCTTTTGCTTGATTTCAGCGTTGAAGTTTTCTTTCCACATAATCACTTCTTCCTCTTTGCTTTCTATGGTTACCTACAGCAAGGAATATTTTCCCAGGCATAAAAAAATGTATTTTCCCTTGTTTCACCCCAATTTATTGTTTGTTCATCTTTCTGAATAGCTGCTAGCATTAGTCATTTGTTCTCAGTGGTGCTCACGTCCTGGCTGTGCCTGGAGGACTTTGAGGATAGCTGGCAGCAGAAAGCAGGCTGCAGGCCAGATACTTCGTTCTGGGCAGTATATTACCCCGCTCTGCAGGTTGGCTACCCCCGGTCTTGGCTGTTAGACCCAGTTTTTCTGTAAGAATGAATCAAGGGCCAGTCACTCTGGTCCCTCATGAGGCTTCTCAACTAGATGTTTTGTTATCCTTCATAGCACTGTGTTTGTAACTCTCCAGCCAGTTTTCAATCCATGTGACAATGTTCATTTCCAGGCCAGTTTTGATTATTATTCTTTGGTGTGAAATACCCTATCATTTGCTTTACTAAAATCCCAGAATATTTCCTTTACGTCATTGCCTTTGTCCAGTAATGGTAAAACTCCATCATAAAATGTAATCAAGAGTGTCTGGCAAGATCTTTTATTTAGAAACATATGTGGCTTATCACACATAATTCCACTGCCCTCTTGAAGTTTCATGATTATATTTTCAATCTTAATGTTATATTAATGTGGAGGGAAGGGGGGGACACACACATTTGTTTCATACCTGACCCATCATTTTTTATGCATTTACACGTCCTATAATGCAGAGCACATATGCAAGGGAGCTATGTTATTTTTCCATGTGGTTTAGGCTGTTTGTTTATTTTATCATTAATTCTCAGTGAGAAGGTCATCCTTTCCCCCAGATGTTTATTACTTTCGCAAACCAAAAAAGATTTCTCTCATAACTTGCATCGCAGATCTAATACTTCTAAAATGCACGAGTGATGCCAATGCAATAATGGTTTCAAGAGCTTTCTATATGCAGAGCTGTGGTTTACCACCACACCACAGCTTACCACAATTTAGCAGAGAGCCACAGCTTTTAATCAGTAAACCAAGTCTTGACCAATTTGAAAACACAATGCTTCGGGGGGGGGCAAGATTTGGGAGAGATTTGCTGCACTGGTTTCTTTCAGCTTTTCTATTTACTTCAATTTTTTAAATTATTATTGCAGATTCCCAGCAAGGAGAAAAAGGGTGACTCAGGAAACATTTGGATGTTGGCAAATTGGAAAAGACTAGTCCAAATTTGTCAATTATATTTTCAACCTTAACCTTTATACCCCTCCGATCCTTTTTAGGTATATATACATTTCTGAAAATGCAGAGTGCATAAGCATGGAGGTTTCTGAGGTTTAAATATATTATCTCCACTCAAGAATTTTCCCTCTGCAAAGTTTTTGATCACTTTGGGTGTACTCAGCTACTTCTGCATAGTTTACTACTGACTGCAAGGAGAGCAGACTTGGAAAAAAAACCTGATGTATATATAATAGAGAACTGACAAGGACAAGTAAATACATTATAGTTTCATATATACATGAGCCGGGGGTAGGGGTGTGCATGTATATATGTATGCATGTATATATGTATACATATTTTGCCCTTGGAAATCTTGCGAGCATGTTTGATTGAGGAAATGAAAGATGTATATTCAGTATATAATGTAAAAATCAACTGGTTTTTTGGAAGGGGGCGGCTCATATTTCTGATATGTCTGAAGTTTAATTTCTTCAAATAGAATCTCTATTTTTGCCTTGATAACATAAAAACACTAGTGGGACTTGCTAGAGAGATTTATTTTACTAGCTGAAAGCTGAGTAGGCATCTCTGAGCAGCTGGTGGTAAGGACAGGAGATAGGTTGAATTAAATCACCATAATGAACAGGGTTTGATTTAAGATGAAAGAAATTTTTTTAATGACATCAAATTCCACTTGTCACTTTTTCATCGGCAGAGACAAGCTGTAACTACTTTATATTGAGCAAGATGTAAATTTTTTGATCTGGTACTATAATAGCCAAGATGTCAGAGATAATGTTGCTTGATTTAGAGTTTGTGGCATCCACTTGACAAGGAGAGGCAAGAGCCATGCTGTAGAGCACTGCAGCAATAATCGCACCAAACATCGGGACAGAAACAGTTTGTTTCTTTTCCTCATTGTGGGATTTTCACTACACACAAGTCCATGCTAAACCAGTATTTTACGTCAGTTGTCCTGTGGGCAAGGACAGCAGCTGTCTGCAATTCAGCATTTTTGTAGGTTTGGCCCAGAAATATTTTCAACTGAGTCTGCTGCACTTGCAGAGAGGCTGAATGTCACACTGATCGTCATCCCACGTGCCTGGACGGGCAGACTTTGGGCTTCGCTGAGACATGCAGTGAGTCACCTGTGAGAGGGTTGCGACTTTTCAATACCTCAAGGATGGGGAATTCGGATCCTGTCTCTAAATTGTTATCCTCTGGAAAACTGCTGAGTCAGCACTAAATTACCTCAAAACTGTTTTCTGTTCTGAAATCATAACACTCAGATAAATGAGTTCAGCTCACAGCAGTAGAACAGGAAACAGTGGTACCCAGCTGAAAATGAAGGGGTGATGTCCAGGGCAGGGGAAGTGCTGGGGACAATCAGGCTCCAGTCTGAGGGAAGTCTGTCTTGCTAAGCCCATTATTAAAAACAAAAAAAACCAGCCCAAGCAGGTCAAGGTTTAAAATGTTTTGGATTCTGAAGATCACTTCAGTTAACAAACTTACTAAAAACCAGTTTAATTCATAAAATTCAGCTGTGTAGGTAGAAGTTGCAAAAATCCATGCACCTTCTGATGGCTTGTCTTGCCTAATCTTCACAAAGAGCCAAAACATCAACTATTCTGGTAAATTATCTCAAAAGTGGTGCAATAGACAGAAGTCTCAATTGTTGTTTGCACCCTTCCCAGCAACGCTGCTGTTGCCACCCCTGGAGACCTGCAGGAACAGCCTGGACAAGAGATGCTGGAGGTCAGCCCCTTCCCATCTTAGTGACAGCTGTTGGGGGAAATAATCTCACAAGGTAACAACCAAAACATCTTTCTATAAAACTGGTATTCTAGAAACTTGCTTTTATTAGACAAGACTATGTCTCAAACAAAAAAGTAAATTCAGCCCCCTTCCACAAGCTTTCTGCTGCATAAACTGGTTTTGGAGAAGGTGATTATTATTGACTGTCTAGCTGCTTATGCAAAAATGAAGAATTTTGACAGTGGGGCCTAATTTTGGGGGAGGATTTCTTTCCTGTGTGTTGAAATTGTGAATGGAAGGATATGGGATGAATATGCAAATGCAGAGAAGAAAATAGACAATATTTATATGCAAGACTAAAGAAATACATATTTTCCAGTTGTTTATGGTTCTTGTCATCCACAGGCAAGCTGATCGTAAATGATGTCTCTGCCTGTGCTTGTCCGTAGTGAGGTTCCCACTTCCCACCATAAAGACAGGACCACTTCCCTTGTGGTTTCTGGGTGTGACTGCTCCTTAGCACAGTGTGTTCATGCATTTCTCATCTTGCCTCCCTTCATGTCAAAACTCAGTATCACACTATACCAACTCAGGCTTTCTGGATCATTACAGTGGCCGATCAACAAATTTTTACCTTGATCGCCATAAAACAGTAACAACATGTTTCTTTTCCCCATGACATCACAGGAGAATCTCCTTTAGGTGAATCAAAGTCATTATAACCTCTTCTGCATGTCCTGGAGGGTTTGCTTGTATGCATTTCTGGCTCTGCGCCTTCCTCAGCCCCTCGCATGTGCACACATTCGTGTGCGCAGACACCTGCCTAGACGGTTTCATTACTTTCCTGCCCACCGCCTGCTCCGGTTTCCTCCTGCAGTTTTCAGCCGAGGGCTCTGGCCACCTGCGAGGCAGCATGGCCCCGGTGTTCAAGCTCCCGACCCACTGTCCCAGCAAGCCCTCGCATGTTCCTCCTGCTCAACCGCACCACAGGCAGCTGCAAGAAGAACCAAACGGGTGGACCCCGCTTCCAGCCGGGAAGAGAGCGTGCATCCCGCCCTCCTGCAGCCCGCAGAGACGGGAGATGTCTGCAGTCATAAAATCCAATCGGTGTGATCTTCATAAACCCACACAACTTTCTCTCCACAGGTTTGAGGTGAGTCCGGCACATGGGTCGGTGCAAGCAGGAGAGCAGCCCACCAGGAAACGGCTACTACAGTCCCCGAGTAAGAGTGAGCGTCTTAAAAATCAAACCTCCGATGCTGTACTTTGCAAGCTGGACTCACGGGCTGGATGGACATTATTATTTACCTCATCATCCGTGGCCAGAGAGCATCCCTGGCAGTAACGACAGTGACCTCTGCTTTGAAACTGAGTAACTGCCATTCGCTCCCAGCGCGCGTGGTGGTGTACTGCAGTCGCAGCAACTCCAGCAAAGCAGCAGGTCCACATCGCTTTCCAAGAAACCATTTCAGTCCTGCTGCCCAGAGCCTGGCATTGCACAGCCCTTCCAGGCAGCTGGTTTGCATGGAGACCCCACCGGCTGGGAGCGTGTCAAAATCCCTTGAATGCCCGTCCCTGCGCTCAGAGATATCTGGGAGGAGACCTGCGCCTCTCGCTGCACTTTTGCTGGCAGTGGCAGCGTCAGAGGACTGGCCACTGCAGGCTGGGGATGCCGCAGGGCTTCGCTGCTGGTTCTCAGCTCTGCCGAGTTCTGGGTCACTGCTGCCACGTGATTTCATGGCTTGGCCTCTGAATTCTGGGTTTATCTGGAGATGCTTCTGAATTATGCAAAGAAGATGGAAGCTATAAACTACCAAGACTGAAGACATTTGCAAAAGGAGGCCAGGTGAGGCAAACTGGTCCTTTTTCTTGTCTCCACTCACATCCATCCCTGCAGTGGTGTGTCAGGCAGAGATGAACATTTCCTCTCTAAGTAAGAAATCATATGTTGATCCGGCTAACAAATTGCCATAGTCATTCCATGAAATGCCTCAGACACTAAATCTGATATCAATTCCCTTTTCTGACCCTAAATCCTGTTTCTTTGACAACGACGGCTAATCATTGCTACCTTTGACGCCGTGTGCCGTGACATGAGCCGCACCTTGGGAGCATAACGAGGTTGCTCCTCACCACTTCCATTCCCTTGGGCCTCTCTTATTAACTGCCTCTGGTAAGAGGTTAGCCAAGTGCTGGCACTTTTACGTCCCTGCAAATGTACCCCATATTTCTTGACGAAGACATCTGCTGACTCAAAAGGCCATCACTTACTGCACGCGGCTACTTCTCCATGCAAAGGGCCCAGTTCCTCTGTTGTGCAATCTGTCCATCTGATCTTCTAACGGCAAAAAAAGAGACATTTGCTATTTCCTCAGCACGCAGGAGACAATCAGCTCTTTTATGGGTTAATGACTTTACAGCAATAAGGTACAGTCCTCTTCTATTCTTAGAATGAAACAGCAATGTGTAACTCCACTATGAAAATATTAAAAATTGTCACTGCACTGTCTGCCTGTGTACTCCCAGAAGCCTTTAGAGATGCCTACAGTTATAAAAAAGGTGGGAATTATGGCTTCACTCTGGAATTGTGCTGCTGGACATCAGTTAATGATAATAAATCAGAGCAGCTACCTGCAAGCTGGATTACACACGAGCGTGTAAAGTGAGGCACCTGGTTTGAAACTGTTCATCCCAGTTACTTCCAGCTAAAGTCATCTACTCTGCTGTTTGCTTAACAGCTCAGGTTATAGACACTTTGCCCCTTAAAGTGATTTCCAACGCCACCTTTCCAGTTTGTCCTGCCAGGCTGGGCTGGCTCCCGGCAGTGGAGGGCCTGGAGATGGAGGGCCACCAATGCAGCATCACCAGGGCTCATATGTTCCATCCCATGGAGTTTGTGTCCCCGGCCAGATCCAGCACCACGGAGCATGAGCTTTGGTGCACCTGCTGTGCGGTCCAGCCGGCCTGCGTGGTGTCCCCAAGACAGCCCTCCCATGCTTTCTCCCACAGAGCCCTCACTTGCTTTCTCCCCAGTACTTTTCCACTTGCTGATGTATCTAACCTTATTTTTGAGGTCTGCTAAATATACAGCCAGCCATAGGCTTCAGCAAGCAAACCACAGAACCCAAACAAAAGAAAACTCATTCCTCATTTCCCTGGCCAGACCAAAACAACATCTACAACACTTCCCCAATTTAAACATGTGAGATTTTCCTGCAAAAAAAACCCAAACCATCCTCTCTGGCAAATGCTGGTCAAGCTGCGATGCACACTGCACATTGCTGTGCACCGCATGCCCCTGCCACCCCTCTTGGGCCCCCAGGCCCTGGAGACCAGCCCCTTGCTCCCTTGGTTAACCAAGAAGTTGCTGCTAAAGTCTTTTTTAACTGCTGAATGTGTTATTTAGTACTGCTCTGGATTCACTGCCGATGCGAGGGCAGAGCTATTTCTGGTGGGTCCCACGGCACTGTGGCATGTTTTCGATGCTCTCCACACAATTGGCCCCCACTGTCCTGGTGCACCACGGGCCCTGGGTACCATCTGCCAGAGAGCTCTTGTCCTTTGGGTTCAAAAGAATAAACCCACTGTATCCTTTGATTACCTTAGAAGAGTAAATCTCCTTGCTTTTAGCTAACATATATTTTTTAAATGTGATATTCTTCAAACAGGTTTGCTACACACCAAAATGGAAAGCCTTGGACCAGCAACCCCAGCCAACAGATTATGAAAGTAAGTGAAGTGGCTTTAAATGATCTCTGTGCACAAGCTCACTTTTAAAAACAGCTTTTAGATGTCTGTGGAAATCCACTCCTTTTATGCAATTTCCTTTTTTCTGCAGCCCTCAGGATAAGACGGACCAGCAAACCATAGGCTGTTTCTATTCCAGGGTAGTCTGTAAGAAATAACTGTGAGGTCCAGCAAAACAACAGCAGCCTTTGGAAACAGAGAGCAGACTTGTTCCCTGCCGGCAGCGCCACTCTCATGTTCCCTTTGCCCTTTCTGTAGACACTCAGCCCCACAGAAGCGACTGGCTTCCCTCCTCCACCATGCAAAACCTCTTTCCTCCTTCTTTCTTCACCATCACACATTTACCTTCCCCCTCCCTGTTTCCCTGCACCCTGAGGTGCATTTGCACTGGCGGACCTGACCAACCTATCCCGTTTTTCTCTCCCATCCTCCCATCAGGATGCTGCTAATGGCTCAGCGTCTCTGGCTGTCCCAGAAAGCCGCCCGTTCCTCGTCCATCCCCCTCATCACAAGAGCGAGTGTTGCACTCTGCCACTTGCCTTGGAAAGAGCTCGCATCCCGCCCAGCTGCCGAGGGTCCCTCAGCCATATTCCACCATATGGCACCACGTCCCTCCACTTTATCGCATGGAAAATATCAAGATAATCAGACCTGCCTCGCTGTGATTCATGTAACCATCTGTCTGGGCTTCCCACTATTCGAGTGCTGTAATACCCAGCCTGCTAGCCAGAATATAAGCGGGTTTTTACTGTCCAAATTTCTTAATCTAAACAAACATGAAAGGCCAAATTCTGCGCTGGGTTCCGTTTGCACAAATCCCATTTGTGACATTAAATGGAGCTGTTTGAATCAGTCTGAGCATGGAGTTTGGCCCAGTGTTTTCCAAATGATTTATGGTGTCCATCTGGCTGCTCTTAATCAAGGAGAGCCTGGCCTGAGTGCAGTTTTTAAACAATGCCAGTATATGCAAGACTCGGTTACGGCCACGGCCGTGTTTGGTACCAGGGCTGATAACACAGCTCTGTCCCCATTGTGTCACTTTTACATGGCTCTTGTTCTTTCAGACACTGCCTGTCTGGTCAAGCAGGACCCTGCCTTAAGTAAAGCCTCTGAAATGGGGATGATAAACTTTTAAAGAAAATTTGGCTATGGACAATTTAACTGCTACCGGGACTGCTTCTGTAAACCACTCTTCACTGTGGGCTAATGTACGTGTCTTCAGCTACAGAGAAAAAATTGGGAGGTAAACTGGTCGGCTCCCAGTTCTGCTTAATAGCTGAGATACCGGTTGCAGTTAGGAGGACCCTGGGCGGACCTGGTCTCCAGAAATGTATGCTGCAGCATCAGCGCTCCTGAAATCCCTTTCTGCAAAGGCAACAGCCATGCAGAGCTTCAGTCCTCTGCCACGGGGGTCCAGCTCCCATGCTGTAGCTCTGCCGGCACCGTGTGTCTCGGATCGTCTTCCCCACGGAGCCCAGCACTCCCTGAGGTCCATCTCCTGGCCCCATCTGGACAGCAGCCGAGAGTCCAGCCCAGGCTTGCAGGAAGTGCTCAAAGGAGACGTGGACAGGGATGGAGGTGGCAATGCCCTTTCAGTACCTAAAAGTCTATTGTAAAGAAATGGGGCACTTTGCCGGTGTGTATGACAAGCAGCGACAGGAGTACTTGAATCAGGGAAGGGCAATGAGAGCCCTTCCAGTCATTTCAGGAGACTGAGAAATCAAGACTCTTAAATCCTCCAGGATGCAGCCCTTAAAAAATGATATTGTGTGGGCTGTTTTTCCTATGGGGTTCTGTCCACTTCACACTGCTGGCCAAGTGAGAGCCCAACAGCAGCCAGTCAGACCAGTTCCTGGTGGAAATGTGTTAATACTGAAAAAGGGAGCTTTTGAAACTGAAATCTGTGTATTTTCTTTATTTTGAAAACAAATTACTCCTAAAGTTCCTTATAGACTTCGTGGCATGCCCAACACTTGCAGTATTTTAAGACCACAGTTCTTGAAACCCAGTGAACTTGTGCAAATCTCAGCTTGCTTTTAAGAATTAAAAAAGCTTCTTTTCCTCAACTTTTCAGAATAAAAATCCTTGCATTGAAACAATGGAGCCTGCAGGGTAGAGGTCCCAAAGTCAGCCAAAAGGCAAATAGAAGTGATGTGAACCTGTTAATTTTAAAATCTCAAGATTTGTGAATGTCAGGAATTGGTGACACAAAATCTGCATACAGACAATTAAATGAGCCTTCTAATCAGTCAGCATGATAGAAAGTCTTTTGGATGCTACCCACAGGATTTGTTATTTTTATAACTCTTGGCTGGTTTAAGTTATTTTTAAATTATTCTCTCTCATTACAGTCTGATGTTGCTTAGCGTATAGCTGAAAAAAGAAAATGTGTTCAATCTAAATACCAGGAAGAAGCAGAAAAAAAAAAAGTCCTAAGTTTCCAAAAGCAATGCTGTCTCAGCTACGTTAGGCCTCCTAATCATTTCATGCAGAAGTGGATCTGAAAGTGGTGTCAGGAAAGGTAATAACAAGGCAAGATGGCACTGCAGGGAACCTACATTTTCACCTTTCTGCCTGTGTTTTTTCTCAAGCCAAGAAGGTCTCAGAACTCCTGAAAGAGGGCTACAGCCCAGGTATGTTCGAAGCGGCGCATTATAACCAATTTTTCAAGGACTCTTACGAAGCAGAGGAGTGGGACCTGTGTAACGTCATTCTGTAGGGTCTTCCCAAACTGTTCTACACTTCAGTGCTACCTGGCCTGGCCACGCAGGTGGCAAAGACAAGCCGTTGGTCATCATTGGAAGGAAGAACTATCTATTGGATGAATTAAAACCAGGGGCTTGAATATCTTTTTCAAACAGCAGGGAAGCCCAGGGAGAAGATGTGAGAGCAAAGGGGGAATCCTCAGTTCTTCTGTGGCTCCCTGTGTGCAAGCAGGACCCCAGGTTTCCACAGAAGCAGACTGACTCTGCTCATCAGCTTCTGCTTTCTGGATCAAATCAGCATCTGATGTAAACTGGTGCTCAGTTCCTTAGGACAGAGAAGAGCATGCTGGAGAGCACCTCAGCTCTGCATTTGCATCCTTTGCCATCATCCCAGGCTAGACCATTCTCCCCCTTCACTATTTTCCCAGTACCTTCCTCAAGGGGACTGGCAGCAAAAAAAGGGGGTCCAATAATGAAGATAACTGACTTAAAATTTTGCCTGTTAATAACATTGCCTTTTCTCTGCCCTTAAGCCATTTTTTAATCCCTTTCAGCATTTTTCTGCCTATTCTATGCCATGCTCTCTGACCTTGCAAATCAATCTGTTGCGCAGTGCGGTATTAAATCCACCCGACAGCTGGATGAACCGTGCCTACTGTATCCCCCTTGTCCACTAATCCAGTAAGCAAATTTATCAGGTATGACCTACATTGCCCATTGGAGAGTGATGGTAATTCACACAAGAGCCTCTTGCGAAGCTGGAAGACAGAGGCATGCAGTCCGAAGGCTTTACTAAAGGCAGCCAAATTCTGCAGTTGTCGTCCGTGACCCAGTCCTGCTCTCCAGCATGAAGTGAGAGTAAAATTAAAGTCAATGGGGTGACATGTGAGTAGTTCTGGCATGGATGGGAAGAGATTCGGCTCTGTCATTTATGATGCGAAATTATATTTGCTTTTAATGTTCTCACACCTGGAAAGCCTCCCATCTTCCTTGTCAGAAAAAGCCTCGCACAGCACAGCTGGTGGGGCAAGGTGCTGTGTCCAGAGCTGAGCCAGCTGCAGCTGTCCGACCAAAGCAGAAGGTGCGAAAGCAGAGAGCTGGAAAGCGCCTTGGGAGATCACACAGTCCAAACCCTGTGCTGGGACAGACTGCAAGACATCCAGACTGTCCCTGATGGATGTTTCTCTGACCTTGTCTTAAAAAATCTTTAATTATCCTTATAATTAGAAAGTCTTAAAATTAAATGTCTCTGGCTGCAAATTTAGCTGATTACCTCTTGTGTGCCAGACTGGTCCCCAGGGAGGTAATGTAATGATGGATAAGAGGAGCTCTGAGTGCTAATTGGTATTTTATAGGGGTTCAGGGTCAAAATCCAGGCCAAAGTAAGGATTTCATTACTGCCTTACTAGTGAAACTATTATTGACACAGTTATGTTTTTTGGAGGATGAGAAAAGGCAGGAGAACAAATGAGCATCTCAGAGCGTGAAGGTGAGCACTGCTGCTGCACTCCTGTGTCTCCCACGGGCTCAGGAGAGGAGTGTGCTTCTCTAACCTCTCTTCTCCACTTTCTCCCAGGTTTTTTTTACATCCTTTAACATGTAAACACCAAAACTCCCATCCATGTGCAAGGGTAGTTATTGGTCTCTGACCTGAAAGAAGTTTGACCAGAAATCGGTAGTTTCACAAAGCTCTATTAATGGAAATATTAAATAACTTGTCAGATGGAGCAGGTTTCAAACTCCTACGAGACAGTACCATGATGTAATATCTCCTTGGAAACACTGCAGCATGAGGTTTGGCAGTATGTGTCGGTGATACTACAGATTGTATAGTGTGGGACTACTATAGCTGCTGTCCACTGCAACTGTGCATTCAGTCTTTCAAGGCTTTCTATACCCTGCCTGCTAAAGGCATCTACGCAGCGACTGATTTTCAAAGCTAAAAGCTGTGGTCTATGTTTCCTTTTTTTAGTCTCAAGTAGCAAGGGCATAAAAGGCACTTAGCCCCAAATTCTGGATGTTTTCAATAGGGTTTTGGCACATCCTGATGTATTTCATTAGACATCTATAGGAACAGCTGTGCGCCAAAAATTGAGGATGTCTTTTGATGAATCGTGACCTACATTTAATATTTAACTTGAATAAACTGGCTTTCTAGTACCAAAGGTACTTGGGGAAATTTGTGCTTAGACACTAAAGTAAAACTTTAGGTTTTGGTTGCTCTGGCTTGGATAATCCATTTTCATGATATTTCCTTCATAATTTTGGGCAAAGCCACAGATGCATTTGTACACAGCAAAATGAGATAATCTAAGAGGAATATGTCAAGCCAGACTGCAGAAAGAGATGATATTTAGAGGGCATGAAGCAACACACAGTATGAGATGCTGGTAACTCGGAACATTATGTACCAGCTTACATTTCAAAAAAAAAAAAAAAGAAGAGACAAAACAAGTTCTTTTTTCCCCTTCCTTCTGAGAAATCACTTTTAGGCAAGCTTCAGGAATTAACATCTGATCTGACATTCCCCCTTCTCACCCTCTCCCCACTGCAGCAAGCAAAGGTTTCTCAGCAACTTCCCCAGCCCAGGCTGCTGCTCTTGACAGCTCCAGCTCAGAAATTGGTGAAGCAGCTGTAACTCCACATGGATAATAAAGGTGTAGCAAATTGGCTACTGGGTATGCTCCTGAGACAGGGCTTTTGGAAGCGGTAGAAAGCTCTCCTTTGGCCTTGACAGTGGGGAGACACACTGCCTGGGATGCAGCCCTCTCCAGTGGGACATCAGCCGGGCTGGGCTGTCACTCACGCAATGCTGGATGTGAAACCTGCGCCAAGGCTCTTGGAGCAGGTTATTCTCTGTGCAGAAAAACCACATCTGAGGAGCTCCAGCAGGGCCTGCACAGGGACGGGATGGGATGCACTGGGTCAGCATCACCACGCAGCCTGCAACTGCAACACGCCCTGCAGTCTGCCAGCCAAGGTCCTGCTTCTGCACAGATATGTGTGTGTTTAACCCTATGCACAATGAGTAATTCCCTTGGTGTTGTATGCACGGGACTAACTTGGATGTGATTCTTTGTAGGAATGAGTCTTAAGTGTCATTATTATTAACATTAACATACGCTCAGCATCAACATAAACTGTTCCAGCCACAACCGCTGAAATACAGCCAGTCTGCCCCAAGTCCTTGCTAGTGTATTTCAGTACAGGTTAAAAAGGAAGAGAAATCATTCTGCATGGAAGCAGCTAAAACCAAAAAGCATGTGAAAGATTGCCATGTATCGAATTTTCCTGTTTATTGGCCCTGGGAATGCTTGAGTGCATGTGATACTCAGTAGCACAGGTGACAGCAAGGATATGACAATCTGTGTGGCAGTATCTTTCTGGTCTATGCAACACAGAGAGGTTATTTATTTCTATATATTATTAATGTGATTTTTTTTCTTACAGTACCAGAATGAAGGCACTGAAGAATGATAACTTCTCTCCCTGCAGGGTGGAACACAACTCAGTAAAAAGTGAAAATGTAAGACCTTGGTGCTAATCATATGCTAACTAAATTCTGTATTTAGGGGTGAATTTCATCCACCCAGCGCAGCAGTGCAAACTTCCCCAACCGTAGCATCCTCCAGAGCTGTTCAACCCTGACCTGGAGAATACCACCTCTGGGGCTGAGAAACTGGCTGGTAATCTGGTTTTCAACTCCCTTTTACTGTAGTGAAATATTTCCAATAAAAATAGGAGCTGTTCAATGTATGGCTCCAGCATTTGCCGAATGACAGCAGCACTGGGACTTTGCAGTTTAGAAAATCCCTTGTTCACCCTTATGTGAAGTGTGAGATCATGGAAAGACAGAGCAATTCACCTTCTGCCTGCCAAACACCCAATCACCATTTAAAAACTTTACAGCATCCCTCGGTGGATATATATTAGCACCGCTTAACTACTTGCAGATATTTTTCAGAGAAAGTAAATTAGAAGTATGAAAAAACAAGAGATAAACAGAGCAGCCCTCATAGCAGGAGGAAGCGACAAAAGGAGGGAAAGTGAGTCTTGAGAAACAATTCTCCTCAAATGGGCAAAGAACTGGCCTTTTAGGTAAACACATGTTCACTTATTATCTACTGCTACCACCACTTAGGGTAAAATGCATGCGTTTAGGAGAGAGCATTTCCCTGGCTAGTCTGCGTGCGTTTGGTAGGTCTTCAAGTGTCTCTTGCTGCTGCTAACAGGGTAGAGCAAGTGCAGCAGGGCCCATCCTCGTGGCTGCCTGCCTCCCCGGTCACAGGAGGACCCGTCTGATGAGCAGAAGTCACGGCAGAAGTCAGGGATGGAGAAGCTCTGTGCGGCAGCTTCGCAGGTCCCTGTGCAGGAGGTGGCCCTGGGGCGATGGAGATGCTGTGAACACAGCTCTGGAGGCCGGCATCGCTAGTGGTTGCGATGAGAGAGCAGAGCGGAGAAGTACTGGTGTGGTTAGCTGCATCAGCTGGCCAGGCTTACATACAGCCCTGTACCATGGACTGGGAAAAGCGCCCACACGCTAATGAGTACAGGGACATGGCAATTAGCTTGTAAGCGCTTTGGATTAGGACCATCTGCGCCATGCTTATACAATACCTGCTGCAACGGGCCCTCAGCCTGCCTTGCTGAAATGCTCCTGCAGGACAAATACCCAGAACAAGGAGCTCACATTTTTCCTGTTATCACTGCATGTCTTTGTGGAGAAAGTGGGGGAAATGATTTTCAAAAGAACATCTTGTTATAACAACTCCGAGAATTTATGCTCACAGCAGCTCAGTCCTGAACTCAGTAACACTTTCCAGCCGAGGAGCACAGCAGAGACATATGCAGGTTTTTTGGACAGGAAGGGAGAAGATGGATGGGAGACAATTCTGTGGAAGATTCAGGTACATTTCTGGGAAAAGACAAATGATTCATCACACTTCTGATAGCAGTTATAGGCATAACTGCGAAAGCAGTAGCACAGCACAAGCGATCAGATTAATTAGGAGGGACCGGGATGACATCAATTCTGAAAATCAGAGAGGGGAGAAGATTTTTGGTGCAGTATCTTCAGGGGACAGGCTGAAACTTTCCAGCATACAGTCACCAATCAGAATTTACAGCTCAAAACACGCATGAAAGAGCAATCAGGAAAGGGGTCCTGAAAACCACTGGGGTCCAGTCCAGCACCAGAGGAGCAGCTCATGCCCTCTGCTCCCAAACTTAAACTTTGTATTCTTTGCACCTTATAGGTTAGCAGTTCATGGTAGGAAAGATTACAGGGATTTAAAAAAACATATGTTCCTGGGATAAAATTCATCTACTTGTTTTTGTATTTGTAAGACAGCCCATGCTTTATGGGGAGAGGACATGTGCAACTAGTTTTGCATCTGTCAGGAAAAAAGGTTCTCTGCTATCTGCCAAGTTTATTTGAGCATTCAACCTACCGGTAATGAAACAGCAATGATTTTGAGGCAGACTAATAAGACAAGGGTCTGACGTGTGTGATGTATCTGGGGATATACATTATAAGGTTAACTAGGTTACATGGGTGTGCTGCAGGGTCAGCAGTGCCACCTGGCATTGTACCGTCCTGTGTACGATTTTCTTGTCACAAATCCAGCTGTGCTTTAAAAATCCAACATAAATTAAGAAAATTATGCAATGACTGTAGATGATACATCTAACTATGCTTTAGGACACATTATATGCAGAGGTACTGGTTATTACTGATCTCACTGGATAAGTCCATGGTTCCCATGAAATCTTAAAGCTCCTAGAGACTTCAGTGAAGCCAATGGTTAATGCTTTTTCCCACTGAGTTTGCAGATGTCTCATTTCTGAGCAATGACCAAAAGCTGAGAGAAGAAGGGTCCAATGATTTAGGTCGTACTCGAGGATTTCCCTGTGCTCAGTTCCCTACCCTGGGAGAGACTTTTCAGTGTCTTGTGGAAATGATACAGGATCTGTGTTCCCATCTCTCAAACAAGGTTAATGCTTCCTTACCAAAACAGTAACGTATGTGGAGGATGGCATTGAGGTCAGGACCCACGATGGAGGCAGGGCAAAGAACTGTAGGTCCAGGCTGAGTCCAGAAGAGCTCTCAAAGAGAACGGGCAAAACCCCACATCCATGGAAACCACCACAAGCAGAGGGGCTGAGCAGCAGCACAGGGACGGTCCTTTCCTGCAGGTTCGTCTGAGCTGTAATGAAACTTCCAGAGGGAGGGTGCAGTGACCTCGGGGGAGGAAATCTGCTAGGTTGTGTCCTGTCCCCTTCCAGAACATGATTGCTTCTGTAGTACACAGCTTGTTGGTGTACTTGGTTTAGTCTTCAGTGTCTCCAAGGACATATCTCCTAATGCCTGTGACAGAGACCTATGTCATTTTAAATAGTGAAATGATACCAAATATTGTCAAGAGTATCAATCCCTGCAATCAATGTGTGCTGCAATAGTTCGGTTCAACCTTGAGCATGCAACCTTACCACAGCATCCAGAGTCCAGACTGAAAATCACATTTATGGGTTAAAAAACCTGAACGAATTCAAAAACATGAGTAAAAAGAAACTGACCAAAGCCAGCACCCTGTGGAAATTACAGTGGATTGAGCTGATGGGATGCATGTATCAGCCATTCCCCAGAAGGCTTTTCAGAAAGGCAGGCAGGTGCTGCTTTTTCTTCTCTGTAGGGGAGGTGGTCCCCAGCCATCAACCTAGACAGAAGACAGCATGACAGGAGAGCGAGACCTTCATGCTGTGGGTTTGTGACCGTTTGGAAACAGCTAGCATGCTTTTTTGTGGTGTGCAGGAGTGCAAGTGTTAAATGCTGCTGTCCCATAGACTCACCCTGCTAGTGGCATAAGCAGTCTGTGTACATGGCTCTCAGCTCACTGCGAGCACCTTGCCGGAGCCTGTGACAGGGAAGCCATGTCACATCTGGCCAAGGTTTCTTTCCAGGACTGATCCATGTCCTGGAACATGGAGGCTCCCAGGCAGCTGGATATAGGGGGTCAGGAAGATTTTGGTTACCCAAGCAACTCACATGTTATGATTCCTAAACAAGTGAGATGTTGGAAGGCTGGGGACACTTGAGAGAAATGGTTATGGAAAATAGAAATAGTTTTCCAGCCATGCAGACATGCTGTGGTAAGATCTGCTTATTGAACTGTTTTCAACTCCTCATCATTTTCTGGATGGCCAAAGGATTACCAACTATCAGACCGGATATTTTATTTTCCTGCTTTCCCTTATTAAATTCAGACACCAGCAAAAGAAGAACGTGCCCTGGAAGAGTACAAGTGGTCAGTGTCCTGGTTTCAGCTGGGATAGAGCAAATTTTCTTTCTGGTAGCCGGTATAGTGTTATGTTTTGGATTTAGTATGAGAATAATGTTGATAACACACTGATGTTTTCAGTTGTTGCTAAGTGGTGTTTATACTCAGTCAAGGATTTTTCAGCTTCTCATGCCCGGCCAGGAAGAAGGCTGGAGGGGCACAAGAAGTTGGGAAGGGACACAGCCAGGACAGCTGACCCAAACTGGCCAAATGGATATTCCATACCATGTGACGTCATGTCCAGTGTATAAACTGGGGGGAGAGTTGGCCAGTGGGGGCAGATCACTGCTTGGGAACTAACTGGGCATTGGTCGGTGAGTGGTGAGCAATTGCACTGTGTCTCACTTGTTTTGTATATTCCAATCCTTTTATTATTATTATTATTACTACTACTACTATTATTATTATTATTATTTTCTTCCTTTCTGTCCTATTAAACTGTCTTTATCTCATCCCATGAGGTTTACTTTTTTTTCGCTGATTCTCTCCCCCATCCCACTGGGTGGGAGGGAGTTAGTGAGCGGCTGCGTGGTGCTTAGTTGCTGGCTGGGGTTAAACCACGACAGTCAGCCAGCCGGCTGTGCCCTGCACCGTGCTGCGGCATGGTGCCCCTCGGGTGAGCTGCCCGTAGTCAGCCATTCACAGCTTACAGTTGTTTCATTAGGTTCAAGGAGCTGGAAAACACCAAGTGAGATTGTAAAATAGGATGATGAAGATTACTGAAGGTCAGGGCGTCAGATCTTGATGCAACACTGATCAGCATTGCTCCAGGGACACCAGTGCAGCAGCTCAATTTACTGGATGCCAATGATAATAGCTTGCAGATCAGCTTCATTGTCACATTTTGAAATTTCAGTAATGTTCACCTGGAAACCGTTGTGACTGGAGAAGTGCTATGCTCAGATCTCACACACCAAGCTGATTTCCAGCCTCCAGTGCTGAAGAGTTTCCACTGCAGATGAGCGCCCGTAACCCCAATAACCTTCATTTATCTTCACGGCTTCTGACCTGAATCAGTTCCCCAGTCATTTAATTTGAGGCTCATGATAGGTAGCTCATGTTAATCAGCGATTTTGTTAACAACTGCCAAAATGCCCACCTTGTGAAACACTGTGTCTCTGTAGCACAAGGTGTCCTCACAAGAAGAAGCGCAACATGGAACTGGTCAGGCAGAGCAGTAGTTTTGTGTCAGCTGGTGTCATGTATTTCAGCTTTGGCAAAATTAGTCCCAATACTTTTTCTCTCTCTCTCTGCTCTGAATTATGTTTACAAAGATTACCTGGCACTCAGAGGATACAGTGTTAGCAGAAATGCTGCCAATTACTTGAGCTACCCTATCAAAATATTTTCAAGGCAGGTTTTTTGCAAGTACTAGTACAACATGAGTCACATTTAAAGTCAGCCCTGAAGTAGCAGCCACTCTGATAAGCAGGCTAAATCAAATCAATTGGTCTGACTCACATTTCGTATTCATCAGCTTTGCAGTGATCTGTCTTTTCTGATAGCCAGGCTACTTGCTTGTACGCCAGTAATTCAGAGGGAAGCGCAGACTAAGAGGGCGAAGCAGCCCCATGCAGAAGCAAAAGGAATAAGTCACAGGACATAAGAAAATGTCATAAATGCCATAGGGCATAAGAATATCATAAATGTCACAGGGCATAATAAAAAGGATCCTACCTACATGATCTCTGACCATGGATGGGTAAAGCAACCATTGGCCTGAGCAGAGACCACTCAGCTCTGAATATTCAACTGATTTGCAGTGTGCCAGCCGACAAGCTAAGCAAAGAGATTGCAAGCCACTTTGGATAAAAATGGATCATAAGACTTATCTTCTGCAGCAGTCCCAAATACCCAGCAGCCAAACCCAGTGTAATAAGAACAAGATAACAAAACCACATTATACATGGGTGTGACTGTAGCTGTGCAGCTCTAAGCAGCCCCTACAGTACTGTACTGGCCCAAGGCAAAGGAAGCCTCTGGACTCCTTTGGAGAGACGAAATTGGGCAAGAAATGGCTCTTCAGTGGCTCCATCCTGGCCTCCTGTGTCCCCCTCTTGCCCACTCCACCCAATGTGTTGGTCAGCCAGGCATGGAGAGGTGCCACTTACACAAAAGCAGTCATTGAACACAATTGGTGGGAAAAGGGCTATGTGTTATAGAGTAAATAGCTGATTATAGAGTAGATAGCTATGTGTTTATAGAGTAGATATCTGATTTTGGCTAGTCCTCAGGATCTTTTTGCTCTGCCATACCTCTGTCCATTGACCAAGCATACCAGTCTCCCTCAAAATATTTTAGGTCCAAAGTCTGTTTGACAGATTCATGCCCATTGAGGGTTTTGGAGGTGGTCTGTTTCCCTAAGGAAATGATGGCTTTGCATAGCGGCAAATGTATGAAGTACATACTTTGACACTTTGGTAGTCCTAATTTAAAGACTGTGGATTGATTTGTTAAAATAATCCTAGAAACCAACAGTCTAACTTGTCCCCATTGGATCTCAGGCCCAAGCCCTGTCTTTCATAGATAATTAGGAATATTCCAGCAGTCACGGAGCATGTTTGGAGGTCTCTTTTGCAACCTTGAGGAGTTACATCATGAACCTTGATGTGAGCATTGAGAAGCTATTGAAGAAAACAGAGGCCAGAGAAAGTGAGGAACCCTCTGGTAGGCCAGCATGAAACATAGGATGAATGGAAATACGAGGGGATGCAATTTGCAGAAACAACAATGAGACACAAGTTTGGAAGCTGCAAGGAGGGTGTCCTGGTTTCAGCTGGGATAGAGTTAACTGTCTTCCTAGTAGCTGGTACAGTGCTATGTTTTGAGTTCAGTATGCGAAGAATATTGATAACGCTGATGTTTTCAGTTGTTGCTCAGTAGTGTTTAGACTAATGTCAAGGATTTTTCAGCTTCTCATGCCCAGCCAGTGAGAAAGCTGGAGGGGCACAAGAAGTTGGCACAGGACACAGCCAGGGCACCTGACCCAAACTGGCCAACGGTGTATTCCGTACCATGGGACGTCCCATCCAGTATAGGAACGGGGAGGTGGGGGCAGGGATTCGCCGCTCGGGGACTGGCGGGGTGTTGGTCGGCGGGTGGTGAGCAATTGCACTGCGCATCATTTGTACATTGCAATCCTTTCATTATTGCTGTTGTCATTTTATTAGTGTTATCATTATCATTATTAGTTTCTTCTTTTTCTGTTCTATTAAACCGTTCTTATCTCAACCCACGGGTTTTGCTTCTTTTCCTGATTTTCTCCCCCATCCCACTGGGTGGGGGGGGGAGTGAGTGAGCGGCTGCGTGGTGTTTAGTTGCTGGCTGGGGTTAAACCACGACAGAGGGAAACCCATCTGTCATGGACTACCACTCACTCAGCCACCATCGGTCCCTGGATGATTGGGCTGACAAGGTACAATGTTCCACTATGAAAATTTGAAGCATTCTTATCAAAACAGGGCTAAATAATGATGCTTTGAACTCATTTCTAGAGCTGAGAATTGTGGCTCAATAACAGGTATGCTTATTGCTAAGGCTTTTCTGACAAAAATAAATGATGATTTTGGGGAATCAGTGTGTTATATCTAGGATGCTTGTTGTGCTTTCAGATTCAGACAAATAATCACAATTTGAAGTGTGACTGCTTCTTGGCTACCAAAATTACAGAGAACTGAATATGAAGGTTTTAAAACACTCAAAGCAGTCAGCTCCAAAAGGCTCATGCCATTCCCCAAGTGTCTTCATCCAGCTCTGGAGCTAAGCAACATACTGATTTTGGAACAGCACAACCCAATCGGGATTTGAAAATTAGCATGAAAGTTTAAATTCCTGTTGATTAATTTTTCTTGGTGATGAATTGGTCTTTAACAAAGGATATTAGCTCATAATTTACTGCAACATCAACCAAATGACAGGATTTCAAAATCACGGCTCTTCCCTAAGTAGTCCATTCTGAGTTAAAACATTTACCCCTTAGTACATCTGGTCTCCTGAGGGTCAATGTTGAAGCTAAATCAAGAGAAGAAGCAAGGACTATCATATTTGTAAGTAATTTAGCATCTCTGAAGAATATCAGCACTCTTGAGTTTTAAGGTCCACAACAGTTTTGGAAATTGTGCTCTTTCTAGGCAATGTGCCACCACTAAGAGAGCTCTTTCATACCAGAAATTCCTCATCATTCATTTAGCTGATGAGATGTTTTGGGATGAATCACGCATTGCTAGAGTTCATTTTGAGGCTTGTCTAGTATGCATCCCAATGTGAAAGATCCAATTCTACCATGAAAAATGTGACGATGTCTGGTGCCCTGAGACATGGAGGTGACAAGCAGCCACATAACTTGATGAAGAAAGAGTGAAAACCTTGTAAGTCAGGTATTTGGCATCATCACTTCTGAGGAGCCTTTACACCTGGAAAACACCTGTTGAAGCTGCCAAACCCCAAGTATTCCATTTTCCCCACTGGAGTCAGCAGCAATGCACCACTAGACCAATATCTTATACTTTTAAAACCCTTTTTATTAAAAGAAAACAGGCAAAATCAGCTAATAAACATTCTGTAATTTAAAAGAATTGTGCCTGTTAGTATATTCATCTCCAGGAACAGGACAGGCAATTTCTTGGAGCTGGCTAACAGGCACGACCCATCCCCAAGATCAAGATCTAATTAGGATCCCTTACCTCAAACTAACACACATTTAAATTGTTCTATCTGACAACAAAAAGGCAAGTCCCCTGTACTTCAAGCAAGGATGTCAAGAGAAGAGCTCACCCTGTGCTTGTGTCATCCTCTGCAAGAAAACCTTGTGTGAAAAACAGACCGGAGAGGTGGTAGATGCCTCATCTCTGGAAATGTTCAAGGTCAGGTTGGACAGGGCTCTGGGCAACCTGATCTAGTTGAAGATGTCCCTGCCCATTGCAGGGGGTTGGACTAGATGACCTTTAAAGGTCCCTTCCAACCCAAATCATTTTCTGATTCTCTGATTAAAAACAAATCTTGAAGGAGATATGAACAATTTCAGTCTTTGATAGAGGTAAGTGGGTCCCTTGAAGCAGTGACAATTCAACACCAGATGTGCTTCTAGAGACCTGTATGTTTTTTTAATTAAGAACCTAGTAGCAGCTTAAAAAATAAGGAGGTTCTGCATGAAACTTGCAGTCTTTTCCCACTGGTATTAATTGATCAGGCAGCCCATGGACTAATGTGCAATAGAATCATTCAGGAAAAAAAACACATTTCCATACTAGGTATGTGTGATGTCACCACTGCCAAATGGAAATATTACAAGTATTGCAGTAAATTTTGCCACAGACAGAGGTGGACTTTATTTATACTAGCACCCACCATGCTGTATTACCAAGCTGTGGATATGCTTAAATAGAAAACCTGGCATCTGTTAATAGCCCAACAGTCCTTCCTCCTCCACTCTTCCTCGTTCCCCTCTCCCACAGCAAGGAACAGGCTGAGATGGGGACAGGGGACAGGCTGTCCCTCTTGTAATCAGGTTGCACTGGCTCAGCCATAGCACGGAGCCACAGCCTCACCCTGCATCCGGATTTTCACAGAGATACTCCCCGTTTCAGAAGTCACTGGAAATAAACAGCCTCCCTGAACAGAGACCGTGTGCATGTGTAGGGTAGACCGATGGTGTCCCTTTACATAATAATGATGTTTATACTCAGGATAATGAATTACTAGCTTCCTCAGTGACAGTGTGCAGGCACCAGCCTTCAGTTGTATGCTCACTTGGCACCATCAGTAATGTAGAGATGTTTCCCAAGAGCCGTGCAAGATTTGCTGCCCTTGTTGCAAGTGGGAGTATTTTCCAGGCCATCGTCCCTGTCTCTCATAACAGCCTTGGGCCGGCCAAGGGCAGCGTTAGCCAGGTCCTGGCCTGAGCTGCCAACAGGCTTGTCAGCACCATGATACCTATGGATATCACTGTGGTGGGTGGACCTTGGCTGGATGCCAGGTGCCCACCAAAGCCACTCCATCACTTCCCTCCTCAGCTGGACAGGGGAGAGAAAGTAGAACGAAAGGCTCATGGGTCAAGATAAGGACAGGGAGAGATCACTCACCAGTTACCTTCATGGGCAAAACAGAGTCAACCTGGGGAAAATTAATTTAATTTATTGCCAGTCAAATCAGAGTAGGGTAAATGAGAAATAAAACCAAATCTTAAAACACCTTCCCCCCACCCCTCCCTTATTCCCAGGCTCAACTCCACTCCCAATTTTCTCTACCTCCTCCCCTCCAGCAGCACAGGGGGGTGGGGAATGGGGATTGTGGTCAGTTCGTCACACATTGTCTCTGCCGCTCCTTCCTCCTCAGGGGCAGGACTCCTTACTCTTCCCCTGCTCCAGCGTGGGGTCCCTCCCACAGGAGACAGTCCTCCATGAACTTCTCCAACATGAGTCGTTCCCACAGACTGCAGTTCTTCATGAACCACTCCAGCATGGGTCCCTTCCATGGGCTGCAGTCCTTCAGGAACAGACTGCTCCAGCGTGGGTCCCCTGTGGGGTCACAGCCTCCTTCAGGTACCCACCTGCTCTGGCGTGGGGTCCTCCCTGGGCTGCAGGTGGAGATCTGCTCCACCGTGGACCTCCCTGGGCTGCAGGGGGACAGCCTGCCTCACCATGGTCTTCCCCACGGGCTGCAGGGGAATCTCTGCTCCGGCGCCTGGAGCATCTCCTCCCCCTCCTTCTGCACTGACCTTGGTGTATGCAGGATTGGCTCTCTCACATCTTCTCACTCCTCTCTCCAGCTGAAGTTGCCCAGTTGCACAGGTTTTTTTCACCCCTTTTAAAATCTGTTATCCCAGAGGTGCTACCACCGTCACTGCCTGGCTTGGCCTTGGCCAGCGGTAGGCCTGTCTTGGAGCCGGCTGGCATTGGCTCTGTCGGACATAGGGGAAGCTTCTAGCAGCTTCTCACAGAAGCCATCCCTGTAGCCCCCCACTACCAAAACCTTGCCATGCAAACCCAACACAATCACCCATGCTCATGTGCGTTTCCCTTCCACAACAAGCTATGTGCCACGGTACGGATGTTGCAGAAGGCTTCACCCAAAGCTGCCCCTGTAGGAACAACACTTCTGGGACACGAGTCCTCTCACCAAATGTCCTCCTTCCCCTTAGGCACAGACAGGCTGAGATGTGCTCAATGTTTGGTTACAGCAATTTAACACTGGTGCAGCCAGGGCTGGCTAGCTGCAGCTCATCAGCTTTGGTACCCGAGGAAGTGGGTGATAACTTGGGAAGCCCCCATAAATCATATGCTCACAGCCTACCTGAACTGAACAGCCTCCAAGTGCCCACGGGTAGGGAAAAGGAGAAAGCCTTGGCCTAAACTGCAGTTAAGCAAGTTTGTTTATAGATGTGGCCTAAGAAATAAATGCTGGAAAGTGCTGGTAAGAGGGGGTAATAAAAAAATGTAGGGTGAGCAGAACCATTGTGGCACAGCATATATCTTGTTGTTTCTTACATTTCTCCTGTTGCTTCTTCTCATCATGTGCAATCATAATAGGCCATGCTCTTCCCACTTGAATTAATCAACGTTTGCACTGGGTAACTGACTGCGAGTGGAGCTCAGGATAAGCAGACACTCTAAAATATGTCCTTATTAACCTCTGTAATCTTCTCTGTGCTTGTTAAAGGTGATGGCAATTTACTATTCATTATTCCATTCCATTTAGTGTTTTTCTTTACACAAAATTTCATTTTCATTTTCTGTCTGTTCTACCAGCGGAGAGGGGAAAATATGACACCAACTCTATCTTTCACTCTGTGGGGAAAAGGATAAAAGCCAGAGGTCTGTGGGAACAGTAAAAAGCCATATTTATAAAAGAGTCACCTCCATTCTCTTGATTTGTACTAAATGTATTTATTAGAAATACAACTGAGTACTCACAAGGGCACTGTCAATTTAAAAATTACTGCATCTCTGCCTGGAAATTACTTGCTGTCCCTTGCTACAAATAAAACCATAGCTCAGTATAAATGAAAACAAGGCAGAAGTAAAAGTCTCTGTTATTCTTTGGTTTTGCTTCCCCCCCCCCCCCAGTTTGTCCATTCACACAGCCCTCTATCTCTTGGCAGCCATCTATTGCCTCTTTGTATTTACAATCACTCTCCCTCTTCAGAGGTTTTTTTGTACAGTTGCAGCAGAGGGACAAACATTTTCATAAAAAAAAAAAGGTACCAGGAGGTGGGAAGAAGACAGAGACCCTTGCCGCACTTGTAAGCCAACTGAATGTAAAATGTAAATGAAATGAGCTTAATTTTTTGCTTTGCTATGATTTCCAGTAGTGAGTTCATTGCTTGCTTTTCTGTCATTTGTTGCCGTGCACCTTAATCACCTTATTTTTACTAATTATGAATGAGTGTGCACTTCTGGAAAGGGAGAGGGAGAGGCGGCTATTGCTGTGGGGCAGGAGTCTCCTGAGGCCGGGGGTGACTGGGGGTCCCAGGGGTGCGAGCTGTCCCGCTCCCCGCTCCCAGCCCCAGCTGTCCAAACACCGCAGGTGTACCTCCCAGCCACGGGCTGGCTCTAAATATCATAAAAGTTATGAATAACGGGTTCTTGTTCCCTGCCTTCTGGCGTTTGACCCTTCATGGGTCACGTTTTCCAGATAATTGTTACAGTTGGAAATTTGCTGTTTAGAAGAAGTGAAATGAAAACTGCCCTTCTCCTGGCTGTGGCTGTGCAGGGTCCAGCAAACGTGTGGCACATCCCAGCCCAGGGCCAGCAGCAGTCCCCTCTGGGCCACCACAGCCACCCTTCACGCTTCCAGTGTTCCCGGCCAAGGCATCTTCTGCTGTGTGCTACCCCCCTTTCTGGTTATTAGCCCCCGGGGAACTCGTTTTGTGGGCAATACCAGGAGGATTGTCTCCACCTTGGCTTCCCCCACAGCCCCACAATACAGCTGTGTACGCTATTTATTTAACTCTACAGATAAGCACGTCCCTCAAACCCACATAAAGGTCCTATCCAAGCAGAGCCTGGCTTCATACAGGGTTCTCCTGCCCACCACTACAGAATCAGGTACCACCACTCCTTGTCCTCTAGCCACACACAGAGACAGCAGAAGTGTCTGCAAAATCCCAGCAAGGTCATTCAAGATGAAATCAAACATTTTTTCTGGCATTAAATTTTAGCTCGAACCACACTTTTGCCCAGGTCTGCTTGCCATCCAGTGTCCAAGCTGTTGGAAACACACCATCTACCTGGTGTGAGGATGTTGGGCTGCAGAGGCTACGCAGCTCCGTTCCCTGGAAAGCTCCCTCAAAGCTTTCCCACCTTCCCCTTTGGAGCGAAAACCGGCATGGGAGTGCCATGGCTGTGACAGCCCTGCCAGGTCTCTGCAGTGAGGTCCCTAGCTGCAGCACCCTGCCCTTCTTGCCATCTTCCAGTGGGCACACACACATTGTCCGTACCACTCTTCGGTGACTAGGAGCGCCGGAGGGGAGTTCTTCCCTTCCACAGCTTGTGGCAGGGGATCAATAGAGATCTTGCCAGAGTAAAGTAAACCCTAATTCATCCTCTCTCCCAAGCACTCTGCTATTTCTATTTGTCTTCTCTGAGTCTGGGGAATGGTCCTTCACAGGTAAAGCATAAAAATCAGGAAACAGTTATTACTACAACATATTGCTTCCAGCATACAGGTTATTACAGAAATGCTGGAAGAGTCCCCTTCACCACTCTTAGGAGCACTTTTTAAGTGCCTTATAGTAAGTATGCTCTGCAAATCTTCCATGAGCTTAGCATCCAGTTATGCTATAAGACTTGTCTGAATTAATATCCTTTCTACATTCAGAAAAAAAGGGCAAATATTTGATGAACCCATAATAAATTAAGGATGGATGGATACTAAGAGCAGAATAGTCTATTCTTAGAATTATGTAAATGGAATTTAAATAGGGTATCTCACGGAGGTTGTACAGAGAGATAATGGGAGGATCACATTTCTAATATACCAAGCTATTCTGGAGTCTGGATGAGTTCTTTCTCTGAAAATTAAATTTTTTCCAATGCCACAAAAAAAAAAAAAAGAAAAATTGGTGAACCTTATTTTAATCAAATGCTAAGCTTATTCAGGTTAGTTTTCAAATATCTAGAAGTTGCTTTGGAGGGGGATTGCACTGGGGGGGCTGATTCCAGCAAACCAAACCACAACTTTCAACTTGTGCATGAGTTTCCTGGGCTTTTGGTGAGACAAATGTGAAGCCCTGTCCTCCAGCAGGTACCACAGGTGCTGCTTTTTGGGACAAGCTGAGCAGCCTCTCCGTGCTCTGAAGGATGCTCTAGGGAAGAGGTGGCAAACAGGCGCTTTCACACACTTCCACATGTATTGGCAGGTCAGCGGTGCGATGCTGAACAGCAACGCATTCCTGCAGGATTTCAAGCCAAATGACTTTGCTCTTTATATTACTTTTGTTCCTGCTACTGGCTGCTTGGCCTTTGTCCCCTCCCATGGCCCTTGTGCTGGATGCACACCCTTACCCCAGTGCTCTGATGCAAAAAGGCTCCCTCTTACAGCCTCCCAGGCAAACCTGCAAGCGCTGTGGAGTCAGCTCCTTGTGGGTTATTCAAAGTGGGCTGTATGTACACTCCTCGTATTGCTTAAAAGTGTTTTACAAAGCAGTAGACCCCAGGGAGCATTGTTGGCCAGCAATCCACCTCTCATTTCTTTTGCCCCACCAGCCTGAATATTTATGAGGTGGCATGTGATTTGATGGTATCTGGTTCCACATGTAATGCTGATGTCATGTGTTTTAGATTTAAAATGCCAGTTTCATTTTGTAGTGCATAATAATTTGTTTCTTTGGCAGTCCATAAAGAATTGCACTGAATCTTGGCATGCCTGCCTGCAACGATGTGGAAGGGGAAGCAGGAGGACTTAATGTACACTAGGGGTTGTACCAAGAGTGGTGCAGTTTACGTTCTCTGCCTAAAACATCGGCTGACACAAGACATGAATATGCATGCCTGGAGCATTTTCTGCTCCAAGTACTTTGCCAGCAATGATGAACGAAGTCTTGCAGTATCTGGGCAATGCATGTTTGATGTTAAGACCCACCCAGCAACATCTGATGTAAAGATGGGGAAACTGAGGCAAAGCATCCTGCTAAGGTTACAAAAGCCATGTGCAAGAGGGAAGTGAACCCATCTTGCACACCTCCCACAGCTTCACTAGAACCATCCTTCCTCTCCCAGATACAGGCACCATCAGAATTTGCCCATATCTCCTCTAAACACTGTTTTGATTATAGGCAGCCCACACCTTCAAGCCTCTATTCAGATTTTTTGCTGAAATTAAAGTCCTGGATGTAATCTATCTATCAAACCTCCTACCTAGTTTTGAGCCAGTTCCCAGTGCAGAACAAGAGCAGGACATTTGGGAAACAGATGCTTAAAGAAATAGACAAACTGGATAAAGAAATAGAAAAACAAATGTTTTTCTGGCCTAAAACACTGATGAACAAAACTTAGGCCTCTAAGGGAATAATAACAGGAACTAATGAGGCATGCAATACCCACTGCAGTAAATAAAGGTATTGCCATCAGATACACACATGTATGAAATTTCATGTGCATTTACATAGGAAACAGAGTCCTTCCAGTAACTTCTGCTGCTCGCACAGGTGCCTGTGCTGTGGCAGAGCTCCCCAAACCCTTTGGGCTGGATGCTGCTCCCCAGGCGATGGGTGCTAGCACAGTCCCACAGGCATTTCTCTGTCATTGCACCTGGGGTATGTGAGCTCAGGACAGTATTTCTGGAAGAACTGTAATTTTGTAGTGCTGCAAGCAAATTCATTCAAAGAGGGATCACTTTCTGGCCAGGCCAGTGTAAAAAGCACCCTGCTAGTGCACTGCTAGCAGTATATGTGCTGGACCTACAGCAGGTGGGTCTAGACTCTGTCCTGTCTTTGCTCTCTGTTCTGCCCAGATAAAAATAATCTATCCTTGTGAAAGCACCACCCTGCCTGCACAGGCTGTATATGAATTGTCATTACTATCATCTCAGCTCCATCAGTCTGGGGTAAGACTTTCTTATACAGCTGTGCTGGCAGAGACTAGTTGTGGCTGAAGGACTAGGTGGCATCTACTTTGTATGGTAGTATAACTGCACTACACTGCTGTGGTTTATTATTACGTTTGCATGAATACAGCTGTATCAAAATGAAAGCTCCTGCTGATCTCCTAATAGCTCGTCCTAGCATCCATGTCTGAATCAGTAAGAAAAATTGTGCAGATAAAGTCTAAGGAACAGCTGAGACAGACAGAAAAAATAAACACCCTGAAAACTAACAAGAAGAAGAGGAATTCTTAGAGGAATTACTTGCACAACCTGGTTACTGAAATAAATCCATCTATTACTCCCAGTGCAAGCTCCCACGGATCTGTGTGCCTGGTGGGATGACTCATGGAGACACTCAGCTGTACCTGCTGCCTGCAAGCAGGAGCCAGCTCCCCCCCGGACAGGTGGGACGGGACAGGACAGGACGGGACAGGACGGGACATCTGTGCCCTTCCTGCCCCTCCAGGAAGGCACCAGGCAGCCAACGCGTCCTGCAGCCCACGCGGGGCTGCTCCCCACCCGGGAGCATGCCGGTGCGTGGCAGGGTTTGACTCCAGACCCATGCACGCTCTGGACCCACTTCTGCGGCGTGGGCTGATGAACCCAGTGAGACCCTCCTTGGGCTGCATCGAGTGCTCCAGTAAACCCCGAATTTACCCACCAGTGAGGTTAACCTCTCCCAGGTTGTAAAGAGCTGCCTGCTGTTATCTGCAAGGTCAAGAGCTCTGCAAGTAGAGGCAGGGGACAAAATCACAGTATACCAGGTCAAGACATTGAATAGAATATTGCTGTATATTGTGACTAATTTCCTGCTCATCTCTATGCCCTGGTTTGCTCTCTGGCCTGGAGTGGCTTTCCCCACTGAGGCAAATTTAGGGAGAGCTAATACTGTCTTTAGATGGATGGGCATAGTTGGAGAAAAAAAGCCTTGAGGAAACCAGAGGTTTCTTTAGGACTGGCACAGCAAAAGGAGCCAATGCATGTCCAGAACTACTGGTCTGGGTTTAGTCTGACTATATGAATCTGTCGGACAGTCAGAAAAAAGTACCGAAGAGAGCAGAGGATGTCACCAAGAGAAGAGATGGGAAGACCCCAGCCACTTTTCAGCTCCAAGGAAGGGGTGGTCTGTCCACATTTCTTTTCATCAGCTCTGTCTGTTTCTCTTATAAAAGGTATTATTTCTTCCAATATATCCTGCCCTGCACTCTGAGGCTCTCCTGGTAACACCACCACAATTATTTTCTCAGCCAAAGCACTCTAATACCAGGGTGATAAGCACAGCACACATGCCCTGGCAGGTTGACTAGATAAGGTTATATACAGTACGACAGAGATTTTATATTATTACTGACCTGGCCAAAAACTCGGTAAGAACTGAACAGCTTGTTCTCATGACATGTCAAACCTCTTTTCCAGACCAGAGAGCTCTGAATAAATTTCAGCAGGCAGCAATCACTTCGATGCTCTTCGGACTCCCCACTCTGCCACTGTTCCTTAGAAGAGACCCAGGGGATGCATTTTAGATTTCAGATTTCACCTCTCAGAAAGCATTTATCAAAACAGAGAAGTGAAAGATCTGCAGCACCCAACAATGGAGATGTCAAGTCTACTGCAGGGTGGTCAGGACACAACCAACTCACAACATGTGCCTTTGTTTCTGTTAATGAACTGAAATCAAGAGGTGTTTAGCAAAAATAATTGCTGTTCAAAAGTATTAAAAAATGAGTGTAGACTTTTCAACATGCAGCCTGCTTTGGTTTCCCGCTGATGGGAGGAATCGGCTTATGGCAGTACTATGTATTAGTCTTGCTTGAGCTCCTAATATATTTTGCAGAATTTCAGCTTTCTATTACTTTAAAATAAACAACTCCAGCAGTTATTCCTTGGGAGACAAGCCTTGAGTCATTGAAATGCATGTGACCTGCATATAGACATCTGTGAATCCTGCACAGCCTGGAAAAATAGCTGTGACCGGTAGAACTTCAGACCAAGAAGTAAAGAGTACCACTCCAAAAGGGTGGAAAAGAAATGTGGTGTCACTGTTGGCAGAGAAACTCAAAGAGCAATAAATAATTTGGCTTTTTTTTTTTTTTTTTTTTTCCCTGTTAACAGCATAAATGTGTTCTGGTGCAATTTAGGGGAAGAGTTAAACTGAAGACACTACAGCCCCTTACGTCTCACATTGTCCTCCCAGTTCTGCAATTCTTAATAAAATCAAACATACTCATTTACCTAGGTAGACATACTTATTACCCACAGCTGCAATGGCCTCAGTGGAGAAGAAAGATGTATTAGTGATCCTAGAAACATTGTTTTCTGGACTGCGTGGTGCATTTTAGAGAGATACATTTTCTGGGTATCTATGGGCTCTGCTCCCTGCTAGTCCATCCCACTGCCCTAGGAGAGCAACCACTGCTCCAAATACCTTTCTCTGACTTGTTTAATTAAAAATTTCCAGCAATGGACAAGCCAGTGCCTCCCCAGGCAGCCTACTTCACAGCTCACTGCCTGTGCCATTAGAAACAGACCCTGTTGCATCTAGCCCAAACTGTCCCCAATGCCATTCAAGGCATGAGGACTTCTTGTCCTGTCCCGTGTGGACGTGGATGCCGTTTCAGCCTGAGAAGCTTCGACCATGCAAAGCGATCATGGCATTTCTCAGCACTGCCCTCTCTGAGAGCAAACAGAGGTGCAAGTTTTGATAGGGTGTCAGCAATATGCCGTGTCTCTCCACGCCAGCCCCTGGAAAACCAGCCACCCAGCGCTGCCCGTTGTCCGCAGTGGTGTCACTGCTCTGTCTCACCCATCACAGCCCCTTCACCAAGCCTGTGCAACAGGGGAGTGTGATGAAAAAGGTCATCCTGCTCCTCCTTCTCCATCAGCTGCATCAAACGAGGCTACAAAACCCATCTCCTCTCTAACCCCGGGAAACAGTAGCCATCAGGAGCGAGGGGTGCACAGCACAACTTTGGTTGTACTCATGCAACTTCAAAGAAAAATGTGAAGGAAGAATGTTCAAAGAAATGTGTGAACTATTAAGACTTAAAAATTAGGGAAACACCAACTGGTGGGTTAAGTTAAATTCGGGTAGTTCTCCATGTGCCCCAGCAAAGCCCATCAGTAAAACAGGCCTTCCGAGTTGGACAAAAGCAGCAGCTCCTTTCCTCTAAATCTGGCTGCAGAGACTGTGTATGGCATTCAGCCAGGGCAAGCTGCTGGTGATCACAGTTTTATCAACAGCTGGGAATAGTTTGTATGCAGAAGATTCATCACCCCTTCGCCATGACAGCGTATCATAAAATTTGAAGTTAAAAGGAATGTAATCTTGCATCTCATCGAAGAGAAGAAATTTGTTGTGTGTTGGCCTCTCCTTTTTTTTTAAAGACAAAAAGAAAGATTATCCCTTAAAATCTTTCTAGCCCAAACCAACCTCAAATGGGAAAGTCTGCCGCTCTATTTATGGCTCAGTTCCTTTGTGTGACCATGCTTAAAACTTTTGCAGTGATTGTTGTCTTGGAACCCCTCATTCTCAGCTTACTGTACATATTAACTGTTTAGGGCTTGCAGTATCCTTATCTGAGCTAAACACAGCAAGGGAGAGATTTGTCTCATCTAACACGAATTGTCAAAAAGTTAGCTGCCTCTTTAGTAAAGGTAACTTCAAGACAATTAATTAATTACTGTTAAGGTAATTAATTTAAAGATACCAAGCTAACCATCTAGTGTCAGACGGAGTGAGACACCTCCCGAGAGCACCACACCAACCACAGCAGAGCAGGAGGCATGAGATGTGCTTTTTGGATGGCTAACGTTAGATGAGACACCTTCATCAGAGACTGGGTGTCTGAAGAAGCTCCTGTTGCTTAGTCCCAGTTTACACCACTGTTTCCTGCAAAGCTGCTTGAATACATCCCTGCCTCCCGCTACCCCCCTTACCGCTGTCACAGCTGAGCATCTTTCACGTGAAATAAAGCACAAAAGGTGGGCAAACCTCATGGAGTCCTTGGCGTATCTTCAGGATATGCTGTCTGCCTGGGATCCTTCTTTTGGCCATAGTCATTTGCTTTGTCATTGTAGGCAGGGACTGTTCTGACAGGGCACGGGAAGAATTGGGCCCAGGGGCAGATGAGTGGTATTTGTATGGTAAGGAAGGTGTTGCAGCTTTTCCTAAAGGCAGAACAGTTTTTAATTCACTTAAACTCATTCTACAATGTGTACTGCAGCCAGATCCCTTGGAATAAAATTGCTGTCTCCCGCTCCAGTGGGGGCAGCTGGAGGGCCATGCTCAGGACATCGCTCTCATCTAAGGAACTTCATCTCTCATGCTAAGTGAGAATGGTATTGTAATTAAACATTTCTCCATGAAAACACAGCTCAGTCATGAGCACAGCGGAGCCCTCCCTGCTCCGGCAGGCCGGGGTCCCTCCCCAGGACCCTTGCTTTTGTGTAGGAGCGAGGGTGGAGAGCGCAGCCAGGGCTGGAGGTGCGGGCGTGCATGGGGACCGCGCCGGCCCCGCTGGGGAAGGTGTGCAGACAGCGCTGACAAAGCATCACCACTTAGAACTGAATTACCAGCACAGGATTTATGACTAGACTGAATTTAGTCCTACCCGTATTACTGAAATAAAGCCCATGAAAGAGAATTAGCTTGAGTCAGTGGCCGTAAATCAACCGATCCCCAAACCTCCAGGATGTCGGGGGATGAGAAGCGTGTGTACTTGTAAGCGTTCTTAGACTCACACAGTGGGCTCCTTGGAAAGCTGGTCTGCATTTCCTCTGATTTGTCCAATTAATAATAAGTAGAGTACAACTATATCTACTCCATAGTTTCCATTTTTGCGTTGTTAAAGATGCCATGTCTCCACTCTATCCCCCGTTCCCTGTTTTCTCTTTTCCTATTCATATTTGTTTAAAAAATGCTCCTAGCATTTCAGTTCCATATTAATAGCAAATAACATTTAGCCCCCCCCCATCAAAGTGACTCAAAAATTAAAATGAAAAAAGAATTAGGCCTTTAAATTCACACTGATTTCATAATTCATACTAACAGCACTTAAATCTGTTTTTTTGGGGGTGCTGAGTAACAGGCAGCTCCAAAGGAACTTTGCCAGGTCATGTATTCAGATGTTTAAATATGAAGTTGGAAGTTTGGCTTTAGGTCCCTGTTTTTCCCTTCCCAGGAGTGGGTCACTGCTAGCTACCAGCTGCATGGGCAGTTGACCCCGCACCACCTTTTCTACCAGGGTACACAATGTACGTCACCTCCCCAGTGCCCTCTGACTTTGGCCTTGCATCAACCCCCCATCTAAAAATTAACAACCCCTTCCCATTCCCCACAGCAGTGCCCCTGTCTGGGCAGTGGGCTGAGAGGGGTCCTGCAGAGCCAGGTCACTGCCCCCAGCCCCCCCGAGCTCAAGGCCAGGCTATTCCAGCCATCCCTTTTATAGACGGGTGCCACTGCTACCCCACATCTCCCTTCTGGGATGCGCCTACAGCTCCAGCTGCGGAGTTAAAAATACTTCCCTGCCCCTCATTATTCACCTCAGCAGGTCAAGACAGGACTTTGATCTAAACGGAAAGGCATTCCCGGGGATATGGTTACATGAAACACATGCTAAAAGGGCTCCTCATCATCAGGGTTTATCTTTGCTCGGTAAGTTTTAATGACATGCACATGATGATGTTGCTGTGGGAACGAAGACAGCCTGTAGTAGGACCCAGTTTGATTTAATAAACCTAAAAATCATAACCAAAATGGGGCTGTTCCTTGGCATTCTGTACTTCCTTCCTTGGCTGTTTTTTGGTGAGAACACATGTACCTTCATGTTTGTTTTCACTCAAAGCAGCTTACGGGTCATCCAGCGCACAGAAAATGTGTGGTCTGGGACAATTTCTCTGCTCCTAGAGCTCCGTGTGCTCCTGTTTATGTTATAACATGGGAGAAATTAGCTCTTTTACTGTTTGGCATTTTGGCAACTACCCATCCCTGTGGACTCCAGGTGAAGGATGCTGCTGGATCCCCAAGTCTTCCTTTGTTCAACATGGATGATGTGTTTGTGGCCAACTGTGAGTGACTTCATCACCTCTACCCTGTTTGTGTGTTGTTTTTTATCAGACAAAAATATAATAGGCCATCTTTCAGTAATTATTGTAGCAGCCAGCTTTATAGCTCGTCATCTTTGCAAAACAAGGGAACAGTTTTTAAACTGCTTATGAAAAGTTTATGTGGTTATTAGAGCTGGAGCTTTGTTTCTTTTAGGCGGGTTCCTCAGGGGTTTATACCACTTGCTCAGATCAGTTCTGCGTGAGGGTTTTGCTGAAGGTGTTTTGTTTAAAGCCCTCTCTTTTGGTGGTGGCAGCTGTGGGTGAGCCAAAGCTCTTGGAAGAGCTGGTATTTATTAATTTTTTTTGGCTTGTATCTTTTTCTGCCATTCCAACACCTTTGGTTTTATATTTTCTTGAGTATTTTTGGAACAGGGTAGGGAGTTGAGGGGCTAAAATCAGCTTGCATAGAAAGAGTTACATCAACTGATACTGCTGGTCATCACCAGCACTGAGCTGCGGTTCATCTCAGCCCAAGGTTTTGCTGCACTGACTTCAGTGGCTAGCGCTGATTACACCCGGAGCGAACCAAAGGGAAGAAATAAAGACATACTAGCTCTGATTCTTGTTCCACCAACACGGCTATAAATCCGAAGGCTCTCCATTAAAGTCAGCAGTGTCACACAGGTGTGAGAAGTGACTCGCTGCAGCCAGCCACGCTTGCCTCGCTGTAATCCCAGCGGCTATTTTTCATGCGGGTGTCATTGCTTTGCCCATTAAACCTTGCCGGGTGAATGGAGAGCAGTTTTTCTCTGAGAAGTGTGCTAACAAAGTGCAGCTCTGCCGGCTTTCCCCATGCATCCCAGGTGAGCAGGGCACTGTGTGGCAGCTACTCTGGGGCTGCCCTGTGCCCCCAGTGCAGCTTTGTGCAGGCAGCTCAGCTGTGTGGGGCACTGGCAAGGGGGCAGAGAAATAAGGTACAGGAGGTACCCAACAGGCTGGCAGGAGCCCACCCTCTGCCAGAGCTGCTACCTGCCCCTGAGCTGCCATCAGGAATTAAATAAAGGAGCCCTGCCACATGTGTAAGTAGGAGAAAACTTCTTTAAGCTCAAGACCAGTAGTGAGGTCCCACCTGTCCATCACTCGTCACGCACTGAGGGTTTAAGGGCCACCAGTGGTGTTCCTCCACTCCTCACTGCTTGTGTTTGTAGGGCCCTTCCCGCCTTGGAAGGACGCATCTTCTCCCGCCTCTGCCTCTCCTGCCTGGGCTGCTCAAGAGTAACGCTCTGGTTGCGGCGAGTTAACTCTGAAACCCCTCTACTGTGCAGCCGGCTGGCAGAGGCAAGGTAGGGTTCTGCAAATAATGTGTTCAGAGAGACAAACATCTTGCCAACTGTGGCAGCTCCTCTCTCAGGATTCGAGGCTATGGCTTGAAGAGAAGGGCTCCCACCCCTCACAAGGACCCACGGCCACAGGATACCCAAGTGGGCAGAGCTCTCCATCCCACTATCCAGCCTTGGAGCTCCTGAGTGCCTCTGTGCCGGAGCAGGACACTCAGAGGAGAGGTGGGCTTTTGTTCTTCTACTCCAGCACTGGTCAAGTATGGTTCACACCAAGAGCAAACACATCATCTCAGGTCACCCCTGAATGCTCCCCACCTTACACTTTGCAGACAGCTGCCTTTGGGCAGCATTCAATCTCTCAGGCTGCAGGGGGTCACTAAATATAGATTTTGCATATTTTGGAGGAATGCGGTGAGCCCTAGGATGCAGGAGGCATGGTGGCATCTTGCCCTCTGATTACAGAAATCCTAACCAGAAAAATATTTTTCCAAGTGAAACTCTCTAGTGAATTCAGTTTAACTTTATGCTTAATTACTGGATGACATGGGGGCATACTTTTTGGCAAATTTATGGTTTGCCAGAACTCTGTTTTTAAAATAACCTATTATGGACAAGACTGGACAGATTGAAAGAAAAAAAGGAAAAAAAAAAAAAATCAGGGTCTCTCATTGCCCCTCATTACTGACTTCCCAAGGGGCAGGACTGGGGGAGAATGAGTTTGTAACATGCTACAGAAATCAAGAGGTTTTGGTCTGTATCAGGCAAATGATGGTATGGTGAACATGCAGCCGGCACCCCTTCTCCAGGACCTGCGTGCCTCCTGCCCACAGGCCCCAGCAGTGGCAGGGTGGATGCAGGAATCAGAATCAGTACCTTTTTCCAAAGCCAGAGAAAACTCACTGATAACATGGAAATGCAAAATCAAATGGTACGTGGAGCTTCCAAGGCTGATGTGCATCTCAGCGAGGGCATCTGCACAGTCAGGAGATATAAACATCCTTTTATTTCGTTGCAGTTTCCACATGGGGAAATAATATACCTACTGAAGCTGATGTCAACAAAAATTATTTCAGGTAACTTCATGGGACTGCATGTGAAAGATGACATTTCTCAACAAGAATAAAAGCACAAGAGCCTGCTCTTAAGTTAATGTGCCATGCAAAATGAGCTGGAAGCCATCAAGACTGTGAAAGAGCCTTTCAGTCTGGACATGGGACCCCTGACCAGCAAAGACCTACAGACAGCCCAGCTCACTACTCTGGCCCTCAGCTGCAGCACAGGAAAGTGTTGCTTCTGATGGGGTTTATTGTCAAAATGTTCTTTACATCTGCCAGCAAAATAGGGATAACTCCCTGTGTTTTACAGGAAGGATACCCTTGCCCAGAGTCATCTCACATATGTTTAAGCACTTAATTTGGACATCTGAATTTAGGTGTTTGATCACTTTAGACTTCCTCTGTAGATGTCCCCCCTACCCCTCTTTGCTGTTGGTGGGGCAGCCAGGGTGGGAACCATTCCTGGTGGTGTCCCAGCAGGTCCCTGAACACCTGCTTTTTCAGGTTTTCAGGAAGATCCACCTTGTATCTCTGCCTCCCCAGAGCACTCCCACGCCTCGCAGCTTTTAGGACAGAATGGTGCATAGAGCGATTTTGTGAACTGCTCCCAGCCATGAGGCTAAGTAGTGTTAAGTAGTGTGTCGGCAAGGTCCAGAAAACTCTGTCCCCATCGTTAGCTGTGGTCTTACCTGCTCCAGCTCATGAAGCAACATCTGAGGGCCCATTACAAACTGGAGGACATTGAACAACTCCTAGGAGTTACCCTAAGCTGTGAGAATGCTGCAGCATCCCTCTGCAGCCTGGGGAGAGAGCACACAGCAGGGAATGACAGTCACTTCTGCACAGAGGTCAGCCAGACCCAAATACATTTTCTTTAAAGGCACTTTCTGCTTTTTATTTTGTTAGCAGCCTGCTATCAGGCTGCCTGCTGAGGATATCTGAAATGCACAGTTGCGGTCTTTAAGTACATGCCGTCATTTACGAGACACATCGTCCTTCTCTCTAGAAAACAACACAGTAACTCCTCTGCAATCTGGAGCCTTCGCGCCTCTGTCATACCGGTATGTGGCACCGCAAGACATAAACCACAGCTACTGGAGAGCCTGGGCGGATTCCTTACAATACATGTAATGGAAACAGGTGAAATTTAAACAGTACACTTAAGTACTTGTCTAGTCCCCATTAGGGTTTTGTAGCTGTCCTTTATTTAAAGAATAAATTTCTGACACTTAAAAGAAGTTAAAGAACTGTGTTTGAAAGCTTTAACATAAAACAGCCTCACCACTGTTCTTTCTCTTGAAAAAATTGTTCGAATCACTATTAAAATGTCTCTGTTAAGAATATGGAAATGTTTGGATTAAACAGTATATTTACTTTCTAAAAATGGATGCAAAGTACAAAATAGGATCCAAATATATAAACACACGGAAAATGCACACGTACACTAAAGCAGTTAAGAAACAACCAATACAGCGAGTGTTTGAAAAGAAGTTAGTACCAGGGGCATCCAGGAAAGAACGCTCCCCGAAATACTGAGCTTCAGCCACTTTAGCTAATGTGGCACTATCAGCACAGAATAATGCATGTTAACAAACACAAGTGAAATCAAGATTATTTTAAGGTTATACTGTGTGATGGCCTTTGCTTAAAGTGGTATCCTATAAGAAGAGAATTGAAATAGTTATGAATCCCCTTGGATCCATTACAAATCCCGAAAAGAAAACTGCAGTCATTCTTACACCGTTGTTTTGCTAAGTAAGGGGACAGCTCCTGGGTGACTAGTAAGACTAACGATGTTGGACAAAAATTATTTTGTCTATGAGATTTTCGCTGGTATTTCTGTATTCCTTACTGTGTGCTTGGAGACTGCAAGGAGGAGGCGGCAGGTATTCCATCATTTTGTGCAAGGGGTATGCAGTGTTAGCAAATCTCTCTGTCTTCGGTTGTTTATTTTCCCCTTTCAAACACCGCTACAGCCTCATCCTTCTGGCCATGTGCTGGAACCTGCCTTAGTGACCAAGATTTATTAAAGGGTAACATCTGCTCTCCCAGTGCCAGTGCACCTCAGACAATCTTTTGGATATAAGCTATACTGATCAGTGATTTTTAATTTGTTAGCAGTTACTGTTTAACACCTCTTTCAGTTACTGCTGGATAGAAAATAACTCCTTATTACTACATAGTGAATAAATATCATCTAAATGAAGCAGAGAAGTGTTTATTAAGCATGTCCACCCTGTCTGCATTGTTATTGATCATGTGTTCCAGTTGTCTAGCACTGCACTGAGGTCCTCCCCAAAGTGTTTTTAAGTTTAAGATCATAGGATGACAGGACCACTCAGGTGGGAAGGGACCTAAGGAGGGCATCGTCCTTGTTGTCCTTACTGGGCACCAATTCTTCACTGGTTCCTTTTGCTTCTCTTTTCATTCTCCTCACTGCTTATATCTTCACTGCTATAATCTCCCTCTTAACCCTTTACTGTTTTTCCAGTGGTGAGAGCCAGCTGGGTGCCCGGCTGGGACCCTTAGTTTGCAGTGAATAAACAAAGCCTCCTGAAGAATGTGCCTAAGTGTCTTCCCCAGTCAGCAGTGAGAAATAGATTGATTCAAGGGTTTCACAAGGGAAGCTTTGCTGTTATTTGCCTACAGTCAGGTGTCTAAATTAGGTAGATTGACTTCCATCCTTCCTTGTTTATTCTCTCTTTCTCGTCCTTTCTACACCACATTGCTTTTTTAACCTGCCTCCATAGGTGTATAAAGTGTTTGTGGGATCATGGGTTTAGGACACATAGTAACATGGTCTTAACTTCCAAACATTGCTCACATTTGTATGGGTCAGGTTTCCTTACAGTCAATTTCTCTCATAAATATTTTCAGCTTTTGGAAATTGGCCCTTCTTGAAAGTTGATTGTCCCCTCTGCTTTGGCCAGGGTACAATAAGAAACCAAGACTGTGTTCAGGTGTTACTCAAATAAAAGGATGTATTGGGTTAACTGATGGCCCAGAGTCCAGCCCTGCTCAAGCTCCTGTTCAGCCCTGTGGGTTAGAGTCCAGCACCACCACGCTCAGCCCAGAGGTCCCCAGGAAATTCTCATCTGCAGGAGATGGACTTACAGACGCCCCCGCACATCAGAGAGTTAATGCACTCCTTCATCCAGAAGCTTAATTATTTCCATACAAGCAAGTCAGGCTGCACATGTTTAGTTTTGGTGATTTGTCAATTTAATTTTGGAGGTGAAGGCAGGAGGCAGGGGGGTGGCAGCTGAGAGCATGCTGGCGGCAAGCCCCAGTAGCGCAGAAACGTTGCTGCAGCAGCAGCAAAGGAGGTTCTCACTCCCCGGCTCTGTGTCACACTCTGGGTACACATCTCCGGCTCCGACGACAGGCTTCGTGGTTGCGTTCACGCCCCCGTGCTGATGTTGAGCAGACCTGACATCAGTACAACGTGTCCCTGCAATTTGGGATTTTTCAAGCTGTACCAGAGCTAGATCCGTATTTTCAAAGCCAGCATCATCAAGTCGCTCTCTGAATACAAGGGCAAATCTGTCAACCTGGTTGTATCAGACGTGTGTGAAATCACTGGACTGGGTGCATGTATCCTTCTTTCATACATTAATTGCCCTAACTGCTGAGGAAACCAGAGATAGAGCCAAACACAAAGCAGAAACGGCCCTTCCTTTTGTGTTATTTGATTTTTGTCCATGTCGTGGTTTAAGCCCAGCCGGTAACAAAGCACCACGCAGCCACTCGCTCACTCCCCCCCCCAACCCCAGCCACGGTGGGATGAGGAGAAAATATAAAGGCAGGCTCGTGGGTTGAGATAAGGACTGGGAGGGATCACTCCTCACTTATGGTCACAGGCAAAAGACAGGCTCAACTTGGGGAAGAAAACAAAATCAATTTAATTTACTACAAATCAAATCAAAACAAGGATATTAGGAAGTAAAACCAACCCTTAGAACCCCTTCCCGCCCACCCTCCCTCCTTCCCGCCTCAGCCCCACTCCCGGTTCTCTCCACCTCCTGCCTCCGAGCAGGGAATGGGGGCTGGGGTCGGTTCCTCACACCTGGTCTCTGCCGCTCCTTCCTCCTCAGGGGGAGGACTCCTCACTCCTCCCCTGCTCCAGCGTGGGGTCCCTCCCGCGGGAGACATTCCTCCACGAACTTCTCCAACGTGAGTCCTTCCCGCGGGCTGCAGTTCCTCACAAATGTCCCTGGCGTGGGTCCTTTCCGCGGGCTGCAGTTCTTCCCGAACTTCCCTGGCGTGGGTCCTTTCCACGGGCCAATCTTCCGTCACACGCTGCTCCAGCGCGGGCTATCCCATGGAGTCACGGCCACCTTCGGGGGCCTCCGCTCCCCTCCACGGGCTGGGGGGGGACAGCCTGCCGCCTCACCACGGGCTGGGGGGCATCCCCTCCTCCGGCGCACCTCCTCCCCTCCTTCCTCACTGACCTCGGTATCTGCAGAGGGGTTCCTCTCATATTCCGATCCCCCCACTCACTGCAGGATCCCCTTCTTAACTCTGTTCTCCCAGAGGCACTACCACTGTCACTGGTGGGCTCGGCCTTGGCCAGAGGTGTGTCTGATTTGGAGCCGGGGGAGCTTCGAGCAGCTTCTCACAGGAGCCACCCCTGCAGCCTCTCCCCTGCTATCAAAAAAACCCCACACCACAAACCCATAACAGTCCATTAGTGACAACAGACACCATGTAAAACTCCATAGGAGCCTGTGTCGCCCTACTCAGGTGGGGAAAGAAAAGTAAATAAAGGAACATGTTTTTCAAGAAGTGGGATTTGCCTTAAAAACAAAACAGCATTGACAGCTAACCACGAAGCTCCCTGTAATGTAGTCACAGCATTATACTCTGCTTTCTGTTGGCAACATTTACCAAGTGAATAACAACAAACCCTGAAGAATTTCTGCATTGCTGAGAAGATGGAGACGGTCAATATTACCAGTGAAATCATTAGCACTCCAGTTGATGAACTATAGCAAACATTTGCCATAGTATCTTCCTGGTAAAATCTTGAAAGTTTTTTTCCCCTTTGCTGGAAGAACTCTCACCTTTGTTCACCACCACACACTCAAAGCAAGGTCCACTTCAAAGTTACAGCAGGTTGCCCAGATGAGTTTTGAAACCCTGCGAAGATGGAGATGTCACTGCTTCTCTGGGCCCCTGTTCTCTTCTTCATCCTCGCTCAGAAGTTTTTCTCCTTATGCAGGAGAAATTACCTGTGTTGCAACTTGTCTCCATTGCCTCTTGCCTTTCTCTGTTCACCTTCAAGAAAAGTCCAGCTCCATCTTCTCTGTAACCCCCATTAGGTAGCTAAGGGTGCAGTTAGGTGCCCCTCAAGCTTCTCTTCTGATGGCTGAACAAGACCAGCTCCCTCGGTATCTCTTCATAGCCATGTGCTCCCGTCCCCCACCAGCCCGGTAGCCCCTTCTGCACTCACTCATATGTGTGCAAGTCTCTCTTGTACTGGGGAGCCCAGAACTGGACCCAGCACTCCAGATGTGTCTCATCAGGGCTGAACAGAGGGGAAGGGACCTGCTGGCAAGGATCTCCCTAATGCAGCCCAGGATGCCATTGGACTTTGCTGCAAGGGCACACTGCTGGCTCACGTTCAACTTTTTGTCTCCAGGATCCCCAGGTCCTCCTCTGCAAATCTACTTTCCAGCCAGAAATCTACTTTCCAGACCCCCAGTGTGCACTGTGACAGAAGGTTATTCCCTCCCAGCTATAGACTTTGCATTTGTCTTTACTGAATTTTATGAGGGCTCTGCCACTCCATGACTCCAGGCTGTTGAGATCTCTCTGAAATCTCCGACAACTCCCTCTTGACCGCAGAGATCTCACTGTAGAAAGCAATCAGTTTGGTCAGGCACAATTTGCTCTTGGTAAGCCCAGTGGGGCTGGATCCCCATCACTTTCTCCTTCACATGCTGGATGTGGCTTCCAGGGGATTTGCTCCATAACCTTCCTGGGATCTGCAGCGAGGCTGAGCAGCCTGCAGTCCCCTGCAGCCTCCTCCTTGCCCTTCATGAAGATGGGAGTGACGTTTGCCTTTTTCCAGTCCGTTTCTGGCTCTGTGCATCTCATGAAGCCCACAGCCGCTGCACTGTGCTCTCTTTTTCTGATTAAGGATTCAGCTCTGCTAAAAATAGTCACATCCTTATGCTCTTAGAGGGCATCAGAGACATCTGCTGTGACATATTCAACAACACAACACAGGGGCAGGGTGGCCGTTGTGGTGGGATTTTGGTTCTAATTCATTTTGCTTTGCCAAGGGAAGAGCTGTCGTAGGGAAAAAAATCAGCTGTCGTGAATGTAGTTGCTATCTCTCTGGGAAGGAGTATCCGTTGTTACTTTTAAGGAGCAGGTAGTCTATGCTCACACTCTTGAGTCCACCTGCAGCAATCTTTGTAATCCCAGTTTTCACATTGACATAGCTGTCACTTCAGGTGCCAATTTTCTCTCCCATTTTAGCATGGTTTTAAGCCTCAAGAGAACTGTACCTGCATGTGTAAATATGAAACATTTTTTGTTTCAATATTAAAAAACCAAATTTACGTTTTTGGGTGTTAAAGCAGAACTAGATCCTGGTAGAAACTGCTTTGAAGTGTTACACTGGGATTGCCCCCATTGCACTGGCCACAAACGCTGTGACTTGTCAGCAGGAGACGTTACCAGCTGTAATTAAAACATATATGTGCAAGTATCTCCCACAGTCAGAGTCTCCCTGTGAAGGATGAACCTCTGTGTATCCTGCCCCATCGCCTTTCACCCATGGCATCCTCAGAGGCAGTGGAGAGTGTGTCTACCTCTGGGCTGGCCCCGAGTCACCAGCTGCGGGGCATGGGGACAGCCTCCAGAAAATGAGTCTTTGTTCAGAGCAAAATCCTCACTTTGTTACCACATTATGAATTGGTTGGATGGTCATATCCAGACAGTAGTGGTCAATGGCTCAATGTCCAGATGGAGATCAGTGACAAGTGGTGTCCCTCAGGGGTCTGTATTGGGACCAGTGCTGTTTAACATCTTCATCAATGACATTGACCGTGGGATCAAGTGCACCCTCAGCAAGTTTGCAGATGACACTAAGCTGAGTGGTGCGGTTGACACGCCTGAGGAACGGGATGCCATCCAGAGGGACCTGGACAAGCTTGAGAAGTGGGCCCATGAGGTTCAACAAGGCCAAGTGCCAGGTTCTGCACCTGGGTCAGGGCAACCCCCGGTATCAATACTGGCTGGGAGATGAAGGGATTGAGAGCAGCCCTGCCGAGAAGGACTTGGGGTACTGGTGGATGAAAAGCTGCACATGAGCCAGCAATGTGTGCTCGCAGCCCAGAAAGCCAACCGTATCCTGGGCTGCATCAAAAGCAGCGTGGCCGGCAGGTCGAGGGAGGGGATTCTGCCCCTCTGCTCCGCTCTGGTGAGACCCCACCTGCAGTACTGCGTCCAGCTCGGGGGTCCTCAGCACAGGAGAGACATGGACCTGTTGGAGCAGGTCCAGAGGGGAGCCCTGAAAATGATCAGAGGGATGGAACACCTCTCCTGTGAGGAAAGGCTGAGAGAGTTGGGGTTGTTCAGCCTGGAGAAGAGAAGGCTCCAGGGACACCTTATTGCAGCCTTTCAGTACTTAAAGGGGGCTTATAAGGAAGACGGGGACAGACTTTTTAGCAGGGCCTGTTGCAATAGAACAAGGAGTAATGGTTTTAAACTAAAAAAGGGTAGATTCAGACTAGATACAAGGAAGACATTTTTTACAATGAGGGTGGTGAAACACCGGAACGGGTTGCCCAGAGAGGTGATAGATGCCCCATCCCTGGGAACATTCAAGGCCAGGTTGGACGGGGCTTTGAGCAACCTGATCTAGTTGAAGATGTCCCTGCTCTTGCAGGGGTTGGACTAGATGTCCTTTAAAGGTCCTTTCCAACCCAAACTATTCCATGCTTCTGTGATTTTACGATTACCCCGTGACACGGCCAAGGGGGCTGGGAAATAACCTTCCCCACGTGCCAAGGGAGAGGCAGCGAGGAGGGAAGGATGCTAACAGGGCTTTACTCACACATGAGTATGTGAGTAAAAGCACGGGGTTAAATGCATCTCACTTGGATATGGACATGTGTGTGTCTGTGCACACCTCCATACAGTTGTATGGATAGGTAAAATGACTGACTGATAACGTTAATTACCATATGCAGTGCCAAATCAAGAAACAGATGCCGCATTTTCAAAAATGAAGGGGCAGCTTTTCTCTCATTAAAGCTGAAGTAAATTCAGGTTGAACCACTGAATCCAACAGAGTTGCTCTAGTATAAAACTGCATAAAGAGAAAGCCTGTATTGCTTACTAGGATGATACACTCTGTAGAGCCAGCATCAAGAAAGGAGTTAATTTTTGAGCTCGAATTGTGAAGGGAGACAAGATCTTGCCTTCAGGGCACATACTGGAGTCAAATCTGACTGTGAAGATGTACAGTGGGGTTTGTTAGAAGGAATGATTCCAAGATACTCCATGTATTTGCTTGCTGAGAAGTTGTTGTACCACCATGGATGCTGGACAGCTTATGGGAGAGAGAAATCCCTGCTCCAAGAGCTTTCCAAGCAAGTGAAAGCTATGAAGCACCTTAATCTTCTTACATCTTGTGATGCCTTTTAAGGGCTATTCAAAGCCCACAGTCAAGGAACTGATTTTTATCTGAGGAGCTGGCATGATGCTAGCTGGCTGGAGTGACATAAGCTTTCTCTGGCCTTGTGAGCTTTGGGAGAAAATAGCTTTTCCCACCAGCCCTGTCTATCATCTGCCCAGTCCTGCTGTGATGCAAGGCAGTACACGCAGAACCATCTTTGTAGTGCCAGAAAACTCATTGCTTGTTTCCCTGCTGACATTTCAGGACGTGACACCTTCACAGGGTGGATCGTGCCGGGGCTCTCCCTGGAGCTGCAGGAGGTACTTTCCCTCAGCCAAGGCACCACTGGAGCAGAGTAACAAATCCAGCCTCCAGCAGGGCTGGGCAAGGCTTTAATCAACCATTCATCCAGCTTATTAAAGCATCTATGAGTAGCAGCAGATTTGCAGGATCCCTCTGTGTGAGCAATGTGCATTTCCCAAGCCCCCAAGAGCACATGCTTGGCAGACTCACCAGGGCTCCCCTGCAATGGGGCATGGGAAACCAGAGAGCCAGTACAGAGCCTGTGCACCAGTTTAGTAGCATTTAAACAGTTTTTTAAGGAGAAACACAACACATAGCACTTGTTCTGGCACACAGCTGTGCAAAAATACTTTAAGGCTGGAGAGAAGCTCTGGGTACACTGGATGTAGGGAGTGAGAGAAGGGGGGGATAGGGCATTCATTTAAATGGAGAAAGCTAGCCTGCCTGAAGGTTGCCTTTGCAAAATCTGTGTGCTTATTTGCATTCCCCTGATATTTCCTGTCCTTCTCCAAGCACAGGGTAAATTAGTCATTCAGATTATGAGTTATTTGAGCAAGATAAAAAATAAATGATAGCTCACCTTCTTCTAGAAGGTTAAGTTATTTGAGAAGTAGTGCTGTTTGTGTCTGGCATAAGCCTTGCTGTGGGAAATGATGGAGGAGGAGAGAGGAGAAATTATTGACCAAAATGGAAAAATTCCTAAGCTCATCACTGCTGAGCTGGAGCTTCCCAGGGGTGTCTTGGGGCTTCCAGCATGTGGAGAGCAGATGACCTTCACAATCTGAAAATCAGGAATGACAAGACTAAGTGACACCTAAAGCCAGCAACTAGATCTTTATTTTGGGTGACCCTTCTTTCCAATCCCTCTGATCAACAGCAAAAAGGGAAAACTGCAGATTTCTGGGGTCACTAATGAAACATCAGTGTGAGCCACCTCAAAATCTGGGAAAGTTTAACTCAGCTTTCTGGTGCTTAGACCTAGTTTTCCTCACTTACAAGCACAAATCTTCTGGCTTAAAGAGGATAAAGGAAAAAACCATCAAGTAGATAGTTAAACAGGGTGATAATAACTTTAAAGCAACTATTTCACTGTCTTCTCACCTACAGCAAAACAAGGGCTTGGACCAGATGCTGTAAACAGTTGTGCATTACTCAGACTTTGACCCAGGCTGTACAAACCTCCCTTCACACTTGCCCCAATAACTCCCTCTGAGACCCCTCAGTACGCCTCAGAGACAAAAAGCATAGGTGGCATGGCACACAGTGCACAAGCGTGTCCCTCGGCAGACACCTTCCAAAATTCAGTGATGCTGTGCTCACCGCTGCTGAGGCGTCAGGAGTTCATGCAAACAGACACTGTAATCCAGCGCAAGGCAAACATTGGCACAAGCTCGGAGAATCTCTTCATGTTTATTTATTATGAACCGTAGTGAAACCTTTCCCAGTGGGTCCTGCTAGCTCCGGGTGACAGAGCCGGTGTGCACTGGATGGGTTGCTGGGCTTGTACTTTGAGTTGTCAGAGGTTTGCGCTTGCACAACCCTCCACCTCCTCAGTCTCACAGCTTCTAGCTGAGCTGCTTCTCAAGGAACACGGGATGAGCATGTCCCAGGTGCTTACCAGGATCTGCCAAACATTGTTGGGGGCAGCTCTAGTGTCACAGGTTAGTACCATGCCAGGGTGTGCGCTCAGTATGGGCTGCTGCTCAGCCTTTTTCCCTGGCCTCTTCCTTTTCATAGTGTATGTACAGGTTTAGGCACTATCAGTCCACCTTGGGAATGATGTTCTGGAGCACTTAGTTAAGAAATATGCTTACCCTGGAGGTGCAAGTGCCGTTCATCATGCCAGCCACGATCATGTCATTGCCAGGATCCTTCCCGCTTGCTGTGGCTAGCTACCCTGGTCACCTCCTTTTCCACATTTGTGAGTTTTCTGAGGCATGGAATATCTTCTTACATGCCTTACGTGTCTTCTTGCATGGTCTTCCCAAGTCTTCTCAATGCAAAATTAATGAGTAATAATCTTTTCCAAACTCTAGACACACTTTGACTGTAAAGCTGGTCAGAAAAAAAGAGGAGTGCCTCATTTTGTGGGAGCAGCTCGCTTTCTCTGACCTGTCAGAAGGAAACTGCATTTCACACACCTACATTTTCTTTGACACGGAATTATCGTTCTTTGCCTTGCTTTTATTTGCTTGCCATACAACTTGCTTCAGATTCAGACAGGACTCTTTTGGGAAAAGAACATTTTCAGATGTAGAAAAAAAAATCTGTACACTTTTAAAAAGTAGTTTTAAGTATCTCTTCTTCTGCCAACTTATTTTTAATAGTGTAGCAAAAATGTATTCCAAATATGCTCATCCCACTTTGCAAATCTTATGCAGTCAAATAACTGGCAGCTGTTGGACCAACTGTTTCCCATTTCAAAAAAACCCAAAATTTATTTATAAAAGAAAATGTCCGGTCAGACATTCTCCCCTTTCTGTTCCACAGATGCCTCTTTAAATAAAACCTCCTTGCATTACTCATCTATGGAGTCCTCTCTGCTCTGCTCAAGGTTTAATTACAGCTTTGTCAGGACTGAGACATAGTAAATAACAACACATAGTGGATCTGGGTACTGGGGTTTATTTAAGAGCCGACACGATTCCAGCTCTTGCTCTCTGTCATTATGTCCTGCACTGGTTTCCCTGCTGCCCCCAGGCCTCCACGTCCCTCCTGCAGGCAGGTCGTGGCTGCCCCACAATGCTTGGGCAGAAAGCTGGGTCAGGCCCTCCTGTCCCACTGCTCCCTGCTACCAGCCTTGGGCATCAGCGGCCAAGGTCCCCGGGCACCCCCGGCACTCATCTCCATGCATCTCCTTGATCTCCGGGATCTTCCCCCACTTCCAGGATCTTCCCTCCAATGTTTTTCTTTCTGACATCACTTCTTGACAGGGACCTTTCTTGTTTTGGGACCAGTTCCTCTCTCCAGAACCCCAAGCCCCCAGTTTTCCCAACCTAAATGGTCTATGTGCAGAAGCCTAGCATGTGATCAGCCTCCTACCTGGTGGCTCTGTCTCATGGCTCTTCATTAACTGGAGTATTCAGGTTGCGATGCTTTTCGTTAGCTCATGTATTATCAAAATTTGCAAGCAGACCATCCCAGTCACAGCTAGCAAGTAGCAAGTTTCTGCTTCAGCTTTCAAAAGTTCAATTTTGGGCAGTCATGCACCCACACACACGTAGCCAACAATCTGCTGCCTGTTAGTGTTCACAATTTAAGCTATTGTTTCACCTATGACAATCTTCAATAGCATGTTCTCCCAGAGAATGGAAATTAACTACAATTACATTTGCTGACTTTAATTTCATTCCCTCTGATGAAATTTCTGGTCCCAACTGTTGACGTTTTCTCTGGATGATATGCACATTGATATGTCAAGTACCAATGTAAGCTTTTTTCTGTGCTAGAAAACATGTTACACAAGTTTCCATTCCAATGTTAATCCACAGCAGATTGTATGAAGAGATAGATGAAGCACTACGCTGAAGGAAAATGCATGGAAAAGATGTAGGAAAAAATCATGGGTTTATACCTTTGACATATTTTCCCAAGAGCATCATTCTGCATGAACCTCTTCAGTGCAACGTTTTAACTTGAGCACGGTTCAGGATGGCTGAGACATTTCAGACAACTTGAGACAAGACTCTGGAGTTGATGCAAGGCCCTTACCTCCTACTATAGCAGCTATAAGAAATGGAAGCTATTAATAATGCTTGTCTGAGAGAGGCTCAACTTCCATTAGCTGTCTGTGGCACTAGGTTTGGAAATGGCATCCGCCTCTCAAGTCAAAGGGGAACACCAGGCAGAAGCCAGAGAAACCAGTCACAGCTCCGAGAAACACAGTCAAAGGCTGGGGTGAAAGTCAAGAAACTGGAAAACACGTGGCATGTCAGATGTTGGGTGCAGGAATTGATTGTCAGGCAGCTACTGAGAAAAGCTGGCAGCTCGTGCTATCCAAATGAAGGAGCAATTTTCATTTGTTAAATTCAGCTTGTTTCCCAGCAATTGAATACTTTCCCACTCACCCAGTATGAGATTCATTCCCATTCTTTCAGGGATGCCTGTTGCACAGTCCCAGGGATCCTGTTTCACTGCCAAGCTGCTTGTTCAGCTTCGCTGTGGCTGTTACACTGCATGCCCAGACACATGCTAAGACCCAGCACGATGGCACTTGCAAAATGTGTTCATAAAAACAAAGAAATTCATTACAGAACGCAGAGGCGTGAGAACAGCAATCCAGTCCTGGGGTGAAAGAGGACCTGCCTGGTCCTGAAAGCATCAGCTAAGCCTTTACCATTTCAGGACAAAGGCAGAGACAGGAGGAGCATCTCCCAGGACAAAAGACAAAATGTAAGATCTTCATCTTTTGTAAGACAAAATACATCTTGGATCTTCTTGCTGTCTTTTGTGCATATAGACAGATGTAGAGTAATTGCCTTTTTTATTAGACTATAGGCTGCTAATGGTTTTTTGCCAGGCAGCCTTGTGAATGACTAGTGGGATGTTTGCAGGATTCAGCCAATGCCTTTTTTTTCTCACACCCCAGTCTTTTCCAAGCACAGCACCTCAGTGCACAACACTAAGGCACAGCAGCTCTGCCCTGAACATGCAATCAGCAATGCCAGTCCTCACATTTCTGTAGAGCAGTGCACAAAGTGGGAGTGCAGCATGCTTGCATGCACTGGAAGATGTGGATGTGGTCATGTATGCTAGAGGAAGGTGCAAAAACATCCAGAGTTTGAGATAAACAAGCAGATGCTCTGGGCTTGACTTGTAGGCATCCGGACATATTTCCCTTCTGACATGTTCCTGCCGTGCAAAGAAGTATGTCTGGCACAGGAGTGGCACCTGATTGCCCACCACCACATCCAGCCCCAGTGCCAGCATGGAAGCTGTCACCTCCTGTAGCAACTGGGGGAGTTGAGAGCTCTTTCCTTGCTCCCCCAGGGAAAAACCCACTGCCCCAGGAAAAAGCCTTGCCTCAAAGCAACACTGACAAAAGCCAGGTGTCCTTACTGTTATCTTTGTCTGTCTTTGCTGCTACCACCATCCCCACCTTCTCCCCACATCCTGAACCACAGCCAGGTCCTCCTCCTTGCTGCTCTTGCTTCCCTTCCTGGCTACCTTTCTAGCTGGTGCTCAGCTTCACCTTGTCTTGCTTATGGTTTAGATTGTACAAGTCTCTTCAGGTGCCACCAAGGAAGGCAGTGGAAGAGCTCTGCAGTGGGGCAATCTCTGCACAGCCCCTCAGTAAAATGTCAATTTTAGGTAAAATTGGCTAGGCCGCAAAGCTGGGCTGATGATGTGTCGTGTCTGTTCACGAGGTCTCCCCAGTCCGGAGGCCATGGGAACCTGGACACAGCCTGCTGCAGAGGACCGGGCAGGTTCAGGTCCTTCCATTTCAGACCATCTGTCTGAAGCACTGGCAGGTTCTTGGGTTTGGGGAAAAGCTCAGCCGTGGGTTACTTACACCAATGATAGTTCATGTCAACTACAGAAATCTTGGTCTACTTCTGACCGTTGGCTACTTGGTAGCAACATAGGGATGCTTCATACCACTACGGTAGCCCGACAGCATGGCACTGCTTCAGTGGAAGACTGCAAGGCTCTGTGCCACCACAGGCAGGGTGTACCTTCTCTTGTTTTGTTTTTTTTTTTAATTGCACAAGCATGGAGTTAGCCATTATGTTGGTTCTTTCTTCTTTCTATATGTTTCTATATTATTTTTCTCCACAGAAATAACTATTCTAATGTCATGTGGGAGCCTAGAGTTAAGGTTATGTTAACATTTAGATATACTGTCTTACTTTCTGAAATTGATAACTAATAATAATAAAGAAAATAATAAAGAAAAACACTCAAAGAATAAATTTGGCAAGATTTTCAGCAAGAAATGTATGCAGAGTTTGAAGTTAAGGAAAAATCACTTCAGGTTTGAGTTATGCAAGTAAAAATATTTTAAAATTTATTTTATCAGTTTGAAGTAGTTTCACAGAAGCAACAATTGCAATATCTGAAGTTAGAAATAAGGTCATTAATTGATTTTATCATTTAATAACTTCTTATATGGAGAGAGTTCAGTTTAATCTGGCTACTGAGCACAGGATATTTTTCTGTAGATTGTCATGTAGAAGTTGTGCTGGCTAGCACTTATCTGTTGGAATAGTCCTGGTACCACCAGTGAAATTATTTGCATAACTGCTAGAAAAGAGAGGAGGATGGGACATGGTTCCTTGCAACCACAAGTAAACCCAACCTGGTCATTCAAAGCTGAGAGCCACGAGACAGAGAAGACAAGGTTTGTGTATTCCTTCTGCTGCGGGAGAACTGCAGGTAAGTAAGCAACCTCCCAAGAAATCAAAACACTTGTTTCTACTTTCTTAGATTTTGTGGGTTTTAATAGTTAATGATAGAAATAAAAAGAGAGGAAAGAAAGGTAAAGGAAATACATGGATGAAATTCATGACATACACGTTAAGGCTGATGTATTGGTGTACACGTTAAAGAGTTGAAAATTCTTTTGATTTAATAACATTTTATATTTCAAGTGTAATTCAGCTGAAAACATTCACAACCTTCTATAGTGGTGATTCAGGTGAGAAGTAGTTTTTTATGACTGCAGAAAGATGTAAGTTTTATTACTCTTTTAATGAACTAAAGCATATGCCGCATGAATTCCTACATACATCACCCTGTCCATGGGCAAAAATGTGAACTTTGAATTCTTATTAGGGAGACTTCTAGGGAAAATTAGAGGCTAAAATTTCTCCAGCTGTCTGTGCAATTCTTCAGTTCATTGAGGTTTGAAACCTTCTAAAAAACTACAGTCTAGCCAAGGTCAGTTTGTAACGAAACATGTTATGTTTGACCTGTGCAGTGCTCATTGCAAAGTACTTACTTCATTTTATGTTAGTCTTTCCCACGAAACATGTGATGGTGAAAGTCTGCTCTTAATTTCAGTTCTCTTGATGCATGTGTTAAAGAGGCCTGTATAAAACCAGTACTTGTCTGTGTCTGCATTTATGAAGAACAACATTTACGGGCATATAAGGGTAGGGAAGATAGGTTTTAGGCTAAAAATAATTGCTGTTACGTGTTAAATGGCTTCCATGACTTTAAGGGCAGTTGCTTCTATTTAATACTGGTTTACATGTTTATAGCTGGAAGTTACCTGGGGTCTCTGGTTAGAAGAGGGTTATTAGGTAGGAAGATGCCTCCCATAAGCCAGACTGGGCAAGCTGAGTGTGCCGATGGCTGTTACAGAGTGGTGAGAGGAAACCCCTGGCTGTGTATGACAAGCTTTAGCCAGCCTACAAAGCCCAGGACCGTTACACTGCCACAAACATTATATGCTGGATGCTTGCAGGCCGTGCTTTACACAGGCACCTTCTGCCCATTCTTACCTGCATTGCAAACACCTTTGGTTTCGTGATGGGCAAAAACTCAGGATGGCCAAGACTAGGAAACCTGGGGCTGGTCTGCTCTGAGAGACCCAGAGCCTTAGCCCTACAAAAATTCAGAGGGCCCAGTTACCCCATTACTCAGGGAGGACATTGCACAGCCGTCTCTTTCACGTGGCTAGACTGCCTGGTTGATACCTGAGTGCCTGGGAACATCCCCAGGCTGTCTACCCTGTTGATAGCACAATCCCAGCATCGTTTCAGAACAGAATCCACCCCAACCAGTCGCTGGACACAGTTCAGGAGGCATTCCCGATATCCACTTCAGTGCAAGCATCCTGTTGCTTCAGTGCTGAACTCAGTGCCAGCACTGGGCATGTCCCATGTGCCAGCACAGACACAGCCCCTGGGCTCACAGGACAACCTGTCTGCTCCATGGCTACCCTTGTAGGGAAAGCTGGCATTGCGAGGAGGCACTTAGAGGAGCATCTGTGAGGTGTGGGAGCACTGCAGACTGGCGGGAGATACACAACCGCTTTGGGAACTGCCGATGGCACGTGTTCAAGAAGAAGAACATGGAAGCAATGTTTGTGCTTCAGGCAGGGCTGCTGGAGAGCTCAATGCTGGAAATACAGGCACCAGCGGTTGAGTGGCTGTGGCTGTGGCAGGTGCCTTTCTTAGAGAGGAGCCCTCACCTGCACACCTTGCTCAGAGGCTGGGGGTGGTGGGTTTGTTCTCGCTCCGTTTAGCCGGTGTTCAAATGCATGGTGGAAGCAGGAAGCGTCAGGCACAGCCAGGCCTTGGCATCCCTGGCTTTGGAGCACCGTTGGAGTGAGCGAACCTGACTGTCTAGGTCACTGGCTCATAGATTTTCTTTAGGAAAAGATGATTTACAAAATGAGAAACGCATTCCAAAGTGAGTGCTTATTTTGCAGTCAGCAGCACAGGCTGGAGCTCCAGACATGGTGCTATGCCAGGACCTGACAATGCAATAGTAGGAGTCATAAAAATAGCACAAAGCCATGAGCTAACCTGCTCTCAAACCTCTTTTTTTAATGATTAATTTAATTCCTGATAACGCATTTCTCACCTTCATTTCACTGTTTCTGGGCTGTCTTGGTAGGCAATAAAATGTTGTTTCCTTTGGCTATTTGCTGTAAAAATGACTCTAAAAAACAGATTGTGAATGAAGAACAACATGTGCCAGTTCTGTCAAAAAAAGGAGACTCAGCTCACAGTTTGGCAGAGTCACAGGAGATGCTCGGGACTGTGCCAAGGAGGGGGCCAAGCCCAAAATAGACCCTGGTCTGAATAGATGTGTAGTGATGCCTCTGGGCCAGGCAGTTTGAATATCTCTTTCTGCCTGCAGACCATCTGCTTGTCTTAGACTTGCAGTGTTCCAGTTTGTACGTGTTTGTAGGGAAGGAGGGAGGGAGGGAGGGAAAGAAGGAAGGAAGGAAGGCAGGGATAAACAAATGGCTATGTGTTATTGTAGGGACAGAATAGTTTCTGCAGTAGCACAATGCTATTTCAGATAACTGCTGTTACAGAGAAAGCCTTCCCTCTTCAGCATCATCAGACAAATATTTGCTTGCATCTTCTCATTGTTCCTCAAAATCCTTCTAATGACATCTCACAAAGAAAAGTGAACACCCTGCCTTCCCCCTTCCCTGTACCTGTATCTTCCAGACCTGTCCCCCTAATGCCTCTACCAGCTCTTTCCTGATACCCTAAATTATTATGTTTGTCAGCATTGTGCAATTGAGGCTGGCCACCTCCAGGGTCTTTGGTGATTTTCACATTCTTGTTCTCACCTCAGTGAGCCTTCAGCATATTTGATGTTTCCTCTGTATGCTTTGGTGGCTCTGGGCTCTTCTGAGACTCCTCTCAACTCTCTGAACACACCTTTATGTTGGGCTTTGATTATCTCACCCATCATCTTGCAGCCTTTGTCCCTCTGTTTTCCAACTTGACTTCTTCAACCTATTCTAAATGGTAAGATCTAAGTCCTTTGGAGCAGGACTTCTTTGGACAAATCCCTGAGCCAATGTGGCATCGTTTTGATGCTGCACCTACTGCACACACACCAGGCAACTCTCTGCAAAGGCAGCAAGGACCAGAACTGCTGTGCATGCTCTGATTAGGGCTTTGGTGCCTGCTCTGTAAGACCTGCCTTCACGTTACAAAGATCAACCCAACCCACATCACGTGAGCTGTGAGATTAGACTCTACGTTGTCTAATGAAGCAGGGCAACACTTTACGTCTGTGCAGGCACTTCAGTCATGCCCAGGACCTCTTGAGATAGCACATGATCTAAAATTCATATACAAAAGGGCTGCACCTGTACTGGTCAGTGAAGGCAAGGCCAGCTGGCCCAGAGTGACCTACAGGTAGATCTCTTAGCCTCCAAAACTGTAGCCATTTGGAAACTACCCCAGATAAATAGCTAGGGCTAGTACAGACAGCCAAGTTGCTGTGCTCAGGGATGTTCCCTGGCCTGTTTCTTTTCCTAGGAGAGGTATAGCCAGGCTTTCTTTGGCCAGGCATTACAAAGATATTGAGCCTGTCTGTGCCCTTCCCCAGCTCCCCATTGCTTTCCATAGCAGATTCGCACTCTCTAGTCTTCCAACTCCCTCTCATCTTCATGCTTTTGCCTCCAAACCATTTTTTGTTCTTGTGAATGACCCTGTTTTCAATTCTGCATCCTCTCCCCAGTGCTATTCTCCTGTGTCCATCTTCCAGGCCTCTACTATCCCCTTATTTACCATTTCTTCCAGAATATTTATGGCACTGCTCTAAGGGTAGGCTCTAGCATGTGCTCCTACCTGCTGCACAGGCATACATATGGGCACGGGTGCCAGCATGTGTGAGCAGCTTGGTGGGAACCTGGAAAAGGTGCAAGCTCCGAAGGGTTGTAGAAAGCCTGCATACTACAAGCTTTTTTGGTCAACAGCTCTGTCTTTGTTTTTTGCAAATTCAAGGCTCTTTCTGATGCTTGCAGGTGTGAACCTTGCCTTGGTCATGATCTGCTTTTAAATTTCCAACAATATGTGAACATAGTTGACCCAACAGTTAGCATTCCCACAGAGATGGCAATGCCCTTGGTAGATGTGTCATGCCAATGCTTCAGTGACACACATGTGAGCCTCTGTCACTGGTGGGTCCCAATGAACCCCATCACACAGCCTTGCGAACTGGGCATGACCTTCACACTGACCTTTGTTCCACATAGCAGTAAGGCACTAACCCTTCAGAACAGTTTAGCATCAAATGAATAAACCAGACCTGAGTTATAAGGGCTTCCTTGCAAAAGGGAATTTTATATTTCATCTGTTACAGATGAAATAAAGAGTTACAGCCCCAGGCAGTCTGCAGTGGGTCTCCAGGAGCCACACAGCATGTTGTCAGTCCCAGGCAGCGTGTCTCATACTGGCATTCTCCCGGCTGGAAGACCTGCTGCTCTCCCATGCAACGACTGGGGCAATGTGATTCACAGCAGTTTCTTTAAGGTGTCCACTTAAAATCCTACAACACACAAATGGATTGAGCCTTCTCTTAAAGAATCCTCATTCCAACTGAAAACACTGAACAAGACACAGCATCTGAAAATGGCTGCAAAAAAATTATGGGTTTCCTTACAGAGTTTAATTTCTCTTTGATGAAAAAGAGAGGGCATAGTGAAAAAGGCTAATGTTTCCATTTTATTGTCTACTATGATCCCAACACTCAGGAGCAGCTCTATAAATTAGAAGAGAAGTGAGCATCACTGGCAAAATAATTACAGAATAACGAAAATAACTTAGAAGTGAAATGTACTGTATTTGGACAAAGTTCTAAGGTAGAAAACAACAAAATCAGCACTGCTCAAATTTTTAAAATTTGGTTTATACACTGGTACGAAAAAAAGAGGACCATCTGCAACACTTGGCTCATCATCCCAGTTGAAATCTATTGTTCAGAAGCCTGTGGGCAGTGGGGCTTGGAATTGGACTTGTCTTGAGGAGACTTCCAAAATATTTCACTAGGTTTGCTTTATCAGGTATTACTGTCATTTGTGATGGAGTGACTGACTTCTGTGATTGTTGCAGTGTTTCTTCTGGGTTAGTGTCCCTGGACATCCACCTTGTCTAAAGACAAAGTTATGGCTAGTTCAGTATAGTTATTTCAGCCATTTCTTGTGGATCAGTGTTATGGATGGGGTGCAAACTGCTGACATCCACTCATGATACCGTCAAGGAACAGTTATGCTCCATTATGAACTCAAATATCTGAAGTAACAGTGGCTTCTGTAGCACAACTCTCTAACCCAAAATGACATGTTAATGAAGAAATGTCACTGTCTATTTTTCCTAAAGGTTTATGTCAATGTGAAAAAAAGGTGGAAGGTTGTAAGTCCCAGAGCAAGCTAAAAGGGAGTCCTCTAAGGCTGAGGGTTGACTGGCAGAGGCTTGAAACTCAGAGCAAAGAAATGGCTACTTGTTGTTTGATTTCTCTATGTTCAGAGAAACAGAGCTTCATTAGTCTCAATAAGTAAACAGAATAGTTCAACATTAAACCTCATGGTAGGATCATTTTCTCCTCTTAACAGAAATAACCTTTAGCAGACCAGACTTTGTCTAAACATTTGTGTTGTAAGGGGATCATGCTGGTTAGCCCTATTATCTAAACATGCTTCATTCACAACATCCCAAATTCACTGTTCCTTTCATAGGCCACTATTTCACAGGAGAGCAGGTGAAGCATCCAACCTGTGTGCAGAAACCAGCATTTCAACTAACCCTGGGAATGAACCCAGGATGTGCAGCCAGAGCTGACATCTGTGCTTCGTACTTGGAAGTTATAGTGGGCTGATTTTCTTGGATCTAGGGTCCCTGGAAAAATCTTGTGACTGAGTTCATTGAATGGGCTTCGTTTGAGGGCACTCAGTGAAAGATGGAAATGCCCATATGGGAGTTTGCTTCACACATGTCTTTGGAGGATTTGAGAGTAATGCATTCACAGTCATGTCCCAGAGTGGAGGACCTGTATTGATTTTTTTCCTCTCCTTATCTATTTAATTGATCAATGTAGCTTCATAGCTGCATAATATTCTTCAGGTTACATTTCACTTTGTTCACCTTATGGCCCTCTTGACACAGAGCAAGCTCTTTCTGAGCATAGTCATCATTAAATACAAGCACCATCTATTTTATTGGAGCCTATATTTATTTCACAACCTCAGAGAATTGCTGAAGAAATTATTGCTAACAGATACAACTGCAGAGAGTGTCCCTGGGGCACCTTTCTGAGCACGGCTCCTCGGAAGGTTCCTGTTAACCACCTGCCGCTCAGGACCAGGTCTGGAACTCATCACCACTCCTATCCACTTTTAAAACTTGTTCTTTTTTTCTCTATAACTTGTTTTTAATAAGGCACAGTTACAAAATTACTTGGTTTATGTTCTTAGGGGCTGCCAAAGATTTGAGCAAATCAGGAGGGGGAGGTTGACTTTACCTCAAGGCAATCTCTCTGTAACCCCCCTCCCCAAGCCAGCTCACACTGACAGCCCACTCCAGGGAGATTTATGTTTTCTCAAAGGATATTAAGAAAAAGATTATAGTGTGAAATGAAGGGCAGCGTGGTCCTCCCACACCCATTCTTTCCTTTCCTCTCAGGCTGTTGAGCACAGGAGAGGAAAGTGGCAAGCAACCCTGGCCACCAGTGATGGACAGTGTTCACACAGGGAAAGCACTGCGGGGATTCTCTCCTCCAGTATAAATACCTCCTCCTCTAGCTTGGTTTCCTTGTTTAATATTTCTGAAGAAATAGTTTTGAACAGTAAAAACCTGCTATTGGATCTTAGCCAAAGCTCCTATGTTTTTATGACACAGCACATCAAAGCGCTCATAGGAAAGACATGGAACATTTGGGGATGATTTATCATCCCCAAATAAACCTTCCCATGTAATTGCTTTCCCTATCTAAAAGAAGCACTGTGGATGCTGCATTTCAGCAAAAGCACTAGTAGGGGGGATCCCAGGGCTGCTGCTAAGATGGGGCAAACGTGTCCCACTGCAACCACTCCCTGGGGGCCTTCCTGCGAGGAAGGTCTCACCTGTGGTTAAGCCATCTTCAGTGGCCTCATGTCTCTTCCTGGACTGTATTACTGCACAGGAAACCTCGAAGCAAACATCTGTCTTTGGTGGTTCTTCAGTGTCAATTCACCGCAGTTATATTTGCCAAGGAAACAAAAAAATCACAAGAACAGTAAATACTGGAAAAGACAAGCTAATTCCAGAGTGGCCTGAAGTAACTGCAGCAACAGGGGCAATTCTGGGATGGTGCAGGTAAAGCCCTTTACTTGATGGAGCAGTTGTCAGAAAACAGAAAGAGGGTAGACCGAAGAACATGATCCAGCAGCACAGCCATTGCATAGTTTTATTTTAACGCTAAAAGTAGTGTGTATTTTAACACTTCATGATTAGTGCCATCGCAGTAACTATGGGATGTTTTCTCTAACAGCTGCAGCAAAAATCTAAGAGCTGAAGCAAACCTGGGTAGAGAAAAGGAGCTCCTGAGGTAGAAGTTTGTTTCCCACTATGCACGTATAAAATATTGTCCACTAGTATATTGTTATTCTAATTTTTGCAGACTATTTTGTCTCTTCTCTGACTTCTCAGAGCGCTCTCCTTTGCCACTGCAGGGATTATTGTGCTAATAAAAAAGCTTGCAATTCTTGGTGGAGTCCTTGAGTAGGAGATGTCTGTTTCTAATTGTTTTCTTATTGTTGGCTTTGAACTTCATATCTTTTGTGCTGATGTGTGCCTTGAAAGCCCTTCTTGGGGAATATAGTATTACTAATGTGAGATGTTGATCAGCCCCCATGGCAGGATGTTTATATGCAGAGGAATGTTTTGATCTGTGGCTATAGCCTGAGTCTAGATCTTGCCCGGGTTAATTTGGATGCTGTTTTGTTTGATTCTGACAGACAGCCTTCACTGTGTCTTGGGTTAACTCCATAGGTTTAATTTCTTTGATTTATCAATGGCCAGCCAATCATATTTTTCCCCACTTTTACAGATTGTATGGTAAGTGCTATGTTGTCAGCAATTCCCATTGAATATGTAGAGAGTTTCAGATTTATGAGCAACGCTATTACCCTTGCTCTGTTGAATTAATTGCAGATGCCCCTGAATTTGGTGTGTTTATATAGTATTTGTTACTTTTGATTAAATACAGTGCAGTCCTTGGGACATGTACAGGACTTACATTTGAGTGTTACCAAGCAACATCACATGATTTTTATATCTGTGATAGTCAAAAGGGACTGTGAGGTGCTGGCTCAAAAGCAAACTTGCTGCTGCTGTACTGCAAAAAAAAAAAAAAAAAGATAAATTGTTCCAGATTTGCCATGCTGGCTCGAATCTGTGGTCGGTCTGGTCTGATCCAGTCTCCCTCGTCCGGCACCAGCTGAGAGCTGCAGAGGAAAACTGAAACAAATAAACTAACAAAATCTGAGAGATATGTAGGCAATTTACAGTGCAATTTACAAGATCAGAGCACTCTTTGCTGACTTACAGGGATGGCCTGGGGCAGACAACCGTCATTACCTTTATTAAACTTTTAGGACAGCAGATTGAAAGGAGTTCAAGTGAGATGTACGGCAGTTTGGGGGGGTTGACACAACCCTGGAAGGGAATGTGGCATTCCCCTCCTTGGCAGAGGAGGGGAGGGAGGGCTGGGAAAGGCCCACTTCGGCAGCATCCAACTCCTACCACTGGAAGATGTCAAGGAAACTGGTGGAGGCTGATCCTCCCCTGGCTTGGCACGTACCTGTCACTGAGGACATGCTGCTCTCAGAGAGGCAATTCTCCCAGCTAGGGTTAATTAGCACATTCATGATGAAGCAAAAATGTCCCAGTGGATAGGCAGAGGACTTCAATGTACCATGAGAGTTGCTACTACTGCTGGTCTCAGAAAAGGACCAGATGAAAGCTATTCAGATGACTTGTGTTGCTCATCCTGGACATGCAGGATGATGAAGGATGAGATCAAGGATAGCACTTTGGTACTTCCTCTTCAAGCAAGGTGCATAGGCTGTAAAGAATGATCAGAAAAAAATGGCCTATATGCCTAGGACCTGCCCCTCTGCCAAGTGCCCTAATCACAAGCTAATTTCTCATGGGCTCCTGGCTGTGGAGGATGTCCCACTAAGGTGATTACTGCCCAGCAACTTGATCTCTCTTGAAAAGAGCTCTCAATTCATTCCCCCCTCAAGCTTAGGAGGACCCAGAATTCACATCCCTCTCATCTCCCTGGCCTGATCCCCCAGATCCCTCCCTGCTCCACCTCTTACAAAATCTCCCCCATATATGCTGGACCAGCAAAAACACCGTGCTTTTTAGGGGTGGTGATATTTCTTGTAAGATCTTTGGGTGGGGGATGCCCAAAGTAGGGTACATTGGCTTAGTCCAGAAAAGGGTCTGATTGTGTTAACACTTGAATAATTTTGTCAAAGAAACCAGTTCTGTGCTTACATTCATTGCTGACTCCATCCAGACTGTTCAGTGCCTGGCAGGATCAGCTCTACACATTTTTCACAAGCATCTCAGCAACCCAAAGAAGAGTCTGCCTCCAGACATTTAAGAAGGGAGTCTGAACCGTCCGGGACTCGTCATGGTCCTCTGAGCCATAGTTCCCATGAGTTGCTCAGAAGTGATATAGAGCCAAGGAGGGTGCAGAGATCTTCTTCAGTTAGCATTTCTGGAGCATCTGCAAGAATCAGCAGGCTCTCATAAAACCATTGTGAAGATGAAGACATGGTCCCGCAAGGCCCTTCATCACAATTTCCATCCCGAAGACAGTGAACTCCATCCTTTACATCAGCAGTGGAGCAACTCCTTCTGAACATGAATTAAAGGTGGGGTTTTTTTTCCCCCTAGAATATTTGAAACTCGTCTAAGTTGTCTGTATGCTGGTGCTGATATAGTGTGATTCTTACAAACAGCCTCTGTTGCTGTGAAGATAAGCCAGGCTCTGCATTAACACTGTTGCTGCACCTTCTAACCCAGCAAACCATGTCCAGCTCACTCGACCTCCAAAATAGGAACTGTCAAGCACAGTTTTCTGTTCTGTCGAGATTTTAGGAGTCTTCTAGACAAAAGAGGTGTCTCCTATGAGGACAAACACGTTCCAACATTTTCTGAGTTCCTAGTGGTTTTCTAGGGATTTTTACCAGGTCTCCCAACAGTGTATGGAGGTTTATAGCAACTAAGCAGTTCATTTTAACAGAATGCCTTCATTCCATTTTCTTTCTCCTTCTTCATCATTAAAGCATTTTCGACACAGAGCCATAAAGATAATGTTTGCCATGTAGTGTTTTCTAATAGCAATTTAATAAGTCTCAGATCAAGATATGAAAATAAAAGAAATTAAAACATATAAATAAAATCAACATATTCAAAGGCACATGTTTATCTGCTGTAAATCCATGTGACCCTGTTTTGCCCAGCAAATGTATATGTGTAGGAATGAACAGCCTCACACACAGAAACACACACACAGACACTGTGGAGGAACTCAGATCAAGCCACTAGTGCCTGCATTTTTCTCTATACGAAAATAACTTAATACCAATAGTTAGAGGTTTCCCACAGAGCTGAATGACACAGTCCATGCTGAGTCGGGAAGACTGGGAAATGTCTATATGAACAACTTTCATACATTAGTGCTACACATATAGCATTGAAGTGTGTAAGTGTGTGCAAATAACATCTGGTTCTCAACACCATTACATCAAGTGACACCTTCCAGCGATTAGTCCAAGCATTAATCCCTCTTCCAGTAGAAATCAGAGAACACCTGGGACAGGAGAAATCCTGTGGGAACAACAAATGGAAAAAAGCTTTAATTTCAATATGTGTTTTAAGGCAAGATTTTCAAACCTAATGGCAGAAGCAAGTGCCAACCACAAAATTTAAAACAACTAGTAGGTAAGTAAGTTCATGGGAGGTAGGTGCCAGGTCAGCTTTGGGATTTGTACAGATGAAAACAAATCATGCCTTGAAGAGTGTCCATTGAGGTGGATAGGATGAATGGAGGGAGAGGGGGTCAGACAGGTCTCTAGCGCAGGAGCTGCCAGCTCACAGCCCACAGCAGAGGTCCGGGTGGCGAGAACAATTTCTCTGGCTTAGACTTGGACAAGACGCTTTCCAGTCACAAGCCTGATCTCCACAGGTACTCCCATGAGCTGCCTGGAAGTGCTCTGCCCGGAGGGGTGCCTGGGACGGAGGAGCACCGGACAGAGCAGGGCATGGGCTCTACAGGGTGCAGCAGAGCTGAAGCCAAGCCAGGGAAGGAAGGGACACGGGTGGGACAAAGCCAAGCCTCCTCTTTGGCTGGGTTTCATTGTCTTGTCAGGACAAAGTCCTGGTAGAGAAATGTTTTGTTCAACACAAAAGACTGAAGGATATCTTGTTCCACTGGCTGTGTGACAGCGGTAATCACAGCTGGTGTATTACAGGGCCGGCACGCGGTCTGCATTGCCGTTTTCATCGTGGGCTTCAGGTCTTAGACTTGTACCTGAGGAATAGTTAGATTTGCCCCAGGTTTCCCCCCTTTTTGCCTGTGCTAATTTATACGTGATTGGCATGCCTCCTTTCATTAAAAAGTAAACTCACCCCCACATAGCCATGAGCGCCTTGGTGAGATTAGAAACATGGATATTTTTAACAAGCAGTATTTCGTTTTCAGAACCCTGACTTTTTCTAGGGATGATAAACATTGCTATGAGTTTTATAGTGAGAATAAAACTTAATAAATAAAAATAACTGTATTTTATAGAGGGACATGGATAAGAACAGTACCTGGCCACAACAATGGCAATAGGAGAAGCTATTTCAAGAGCACAGAAACCTGGCCACTTTCTGTGGTCCTTTCCCATCCTACTTCCCCATCATCTGCTATCAATCCCTAATCTAAGTGAGGGATGTCAAAGTGTACATACCTGTCTTTTCTCTTTACTACTTGTTTTGGACCTGTTATCTATGAATCTGCCTAATTCCTATTTGAATCTGCTCTGGTTAAGTAGCTCCATAATCTCCTGGAGCAACAAAAGCAAAAAAATCACTACTTACTTGTAAAGAAGTACTTTCTGTTTTGAAAAATCTTGATATTTAGAATCTAAACTAAGATCTGTTTTAAGCCAATTTCCTACTAGTTCCAATGACCCCCCCAGTACTTGTGGAATTTGACTAATAAATTATTCTTATCCACTGCCTTTACGATACTGTACCCTGACGGTATCTCCCCACAGCCACCTCCTCTCCAAATTGAACAGTCCTAATCTTTTGGTCTCTCTTGCTCTCTTCACTGTTTTAGTTGCCCTTCCCTGTACTCCTTCTAACTCCGTGGTGTCCTTCTTCAGATGCAGAGACCAGAACTGCAGATGTTTTTCACAATGATGAGGTTCACAAAGGTTTTCTACAGTGGCAAAATGTACATAGTGGCAAAATGGTGTCTTTTTCTCAATACTTCTCTGAGAAGTAGTAGTAGTTTGAGAGTAGTAGTACACTTCCAATTTAGAATAGACTAGACTATTTCAGTTGGAAGGAACCTACAGTGATCATCTAGTCCAACTGCCTGACCAATTCAGGGCTGATCAAAAGTTAAAGCATGTTGTTAAGGGCAGTGTCCAAATGCCTCTTAAACACTGACAGGCTTGGGGCATCGACCACCTCTCTAGGAAGCCTGTTCCAGTGTTTGGCCACCCTCTTGGTAAAGCAATGCTTCCTAATGTCCAGTCTAAACCTCCCCGGTGCATCTTTGAACCATTCCCACTCATCCTGTCACTGGGTACCAGGGAGAAGAGATCAGCACCTCCCTCTCTGCTTCCCCTCCTCAGGAAGCTGTGGAGAGCAACGAGGTCGTCCCTCAGCCTCCTTTTCTCCAGACCAGACAAGCCCAAAGTCCTTAGCCACCCCTCATAGGACATTCCTTCCAGCCCTTTCACCATCTTTGTTGCCCTCCTCTGGACGCATTCAAGGACCTTCACATCCTTCTTAAATTGTGCGGCCCAGAACTGCACACAGTATTCAAGGTGAGGCCGCACCAATGCTGAATATGGTGGGATAATCACCTCTTTTGACCAGTTGGTTATGCTGTGTTTGATGCACCCCAGGATGCAGTTTGCCCTCTTGGCTGCCAGGGCACACTGCTGACTCACATGGAAACTGCTGTCGACCAGCACCCCCAGATTACTTTCTGCAGGGCTGCTCTCCAGCCACTCCTCTCCCAATTTATACTTGTGCCCGGTGCTACTCCATCCTAGGTGCAGAATCCAGCATTTTAACTTGTTAAGTTTCATCCCATTAATTATAGCCCAATGCTCCAATCTATCTAGATCCCTCTGCAAGGCAACTTGTCCCTCAAGAGAGTCAACAGCACCTCCCAGTTTGGTATCATCAGCAGACTTGTTAATGGCGCAATTCAACTCCTGCATCCAAATTGTTGAGAAATATATTGAACAGAACTGGCTCTAGAATTGAACCCTGAAGAAAACCACTGCTGACTGGTTGCCAGCTGGATATAGCCCCATTCACTACAACCCTTTGAGCTCTGCCCTTCAGCCAGTTCTTCACCCAGCGCACCATGAACCTGCTCATCCCATAGTTCGTCAACTTGTCCAGAAGGATACTGTGAGGGACAGTATCAAAAGCCTCACTAAAATCCAGAAAAACTACATCCACCACCTGCCCTTCATCCACTAGGCAGGTGACCTTATCATAGAAGGGTATCATATTAGTTAAACAGGACTTTCCCTTTGTGACCCCATGTTGACTGTGCCTGATGACTGCATTATTCTTTAAATGTCTTTCAATAGTACGCATTATCATCTTCTCCATAATTTTTCCAGGAACTGAGGTTAGACTAACAGGTCTGTAGTTCCCTGGGTCTTCCCTCACACCCTTTTTGTAGATTGGAATAACATTTGTTGGGCTTTTTTGGCTGTCACTAACCACTGAGCCAAAGATTTTGAAGAACTGCCCATGAGGACCCCAAGTTCTTTTGCCCACCTTGTAACCAGCATTTCCAAGTCCAGCATTGTACATGCATGTTTGAATTATTTCTTCTTAGGTATGTTACCTCAAATTTATGTATACCAAAGATCTTCTGCCACCTTTTAGTTAACCCAATTTTGTGAGGTCTTTCTAGAATTTTTCACCATCAACTTTTCATTTCACTCAAAAGACTTTCATATCATCTGCAAACTTGGACATTTCACTGCACATTTCTTTCACTAAGTCACAGACGAAGATGCAGAATAAAACCTGTCCCAACAGTGATCCCTGGAGGACCCTACTGCTGACTCTTCCAACCTGGAAAGTGACCATTAAGACTTATAGTTTGCTTCCAGTCCTTCAACCAGCTTTCACTCCAAAATAGGACCTTTCTCCAGTTCCATAGCAACATAAGTTCTTTCACAACCTTTGGTGTGGAACTTTATCAGAAGCTTTTTGCAAATCCACATTTAGTATACCCAAGTATGAGTTCACCCTTTATCCACATGCTTCCTACCACCCTCCCAGAACACCAACAGGTGTTCATCTTTTCACAGAGGCTCTGTTGAGTTTCTCCCAAGAGCTCATGCTAACCCATTTGTTCAATGATCCTGTTCTGTATTACAGTTTTCCATCTTACCAGGGCTGGAAGTCAGTCACTGACTGATAGTCCCCTTTTTGGAGCCCTTTTGTGGATAGGAGTTTCACTGGAATTCCACAAGACTTCTGGCACAGCAGCTGTTTGTAATGACAACTCATACACCTTGGCCCACAGCCTCCTAGTTTTGTATAGGAGCTCGTCAGCAACCCCAAATCAATGCCATCCAGTTCTCATCACTTGTTAGCATGTAGTTTACTTGTTTAGACTGCTACACCCTGTATCTTCATCTCAACCTGATCTAGCTCTTCTGACTTATTTGCCAAAGAATCTGCCCAAAGTCTTCTATGGTGAAGACTGATGCAAAGAATTCACTGATCTTTGCTACTCTGGCTTCATCTTCTGTGAGTGTCCCTTTACATGTTGGTTATCAAGTGGTCCTACCAGTTTCCTTACTGTATTCGTGCTTTTGAGCTACTTGAAGAGCTTTTTGTTATCCCCTTTTGCAAGGCACACTTCAATTCTTCTCTAGCTCTCTTATTTTTCTGTTTAGACGTGACCTGCCGTCTTTTATGGGTGCTCCATTCCCTCATTTGGGTAATCTTTCCACGGTGTAAATTCTAGTCTTTTCCCTTTCATAGCCTTCTTACTGCTTCTGTTGAGTCACACACAGTTTTTGCATGGCTTTGTTATCTTTTTGCATGAAGATGTATGTTGGTAGGTTTATGAGTGCAGACAGCATGCAGGACAGACAGGACATTTTTAATAATCATGTTACCTTCTAGAGGCCCCACACCTTCTATATTCTCTGCTACATCCTCACTAACAGTGTGTTACACCTCCACATACTCAGTCCTACTCCCTGACTCACTGGGCCGCGTGCAGGGTGGTACACTCACACCTGAAGCCCTGCCAAAGCGGCTGGGACTGTTGCTGCCCAGACAAACTGAGACAGGCACAGTTGCTTGAATACTCCCACCTGTGAAATTCCAACAGTTTTTGATGGCTTTCTTTCCCAAAATGTGCTTTTGCATTTGTTTCAGGCACATGGACAGTAAAACAATTGCAAATCTTACAAACCAGACCACTGAAAAATTATAAAGACTACAAGATGAGATATTGCATTATCCCTTGGCCCTCCTCAGCACTTTGTACTAGGAAGATGACATCACTGGTTGAAAGAAAAATTGGTTCTCCAGATGTGTGAATGATATTGAGGGTTTTTTCTTCTCTTATTAATATTCTTTAGCTGTATGATTTTGCCTATTGCAAATATGCACAGGTAATAAAATCCGTGTGACAATGTATGCTTAAACTTTTAGCATTCTAAGGACTTTTTTTACTGCTTTTCAGAAATACAATTACTGTGCTTGATTTGTTGCTGAGTCTCTAAGATTAGAAAAGAATTGCTGGAAAAGGTTGGTGTAATAAGGAAGACATTTTGAGAAACTGGATTCAAAAATACGTATGGTTTACAGGCGAGTTTCAATGAGGAATCTGATTAGTTCATGATTTATTTTATGTTTTTAAAGGCAAATAAATTCAAAGTATTTAGAGAGTGTTTTGTGTCCCAGAGGTCCTGTTAGGACTTAAAATGGTCTTCTTATTTGCTGGAATAGTCCTAAAGAAATAAGTGATATATCACAACCATAAGTGAAGGAATGCTGGATGTTATAAACAAAGAATTATCAGGAAAACTGGACCAGTGTTACTTGTCTAATAAATTATTTTTTGGAAAACATTTCATAAACATTAATTTTAATGTCTAAAGCCTCTATTTTTTCTTCCTAGTGATACAGTTTTATGACTGTACCCTCAACAATAATCCCTATTGATTGTCACACACAATTGTTTGGCTCCAGTCTCTAACCCGTCAAAACTAAGCCTGTGCCTGGATGTGGGAGGAAAAAGGGAAAAAGCCAGACTGCTTTGTGAGAAGATGTACAAAGAAACAGCCACGACTTTTCACCCCTGACAGAGTACTGAATTGTAAGAGAACGTTATTTCAATTTAATCCCCAGAAGCGAGGTCCAGTGGACCTAACCCAAGCCATGTCGCTCAGCTGTCAGCCTTAGGTGCTTAGATGCTCTGTAGTGATTTTCCCTTGGGAGTCAGTCAGGAGGAACAGGCAAAAGCCTACAAAACAGGGAGGGTGAGTCACGAAGGTGCCTATTTCTGTCCCATTACTGCGACGGGAACTCATATAATGAACTTTAGATCCAGCCAACTCTCAGACTTCTAGCTTTACTTGAAATGAATTCCACCCAAAAGTTATCTGGGGTGCACATATACACACTGGCCACAGTTTGCATCATGAGGCAAGAACCGTATGCCACAAAGACAGAACTACCCAAAAAACATGAATCACACAGTGTAGTGCATGACTGCTTTTTTGCATCCCATGGTAGTGTCTTGGTAGGTGGAGAGATGGATATATGCAGGTGGGCCGCTGGAAAAGTACAGAGCTGCCCCTAGTCACATCTGGCCTTAACAGATAGGTTCAGTATGAATAAGATAGACTGTGCAATAGAGCTGGGGGGAAAATCCAGCACCCTCCAAACAAAGCCCATTAGCAAGGTCCATACATGGTGTCAGACACCTCAGTTTTCCTTTCCCATTTCAGTTTTTTTCCTCGGATATTGTAAAGTTTCTCAAAGCTGCCAGCTGGAGTATGCCAAAAAATCCTAATTTTGTTCAAAGAAAATGTCTTTGTTTGTGCCAAGAAAACTGCATTTTCAGCAGCACTGAAGAACTTGGCCCTGGGACCAAATGATGAAAATAACCTTCTTCTTCTTACCACATCTGTCCAAGTTCTAGGAAAGCATTTCAGGGCTCCAAAGGTTTGGATGTTCAAGGATGAGTGATATAGAAATGCTAATTAATACATACATTTAAAACAATTCTTTTCAGCCCTCTTTGCAATTGCAGCAGAATTATTTTCTTTCCAAAGACAACTCTGGATCACGTTTTTTTGTTGTAAGATATAGCATAAAAAACCTATACTTTTAAGAAGTTAATAAGGCTTAGTTGTACAAAACTCACAGACTTTAAAAAGGATTGCTATACAGATATTGTTTAGTGCTTGAATGAAATATATTTGTTGATCTGCTTATCTTCTGGAAGAAAAGGCAGTCTTAAAACTTTTGCTAATCAGTGGGTTTCACAGTAATGCAGCCAGCTCATGTATGTCAGCTGTAATCTACACTCAATGCACTTTTGTTTAATCAAGCTCCATTCCCATTCTCCAGGATGTTCTACAGGCTCAGGCATTTGCTGACACTGCCTTTCAGGACCATCCTAACCTAGAAGGCCCTAAGCAGTATCTGCCTCCATGCACAATCAATATGCACATGCACAGAGTGCTTCTACATCACAAACACAATAAAATCAGATTTTGTGTTGCATGAGCACTCATACCAGACTCGAGGGTGTCAGTAAGTCCTCTGCAGTAAAACCAGTGCGTTAGACCTGTTGCATTTTTTGACAAATTTTGGGCTCCCAGTTAAAGGAGGATATTGCAAAACTGCAGAGGGTCTGTTTGAGTGCTACCAAGATGGTCAAGGGAGCTAGAGCTCATGGCCTACAAAGAAAGATTGAGGACTTTTGGCTTGCTTTGCCTGTTAGAGAGGAGGCTAAGAGGGGGATCTAACAGCAGCCTACAGCTATTTGAAGAGGCAGTTGCAAAGAGGATGGGCAAACTCTTCTTGGTAGTGGCAGATGTCTAACAAGGGATAAGGCCACAGATTGTATTTTGGCAAGTTCAGGCTGAGCGCTAGGAAAAACTCACCCACCTGGAGGGTAGTGCAAAACCGGAACCAGATACTGGGATACTGGGAATCCCCATCTTTAGAGGTTTACCAGACTTTGCTAGACAAAGTCGCAGTCCACTTGATCAAGTGTGGTTGATAGCACAACTTTGAGCGGGAGGCTGGAGTGGAGATTTCCTGGGGTCCCTTCCCACCAGTATGTCTGTGAACTGGTAAAATTAACTACACAGCCTGTGTGCAACAGATCTGATACTATTTCAGCCTGGGGACTCAGGGTCAAGGCTGCAGGGCATCAGTGCTCTGCTTGCACCTGAGGCTGTCTAGTCTGTCTTCATCCCTTTTCTAACCTTCTTTGGGTTGCAAGGGCAATCACTCAAATCACTACAGAGATTAGCATTCAATCCTTACCTCCTGTGAGCATCTTTGGCAGCATAGGAAAGGTGTGTATGAATTTACATACGGGCGAGCTCATGGCAAGGATCTGCTGTAATCTCCTGGCAGTTGCTGGCCTGGTTGCAAGGGAGATCTAACTGTCCCCATTGCTCTTCCATTGCCTGTGTCACAAAGAATACCTTTGGGATGGGGTGTCAGGTTGGGATTTTAGCCTTTCATTGGACAGGGCTTGCTATTGTGGAATTTGAACCATGCACAGAAACCATTTGCTGTACGACCTCCATAATTTGGTTATACTTACCAAACCATCTTCAGCTCACACAAGTTCTTCCAGGGAACATCGAGCCTGAAGCAAATTAGGACAACAATTGTGTATTTCTCAGTATTTTATAGCCAGATCTGCTAGTTAGTAAGCATGCTGTCATCTGGAAGCTTGCAGGATTTATGAATGCACATTATCTCCATTAGCATCAGTAAGAACAGTGACCGTAAATCCCTTCACACGATTAAAATACCACAGTGTGCTATCTGTAGTTTAGCATGCTCAGCAGAACAGTGAAGGAAGATGAAGATTGGAAGCATTGCTTTCCACTCATCACTGGTGAATTACCATAAATAACTACCCTTACAGCAACAACAAAAAAGCAGATGATTAAGTATTTGCCTGGAGACATATATACAGTCTGAATATTTACCTTGATTATCTCAGAAATGTGATAAGTCAGAAGTATTGTCCCAGCTACAGCTGTTATGAGATTTTCCTTTCTTACAAGAAAGATTCTTACAAGTTTGAATTATTTTCTCTGATATGTTTTAATTGTTTTGAACAAACTATGAAAAGATAAGTAAAAATCTCTTTCAGCATTTGATTGTATTTGTTTTACACAGAGGGCTGGAATCCTGACTACACTCCAGTTAAATATTTAACTTCTGCCTACTTAAAATTTACTCTACAGATAGATTCGATGAATGTACCTGTCTTCCTTCCCTGATCTGAGATGTTGTGGTCCCCAGTGCTGCGACCATCTCACAAGCAGCTGCATTTCCCTCTGACTGCAAAAGTGGTCCGTGAACATCTCACACATAACTTTTCAGAAACACAGCAGGGATGAAGCAGGCTTTTGTTTTGACAGGCAACACAGATAGCAACAGATGCAGTTTAAAATATCCTCAGATTTGCTCTTTCAAGGCCTTATTTTCAGTTGCTGATGACTTTGTCCGACTTTTTTCACCCAGCTTGAATCTTTCTATCCTTTGGAAACTTCCAGCTAAAACATGATGTTTAAAAAGAGGCTAAGGAACTCCCCCCTCCCCCCCCAGAATGTTTCATGTCAGTGTTTTAGCAGTCTCCTACCCTGGAGCAGACCCTTGATGTTGGGAAAGGGGATTGCCCTGTGCTGAGACTAAAAAAACTCCCACAGTTGATGGAGTCTGGGGCCTCTGAAACCCACCATTCACTCTGGCAGAATTTAACAGCTAAATTCCCCCAAAGCTCCAGATTTGCCATAACCACAAGTGGGGCTGCCAAGGTTGAGCAGGACATCCTCTGCGATCATCCCAGCACCCACCCCAGGCCAATCTGCCACGGGTGCCACTCAGAAACGGGGAGGGGGGAGGTGTGAAAAAATCATTTCTACCACAGCTGGAGTGCAACCTGGCTGCTCAGCTCCCCACACTGTGGTCCCGGTGTAAGACCCAGGGTGAAACCTGGGGCTCCTCTCCTTCCAACACCTGGGCTCCTCCTGCGGAGAGGTCAGCAGCAGATTCTGACCTCCTTGGCTGGTAAACTGTGCAAGACAGTTGTTCCCCCTCTGTCCCAAGAGGCAGGCCCTCAAGGGCAACTCTGAGATCCCCAAAGAATCTATATACTACAATGAAGCCTTTTGATCTCCAGGCATGGGTCCTGGCTGGCTGAAGGTACAACACCCTCCGTAGTCACCAGGATGTTACTGCTCATAGTAAGGAGGGAGGACACGGCTTGTGTTTGTACCTGGGACACTGCAGTCCTCAGCTCGGCGTGCTGACATGGAGGGGGTTAGGCTGGCATGTGAGCTGTCCTGCCAGAGGGGTGGACACGGAGAGTATATGTCATTTCCACAAGAGGGGCTGGAAACGCCAGCAGAACTGCAGGGTAGAGAGTATGAAGCAGCTAACTTTAGGTGCAAAGCTAAATCCAACAGGGGCAATGACTTATAGATGTGAGAGAGTTATGCTGACAGTGACAGATGTTTTAGTCAATGTACTTCAGCATCACAAGGTTCCCTGTCGGGCACAGTCCTTCACCAGGACTGAGTCTAACCCATCAAGGGGATTGCTCACTGCAATCCCCTACTACTAGAGAGCTCCATCATATAATAATATGGCCATGCTTGTGTGGCTGCCTTGCTTTCAATAACCAAACTATCTCAATCATCATTAGCTGAGGCAGCTCTGCACAGTATTTTGCTGCTCCCTGGAGATGTACCTCAAATTCCACTTAAGTCCAACTGTAGATACCTGACTGCTATATTATTGAGTTAACCTTCTATCTTTAGGCAGCCTTTAGACACTAAGGCAGCCAGGCAATAATGATTTAATAAGCTTTTTAATATATTAATAAAAATGCCTGCAAAGACTGCATATGCTTGTTATTTTGCTGAGACTAAACTAAATTTTCAGCTCCAGAATAAGGGATTTGTTTAAACTAAAGAGCTCTGGTCTTTCCGGTTTGTGATTGTTTTCTTCTAAGATACAAGCCAAGTAAGTATTAAATGAGCCCAGTCTGGGGAGAAGAGGAAAAAGTGAAAATATGATTTATTTACATAGTGAATGCTCCACACAAGGTTCAAAAAAACAAAGCATATTATAAAAAGTGAATTAAACCCCAATTACTTCGAGGTTCAGGGAGTCTGATGAGCTAGTTAAGCAATGTTTTCACAAATCCAACCCTTGAAGTCTCCAGAGAAGGTGAATAGCTGAGGGATACACTTTCAGACCACCTGCTCATTATTTCATTCCCCTTCACAGCACGGCTCTGCAGCCCCAGTGGCACAAAAGCAGTAACTGCCACCTCCACCAAACCTCTTTGAGATCCTCCCAGGAAAGGTAAGCCGCCTTGCAATGATCTGGTGTGTCTTGCAGTGACCTGATGTGTGCCGTCACTGTCCGCAGGATGAGGCCAGAGCTGCTCAGCTTTGTGTCATAGGTTTTCTCTAGCTGACAGGCAATGGCACTTCCCCTTCACCTCCTGGGTTAGAGGCTCGTGGCAGAAGGAGGACCTGTTCTGACATTCCCGGTGACTGGGACATGCATCCATATAGCAAGAGTGAAGTCAGGTAACCAGAGACCGTTTACGGCATTACGGCAATGCAAGCAGTTATCTGCAGCAGATTAAATCCTCTCAGTGTCCTATGTACAATCTGTAAGATTCTGCTGAATAATATTTGGTGTCTCCTTCCTAAAAACATTGTTAAAAAATCCTGCTGACTTCCAACAATGCCTACCACAGGAACAAGGTCCTCTGCTAGCACAAGCTGGGACAATTCCCAGGCAAACTTGATTCCAGGACTTCAGAAGTGCCAAGTTTTGGACGCTCCATTACTTTACCTGAGACTGTCCCTATCTGTACCCAATGCTGTAAATTTCTTAATAATGTGTGTATATCTAGCCTCATGTTTTTCTTAATCCACATGTCAGATCCTGAGCTACTTAGATTTGTTTGCTTAAGTCTTGTACTCCATCAGTTCCAAGCACATGGCAGGAAAAGCCCAGGGCTTAAAAAAGTAGTACCTTCAGCTTTGTCCTCTTCCATTGTTTTTTCCAAGTATTTTATTATAAAATCTTTCCTTTTTGGTGGATCAAACAACTTAAATCCTGACTTCATAATTTCTTCAAAATATAGCTCTGATTTCATCCATGAGCCCTTTGCATGAAGGGATGCACTGTATTTCATTATCTTGGCCAAATTCACACCTAATTTCCAAGTCCTGTTACAAAAAATAAATTCTCTGCATTAATTGAAGTAGGTTGTGCTATGGGATGACTTCAGATAAGGGAAAATTTCAGGATTTGGTCCATTTTTAAGTGATCTTTGGCAATACTTCAGGAAACAATTATCGATAAATTGCAGTAGATTCTGTGTTTCACAGAAATGTAATTTTGAGACTTTCAATGTACAAAACAAAGTTTTGATCATTATACAACATTATGCAGATCTAGCTTTAGCCTGAAAACACTGGAAGGCCACAGTTTCCTTGTACACATACTGTATCCAGCAGCAGAGGGGAGTTTGTGAATTGAGAGCATCCTACGGTCTTCTGAATCAGAAACAACCACACTGGCTCCATCACAATCAGAAATGTTTATAAAGGTCAAGAGACTCTTGCTTTTGTCTCTGTGCCTTCCTTAGGCTACTGTCAAGACTAGTATAATCATTGTTTCAAAGATCTGTAATTCTTATTTGTACTTTAAAAGCAAGAAACATTCCTTAAATGGTAGGGGCATTGTAACAGTAATTTTCAAACTTCACATAACACATAGTAACATATTGGTATTTTTATGAATCATGGGCCAAATATGCTTCCAAACAGAGAACGATTTTATATTCCAATGGGTACACTATTCATTCTGTAGTGTGTCAAAAGTAATTGCTCTCTAAGCTCCAAAGCACTCTAACACACTCTCTCAAACCACATGCGAAATGGAATCTCAGAAATTATTGTGAAATTAACTGCTGCAAGAAAAATTATTCTCCAGCTACCCAAGCTCTTCAGATTGCAAATCCAGCCTCATTCTAATACAATTAAATTGATTTCCTTTCATACAGACTTCTAGGGAAGGAGCTGGTATGTCGGTGGTTCGATATACTCAATTCAATAAATGTAAATATGAAAAGAATTTTTATGCAAAGCTTTTGTTGGCTTGTCACACTGGTGGATTAAAAATTGGCAGTTTCACCAGTTTCCTCTTTCAGAAACTGAGCTATTTTCTCAATTTAGATGTGATTTTACAGTCTCGTAAGATGCCAGAAAATAAAAGCAACCATTACATCCTTTTCTATCATAACATGGAACTCCCAGTGGAAAATAATTTCTCCTGCCTATACTTTGGTATTAGGAAAAAAATAGGAAGATAATTTAGGCTGAGTTCAGATATGAAAAAAATCTTCTAAAGCTGCAAATCTTCTCCTAAACACCTCTGGTTGTCTCAATGTTGTCCCAGAAACCCCACCAAACAGCTTTTTTCATGAGCTTTCTTGTAATTTCTGCTCTTGGACTGAAAATATAGGAGAAAAAAAAAAAATCTGTTCTCCTAATTCTCTACTAAAACTCCTTACGCAAAACTGAACTTCAGCTCTGTCTTTGTAATATGCCACAGAAAAAAACATTTGGGCTTTCTTGTATCTATTCCAACAACACCCAGGAAATTAAGAGAAATGTAGAAATTAAAACCTACCCCCTCATTTTGCAAAGAGAACTCAGTTGCCCTCAGGGGTTTTTAAGATAATTTGGATCTGTTCCTACTTATTCCTCCTATTTAATATCTAGGAGATGTACATTTAAAAAGCCAGGAGGCCCTGCACCTACACAATGTAGTATACACAACAGAGCCTACAAGTATACCTTCTAAAAGGAGATGACTGGCTCAGTGGAAGAGGGGAGAGCAACGGATGTTGTTTATCTTGACTTCAGCAAGGCATTCAGTGCTGTCTCCCATAACATCCTTGTAGACAAACTGATGAATTCTGGACAGCACAAGTAGTCTGTGAAGTGGATTGAAAACTGGCTGGACTACTGGACTCTAAGGGTTGTGATCAGAAGCATGAAGTTCAGCTGGAGGCCAGTAACTATCTGCGTACCTCAGGGACTGATACTGGGGCCAACATAATTTAACAGCTTCATTAATGACCTGGATGATGGCACAGAGTGCACTCTTAGCAAGTTTGCAGATATGAAACTGGGAGAAGTGATTGATACACAAGATGGTTGTGTTGCCATTCAGAGGGACCTTGACAGGCTGGAGAAATGGGCAAGTGGGAATCTTGTGAAGTTCAACGAAGGGAGAGGCAAAGGAGAGGTAAAGTCCTGCAGCTGGGGAGGAATAACTCCAGGCACCAGTACTGACTGGGAGTCCACTGACTGGGAAGAAACTTGGCAGAGAAGGACCTTGGGGTCTTTGTGGAGAAGGAGCTGGCAGACAAGTTGTCCACCTTTTTGTGGACTACTAGGGACTGTTTAGACTGGAAAAGAGAATGTTCAGGGGAAACCATCAGTGTGTACCCAATGGGAGGAGGTAAAGAACATGGAGCCAGTGTCTTGTCAGTAGTGCCCAGTGAAAGGACAGGAGGCAACAAACTGAAATACAGGACATTCTGTTTAAATATAAGAAAACACTTTTTTACTGTGAAGATGATCAAACACTGGCATAGGTTGCCCAGGGAGGTTGTGGAGTCTCCATCCTGGAGATATTCAAAACCCAACTGGACATGGTCCTGGGGAACCTGCTTTATGCAGGGGGTTGGACTAGGCAATCTTCTGAGGTGCCTTCCAGGCTCAGCTATCCTGTGACTCACCTGTGTGTTGATTTCCTCCTAGAGAGAACCACCCCGTTACTCCAGGCGGTATTCTCAGGCACAAGTTAGCATACAGGCATTTTGGACAAACAGAAGAGCAAAGTTCTGGACAAAAACACAAAGCAAGTCTATTGACAGTGTAGATGTACCATAATTTACATCCATATAAAACAGACAGGACACAGTCCAACAAAGCCCAACACAGTGACGTCTGCACCTTAGACTGCAAAGAAATGAAGAATAAATAAATATATAGGGCTCCTAAAGGCATTTGATTTTCTCTTTTGCATAGCAGAGTTCCTTCTATGCTCAAGTGTAACTTTCTGCGCACGTAGTAGGAGAGCATCTCTCTCCCACCAAAGGTCCTCTGCAAATCAGATGCAAGGCAGAGGCACCTTATTCCCGTCAGATCCCCAGAGCAGTTCACTCCCTTAGGAAGTGTTCAGAAATGTCTGTGTGTCTACCCTGACTATACAGAGAGCAGAGAATAACCAGCTCTGATAGAGGTGCCCACACTGAAGGTATCCACATAGACGAACTTCACCAGTACTGATTATAATCTGAGACCACACTCCTCACATAAGTAGCTGCTTGGGCAGCTCCCAGCACAGCTTTCAGTCTCTGCATGCAGGTTTGTACCCACAGATGAGCTTTGAACTCCAGGAGGCAGCAAGGACCCTAAACCTTAACTGCTTCAGCCTACTTCTGATGGTTCAGAAAATCATTGTAGGGCAGAGAATTTAACTTGGCCTGCCTATGTTACTGTACTCAATATTTTGACAGCAACAGAGCACCCGGGTTTGAATTCTATTCTTTCTAGTAACAACAGTGCCTTTAATCAATGTCTAAAATTAATTATACAAGTGAAAGTGAGGGGAAAAATTCATTTTAATCAATATTTGTTTTGGTCTTGTACAGAATCTGCATTACAGCACTCTGCTCCAGAGCTGTAGCATTTTGTCACACATTTTAAACCACCAAGCTTTTGTGAAAAAACTAAGTAAAAATCAACTGTACTCTCTTTTTCCCCATCTCATTTCAGGTGACTACTGGTTGTACAGTTACTGTTAAACATTCGTCCTGTATTTCTCAGTAGACAGAAATTCTCCTAACTGTTAAATAAAAGTGATTTTCAGATGGCGGAAAAGCATCTTTGGGCTATCAGAGATAAGAAAGTACTGAAAGAGAGCACTTTGCCTCATTGAACTTCATGAGGTTTACATGGGCACACTTCTCAAGTCTGTCATGGTCCCTCTGGATGGCATCCCTTCCCTCCCAGGTATCAACTGCACCACTCAACTTGGTGTCATCTGCAGACCTGCTGAGGGGGCACTCAACCGCACTGCCTATGTCGTTGATGAAAATATTAAACAGCACTGGTCCCAGTATGGACCCTTGAGGGACACCACTCGTTACTGGTGTCCAGTTGGACATTGAGCCATTGACTAACTCTTTGGATGTGGCCATCCAGTCAATTCCTTATCCATCTAACAGTCCATCTGTCAAACCCGTATCTCTCCAATTTAGCAGCAGAAATGTTGTGGGGGACTCTAGCAAAGGCCTTTCAGAAGTCCAGCTAGATGACATCCATAGCTCTTCCCTTGTTCACTGATGCAGTCATTCCATCATAGAAGGCCACTAGATTAGTCAGGCGACTAATCTTTTTACTAAGAGTGATTTTCCTAGTAGCAGACAAGAAAGTATTGCTTGCTTCCAGAATACAGCAGTTCTGTAATTTGGTATCTATGTCTTATTTCTGCTCTGAAGAACCTCCTCAAACCCTCTTTTTCCTATTTAAGTCATGCAGTAACTGGCATCTAAGAGAAACAAGTATGCCCTGGACCACGCAAGAGATGCTCATCTAGAAAGTCCCCTTCTTAGGAAGGGTGTCACTCTATCTAGGAGGTAGACAAATATACTCTGGTGATAAGGGTGAAGATTTCAAGTTAAATTTTCACTTATAGCCTGACCTAATTTTTGATCCACAAAAAGGCTATTCCAGTGTCACAACATACTGAATCTCCTTCAATTAAAACAATTACTGAAGCATATGGGCTCTCCAGGCTTGCCAATGCTAGATCCTAGAGAGTTAAATCCAACAAGAATGATAAATCAACAAAGCTGTACTAAGATTGTAAAGACAACAAAACCATCGAAGTCTGAAAAAGGCTGAGCAAAATGCAAAACTTTCCCAACTGTCATGATCTTTAAAATATCTCCATTCTGTAACACTCTTGCTTGGCTTTGCATTTGGGGGGAGAGTCAGCATGAAATCACATTTCATACTGAGACCAGCAAGTGACAGTCCCTCCCATATTCCTGTCAGCAAGGAATAAATTGGATTAGTCTGAGCCAACGTATGGTGTTCTGAAGATGTAAACTTATGCCAATAAGAAGTAATATAACTCTCCAATTTAAACAAAGTAATGCACAAAGGAAGCCAGCAAGAGCCATACCAAACTTGAGTTAGTCATAGTAGGCAGCTGCAGAACATGGGATGCCAGCAGATTTACCCAACCCCTGGTGACAGTTAAAAGTGTTATAAATAAGAAGGGCAAGCTTGTTTTGCTGAACCTATAAATGACACATAACATCATGTGCTAGATCCTGGAAGGAAGATACTGGGGAAGAAAACACGATTTCAAGTCACCACTCTGAATCTGATCTGTAGCGACTGCAACTTGCTATGATGCGATGACCAGGCAGTAACACATGAAAAACTATGTCGTGGCTTCACATTGTTTTTCAGCTCCTACAGGCATGCAGCAGAGAAATGGCGATCCTCGTTACTGGCAGCTGCCATTGTGAACTGGGAAAAGAGGTAGAAACTGGAAAACTGACTCATGCTCTTACCTTTCACAGAGGTCAAAATTGGGTTACACTGGACAATGAGAGGAGGAATAAAATAATCTACTTCTGCTGCTCACAGTGGACTAAAGACCCTGTTTTTCAAGTTCCAAATCCAGCACCAAACACACAATTCTTCCTGCCATCCCTAATCAGGGGTAAGGATAAAATAGATGCTACTGAGGTCAATGGAGTTTCTCCAGATTCACACCAGCGTAACTGAGGGTACTGATGCACAACTACTTGTGTGTTACAATACAAAGATTTTTTTTTTAATCTTGCTACCTACTGCTGTGTCCACTGCAAACGGCCAGGTTTTTCACCCCTTTATGGGTGAGCTTTATGGGAAATAGACTCTGAAGAGTCCGAATAATCTGTGGGAGCAGTCCTGGAGGATACAACAGCTGGGAGGTTTTATCTGCTGCTGGCTGTGGACCATATACTGAGCAAAGTCTATGTACACAAACACAATTCCCTCCTCACATTAGCAGCTGAGAAGAATTGAGTTATATAGAAATTAATCAAGCCTTCATAAATCTGCATGAAATCCCCAATATTCATGTGCCTAGATGATATTCAAGGGGAATTATTTTATATAAAGGCAAAAAAATGTCTGACAGCATAAATGGGCAGAACATGGTATTTCTATCCCATACTCACTTGTTGCAACCAACTTTTTGAAGGCAGAGTGTTCTGTAATGATAATGCAGGGAGATCTAACACATCTGAGTTTGGTCGGCATTACCTATTAAGAAGCTTTCAAGACTATTACAGTGATAGTGCTGTGCCTGTGTGAGCCAGCACGACAGCTATTATGGTCTCTGGAATAGCTTGTACCCAGCCTTTTACATCAGAGCAATTTCCTGTGAGGCAGAGAAAATGCTGCCCAGGACAACAGCAGCATCCTTAGACCTTGCGAACAAAAAGCTCCACAGAACGAGCTGCTAAATAAAAGAGCCTCTGTTTTTGTTTAACAAACACTAAGCTGAAAAATATATTTAGTGCAACAGCAATATCACCAGGTAGGAGGATGTGTCTATAGCACTACGGTAAATACCCCAGGCTTTTCTAGCCTTTCTTCTCCATCTGTCCTGTTGTTCTTCTGAACAGTGTATATTTTGAAATAAGAAGCTTATAGTAAAATGGATGTGGATTAATGGCCTCTGCAGATCTCTGTCAGATGTTGCAATGCACTTTTCTTTAGTAAACCTGCTCTTTGCCAGCCAGCATCTTCCCCTGACAGCCCAATGGTATTTTAAAACATTGGATGCCGCTCTGCTAGGGGTGGTAAACAATAGCCCCAATCAACATAAGCACCTCATAATTATTAACATACAGTGTCAAATTAAAACAAATACCATCCATTTATGTATATGATAGAGAGAAGGAATAGAGCCAAAGAAAAGAAGGATGTATCACAAGTGGTGTTCCCCAGGGCTCAGTATTGGGGCCAGTTCTGTTTAATATCTTTATCAATGATCTGGACAAGGGGATCGAGTACACCCTCAGTATGTTTGCAGATGACACCAAGTTGGGCAGGAGTGTCGATCTGCTTGAGGGAAGGAAGGCTCTACAGAGGGATCTGGACAGGCTGGATCGATGGGCCAAAGCCAATTGTATGAGGTTCAACAAGGCCAAGTGCCGGGTCCTCCACTTGGGTCACAACAACCCCAGGCAGCGCTACAGGCTTGGGGAAGAGCGGCTGGAAAGCTGCCCGGCAGAGAAAGACCTGGGTGTGCTGGTTGACAGCCGGCTGAATATGAGCAGCAGTGTGCCCAGGTGGCCAAGAAGGCCAATGGCATCCTGGCCTGTATCAGAAACAGTGTGGCCAGCAGGAGCAGGGAGGTGGTTGTCCCCCTGTACTGGGCACTGGTGAGGCCGCACCTCGAGTCCTGTGTTCAGTTTTGGGCCCCTCACTACAGGAAAGACATTGAGCTGCTGGAGCGTGTCCAGAGAAGGGCAACGAAGCTGGTGAGGGGCCTGGAGCACAGGTCTTATGAGGAGCGGCTGAGGGAGCTGGGGCTGTTTAGCCTGGAGAAAGGGAGGCTGAGGGGAGACCTTATCGCTCTCTACAACTGCCTGAAATGAGGTTGTAGTGAGGTGGGGGTCGGTCTCTTCTCCCAAGTAACGAGCGATAGGACGAGAGGAAATGGCCTCAAATTGTGCCAGGGGAGGTTTAGACTGGATATTAGAAAAAATTTCTTCACCGAAAGGGTTGTCAATCATTGGAACAGGCTGCCGAGGGAAGTGGTTGAGTCACCATCCCTGGAGGTATGTAAAAGATGTGTAGATGTGGTGCTTAGGGACATGGTTTAGTGGTGGACTTGACAGAGTTAGGTTTATGGTTGGACTCGATGATCTTAACGGTCTTTTCTAACCTAAATGGTGTTATGATTCTATGATTCTATGTTTGGAGAGAGGGGCAGGGGGAAGAGAGAAAGAAGAAAAACACCTGTGGATTCCCAGAATAATAAACAGCAGCAGCCGTATCCCAGCTGAGAACAAATGAGGAATTGACAGCAGTTAGTAGAGAACCACAGTACATTTTTCACCTGTTGCTCTGGATAAAATCATACATCAAAGAAAGACATTCCGGTGCTGGCTGATGAAACCTGACAATGGAAATTCCAGTATACCAGTTCTGGCACAGCTATGTTTTGAACTTTTCAGGTAGGATTCAGGTCACAGACTAATATGGTTAAATATAGAAGTCCACATGCGCACTAGGTATCTCTGCTCCCTTTGTTGTCAGTGGAGATATAATCAGGTCAGTCGAGGAGCCCAGAGACATTCAGCTCACCATAAGATAGACAGGGAACTACATGGTTATCTGGACTCCATTGACTGTATTGACCAAGGGCTTGACTCTTGCCTACAGAAAAGCATCCTGAGCTGCTCTTAAGCATCACAACTCCAGCAGCTATTCCAGAAGACAAGGGTCTTTCGCAAGTCCTCTGTAATATCTTCCAGCCCCATGCAACTCTCTTGGATACCCCAAGGCACCTAAATCACCAAGAGGCACCCAAGTTTAATCAACTGAATTCCATTCTAGAACTGCATTGCTGAGATTTAAGGGTCAGATCCAGAATCCTGCAGATGGAAAGGTAAATAATGTTCTAAAAACATGAAAAACAAGTGTCTTCGTACTCTTACTCTGCTGCTAGGTATAATCCGGCCCATGTTTCTACGTATCTACCTTCATGTTTTTCAAGCATTCCACAGAGCTTTAATTGTAAGAGTCACATTAAAAGCAACTCCATATATATTAAAGCCTCGCATATCACATATGGAAGAGATTAATAACCAACAAGGCATTTTTATTTCTGCTTCATATATAGTTATATTTGTTCTGTAAATAGGAAAATGCAAATGTACTTTCATGCAAATGTAACCTTTCTACTTGTAAGAGCTGAATTAAAAAGGTGTCAGCATCAGTTGGTTTTATAATAAATTTTATGGCATCTAGAAGTTGTGTAGATGGAAAGCTGAAGAGTTTTGTTCCAAAATTACCAAAGAAAGCAGAAAAATACAAAATCTTTTCCTACCTTTCATCATGCAAGTTCTCAATAAATGCTATGAGGCTTCATAGTGGTGGTGTAGAAACATTTTCAGGGAGCACACTTGTAAGTAGCAGATCTGACAAAGATAGTGACATGTTTCTTCTGTTCTGCTCAGACAAGAAAAAGATTGACAATTAGCACCTTCTTAATGTCATTTGGAAAGCCAACGCTTAAACCATAACCTATCTTCCATCAAAAATCTTCAGTTATTTTCAAAGACCTCTGGAACTGGTCCCAAGAATATAAATGTGCCAAAACCAATAGGTGGGATAGGCTACTGAATTTAAATTCAATATGATTAAATCATTGCAATTTTTTATTGCAACTTTATAGTGTTTTATTGCACTTGACATACAACGGATCCTACTCTGAAAATCTTCCTGTCAGTCAGCAGGTAAGCAGAGTCCCATGCATTTTCCACAGGTAAGTGAGCAAGCAGCTGTGGATAACCTGGCTATAGCCCTGCTGTGGGTGGAAGGTGAGGAGGAGGAGGGGGCTAGGCTTTTAGCATCTGGTAAACTTGCAGAGTTAAGGGAAAAACACTGGAAAAAAGAGAGAAATGTGTAAGTGGAAGAAAATGAAAGGAAAACTGCATATGGGGACATCAGCCAGTCATTTGAGTCGGTAAGTCCTAGCTGGTTTTTAAGCAGTGCTTACCTTATGGAAAATGCCTATGCAAATTCACTTCAAAACTGTGGCTGACTTGGTGCCCCATTACAGGGTATAAGAAGTGAAGAGGATTGAGAGAGTAATTCAATTTTAAGTCTATGTTTGAGTGGCAGCAGAAATCCAGAATAATTCAGCAGAGCAACAGCTACAAGAACCTGCACAGAGGACGGAAGGTCAGCAATATCTGATGAAATGCTAGCTACATATGAAGTGCTTCATTGAATTATGGCTAGAAATAAAATTTACTGTCCAGTCTGATTCAAAATTTCACCAAACAACTTCCACCATGAACAATTATTTACAAAGGTACAGAATTCAATTTATGTGGCTATAGAAAGGCTATTGTGAGTTACCAAAATAGAGATAATAACCAAAGTTGTGTGTGCAAATTAGGTCACCTAGGATTAGCTTGAACATAGACAAGAATGGGCTGAAAATGCAGACCAGAGGTGATTGACAGAAAGCATAAATAAACATTAAAACAATTTAGCCACCTCTTAATCATAGATCTATTATAGTCACAAAGACAGAGTTGTTAGCATCTCTACATCTATAATTTTGGCAAAAAATACCCTTTCGAAAAAATACAGAAGTACATCATGAACTGCAAATTATTTTGTTTACTACCAAGCCTTAAAGAGACAAGGCATTGTTTTTCAAATTACAAGCTCATATGGAAAATGCACTACCAAAAAAGACCAGGAGTTCACCTGGTTCAGCTGCTTGCTTCTGGCATCAGGAGGAGTAAAACATGCCATGTGATGCACCTGGACTGCTCTGCAAAGCTGTGTCACAGGGAGAAAAGCTCAGCCCCAGCCTGAGCTGGCAAATGTGTTTTGCCTTCAAGTAGGAGTTCAATTTGATTTCTCCAGTGCTCTTTATTCCACTTGATGCCTTACATTTTATTTAAGTCTAGGCTGGAATCTTTTAAAATATCTCTTCTCATTTAATTTCTGTGCCAGTCCAGGTAGGGTTTAAGTTTGCCTCTGGGACAGAGCAGGACAAAGAAGACGGATTTTAGATCAGAAGCTACTGATCAGGACTATGAACCTGTTGTTTGTCACTGTGCACAGCGCTTTGTCAGCTTTTCACTGCCTAACTCAGAAGACCATCTCCCATCATGGGACTAGACAAACCCATCATTGTTAGGACAATGTATGCGGTCTCTTATTTCAGTTCTGCATAAGGCTGGACCTTTTCAACAGTAGGTAGCACCTGTCTTTTTAACCCAGATTGCTACTGTACATGACAGCAAGGTCCTCTAATATTTCATAAGAAGCTTTGATTGTTTTTAGATTGTTTTCTGCTGAAAGCTGTACCTGGAAGTGGGACATTTCAATGAAATATGTCCATTCCCATGAAGTCTTTCAACAGAAAAATGGCTGCAGGTTTTGTTTAGTCAAAGGCAAACACTCCAGTGTGACCACTGTGACTTTTTTCTTCCAAGTACGTTGTTTTGATGCATTTCAGTTTGATTGTTTACTGTAATAAAACAGTGAGCTAACAATGGGTTATACAGTACATAGCATTTAAGGTTAAATAAGCTGCACTGTGTTTAATATTTAATGGCAATATTAAAGGCAAACCAAAATGAATCAAAGTGATGCTATTGAAATAAAATATCTTAATAGTCCCTGAACAGAAATGTTTGGGAAATTTTCATTTCAGGGGAAATGCTGAAGCCCTGTTCCTTGAAAAAAAGACTCAGGAACAGTAGATCTTGTTGTGTAAATTTTCACAGAACATGTGTACAGATATGAGATGATATTCTGAGTTACAGCAGCAAAATTCGTAATCACCAGTTCATCCTAGGATGTTGGAGCACTAGTGATGTGCTCAGCTGGACTCTGTAGAAAACAGAACAAAACAAAGAGCCAAAGATATTAGAATCTATTAGTAGAAAAAAATACAATTGATGGAGAAAGGGTATACAAAAAATAATTAGACAGTCTCATCCAGCATGATGGGAGAATTGCCTTCACTCACCATCACCCTAATAGTTGTCATAGCTACTCTTCATAACACACTGGGTTTGCATCTTTTTGTACCAAAGTAGCGGTATCAATTTCCATAGTTTTCAGGATAAAGAATTCAGAAAGAACTAAGTTTCTTCTCTGTAAACTATGTAACTTTTCTTTCCTCCATTAGCAATGCCTGGCCTGGCTTATGTGTCCTGCTGTGGAACACAATGGCAACGTACAACTGCTGACCCCTCTTCACATGAGCCAGGACGTTGCCCACCTCCAGGTATTACCTACAGAAAAAAGCAACATCTAGAATTTGTGTGAGAGAGTAAGGGCTAAATGGACCCAGGAATTAAAGGGCTTTCTCAGCCAGATCTGTAGGGTCTCTCTGGATGTTAAGTTGAACTGCAGCTTGTTTTTGAGCTCCCACTCAAAAATGCTTTCTGCCACTAATGTACAGCTACTTCTGCCATTAGCCCCATGATCATGCTGACTTCAGACAGGAACATTACTGGTCCTTGGCAGAAAACTAGACTTTGAAAAACAGTGTGCTGGTCCTCCACTGTTCTTGTCCTACAGTTACCTGTTTGATATTTGCCCTGTGTTCTAGCAACAGACTCTAAGAAAACTGCCAAAGTATATGTCAGCCAAGATGTGAGAAAAATGGTCTTTTGTATTTGAATCAAATGCAGCAAAATACTACTGAGCTGTTCCAGAAAAGGAACTTCAAGCTCCCCTGGCTTTTCACACTTTACAAAAAAGTGTGTATATTCCTTGCATAGCAGTAAACCTTGAAGGTCAAATCTCCTTCCTCGGGCTTCCTACAGACATGGATATAGAAGCTGAGGATATAGGAGGGAAATTGCCCTCTCAGCAGAAAGGTGCCCTGGTAGAAAGGTGTATGATGCAGTTAATCAAGCACACGAGAGCATTGCCCTGGCCAGCGTGTCTCATGACAATCTGCAGAAGAAGAGGAGCTACAGGCAGCCACAGTCAGTGCAGGGGATGTGTTGATGGGCTAATAACAGCAAATTTTCATGATCACCCTTAACCTGGGTCATGTCATGTCTCTGAGCTTCCCTAGTGTGGTGGTCAGCATATTTAGAAATACAGGATTAGCAAACTTTTATACGAGAGGTTTAATTTCCCTTTCACCAACTGTGGTGTTACAGAGGAATGAGCCTCAACAGGTCACTGCATCTCCTCAGGGAGAAAGCTGGGGTGGCAGAACACAGGCTTCCCCTAACAGTGTTTGCGCTGTTGGCCATCGCTGCTGCCAGGACTCACTGCTGGCCCATGTCCCTCTCACTGCCCACCGGGACCCCCAGCGCCTTCCCCACAGAGCTGCTCCCCAGGCAGTCGGTCCCAGCCTGTGTTGTTGCACAGGGCTCTTCCATCCATGGGGCAGGACTCGGCACTAGTTCTTGCTGAATTTCACAAGGTTTCTGTCGGCCCATTCCTCCAGCCTGCCTAGGTCCCTCTGAATTACACCCCTACCCGCCAGTGAATCAACAGGTCCCCCAATTTGTGGTCATCTACAAACTTGACAAAAATGCATGCCATCAGCACCCAAACCCAAGTAGATGGACTCTACGTCGCGTTGCCTGTTCACAACACAACAATAAGGTCCACCTGGCTCCAGTGAGAGCCTTCTCCAGGCTCGGATCCTGCAGGACTGGCTACCTGCATTCTCAGTCTATGCTTCCCATATGTTTTTGATTTGGGTGCCTGTTCTGCATTCCATCCAAAATCCTCTTTCACAGTGGAGTATGGCTGTACTCCCACATGTTTCTTTCATATCTGTTTTGTCCCTGGTGTGTTTATTCTAATGTTCTCACCGCGTGATATTTTCTGCCATATGTCACGGTGAAGGGAGAGCTGTGCTTCCTCCATGCAGGTGCCAGAGGCACACTTCTACTACATGTTCATGCTCGAGGAGAAGCTCACACACTAGATGTGTCAGAGACAGCTGCCCACAGAGACACAGGAGGCTCCAGAGATCCATACTGCTGGAAGCACAATGCAAAATGATCCCCTCTCCAGGACCCCCCTCTCTGGCCAGGCTGAGCGTGGTAGCACCGTGCAGAGCATGCGTGGAGCCAGTGAACAAAGTCTCAACAGTACAAGTGGTGTGTGCCAGAACATGGGATCTGCTGGCCATTCCCAACAGGATCTCTTCCAGCCTCTGATTTGGAGTAGTGGAGTCATGAAATGCACACATAGCAGTGACCGGACTGAGCAAGAGGACTGCTCACAGGGTGAGGTTTTGGGATAGGACTTGTTTTCTCCAACTCCAGCTGTATGAAGGTTAGGCCTCTAGTCTAAGCTAAGCTGGACGTTAGGATCCTGCTATGGTAATGGAGAAAGAAGACTAGAGAAGGACCCTGAACTTATCCTTCCTCTTCTATTTCAGGATAGGATGGATCATCCCCTGGAAGTGCCTGTCTCTCTCCAGTGATTAGAGGAGACCAAACATGCTTAGATTCTCCTTCAAGCGGCTAAATTTGGATAGGGATACTCCTGGCATTCTTCAGCCTGTCTAAGGGTAGCATATATTCAACGAATGAGGGGTTTTTACTATCACTGCAAAAATCAGAGATCTGATGGAATCAAGGGAAACTCTTTGTCTCAACAGCACTGCTGTCTTTCATTCACCTTAATCCCCCTTAGTTCTCAAGCAGGCTATTTAGCTTGCAAACTTTTTGGAGCCAGGACCTGGCTCCTATCTGCTGGTAAAGCAGCTGGCACATGGTTAGTCCTGTACAAACAAGCAATAATAATGCTTTCTAGAAGCAGATGTTTGGAACCTGTTCTCAGAGGCAAATGGCTCAGTCTAATTTAATGGAATACAAATAATGTGTTGCATGCAATTATCTCCATATGAACGTTGGACTCATTAATTAAAAGGGGACTTAGGGAATTTATTACACACTACGTCAATCTGGCCTCACAGGTAGATGTTTTCCATACAAATGACTATGGGTGTCAATCCTGGTCTTACTGACATATGTTGTGAAAATGTCACTGAATGCAGTGGAGGCAGATTTGGTTCTCTTCTCACAGGAATGACTGTGAATATTCCCTTCTCCCTTTAGTATGAGCATAACTACAGAAATATTATTAGGCCGGTGAGGATGTCTCCAGATACTGATTATTTTCTTTGCAATTTTTAAAATCTTTAAAGATCGTGTATCAGTACTTGAATGCTGATGCTGTTTCTCTCACTTCATAGACAGATTATACAGATCCTGAGCTGCTACACTGATCATCAGTGGGTATCTCTCGGACAGCAGAAAGCAAAGATGTAAGATAGGTGGTATTCATTCTGCCCATCCCGTATTTCGTCATGGATTTTAAAACGCTGACTAACATGTTAGCTGCTGAACTGGAAATGATTCCCCTTTGGTCACCCATCTGGACCAAACAGGTTTTTATTGTAATCAGACACTCTAGAGGCAATGTCAGCAGATTGATTACCCTACTGGAATTTAGTAAAAAGGGATGAACTATGTGCTTGCAACATAACAGAAGATATCTGAGAAGAAGATATTATATATTTATATACATATTCTAGAATATATAAATTATAGAAATCCAATGTAACAGAATTTTCATTTCAGCTGAAATAGATTCTTACGCCTCCGTCATCCCCAGCAGCCTTTCACGGAGGTAGGTAGCAGACCTGTGTGTCCTTCGTCACCCCAAGCCATGGTCTACCTTCTTTGCTAATTCATTGCTCAGGACATTATTGCACCCTTGTAACTTAACTCAGCTTCTGGCTTTAAGGACCCAGACCTCACTTCACCAATCACTTCTGTTTATACCTGCATTGGTTTCAGTGAAGTTATTGCTGATTAACAGCAGTGTAAGTCAGAGAGGAATCAAAGCTAGCTTCGATTTTCTGCTATGATTACCTACAGATTCAGAGCTACAGATAGAAAAATATGTGCAGAAACAGTGCTTCTGAAGTGTCTTCAAATTCACAGTTTCTGCTGAAGAAACCTGGATAATGTTTCTCTAGCCTGCCAGGTTACACTTGCTTTGCTTAGTGGAGACATCTGAATCCTAATTCTGGTTGTGACAAGTTCTGGTCAAAACCTTGTGGGACAGCTCTCTCCCAGAAAAAAAAAAAAAAAATGTTTTGAAGAAACCAAATCTGTTCATGAAATCACATTCATTTATCACCATATCTTGTGCTAGGATCAAATATTTTCAATATAGAGGAAAATGCTCCAAGATATCAATACTGAAAACAGTTGCACCTCTTGATATTACACAGTGCTTATTGTTTTTTCTCAGAGTATGGCACTGTTTCATTAAAACATGAAGGGAAAACCATGTCATTTACAGACAAAAAATAAGATGTTTCAAAACAATACAAAATGAATTTAATATTTTATTTTATGTTGTGTATAATAAGGTATGCTCAGAATTTCTGCAGTTCCAAGCTCAGAACAAAGAAGACAAACACCACAGTGAGAAAAAGCCCCACAGATGGGAATTCTGCATTTTGACCAGCTCTATTAATAGCCCTGAAGTTCTCAGTGAGCTTGGGTTGTAGGTCTTGAAGCTAGGATTATCACCATATGGATTTGGAAAGAAAAATGGAGCCTGAATATTAGCAAGTATTAACTAATTGGAAAGCTCATTACACTGCAATAGCATGTCAGAGAAACTTATGGAAGATCTCTTGTAGCACTGAATATATGGTTGGACAAAAGCACTTAAAAAACTCTGCTACAGACAAGAAGACAATCTGATAGATTAATACACCATAGCAAAACATTTCCATTTCTACTGTCTGTCCCTCTGAGTGAAAATTAGATACTGAGTTTTATCAAGAAGACTGAATTTGATCTAACTGCTGCAGAGCCTTTTGGAGTTTCATCATTTCAGCTTTCAAAACTACTTAAGCTAATTCAAGAAATTTCCCAAACCTGAACGTTGCCTTTCATCTTTCAGAGGAAACAATTCTGAGCAGTATTTTCAGCTCTGAGGTTTCAACTCACTGCAGTAATTGGAAATGTGAAGTCTTTAAAGTGAGCTGAAGCGTGCTGCTTGACACTTTGCCCTCTGCAGTATGTTTCCACGTACACTCTTCCAGATACACAGTCTGTGCCAAATTCTCCAGTCCTACCAAGCACTGCAAATGTAGCACTTGTACCAAGAAGAATGGCATGGCTGCTGTTCTGGATTTGTGGTTTCTAACACTTCTTTTAAGCAGTTGTTTACCTCCATCCAAGTAGCAAAGTTATCTGATACACTTAAAATATTTTCATGATGAAATATAAGGATGATTGTTCATTTTTTTTTGTTCCATCCAGTTCACATTTTTCCAGTTTCTATGGTGAAAAACCATTTGATATCAATAGTAAATTCCTTGCTAAAGTTAAAATGTATTCCTCTCTCAATTTTCCAGAAACTCAGTATGATCATATTGTGCTCCAAGAAATGAAAATTTGACTTTCTAAAAACAAGAAAGCATCAGAGGCCCCAAATCACTTGATTTTCTGTGGTTGGTTAGAAGATTCCATTCCCTGCAAGCTATGGTCTGGCCGTTGGCTTCCACAGCTTTGTTACCTCCTTGTTGGACTGTGATAGTAACAATATTAGTAATATTGTTAATGGGGCATATCCAACAATACATTGGATGTGACTCTTTCAGGACTTGGAAGATTCCAGTTAGCACACAAGTTTCATGTCTCAGATATCCTCAGCCACTTGAGCTCTAAGAAACAAATCAAACTACCCTCACTCTCCCACACTGCCTCTTCTAGGCTTCCCCTGAGTAATAAATCTGAAATCAAGATCCCAGACAGGTGTCTAAGGCACACTGCATCCTGCACCCACTTCTAGATGAAGTCTCCGGCTGACACTTCATGTCTGCAGCACAATAAAACTTACTAAGGTAAGAATAAAAACTTCTCTGTACAGGGAAAAAAATAAAGCCAAACTTCCTCAGGAGGCAGCACGAAACATTGAGGTGCCCTTGCATTGAAACTAAAGACAGTCCCCAGCCTCTCTGCCTGCTCCTCCCAGGGCAGAGCACATTTCTCTGACTCTGTCCCCTCTGAAAGTGCCAGACCCATGCATATTGATATATCTTCTTTAGACATTCAAAATTAAACCACCACCTGGAAAATCTTCTTCAGCTGAAAGGAACAGAAAAAGCATATTACGTATTAGTCATGTCAAAGAATTCACTCCTAGAAGGTTCTGTGCTGTCGAGAAATTAGCATAGCATGGCATAGCAAAGAAGGCAAGGCAAGGCTGTTTGGCTGATTTCAAGCTCAAATCAGTGTAATTATGCAGCTCAGATCCTCCCTACGTACACCTACAATCTCCATATTTTCACTTCCTATCTTAAACTGTGATGCACTAATCACAACAGGAGAGCTCTATCCTTATAGCAGCCTTCCAGTACCTAAAGGGGGCCTACGAGAAAGCTGGAGAGGGGCTTTTTACAAGGGCATGTAGTGATAGGGCAAGGCGTAACGACTTGAAACTGAAAGAAGGTCGATTTAGATTAGATGTAAGGAAGAAATTCTTTACTGTGAGGGTGGTGAGACTCTGGAACAGGTTGCCCAGAGAGGTTGTGGCTGCCTGTCCATGGAAGTGTCCAAGGCCAAGTTGGATGGGGCTTTGAGAAAGCTGGTCTAGTGGAAGGTGTCCCTGCCCATGGCAGGGGGGTTGGACTAGATGATCTTTAAGATCCCTTCCAACCCAAACCATTCTATGATTCTATGATTCTATGAAAAGTGAATTCATTAAGAAAACAAATAATTGCTTTTCTTACTATGCCTTGCCTATGTCAGTGGCAATGGCGTGAGTGTTAATATTATATTTATGACATACTGTCAAATTTTTAAAATCCATGTAGTGGTAAAATACAAATACACCTGCATTAAGAATAGGTTCTTTGTTTATGTTAAGAGAGGTTATTAATTTATCTGTCCAGATGCATCAGCCTTGAATGCTAGGAAAAGAAGGCTTTCAGCTGAAATATTACCACAGTTATAGCTGCTGCAGCTGTTACCTTTGTTAAATGTCATTTTGCACAGGCCAGGTTAGTTTCATACCAGCTGAGGTATTTGCTTAAACAGCTATACCCTTACAGAAATCACAGTACTGAACTTTTTCTCCATGTGTGGGCTGGTGTAAGAAGCTTGTTATCATAGACAGCTCAGTGGTGTTCCTGACATTTTTCAATAGCTGCTAAGAATAGGACATCTAAAGCCATTTCCTTCAGTTCTCTGTTTGGGAAGGCAGGGAGGTGATGACAACGATCTAGAAAGCCGCAGGAAGTGCTTTCAACTCCATTTTAATTGAACTCCAAAGCAGCACAGGCAACAGCAAAGAAAAGGTAAGAAAAACCCAGTATTTACGGTAATGTACAAGAAAATGTAAAAAGGTCTGCTAAGATTGCCAGGTAAAGAAAGATGGGCTGCAAGGGAGAGCGATGTGAGCAGGATGCTGGGCTGAGAGCCTAGAGATGTGGGTTTCCTCTGGGACAGCTTGGGGGCTCAGCAAAAGTCACTTCACTCCCCTGTGTCTTGGACTTCTTCTCTGTAAATGGATTTAAGTGACCATTTCTGTAAAGCACTTTCAACCTAAGAAGAAACAAAACTATGTAAGAACTAGGCATTAGTAAGTTATTACTCATCAACAGCAAATTTGTGATTCAATCTTCACAGGTTTCTTGAGACAATGCTAGCAGTTGCTGTCAAACTGACCATGAAAGCCAGTAAAAAAAAACTTCTCTTTATTGACAAAATGGCTGGATCGGCCATGTAAGTCTGTTCTCAGAAACACCCCAGTTACTAATTTCTGTACATCACGCGCTCTCATTCCCCACCAGTACAACTTAGTAGATACAAGCAAGCAGAGAAATGAAGGATTTGCCCTCTTTGGATTTTCCTGCACTGCACAGTGCCACGCTTTTCTTCAGTGCATACACAGCTGCTGAGTGCAACATTTACCTTCTGGGTCCAATCTTATAAGTTACATGCTCACAGCTTAGATGTGTCATCTGCTTCAGTCCCTTCTTGTCCCCCCCTCGACACCATCTCTGCATTGCAGGCACACAACATGGCTCTCCCAGCTCCCTTATGAGTCAGGCTCCTTGCACAAGGCAAGGAGAGGCAGGTATCTGGCTGACCATCGCAGCAAGGGCTCCAGCAGAGAAATTTGGATTATGGAGCAAGAAGGAGATGGAGAGAAGGAAAAAGAAATAAGGCAGCAATTACAGCGCAGGGTATGAGGAACATAGTTCAAGGATCCAGATCAGGAGAAGCCATCTGGAAATTGAGACTAGGAGCATGGCAGGGGATATGGAGAAATTTTGTCCAGAGGAGACAACCCTTCATCAATTCAAAGCCACCGTGGCCTGCCAAAGGAAGCAAACTTTCCTTCAGCCAGCAGCCCCACTGATTTCAATGGGATATGGAAAGTTGGTATAGCTGTAGGCCCTGAGCTCTTCTTGAATTATTTATTAACTCAAATAGTCTGTAAGGAACAGACTGTACCATCTCATAGTGCTGCTCCACAAAGATCAAAGTCTTTAGAAAGAATCCACCTACAGTGCTGCGGATTTTGGAAGGCAAGTCTAACCCATTTACTGCTCTGGGTGTTACATGAAAGCCCACTTTGTCAGAGTAGGTGAAAGGAACAAGAGGGATTTTATTGTCTGGTAACAGCCAATATGGGAAGCTGAAATATTAAGATTAACTGTAACTTTGTTTTTAACAATTAACAGCAGGGCTTTTTCACGAGACTTGTGTGCTTTGAAGCATGAACACTACAGATAACCATGCAATGCATTGAAAAGCACCATGCACAAAGGGATTAGGAAATGAAAATGCCCTTTGAGCAAAGGAAAGGCTGGAGTGACTCAGGAAGTAAAAACGCAGCCTTGTACCTTTGGATAGCCAATTCAGCAGAAGTAAAGTAATGGGTATGAAAACAAGCACAGTTTTTAATCACACGAAATGGAGCATTGTGTAAAACGTACTGTGTGTCTCTGGGTAGATATATTAGATTTACTCAGATACAGAGAATAAAAACTCACTCAAAACCTCTTAATAATAGGAAGTCAAGATACAGATTTTGGGGGCCTTTCAAACCCTGCAATGCTCATCAACTGTTGACTATAAAGCCCATGGAAATGAGTGATCACCTATCTGTTAATCTGAAAGGATTCTGTATCAGTAATACAGATTGCTGACACCTTATATCCACAGTGTTTATGGTAATGTACATTTTTCCTGATGACAGTGACATCTCCTTGTCACTTGCTAGTGGAGAAAGCAGACACATCCCACCCAGCCCTCTGCTCTGCAAACCAGCTGCACACAGGGACCCTCTGCTAATGAAACAATTATCTTTACCATGGAAGATAATTAGAAGAGGCTAACTCTCTGTCTCAACCTGATTAGCCAATAAAAACTGCAAACTGACCTCTCTTCACAGAAATTTCAGATATAGTTAATTAATTCTAGTTAAAAACAGTCCTTTTCCCAGAAAGAAGGATAGGGGCTGACAATTCACCTGTATGATGGTAGACTGTTCTTGTTCATTAACGTCTTCTAAAGCAAAAGCTCATCTTATTTAGCAGTGAAGACACAGCCTAAAACTCTAGTAACTAAAACTCCAGTAAATACAGGCCATGCTGATGTAGTTAGTTATAGTGTTGGGAGAAGCCTGGACTTCATCATGTTCTGCAATACGACTTGCCAAATCTTCAGTGCATGTGCAGAAGTTGGTGCTTCAGCTATCTTGGTAAACTTAAAGCAGCAAAAATGCCTCCTGGTATGGCTCAGTTATACCAGTGTATATGTATGTACATTAAAATATTCCGTGGTAAGCACCTGCATAGTAAACAAAAACCTGCCATGGTTTGGTAGGATGGGCTGAGCTCTCCAAACAGGGAATGATGCTCTAGGTGAAATTCCTCTCTGCCGAATTCAGCTCCTTCAGTGGCCAAGGGCAGAGACACAGCTGCTTCTAAGACATGGTTCCCCTCACCCACTTTGGATTTAGGATGAAGAGACTGTGGCATGAATGTGCCTGTTTGCTGGCTACAAAGGAGGTGAGATGACAATAACTAGAGCAGATGCAAACATCTACAGGGTCAATATTGTATTTGGTCACATAAATTCCACCCTTTGTGTCAAAAAATGGCACTACTTGTCCTTGTAGCTGGGATGGCTCAGAAGCAATTTTCAATTAGAAATTAATATTCTACTACATAAAGCATATATAAGAGAACAATAGCTGATATATGCTACGTAGCAGCTCCCTAAAAAATAATAATTCATACAGTGGGAATAAAAGAGTTCTGATAGTCCCTTGATTTGAGTGACGTGCACTCAATTTTTCATGCTGCCAGTACTAAGCGATGCCTAAAATTTCTAAAAATATGTATCTCACTTTCCTAACTCACAGAAAATGTGGAAAAAATCTATATTAGGCTTCATCTTGACACAGAAAGCAAAGCTGATTATAGAAAAGGTTGCTCCAGTTGGACTGGCTGCTCCAGAAAAAGTGCTTGTGCATTGATTACAGTTCACATAGCAAACGTCTTGACCACTAAACTTGGCATCTTCAGAGGGCTGGTTCCACAAAGCCAAAGATTCTTATGCACTAAATCGGTTATGAGAATGAATTTAAGTAGAAAGACATGAATGACCATTGAGAAGAGTTTAGAACACTTCCCTAGGCACTCAAATGGCTAATGCCCTAATGAAAAATAAGGCCTGGCTCATTAGCAAATCAGCCTGGCTTAAAGAGAAAGTAAAGCACGGGTAATGGTAGCAATGCAAATAAGCATATTCACACTAAAAAACAGAAATTTAAGAAAATCAAAAAGGAAAGCAAAGCCACAAAGACACTTCCATGAGCCACTTGCATGACTTATAAATAATATGCTGGGTTTTAAGCATCTCAGGTATAACACAAACTTTAAAAAGAATTAAATTCCTGTACTGTATATATATGTTGGTCTTGGGCAATTACAAAAAGTAGGCAAAAGTGTTCAATAAATGTTTCCATTATTCTTTGGGTAAAAATATGTATTGATATCAAATGATGACAAAATACTTTCTTTTCAACAGAGCAACAAGTGATAATGTCAATCAGCAGTTATTCAATATTTATTTAAGCATATCTGCCTAAACTGCACGTGGGAGTTTGAAGAACCCAGCCCAGGAGTTTTCTGGATCATTCATACTAAGGTTTTTGATTCAGTCCTTAAGAAATGTGGACATTGAAAGGCCTAAGGTCTTTTAAAAGTTCTTGGCATTCAGAGAAATAGTGTTGAGCTAGTGTGACCTGTGGACTTGCAAGCTTGTTAGCTTGACATTGATGCCCGGAAAAATAAGAATGCATGTGATATACGCTTAGTTAATACAGAACGACAGAAGTCAATGCAATCTTTGAATATCAATATGGATTTATAGAAAACAGATTTGGTGAAACAGCTGAATGAAATTTTTGCACGGGACTATATATTTGGATGATAAAAAGACTAGTGTTGATGTAATAACAGCAGACTTATGTAAGCAAGTTGACTTAAGACTGCATGACATATTAAACAAAATATAACAACACAATATCAACATGGCATGTATTCTGTGGACTAAAAGCTGCCAAATTGATAAACGCATAATCTCTCAATTTTCCAAGAAGGATATTTTAGAGAGATTTGATCATCATTTTTTAATACCTCAGAAAATATCATAATGGGATTCTTTGACAGTTCCTTCTACTTTTTTCATTATGCTGAAAAAACCCACAGGTAATGAGGATTCAATAGGTGGAAGTTGAAGTTAAATGCATGAGCAATTACCCATAGGAATGGCTCCCTAGGGCTTACAGTGGAGTCCTCCTCCATGAGTATTTGAAAATTGGGATTGGTTGCTTTTCCAAAAATGTTGCTCTAGATCAGACATATATGTAGTCAGCAAAATCCTATGACTCGTGGTATGAAAAGGTTGGACTAGCGGATGGCTCTTTCTGGCTTTAATTTATATATTGTTGATGTCAGGGCGTTTGCCTGGGTAAACCTGAACAGTCTGTGTGGGTCCATAGGCAGAAACACAGGTAAAGGAAAAATCATTCATATTGAAATAAATTTTGGTTCTGGCTTCAGTGGAGGCAAGATTAAGCAACCGATAATCTATCTACCCTGATCACCAGGTTTGCTGCATTGCCAGTAGTCCCAGCAAGCAAAGATACGGACGCACCAGACAGCTTCATGTGTCTGCACAAAGTCCCTGCTGCCCACAGGGCTCGCTGAGAGGGCAGAGACACTTTCACAGAGAAATGGGTTGGATCAGACTACAGAAATTACTGGCAATATTAGTCCCTTTACTTTGCAACAGATCTATGGGTCTGTCTTGCAATTTTGAAGTTATAAAATATATATGCGGATACATACATGCATTTTTACACAAATAGAGCATTAAAGGAGTGTGAACAAAGTCGGTGTCAAAAGGGCACAGCCTTACCTATGAGGCAGATAATGATATTAACAGGGAGGATTCTCATGAAGGCATGAAGAGAAATCACTTCTGCTTGTGCACAGAAATGATCCAGGGACAAAGCTGAGTTGGAGGACAGTCAGACTGCATGAAATTCACCCTTGTGCCCAAAGTGATGCAAAACCTACCCATTCTTTAAGTTTATTTGGGAGCCTAAATGGGATATAAGAAATGCTAAGTCCAGTGCTGAACAGAATTCAAAATATATCCTTGCTTCATTCAAACAAATTCTCAGAAGTATTTCATCTTGCAACAGGCTGCATGTTCCTGTGAAAATGAAGACATGTCATCTGCTGGTGGCAGAATGCACCTTGGGCTAAGTTTTATGTGACTGAAAGACCCATCATTGCAGTGAGAGCTGCACATATGGAAAAAAGCACAGGTTTTTGACTCCTGAAGAGAAATTAAATATCTCTTGAAGCTGAAGGGAACAACAGTTTCATGAGTATTGCTTGATGTTCAGAGAGGAGGCCTATCTTTCCTTTCGTATATGTAGTACAAAGTAAGAGTGAATCCATATTAGCAGTGGAATTATTCCAGGGTGAAGTAGTGGGAGAAAGCAGTGAGACCCATGTATGAGAAGACAGAATTAGCCTGTTTTAGTAAAGCAATCATGTACAAGGCAAGTGAAATATAAGAAAAAAATTCATAATAATTATTATCTCCAAGGCACTGTGCTAACACTGGCATCAGTTCTTACAGTTAGAGGTTATGTTTAACGGCTTCTCCTGTAGTAAGGGAATTCCATCTCTAATCAAGCTTTTATTTGCTTCCCAGGCTTAATGGGAGCAGACAATATTAACTACAAAAAAATAATTGGGCTTCATTTCTTCTGTCTGTCCATTTTAGTTAGTTATTGAGCCTTAGCCTGCAGAAAAAACTCCAAATAAAAACTTCTAAAAAGTATTCTGTTATGGCTGTTACTGAACTAAAACCAAGGTGGGCAGATACTTTAGGATTCTTATGCCTAAATTTAGGTAAAACATCCAGAGGTGAACATAATAACCATATAATAATGCTATATACCATTTTTCTACTGTATTTCTAGTGGATGAGATCCTAGTAATCACAGAATCACAGAATAGCTGAGGCTGGAAGGGCTGTCAGTAGATCACCTAGTCCAAGTCCCTGCTCAAAACAGGGTGACCTACTGCAGGTTGCTCAGGTCCATGTCCATTTGGGTTCTCTGCCAAGATGCTTTCCAGCCAGCTGGCCACCAGGCTAATTCTTTGTCTGCAGTTAATAGACAGATACAGTTCCACTTACCTCATCAGCACCTATTGTCCTTTAGGATTTGGCTATATTTTCAATTTATAGAGGATGCATAATGATCACTAGGTATTGTAATGTTGCTCATGCAAATGCACATGTTACTGTAGGAAAAGCAAGTTTAGATTAAGTATTCAGACAACATTAATGCTGATGATAGGATAAAAAAGATAGCTTTTCTTTGATGAAGAAATAATGTATTGAATTATACTGAAGTCTATTTTAAATGAATACTTCATTAAGCATGAAATGGAGAAGTATTTATCAGCCTGCATAACAAATGATACAATGTAGCAGCAGACTGGCTTAGTAAACGCCTATTATTACTGGTTTTACTGTGACGGTACCTCATGCAAGCACAGTGGAGGAGGTCACCAAAGAGGACAACACAGGTAAAGAACAGAAGGATCAAGAAAACACAGAGGTGATGTTACTCGTCCAGTCTCACAGCCACAAAGCTGGAAGATTAATCCAAACCTCCTGAATTCAAATCTATTCATGTCTTTAAAGCTACACATTTGTCCTGGTTTCAGCTGGGATAGAGTTAATTTTCTTTCTAGTAGCTGGTACAATGTTGTGTTTTGGATTCAGTATGAGAATAATGTTGATAACACACTGATGTTTTCAGTTGTTGCTAAGCAGTGTTTATATTAAGTCAAGGATTTTTCAGCTTCTCATGCCCAGCCAGAAAGAAGGCTGGAGGGGCACAAGAAGTTGGGAGGGGACACAGCCAGGACAGCTGACCCAAAGTGGCCAAAGGGGTACTCCAGACCATGTGACATCATGTCCAGTATATAAACTGGGGGGAGCTGGCCTGGGGGGATCATTGCTTAGGAACTAACTGGGCATTGGTCAGCGAGTGGTGAGCAGTTGCATTGTGCATCACTTGTTTTGTATATTCCAATCTTTTTATTAGTATTGTCATTTTGTTATTGTTATTATCATCATTACTAGTTTCTTCCTTTCTGTTCTATTAAACTGTTCTTACCTCAACCCATGAGTTTTACCTTATTCCTTCCGATTCTCTCCCCCATCCCACTGGGTGGGAGGGAAGTGAGTAAGCATCTGCGTGGTTCTTAGTTGCTGGCTGGGGTTAAACCACGACAACATTAAAAAAGTCCTGGTGGAACAATTTTCTTCAGATTTTGTCAGTCTGTTGAAATGAAAACATCCCCAAAGATGGCTGGATTTCAGTTGTGTTCCAGTGGAAACCACCTAGAAATCTGTTTACTTTGCCAACAGTTCATCCCTCTTGTTCCAAAGGCAGACTCTCATTTGGGATCCAAGGAAACCGGGGTCCATGATCCTAACACAGCCTCCTGCATTTTGAAGTGGGAGCTCTCCTGACCCAGTCGACCCGATACATTTGCTGAAATGCCATCACATTTTGTGGAAAACTAAAGAAAAAATGAGACCAGGTAAAATCAAAGACCTGTCTCACAATGGGATGATTCACTCTTGGAGGTGCCCACCTCTCTTCAGAACACGGAATGAGAAAGCCTTGATGACTAGCTTAAACCGTATCATACCTTTCAGATGGCTAGATGATACTGGAGATGAACCCAACAGTATGTGTGCAATACAGAAGTGTATTCTCCTTATAATGATTGCCAGCAATTAATATAATTATGAACTGGATTTCCAGGCTCATATCAGCTGGAAAACAGTGTACAAAAATCCTTAAAATGACAGATTAAAAGAATAAGGAAGAGAAGGAACAGAAATCATTGTTTTCTCATGTCCATTTAAAGCAATTAAAAAGAATGCTTTGATCATCTCTCTTTCAGATTAACTATCCTGCTATTTTGGAGAGATCTTTTCCCAGATCAAGGAGAAGATAGGAGAATTACTTTGAATGAATGTAGTATAAACTTCATAGGAGCAGTTAAATAAAGCATAATTTTTCATTAAAGTTTAATAAGTTACTGTAATTAAAGATTACTTTTTTTTAATAGCACTTAGCTCATATATGGCACTGAAGTCTGATCTTGAAGAAACAAATTAAATCCTAATTCCCAGAAGTCCCACCTCTGTCTGCTACTCTCCATCTCTTTTGAAAGGCTTATCTTGTCATAGTCTCTTGATATCATCAGGAGAACCCAAACAGGTCAGCACAACTTCATGATAATTCCTATCTGTCATATTATGGTCTTGGGAATTATTGCTGAATTTAGTAGGTTTTAATATGTGTGCTTTGAACAACATAGTACTGGTGTTAAGTTTGCAATATCTACCAATTCAAACCCTTTAACACTTTATTTAATTGACCAATATTACTGCCTTCCATGATTATTTGACTATGGGACCTCAGTGATCTTCATGTTTGTTCAGAGGACTTGTTCTTCCTCAGGCACTGCCATCTATCAGTTTTTAGAATAAAAATATGGCTAACCACAAAGCAAAAAATATTGCTAATAGCAAAAGACCTGTCTGGTCATGTTCCCCTACAGTCATGATGCACACAGTTTTCAAAAGTATCCATCAAATGCCAAAGTCCTTGACATTTAGAGGTCTGAGACCTTTATAGACCTTTCAGGAAGACTTAGATTATATATTTGTAAACCACCTTTGGAAATCTGAGCTTTTGGTGGTTTTGGAAATTTTTTAAATTCCTCTGTAACTCTCTTTTTCATGGAAAAAGCATTTATATGGTCCCATGGATTGCACATGGTAAGTTTTTGACAACAGAAGCAGAAAGGGTGCAGAGAAGAAGCTGTCAGCTTGCAATACTATGTTGTGACCAGTCAGAAGTTACAGGATTTATGAAATAAATGGTTTGTCAGACCAGGAAGAATGCTGGTCCTCTAGAACTGAACTAATGTGCTCAGAGGAGTAAACTGATGTCAGGCCTCCTGGAGAAGGTGCATTACCAGCTGGAGTATTTCCTCTGGTAGAAGAGGAGACAAGGGCATGGATCTGCATCTTCTCCTTGTACTAAGGACTAAACTCAGCTTTCAGCCCAAGGAATACCTACGGTGAAAGAGAAATTAATTGTGAATATCCTCGAAAACAATGTAATCAAAGGCAGAATTGTTCACTGTTGTAAATGGAACAAAAATAACCATGTCCCTGCCAGCAGGCATGCAAAACAATGTCAGCCAGGATTTGGTAGGATAAGAGCTAGGACATGTGTAACGAACGGTACAGTGGGGAGATGGGAAAAGCATACTGAGAAGTGTACAGGGTCAGACAGCACAGCTTGAGCTCTGCTGCTGCATACCCTACCCACGGTCCTCTGAATGTCAAAAGGCACTACGAGGAATCAGAAACAAGCAGTCATTCTGCTTTGTTAAGATACAGCATAAAGAAAGGTCAGGGTGAGCAGAGCTGAAGCCAGATTCACCAGTGCTGCTGCAGCACCTGGTCTCCTGTCATGCTCCTGAGACACGGCACATCCTGCAGCTGACCTTAGCCGAGACACCAAAACATATCTTGGAATGACTAGGTGATGGAGAAAATCCTGGGAAGTGCTTGACATTGTTTAGGATGGTATTCAGAGAGTCACAAGAGGGTAGAAGAGACTAAAAGGTGAAAATAATTTATTTCAAATCGTCAGGTTGATTTTTAAATGCATGATTTGCTATGCACAGTCTTTATCTGTCACATGAACGTAGAGATTGACACAGTGGAACAAATCAGTCCAATTCAATTAATTACCTGATGCTTCAGAAGAAATGGTGTGATGAAATATTCAGTCTTCCTACACCCTGTCACCGGCCTATGCATTGAAGCATAAAGATTACTAACTTTTTTTTTTTAACTCATCCAGTTTGCTTGTGGATGGCCTCATTTTCCATATTATTCTTGCTCTCTTGTACCCTCTTGGCTCTAAAAAAAATTACAGAAATAAACAAAATTTACTATATTTCAGAACGTAATCTATGTTTTGCTTTTCTTTCAACTTCAGTTGAAAACCATTGCTGTCCACTGTGTTTGCCCTCCTTAGTGACAAAGAAAACTCGGCAAAGGGATGTTAAAATATCAATGAGGGCTACTCAGGTCTTCCTCCACAAATTACAGATAACTACTTTATTTTTCTGATGATTGCAATCCAATCCCAGGAAAAATCCCCTGTTAATATTCAAGTGATATATAGAATGTTTTCAAATTGTGTGGCATCTCATTAGCATGCTTTTCTAGATATTTTAAGTGACTAGTGGATTTGAATGTCTCATTTTGAAGATATCTAAAGATGCTTCCCTTTCAGAAAGCAACAAACTCTCCCCTCTGTAAACTAGGTGCTGTATGTGTTTGCTGAACACAAGACAGACTTAAAATCACTGATAACTTTAAAAAAAAAAAAAAAACCAAATGCAACAAAAATTACAGCTACAGTTCTAATGTACTGAAGCAAAATAATTGTCTCCAGTGAACTGTTTCCTGGGGATTGCTTACTAACAGATCTGCTTGTAGCAGATCTGAAAAAATTCCTTAAAACAAGCAATGCTTCAGCACAACGCGGCACCCAGCATGCTCTGGAAATGAGTCTTCCTGGGAAAGCCTGCCGCTGAGCTGGGCTCTTCTGAAACAGCTTATCTATTTGCTAAGACCACCTAGGAGTATGGATTGGGAATTGAAAATTTGATTCACAGCCTATTCAAATAAATAGTAGTTCCAACTTATTCCTACAGGCTCTGCCTGAAGATATTTAGCAAACAGCTTTTAGCTATTAGCTTGGCTTGTAGCTAAATCATTTACTTAACAGAATTCCCGCGCACGTTGAATCCTTCTACATCCTGCATCCCATCTTGCCTTGCTGGGCATCATCTGCATGTAACAGGAACGGAAATAGTTTTCAGAGTACTTTGAATAAATTAACCTGCCACTAGAAATTTGGCATCCCCTTTGCTCTTGTCAGACTTCTTGATTCTGTATTAAAAGATCAGGTGTTGATACCATTGACAGCTTTATTATTACTAAGTGACAGCATGTGTCAGAAAATCAAAAGAAAGCGCAGCAAGACTATGAAAAGCTTGAAAGCAATAGAGACAACATTACTGTTGCCATGGTACAGATCAGCATCTAGCAAGGCTGGCAGGACGGTAGCAGTGACAGCCAGTGCTCAGGCAGTTTCCTTATCCCAGATAATTCTAACAAAGCATCTGGAAAGAGGCAGAGATCATCCTGCAGAGCGCTGCCATTGCAGCTTGAGCGAGGCCTCAGTGAGGACCACGCCAGCAGCTTATTCTGAAAAGTCAAAGCTGATGCGGGAGAAATGCTTGAGTCCTCCCCAAGCAGCACGAACAGCCACTTAGTTACTTATCTCAAGGGTTGCCTTGCATTAACAGTCATATGTTTTGGCAGTGGCTCTGATAAGCCACCGAATAACATTTTATCACTTGCCAATTCTTGACCACTTCATGTAGCAAATTGACAGAATGTGCCATTAATCACATCAAAAAGAAATACGCTTGGCATTTGCAACTCTGAAGTCCATGAGGGGAGTTTGTTTCCACTCCTCCAAAGGCAAGTCTTACTTTTTTGTTTCTGTTTCACAAAATGTCTCGCTGTCTGTCCAACTGCTGCTACTTTCTAGACAGGCATGTGGACATAGGAAAGCAAGTCAAAAGCAGCTTGTTTTCCAGCTTTCCAAACTGCTTAATTTCAATTACTTCTGAAAGTTTTGCCTGCTTCAAAAAATAGATATGGCAGAAAGCAAAAAGAAATAGCTGATTTAATGTCAGTGGGAAATTAAACCTGGATAAAAAGTTGTGTCCTGTTATTCCCTATAATTACTTATATTTGCTATTATTCTCACCTTTTGTCTGTTTTTGGTTACCTTGTCTCAGAAGTATTTCTTTCTGTTGAGGGCCATAGCACAGTCATCCATCTGCAATGACCTTAACAGCTAAACAAGGAAGACGGATTATAGAAACAGATAAATCTTTTTACGCTTATGACTGACCCTGCCTGTACCCAAGGTCATGGCAGAACACCAACCTTCCTGCCAACAAAGCCATACTCAGAGTGACTCTCTTTGAAGAACTGAGTATACCAGTTCAATCGAAGTACTTGGCTCTAACACAATAACATTGTCTTTAAATTCATTCCTTTGGGATTAACATGTATCAGTGTTTTATGTATTCTAATTACAACTTTTTAAAAAAAGCTTTTACCAGAACAAATACATCAGCTCACTGGCAGAAACAGCATAAGCAACTTCCAAATATCTTGTGAAGGCACAGGGGGCAAACCCAGCCAATTTAACGGCAGGTTCACAGTAGTGTGTTAGTTTACACCCATTGCAAGGGACCAGACAGACTGGTACGGAAGAGGATGATTGTATTTCTTCCTCCTCATCTTTGACCTCACATCCCCTTTCCTGCTATTAATATCACACTGGTGTGTCATGAGGAGTCAGGACACTGCCCTTTTCCACCAGCAACTCCACATTGCACAGATTCATCCTGTGCCAGACCTGGGGAGAGAGGCAGAGGCACAGAAAGCTGCACAGAAATTGCTGGTCTTGCATGTTTCTGTAGGGATGCCCAACCTGTCTCATTGCCCTAGTTCTCCGTTTGCTGACACTGACCTCTAACCATGGTATGGGCTTTAGCATTTGGTTTCACCTAACACCCGATGAGATCACTTTATAATACAAAAAGTAGTCAGATAAGTTGTTCTAACTAGACAGAATCAATATTCGGTATTACTCCAGCAGCCAAGGTAGCTGTGATAACAGAAAATGTATTTAATCCATTTTAAGCAGAGATGAGTATTCATTTACCCAAAGCATACCCATCTGCCATTTTCCCTTGTGCTACGATTTCTGTTTCTGTAACTTGGGTTACAGATGGGTATTTTGCAGAGTGTTTCACTTATGCTACAAAGGTGCAAAGCAGATGAGTCTGAGAAAACCAACATGCTGGGCAAGATGTGGTCTCCAGTTTTAGAAGTGCAGGACCTAGAACAGCCCAGTCCACATGAAGACCATCTCCAGTCCCTGCCTGCCAGGGTGATGAAGCACAGCTGGCAAGGCCAGAGACCATGTAATCCTCCATAGAGCTCCCCACACTCTCAGAGGGGGATGAGGTGCAATGGAGTTAAGCATGGACTTTTTAGCCTCCCACGCCAGCACTGGGGGAAGTGTGGTAGGACAGCCTCCTACATCTGTACACCACATGGCAGGGTGGCCCACAGCTCAGTCTCTTCCATCAGCCAGCAGTTCTGTAGTGCATAGCTGTTCAACCATTGCTGCCCTTTAGTTTACAAGTTTGTCATTCTTATATCTCCTCTTAATATTTTCCTAAAACTACAAATATTGGGCCAAAATGCATTCTGTCTTGCAGGTACTGCCTCTTCTTTGATGCTAAATGAAATTATGCATAGCAAAATGATGCAGAAACTGGTCATCTGTCTCTATGATCTGTCCCCATATGAAAGTTTCTCCCTACTCATAACATTTTTTGAAGAATGCAGATCAGTAAATTTCCCATAAAGGCCCATGTAACATGTATCTATAACTCAGAAAAGGTCCTAAAGCACACATCCTTCATGTTTTCTTTGGAAATCCTGTTCCAGCTCCCAGTGCTCTGCAAGGCTACGAGGAACTCAAATAAGGCTCCTGGTATATATGTTATTGCAAAGTTGTTAATCTGCTTAGGGGCCACATGAGTTCTGATTCTCATAGAGAAGGAAGGAAGGAAACTTTTATAGCAGTAGAAATTTAGGATCATCACTTACACTGATATTTACAGAAGCATCACATGAAAATACACACAGTGCAGTTTGGACAGGCAGCTCAGTGTGTTCCTCCATACTCTCTTTAGTGTTTTTCATAGGCTTTGTGATCAAATGAATGGAGATCTTATTTCTATTATGTTCTCAGATTGCTTCCACAGAGGAAGAGCTAGTTTTTAGATCTCAGGCCAAACTCAGAGTTATTTGGATTCAAATCCTTCCCCTCACAAGGATTTCTTAATCTTCAACTCAAGAAAGATTTCTCAACCTGCCTGCCACGGTGCCACTGTCAGGACTTCCCAGCTTTGAAAATATCCCTTGGGGTTAGCCAGTTGGAGGCATTATGTGCTGAACACTTCACAGAATCAGCTAAATATAACTCCAGTGTTTGACTGAGTATTAGCAAATCACTAACCCACAGAGGAATAAAATGTTCTTTTCAATCTGAAATGCAAAGAAAGCATATAAGTGTGTAGTTTTTTTCAAACGTTGGACATTATATTCCAAACAAACATGGAAATTAACTATGTATTTTATGGAAACCTAGAAATATGACTAATATATGGGATCATACTGAGTCTAGACTGAGACTAGACAAAAGGGAAACAAAACACATTAGGTTGCTACAGGTTTAGGCTGTTCAACCATGAATTTTGATTTAAGGGTTTCTGTAAAAACATAAGACGCTCTTAATACCATGTAAGACCTCATAACCAACATCTAAAAATTCAACATCTTTTTTCTTAAGAAATACAAAGTAATTTCCAAAAAAGTGAGACACAGGAGCTCAAATAGTTTGAGGAACTTTTGGCATTTTCAAATGGCTAAAAATAACCCATGACATACATAATTCCATTTTCCCAAATAATAAATTCTTGCACAAAGGGTGGGACTGCCACCCACATTGTCTAAGTATGCCAGCCTTTTCCAAGAGAGAGTCAGCCGAGTCACACAAGGGAAAAGCAATTTTGCACCATGAAGGATGCCTGGCTTCCTTCTCCTCCCACAAGTCCATCAGACCTGCTGGTTGTACCAGCCTAGATGTCTTTTTTGCCAGCACCCCACTGTCTGGGAACATGGCTGTGGGCATGTTCTTCTTGCTGGTGGCTTTGCCATCTTCAGAGCTGGATGTGTGCACTAGGATTGCCTCCTTATAGATGTAAGGGTTTGACCGCCACTGCATGGAAAGGGGAGGGAAAATAAGAACAGGGGTGTCTCTCTTTCTTACCAAAGGAAATTTTTTACCAATGGAGAGAACAAGATGGGCAGCTCTAGTCTCATGGAAAACAAGGAGAGCAAAGCACTCCTGGAAGGCCTGCCACAACTCACAGCCCTTGAACTCTTGATGGAGCACAGCAAGGAGAGCACATGAGCAGCTCAATCCCAAGCAATGCCCATGGGACTTCCAGCTCCCTGAAGGAACCTCTCACATGCACACAGTAAAGCAGAAGATGAAACTTTAATTAACTATCTTGATCTGGCCCAAAAAAGTCTATGCATTGTCCTCTGCTCCACTCTTCTGTCATGGTGGCTGCCTGAATCCAAGGAATGGACACTGCTATGCTGTACAAGAGCACAGATGACATTCATCAGAAAAGCAGAAGGATTTATAAAAGCAGGGCCACATCCTCAAAAAAATCCCAAGCCTTCAGAAAAAAAAAACCACAGCTGGACCCATGCATGTAAAGACAGGCTGAGGGGAGGTACACAACTGAGCTGAAGAGGAAAGGCCTCTGATGATGTATGTTGGAGGAAGACAGTCTGGTTTCCTCCATTAGGGGCAACAGCCAGTTCTGCAGGCATCATCATACCACTTTTGTCAGCGAGTCAGCTTGCCATGCCTGGTGTCTAGTCAAAATGAAGGTTGTACTCAACTCCTAAACCATTCAAGGCCACAGAAAAATTAATTCAACCAATTGGTAATGCCACAGCTTTCACTGCATATCATGTGGGATTTTAAGAAAGAATAATCAACAACAAATTGTCCTTTTAAAGGAAGGTTATGATTATTTACATATTTTACTTTTTTTTTTTCTTGAAACCTGTTGTTGCTAATTTCTGGAAAAGCACTTGCACCTTCTTACTGAGCTGGTTCAAATATATTAAGCTTCACACACCACAACAAGTCAAAAATAATTTGATGATTATTATAATTATGTTCTTTTAACTTCCTTCTACCATAGTGTAACAGGCATTGTGAATAAGGAAGAAATAACTGCTGTCCTTCTATCTTGACTTCCAAAAAGCCTTTTCCAATCTGTCATGACATTCCCATAAGTAACTGAGAGAACATGGTCTACATGAATGTTGTTGCATAAAGATTCCCAGGGCATAGCTATGAATCTTTCCTTCTTGACACTGAGAACATTTGAAGTGATTTTCTGCATGGTTATTTCAGTTATTCGGTTCTGTTTGGTATTTTAGAAACAATTTGGATATCCAGGAGAGAATGTGCCTATTAAATCCTGCACAGAACTAGGAAGGACTGCACATGTGTTGGAAAACAGGATTAGGATTCAAAACAACAGTAAAAATCTGGAAAAATGAGACTGCAGCTCAAGATGAACAAGCTCAGGGTGCTATACTCTACCTAGAATAATCAATGGCATAAATACAGGGAGAGAAACAGGGAGGTGGATGGCACCACCATCTGAGGTCAAGGTGCAGTTGAATGAAAAAAATCATGTTGCCATAGAAAAGAGAAAAATCCTACTAGCAAGTCTAAGTAAGGAAGTATCTTGCAAGTCACAAGAACTGTAACTTGCTATATATCAATAGTTTTGGTGAAACTTTGATTGGAGCATCATGTCCAGGTTTGGGCACTGTACATGAAGAAACAGTTATCACTGGGAATACAGAAAAGAGCAGGCTGGAAGAAACTTCATACTTATGGGCATAGTGGGGCACTGGAAGAGGACAGCTGAGAAGCCTGTGGGGTCTCTACAATCAGAGAAAATGTTGGATAATTAGGGATCATGAAATATGTAGACACAAATTAATCCTGGCTGAGGGAGGAAAGATGATCTAAACAGACTCGCAAGGTCGCTTTTTCTTTTGTTTCTCTAAAGTGCTAGGTTTTTACGACAGTCCACATGCAGGTTAAGAGAAAGTCCTTCAGCATTTTAGTCAGACAGGGTGCATAGTGTGGGAAAGAAAAGCTATATAAACAAGCTTAATTTTTCTAAGAAAAGAAACCAAGAAAATGGCAGAGTCTGCCCAACATTACCAGGGTCCCAGCCCAAAGCAGCTTGTAACTTGCATCTCTGAGGGGTGAGTAGGAGAATTTTCTGGACTTCACAGACACAGTCAGCCTCACTTAGTTCCCTCTCTAACCCAGGTATTTCTGCCAAGAAGTAGGATGAAGGGAGGCATTTTCATCTTCAACCTTAACAATGTCTCTTTAAAGCTTTTTACCATTTCAGCTGAAGTAGGACTAATTCAGACTGCTCAGTGGTGGGTCATCGCTTGCTTCCAGCTTCCTTTATGTGTATGGACACAGATGCCACACATTGTCCGCAGTTTAATTTCCTTCTCCCTCAGCAAATAAAAGCTATCTTTCTTTTCACCCTTAACTCTTTAATTAATAGACTGCTAGATATCAACCTCTACCCCCTCTGTATTAGACATGCCATCACTACACCATCTGATTGCTGTCTCGGGGGATTATGGAACCGCTGCAAGCAGGAGACAACAGGAGGCAACTGACCAGCCTAGGAGCACACAGATTTCCAGCCACGAAGGGAAGAGGGTTGTTAGAAATGGCAGGCATTCATCTATGCTGGGACAGATCAAGGATTAGATTTCCCAGAAGCTGTTCTCTCAAAACTCTCTCAAAATCCAACCCAGCAACCCATTAAGTTTAAGAGCAAGCAAGCCAGCACCATGCAGATGAGCCAGCTCTCAGACTCAGTAATGACTCAATTCAAAATCATTAATGCCAAATACAGATAACATCAGCACATCCTTGGGAAAAGCAAATCACCATAAATCTGGGGAAAAGAATTCCAGGCAGTTTTTGTAATGATGTATTCACTGATACCAGAGGGGAGAAAAATATACCAACCTTGCTCAGGATATCTTTTCTACTAGTGTGTAACAGAGATAGTCCGAAACAGGTGGATTCTCTTTGCAGGCTTCAACCATTGCTCTCGCAGATTACAGGACTTTAACGCCTACAGGCAAATGCAGAAATCCTTCCTTAGTGATCCTATTCATTTCAGCCAGTATACTTTCGTTCATTCTGTGCAGTGTGAGCAACAACTTCCTCCCTCCCGGGGAGCTACATGGTACTAGTCTTTGACTTCTCAGAGCCTTCAGAACACTTTCTTCTGGAGGAAGAGTCCACTTAGCAGAAGAGTACATATCAGAAAATTGTATCCTGTCTCTTAGGCTGTTCACTTTATAAGTCTCTTGCATGGCAAAATGGTAGCTCTGATTTTAACCTTGACTTCTGAACCAGTACCCAGTTACTGTATATTTAGCACTTGTTTAGCTGTTCCCATTCCAATACCTGTCAAGCAAATCCTTCTCCCAGTGATAAAAAACACAACAATTCAAGCTTAATTCCTCGGTGTGAATCCAAAATGTCTCTATAGGATTTCACTGACTTTCCCCAACAATTAGTTTGATTCATATAGTTTTCAGCAAACTGATGCCCCTTCTCCGGACACTACTGGTCTGGGTCAGTGTCTTGTTATGGGAGCAATCATTAGCCCAGTTAGGCCACTATTTACACTTGTAATATGTTCGCAGCCCTTAATATGGATGTGCATGTGGACCTACCGTGCAGCAGGGCACATCATGTAGTGACTATACTTCCAGGTACTACAGAAGATGTGGCTGAGGGGCTACTGGGAAAGCTGGCAGGAGGCTGCAGGCTTCTGGCGATGGGGATGGTTCCTCCTGCAGGCTGGATCCAGCCTACGGACCTCCTGGGGGCCTCTACTTCCTCTTGGACCCCTCACTGGGCACCTCCTGGGCATCAGTCCTTCTTTTGCAATGGCTTTCAGTGTGACTTCCCAGGGAAAGTGCCTTTTCCCTTACAGTCCCTGACGTAGCCTTGACTGAGCATTGAGAAACTGTCCTCCAGAGAATTTAGCACTGCTGGCTCACAGCATACATAATGGCATCACCTGTTGTCACACCAACAAAAAACTTGAGCCTAACGGTTTAGCTAAACCATGACTTTAAAAGTGTCTCCATGTCTTGATGTTTTGTGGCCTTCCCTTCCTTTCTATATAGCTGATGTCAAAACTGGAGGAATAGCAAATACAGGAATTAGAATTAAATTAAAAAAATTAGTTGCAAATCTCAGAACCAGATAAACTGCCTCAAAACCCCCCTAGCATTTTAATACAAAATTACGAAAATGAAGTATACTCTTAAGCTACCTTCAGCAGAAGACCTTCTCCATATTTCTGTCCTAGGCATTTCGAACAGAACTGAACTGAGGGAAACTTATGATAGAGTTAAGCCATGCTTGGGTAACAGGAGATATAATAAATAGCAGACATGGTAGCAGAAGCAATAATGTTTTTATACTGCTGTCTGGAAAAGCTTATTAGTATTTTTTCCATTTTGCAATTTTCCCCATAGCAGCATTAAAGAATGACACATACTCTACCTGTAGGGTTTATGAGAGAGGCACCACATGCTTTCTACATGAGAAGATATTCACAGCCTTTGCACCATCAGATCAGCAGTTTCCTAACTCCATATAGCTTGTTTACCCAGCAAATATGTGTTCTGGACAGGGTACTTGCCAAATGCTGGTCACTGGGCTGTTAGTGCCCATTGTTTCCTGCCAAACAAAACTGAAGCATGTGCTTTTTTAATGAAATTGCACAGAAAGACATGTTAGAGCTTTCTATTAAAAAAAAAAAAAAAAGGAGACTCTATATGAAATCACAGCTCTTTATTCAAGCAGTATCACAATCAACTTGATAATGTTTCAGTTTTTCTATTACTACCAGCTGTGGATGCAGAGTAAGCCCAAACTTCATGCAATGTGGTCTTATTTTGTCTAACATTTTATATGTAAATTGTGTCCAAAAGGCTTTGCAGAAGTAAATACACAGCTACAGGGGAAAATAGCAGAGTCTGAGAGAAGTAAAAAAGACCATCAAAGAACTGGAGACTGAAAAGGCAAATAGATGCAGGTATTCTTGGAGGCAGGCACTACAGAGAACCACAGGCAGAAGGACAACAGCCAGGGAAGACCCTCTGCATACAAGTGAGGGGAAAGGTTCATGTAAGCTTAGCAGGAACCCTAAACCTATGGTCTGACCTTGTATCATACAAAACACTTCTTGAAAGGTATTTCGCTGGGAATGAGGGCTGCCCCGAAGCTCTCGGCAGATCAAACTGGATGGACATACTTGAGAACAAGGTTTCAGATGAAGCACAGCAAAATTAAAGGGAAACAACTTTTCAAATAATCCATCTAACATAAACTAATAGAGGCAGATGAACTATACGTGCATTTTTGCAGCAAAAAATGAAATTAATTATGCAGCTGTGAAGCCAGAATTGCATTTTGAGTCTACTACTAACTGTGAGTTCTGTTCTTTGCTGTATGCTTAAACTGATTAGATGATATAGTAACAGAACAAAACAGTCTAAATTTACTATGACAGTCGTTAGAAATGCATGACAAACTGCTAGTAAGTAGGTATTTCAAAAACAGCAGAGCAACACTAAATTAGATTTATTCAGCTATTGTGCAATGTTACATATCATTTAAGCATAAAAAGAAAATTCTTTAGCTAATCATTATGATTTACATAGATATCAGTACATTAGGCAAAATATTGATTATAATTAACTGTTGCACATTTATATAGAAGTTGCTCCTGTCTTCCTTTTAATATGGAATAAATTAGAGAAATTTACCATAGACATTTAAATACATCTGTCTTTGAAATCTCAAAAGAAGAAAGGAAAATTCTTAATGTAGAAGAAGGGATTGATTTACGTTATTTATACATGGTAAAGAAATCTACTTTCACTGCAAAGCAAATGTTCTAGAAAAAGTCTTCCCATATCTAGTCCAGACAATGACATATGCATTGCAGTAATAACACAGATGCTACAGGGCTTTGTCTTTACATAAATTTAGATCTCTGGATCTTAAAATGAATACCTCCTGAGTAATCATAATGTAATTATTTAAACCAGATTACTTGATTAGAATGGCGTGTTAATATAAGAATCTTGTCATTTAGATTTTGCTCTTGACTATCTTCCCTTTTTCCCTAGGTAATCATCATTACAGCAATGACAACGATAAAGGTCCATATGTTTCTTTGTCTTACTGCGCTGCCAGTTGAGGGAGCGTGGTGCAAATTAATCTAAAATGAGCTTCACAGCACACTGTGCCAGATAAAGATGCCTATGCAGAATTATGTGAGAGCAGCCACGGCCCCAGAAAGCAGGGCGCCCAGTGCCTGGGAGGCTGCCAGCTGAGATGGGGGTATGGTTCATCGGGCATCGCAGAATCGGTGGGGAGCAGGAGCGGGGACACACGACACAGGCTTTGCCACGTGATTGCTTCATCATAACCACAGATACCTACATTTGTTAAGATGAAGAGGCTAATGCTGTCTGATGGGGTATTAATGTGCAATGTGCAGGAAGCACACACTGCAGATGTCCCAGCCAGCACAAAACCCAGTTTTTCAAAGCTGGCAGCTCCACGAATGGAGGTCACTTGTGTCTTTAACCCACCTCTTGTCTGGAGGCACAGCTGCCACTGGTGTAACTGTGCCAATGCAATTCTCTCAGGTAAGCGTGGTCCACGCCAGCACTGAATGACTTGTATAGCTGTACCGCAAGTTGTGTCGGCACCAAGACTTTGCACCAGGACAGCTGTCCCAGTGGCTGAACTTCAGGTGCAGATGAGTTCCCAGAGTATGAAAAATCAATACACATTACTGGCCTGCAGCTGTGGCTTCTGTAGTGCTCCACACTAATTTCTCATGATCACAGAGAAGAGCACAGATTGAGAGCAAGGTTTATGAGAAGATCTGGTGTCACATAATAGGAAGCTCTTTGCAATAGTCTTTGCAGTCCAGGAAGGTAAAGGATGTTTTCATGGCTGTATTTTAGCACTTCTGCCACTACTCAAACAAACAGGTATCTTTTTGCTTTTACTGTCTACCCACAGACAACAGTGGACCCTGTCATATAGCAGCACAAGCTACTCTCCCGGGCTTGTTTACTTGTTCCCACTTAATCTAAACATTTTTTGCAGGACAGGAGAGTACCTACCTCCATCCTTTTGCTGTGCTCCTTGCAATGTGAGAAAACAGAACAAGCTGGTTGGCTTTCCCTTCCAAAGGCTAATCTTCATGTATCACTCCTTGATGCTGGATGCTGCTTGTGTTGTATGGTGTAATTTATCCTTTAGCGAAATTTAATCTCTACTGTTTAGCAGAAAAATCCTGTGCAGGGCTGGCAGTCGTCAATCTGAGTGTATACACATGATATGCTGACCTGTATGCTTAAACAACAACTCAGTATGTCTCCTGCTAATATGTACAAAGAAACCTTGAAAGCAAAAATACCTTCATGGCACTCCCCTCATGCTTGTATTTTTCTCATGAGGAATGATTAAAAATCATGCCCATGGCAGACAGAGAGAAAATAAAGACAGCAGAGAAAGAACTGCTACAATGCTAGACAGACTAAATTGCTTCTGGCATTTCAAACACTTTATTAGGGTCAATGTGCACATGGGAGAATCACAATTTGTGAAATGTGTATGGGCATACCCATTTTCAAACTAACCACTAGTTTTCATGAACTTCATTCATGTAGAGAGAAGCTCAGTTTAAAATAACTTGGCCTTGGTTTCTTCAGAGGTGTTGAGCATTATTGTTTCACATTGACCTGAATCTGTGCTATGGATGCTCTACCCTTTTGAAAACCAGTCCCATGCTGGCCACACAACATCTCTATTTGCATCCGAATATGCGTTCCTTGATGTGCAGCACATAATCAGATTGGTTTTTTCGGTGTTCAAAGAAAGAAAGGTAAAGAATGTCACTGGAGCTCAAAGTAGTCATGGGTTTGATTCACATCTCAGTTGTTGATCTGGGAGAGACTTTCTCTTCCAAAGAGAAGCTTGGCCTCATTAATGCTGACATTAATCCTTGACAGCAGAAAGGAAGGACTGGTTCCTTAATTTAAAGCAGATCTATTGATTGCATTCATAAACAAGAAGGAAGAGCTGGGATTTCTGCATGACCTTTATCCTCCCTCTTCATTTTAAAAAAGCAAAATAAAACAATTCTGTTGACCTCAGCTGTGCAAAGTTTGTGGGTTGGGGTACTGCACTGTAACCACCCAGCCCATCTCCCTGCCACAAAATCCGCTATAGATTGCTCATGGTCTTGATGGATTGACCTTGATTTTCTCTTTCTAAGTGAAACCTTATATGCTGCCTGGAAAAGTGTCCAACAGCTTATTTAACTGTGCGAGGAATAGCTTTGGGGTGGAGGCTGCACTCCTTGCCAACACCAATTGCCTTGTGGAAAGCTTTTTGGCTTAGGAAGCACTGAATGCTTCAACACTCATTGCAGCTTTTCCTCTTCTATCTTAAAAGATGTTTAATCTACACTTGGGCAGGTACTTTAAATGGGGTGGGAGATCTTACTGGGAAATGGAAGAAGGCCTCCTTATGAAAACAACCTGAAAGCATCTTTCTAAGAGTCTTTTCTGAAGGTTGCAGATGATAAAACTCTATTTTTGGCATGAGAGAGGGAAGGCAAGTCCAGCATTAGCAGAATTTGCTATTTCACATCACAGCTGACCTCCCTCCACAATATATACTCAAAGCATATTTGTTGTTTCTGGAAGAATTATGTCTGACAGGAGAAAAGAGCTGTCTCTTGAAAATTCAGGGTAGCTATTCATCAGAACAGATGTCAAAAGCTTTAATCATGACCACTCAGCCAAAGCCTTCTTTCTGACAAAAAACATTCTCTTTAACGATGCAGATAAAGATGACAGACTTGACTGATAGTTGTTGTTCAGTTTCATGCTGTTAGTATTTACCTTCATGGACAAAATCACCCTGCATTCTCAGCACTTCATAGTTTTTGTGTAATGAAAATTACAGAGATTTGAATTTAAATGGGTTTTTTTCAACACCTCTTCATCTGAAAGGGAATAATATCATAGGGATATTTTGGAGTGATTTGGTGAAAAGCAAAAGTGATTTGGTGAAGGCTGGCCCTTCAATCCTTTGCTACAGTATGAACAGAAAACCTAGCTCAAGGTAGCATCACCTTATTCCGTTTTGTTCCTCTATTGCTGCTTAAACTTATAGAGAAGGGGTCCAGTATGCTACAAGTCAGATCTGTAGTTAAGCAAGATAGAAGAGAGGGTCACAAAGTGGGCCAGATATTCTCATAAAAGTACTTTAATTTCCAGGGCATGTCTTTGGCTGCCCACGCCTTGTGATTTTTCTGTAGACACCACTGATGTGTATGGACATTAGCAGCACTTTTATTGTCTTGTTTCTTTGAGCATAAAACATTTATTTAAGGCAACAGGAGGCAGAACTTAAGAGTACTTTTTTCATAGAAATACAGGACTAGAAAAGTTGTCCAGGGTCACTGGGTCTTGCCTTGCTCTGCAGTAAATGTTCCATAAAGAGCTTCTTGAAGTGAACAAGTTTCACCTTTAAATTTGTTAGGTATTTTGTCTGCACTGTTCTTGTTCCAGAGCCTCCTTTCCGTGATGGCAAAAAATATTCTGCTCATTTGCCACTTAAATGTATTCTTACAGCACGATAGGGAGTAGGTAGGCAGCTGAAGAGGTAGGAGAGGGTCTGTTGAACCTTGCTAGTGAGGTGGACTAAGGTTTTCCTTTCTCCTGAAGAGCACAGGAGGAAAACAGCAAAAAACTCCCGATCTACATACAAAGCCTTCCACAGCACACAGAAATTGATGTCTCCCATCACTTTACCCACATCCAAAGTTCCCTCTCAAGCTATGACTAGCCCTCCCAGCCGCCCAACTCAACCAGTGCCCCCTAGAGAGACACTGGCCTATTATCTGACCAAAAGTTTTCCCTAATACTTTTTTTAGCCCTCCCTCCCATAGCCCCACAAGAAGTGGCCAGCCCTCCTTCACCTTCCCAGCCTCCCCCTGACCCACCACAGGACCCCAGCACCTCCCCTGAGGTCTCCTGGTGCCCATCCTTTCCTGCTCTTCTCTGGCATCTACTCCGCCATTACTGCAAAACCGAATTACTGCCTGAAGGACCCTCTTTCCAGCAAAATAATATTTTGTCTGTGTGAGTGAGAATTTTCAAGGCAAGACTAGATCTTGTGCCAAAATTGTCAATACTCTTTAAATAATCCTGTTTCTTCTCCAGCATTTATGTCACTTTCATTTCCTCCTCTCCTCTCCTTTCTGCCACCTCCACATAGAGAGCAATAATGTCCACTTCTAACTTCAGTTCACTAGAAGAAACCAAGCTGGTTTTATTTCTCTCAGTGAAGATCCTCTTTATTCCCTCCATCGTGCAAACAACCCTTCCCTGTATCTGCTCCTCTGCGATTAACTCTTCCTTGAGCACTCACAGCCAGAGCAGAGCACAACACTCCAGGGGAGCGCTTGTTGATGAGATTATATCCAATGGAAACATCTTGCCTTGTTCATCATGGGAACATATTTATGTATTTCACTGCTGTAACACAGTTGTTGCTCATACTGGTCCCATGATTGCTGCTAATTACATCCAGCTCTTAATAACTCAGCTTTTTCTTTCTGGTCAGGTCTTTCTTAGTGATGAATTCCTACATTACTGTGGAAGATGCTTGTCTATGATTTCCTAACTACAGGGTCCTGTGCTTTGTATTGTTGCCCTTTTTTTTTTCATTTCTATTACTTCACTTTTGAAGACTATCCTCTTCTTCCTGTTTGACATATAAAGGTCTCTTTGAAGTCAGTGCCTTCCAGCCTGCCTTTTCATAGCCTCCAGCCGCTCCAGCAGTCACCCCGTTGTGATCCTGCAGACCACAGGCCTCCACATTTTGTACACGGAGGCTACTGCAGACTTGGAGGTGAGAGAAATGAGCAAATCTCTCTCTAGCACTTTCTTACTTAGCACTTTCACATTTCTAATTTAACTTCTATCATCTGTTCTCTGTTAAGCAAGAAAGGTGATTGCATTGACACAGGCCATCTGTGTACTTTAAGGTGTAAGAATAAAAAATGGTCTTCTGCTGTCATAGAAAACAGTCCAAGGGAGTTGCACTTTAGGTATCAGAGTCAAATTTGTCTTTGGACAAGAATGCATTTGGAGTTTCTGTTACTTCACAGAAGTTCCCTTCAGTTTGGTCTTAATACCGTGCAACTACATTTTTAAAAAGGCTTTGGGATAATAGGTCTATTTATCTTAATCCTAGTAATAAACATAATAAAAATGTTTTTTCAGCTTACAAATATCTCCCCTCTGAAATTACTGAAAGTCCCTTGCTGACACCAGCTCTGCGGAATTCCTGATGCTAGTTAGTTAGATTTACATCATTCACTATTTAAAGTAGGGGAATTTAGCTAGAATTACACCAAAGTAACACCCAAAAAACTTGTAGGATAATTATTTGCAAGCTCAGTACCATATATTTAATTCCAAGAACTATCATTTGCTCAATCTGTATTTATTTGCATTCTGCTTTATCTCTTTATACTTACTTGAAGACTTCAGTTTTGTAAAGATCAACAAATAAAAAATACAATGGTTGTTAGGAATGTTTTACTTAAATGATCTGGAGAGTTTATTCTGAGAAAGGTAAAGATGGTTGGGCAAGAGGACTGTAGACCTAGAATGACATCTAAAGTGGCATAGAGATGAGAAGTGTTCAAAAGATGGAATGAACATCACCAGATATTAAATGGAAACCAAGAACCAAATGGGCTATAAAGAATACGAGACGGATAGCAGTGGAAGAAACTGGAGAGAGCACAGCAGCTTCTGTACATCTCCTTCAGACACATCACTTCAGTGCTACAAAAGCCCAAGGACTCTCACCCCCTGCAGCAGATGTCTAGGCCAGTAGTAATGAAATGCCAGCACCACTGGCACTGAGAGAGATTTGGGTGGGCACCAGTAGTCATGTCTAGAGCACTTCTTACTATAGAAGGATTTACTTCCTAACACACCCATACAAAGCTTCCCTACATGCAAACTTTTTGAAGAGACGGAATGAAGACTCTGGTGGAATAGCATAACCCAGAGGCTAATTCTGTGGGGGAGTTAGTGCCAAGCCTCACTTGCATCCCACTTCAGAAGCAAGCTGATTGACTCTCTTGATAAAATTGATATTATTATTTAAATTCTGGAAAAGTAAATTGATTCATGCAGTTAAAAGTGTCTAAAAAAAAGGTTAAAAATTGTGAAGTGTTACATATGTACACCATGACCCTTAAGTTCTTTGTCTTCATAGTGGTGAAGCATAGAGGTAAAAAAGTAAAACCAAGTCCCAGTAGATGTTTTCAGAAATGATGGATACTCAAGGACACAGTGATTGAATGAAAGAGCAAAGCATTATTAAAAAGAAAAGATTTTGTAGAATGTTTATTGTTAAACACCATTTTGAAAGGCATCAGAAAAAATTGGTTTTCAAAGTGGAAGAAAGAAGAATTCTTATTACTTTAGCAGCATGCTTAGGAAATAACATGTTTGACTGAAGTAATGTGATATTATGGTATTTTGAGAAGAAGGATGAGTTTATTTTTTTAATTAACTTGTAATTCTCTCCAAAGCTCCTAATCCACTTTAATGGGATGCACATCAACAAGGACTAAATCCAACTTTACTATTTAATAAATTATTAGGTGGCATGTTCTATTGTTCAACATGGAAAGCTCCTATCTGACAAGGACTTCATAAAAGAAACTATATTGTCTTATGCTATGTCATTCTTGAAGATTTAGGTTTTAAAGTATTGAATGCATCAAAATATGCAGCACGACACAGCTAAAAAAGAATGAGCCCACTCAGATATAATATTACAAATCTACTGAAAGATAATTTGGCCAAAGAGAAATAGTTTTCAGTTTGTTTAGATGAAAGGGTTCTGAGACAATATTGACAAATACAGTTAAATATCTGTATCATATTGTATTAAAAGAGTAACTAAGCTCGATGAACAATAAAATCAAACATGTTTGTGAACTTAATGCTTGAAATTGATCTAGTTACATCAAAATCCACATATTTCCTAACAAATGTTGAACCAAATCTGAGATATTTGTGGACTCTTACCCGTATGAAAAAATAACTGGGCATTCATGTGGCATTTCACTGCCACACATGAAATAGTTCAGACAAAAACAAAACATGTAAGACCAAAAATTATAATACAATAACAAATAAGTGAAAATTGTAACAAAAATATAAAGGGAATTGTATTGCAAGCACTGAAAATCACTAGTTCAAGATAATTCTGGAAAAGGGAGTTCATAGTATTTGGTGATGTTGATGAATAAAAGTATGGGACAACTTAGTCATATGCAAGTGTTTATTCAGACTTTGGAAGAGGTAACATTATGGCTAGCCTCCATTGGCCAGACTTAGCCATAACTGTGTTATCAACACTAGCCCACAGACTTCATGTGTTTTGCTAATTTTAATCTTGATCTCAGAACACTAAAATATCTATTTCAAGATCATGAAAAAAATGTGCAAAGTATGCTCGAGTTTCAAGAGAAACTATTTTCAAGGATGACATTTGAAAAATTTAAATGTTTCGTATTACCGAAGCTACTTTAGTAAGAAGAGAGAATTTTCACAACAGTGCTGACAGTAATTATGGAACATGGAGGTATTAAGTAATTTTTTCAATTTCGGTATTTCATGAGAAGTTTAATCATATTTTTTTATTTAAAAAAAAAACCCACACCACTAGAAAAAACATTAGAATGATTCAGTTCATCATGAATCCTGATAAAGCTAAATTTCAAGTATTATAAATGCAGAATTTTATCCATTTGGCTATAAAAAATGTACAGATGGAGAAGATTAATTGTTAGCTGAATTCAATTTGTAAAAATTATATAGGATTGATATAGGACAACAATTAAAAACTCTTCAATGTGAAACACCACATGTCAACATCAAAAATTAAATCCTAAGAGCCTAGAAATTCTTGCACATGAAATTTTTACCACTGACAATGTGAAATTTTTTGAATCAATGTATTTCTCCAAAAAGTTGTTCTCATTTAAGAATTACATAAAATGCAATACAAGAAAATATCTTACAGAATAAATGAGGGTGACACATGTAACTCTCAAAGCAGCCACATACAGGTACACGATTATGCAAGTTCACAGATCTGCAACAGCAGACATCGCATTAAGTCCCTATATTACCAGCAAGTCACAGGAGCACCTCTACTCATACGAAAGTTGATTTTTTTAATAAGTTGGTCTTCAGACCCCGCAAAAGTTGCCACCACAGGATAAGGCTTTCCATACACTAAATAGAGAGTCAAGACATATTCTAAGATGGATTATAGGCAGTTAAGTGAGACGTTTCATTTTACCATTGATTTTGTAAGAATCCTAGGCACCACTCTGCATAACTTGGCCTTTCCAAACACCAGACAAGAAGAGAGCAGGAGTCAGTCATACAAAAGGCCATGTATACCGGCAGACGCCTGTGTAGGTGCCTCGTTCAGGCCTTCTTCATGGCTGCCAGCTTCCACTCATTCCAACACCCTCATTTGGGGACAGATGCTGACAGGGAGAGAGAGGAGAGCAATGAAGGGAGCGAGTGAAGAAGACAGCAAATCAAGAGGTTGGGGGGGCTTTTTTTGAACAAACAGACAAAGAAATTAGACCACTACTGAAGAACGAGAAGAACTGACATGTAAGCCCCCCCCCAACCTTGTATTCACAGATCCTACGTTGCAGGCAAATGCCTTTAAGATCAGGCCAGAGAAAAATCCATGGTGGAGACAATCTCTACCCCTCCTGAGTCATGGGGTCATCCTATAAAGTGCGGAAGTCTTAACCAACATGAAGGCACTTCTCTGTGGGAGAAGACCCCTTTGGTTCCTGTCTCACCCCTCTCTCAAAGCAAGCGGGAACTCTACATGGGCAAGGTATAGGCAAAAACTGTAAACCAGGCCCCTACCACCCTATTCTCTGAAACCAAGGTGCTTAAAATTGTGACCTAAATTATGACTGAAAGACAGAATTTCAGAATTCAGAGTGCATGGTCAACCTTAATTCAATTCATTTTGCATCTAGTCTGTAAATTGAATGAAAGAGTTTTAAAGAAAATAATAGGCAAGTACCCCATTTTTTTACTAAATACAAGTGCTTGCTTTTCCAGCTTAAACCTGTCTCCATTTTTTATATCTATCTTATTCCTAAGAAGATACAAACTAATTCTGATCTATCAAAGACCTCTATGAAGCCTCAAGGAAAACTTGAATCTTCAGTATAAGTACAATCAGACCAGGCAGGAATTCAGCACACCACAAATAGTGCTGGAGAAAGAACTTCTCCATGAAAAGGTTACTCTCTCATTCTAGACTTCCTCTGAAATAGAACTGATGTAACAGAGTGGATTAGGTGACCTTCACAATATAACATATATGCAAAAAAACAGTCCTTCTGATGCATACGAAGCTAACTCATTACTACTGAAGAAAAGAATAGCACTATGTGTCATCACACTAATTTTCAGTGGTTTTAAAACACATGATTTCTTCAAACCAGATACTATATCCTACGAAGCAAAACTTACTTAGCAACCTTAAAAGCAATTTAATTTTTCAATAAGCTTCACAGATATCATTTTAATTGTGACTTAATGAGCTTAAAGTAAGCACGGTGTGGATATAATCAACCCTCTTCAGAGTCCCTTAGAGCCACTGTACAGAGAAGATTTAATCTCAGCAGCATTGGTAAGCAATATAAACTCTCTCCTATTGAGTGGCAAAAATGTACATAGTGATTCACAGTGGTTTATAATTATAGAGATTAGCATCTCATAGTCATGGATACCACACAGTGTGTTTCTCTTTAAAAGAGAGATCTTCCTACCCATGAAAAGGACCAGAAAAACTGAGTGAAGCCTACAGTTGTTGAGCACTCAGTGGGAAACCCCATACCACTAGAAGGGTCAATCACTCCCGCAACAGCAAGTGTTTCCAAGCAGACCCATCTATTGGCTTTCACTCCATGGAGCTCTCTGTAAGGTCCCAGGAAATCATGGCAGAAGACAACTTTCCTTTTTTCATTCGTAGATAATGAAGTCAGTTACATGGAACTGCTCAGCATTACATTTTAATCTATGGTTCCTTGGTTTTTATGGTATGACTTTCTTCTGATGATCTGAATTTGCAGATTCCTGAACCTTCTGGAAAGGTACTCTCAAAATTTAAACAAATTCCCGAATGAGTTAAGAATGAGCTATTCCTGTTATACCTGGCCATGAAACACTCTACAGTCCCACTTTGGATTTTAAAACAACTCTTCCATTCAGTTGCCAAACAATATGGTTAAAGTAGATGGCAGACTTTATGAGGCAAATACAAAAATAGCAAGATGGAGAAGTGTTCACATTGGGATCACAGAGGAAGTTTATGTCTCCAATCCAAGAACCAGGTCAGAAGGCTCTAGTCTATCATCACTGCCAAAACTCCCCAGTTGGATGGGTGGGACCCCAAGTTCTCTTGGTACCCTGTGTTTTGGTGCATGCTCAGAGTAGCACAGCCCAAGAGCTCAGCATCTTCCTAAAAACCACTTCAGGCCAGACATTAGGCCACTCATGCTGTCATTTCTGCTTTAGTTTAAACCCCGGTAAACAGAGTTGCAAATCAGCAAAGTTGCAGATGTGGAACTTTCTCAGGCATGCCAGAGCCTGAAAGTGAGATAAGTCTTGCCTCAGCTTCCAAACAAGATCCTCAAAATAGGCAAAGTTTTTCATGTAGATGTGAAAACAGTAAAGCATCTGGCTTGATCCAAAGCTACAGAAGGTCCATCAGAGAGCCCCATAAAGCCCATGGAAAGCCACTTGCCAATTTCAGTGAGATTTGGATTAGACTTTTATTGCATTACTTATAGCTCTGGAATCCACAGGTGTAAAGAAGCCCTGCACACAAATTCTTAAAAAAGGAAATAGAAAGGGAACACCCTGTGATTTCTCATTCCAATTACAAATTTTGAAGCTAAGGCAAATAGTTAAAATAAATATGTGTTTTCACAGCTGCTCATAATAGCTCAAAGTATATAAAGCTTGAGTTATAAGTTATTTTTCTACTTTAGAACTGCATCATAACTTCCGCCCTTGTATGCATTTGCTCAGAGAGCCTGCTAAAATAATTTGCCAAGAATGGGAGTGCATTGCCATCTGCTAACAGTCAAATGAGACTGGAGCAAGCTTTACCCACTTTTTAAAAAAAATCTTGTCCTCATATTGCCATCAATTTCTCCCCATCCTCTGTCTTGATGTGACCTATTTTCAGTTTCTGAAAGAATCCTGAGGTCATGAATAACAGGAAATGTAATAACTTAGGCAAGAATCACTGAAGTCAGAGAGGAAGAACACTAAGTGGGCAACGAAGTCTGCCTCCTTATAACTACATGACTGTATTCACATTTTTTTATTTACAGTTTCAGTACATTTTATAGCCTGCCAATTGTCAGTGTTGCAGGTCTGTGTTCCTCCTGCTTCCTTTCAGAAGTGATTCTGTAACCTAACAGTTCTCATTCCCACAAGGCATTTCTTCATATCATGTGAGCATTTAGGATGACCCTTGTTATATGTATCTCAGTTGTTGCTTACTTCAGAGAAGTGTTGACTCTCTGTATTATATGGCTGACTCTCAGAGAAAGGAAAGCTGTAGCCCTTCCCTCTTTGCCAAAGTTAATAAGACACTGTGGCTCTGCAGTTATTTCTCCAGCATTTCTAAACAAGGTTCCAGTGTGGAGCTACACTAGTAATGGGACCTTTCTTTTTCATAGTGGGAACCTACTCACCCATCATGAACAGCATCCCAACTGTTCTCAGTACTTCTGATTTAACAGTTCTTCTTGTTAGTGAGAAAATCTAATGGGACTTCTGCTGCATAAAGAGAAGACTCCAGCAAGCTACACAGCCCAAGGTCACAATCAGATTCCTTCAGGGAAGGAGATATTCCTGTACTTGTCAGCTAAATAAAGGAAACAGGAAAGATCTCCATTGTGTTTTGGTGAAGGAGAGTCAGAGAAGAAAGTGGGAACAAAGCCAGACTCCTAGGTATACAGCTGAGATAATGTACCTCCAAAACACACATGCAAAACAGCAAAGATGCATCTCCTTGGGGCGGAGATTAAGTACATCACCTTCTGCATCTTTCATAGGCATGCAATTCTGAAGAATTTAATCAAAGGCAATATATCTTATAAGCAGATACCACATTAGTACAATTATGTATGACAATTATTGTTCCTACAAATTGATATTATGATATTACATTTTAATAAAGCCATATGACAGGTATCCTCTGCTTATCTCTCACTTACACCCACTTTCTTTCTATAGTGCGGAGGCAGAAAATTTTCCCAAATTAGTTTAAAAAATTGGAGGGGGGAGAGAATTTCTTTTTATTTCCTTCACTGTAGTTCAAACATCAGAGCTCACTGTCACTCATCTGAAATGATCTGGGAAACAAGTCTGCTCAAAAGCAATCTGCTTTTACTCTTTGCAAAAGAGGTATGATTTTGCTCGTTTTGCCTCACTAATTGTAAATTTTGCAAGTGATAGAGTCTGAGAAGTTTCATAAATTTTCTTTCTGAATTCTGTTTATATCCACACAGCATATATTATATTCTCACACTTTCCTCATTTAAATTATTTCATCTGTGATCCAGAATAGATGGAATAGTGCCAAAGGTCTGAAAGGTGAGACAAGGAACAAAAAGGTTCCTTAAATCTTTCCGGTTTGGTATTTTGAATTTAACATACTCTGTTCAACTGCTGGGCTTGCAGTAAAATCTTATAAGCAAAGAATGGGTGCCTCAGCCTTTCAAACTAGATTAGCCAGTTCAGTATCACGCTCATGGATGGGCCATACAAAGGGAAAGCCTGAAATGCTGGTATTGCCTGAAGAATAGGAAGACATTTCGCTACATACATTACGTGATGTGTCGGGATATGTTCATGTTGTTTTCAGTAACATTATTCTTTCCAATATTCCTCTAGCTGAAAGCAAGAATTACAAGCCTAAAATTTCAAATGGCCCTAATAATTTTGTAATTCATATTTTGGAAGTCATCCGGATGACCTTAGTGAAAACAAGACACTCAAAAGCTAAAGAGCAGTTTTTTCACAAAATTGTGTGTCTAGAACAACAGAAATGATTGGACTCTGGTTGGTACAAGTGAGTATTCGGATCATAGTTTCTTTCCCAAAGAAACATTGTCCCCTCACTTGGCTTCAGGGGCGGGAGGGGCAAGTAAGTATTTGGGTACAAAGTCTTAGAGACGCAAGTCTTGTACTGTAGCCTTGAACATGTCAGACATTTGTTACGCTCTGAATGGGGATCAAAAAGGGCATTAGGATGAAATTTTATGTATTATTATTTCTTTATTAGAGACTGAGGCAGGAGCACATCCTGGGGTTGCTAGACCAACATATGTGGGATTCTTGGATCTAGAGGTCACAAAAATACTTTGGCAAATTCAAGGTTTGTAACTCTTCTTTGCCTTTGAAAAGATCACTGATTAACTCTACTGATTTTAGCGTTGTTCTTCGCTTGACCTGTTGTAAATGAGAAAAGAATCAAATCCAGACATTTCCACAAAAAACAGTTCTTGTGATGATAGCTGCAATATTTTGTCAGAGTTCAGGTAAGTAGAGAGAAGCAGCCAAATAACTGGAACTGAAACATGGTAAGGAATAAAAACATCATAAATTTTCAAACACAGTAAGAGCAAGAAATATATCAGAGACCCTGCAGAGACAATAGATCATGAAGCTAAACCAGAAAGGCTCAGAAACAAATGAAACCATAGCAGAAAAACTAAGTGTATTTCGTAACTGCATTTGCTGTGGGGAAAAAAAAGAAGACAATATGCTGGTACCTATCAGAACATTGTTTTATGGTAAGCACATGGAAGATCTGTCTCAACTCAAGGTGTCAATAGAAGTAGTTGTGGAGTAAAAAAAAGAAAGAGTGGTAACAACTGGACAGGACAAGATGGTAGGAACTCATGATTTCTAAAGGTATTCTCAAGGATAAAAAAGCCAAACCACTAAATCCCTTAAAACTGTCTCATGAACAGAAAAGTGGCAACAGTTTTTACAAAGGCATTCAAAAGAGATTTGAGGAACTATAAGAAAATAACCTCAACATCTGCACTGGGGAAATTGGTAGCAACTATTCTAAAGAATAGAATTAGCAGGTACAAAGTGGGGAAGATCAACACAGCCTTCACAGAGGTCAAGCGTCATAAATCTGCTGGAATTCTCTGATTATACTTTTAAAAAACGTGTAGACAAAGAAGATGCATTTGATATAATCTACTTTCATTTCCAAAACGCATCTGGCAGGGCTTACTGTGAGACACTCTTAAAGAAGCAACCTAAAATGGACAAGAGGAAAGGGCCTTACATGGCTACATGGCTAGAAAACAAAGGGTAAGAATATTTACTCAGCTTTTATGTTGTGGGAGGTCACTATGAAGCTCTGCCTGGGGCCACACTGTTCACTGTATCTATAAAGAGATAGATAATATGCATAAGGATTGTCAGCGTTTGTTAACAATACCAAGCTGTATAAGGTAATAGAGATGCCAGCCAACTGCAGAAATGCAGAAGGATCTTATCACTAAGTGGCTGAGAGAAAAAATGACAGATCAAGTTTGGTGCAGGTAAATCTAAAATGATTCAGAGGAGGAAAATCATAATTGCCTGTTTATGATGCTGGGCTCTGAGCTGGCAATTGCCACTCAGGAATGAGGCCATGGGTTAATTCCATGAAATAACTTGATAACATTGTAAGAAATACAAAACATTCTTTTGAAAGTACTGGAAGACAAAAAAGTATCACAGGTCACTGTACAGGCAACTACATCTTCAATACTGCAGCAAATTCTTACTTCTCCATACCAAAGTGGTAGGAAAAAGCATCACTAAATGCTGCTCATTTCTTACATTCTTACCTAAGCATCTGCTGTTGACCCCTCTTAGGGTTAGCAGGGCTTCATGGGCCTACTATGATCTAATGAATATTACTTTTATTCTTTCATATCTTACAGTTTCTATGTCTAAGAAAATTCATTCTTCCTACTATTGCAACATTATACTTCAAATCCAGTAAGCAGTGTGACAGGAACGCTTCCGGTCCTAGTGACTGGTGAGATAATGATTTCAGTCTTATCGCAAACCCACAAAGCTCTCTAGCAGAGCTTTTTTGGTATATACAAGCTTGAACAAATGAAATAGTAGAATTTAGAAAGGAAGATGCATGACACTATTTGTTTTTATGCCAGTTCACATTTGCTCCTGAGAATACAGTTTCTCACTGGGTTTTTTTCTACTGTCTAATTCCTAAGAGACATTTTTCTATGGTTAATATAGCTCATGTCATTTCCCAGAGGTTGTGTCACTGTAATTTCCAATCCCTGTGCGTGGTAAAGACATCTGTGAGAATTATAAACACCCACCCTGAAACTGCAATCTTAAGTTAGGCAAAATTCCCTTTTGAATAAATGGGAATGGCCCTCCTTGAAAAGAAGCCAGAGGCCTGTAGATGCAAGTGGAGGAAGAACTCGAATTGCTTTAGAAAAAAATGAAGTAAGAGCAAGTGTTTTTCAACACAATATGTACCAGAGCTGCAATTTGATCATTATATCCACTCAGTCCCCTGGAACACAGTATCTTCTATTGTTTCACAAATAATCAGGTGGTCTCATTCTGAACAGTGTGATTTCTCCTAAATACAGTTACAATGTTTCATAATGAACTGTATGATTTTCTCTCGTTTCTCTCTAATGCAAAGCAGTATCTTAATTTGACACTTTGGGATGCCACAAGTAAAATTTAAGCAAAAGATGCAAGAATAGGGGGTGATAGATACATCCCCCCCTTTACCACCAAACAAGCATACAAAAATCTGATTCATATACATACATTGTACAGGCCAGGACCCTAACTAGACAAGAAGATGCTCCCAATACCGTATCTCAATGTTTCAGAGAAGCGTAAGGACAGAAAGGACCCCCAGAGGTGCTGCAGATGCCAGTGCTTTCAGGTCAATTAGTTAACAGCAATTGACTTTCTCCGGGGAGAAGGGAGTCTGCTGGTAGGGTTAAGAGAGCCTTCCAGCTTGTACTTCCCTAAACACTTCAGGGAAGTCTTCATGGAAGACATGTTGAAGAACCGGTGGGTGCTACATACTTATTCGAGGACATCTGAGAGAAATGCTGTGGCCTGAAAGTTGCACTGGAGGGGGGACTGGTTTATGTCCTGACAGTCATGCTAGGGAGAATTTAAATAGTTTAATAGTTTACTAGTTTAATGACAGAAGGAAAGTGCGGGTACCAGTGGTATGTATATAAAAAATTTAAATGGCCAGCTGGTTTTCTTGATTTCATGATCTTCTCTTTCAGCTTTTAGACACATCTGTCAGTCCCCTTGCAAAGGCCGCCTCATGGAGGGAAGGCTGCCATCCTCCATCTCAGACCCTTCAGAATCCTCTGATAGACTTCATAAAGCACAGACATGACCAAAAAGCTGCTTGCCGAAATCTGGACAGGGGAGTGTCTACCCTGGCAACTCAGCCAACTGAGACAGAAAAAGGAAGGCCAGCACCCTATAAATTCAAAACTTCAACATGAAACAGCACCCCCAAATCTTCCACGACGAGTCTGGGCCTGTTCCTGACTGCCACCATTGCCCAAGCACTGCCTGCAAGATGCGAGGCCCACAGCCCTCTCAGGACTGCACCTATAGGTAGCTGGCTTTGGAGGTACAAAGTCTTTGGTTTGGAGGGACTTGGTATTTTTTTTCTGAAGACTAGGTGCCCCAAAAAACCTTATTAGTTCCCCTCCCCTCGAGAACACCATCGCAGGAGTAATATGAGTTCCCATCTCTTTAAGGTGTTGATCTGAAGAACACCCAGGCCGGGCTTTTTCTCTCCCTTCAACACAGAAACCCAAATGTGAATGTAAATGGACCCAGGACAGGGCATTTAAGGTTTAGTATTGTTACCAGTGACAAGAGGAGGTATACAGTATAACTATACACAGTAGAAGCTGAAAGACCAAACTACTTCATCTAAATACGCACAGTACTGGCAAAGGCTATCCAAACGTCCTGGGACCACTCTGGACTCCGATGTGGCTAGTCACTAGGCACATTTGGGCCACGTGGCAACTCCACCTCAGATATCCCACTATGGTATCAGAGCAAGGGGATGTGCCATACCTACACACTGGATGAAGGGTGTATACACAGGCTGAAGGGTAAGCCTGGGTGTTTTGGATCTGGTGTTCAAAGTAAACAGCTCCTGATGTTCGCAAGTGCCGCACTTTCTCCGCTGCGACAATCTAGGGAAAACGACGCATTGCCAGGGACTCACCCTGGGCATAAAACGGACTAACACAGATACTGTGGATCAAACGGTTTCTCCGTTTATTAACTGCGCAACACTCGCTTATATATGTTTCTAGTATCTACTCACACATAAGCCATTTGTTGATTGGTTAACATGTGCCGTTCACGCGCTTAAACAATAGTCTAATTGGATAAAGTCTTCTGATCGCGCGAATAGTTCCTCCACCTGCATGCTGTCTTGCACCCTGTCTTCGGTCACGTTGCCCTCCTGTTATCAGTCACGTGCGCCCAACCTTGTTCTACTTTTTGTGCTTACTTCAGCAAACTTATAACAAAGAACAGTAGTGTCTTGTGCTAGCAGAGAATAACAGTTGTGCCTTACGCAGTTTCCCTCGTTGTCCCACAAGTTCTCCCACACCAAGTACACTCCCAGAGCAAGGCACTGTGGATGCTCAGGGAATGGGACCATGGGAGAACATAACCAACATGGTTAGTAGAAAACAGGCCTCCTGATCATCATTTTACTCTTTTGACTTTTTGACAGTTTTATTTCAAAAAATTACAGGTTTTCCACAATCTTACTTCTCTCTCTTATAGGTAATCGAAACATGAAACTGAAGTAATAGGTGTTACCTGGAGAAATTCAGAGTAGATTCCACACACCTGAAATCCCTTGTGCAGTTATTTGTTCTTTACTTTGGAACTTTTTCCTCATTACAGATTGCATTTCAGTTTTTAGAGGATTGACAGGTAATACATATTTTTAATACGTGTCCATGGCAACATTTATTTCATTAAAACATACTGTATATGCCACACTGGCAACAAATTGACAGTATCTAAACTAATTCCAAAAGTAATGATTACACCTTTCCACATTGTCAACAAAGAGATCACTGTCAACATCCCCAGCCTCAGATAATTACTCAATCCTCTCCTGAACTTATTTTCAGTCTAAAACTAACCTCTTCCAGGAAACATCTGAGTGATTGTAAAGCCTTGTACCACTAAAGAGTCACCAAAATAAGTCTGTAGTGAAGTAAGAAATTAAGTGACTATGAGATCAGAAAGCTCTCTACCAAGGATCTCAGATCCACGTTTCAAAATCAGCATCAAATGTCTTTTAACAAAAGCAGTGTGGCTGAGTTCAGCTTTCTCATGTAGTTGGAATAAATGGTCTCTTCAGTGCTTTACAGATTAATATTTACTTTCTTGGGCTATTTCTATGATACCAGTGGGATTTACAATGCCTCTAGCAATGGCCTCATTCTCATCTAAATGAAGGATAATTGTGCATGATGATCGCAGAATGTGTTTCCTTCATTCATTGCCTTATTTTTTGGACCCTACCCGAACCTTGCGTGGCCCAATGTTGCCCTCCAGGTTAACTCAGCCAAGGAAGGATTCTGTTGTACACAGTATATACAGTACTAATATGCCGCTAATTCTTCTAAGTCCTGCCTAAATATATGCTGTCTCCCACATTCCTGTAGGAGCACGTTTTACCTTTTTACTGGTAAGCATGCCAGCACTGTTGCCAGCAGCAGAGTGGCTTCCTTGCCAGGTGAACACAGAGTCAATATTCTGCTTCCTGTTGGGAAGATTCAGTACAAATTAGCAGATCGTTGGCAGAACACTTCAATGAAAATTAATTAATTCACATCCTGCTCTAAGTGGACTTTGTTGCCAGTGACTTCTAAAAGTGGACTGAACTCTAGAAAACACTCTGTAAGGCATAACCCTTCATTCTTACAGGAAACTGGATACCCTAATAAGTATATCCTATCTGTGTTAGACTTCAGCACCTGTGGCCTCTCAGACGTCAGGCCAGGTAGAAAGGTGTCTAGCAGCATCTTGAAAAGCATATTAATCTTTACTTGGATATTAATGAGATTGTAGAGGTCAGATGTATAGTTCCAGCCCATGACTCCAAGATAAATGTGTGTGAAGCAGTTCAGTTATCAAGAAGAAATGATTAAAGATACTAATTCTATCTGCCTCACACCCATCGTACCAGCGCCATTCCCTGCGCTTTATTAATGAGTGCACCATTGGAAAATCCATTATCAATGTTCTTATTATGCAAAGGTCACAGACTGCATTAGCATTTGCAATTCAGCTGTTTTTTCTAGAGGTTCTGCAAGTCAGTCACTTGCCAGACAAGCTACCATATAAGAACCCATCGTCTTTCTCACATTCACTCCTGCCTAGGCTCAGAGCAGAATCTATCAGAAGTCAAGAATTTCATGAGCATCAAGAAGTCAGTATTATCCATATTGCTCACATCTCTTCCATGACACCCGTTTTCTACAAAACATTTGCCTACGGAGATCTGAAAAGCAGCACAGTTGAAAGTATCTAGCTGCCAGCATGTCTCAACAAGTTTCTATATGTTTGTTTTCAGGATGTGATTTTGTGCCTGCCACTAAGTTCTCAGATAAATGTCAGTGCTGTTCCCAAAGCAGCAGAAACTCAGCTCAGAAGACAAATGGGGAAGGAAAACACAACAGCTTTTTTTATAATTGCCAATCTTTACAGAACTCTGAGGTCAACAGGATGATGACATTCAGATCTTGATAATGAACATGACATTTTCATAGTTATATTATCTTCTCTAAATGTCAGTACTCCAGTCACAATACATCAGTGCACTCGGAGGGGATCCAGTCTTCCATTCCTTCACATCAGTTTTATACCAGTTTGACTTCACTTACGTTAACGGAATCATAAAATAAAATTTAAATTAAAAAAAAATTTTAAAAGGAATACAGCAGAGGGATGGACCCAATAATGATTTCTGAATTTCTGTGGGGAACATTTCCCTAAGTAGGGTATCTTGGACATTGTAACAGTTGTAAAGATGATTATATTTTAGGAAGAAATCAACTCAGCCGTTCTCCAATATTTCAGACAGTACAGTGTCTGGGGCTTTTCTCAGATGTAAACCAAAACTGACATTTTCCCTGGTGTTTGGTACCTCTGTAAATGACCCTGAAAATTTGAACTAGACTTACAGAAGGACATTTACAAACTGGTAAGCAGAAAATAAAGAGCAAACTGAAAAGAAAGAATCAACCCCCAAAATATTGATGCATACCCTTCAGCACAATCAATCTAGAAACTTTAGCCTTTTTGCTCAGAATACTTGGTTGAAAATATCAGACAGATATGGTCATATGGACAGTTAGAGGAGCTATACTGCTAAAACCATCTGTCACATCACTTTTTAGTACACATGCAAAACCTCTTAGTGAAGCTAACACAATCTCTGGCTCCTTGTCTCTGTCTTTGGCACATCACATTACTAGAGTCAGAACCTGTAGTACAAGAAGAAGGAATAATAAGGCAGCACTTATATTTTAGATCTCTGCTTGATTCCCCCCATACTCTCATAATGATATTTTTCCTTTAAGTACTTTTTCAAAGGTATAATTAAATAAATACATACATATACATATACATAGCTTTGACAAACATGCATCTGCAAACTTGAGTGAAAAAACAAATTTGTGTAATTTGGCAGATGAGAAACTTTACTTTAGAAAGCAGAGAAAATGACAAGGGTGTGACAGGGTAACCAACTGAATATGAGGTGAGAGTGACTTAATTTTAGCTGAGAGCAAAAACGCAACCTTATGGTGCATTAACAGACACTATGCAGTAGAAGTGGTGAAGTAGTAATCATTTGGTACATAGCATTTTGTCCGGTCCTCACGTCACACAGGCAAAGGTTTGGAAAGCTATTCAAACAACAGTGGCACATCCAGATACAGCTTTGTTATTGAAGAATTAAAAGCACAGTCTACACAGTTTCTCTAATGGAAGGCGAACACAGAGCTTAGTCAGTCTCTAGGTATCTACACAGCAGAGAAATTTCTGAAAGTAAATGGATCTTTAAGCTAGCAGATGGATCATTAAACTAGCAGAGGAAAGATATTATGAAATTCAATATGTAGATATGGAAACTGGAGACTTTGACCTAAAAATAGGTGGAAACAGTTAACAAGGAATTTAACAACTTTCTTATAAATGTGATGAGTTTTCTTTAATTTACAGTCTTTAAAGCAAAACTAGATGCAGATCTAAAGGCTATTAACACTCATGGCAATTAACAGCTAGCACAAAAGACAGTGAAGAATAGTAAGAGTGATTTTTTCATAAATAACTAGCTTCTTTAATTCAGCGCATGTTTAAATCATGGCCACCATAACTGGTAACAAAAGTTACAAGACATAAAAATTATTGCAAGAAATTTCAAAATCATAGTATTATGGTTAAATGTGTTGACCTAGAACACATCTGGGACAGTTTGATTTCCAGTTGACTCCTCTCCCAAAGCCAGTGGCTTTTCACATTTAAAGAAAATCACACATTGTAAGTGTGTTTCCCACATGCAACTGCTCAAATGTGTTTTCTCTGTTGATGTTAACCACTAGCAATAGAATATTAGTAGTCACATTATGTACAGAGAACAAGTAAGAAGAAAACATCCATTTTTCAGACAAGGCAATGGAACAAATAATAATAATAAGAAATTCCAACGAAGTTAATCCTGGTCTGATACAAAACCTCACCTATCCAATGGCTGGACGCAGCTCAGCAGGATAAACAGATATCAGAGTTCAGGTACACTGAGACCTCACCACCAGAAAAGCAAGAACTGTGGGCAGTAACTTCTCCTTGCTTCCTTAAATAAAGCACATTTCTCATGTACAGTGAGCCTGGTCCGTTCAAAATAGTTCTGCTTGGAACAAATGGTAGTTCTGATAGATGATGCCTTATATTAGCACGATATCAAGATGTAAGCATTACCTGTTCTTTATCTTGTATAATATCATAATCTTTGACTTTAAAATTCTTTTCTTTAAAAAGATTAAGTTACTGATATCTGTAATTCAATATACAGTGAAGAGCACAGAAATAAAAATGCAAAGAACTGATAAATACAATATTTATAAAAATGCTTTAATAAATAATTTCCTAAGGTATTAGCCGTTTAGATCTTAATGGTATTATTTTGAAGTGTTTGGATCACTGACAGGTATGTATCCTCATACAGTTCTAGCACCCTCTTCAGAAACACCTTCTTCATCTCTTGTTAGTAAAAAGAAGAGACAGGAACATACAATGCCTTCCAACCACAGTTTTTTAAACATTTTAAATGATGAAGAGAATAGCTCTGCATAAAGATTATCTTTTTTCCTCATGCATTTTCTATTTCCCACACTGTTCATCTCTCTCATAATTTTTAAGATATCTGTTCCCCAGCACCCTGGGAGGAACCATCTCTCATACCAAATAGCAAAACTGCAGATCCAGTTCAGTGTTTGACCACTGCACAGCTAACAGTGAGCTCTTGCTAACATGATTACATATCATTGCTTAGCTTTGCGCAGGTGTGTATGCATTCAGTAAAACTCACTTGTTAGACTGCCTTCATTGTGGATACTGACACTCAACCAGCTCATTACCAAATTTATCATTTTGATAAAAGATTTTGTTCTAAATTCTCAAGTGTATGGGGAATGCTTTCAAAATGTTACATTTTAAGATTCCAAGAGTAGTGAGACCACAGATAGTAGCCCACTGAGAAGGCTACTGTAAGATATCTAACTATGCACACGAATCCAATGCTCTTCACAAATCTGCTGGGGTCAGCTACAGTTGAACTGCTGGAGGCAAATCCCCTGCTGGCTTACAGAGAGGCAATTTTACATCAGTAGGACAAGAATCTACTCCCAGTGGATTGTCTTCGCTACAGCCTTGATCTGACAATATTTTGTATATCTTTGTGGATTGCACACTTTTCTAAAGGGCAATTGTTAGTTCCTGAGTGGCTGGTAGCCTCTGGCAGACCCAGTGTTTCGAGAACTTTTTCACCTTCAGACAGTAAAAAGTATGCTACTCCATTAGGAATTGATTTCTTTATGCTTCTACAGTTACCACTTAATGTTGCCTGCCTGACATTACAAGGATTTATACTGAATCTTCTGTTTGTTTACTTTTCTTCCTGAACCTTCTCTCTCTCAGCCCTGTGTTTATTTTTTACCATGAATAAAACAGTTTCACATGTGTTATGTAAGATGACAAAAGATGTCGTAGAGAATAAAATATAGGAAATCTTTTAGTAAAACAAGAAAAATTAATCCAAAACTTTTGGGCAATAACAGTGGTCTTCTCCTTATGCAGTCCACCCTTGCATGCTTGATATTGTCACAGTAAAGGTAATTTTCTTCTTCCTATTTTTTAAATGAAAAATCCATGTTGAAGATTAGATTAGATTTTATTTTCCTAGCTGCTTAATTTTTTGTGTATATTTATAAGTGAGAGAATGCATATATAAAACTCTATCTCCTTGTACATTGGTTCCCTCTCCTGCAATGAGCTGAGTGCTGTAAGCCCTCCGCTGTAGTGTACAGCAACATAACAGTGTTTAAACCAGCTCCCAGAGGAAAGGCTGTCAAAAGGGCAATTGTTCAAAAGCTTCTGACATTTGTTTCTCCGCAGAGGTTCAGTGGAATGCCTTCTTTTCACAGTCTTTTAAAATAAAGCTGTTAAAGAAAAAAAAGTGGGTTAATTCTCCGTGCTGGTCCCTCCTAACCTATTCTACCTCCCAGTTAGCCTAAAAAGTCTTCTCTTCACAGGGGTCTTCTCCAGGGCCTTGTGCACAGTGGTACTCTTAGGGTGTGCAGTGCACCGTCCCGAACTACAAGAGCATACCGTGTGAGCCTTATCAGCTCTGACAGCGGGTGCTAGCGGGTTGTTGGACCGGTGTGTGCTCTCCCCTTCTCTCCAGCAGAGCAGGCCAGCCTTCGTGCTCAGTCCAAGCAGCAGAGCTCCCGCGGGGAAGGCTGTCTCGGTGGAGATGCTGAGAGATGCTTTCCGACCTTCTCCACATAGACACAGCAGGATAGTTACTCCAGCCCTCCCATGTCCCTTGTGCTGGAAATACCCGTCTGCTTGAACTCCGTCACACATGGAAAGCTGTGCTCCCTGCACATTCTTCGTCTTTCTAATTTACAGCTCAGCAGACTCACGAAGGGGCAGGGGGAGCAGAAAGGTCTGTGGAGGTAATGCCCTTAACGCTCTGTGGCTCAGCAGGACGTTAGGTTACCACCTCTGCGTTGGTTTGGGCTGTTGTGTAGGTACCTCACTCCCTTGTCAGTGCAATGCAGGGAAAGATTTTCACAGGAAATTTTCCTAATCCCAGTTCCTCTGATTTTGTAGCTTATGCTATTTAAACCTCTTTCTCCAAAGCTGCCTCTATGGACATTTTAATTTCATGAGTGAACTGTATTAATGTTGAAGTGCAGTCTTTGAAACACATGCTCCATCTGACTCTAGAGTAACTTTCTCACATGGACAGGCCCTTCTGCCTTTCTTTCCATTGGCCTCAAAGTGAGTAGAACTAGCAGATCTGGAAGTAAGAAGGAGGGAGGTAAAGCAGGTCAGGTACCACACCTGCAGCCCAACTTGTGGCACCATAAACAGCCAGCTGAGACAATATCGTGTGGGGACAGGCAGGGAAACCTACAATTTCATACAGAGCAAAATGGCCTGAACCACACAGGCCCATAAGAGCTGTGGTTAAAGAACTGTGCCTGAGCTAAAGGCCAACTGAGTAGATTTAACTTCCACAGCCAGTCGTGCACCTTCCACATAATGAATTGAACTTATTCAGAATCCAGCCTTTCTAGCATCATTTCTCTGTCTTGCTCTATTTCACACCTTTGTTTTTTATTTTTCTAAATTTTTTTCTAAAATTCAAGTAATTTGAAAATTACACAAAAAGAGCTGGAGTACTTCCTAATTCATTAAGATAAAAAACCAAACCAAAACAAAACAGTACCTAGGAAACATTTGCCCCAAAATGTTCTTTGAGAAATGACATAACATTTGTATATTTTAAGTAGTCTAACATTATAATGTTCCAGACTAGTGAAGAGAAAAGCAAGAAATTAAGTTCATAATGGTAACTCATTTTAAAAAACAATATGGATTGCATCCAATATAACTCAAGTTAATCCTTAACCAGGTTCAGGACCAGTTACAAAGCTTTGTTATTTTTGGTAGTGATAGTACTAACCATAGAAGAAAAAAACACAGCTTTAGTAATTTAAATGGCATTTCAAGCATTCTTAAAGCACAATTTATTTTTTACATTATTGAAAATTCATTAGTCATTCATTTTGTGTGGTTTGAGGAAAGCTTTAAGAGTAGTTTTCTAAGATTGTAACTCAATATATGAATTAGATGGTGTTGTCAAAGCATAAACATATTCTAATATTAGTCTTTGCACTGTATTCAGTGGCTTTAAATTCGCATGGCTTTACAGAAAGGCTTTCAAATGTGTGAGATGGCACAATAAATTTACATAGCCATAGATACATATATATAAAGATCTCTAGAAATCCACCTGTCACCTTTTTTTACATGTTAGCCTCTCATGCTTGCAGAGACCCTTACAAGCTTGAGGCAAGTTCATCCAACTTTATCTACCCAAGTCCTCCTTTGCTGGACTATCTGCTTTAAAGCACATGAAAGTCATCTGGAATCAAAACTATCTCATCAAGAATCAGTCATATTAGTGGTTCAGATAGGGTAGGCACTGGAGTGAAAATAGCTCCATGAGAAGTCGAGAACTGCACCATGGAGGAAAATGTTACAAAAACAAGACAGAAGCCTTTCAAAGACAGGAAAGGGAAAGAAGGAGCAGAGATAAAAATGAACAAAATACAGCAGGAGCCTAGAGCAGACCAGATTTTCTTAGTGATTTGCAAATATAAACAAAAGGCACCGAATATATCATAAGGACCTAAGTGTTCAGTTACCACAGAAAGTCACATTCTCCCTCTGATCCCCATGCAACCTTCCTACCAATATCAATGGCTTAAGACCTTTGTGCTCTGGGGAATTCACTGGCCTGATATTGTAGTCCTGGCCACATGAACTATGTTATGCCTAATCATATTGTGGCATTCATTATCACGACATGCCAGAGAAATTATATGCATAAATAGTTTTAAAATAATTAAGCAGATTTATGCAGAGAAGATCTATCAATGACTGTTAAACGTGATTAATATTTAACCTACTGACTCCAGAAGCTAGAAGGACAAGCCAGGAGAAGAAGCAATCTACTGTTTCTCTACTGTTTCTCTATGCATCCACTATTTACCACTACTTGATAGAATCCCAGATTCACTACGGTTGGAAGGGACCTCTGGAGACCGTCTACTCCAACATCACTGCTCAAAGCAGGGTTACCTAGAACAGGTTGTTCACAGCTAGGTTTTGAATATCTTCAAGGAGGGAGACTCTACAGTCTCTCTGGGCAACCTTTTCCAGTGTTTGACCACCTTTACAGTAAGAAAGCTTTTTCTTATGTTGAAATAGAATTCCCCATTTTTCCATTTGTGTGCATTGCCTCTTGTCCTGTCATTGGATACCACTGAGAAGCATTTGGCTCCCTCTTCTTTAGTCCCTCCCATCAGGTATTTATAAATACTGATAAGGTTTATAAGGAACCCCTGAGTCTTCTCCAGGATAAACAGTCCCAGCTCTCTAAGCCTCTCCTCATATGGAAGATGATTCAAGCCCTTTATCATCTCCATGGCCCTTCGTGGACTCGTTCCAGTATGTCCATCACATTCTTGTACTCCCCCTCCTTGTCTTCCCAGCTTGTGTTTCCAATCCACTGCAGCTATCCTACCACATTGCTGTGATCACAGTGAGCTTCTAACCCTGCAGCTACATGTAGACCTGTAACTCCTCCTGTTTGCTCCCCATGTGGCATGCACTAGCATACAGGCACTCCAGAGAGGTACTTGTTCATGCTGATTTAGCGGCTTAGTTCAGACTTTGGTCTGATCCGGTAAGGCTACTATTGTGGTTTAACCCCAGCCAGCAACTAAGCACCACACAGATGCTCGCTCACTCCTCCCTGCTGGTGCAATGGGGGAGAGAATTGAAAGAGTAAGTGAGAAAACTCGTGGGCTGAGGTAAAAACAGTTTAATAATTTAAAAAATTATTATTACATCCAAAATGTAAGGAAAAGAGGAAAAAAAAAACCAAAGAGAGAGAAAAATAAAACCCAAGAAAGACAAGTGATGCAAATGAAAACAATTGCTCACCACCAACTGACTGATGCCCAGCCAGGCCCTGAGCAGTGGCCCCTCGCCAGCCTCCCCCTGGTTTTATTGCTGAGCATGATGTCATATGGTCTGGGACATCCCTTGGGTCAGTTGGGGTCAGCTGTCCCGGCTGTGTCGCCTCCCAGCTCCTTGTGCCCCCCCAGCCTGCTCGCTGGTGGGGTGCGGTGAGAAGCAACAAAGTCCTTGGCTCTGTGTAAGCACTGCTCAGCAGGAACGAAAACACCCCTGTGTTATCAGCACTGTTCTCAGCACAAATCCGAAACTTAGCCCCATACTAGCTACTGTGAAGAAATTTAACTCTACCCCAGCCAAAACCAGTACAGCTACTCTTATAAACTGGTGCTCTGAGTTTTTACCTTTTCAAGGTCAATATTGTAGGTAGTTACCATAAAATCATATGCAATAGGTAGAGAAGGAACATTATATGGTCATGGTCCAACACCTTACTCTAAGCCAGGGTCAAATAATGTTCCTGAGAGATGTTTTTTTAATATATTCTTAAGGTGTGCAGTAGTTTCAAATATCAATTATCTCATTAAGTGCTTATCCCTCCTTAACATTTGAATGCTTTTCCATAGTATTTAACCTAACTAGTCTTTGCTTCAGCTAAAGTCCAAACTTTGTTCAGCTAAAGCTCCCAGAAGGAACTTCTGTTCCTTCTTCAGTGACCATGGACAGCAGTCTACTGACTTCTTCCTTTTTGATACCTTTTATATATACCAAGACAACCCATCTCACTGTTATTCACGTTCCTTTAATTTTCATTTCACTGGCTGTGCTTTCCTGACCCCTGACAAGTCTGGCTGCTTTCCCTGGGACTATCCAACCAGTTCACCTTTTTCTTGATGTGCTTCCCCAAAACTGACATAATGGAGCAGTGAGGCCTGTCAAACAGAAAAAGTACACCAAGTATCTTTCAGATGACACTTGTTCACAATAACATACAATTATGGACTCCCATTTACTTGGTGACTTCTAAACTACATAATTACAAAATCCTTTCATAGAACATATACAGCCCCAGTTTACATCTTAGTTGAGGACATCCACAATGCAATGTCTGATGGAAGAAAGTGACACTAATGGTCTTGGGACATGACCTTCTCTCCTAACAACATCGGAAAAAGGCTACCACTCAGAGAACAGGTGGGTTAGCAGTCACAGAGGAGATGTGGCAAAGGCAGGAGAGGATGTTACATCTATACAGCAAAGCATCTGTCTTTCCCAGAAACCTGTAGCACCATTAAATACCCAACCCTGAAGACTTCCTGCCTTTCTTTGAAGGGACTCTAACTGTATCACCTTGCAGGAACATAGTGTATAATATCTATTATCTTCTATGTTATTGTTGAAGATAAAGCCTGCAAGAACCATCCCTGTAAATAAAACCTGTATGTCCTCAGGTGTTTGTCACAAATTAGCGCAGACAACTTCTCATTATGAATAGCCTGCTTTTTGCATGACTCCTTACTGATGAGACAGTTCCTCTGTTTCTTTCAAAGACAAAATGTGTTCAGTTGCTCTACTTTCTCTGGCCCAAACTCCCACTAATCCAGGCTAAGAGCAATGTGAATCACAGACCCTGCATCACTCATTCAGCAGCATGCAGTGATCATATAGTTTCCCAAATGGGAGAAGCCAAGGGGGCTCCTTTGATACAAAAGCAGGTTCACACTAGAAGATGCATGGAACTGGCACTCCTTACTTCAAGGGTTTCAAGCACAAGAGCTGACAAAAACCAAGGATGTAACAACATCTCCTGAACTTTGTTTAAAAAGGTCTTCAAGTTGCTTTGTTTATTAAGTAGGTCCAGTTTATGAGATTAGAGGGCAAGATAAATATTTATAAGTATAGATACATATATAGCTCCATAGGAGCTGTCAGAAGCTTCTGTTCCCACATGCATGTAGGCATAGGAATTGTTTTATGAAAATGCTAATGCCACTGTCTTCTACTAGCCTTCTGGAAATGTAGCACTTCTGAAAACCAGACATGTCTGAGCTATTTTTAACACAGTAGATTAATTACATTAAATTAGGTCACCTCGTCTTTTAATGATCATTTTCACTTCCTCCTTTGATAGAGCATATAAGTCAAACTTCACCCCTGAGCAGAGGCTCAGATGAATATTAGCATTATAGTCAGAGCAAGGATAAAAGCAATAAATAAAGGGGAATATCAGCTACATTTGGGTTCTGAAGGGAATTATGAATATTACAAAGACACTGTACTATTCAGGCCTGGAACCTGGAACTGAGTAGCTCTGTTCCTCCTAATGATTAGGTAGGTGACTGAGGTGTTTACAAATTGAGGTGATCTTGGAGGGAAATCCTTCTATGAAATTAGGTCCTCCGTTCCCTCTAGTTTACTCTTTCCAATAAGGGCTATTACAGACAGCCAAAAGTTGTCTTATTTATTATCAGCCACCTGCAGATTTCTCTGTTGTGGACAAAAAAAAAAAAGAAAAGAAAAGAAAACCTAATTTTAAAGTATTACAGTTGATACTTTATCCTAGGGAGAGAGCAGACAGCAATATCCATCAGTCTTTAAATCCCCTTGTTTACTGTACCACTAGACTTTATGTAATGTTGTTTTTCTTCCTGAAATGCATCTGCCAGTGATATGAAATGATTGCAATGTAATATCCTAAATGTTTTCATCATGTGTAATTATTTATTTTCATGCCATTCTGAAATCCCAGGCAGATTGCCGACTTGATGATCATGTTTTCCCCCACAAAATACTTAACAGACAAGAGACAAAAGCCTTAGAAGGATCAGAAATAGAAATGTTTAAATAACCTGCCACTTGAATCATCAGAAAGCAAATGCTATATCATATTAGAAAAACACAAACAAGCTATTCTTGCCAATGGCTTTTTATTAATTGTTTGCTGTAAACCTTTATCAATTAATTACAGTAATAATTACAAACAGAAATTACGACAAAACAAAGAAGCAAAGAAAATAAGTAAAAGACAAACTGAGTGAACTAATTTGTACCATCTTTGCAAAACCTGGCAAAAGGCTGACATGTAATTTCAGTTAATGTTATTAATTTAATTTAATGCCTCCAGAACTGCAGTTATATTAATTCAATTTACAGCAATTTGCAAATAAATTTACAGTGTAGACCCTAGTTTTTAAACTGAATGGAGAGAAACCAGTAATAACATTTATTTTTAAAAAAATGGTTTATTTTTTAAAAAAGCAAGATATTATGTGAATCTTTCAAAAAATAATGTTCATTAAATTTTCATACCAGATCAACAATTCTGAAGCCTGCCATCAGAGTGGATAAAAACACATGACTTCAGGAGTACAGGGATGGTGTCTTTAACACCACAGCATGAAAAATGTAGTTTTAGCTACTCTGCTAAAAGAAAGATACCCTATGAGCATGTTCCCTGTGGTCAGATTATTTTACCATTTGGGTTGAATTAATTTGACTTTGAAAAGTCAGTTGCTGGATGAGCATAAAATGAAACCATTGCTTTTTTCCTAGGGACTGAGATTTCAGGCACCCTTGGCACTTCTGCACACTTCTTCAAAGTTTCACCTGTAGTAAACAATTGTACTTTGGTCTTCTCTCAGTTGTGCTTGAAAGCATTAATAAATCCCAAACCCAGTACATGGCATGGCATGTGCATGGACAGAATGCAAGAGAACTTGTACAGGTTGGAGAGAAGAGACGAGACAGTTCTTCCAGACACATTATTAGATAGCAGAATCATTTGGGTAGAATTCATCTCAGCGAAAGGTTGTAACGTAGATGTCCCGATCTCAGCTACGTCTCTCTAAGAGTTCCCTTTATGGTCAGTGCAGAAAAATAGGCACTTTTAAGTGTGATTCATCTGTTTTGCTTTAAACATCTCTTCGAGAATGCCTGTACCTCTTCACTAATTATAAAAGGGTGGTCAGATGAATCATGTCCAGGTTGCAGAGTTCTAGGAATCCATATGCTTATAAACTGACCCTTGAGGTGACACAGCAAATGCCTATTATGCTTGCAGATGTGATAGTTCTTCATCATAAGTAGCAGAGAGCTGGTATTCTCCACTTCTCTGGGTCCCATGTCATTCTTGTCAGCTTATTCACAAGTAGGGCTAAACAAGAGCTGAAACTGCACTCATGGAGTGTTTGCAGGGAACCAGCCCCATCTGGAAAACATTATTCTGCATGGTCATGTCTGCTCAGAATTCTTCTGGTCCTGGCTTTCTTTAGAGCGTGTCAGCTGGGTGGCATGAGGGAGAAGAGTAAGTTAGCCAGACACATGTTTTCAAACCTTTTCTTGTGATGTCTTTGAGAATCTTCCAGGAAGAATCCAGCAAAACCATACTGCTGTTTTGCCATCTTCATTTCTTCCTAGCCTTACCAAGATAACTGTTATAATGGAGAGCAACATAGCTTAATAGTATTCTGTATAAGCTTTGGAACTCCTTTTGAAGCTGTACCTTTTACTAATACTACAGGAAACGTGGAAAATACAAATGCTCTTATTAGCCACAAGAATTACTAAAACTTAGGGGTTCTTATCAGTCCTAAGAAGAGCTTCTACTGCTACATCAGCAGAAAACAAAAAACAAGGTGAATAAAACCAGGTAAAATTTTCAGCAGAGTATTTTGGGCAGGGATGAATATACTTTTTATCGAGCTTTCTCTCCTGAAGTCCTTTCTTCCCACCTACACTTTCACAAATGCCACAGCTCTTTTCTTCTACATTCTCAAGTAAACTCCCTTCAAGTCCACATCCAGAAGCTGCTGAACCAGTCTTAATGACATTCCTCAACTGCAAACTCCATACAGAACCCCATCTGAGAAGGATGGATTTTTAAAAGTGCTTGACAAAAAAAACCCCAAAACCAACATACACTTTCAAACCAATCTGTATGCTCTTTCCTGGACTCATTAGCAACTCCAGGATAAGAACAACTTGATTTGGGTTTCTAAACATGTGTCCAGGACTCTTGGACCTATGACCTGCTTGGAAAGACTGCAAACAACTGGCCAGGGATGAACTTTGCCTGGAATGCAACTGAGCTCCCCTTTGTAAATACATGGGAATATACTCTGAGGAATTTCTAGCATTTCTGATTCTATCCTAGTATTTTCCATTATTTTAACTGAAGTCTGCTTGAAAGGTTTGGATTTGTTTTTCTCCTTGTTCCAGCCACTGCTCTACCGCTCCAATCTGGCTGTGTATGTTGTTCGGTTTATAAGAACAGGTTTCACATTTTCCATTTAGAACTCCAGTGATTCCTGGAATATATGTGATTTACAGGGAAGAGCTTCCACACGTTATTTCAGCTGACTGAAGAAATGGAGAAAGCAACATGGAGAGAAAATCCAGCAAAGCCCTTCCTCCACAGAAGACAAACAGACACGGGAAAATGCTTGAGTTTTTTGTTCCTTGATTAATACATGTCATAAATTTTCATTATATATTCTCTGAAATGCTACAAACTTGAGACACATTATAAGTATTCACAAACAAGCTCTTGTCTGAATTAAATAAGGTGCCAGAACACCTATCATAGGAAATGTAAGCCTGTGCTTTAACTCTTATTCATGTTTCTCCATGGCATTCCATCAGCAAGCCGTCAGCCTATATTGGAAGGATTATATCTTCATGTGAAAGAATGTTTTTCCCATTCTCAACTCAAACAGTGTCATCTTTGCTAAAGTTAATGTATCAGCTGAAATGTTAATTGGGATGTTTACCCAACCAGGGAATACACTAAAACTCAAAACGTATTTTAGTGATGCTATCAAATAGATGACATGTAACTTAGTCACTGGTATCATAAATGGATCTAAACCATGTATGAAAAACTAATCACACACCTGAAATAAGTATATGTGTGTAAAAATTTTATTGTATGTATACTGAATAATCTTGTGCCATGGTTGAATTTAGTTCTCTAAAAAGAGAGGCACTATATCACAGTATTACTCTACAATATTAACTTTGTATTAGACCTTTATTAGATTCTTGGGGTCAGAATTTATTAGCATGGAAATAAAAGCAAAAATATACTGGTCTATACCAAGAGACAATTTGAGAAAAGTGGCCTTATCTCTTACTGTGGCCATAAGTGGATGCTTAGAGCAAACATATAAAAATAGGCCAGCGTGGAATGGCGCTTCCCTTACTAGACTTTCTTGCCATGAGCACTGAGAGACTAACAGAGCTATAATAGATCATGTGTGCATCATCCTTTTTAACAGTTCTTCTGGTCTAATTCATGGACCATAACACTGACTGATCATATTTTAATACATTTATAATTCTGTAGGAAGTAATACTTATTGTTAAATTATGGATTGTTTTCAAAAATACTTCTTGCTTAATTTAAGTCTGTCATTTTATCATTTCATTGGGTGCCTTCTGGATCTTATGTTACTTAGAAGGAATGAACAACCATGCCTGTCCATGTTGCTACAGCAAACTCTATCCTATACTCCATTCTTCAGCGACATCCATCCTAAGGGTTGTAGCCCATGTAAATTTTTTCCTACAGAAATATCTGCATATTTCTAATCATTCACAGTGATTTTTATCTCTACCTTCAAATGCAAAGAACAAAAGTGTATGCTCCTGTAAGTGATTTGGAGTCATTTTTCCTTATATGTGATTATCAACGTCAATTTTATGCTCAGCAATATATGAATGTACTGAAAAATAGCTTTTTCACCAATAAAAGTTATTAACCACGTATTTCAATTATTATTCCAGAAAAAATCAGAAAGACAGATAAGTACATGAAAGATGAAGCAGCCACCTATACCAGCCAAGATAAACAAAAAACCTTTCTGTTCATGATATTTTCTTGTATTTTGAAAGGAAGTGAAACTTAAAATACAGATTTTTATATATATATATATATTTTTATTCAACAAAAGCTCTGGGTGTATTAATTCTCATGTGCTGTATACCTAGGAGCAACACTTTACATTTTCTCAAATAGCACATGTGCACCCAAAAAAATGAATACAAAGATAATTTCTGGGAACAGTAGGTACAAGAGGCACACAATCACAGCTTTCTCTGGGACCATAAACATTGTGTTTCTTGGATTTTTAATATTATATCTTGTGTAGAGAGTGATAGATTTGAAAGTAAAATACTCACAGTCCTGAGAATGTGCCCCACTTGCTTAGCAGTCTCTTTAAATTCAGATTCTCCATTTGTCATTGATTCCATTCCTTCTTCTTTATGCATGAATAACACAAAAACCTTAAGACATAGAGTACCTTCTAGTAAAATACTTAGATATCTTTCCTACAATAGGCAGTATTAATTTCATAGTAATTACAATGTCAGGGATTGGAATGGGTGTGCCATGGGGTGATAAACCTGTTTGTTTTAAACATCACTTTTATCAGTAAAACAATAGAATTCAGAACCAATAGTATGTGGTATTTCTCATAGGTATTACAACCCTTAATATCTGTCCAACTCCTTTGTCTACAGTTTTGGACAAAACATCACAAAACAACCAAAATAGACAAGGGGAATTGATGACCAATTAACTAACTAGCTCAAGGACATACAAGGAGTTAGTAGAGGATTACAGTACTAAACTGTCATTTCATCAGTTCCAATATCCAAGCTCAAAACCATCAGACAAAGCCTTATTAACCATAGGAATAATCCATACTCTCCCTTCATCAATACGCATTTTCAATGCATTATGAAGAAATCTAACTAGTAAATCCTCTAAATGCCTTCTTAAGAAATCAACTAGTTTCTATATATTGGTTATAAAAGACAAAGAAGCTAGTGGTTTTGTCCTACGGAGAGGTCTAGTAAGGGACGCCAAAGCTGAGCAGCCCAGTGGGATGCTGAGAGGCTTATACAGACACACGTGGTAAATCGTGTTTTCAACAATCTGCTGTGAGGAGAATCTCACTGCATATTTGCATCTTGAACTGCTGAAACTTCATGTACAGGCACTGAAAGAATACTGCTGATCTTTTCACTTTCATCTCACATAGGTGATTCCGACAAATCTTCTAATAAATTTGGATCTTCACAAAAGAAGATGGTTTGTTGGGAGTACTCTTTATCATAGGACCAGATCGCTGCATTTATCTCAGCATCCCTCATGGCCTACAGTGCATAGCTGTTGACTTAGAAAGACCCCAAAGGAGAACTGAGAGAAGAAATGTCTTCTCTGTCCATTTCAGGTGAGGCCTTCTGACTACCCACAGCCTTTGCTTAGAAAGTTTCAATGTAGGTCATGAGCCAAATCTCTCTTCAGCATGTTTTCCATATGTAATCTCTATGGATACAAGAAGAGACTGCCTGTTTTCCAGAGTGGTTATGCTTTTCCTAAGCCTTTGCCTCCATTTGTGACTGGCAAATAATTTTCATCTTTGTTTCTGAATAATAAACATACTACAGCAAGGGATGCGGTTCCAATATGCGTATAACTACCTTGGACCCAGTTAGTTCAGACAGTAATACATGAAAAGACAACACTGCAAGCCTCAGTGCACACTGTAAAGTTTACCAGGGAGCCTGGTTGCCCAGGTTACCACGTCTTCACCATCTTGCAGACAAGCTCCATAAAACATAGCTGGAGCTGTTCTTTCTATGCATGAGCAGAAATATGGCAGTCAAAACTACACACAGCCTTTGCAGCACAGTGTATTATACTATCTTCTGCAAGATTATCTTCCACAGACTATGGAATCACTATTAATATAGTCTATCATCACATTTAGTTTCTGAAAGTAGCGGCACAGAGAGCCATTCTCTCTTTTTCCGGGAGAGTTCATAGTAATTCTGGACTACACAAGCATGTATGCAGTTGAAGTATTTGCCTCCAAAAAGCATTGCTGAGCATTTGTCAGTGTTGGGTTCCCATGTTATTCCTTAGGCTCTAATAAAGTCTCCTGAAGGCTCCATGTACCTTTCGTATTTTTGAAGCTGTGTTTTAAAATCACCTAAGCAATAAAGGATGAGCTTAAAGTTACATTATATTATAGGATAAAAACAAATAACAAGCCTGCTCACCAGCATGTTCCTCTCAGCTATGCGTTTAGACCCTACAAACCTAGACTTTTTTCCCCCTTGTACTAACTAAACAATAATCTATGCTCCAAAACTTTGGACTAGAAAGAATATTTCATGAAGAATTTCAGATGGAATTTTTGCTGTGAAACCAAATTTCTTAAAGATTTTAAGAACAAAAGAGAAAGCTTCATTTGCCTAGAGACAGAATTTCATGTTCAATGAGCCTAACTGGCTGATCTGCAACATGCATTTCAGAAAGATTTCAACGTCTTTTATACATCTCCATACACGCAAATATAATTGAAAGACCCCTCAAACAAACTTCAGTGCCTACACAGAGCCTTCAGTCAGACCCCAGAGGATACCACAGTCTCTCCCTTTGATACTCATTTCTGCATTGGGGCCCAAATCCATGCCTTGCTACAGACATACTGAGTTTCAGAGGTTGAAAGCTGAAGTCAGAAAAAGATTTTCTGCTTGTTTAATAAGTTTTTATTTCCAGATATCCCTATTTATACTATGTGATCAAGGTGCATTGTAGTCTTTTCAATAGTAAACTAAAATTGGGAATACATGCTCAGCCTCGCTACTGGCTGGACCTGGAGAGATGGAGCTGCAACAGCCACACCTCTGTCAGGCTCCCAGATACAGCAGCTGAGCACAATGGACAAGGCTAACTCACAATCCAAACTCTGGCTGCTATTTCCCTACATGCTAAAAAAAGACGGAATTTAAACAAAAGGTACTGTGTTATGCTCACAGTAAAAAGCTTGTAAGACAAATTTTAAAGGATGAAAGTTTGACAACTTAAAAATCACAATAACATTTTAAATTAAATGCTTTTATACCTATGAATTTTCATGTCATATTTTTACTATTAATATATCTAAAGACAGATTCAGCAAATGTCTTGCACTGTGCTTCAGACAGAAAAAAGATTCTGTAGAGAAAAGAAAGTAGTAAGTTCAACATAGGACTAAAGTGTCCACCATTACATTTACAGATTGTTGGTTTAAACCAACAGGGTGGATGAGAAAAAAGTATCTGGCATACTTTGCAACTAATTTCATTTGTAGAAAATTAGATAAATAATAGCTACTGAATATAAGCACCCAGTAACCACTACTATGAGTACATGCACATGTAAGAACAGCCACTGACTGCATTGTTAAATGCAAGGATGCAAGGCTCTTGGTATGAATTACGAGGGAACTAAATGGTTACCAACAGCAACTTACAGATCCTGCTGACTGTATGGCTCCAGAAACACTAGTGGTAACACAGGGGAAGGGTGAACACATACCCGTGACCAAAAAAATGCAAGACCTACTTTTTCAGCAACAGCACAGGTTTAGATCAACCTTAACTGGTATTAAAAAGTCATTTTAGGCACAGTGATAAAAGCAACGCATTAACTGAAGGTGAGTAAACAATAACTTTTACTCGAATGACTGTTGCCAGATACTACAGTTGTAAAAATTAACTATTTATAATGATAGCAACTTCACTGAAGAAAATACCTACTGTAGAGTTAGAGCAGAAACTATGCACATTGGGTAATTCTAGAAATCGCTAACACGTACACCCTGTCTAACAAAAAACCTGACAAACTTGCAAAGTCTAATCCCTTTCATAGTATAAGCAACCTAAATCTAGGATACTTCAGAAAGATAATTATAAATATTATGAGCCAGAAAATGTGGGTGAGGAGTTGAGATTAAGTACAGCATTTCCCTCAGGTATCAGTGTCTCTCTGTGAGACCACCACAATGTTTTGAGATTACTTGTCTAACTCGTGTAAATCTTAGAAACCAGATAATTCAGTTGTTAATGCTACATAATTAGCATTTCATTGATGAAATCATACTTCCAATACACCTGCACATCCCCTATCTACTAACTTTTCTGAATCATTGCATTCGGCCCTGTCTGCAGTAATATAACAGGTCTCCTTCCTTCTCCAAACTCATGTGCAGCCCTTCACGTAACAGAGGAAAATGTAATGTAATCACATAGCCACACTACAGAAAAAAGCCGATAGTGATTACATACCAAATAACTGAGACATACATTCGCAGAATTTATCATCTAAATGAAAAAAACAACAAACAAACAAACAAACAGAAACCCCAAAACAAAACAAACCCCAAACACTAGCCAGGTTTAGTGCATTTAGTCATTAAATTTTGAAAGCAAAAAATCTTGCTCAGAAAGGGCAAGATACAGACGATGAGAAAGGAGGATGAATTTGAAGAAATAACAACTGGCTGGAAAGATGATCTAGACAATATATATGTGTTTTCAACCTGCATTTGACTATGATTTTTAACTACATTGTTCGCACCAAAGACAACAGTCTCTTCAGTATTATCTTTCCAACACAGTGTACTTTCAACCACAGATAAAGCTAGTGAAGTGGCTGAGATCACACTTGTGCAAGTAGTAGCGGACGAGTGAGTCCACCCAGGGTTAATCCATGCTGCCATCTCGTGGTTACCCACATTAGAAACACTGACTTTTACATTGCCTGCATTTTAAATACTGTCGTATAAAATTAAAAAACATCAGTAATGTTCTCTGAATAGCTAATGGCACAGACAGAAGGTATTCCTTCTTTTCTGGAAAATTACTGTTGTCTTTTCAGAAATAATGAACCAAGTTGCCGGTTTTGTCTTCAGATTTTCAGAGTGGTATGAGTGCAAAACTGAAGAGGTGCAGTGTATGTTTATTTATTCTTTCATGTATAGGCTGACAGAGCTACAAACAAACCTAATGTATGCATGATATATAACATAACATGTATGTATATCTTTTATAAGTCTTTGCAAAGGCAGAGAGAACAGAATGTGCTGCTATATTTTTATGAATTTTGACAAATTCACAAGCAGAAAATGATAACGAGCATTTGTTGCTATTGTTCACTTAGTTATTAAATGGAGCTCAAGTTGAATTATAAGCAAGGATTTGCTGTCTTCCCACCAAAGAGCTAATTAGACCTAATTAGGCTTCTCATCAAAGAGCTAGTTAGGCTACTTTTTAGACAATCCTGTACACTGCTGGTTTAAAATTGCATTCAGACCTTTAACCAAGGCAATCCTTCCCAGCCTTTCTCTGCTACATCCACAACAGCTCTGCCATCACCCACCCTACATTTTACCCCTCAGCTGTTATTCACTATGTTAAGTAATAAGAGTTAATTTTTAAGTGGGAATTAACATAGAATATGGAAGATAAAGACAAAATTTGGGGTGCAAAAGCCTTTCCTCACCTTTGAAATTGAGGAAGCGATTTCCAAAGCTAAATACAAGTTGAGAAAACTCCTGAGATTTTAACTTCATTGGAGAATCTGACAGAAAAGACAACTGGTATTTATGTGTGATCTTTCAAACTCTGCCTTATTACCCAAGTAAAAACCCCAGCCTAACACTTACTTGGTACATTTAAAATGAAAGGTGTGGGGTAGAACCTAGCTTTACAGTGTGAACTGTGCAAAAATATGAATAACCTAGGTTTTGTTAGGAAACTTGCCTCTTGGAAAGCTGGCCTAGTTCATGATTTGGCAAGTGTCTAAAAGCTGCAGGGGAAAATCACTGTATTTTTAATTTTAAAATTTAACTATATCTTACTAGACGTGATTTACACAGAAATCTGGAGATTATCATGCTACATTTATCACAGCCAAAACAGGAGTGGTAAAACACCGCAAAAACATCTCTTCCTTGTTCTGCAAATAATGACAATGCATGTAGAATAAAGTCACCCCGAAGCATGGGCTTAATGGCTTCTAGCCCAAGAAACACCCTCTCTTCAAAAAACGACCTCTGGTCTCCCAGCAGATGCAGGGAAGGATCACGCCTGGCAGCGCCCGGCCGACCACTCCAGCCCAGCCCAGCCCAGCCCAGCCCAGCCCAGCCCAGCCCAGCCGCGCCTCAGGACAGCAACATGGCGGCGAAAGCTGCCCGCGCGGGCCATAGCAACCACCACCCTCCCGCCTCGCCGTGATTGGCTGCGATGGGAAGAAGGGCCGACGAAGCGCTCCGTGATTGGTGTAGCCGTTTTGGCGCGCGCACAGCGCCGGAGGCTGCCCGCGGTGGGGGGGCTGTCGTGGTCCTTCCTTCGAGCTGAGGGGAGTCCTGTCGCCGGCGGTCTCGGTATGTCCCTGCTCCTGCCTTTTACCGGCGGCCTTGCGGCACCTGCAGCGGCAGTGGTGCTCTGGGCGCCGGCTGGGAAGAAAGAGCACCTCTCTCGTCGAGTAGCAAAAAACAAACAAAAAAACCAACAAAAAAAAACCCGCGGGAGAGGTGTAGAAGCTGTGTATAAGCAAATACAGAAGGGAAAACAAATGGTAGCAGGCATTAAGGAAAGGAGTCGGGGTCAGTATACATGGTGGATTGCAAACAGGGTGTGAAACTACAGCATTGAGATACTGCAGAAAAGAGGAATAATCGTACTGAGGATATATGATTAGGAAGGAGGTTTGACGACTAGTAGTGGTGTCTCCTGCTGTGTCTGGTAGTGGTAAAGTTAGGGGTGGAGTAGTGTATCTAGTGGAGTAGCTGGATAGTACAAAACAGGCCAGCGGTTTGTTGCAGTTAAAAGATTTGCTTTCCAAGGAAAAAATAGGTGTATGTTTTTTGTTAATTTTGTGTGTATCTTCTTCATTTTACTCTGCCAAGTGATTCACACTCTGTAGTGTTTGCTCAAGCAATGAAATGTGTATGTTGTAGAGAATTTGTCACTTTTTTTTTTTTTTTTAAAGTCAGACACCATCATGAGTAGAAACCAAGAGTTCTTGGTGGATGACAGTAATGAAGAGCTTAAGAGAAGAAAAATGAAAGCTCTAAGGTATGTGAATGTTGAGATTACTCTATTGGCTTTATTTTAAGTTCTGACAATATAATTATCAGGAAATAGTATTGAGGAAATGTAGAAAATGATGTTTGTGTTCTGCAGTGTTGCAAGTGAGTCCATTTTTATGTGTTACATGTGTAAAATATGCAGTTTGTGGAAAGTTTTAGCTTTTGGACTAGGTTCAGGGAAAAAGAAATTTTAAATGCTTCTTGGGATGTTGTCAAATACTGAGTTATTAGGCTACCAATATCTTGTATTGGTCTGCATGTATATTGTATAAGTAAATAAATCACCGTTGATCTGTTCAATGTATTTTTAGTTAAATAACTGTAGAATGAATATGATGAAAGCTGATTATATAACAGTTTATTAATGTTGGTTCTAGTTAACTTAAATGCTGGTTCTGCATACCTAAAAGCTCTAGTACCACCTTTGTGGATGACAAATTCAGTATCATAGAGCTAAATTGCTTTTCCTCCAGTTAAAAGAGGATAACAAAATTTTTGTGTGCGGTGCGTGTTTTATTAACTGCACCTTCTATATAATGTCATTTCGTAAAAAGTGGTAAGCCTAGTTTTAAGAGAGCTGCAAGTCAGAATTTGTATTTGGTTGATATCCCTAACGATCTTAAACCTTTACTTTTACTTCTGAAGGCAATGTCTTGAGATACTAAAAGAGGATTTTGCGGAACCAAATCAGAGAAACAGTGATTTGTGTCATATATCAAAAGCTCTGAGTATGAAAGGTAAGGCTTTTGGATCTTGACTCTTAATTCCAGCAATTTTGTGGTGTAGTATTCACTGTTAATTTATATTTTATGTGGTCTGTTAAAGACAATAGATGGGCTGCCAGATTTGATTAATGCATTGTTTATTTACTACATTTTCAGTACTTTGCAAGAACAATCAATACCTTTCTCTTCCCCTCCTGCTGTTTTTGTTGACAAAGCTACTGAAAAGTTTGTTTTAAAAGAAACCTCATTTTTCTGGGATTTTCTGCTTGAGTATCTTTTTTCCAAGAGTTGCAAAATTGTGTTGAGTACGTCGTATTTATGGATGCTTTATGAAACAATTTTTTTCCTGTACTATAGGCAAACATTTTGAATGCATGTTTTCTTTTGCATTTTTTTGCCTTACCTTTCATGTGTTTATTGTGTCCTGAATGTAGCAGCAACGTAATAAGCTAAGCATGCATGTAATACCCTAATCATTAAATGCAATAAGTTTTTCTAATTCCCATGTAGCTTCCATATCTATTTATCTGGACTTCTAGCTTTCAAATTCTGTCATTACAAAAATCAATGTCCAAATTCCTGTTGATGAATACTATCTAGAAGACTGCTCCCATGATCATGTATTCCTGTTCCTCTCATTGAATAAGATGCTCTACAGTTAATAACATTCAGTGTCAAGCGTTTCCTATGCTTGCTCTTACAGCATTGCATGATGATGTGAAGGATGAAGACACTGATTTTTTTGGTTTCTCTTCTACAGAAGTAAGTTGATCTAAAGCTTTTTTGTTCTGTAGTCACTCTGGTGGCCTGAATAGTAATATTACAGGATCTTTGGAATTTTCATTGAAAGTGATTAAAGCAAGCTTAGGTCCTCTCTGAGGTAAGGGCCTGCACTTTATAACCACCTGCTCCCCAGCAAGTCTTTGCTAGCATTTCTCATTATGCATCGTACCTATGTAGTGCACATCTGATATCCAAAGTCTGCTTTTAGGGAAGGTTTATTTTTACCTCATTAGTTCCCCACATTGCCAGCTCCACTCCACCCTCACCTGCACATAATGTGTAAGGGAGCAACTGGTGCGTATGTACATTTTTTGGGGGGAAAAAAAAAATCTCCCTGTCAGCTCCCAAATGAAAGGACTTAAAAGATTTTTTTTAGAAAGCAACTTCACTTTGCATGGTATTGCATAAGTCATGAATATATTTCTCTTTCTGCGTTTCTTAAAAAATGGTCTGTTTGTGAATCTTTTCTGTGTTAATGACATGCTAATGCCATTTGTTTCACACATCTACATTTTGGACAACTATTAAGTGCTTTTTTTTATTTTTAATTTATGCAAAAGATAGGGTGTGGCCATTCTGTTTTTTCTGTTGTGAAGTTCAGATTTAGCCTTTATTGCAAAATACAAATAAGTCAAATCTTTGGAATTAAGCCCTGCCATTAAACTTTATTGAAAAAATAAGTTGTCATCAGGTTCAGTAATGCAGTTTGTTAGAAGTTTCACATAATAGCAGGAAAAATACTAAGAGCAAACAGGAAATCATTGTTCCTTTTACTAAGAACACTTAACCATTTGCCACAAGGATACACTGATGGCTACAGAGCTTCTTGAAAGCTGTGTTCTTACACCTCTTGTGGCTCAATTCAACAGCACTTGCTTTGAAGCTTGGTCTCATTGAAATGGGGGGGAGGGGTACTGAAGGTGAAAACAGGCTTATAGAACATTTTTTTGCTGGGACTTGGATTTAACCCTGTATTTGAACTTGCTTTGTTTCTCCCCTATGAATTTAGACCAAAACTGATTTTAAACTTGGGTTGTGCTGTGGCAACTCACAAAGGCTAGCAAGGTAAACCTTTATTAATTCAACTGGGGTTTTTATGTGTTTAGATGCCAGAGTGGGAGGGGACTTGACCGAGCAAGCATTTCCAGCCGTTTTTCTTGGGCTGATTTTTTTTTTTTTTTAATCTGTTCTTTAAACTTAACTTGTGTTCTCAGTATGGGTGTCTAGTACTGTGGGAACACAACTTGCTTGACACTTGAGTACAAATAACATTTCATTGAAAGGCAACAAAAAACCAGTTTGGTTTGGCTTGAAAATGTTTGGAACTGAATGTTTTAAGCACTGTGGTAGCTCCCTGATAGGGGTTCAGAGGGAGAGTAGAGAACTGCTGAAATGCCAGGCTGTGGTAGGACTGTATCATTGAAGCGCCTCCTTCCTCCCACCCCCCGTTGTTCCCATTGCACCTTCTGCTTAGATAACCAGTCATAGCCGTAAAGATTAGATGCCAGCAATGTTCAGTGGTATTGTCATATCTAAATTACATTCACTTATTTGTCTAGCCTATGTGAACTTGAAGGAAGTCTTAAAGCGGGTGTCTTTCCCCCCACTGTCATTGCTGTGGAGATTCATGTTGATACAAATGCAAACAGGCCCAGATGATTCTTATGGATCTGTTCTATACTGATCTGTTCTGTAAGGGAGGTATAGGAAATTTATCTTCTGAGATTGGTGTGTGTAATGTGTATCGCTGACCTTGTCCAAAGTAAAATAGAAGCTCAAGATTTCATGTATGGGTGTTGGTCTCTGCAGCAGTGTTCTCCAAGTCCTCTCACAGTCCATAAGAAACAACCAGCTGAGCACAGGAAGAGCAACACAGTGCTTCCTTCCTGTAGTTAGGCTGGTTTATGCAGACTGTTTTTGTGAGAGTCTTGACAGCTGTTTACCTCCATGTGTGTTTTGCAGAAGAGCAGATATAGGTAACCATGCAGCAGAATATAAGAGCCTTCCTAGGAGGTTGTCAATAGATGGTATCTGTCACGTATTCTAAAGATTTTAACAGCCTAATCAATATCTGATGGGATATCTAAAAGAAAATATTTGGGCAACAAATGAAAAATGAATCCTGGCATGTTAGTAGTAGTCATGCATTTTACTCTCACTGAGGATAAAAATCACTTATCACCTACTAAGGTTTTGTTCAGCCTTGCCAAAATTGTCAGATGAAAAATAGTTACTAAAGATTAATTATAAGATGATGCTAGTAGAAAGGAAAATTTTTGAAAAATGAGGTATCTGTAGTATATCATAGTGTGAATTCTGTTTCAGAAGGTGTGTGTATGTATTTAATGACAGATTTTGAAATACTAAAATTGTGTCTAAAGTATTTGTGGGAAGTTTGATATTTTATTTAAATGTGCAGGTTTTTTCCTTAAAGCTTTGTTTTGCAGGCCCTTCAGTCACAATACTGAAGAGAAAAATGTTCAGCACCCAGTTTATTCAAATGGTGGGCTGAGGGATAAACCAGCTTTAGCTCCATCAGCAGATATGGTGTGTTAATATTGAATTTCCTTATATTCTCACTCATTACGTTTGCATATGCATAATTAATACTGCACTTCTTAAAACACAAAAACCTTCAGCCTTAATAGTTACACGCTATTATTCCATCTTATCCTAGAATTGATGTGCAGCTACAGTGTTAATAAAATCACTTACCAAAATGAATGCAGCTCAAACCCAACCAGATCATAGCTGAGGAGGGCTAGTGTATTCAGCTGGCTGTGAAACAATGTATTTTGAATTTAGCTTTTCTTAAAAGACACCCAAGGCTTCACGATATTTAGGTTTGGGGCTTTTTTTATTTCTTTTTAAATTCAAGACGGCTGCAAGGCTCGTGGAACACATCCTTAAAGTAGTCATTCAGGGCAACAAGGTTGTTGGACAAATGGGCCTCTCTTGAAACATTCTAATAAGTTTTCTAACTTGGTCTTTCTGAATGAGGTTTGTGAAGTTTTAGGCTGGGTGAACTAATGTTGTGGATATTTTAAAATGACAGAATAAAATGGAAATGAATGATACATCCTGTGCCAGTCCCATTTTCTTCTATGGAGATTGTCTTGTACAGTTACCTTGAAAGAATCATAACTTGCGAATGTCTGTCTTGGCTTCTTAGGTAGTTTTGTTACAGTGACTGTTAAAGTTTGAAAATATAAAGTCGTAAAGATGCGTCATGTTACTTTAAATGTCAATGTATTACTGTTGACAGAGTATTAAAGGAAATAGCCTGAGGTTATCTTTTGAAGTATCTTTGAGTTTGAGGTCATAAGTAATATTTTGATGGTAGTCAGCTCTTCTGTTGACAGAATATTTTCTTTTTTTGGAGAAAGTTGTTGAGAATGAGCTTATGTGAAAACCCACATTTATTGAGATCCTAGCCTAACTACTACTTACTTTTGTTTCTTCAGTTTTTTTCAGACTCCTTTATTTTATGGTTGGTGATTACTAGATCTTTGGCAGTATCATTTCTTACATTACTGAATGAGTATACCCATGTCCTTTGAGTTTTGGAAGGATTTTTATTACTGAGTCATTGGTCATAATGAGAACCACAAAGTAGAGAGGGAGCAGTGTAATTCCATGACATTTTTACCTATGTCTCCTTGCAGCTGCTTAAAATAGAGTGGGAATAGTTGTCATAGGAAGTATTCCTAACACAGTTAAAGTCATAATAGGATGAGGGTTTTCTTCCCTTTTTCTGCTCCTAGGATGGAGACATAATTAGTCAGAGATATTCAGATAACATTAATTGGAAAGTTCTAGAGATGAAGGTGACAATAAATATCTTTAATAAACTCCATAATGATGTGTGTAATTTCTCCCAGATTGTGAGCAGCACTTCCAGACGCTTTCACCAGTGTGTGGTCAGAGGCAGAACTATTTCAGGTTTTTGAACTCTAAGCTTTAATTTCTCTGTAGTTTGTGTTTGTTAACAGTTGTGAGGAACCCTTTAGAAACTGGAGATGTTTGCATGTTAGTTAAGTTGCCTTTTGGAAAGGTGAACTGGTTGCCTAATAGTGACAGACTTACACAGCACCATCCCTGACTTTTGGGGGCGTTCCCAGCTGATGATGATCTCATTTTGCTTTTAGCAAAATACCAGCACTCTAACCAGTACTTTTAACACTAGCTTTAGTAGTGCCAGTGACAAAAATGAGACATTTCTGTATGTATATTTGCTTCTGTGCCAATTCATATGCAAGTGTTTTATTGTCTTTTCTTGTATCAGCATAACACAGAGAGCTTATTACATTTTTTTATTTTTGTTATTTAGGAATATCATTTGGGGAAAACTATTTTACTTTTTTCTAGGCTGTAGTATTCCCATTCTTCAATCTTGCATGTTTTCTTTCCTCTCTATAAGTAACTTTCTTTTGCTTTTCCTTCATGTACTATCTTTTCATTTGGTTTTTGTGTGTATGGTGTGTGCAAATAAATTGCATGTATTTAGCAAACAAACAAATTTAGAATCCATGTTTCAGAAATACTACAATGTAAACGTTCTCAGTGTAATTCAGGTGAGCTAAGTATTTTGGCCCTGTTTGCAGCTATAGAGCTGCTCAGAGCCTTACACAGATCATCAGTCACCCACATCAAGTGCTTCTTTGTCAACACAGCAAATTAATATAGCTCATCTTGTCTTCTAGTCATACAAGCAACTTTATATTCATTGGCAAATCTTTCCCCAGGACAGCAAAACTATGGAAGATATTGATGAAGCTTTGTGTGTAGCTATTTGTAATCTCAGCCACTTACATGATGCCGATGAGGTAGGTGAAAATAAGTTAAATAAATCATGAAATATTAAATCCTATCGTTGATTGAAGCTTTTTGTTATGAGTAGTTGCCCATTAACAAGCTATTTAAACATGCTTTTACTGCCTTGGTTTTGACATCTCTTTTATCCTTCAACTGTTTGTGCTGTTGCTGTGAATACACAGCTGTTCAAACTCGGGCTATAGTCTGGAGTTTACAGACTACAGGAAAGGAGTACATAAGCCTATGCATAATTTAAAGTTAATAGGTCAATCCATATATTTAGCAGAACCATATATAAGCCAGTCTTTAAGTACTAAGCTTGTGTTTCCTTGGATCAGGGTAAAATTCAGCATTTGTTTTTGCTTTAGCAACTATGCTAACTTTCTAGTTTTCACATGCCTCTTTCTGGATTTAAAGCTGGAAAAGAAATGGTATGGGCAACAGAAGTAATGATTTTAACAGACACTATGCAAAACATATAAATCAAGTAATGCATTTTTATGCACAGTATAAAATACAGGAAGAATCCTAGAATACTGGATAATGCTGTTAATAGGTTTTAGTGAGTAACCTACGAACTTCATCAATGATAATTATTTTATTTAAACTGTAACTCTTATTAAATGTGCTGTGGAAAAGCTTGCAGTTCTGTCTGTGCCATTTATTTACATTTTATATGTATTCTAAGATACCCAGGCATAGAAGCGTTTAATGATCAAAAAACTTAAAGCAAATTCATTCTAGTAAGTGTGGCATGAAGTGTCCTTAGAACCTGCTTTCCATTCCCTTTCTAACTTGTTTTTTTGCAGTGGCCACTCTGTCAGTTAAGCAAAGTCACATTAAATACCTAATTCATATACTAATAGCATCTTGTAAAAACCTACCATTACAGCAGCTCTAATATAACAACTCATGCATGCAACTGTGGTCTTCCAACAGCTTTTCAACAAAGACTGAGAATTGCCAAAGCAGTGTTGCGTTACTGAGATATTTTTTTTTCCATAGTCTCTTCATTAAATGTAACTATAGCAACAAAAGCAATGCTTAGCCAGAGGAAGAATCTTTTTTTTTTTTTCCTTTATGCTCACAATGAGTTTAAAAAAACAGTAGAAATCTTAGCATGCTGGTTACCTGTGTATGGTGCTGTATTAGAATGTCAAGTAAGGAAGGTGAGGCAGTGTGCCCAAGATCTGTGTGTTTCTTCCCTCAGTAGACCTAAAGACTTCAGTTGGTGTGAGGATCCAGACAGCATGAGCTGATTAAAATTAGAGAAATCAAAGGGATTAATGAGCTATAATTGGTTTAAGCGTCAATCCTGCTGGTGTATTGATCACTGTCTTACTGTTCATTGCTTCTGTTCTGTTCTGAATTCGAAAAAAAAGTAATGTGAGAATACTGAAATAATAAATGCATGTTTATTCAATACTGAATGAAATAGATGCTGGAATACTTGGAATTGAAAGTGAAGCAGGAAGGAGACAAAGTTGGAGAAACTGCAGATAGAACATTTGATGAACTTATTACTTCTCTCCTTTCAAGGTAGTAATCTGGTTTCTAGGATGGTGGGGGTGAGTTATTTTTATCAAGAAGTTGTTTCTAATTCAGATAAAAGAATTGGAAATAAATTTTCAGTCTTCCTCGTAGCAGTATTTCATAATACCTGTCTCTAATTTTTGTGCAATATTTTTGCCCTTTCATAGTGGCATTTTGGAGCTGGTTTGCATGGTTGGAAAACAGTAGCTTATGCAGCCTCTGCTCTTTAAAAAAAGAAAAAACTTGGTCTTAATTATGTTAGTTTTCTGAAATATCTCAGTTTTGAGGGGTTTTTGATACTGCCATTAGTGGATGATCAGTTTAACAGCAAGAATAATTTTTTTAAAAATTGACTTTCTGCAGATTTTCAAGCTGATAGAAGCCCAAGGACACTTTTTTTTTTATTTACAAAAATACTTATATCTTCAGGTTTAGGGGGGGTGTGAAAGCTTAGGATTCCAGAAGAGCCCCTGAGAGGGGGATCTGATATCTTGATAGACTGAATTATAAAATCCAACTGTTTAGTTTTCAGTTGGATACGTGTGGAATATCAGGAGGCTTGAATGGAAAAGTGCTTTAAACATTCAGTAAAAAAAATGTTTCTCCAAACAAAGTGGCTTTTCAGTGTGAACTCTTAACTTTTGTGGTTCATCCGATCATTAAGCGGGCTTTCCATGCTTTTCACTCTTTGAGGAAAATAACATTTCTGTGTGAGATGTATCCACTTTATAGAGGTATAACTGGCAGTTGTGTGTTATAGTTGAAATTTGAATCTGTATGGCTAAGTGCTTATTAAATTCTGAAAAGTAATGTTTTTAATACAGGAAAAGGAAATTGTTTGCAGAGTTAGTGAAGAGCATCAACAACTACACTGCTGGTATTGCAAAAGCTAAGGAAGTCATTGAAGAGAAGAAAAAGTGCTTGATTGGTGCCATTAGGATTGCAAAGGAATTAAAAATTACACCTTCTGTAAGAACCTATTGTGATCTCGCTCAGGTAGTTAAATTCTTGCACTGCGAAATAATTTTTAATGAATATATTCAAATTTGGATTGAAAATTTCTGTGATCCGTCTTTCAGTTTGCTGACTTTAATATTGAGATTTTTTCAGTAATGTATTCTTACCCCACCTCTATACATGCACACACAGAGTTTATATTTGGTCTTGGTCACAAATTAGGGTCTGGCAACTGATGTGAAACAAAAAAAGATGATTCTTGCCTTGAAGAGCGTGCTGTCTGAAACAGCAAATGGAGGGGGAGGACAGGAAAACTGCGACACAGTTTTCACAGATCAGTGAAAGGGCAGTGTTTTCAGCACTTTAGAAGCCTCTCCAGCCTTTCCCATTCCAGAGCTCTCCCAACCTTCTCACTGAACTACTCCAGAATTAATAGCCATGCTCCTCTGATCCTCTTGGTCCCAGGCCTTTACTTCCATTCTTCCTCCCCATCATATCTGCTGTTCCTAGAAACCCACACTACCTGCTGGCTGTATCAGACCAAAGGTCCATCCTGTGAAATCTCCTGTCTCTGACAACAGAGAGGAAAAGATGCTTGGAGGAAGAATCTAAGAACCTGGGCATTTAGTGAGTAGAGGAAGTTGAAGGTTAAGGATTTTATAATCAGTAGGATACATCAGGGTTGTTACACTGACTAAACATTACCTCATTCTGTCATAAGCTTGTGTAACTCTTCCTTGAATGTCTTCATAATGCTTGTGGCTGTGTGTGTACATATGTACCTTATATGTGTGTATTCATACACAGTGGCAGTGAGTTCCACGTTTTAATATTTAAAATGAGTTGTACGTAAAATAGCACTCTCTGTTCTTTCTAAATGCGCTACCCAGTAATTTAATTTGGAGCCTTTGTAGTCCTTGTATTGAGAAAAATAATTAATAACTGGTCTCATCATTCTTTGAAGTAGTGTGATTTTTAGACTGTCGTGTTCCCTGCATCCAGTTGTCACTTTCTGTGTGAAGAAACTTAAGTCTGTCTCATCTGACCCAGAAAAATAAATCTGATCCCTCCTTTTTTCTGTCACTTGCCTCCACCTTGCCCAGTATGACTTTCGGGAGCTGGCATCCACCACTGTCCTCCCATAGGCCTACCTTCTTACTTAGAAGTCACCTTCTAGTAGCTGTTCATACAAAAGGAAAATCTGGCTCCTGCTTCTGTTTACATGCTAATGTTACAAAATCCCCAACCATTAGGTCTTACCAGTGTAAGAAGGCATAATTGAGAATTGGCTATTGGCCGTTAATGAGTAAGCTCTCAGGTTTTTTTCTGTAAAATTAAAGATGTCATACTCTGGCTTTGTCATGCTGTAGATAATAGGTGCCTGTATAATCTGCTTTTTGTATAATAGAAGCTAAGACTGTACTTCTTAATTTCAGGTTATTTATAATTTAAAGTTGCCAGTTGAGGCTGAGCTCTCAAGAGTGAATAGTTTGAAGGAAAAAATATCTCCAAGGTAAATGACTGGAGTGGGAGGTATATTGGGAGGTAAATGGGTGCACTGGTTATCTTAATTACAAAATCTGTTCATTTAACAGTTAAACAGCAGAAATCGAGCTGCTTCATTTGCGTTTTACTGAAAAACTACTAGTTCAGATGTATACAAACTCATCACTAACTGCACAGTAGCCTTCATCTGAGGATCAGGGAGAAAGCACATACAATTTGCTGCTATGTAAACAAATATATATGCATTTAGAAAATTCTTGACAGGCTTCTGCCACACTTTAAGCTTCCTCTCCTTCCCTTGTAAGTAAAAATAAATTGGTGAAATAATAGCTTATTTTTTAAAAAATGAATCTGTTTCTTACCTTCAGGAAAGGCTTAAATGCTTTTTGGGGCACTGAAGTCTAAGAGGAAATTCGTGGGAAATCCAAATTACCATGTTGCCCTCCTTGAAATTGACAAATACAATTTCTGTGCCAGAAATGAGCAAGAAAATGTGTCGTGGCTGTGGTACAGCTGACCCTGTGCAGCTTGGTCCTAAGGCTGGTCGGAGTACTGTTATCCTAGTGTATAAAGGCCACATTCAGGAAGGATGGAGGGACAGAACAAAGATGGTGTTAGGTTGGAACATATTGGGGATCCCATTATATTTCAAGACATGGAACTAGTCTGGGGCATAGAGTGGTTGTGTGCCATCAGATTCTGACTGGCACAGAGGAATGAAGCTCAAGGTTGATTACTTGCATGCAAAGTGTGAAAAATTATCATAGAATTATTTAGGTTGGAAAATACCCTTAAGATCATCGAGTCCAACTGTTAACCTAACGCTACCAAGTCTACCACTATACCATGTCCCTAAGCACTGTGTCTACGTGTCTTTTAAATCACAGAATCATAGAATGGTTTGGGTTGCAAGGGACCTCTAAAGGTCATCTAGTTCAACCCCTGCAATGAGCGGGGACATCTTGGACTAGATCAGGTTGCTCAGAGCCCTGTCCAACCTGGCCATGACTGTTTCCAGGGATGGGGCATCTACCACCTCTCTGGGCAACCTATTCTAGTGTTTCACCACCCTCATTGTAAAAAATTTCTTGTATCTAGTCTGAATCTACCCTCTTTTAGTTTAAAACCATTACCACTTGTCCTATTGTTACAGGCCCTGTTAAAAAGTCTGTCCCCATCTTTCTTATAAGCACCCTTTTAAGTATCAAAAGGCTGCAATAAGGTCTCCCTGGAGCCTTCTCTTCTCCAGGATAAACAGCCCCAGCTCTCTCAGACAAATGCCTCCAGGGATGGTGACTCAACCACTTCCCTGGGCAGCCTGTTCCAATGCTTGACAAAAATTATGACTCCTCCTGTCGTATGTTAGTTGAGTCATTAGAATATGCATAGAGCAATATTTAAAATCATCTTTTAGTAAACTCAGTGACTTGGTGGGTAGGGCCTAATTTGAAGATGATGTCAGCAGTGAATGAGAACTTCAGAGAAGCCTAGTTAGATGCACAATGGCAAGCTCCCAACCTAGAAGAAAGCTAAAACATGACAAAATCAAATTTGTTTGCATTGGAAGACCTTTCAAGAACTTGAACAAAAGAGGGGAAAAAATCTGATGAAGGATGAGTATAAAGGCCTCACGTGCTGGTGCCACTCCAAAATAACACCAAAGGTGAAAAAATCACAACTAGGTGGTGCATAGGAGTTGAGGCACATTCTGGAGATATAAAATACTGTACAACGAAGAGTAGATACATTCCTGAAGGGGTGGGGAGAAGAAAAGATGGACTGCTTACACTTCAGTTTTCACAAATTGTTCATTATAACTGGACAGCAAAGCGAAGGATTTGATTGAATGAAGTTGTATTTACAGTTCTGTTAGCCTAACTGTAAAAGTACTTAAAAGATTTTGCTAGCTTTCATCAGTAAAGGAAACATCTGTTTATTAGTGAAGCAATAAACAAAAAGAACATACATTTTGGACTTCAGGTATGGTTTTGTTCTTCAGGACTGTTGGAGAATTCTTTCTGTGCAGAATAATTTATTGAACTAAACTGGGTGTGGGTGTGAAAACTCATTAAGTGAATGTTGGAGTACTCTGCATGAGAGAGAAAGCAAAAGGCAAGAGAGTTTTTAAGTATGAATGTGAAGATACGAGCAATTAAATCTGTTGTTAATGGGAGTGGAGGAATAAAACTGGAGTAGGTAATTAATCTCATATTTTGCCCCTCTGTGAATATTGTGCTGAAATATATCATACAACTCAAGACTGCCAAGAGTGATTTAGGTATTTGTGTTACCTTCTGTAATATTTCTTCTCTCGAGGTTTTTCCTAAACACTGATGAGATTACATCTTTGTTAAAAAATTTGGGCAAGATTGAATGGGGAACAGCAGGGCCGTAAGTATTTTTTTAATAAAGAGGTTAGGTACAGTAACCTACCTGTTCTTCTAATGGTTAAGTATTTATTGGAGATTAAATTTAAAAATAAAAAAAAAAAAATCTGTATATGATTAGGGGTTTCTAAGAGTATAAGGAAACAAAGCAAAACTTCAGATGCTGGTATTTCAATCAGCATTCCAATTAATCTGGTTAGCATTTCAGTTTTAGTTGTGTTTCACCCAACTATATTTCAGCATATCACTCAAGTTATCAAGATTTTTTTTATGCTGTGTGCTTTTCAGCTTCGGCTGGCATTTAATGATACAATTATAGAATCATTTAGGTTGGAAAAGGCCTTTAAGATCATAGAGTCCAATCGTAAACATAACACTGCCACGTCCATCACGAAACCGTGTCCCTAAGCACCACATCTACATGTTCATAGTACACGTAATAGAGATGTTTATCATTTCAGCATATGAAAATTACTTCATATAAGTGTAAATAAATCTAAAATCAACAGCAAATACTGAAATTTGTAGTATTTCTACTTCACAGTCTAAATACTGATTGCATCAAATGCCAAAAGAAATTACTTAAAATGAACTTGAACCAGAAAAAGCTTGTTTTAAAAATTACAATTGCTTTTATTTTATTAGTACTCTTTATTTATTTTTCCTTGCAGTCTTTGACAAGAACTTGAGAAAATAGAATAGAGTTGCTGCTATGGCCATTTAGTTAGCACTGGTTATGTTAAAAAAGGCTTACTGCATACTGTAATATTTTAAAATCCTCCAGATTACAGTGAAGAGTAACTGTTAGTACAAAAGCATCTGACATGCCTTTTGCTTTTAAGGTGAACTATCTATCACATTATTAACATTTTTTTCAAATACTTTGTATTTGTACTTGTGGCCTCTCATTATTTAAGCAGAGGTAGCTCTTGTACTGAGCTGTGCCCAAGAATATGTGCCATTTCTATGCCAATCCTTCTTAGACTTCAGAAATCATGTTACTGTTTTTGTTGTCTTGGTACTCAACAACATAACACAGTTTATTTCAGTAAGCTTTTATGAGGTGTTTTCTTAACACAGTGATATGTTCTTAATAAAACCTTTGCTTTGACTTGTGTGCTTTTCTGAAAACATACTGGATTGTATTAATTTGTCTCCAAATAAATGTTTTCCCAAATGTAGTGAAGATAATGTACAACACAGTCTTATCCTTGATGACAAAGAAGAAAAGCCAGGCTGCTATATTCAATCATCTGTAGAGAATATTCTTCCAGTACTTAGCAGAGAAAGTAAAATAAAGGCTCTTGAAAATAAACTAGGTGTTCACAAAGAAGTGAAAAATACTCAAGTACAAGAAATGCTTCCTATGATACGTCATCAGAGTATTCCTGCGCTACCCAAATCTCCATCCAGCCCTGATGTCATAATAGAAGAAATATTTGAAGATGACCTGGAAAGTAAGTTTCTTAATACCTGATGCTTTCAGTGTTCTGTTGTCAAGTATGATATTATTTATGTTCTGTATTATGTTGTGTGTTTGTAGTTATACCTAGCTCATACGAATTCTTTAATGATCTCTGTATTTCGCTTTATCTTCCTTTGAGCTAGCATTTTTTCTTTTTTGTCCTCCTTCAGCTTAGCTTAGTGAAAACTTTCTTAGAAGTCCTCTCAAAGAGGAGTCATAAGTTCCTGTGTCTGCCTGGATGATTTTCTTTAACTCTTAGTTACTACGGTCCCCCTCAGAGTTTCTGACATTGGCTCCTGGAGAGTGCTTTTCTGGCAGGTCCCTTGGCTTCCTGAATCTTCTGTCAGGGTATTGTCCTATGTTAACTGGCAGTAACGATTAGGTTCCTCAGCTTGTCAGGTTTTCCCTGGACTGTAGTAGTAAGAGTGTAGCTGACAGGTCCAGGACGTGATCCTTCCCCTCTGGTAGGCTCATGTGAGGCTGAGTCTGGAGTACTGTGTCCAGCTTTGGACCCTGAAGTACTGAAAGTCACTGTCATACTGGAGTGAGTCCAGCAGAGCCTACCAAGCCGGTGCCAGGAGGTACTCGGGGGTAGGGCTGAAGATGTTAGGAACAAGTTGGAACGTGGAAATTCCAGTTAGATAATAGGGGGGGGAATAGATAGATGCATCCCCCAGTATAATTAAGATGCTTAACTTCAGTGTTCTGTGTCCACAACATATCTAGAAATTCCCTATGATAAGTAATGCTTGGGGAGGATGAGGGAGAGGGTAGGGTAGTATGCGAGAGTAATTGTGGTAGCATATAGCTGTGATCAAGGTGAAGTAAATTCCAGAGCTTGGGCACAACTGTCTAAAATAGCATATTACAGAATCCCCGTGGACTTCACAAAACTCTTGTCAGAACAAAATTCCTTCAAACTGCAGTGTTACATGAATTTTGCATGTCTTGAATCTTAAGAATTTTAATGATAGTTTTATGATCTTGGAATTAGCATGTGGGCTGGCCACATGCACATACTCACTGTGTGCGCCTCTGTTTCAGTCATAGGAGATATGAGAGTTTTTGCCTTTGCAGTATTCTTACAATACATGTAATTTCTCTTTACTGTGTTTGCTGCTTTACTACATACATATAAATACTTAAGTAACCTAATTCACTAAACTTTTCTCCTAAAACAATAAACAAACAGAGTTTCCCACAGAATGTCATGCTGATGAACAGAGGAAGAAACTCTTCAAGAAGGAAACACCTCTTCAACACAAAGCTGGTTAGTGTTTTTCCTATCTGGTAAATGGTTTAGTTCACTAGAAGGGACCCATCCTCTCAGCGGTGAGAGCAGACACAGGAATTTGTTGGAGAGTTGGACACATACGTTAGCATTCGAGTTGGGATCAGGAAGGTACTAGGAAGCAGATCTCCTGACCGTCCCTAGTTAGCATGTATTTGCTCACATGTAAGAGCAGACTTGGGGCACATGAATTGATTTCCCTCCAGTTAAAACTAGTTTGAGAGGTGCTTACAGTGCAGATGTCATTCTTAGTACCAGCAGTTTTGCTCTGCAAAAACACTCCCTGGCCTGCTCTCCTCGCTAATGTAAAGACTATACTATCTTTTAGATTTGCCATAAAACCATGTAGTTGGAAGATGCAATACAAGAAGTCCCAAGCAGCTTTCAGAAACTCAATGTTGGCAGTGTTTCTCAACACCTGGCAGATACTTGACATAATGATTGCAGTGCTTGCTGTGAACAGTGAGACCCATTTCTTAGTAGTTTATATACTGAATTTTGAACTGTTGTCTTGTTCTCCCTCCATCTGTGTTTGGTTTTCTAAATTGTGAGTGAACAGATAAATGTACAAAACAGAGAGCAGTTTGAGGAAATAAGTTACTTCAGAAATTCTGTAGGCACAGTTTGTGCAGTGCTTTGAGCTTTGTTCATTGTTGAGTGTAGATGGTAATGAAGAGTAGAAGTCACAGTATTGGGAAAGAAAGAAACTGACCTAAGAAGTTGACAGAGGAAGAAGCACTGCTGCAAAAAGATGTGCCTTAATCTAGGACACAAAATAGTATTAGCAAAGAAAAACGATTAAGGAAATTGCATTTTTGTTGTTTGGGTTTTTTTAACCTCAGAGTCATATAAATGTGCTTTCCCCTGACAATTTCCTGTCCAATAACTTCTGAATTCACTGGCTGCTCTTAATGAGACTTGACAAAGCTTTAGGGATTTTGAGCAGTTTAAGTCCATAACAAATTCTTTGGAAATAAGTAGTTAGTAGAGAAATTCTTCTAATGCTCATACTGAAGTTAGTGTAGTGTGTGCTCACCCTTTGTTAGATATCCAAGAATTTGCATGGAGAGAAGAGAAACTCCTCACAGCTATTACAGTTGTGTGATGTTTGAGCCTTACCAGATGCATAAGTTTGGGTATCTCTCACATATACACTAGAAGAACAACATCTTAAGAGGTGAAATGATCACAGAGTTACCTGATGTGATTGTTTTTATCAGTAATATGCTAAAATAAGTATTTTGTGCAACACTGGATCTTTTTGGATTATGGGAAGCAGAATTTGAAGTTTGATATAATGAGGTTTTCATTCTCTCTTGCTAGTAGGGTTAGTTATCAGATGAATAATATTTGATAAATTTTTCAAATCCTTTTCAGGCAGACGTGGTTTGTTGGGATTTTTCGTTTGCATTTAGTTTAAGGAACATAATCAAACAGTTTAAAGACATCTCTTCTGGATCCACCTGGCTTTAGTGATCCAGAACTGGCCCAGCTCCTGTTACTGTTTATGGCTGGAGGTATCAGCCTCCACTGATGTAGTGAAGCGGCTGTTAATATGTGCTTTTCCTGGTCTACTTAAGACAGGCTAGCTGACTCATCACATCATTGGAGATGGTGACCAGGGATAATCCAGAAGAGTTAGTGTACCTATAGGTGAAATCTTTCGAGTCATTCAGACTTTTTACTCAGATACCATCTTTTCCACTGGAAATGCCCAAGAGTAATCTTGCATCGTTCTGGACACTGCATTTCCTAAACTTGCAAGCACAGTCCTGTGTACATGCTCAGAATGTTTCAAATCCCAGATTCTTTGTATCATCTTTTGCCCACCATCAGTTGTAGTTCAGAGATGGGCACAGAGATGGCAGTGCTCTAGGATGCGGCAAATCTGTTTGCTGTCCCCTGATAAGTCACACAGGAGGCATTGGATCTGGATGATGCTATCTACTCCTGCAGGAAGTTTTGTGGTGTAAAATACTCGTGTAGGAGTTGAGTTGCTGGGCTTCTAAAACCTTCTGACCCATTCACCACCTTCAGTGAGTAGCTTCGGAAAGAGAAACCTGCATTTTGGATTCCAAATCAAGGGAGGTACCTGCAGTACAAAGGATTTGGATGCTTAGTCTGAAGTACTGTCTTACATAGGGTCATCTCTTGGCTACCTTCAGGTCATTGCTTGATCTTCATGTATTATCACTGAATAACTATACAAAAGTGCTTAGCATACCTGTTCTTAAAAGTAGGAGTCTTAATCTCTCTAATTTGCTTTCTAGAAGCTTCCTATTTCTCTGTTAAATAGAGGGAATACAAACTCTGAATTACCTACTTAAATTCAGGCTACCAATTTGTAAGCAGCAAGACAGCCTTTTGTTTTGCAGGGTAGCATAAGGGAGGTAGTTCAAAGGAGTGGATTTAATCAGAAAGCAAACATGGTAACTAGTTTGAAAGAAGTGTGAGTAGACTTGTCAGATTAAAAGCTATTTGAGGTAATGTTATCATGATTAATGCAACATAAACCCAGTCACATGTCTAATAATATCTGTTGGAGTTACTTGGAGAGTGTTTAATAATCTGTTTTATGTCTTACTCAGGTTCGACAGAACTAGTGTTTGTAAGCCATGTTATAAATCCATGCCACTTCTACGTTCGGAGATACTCACAGAAGAAAGAAGCAGGGGTTTTGGAGAAGAAATTGAAAAACTTTTGTTGTAAAAAGAGTTCGTATCTCTTCCCTTCAGATGTTTTGGAACTAGGTAAATTATTAATTTCTAAAGGTCTACGTTAGCTTAAAATACTCTCTTGCAGTATGCCTTCCTTAATATAATATTCTTTCCCCCGCCCCCCTTTACATAGTAAGCTGTTCTTATATGTTCTGGGACCTACATTTAATGCTTTTTGGGAAACATTGTACATACACATTGTTCAGTAAAGTAGACTTTTATTAAAGCATATAAACAAAAATGATAGAAGTAAAAAAGACTGCAGTTCTTCACAACTTCAACAAATTGAGTGCTTAGAGTAACCAGCAGTTGAAACACCTGGCTGTAAACTTAGTGTTTTCCAGCATGAAGTGGTTATTGTTAACAGACAGTTTTTTCAGTATACTGATTTTAATGATGAGCCTAGTTCTTCCATTACTTCAATAAATCATGCAAGCAACATTCCCTTCAAGTGGATAGATGATTTTTTTTAAAGTTCACTAACTGGATAAAAACCATTCTAGAAGTAAAAATGAAAGACAATAATACATTGCTAAATCATTAAAATTATTTTCTACCCCACGTGTTGACAATGTTACTCACTTCTAGAAGGTGTTTAGAAAACTGATAAAAAATATGTAATAGCCCTCAACTTCGATGTTTTTTTGCCACTTTACTAAGAGGTATAGAAAGTTTGCCAGAAATTACTTCTTAATACAAGCCAGACACCTCCTAGCCTTACAGACATTCTGTAAATGAATGTGGGGAGAAAACTTCTGGTGGCTATCGAGACAAGGTTTTTAATGTCTTTGTGTCTTTATTTTAGCAGTAGCACTTTTACTACCTGTGTGGAAGATAGGCAACAATGGAACATAATGCAGAACTGTAATAACACTTCCAGTGTGAAATATCTACAAATACTGAATTTTAGTCTTTCTTTTTTTTTTTATTTGCTTCTGTATAGGTGCTAGAACTTTTATTAAGAATAAAGAAACTGGGATGTGGTGCCGTGGAACTATCACTGAACTAATTCCACTAAGAAGTAAAAATGAGAGGAAGCCTCATGGTCCAATAAGATACAAAGTTTGTGATACTGCACTGCTGGAAGTATTCCTGATCGATTTTGGGAGCTCTGTAGTTCTAATTTTCTCAGGGTATGTTTACAGAGAGAGATTTTTGTCTGCAGTTGTTGTCCTTGACTGTTCTTACTCAAGAGGATCTCTACTCAGAAACACGTCCTCTGTCAGCTTCACACAAACAGATAACCAGATATCCAAATGACACTAATATTCTGTATGTACGTATTTCCAACAAGAAAAGTGGCAGTGTATGTAAGTACACAAGTGTACAAGCCTTCACACGTTAAAATGTTTCACTTAGACTTGCATTGCAAAAGAGAACACAGGAGTCCTCAATGTTTTAAAAAAAAAAAAAAAAAAAGAAATTTCTTTCATTGAGACCTTCTAGTTTTGTTTCAGTGATGTGACATTATGCCAATTATTGCAATAATCACCATTACTTTTAAGTCTGGGGTTTGGTTTGGGGGGTTTTTTTGGTGTTGGGTTTTTTTTTTTTTTGCTTTTCTTTTAAGCTAGTACTGCTTTTATTCCCATTGACAACAGATGTGTTCCTGCTGAAAGGCCTGAACCTGCTACTGTGCAAACTATTGAAACAGACGACATTTGTTTGTTTGTAAGGAAGCCTGATGAGCACATCGAGGCAGAACTCGCAGCTGTTCCTCCTTTAGCAGTACGGTGTTCATTGAAAGATGTTGTTCCCAAAAATGCAGTAAGTAGAAGCTGTTTGTACTATTTCAGTAGATTATTTTTTTTCTTCCTAAGATTTATATAAAAGAACTTCAGTACATAATTTATAATGATCTTATTCCAGTATAAACAGAAGGAAACTTGAGAGGAGTACAGGGTATATTTTATTTAAAAAAAAAAAAAGTTAAATTATCTCTTGTAAAAAGATGGGTTGCATTGCTTTCATTGGAAAGGAAACAAGCTTATAGCAGTCTGTCTTAAAAAGCCTCTGGGTTTGCAAATACATATTTCAGGCTTAAATCTCACTACTCTTACTCTAAGCATGTTCTTTTGTCAAATTTAAAAACAAATTACAGAACTGATACTCTTATTTCATGGCTGTCTGATAACTTTATGCAAGTAGTAACTTTCAAAAATCATCCAGAGAAGAAATGGCTTCAGAATTTTTAAGAGAATCTTTTCAAGGATTGGCCTTTGTTCCTTAAATTTTTTTGCCACATATTGAAAAGTGTTATTTATTATCTTTCAGTATAACAACAAATAAAGTACTGTCAGTCTTTATTCCCTTAGAAAAAGGGCATATATTGCAGCATTATTTTCTTCAATATTCACTTATTTATTAGGCTCTTTATTTTTGCCACTTTCACATGGGAATGAACTATGTCCAGTGCAGCTGTGCATTTCTGACAGTATAACTGCTGGTTGGTGTGGGGTTTTTTTACCAGTCTGATGTTGTCTGAAATAGCTTTAAATAGGAATGATCTGGAACAGTTTTCACAGGTGTGGGTAGAATGCCTTCCTTATATGTGCTTTCATTTTTTTAACACCTAAAAAGCACAGATTTGCAGTATCAAATGAGAAACGCATTAACTTGATCCAAGAGAAATAAATTCAGACAGGCTTTTTCAGGGTAGGTAAAATGTCAAGAAGGATGATGTGGAGAGGAGGAATGTGTAAATTGATCAAACTATATTTGTATATTTTTATGAAGACATGATAAGAACAAACTTTCAAATGAATTGGGAGAGCAGAAATGTAAGTCATGAGATTAAACAGTGTATGACAATTCCGGTTTATCAGAACAATCAGAGGGGATGAAATCTTGAATCTTTAAAAGAAACATGGTGGAAACTGCAGTCCTTTGATCTGACTCAGTTTTATACAGTTAAAAACACTTCTAAATCCATCATAGAAGAATACTGTTCAGTGCTGTCTCATGTCTATGGACTAGACAGTCTAACAGCGTGTTCACTATTTCCTCTGTTCAGATGCATCTGTGCTCCCTTCCTTGCTTTTATTTTATTTTATATTTAATTACTATTTTTATTTTTTGTTTTAACATTATCTGACATCTTCAGTAACTTCTTCTTTCTTCCTAACACAGAGTGAAGGTTGGGGAGAGGAAGCAAAGACAAAATTTTTAGGAATGGTAAATAATAAAGTTGTTTTAATGACCATATTTAGAGAAGAGGATGGTGTTCTCATTGTGGATTTGAAAAAACATCCTTTTAATAAAATAAGCAATAACATGCCAGTGTCTCTTAAGGATACATTAGTTTTTTTAGACTTGGCAAGGTACGTGTTTTCCTTTAGTTTATGCTCTTATGCCACAAATGGTAATGGCATAATACTTATAAAGTGAAGTTTACAAAGCAAGTTGTTTTTGCAGTGTTTGATATATTAATGTGTGATGTATTAATCTTCAGCAATATCTGTTAATTTCCTTTTTTCACCTTCACCTTTTCATCAAAAGCAGTGTGGTATACTCAGCACTAGTCAGGACTTTATTTAGATAATGAACTTTATTTTAGAAAATGACAAAATTTAAATTTCTGTACAAGTTTGAATAACAAGAGCGTGAAAGGAGAAGCTCTTAGTGTCTTACCATGTACAGAAAAACATACAGAAATCAAGCCTTCTGTCTGTTTGATTTGGCTGGTAGGCAGTGACAGGCAAGTCAGCATATCTGAACCAGCCGTGTGACATGGTGCATATAGCACAGTGAATAAGAGAAACAATGATGGGGTATAAGGGGGAGCTTGATTTTGGCATTAGGACAGAGGAGAGCTGCTTTGGAGGGACCAGTGGAAGAGACAGGAGATAAAGAACAAGATGAGCATTTTGGTGTTTGGGTACAGGGGTACGGCATGTAAATCTGTAGGAAATTACAGTTCATTTTGCTGCACACAGAGAAAGGTTTTTGTTTATATTTGAGCATAACTAGTTATGGTGGTGAGAACAGCGGGAGGTAATTTTTTGCTGCATCTGTTCCTCGGGTAATTGCTTTTTCTCATAAGTGAGGCTAAGGAAATCGAAAGAAAATGGTTTTATCAATGTAGTGGATTCTAGCCTTTTACTTTTTTTTTGACAATTTAAATGTATGCTACTGCATCCCAAATAACAAAATCTTTTTAGGAGCCAGCTGCCATATATCATTCTTCATATATTACTTCGTGAGGGGAGAAGCATTAGAGAGAACTGGCTGCAGCAAATGCAAGAAGGAAAGTTCAAGCTATTCATACAAACATGAATCAAGTTATTTTTATAAGACCATTTTGCAGTTTTTATGAGAAACTTGACATTTGAATATAAAAGGGTTCCTTCTCAGTTAATTTTGACAGAATTTATTCAAAATTTCAATTTGTTTACCTTAGGTTTAGATCACAGCTTCCCAGTCAGTTAGAAAATAACACCGTCTTGCAGTATAGTCCACCTAAGATTCCACAAGAAAGAGAAGAAGTCTCTGTCGTTGTCTGTCATGTTAATAGTCCAAGTGATTTCTATCTCCAGTTGGTAAGTTTAGAAATAAGGTCTATTTAAATAAAACTCGGAACAAACATTTTAATGTTGAGCTACTTGTAGTCCACATTAAATAAGGTACAATTTCTATTAACTTCTGTCACTTGTTACCAGTTTTAGGATTCCTAGAATTAATAGATGAGATTAATTCCTACAATCCTAGATTAATCCTAGATTGATTCCAGGAATTCTTACAATTCCAGAAAGTTAACATTTTTTTGTCAGTTTTGTTACATGATTAATTCCTATGTGGGTGTGTAGTGCTTTACTGTTTAGAGTGGAGATTGAACATGGCAATATTTGACAGTTGTTAGGCTCTTCAATTCACTTTATCTGTTCATAACCACTGTATAATTTCAGGTGGAAAACTAGGAAGTACACTAGAAAAAATGTCCCTTAAAAGAGAAAAAATACGATTTTAAAGAAGAAAAAAAAACCATCTGGTGTGTATGTATGTTTTGTTTTTCTTACTTTAGAGAGATAGCCTGGATTCTTTAGCTCTTCCCAAGAAAATTCAGGAGGTATATAAACATGAGTATGGGAAAAACTTGGAAATCGTCTGCCCAGTTGAAGGCCAAGCCTGTATTGCAAAACAGGAGGATGGGAATTGGTACAGAGCACGGATTATAGGTGAAGTATTGGTTCTTTCACTCTAATGCTAGGTTGCAAAATCAGATGTGGTACCAGATCAGTCACACACTGGCTATGAATGGTAGCAAACAGTCATTATTTTTACTAGGCATCCTTATACTAACAGGTAGGTTCTAAAGTCAGTAGTACTAATTCATGTTATATTCTTTTGCTATTAATGGAGTGGTTTATACATTTTCTTTTTTAAATAGAAGCGGTATACTTAATTTTCTATATATTATGGAAATTTCATTATATAATTATTTAAAATAATGTTTCATTTACTATTACAGTTTGAACTACAGAGTTTTCTGTTACAGCCAACCTCTGAGTGTAACCAGTGTGGGTTAATAATTCTCCATAGTAATTCCAAAGGGGATGGGAGGTGTACTTGTGCTCACCCCTATGTTGCCTGCATGGGCAGTGTGGCATGCCTCTATGCTTACATGTCTACTTGGCACGTATTTAACGTGCCAGTGTCTCATAAAGTGATTAGATGGAAGGGGACCAAAATACTTACTCTGTCATTTCAGGAACCTGAAAGACCTGGCTCTTAAAGAATATGGTTTTTGAATTGGGTTATAGAACATCTGAAATTGTGATATTTTATGATTATATGGTATAAATGTGTATTTTGCTCTGAAATTCTGGTGCTTTAACCTGTATCAGGTACTCATTTTTTGTTTTAATAACTTGGGTTGTTTTTCTTGAAGGGCTGCCAAGCTGTCAAGAAGTTACAGTAAAATATGTGGACTTTGGCAATGTTGCTACCTTAACTCTTAAAGACATATGCAGAGTAAAAAAGGAGCTTCTGAGCTTTCCAGAAGAGGTAAATTAGCGCTTGCCTGGATTAAATAGTCAAAATTAATAGAATCTCAATGGTTGGAAGAGGAAAGAGAGGGTTGTTAACATTCTGAAGTAAATAAAATGTTAAGCAAGTTCCTTTTCACATGGGTTTATGATGTGACTTATGTTTTGGGTGCACACTGAAAACTCTTAAGGTTTTTTTTTTTTTTATATCATTTAGTTTTAAGTGAAATCTAATGTTACCTTGCGGTGAGGAGGTGTATATACATTGTGTGTGTGTTTATTTCAGATACCTTCTTTTACTCCATAGTAAGCCAAATTAATTTTTACATTCTCTTATTTTCCAACCGTAATTAACGCTAAACTTTAAAACTTCATATATTGATAGGGGGTTTTTTAACCAATTGTAGGCACCAGAAGTAGTGAGTGTTGTAACTAAGGTTGTCCAGCATCTTCTACTGAAAGTAGGATTCAATTGTTTGCATTTTGAGCAGATGTTTCAGGGGAAGGTTTCAGCCAAAACAATTGAGCCTTTTTTGACAGCAAGGGAGAGGAAACATTCTGAAAATGGCAAAATGTTCTTGCAGTTGCAATGTCTTAATGCTTCAGATCAGAGCGGCTAATGAATAAGGGTGTTGGGATTTTTGATGTGTGTTATCCCATCGTTCCAACTGATTGCTTGTTATTGACCAAATACAAATCCTCAGAAAAACCTGTTAATTTGTCAGCTCTTGAGCACATACTACTATGCCTGCTCACTTTGAACATAACGGAGAAGGGGCTAAAGAGTTACCAATACAGATGGGTATACAACCACTAGAGAATGGTCTAAAAAAAGCTGAGCCCATCAGTTATTCTCAAATTTCAGCATTCTTATGCTGTGTATAGGTTATGGTGAAACCCTCTCACAAGGTGTTTACAGTCGAAGTTTGTGTAAGAAGTAACAAGTTCCTCTTGCTATTAGTTTTATTGCAAGTAATAGATCAGCAGACTTGAGTCTGCTTATGTGTTGCTATGGTTTCAAATCTTTTGTATTTACAAAAAAAAAGTTAAGGATTTAAAACTCTTTGAAACATGAATGAACACAAGATTGCAAAATAGAGCATTCAGAAGGTAAGAGTATCAGAAATGAGGTTGCTTGTGCAGCTCTATCCTGTTGCATGAAAGCATTGTTAAGTCTTCACACATGATCATACGTTGCATTGCCTCAAATGTAAGTTGGTTGTTTAAGAGATTTGAATTAGGCCGTTACAAGAGAAGTTGGACTTTTTTCAGCCAGTTAATACAGTTTGCAGGCATTTTAGGGGACTTGGGTAGTGCAGAAATCTTGGCCAAGGCTGGAATAAGCAGTACTTAATGTAGTGTTGGTTTCATTATCCACAGCCCTTTCTTCTAATTATTAACCTGTCAGTCAGTCTTATTTTTGTTTTCCTGACTGCCTGTATCCTAAGAATATCTGCACAAAACATTCTCATTTCTATTGTCTTTATTTCCTTTCTCTCCCTTTTCAGTCACTTGTGTTACTCTTCTTCCTTTTGGTGCAATAAACAAGAAGGAGGAAACAATAACATTACAGTTAATTTAAAATTGAGGCATAGTGTAGCCACCAAAGTTTGCAATAAAGATGCTAAACAAAAATTCTTTTAATCAACGTACTTCATCTTGTCTGATTTCCTGTGTGTCTCTTTTTTTTATGTCTTCTAATTAATACCTTTCAAAAATCTGTCAGGAATTTTTGTGACATAGTTACTGTGGTCCTTCAGACTTCTACAATGGTATAGTCATGTTAATCTTAGATGCTTTGAGTCTGAGTTATTACATCATAAGCAAACCAGGATGAAGGCTTTCTTTATCACCTCTCTGCAGTAATCTTTCCTGATCTCTGCACCAATTTTATGCCTAACCATAAAGGGAAGCAAGGAGAAGTCAGCTCTTTCTATTTCAGCAAGAATGTATCTGAATTTGAGGTTCCTGCTCAGCTGCCAGCAGGGTGGGCGGGGATCATCTTAAATCAGTTCAAATAATGGTACTGTGGAACCAGAAGCCAAGGTCATGCTGTCTTGCTGTCCTGCATGAGTGCGAAGCAGAGCCTGTGATTTGGCTGTAATGAGATGGTGTTGATACGTAATGGTAGATACATAATTTGAGTTATTCTTTAGGCAATCAGGTGCAGGCTGGCTTGCATTGAGCCTTATAAAGGGGCAAATGAGTGGAACAGAGAAGCCAAGGAGAGATTTGAAGAAATGACTGAAGATAAACTTATGCTGTGTTCAGTTGTTGGTAAGTTATCAAGAGTGTATTACTTTAAATATTATTGAATTGACCCAAATGTAGAAACATGCACTTTCTTATTTTAAATAGTATTTATTTGAAATGCTTATGTTCATACTTGCAACAGGTAGCCTGGAGTGAGAGTATCTAAATATGAACTGATTGGAGGAGACCTAACAGATAGAACTTCTGACAAAAGCTCTGTTTATGTCTTCTCTTAGGGACCACACCAGCATTAAGTGATACAAGTATCCTGGTTTATTAAATTGGGCTTGTTTCCAGCAGTACTAGCCATCCTTGACTCTTCCTAATTTTATTAGTATCTGGGAGCGTGATTGCTGCTGCTCTAAAACATTGGGGCAGGGAGGGAAATTCAGATAATGCATACATGCCTTAGTAGGATTTTTCTTAATACCATTTACTGTTAATATACAGCTGGTTATTTTTCAACCCCTGTGGAACAGTGGTTTGGAACCCATCTAAAAAATGAAATTACCTGTATCAGTTGGTTTCTTTGTACAAAAACACTTTGTAATTATTGGTGTATTTTAAGTTAACTTTATAGATATGTGCAAAGCTAAGCCTCTACATATTGTTGATGTTCAGAATCAATTATTTTATAAATCAAGTGTAATTTTACAAAATTCTGTCTTTTAGTATCATTTTCCGTGCCTCCAAAACCATAAATAGTCTTTATACTGTCATTGGTTGGCACTAATTATGTTTATATTATTCATTCACAGAAATTTTAGATAATAACATCTTATCTGTTGAACTCTTTGACTCCTCTGCTGTTCATGGAAGAAGCTTTAGTATTAACTGCCAGCTGGTTAAAGAAGACCTAGCATCCTACACACCTGGGTAAATACCCCATAACTTAAAGTATTTGGAAATACTGCATTGGTGTAACAGAATTACTGGCTTTAATATTCACCTCCAGTGGCTGGAACTTACCACATTTGTGATACATTCATTACAAATCACATTCATCAACTGACATAAGTTACAGAGTGTAACTCTGCAGTTTGGCATAGTTGAATTCTCAAACTAAATCTTGACTAACATAATGTATTGAAATTGTAATTGATTCAGAAGTTGGAGATAAATGTTTTGCATCATACTTGTAGTGTGCTTAAGTGCTAAATCTTCCCCAAACTGGTTATCGTTAAGGTTCCTGTTCCCTTTTAGTAAGAAAAGAAATACTACTTTTGTGTGTTTAACCTGCACCTGAGGTAAGTCATCTCTTTGGAAGGTCTGTTACTAGAAAGCAAATACTCGGATAACCAGCTATGACAGCGATAGACAGAAGAGTTGGGAAGCCGTGAGGGAAGATGAGGCTGATAAGGAGATAACACTGCTGCATTTAATTTGTTGGCTTTTTAAAAAGATAATCCATGGGATGTATTCATGAAAATCAATAATTACTCTTTCATTAATAATTTTTGAATACTGATGAAAGTAAAAAGATTGTTATATAGAAAGTTTTGATTCCTAAAGGGAATTCCAGAATTTGCTTTTTTCAGGAGGAAGCAAGTAAGTGGATTTTCATCTTGTAGCTCAGAAATACAACTAAATCATAGTAACACTTTTCTTGTACTGGTCGCAATTTTTAGTAAGATTTTTTGTGAAGTCAAACAGCTTTATTTAAACCTGAAGAGCTGAATTGTTTTGTCACTCTCACTAGGGTATTTTGTTGTGTTGCAGCTATACTTAGATGCCTGCTTGCAGCCTGCAAACAAGTGGGTATATTACTTTAGTATAAGTTGCTGTGTAACACTGATAACTTTACTACAGTGGATTTTTTGGTTGGTCACTCACTCCCCCTTCTTTAGTTGGACTGGGGAGAGAATAGAAGAAACGAGCAAGAAAACTCGTGGGTCAAAATAAATACAGGGAAATTGCTTACCAAGTACTGTTGCGGGCAAAACAGACTTAATTTAACTTAATTTATTACTAATAAGCATAAATATTTAATTAATGCTTCAGGCATTGGTGCATAAGAGACAAAAATTTATGGTACTTACCCTCCCCCTTTCCCAGGCTGAAGTTTACTCCAAGCACCTCTCCTCCCCCTCCTACACTCAGGTGACTTCAGTGCCTTCAGTGAGGCAGTGAGCAGTGCAGGGGGTTGGGGTCAGGACACAGCAATTTTTCCCTGCTCCTCCTTCCTTCTTGCTCTTTTCCTCCTGTGCTCCAGTGTGGGCCCTCCACAGGCTTCAGTCCCTTCAGGAGTGTGCTTTTTCCCCCCACAAAATACCTTCTACTCTTCTGACTTTGGCATTCCCTATTTTATTTCTCTTCTGTTCCCTCCTCTCTCTCCTTGGTGTTTTGTGCCCTTCATTAAATTAGAGGTGCCACCAGCTTCAGCAAAAGGCTCGGCCATGTCCTCTGGAGGGTCTGTTGCAGAGAGAGCTGAAATGGGCTGTGCCTGCCATGGTATAGCACCTGGCCTCTTCTCTCAGAGGTCACCCCTGCAGCCCCTCTCCCCACCTACCAACACCTTGCCATTTACACCCAGTGCTCCATGTCTTTTAGTTGGAATGATGTTTCCACTGGCGGGGTGGGGCAAGGGAGTTGTTTTGTGTGGGCTTGGGGGTTTTGGGCTGGCTTTGTTTTCCAGTGTGCATAGGTCCCTAGCTCTTCAGAGTTCATTTAACACACTTTCTCACTGAATTTCACATTTGTGAAGATGGATGTCTGCAAAAAGGCAAGAGACTGGTGAATAATTTAAAATGACTTTACGTCATTTAGAATCACATTTGGGATTACTCTTTCATGTTTAATGCTGTTGAGGAATACCCAGGCCAGCTCTAAACTAGTATAAGGCAATATAAGCAGGAGAGCACAGTGCTTCATTGAATCCAGCTTGCTGACAAGCAAACATCTGTAACCTTACTTTTGCGTTGGGGTAGGAAGTAGTCCATACAGAATTCCAGGAAGAAACCTTGGGAGTCTGAAGTTCATTCCAAATGGATTTGTTTTTCTGATGGATCTTCAATGATAATGCTATACTGGAGTTACTAGAGAGGCGGTTGTAAGACATGTAACATGTATTTCACTTCGGACAACTCTCTGTGTCAGATTGCCTCTGTCCATTTCATAGTTCAGACTAGTTGTATGCAAGGTAAGCGTATTTGTGAGGTGTGGTGTTCATTTTTTTCCTGGTTCTACAAGTTAGCTGTTTAATCAAGCAGTTTCCAAAGACCTGCATCAGGGAGGTTTGCATAAATAATTGTGTAGCAGTATGTAGTGGATGATTGAACACTTAAACACTATGGAATTTTCTCTCTAACAGAGCAGTTTGTTTCCTTCCCATGACAGAAAAGACAGGTGGTAGATCTCTGAAAACAGGAGAGAGTTTCTACCTGGAGGCCCAGAAATGGCTAGCAGTTAAACTCAGCCTTGCCATTTCCTTTAGTCAGTGATGTTTGCAAGAAACCAGTTCTTTTGCATTAGCAGATATTTCTTCAAGCTGCAATCTCTTACATTTCTAGTTGGCACAATTCATGCAGACTCATAGTAAGCTGGGCTGTGGCTCAAAATACATACCAGCCAACTCCTGATTGTTGTTGGTCTTTATTCTATCCAGTAGAGCACAATTTAAACAAGTTCTCATAAAGGTATTAGCATGGCTATACTTCATTCAGTACTGTACTTAAGAAAGTGGTAGCACTGGTTGTGTTGTATTTATATCCTCAGAGAATGATAGAAAGGTAAATGTTTCACTAATGTCAATATTCTTTACTTCTATGATGTGTAAATATTCCTTTCAGAAGTTGCATGTTGCAGCTTTTACTCAGAGGCAACATTGCTTTCCAGAAGCATGATAGTAGTAATTTGACGTTTTTTAAGGCAGACACAAATATTAATGTTCAGCAGCCTGTTTGTGTCAGGCTTGCTTTTCTGCTGGCAGCCTATATTGCATAGTGCTTTCATTTGACAGTAGAATGTGCAAGGACACCTTCTGAAGGAGAATAAAAATGTTACTATCATGAGTGTTTCAGAAGTAGCATTTAGAAAAGTTTTTGACTTTTGTTGGGATTTTTTTCTGCGTTTCTGAGTTACTCTTTATTCACTCTATTCATGTTGAATGATTCCCGTCATGTTGAAGTTTTATCATTGAGCTCTTTTTCACTTTGTTTCAAATGTGTTTAAACTTTCCATTCTAGTTATTTTATGCTCTTTACAGGTACACTGAAAGTACTGCTATAAGGCCCAATGAAATATGGGATGTTCCTCTAGAAGAAATTCCTGAAACCTCGGAAGCTTTAAATCCTATAGGCATGGAACCTGTGGATGAAGGAGATTTCAGATCACTTTCTAAGAAAGAGCTACAAGCGAGAATTAGTCATGTTGTGTCTCCTAGTAAAATTTTTATACAATGGCTGTCATCAGAAAGTATACTGAAAAGGTACTTTCTGAAAAAGGAAAATTCAAAGAACTTTTTTCAAGTTAAGGCATTCTTATTACAAACTGGTGAAGTATAGTTAGAAGAAACTGTGATTAGGGTTGCATTTGGCACTGGGTACTCGTTTTGAATGCTGTTGGCTTATCTTGCTTTGTTGAGGAAAGTATAGGAACAAAAGACAGATTGGCACTATGTTGTGGTTTATTAAATATTTGTGATTCCAAATTAAGTACATGATGTAACTCTATTTCACATCGGTTTTAATGTAGTATCAGGGCCTGATAAATGCAACACTGTCCAGAAAGATTAAATCTTTTTGCTCTTTCTTTTCTCCTCCCCATTCCTTCATTAGGAATCTTGTTAAATAATACTGGTGTCCTAAGTCATAAAACTTCAAGTTATTTCTTTCAACATGATTCTAATACGCTGTTAGGAAAGTTTGAAGGCAATTTCTACACGTTAGTGTATCAACCTTCCTTTGGTAGATATTTAGGTAACATTTAGGTAGTAGTGACTACTGTTTGAAGACAGTTAAATGGAAATGTCATTGCTTAGTGCAAGAGTTGCTTATTTTCTGCCTCTTATTATTCCTTTCTTTCATCTTTTTACCTTCTTGCATGTTGCTACCTAGAGTCCCTTTGAATTAGTCATGACACTAAATGAGTACCACAGTCTCAAGTTGTCAAGACAAAATAGTGCATCTTTCTAATAGTGCTATACAGAATGGTCAGTATCACTCAGATTAACTCCATTGTTTAAGAAAACATGATAGTTTTACAGAATTTTAATCAGATTGCATGTGTTTTGAAGCTCCATTTCATGTATTTCTAACATAGCATGAAAAACTACAATACTATGTCAGACACTTACTGAAACTTTACTGTGTGTTAGTTAAGCAGTGATTGACTAAATAAGCCCTTTATTCACTGAGTAAAATTTTACCACTAGAAAAGTGTTGTTTTGAATGTTAGTTTACAGGAGAGGATGGCTACCATCTACAAAGAATCCCAGCCACAGCCCGTGAAGTGGGAAAGTAGTATGCACTGTGCTGTTTATGTACGTGATTTGAAACAGTGGCAAAGAGGTCGAATAAGCAGGATTCTCTCTGAAACAAGTGCAGAGGTAAACCTCTTATCATAACAGGGTTTATACTTTCATTTCTAAAGATTGTAAGCATTCATTGATTAAAATAATGTGAAATCTTTGCTTCTTACTTCTGTGTTAATATTTTCTCATACAGCCTTTTGCTTTTGTCCAAAGTAAGTTACATTGTACATTGCTGCAAATAAGATTAGTCTCATCAAAGCTCACATGCCTTTAGCAGGGAACCTGGTAGTTGAAGAAGGCTCATGAGGTTGACTTTGTGTATGTTTACACTACAGTTTAGCTTAGATTCCAGAAGCTGTGGGAACCTGAGGGTCACATTAATTCAAACTTAATGATCCTTGCTAAAAGATGGAGCCAGTTGAACTGAGTGCACACCACAGGAACACATGTAGTCATGCTGTTGCTTGAACCCTAAACTGATGGTGGTGCACTGTGCCATGTAGGTGTAACATTTTCCACAGTAACTTCTCACACAGTGCTGCATTAAACATGTGTCTTGTGCTCATTTGAAAAGAATAAGGAGCATCAGAAGAGGCATTTTGTGAATAGATAACTACTTGCCTCAAAAGTAAGAGTGGCTTTTTAATCATACAGATAATCCAGGACCGGATTGCCATTGGTTCTCTCCACCATTATCATGATTATGCCTGTGGGTCTTGTTACTAGGAGGCAGAAGTGGGACTTCGTATACTTCTGGTTTGCATCATCTGCTTTCTAAGGCTAAGGGCCCTCAAAGAGCTATTGAACCATGTCAGAATAAAAAGCAACAGGCGGAGGGGAGCTATTTCAGTGTTTCTAGGTTTACAAATTTAAATACACTAACATAACTGAAGCATGGGAAAAGAAATTTTCTTATTCTAGTAACAGCATCTGTAAAGTTGTTTTAACCCCCTTTGAACACATTTTTGTGTTTGTCCTCTGGGTACGCTGTGGTAGTCATTTGTGTTGGGTGATGAAGTACTTCAGTGCAAAGGCCGTTCATTGAATGCTGGTAATGTTTGTTTGAATTTTGTTTACCTATTCAGGCATGCTTTGAATTATCATTTGTTACAGATACACTAAGAGAGGTTTTTGTTCTTTTCATTGTGTTTCTTGTCTGTAACAGGTGATACTTTATGATTCTGGAGCTGAAAAAACAATGGATATCAGCTGTCTAAGGAAACTAGAGGAAAATATGAAGATAATCAGGACATTAGCAATAGAATGTTCTTTGGCCGATATCAGGTAGCCTTTCCCTTATACTGAGCAGCAGTATTAGAAACTAATAATGACGTAACTTAATATTTTCCTGTGTTAGCACTGATGATCTAAGATTTGGATGTGGTTTGCTTTTTGAATAAAGAAGAAATAGGATGGCAGCTGTAACTTATTTTATAAAGGGGTTTTTTATTAAGGGTTATGCTACATGCCAGTAAAGCAGAAACCATACTATAGAAAGAAAGAACATTTATAGGATGAATTATAAAATACTGGACAGATGATGGAGTTTTTTCTTGAGATGAATCGTATCTCATTAAAATGTACAGGAGATCTCTCTTTTCTAGACTGTAGAAAAGAGAGAACTGGGGTATTCTCCCATGGATTTGTTTGTGTGCTGTCTATACTGTAAAGAAAAAATAATTATGTTTGTAATACCCATTCCCTGAATGAATATAAAAAGCCTAATTTGCAGATGAAGTACGGATTTTCCTTTGTTCTGTTAGCACAGGCGTCATACTTCTGGGACTCATGATCCTCCTTGTTTTGAAGTTTTGGGGTTATACTTTTGAATTCTTCCTGTCACATAGAATGAGAGATGGATAACAATTTCTTTTTACTGTTGACTGTAATGTAGATTGTCTTTTTTCCCTGATGGCTCAGGCAGTTAAAAAAAAAAAAAAAATCAAAATCTCAGTAAAGGGAGGGGTTTGTGGTTAAGCTCAGGAGATGCCAACTTCTCTTGTACTAAAGGAGATTATAATTTGTTCTATGTTAGACCAACAGGTGGAAGCACGCAGTGGACAGCAACAGTGTGTGAATGTTTATCCTATTACCTAACCGGTGCACAAGTAAAAATAATCATACAGGTTTGTAATCAAAACCAGGGGTATTTGTAAAATCTCTCAAGTTGTCTGTTAATTTAATTTTTTTCTGAATATTTTCACTCTTCAAAAAGTCCTGAGTGGAACTTAACTAGATTGGTGTTTGCTGTAGGGGCAAAGATGCTTTTTCTTTTTTTGCTTTACTTTCGTTACTCACTGGAGCATTGGAGCAATTTGGCTACCCAGTGTGGAAAGAACACAGTCTTAGATATATTTAGTTATTGAAGAATAATATTTATATATTTGGGATCACTGGATGCTGACAACTTTTATGGACAGATGAGCAAGATGCTCATGTTCTTGATGAGAATGATTTCAGCAGCTACTATATTAGTTTTCAAGTCTCAGAACCTGAAAACAAGTCCAATGCTATACAAACATCATTAGTAATTGATTTCTTCCACTGGTGAAAAAACCTCAATTATTACAAGGGTTTCATTTGTTCAGTGTCTGTTGGCAGCTGCCAGTGAAGTTTTACAGTGTGTCTGGAAATAAAAGCACTGATGAGCAAAGGTATTTATGAGTGGGTTTAGAGCTCCTGCTGGAGGAAAACAAGCGTTTGGCAGTTCATTCTAATGAAACAGCTAAGGGAGGAAGCAAGGTTTTATTCTGTTACTGTTTTTTTAATGTCATGTTTAGAACAGTTGGTAAAATGATGGGAACTATGACATAGATTAAATAAATTTTGTGTCTTCTGATGTGGGCATCAGTTGTTCAATGATGTCTGATTTGCAGTCAGTACCAATAAAATGAAAAATATGCCTGTAGTTTAGAGGAAATACATATTGTAACCTGTTGTTCAGCGCGTTCTTGTTTTTTCCAGGGAAGTGTTGTGGCTTGTGCATTGCCTGTGAAAATTCTTTGCAAAGATGAAACAGGACAATTGATTGATATTTCAGAACACCTTATTAAAAAGGGTTTGGCCTTTAGAAAGACAAGGTTTGGATACTTTTATATTCTTTCAGACTCTAGTATTGACATCGTGATAAGCTAATAAGTAAAACAAAAATTTGGATAGTCCTCTACAGCATATGTAGCAACAGAACTCCATTTTTAGTGAACTTATTTGCACATTTCAGTTATCCAAGTTGGTAGATGAGATATTAACAGTATTTTAACAAGCATTTGCCATCATTGTGTGTTTGGTTTTTTACTTCTATTATTTTATTCTTTTGCACTTTTCAAGTTCTTTGTCAGTTAATGTGTTGATATGATTTGATTGAATCTGCTAGAACTGATAAAGCTGATGTGGCTTACTCAGTCTCCAAGGAACATCTTAAAGTACATTTAGAGCAAGAGGACACACAACTGGATGGTTGTAATTCCAGAACTGCACGTGCAAGAAACAGCACTGCTTCAGAGGAAGACATCACTGTTTCAGAGAGTGAACAGAAATTGTGCAAAACGTATAAGTCACTGCTTCATTCAGGAATGGGCGAAGTATATAAAACCCCTGTTATACCTGAAGCAAAAATTTTTCAAGCTGTAGTAAGTTGCGTTGGACATGATGGAACTATTTATATAATACCAAAATCATTTGGTAAGATTACATAGAAGAAAATACATTTACGTCTATGAATCTGGTGGCTTTGGTGTATGAGAACATACCAGATATGTGTTCTAGTATACATGTTCTGTATCAGAACGCAGTTCTGGAATATTCCTGTTGGGGAGGAATGCTGTTAGGAGGTGGTGAGGCCTTTGGCACAGGGGGTGAGGAGTGCATGCCCCTGCATCCCTTGCTCTGCAGAGGTGGGGAGAGGTACCGCAGCTTCCGGCAAAGGAAACCCACATCCCCAGGAGGTGGTGCACTCTCCTTAAACCCATCAAAATTGGCTCTCCTGTCCTTCCACCCTCCCCAGAAACCAAAAAACCCCAAGCCCTTGGGCAGGCAGCTTACTTGCCTCTGTTCTCTAGGCAGTATTGGGTAAAGCGGCAAGTGCTTTATTTTATAATGTTGAGACTGTGATACATTTTACTAATAATGAAGATACATTCCTAAAGATTCTCAGAAGTTAGCCTGGTTCTCAAGTATTACTGAGTTTTTCTCCTTCAGTGTGAGCTCAGTACCCACTTTCCTTGGGCTTTTTATTTGTACTGTGATAGATTCTGTATCTCTTAATATTTTCTGTTTGTACTGTTTGAAAGAGATACAGATGCAGTGTCAGTCTTCAGTACCGTGATAATACATTGTGCTTTAGAGAAATGTTTCCATGTGAGAATGCTAATTTTTTTTTTTTTTTTTTTTTTACTCCACAAGTACAGTTAACTATTAGATCATACCATAAAACTTTGAAGTTCGAAGGACAGTAACCCCACTTGCCCAAGACTGTATTCTTAATGCAGTTGTTGCTGTAGACTTTACCCATAGCAGAAGAGAGTCTTCTGGACACCTGTTTTGTGTTGTTGCATGGTGTCCTACCGCTGTCTGGGAATCTGTTGTCCTGTTCACGGAGAGGCTCTTGTATTAGTGCTGCCAAGGTGTCAGTTGCAAAATTTATAGACCCTTCTTCTCCAAGATTAGAATCCAGAATTACTAATGGCTTCACAATTGGAAATGCAGTTTACTTTTTGTTCTAAGTAGTAACTTGTTTGCATATACTAGTTGTTGAACATAGATACTGTATCAGTGTTGGAAAATATTTTTTGGAGCAGCACATGTATTTTATGTTTATACATGTCTTCATCTGAATCGGCTGGTTTTTAGTGAAATAATTTGCACTAATATGTTACAGACTATTTTGAAAAATTATTTTTTTTTTTAATTCCTCCCCCAGAAACTGAACTAAACAAATTGATGACTGAAATACAAAGTAACTTTAAATGCCTTGGTCTTCTGGAACCCTACTGCTGGAAAAAGGGAGAAGCTTGTGTTGTAAGAGGATCAGATACCGTGTGGTATCGCGGTAAAGTTGTGGAACTTGGTGGTAGTACTCTCCAGGTAAGTTTGGTGGGGGGGGGGTGCAGGAACATGTATGTGCACATGTATATTAAAAAAGGGGGGGGCAAATAAGCTAATCAAGCTAATCCTCTAAAATAAATTTATGATCACACCTTTTTTTGTTCAGCTGACCTGACTATCCAGATGCTCATTCTGCGTAGAAGTGTGATAACTGTCCTGATTTTTACATTTATTTTAAAGACGAATTCTATCTACTTTTTTCAGTTGTCACAATTTTTCCCGTAGTTTTCCTGGTGATGATAAATGTTCTTAAGTAAAAAGCTACCCTTGATCACCTGTAAGTAATCCCTTTTAGGTTTTTTCTTCTTTTCTTGTTGTTGTTACCGTATGTGGAATGCTTTGAAAATTCTTAGGTTTAGCTTCTCCCCACCCTGTCCCCACCCAAGAAGTAGTGGCTGTCTTTGTCTTGAATTCTTTCTGCTGCACAGGTATACAGCTACTTTTTCTAATTAGCAGTTAATCTTATCTAAACTCTTGAGTCTGCTCATGCTTTTTTAATGTAGATTTGCAAGTCTGATACTATCCTAGTTCACAAATTTTTTATTTCTTTCCATTTTAAACTACTGTAGGTTATTACACAAAAGGTAAGATCTCTTGCAAGATAAGTTGGGAAACTGAACTTCTAATCTACCATACCAGTTTTTTAATCCTTTCCTTCATTTCCACTTTGTCACATCACCTACTTATAAGCAAACGATCATTTTTTTTTCCAGAAAAATGAATGCTGTAAATGAAAGCTTTCCATTATTAAATGACTTAAAAACCACAAATTATTTCAGGAAAGCTTTTCTTTTCATATAGGTACAGTATATAGACCACGGTTGCATAGAGAGGATTCCTCAGTGTCATCTGTATCCAACTACATTGTATACTGGTATTCCTCCATTTTGCATACCATGTCAGCTCTACAAGACAGTACCAGTGAGTAATGGTAAATTTGAAGACATTTTAGTAGTTATTCAAATTGATACACTGTTTAGTCATACAAAGGTTGAGACTAGTTGCTGGTATTTTTTCTTGCTGATGAGGATTGTTGCACAAGGCAGGCTTTTATCGGGAACTGCCAGATTGCTTTATGAAGTGACCATGCTTCAAAAGCAGCTGTTACTGGAATAAATCTTTGTGAGACAGGACACTGCAGTAGTTGGCAGGATGACACTCTGAAGTGGTAGTTTGTTTTGCAGTAGCAGCAACAAGAAGTAGGGCCTGGATTTCTTAATGCAAAATGGCCAGAAAATTGTAAATCTTCAAGTCTTGCAGAAGTGTTTCTGTCATTCTGAACTTAGCTGTGTAGGAAACAATCTGTTATGCCAAACTAATACAAGTGAATTGTTTTAGGGGTTTTTGTTAGTAAGTAATTGGTACATCAATAACATCTTCACATGCCATCGCATCTTACTCGAATTTGAATGGTGCATTCAGTAAATGTGAATTACTGAACTGACCAGCTTACTTTTAAACTTACTTTTAAAGAAAACCTTTTTATTGCTGGAAGCAGTTCAACTGATAGATTAAGAAAGACAGGCTGATAAGCCTACGGGTTAGGAGGAAAACAGATATTGCAGGGAATAAAAGAAGTATTTAAAGTATCCTGTGTTTTCTGTTGTCTGTTAAGTTATCTTTGAATGTAATTCTGTATCTTTGGGTTATGCTTCGGGTGATTATGCACACATATGTTTTGTATATAGTAAAGGTTAGACTTGGCAAGCAGCATCTCTTTCTAAGCCACTTCAAGACCTGAAAATTGCTGTTGGGCTTTGTCACACAGTAAGTTTTAGTGTACCAAATAGCAGATAATGTTTAAACTGTTGTAGATAAATCAAACTAATGATGTGTGTTTTCAAATAAAGTTTTTCAATGATAGGCATGTATTTTCATCTTACTGTGTTAAGAATAGTAAGAGTATTACTTGTCAGCATCTTAATGTGTGGGGATTTCTTGCTTTTCACCAAATAGATTGGAAATTTTTGGCAGCAGGATGCAGTAGATTGCCTTCAAGAGCTACTTAAAAATGAAGAGGTTGAAATACATGTTCAGGTAGCTTAATTTATTCATAGATGTGGAATGAGGCTTACTTTTTGTTCTCTTTTTTTCTTTTAACTTACATTAAGAAAGATAGGTAAAGGAATATAGCAGTAAATGTATTTCTTAGACAAAACAAAATCAAAACCTAAAGTTATTTCTCCTGTGATTTTAGCTTTATTACAGTTTTCAGGCCTTAAATGTGTCCTTTAGAGGTATTAATATTTTTTGATCCTGTGTGTATTCTCTGTTGTCATTCTGACAAGCAACCTACCTACCAACAGCATAAATTCTTCTAAATTCAATTTCAAGTGATTAAAATTTAGCATAATTAAGTATGGCCAAACTTAAATTAATATATGAACATTATACGGAAACACATAATCTGTATTGTCTGAAAACCTGCAATTTCAGATAGTTTAATTTCTAATGATAAATTGTGAAAGAGAAGGGTTTATGACTGAGTGAGCAAACATGGGATAATGTTTCAGTGTTAGGCTGAGTAGTCAGTGCTGCCATTCCAGGGATGGATATATTCCCATTTGTGTCATAACTGATGTTAATAGCCATCCTTACTAGTTTTGTATCTTTGATGAATGAGTATGGTGCATATAGGAATGACAGATTTGAATTTCCTGATCACTATTTCTAAAACCTCAGTCACGCTATTACTGTTATAATCTTATTTTGTCTTCTGTAAGTAGGAATTGCCAGATAATCCATGGGGCAAATTGTCCATCAACCTGTATTTTGGTGGAATGTCTCTTTCTTCCTTCATGGCATACCAGAAGTACTGTGTTGCTGAAGATTGTCAGGACATAGCAACGCTGGTGAGATGGTTTGGGGTTTTTTTTTTGTGTTTGTGTGTCTGTGCCTTCTACTGTTGTAATTCTGACATGAAAAAGATGACTCAGTTGCTTGTTGTGACCTTTGATTTGTTATTTCTTTTTATATTTCTGTACAGTTTTGTGATGTAAACAGCAGTAAGACTACATACACAGCTCTGTAGCATAAGAAGGGTAGATACGATGTGTTGATAAGATTGTCTGGAATAGTGAGTTGCGAAGAGTTTGTTCTTGGACTCCTTGCTGAAAAGAGATTTTTGCATTTCTGTTTAAAGTCCAATTAGTTTTTGTGTACGTCTAAAACTTGATAGGAATAGGGTAATATTTTTATCACTTGAAGGGATTAGTTAATCATAGAAATATATCCAAGGATGGAGATATTCAGAAGTAAATTGAATCAAGTATTTCAACATAAACCTAGTGATTTCTAAGGGAATTACCTAGGTTCTTCATTCCAAGTGTCTGAGATACTCATCTGGTGTTCTTTAGAGGAGGATTGAAATTTTCACCAAACTTCATTGTCTTAACACAAAAAAAGTAGATAAGTAATTTCTCAGTATATTTTTTTTCTTGAAATCTGACGATCAGTTTTATTTAAATAACTAAGGCTTTGTTGTTGCATTTTTCTCTTAATTCTGTTTAAGCCTGCCAATGTATTTTTCTTTCCAATATGAGTCTTTGCTTCAGAAAATAATTTTACAATACAGAGTACGCTGCTGTCAGTGCTGATGTAAGTCTTGGTATGTATGCTAGTGGGCTTGTGATGCAGTTAGAAAAATCTCTGTGTGTATTAGAACTGAGTAACCATGGAAAACCTAATTGTAAATCAGTGTCTTGTTGCTTTTTCATGAAGTCAGCACATGACACACAACTTTCAGCAAACTAAATATGGATCTTGAAATGACATTGTACCACTAAAACAAAAATGAAATTTGGAAAACAAAAATAAAGTTGTGGAAGAAGGTTATAAACAAGAAGCATTCAGAAAGCCTGGAATGCTTTCCACAAGGAGTATAGCATTAAGCAGATCCGTTCCAGGAATAAGTGGTTCAGAACAATTTGTAAGAAAATTAGTATTGGAGGTGTTCATTTGTGGACCAGAAAAGGAGCAAGGTGTCCAGAGCTCAAGCTGGTTCCAGTAGCAGAACCTCGGGAATAGCAGAAGTGGGAAGCATGCAGCTCTGAGAACGTTCAAACAAAATCAGCTCAGGATTTAGCTGTAGAGACTAAGCAGCAATCCTCACAAGCCAAGTGATACACTGCATTGACTAAAGGATACTATTATTATATAAAGTATAGTCATTATATATTTTACTATTTTATAGTTTTATAACTTTATTTCATTGCTTCAGATCTGTGTTCTCAGGTAAGTAAGCTGGTAAGGACTGTATTCTGTTCTGTGAGTGTTGTATTTCTGTTAATAGTGGTAATAAGCTGCTTATGCAGAGCCCACTTGCTGCAGAGTGTATTATTGTCTTTGAGAGGCACTTCTGTTGAGCTGCACAGGTGAGTTTAGGAACTTGTCTTTTGTTATCATATGACAATCATAGCTTAGTCATTAGCCAGAAAATTTCCTGGCAGTAGGATATTGGAGAATACACCAGAACCCCAAGCGTGATAAACTTAGAGCAGTGAATCTCATTCTAGGTATATGTGTACATATATGTGTGTGTTTGTGTGTATACACATATATGCACATATATTATCTATATATACAAGACCATTATACTGTGGTATTTTTTTATTTGGCTTTTGGGGAGATGGGATTTGTTTGGTTGGTTGGTTTTGTTTGTTTCTCTACCACTGTGAGTCAGAACCGAGGCAGCCAGGTGCTGCCTTGTGCTCATATATTCAGGCATGGGGGACTATGACCTTGCTTTATTTGACAGACAAGTTTTTAATCTCTTCGTTCTGAGCTCGGGCTTATCGAACAATAATTTTTAGAATTACTTTTTCTACAGCAGTTGACTACAAACCAGTTCGAACCATCTGAACCAAAATCAGTTCAAAATTCCTTAAACAGACTGCTTTTATATTTAACTGCGTTGCATATCAGCCCCTTTACAGTAAGGTACTTGAAGTCTGCAGATTTTAAGCTTATAATCTGAGCAAACACTTGACCAGACAATTCCATCTTAATCCACCCCTGGAAATGCCAATACTGGTTTTTTGGAATAGTCTATTAGTTTAGGTCAGAGGAGAGATGCGCTTCAAACTGCTGTTGACATAGTAGCCATGTTCATTCAGTTAGCACCTGCCTTCTGAATGACAGCAAAGACAATGCTGAAAAGACTTCATGCAAAGCCATTTTTGATGTTACTGACCTGTAGTCATCTGAACACTTTGAGCATCACCAGGGCAATTCTAGAGAGAGATCGGTGTCTTTTCAGACAGAGAGAGAAATCTTTAGGCAGAAGTAGCAGTGTACAAAGGGCTAATTCCTCCTCCTCAGATTCTGCATGGACTTCCATGATAGATGAGAGCAGATACTGCAGTTGGTGTTGCAGTGCTGCATCATTACAAATTCTAGCACTGAGATTGCTATGTGGTTTGGCACTTCAACTTGGAGGAAGGCTTACTCCTCGTGTCCCTATTCCCTACTTATAAATAGGCAGTTAATTTCCTCTAAAACCAGTGACTCAAAGACCTGCCAGATACCCTAAGCTGTTGTTACCTTGTTAGGAATTTATCAGGACAAGCCTGGATGAAGGATTGGAGTGTCAAATGACTGTGGGCATACGTTGAAGGCCAGCCATGTGGGTTGAAGGCCAGCTGTGTGGGTCGTAAGTCCCACCATCTCTCACACCAAGAAGACCTGTTCTGTCACTGATGTTTACCACAAGACTAGTGGAAAAGCATTCTGAAAACAGCTAGTTAGAAAGCCCTTTCTGCTTTCCTTTTGTCAATATGAGAGTAAAGTCTAAGATACCCTGTCTGTTTCAGGGAAATATAGAATCTGAGACTTGCCAGACTATCACTTCAGTCTTCATCATCCTAAAGATGTCTTTAGTGTCTCACACTACTGGGTGGGCTTATGTAGACCATTCATTAACAAAGCTTTGCATGTGGTAGAGAAGGAAGTACAGCATAACACACTGCACTGCAGCCTACCATTTACTTAGTCTGGATTAAATTCTTCATGCTGAAAAGCACCCTTGTGTTGCCTTATTAAGTATAGGGTATTATGTGATGTGTACTGTATATTAAAAACACATAATTTCTGGTATGGCTTTACAGATATAATAAGGAATGTAAGCCATTTTTAGATTTTTAAAGAATAGACACAAAGGCAGAAGGGATGAGGGGCAACTGTTTGAAATAGGTAACTCCTAAAGATGTCTTAGTAGAACATCTTTTTAGTATCAGTATTTACAGCTGGACTGTCTGTGCCTAAGTGTGGTAGATTTAGAAGTAACCAATCTACTGACAATAAGAAAAGTCTGTTAACATTAACAACAAAAATGTCAATGCAGTTTCTCTTTCAGAGACACGCGCAAGAGCTGACTTGAGATACCCAGCTGAGCTACGTGCAGTGCTTATCTGGGAATAAGCTGGAATTTAAGTTGAATCTTTAGAGCCAGGTGTAGTGAGGTGGCCTGTCACAATGTTCCTGATTGTTTTGCAGAAATCTGCCATTTAGTTTGTATGTATCTATGATACAGTTAGACATCCTTTCCTTACTAGTATTTATTGAGATAATTTTTTTTTTTTTTTTTAATCTTAGGAGTACATACTTTCAATGGAAAAGCTGTTCTTTCCTAGTTAACTCTGAGGAACGCAATGGGTTTTTGTACTGTATCCTATGTCAGATCATGCAGGGGGAAGAAAGGGTCGGAATTTATTGTTTTATTTTGCAGTCATATATATCTGGTTGCTTCCACTTTTCTTTTTGTTCTGAGCATAGTAAAAACTGTTCATCAAGTAGATGTGTAAAAATAAAATGTATTTTAGAGAAATTGTACCTTTTGTTATGTGTCACCTTAAAGTACAAGAGAGAATAGGAGCTGTATTCACGACCTATGATCCAGCTGAGCTATGTGCTATACCTTATAAAAGTATAATTTAATGCACCAAGGTTTATTTTGTCATGAACTAAATGAGTTAATGGCATGTAGAAGACCTGTAAAATACATGGTTCTGGAAGAAGACACATACTGTCTCAGTAGCATAGCATGCTCCAGTGTATCTGTACTGTGCAAAATCTGTTATCTTTTTGAAGGAGTGATAATTCTGGTGGTGAAGGAGTTAAATTATCCTTTGCCTTCTCTTAAGGGATGACTTGCTCTGGCAAACAGCAGTACCATTGGGCATGGCATTCAGGTTAATCTGTGCCAATTAATTGCTACTGTTTTAGTTTTTCTTTCTAAATTTTTTTTTTCACTTTAAAGGGAATTCCATATTTAATGCATTTTTTTAATTATCAGCAATCAAGTTAGCAAGTCAGTATGTTAGGACCATTTCAAAGATACGATCTTTATATTTTAAAAGTGTTAATTAACTTATCTTTTAGTTAAAGCTTTTTTAAAAACCTACTAAGTATTGAAAGGAAATGTTGATTAATACTTTTTTCATCAAGGACACACTGTTTACATTATTAGATAACTCCTTTGAACCAGAAATTGTACCAAAGCTAGTTTCTATTTTGTTACTAAATACAATGCTTGACCAAAGTCTGTCTCGGTCTAGGAGCTACTTGAAGGAGACGTTCCTGTTTTGCCTTCATACAAGTTGCCACCGCTACCTGTTCCAGGAGATACCTTTCCTGTCAGAGTTACCCATTTGGTGTCCCCTAAGGAGGTACGTTTTGTAAACATACATGTTGCAGACAGGAAATGCTGCAGTCCTGTCATGCTGGTGAAAAGAAAATCGTGGCTGACAATTTTAGATAACATAAAAAATTATTAGTAAGGTTGCAAAATGCTACTGAGTTATTGACCCAGGTGGTTGTGCAGTTCAACTATCTGAATGAACTCTTACTTTAAATATCCTCTTGGGTGGGGGCAGAGAAATAAATACTGACCATTTCCCTAAAAAATGAATTTTAAGAATTACAATACTGCAGTCTGGTACTTACCTTGTATAATAAGAAAATAGGTCATTGGATTTTAACTTGGCAGAACAATAATGATATAGCTCTTCTTTATTCTCCAAAAATTAAATTACTAGAATGTTGTATAGTAATGTGAACATTTTCTGGCTGTTACAGTTGTATTTTACTGTCTTTGGTCAACGATTGATCATTGATTTTTGTGTAAACCCACACAGCTTCCCTCTAGTAGTCTCCCGGGCAAAAGGTGGAATGTAATGTTCATTGATCAAATAAGATTCCTGTGTGGACTTTGAATGTCAAATGATGAAATGGGAGAACAGGAAGTGGTAAGAAACTGAATGTGTTACAAAATCTAACATCCTGTAAGAAAACAAAAAATGTTGCTATAAATACATTAGCAACAAAAGGAAGGCTGAGGAGAATCTCCATCCTTTATTGGATGCAGGGGGAAACATAGTGACAAAGGATGAGGAAAAGGCTGAGGTACTTAATGCCTTCATTTCCTCAGTCTTTAACAGTAAGACCAGTTGTCCTCCGGGTACCCAGCCTGCTGAGCTGGAAAACAGGGACAGGGAGCAGAATGAAGCACCCATAATCCAAGGGGAAATGGCTAGCGACCTGCTACACCACTTAGACACACACAAGTCTATGGGGTCCACCCAAGGGTACTGAGGGAGCTGGCGGAAGTGCTCACCGAGCCACCTTCATCATTTATCATCAGTCCTGGCTGCTGTCCAGGCTAACTGGGGAGGTCCCAGTTGGCTGGAGGTTAGCAAATGTGGTGCCCTTCTACAAGAAGGGCCAGAAGGAGAATCTGGGGAACTACAGGCCTGTCAGTCTGACCTCGGTGCTGGGGAAGGTTATGGAGCAGATCGTCTTGAGTGTGCCATCACATGGCATGTACAGGACAACGAGGAGATCAGGCCCAGTCAGCATAGGTTTATGAAAGGCAGGTCCTGCTTGACTAATCTGATCTCCTTCTATGACAAGGTGACCCACTTCGTGGATGAGGGAAGGTCTGTGCATGTTGTCTACCTGGACTTTAGTAAAGCCTTTGACACCGTTTCCCAGAGCATTCTCGTGGAGAAACTGGCTGCTCATGGCTTGGACAGGTGTATGCTTCACTGGGTAAAAAACTGGCTGGATGGCCAGGCCCAAAGAGTGGTGGTAAATGGATTTAAATCGAGTTGGTGGCCAGTCCCAAGTGGTGTTCCCCAGGGCTCAGTATTGGGGCCAGTTCTGTTTAATATCTTTATCAATGATCTGGACAAGGGGATCGAGTACACCCTCAATAAGTTTGCAGATGACACCAAGTTGGGCAGGAGTGTCGATCTGCTTGAGGGAAGGAAGGCTCTACAGAGGGATCTGGACAGGCTGGATCGATGGGCCAAAGCCAATTGTATGAGGTTCAACAAGGCCAAGTGCCGGGTCCTCCACTTGGGTCACAACAACCCCATGTAGCGCTACAGGCTTGGGGAAGAGTGGCTGGAAAGCTGCCCGGCAGAAAAGGACCTGGGGGTGTTGGTCAACAGCTGCCTGAATATGAGTCAGCAGTGTGCCCAGGTGGCCAAGAAGGCCAACAGCATCCTGGCTTGTATCAGAAATTGTGTGGCCAGCAGGACTAGGGAAGTGATTGTCCCCCTGTACTCGGCACTGGTGAGGATGCACCTCGAGTCCTGTGTTCAGTTTTGGGCCCCTCACTGCAGGAAAGACATGGAGGTGCTGGAGCGTGTCCAGAGAAGGGCAACGAAGCTGGTGAAGGGCCTGGAGCACAAGTCTTATGAGGAGCGGCTGAGGGAACTGGGGCTGTTTAGTCTGGAGAAAAGGAGGCTGAGGGGAGACCTTATCACTCTCTACAACTGCCTGAAAGGAGGTTGTAGCAAGGTGGGGGTCGGTCTCTTCTCCCAAGTAACAAGTGATAGGATGAGAGGCAACAGCCTCACATTGCACCAGGGGAGGTTTAGATTGGATATTAGGAAAAACTTCTTCACTGAAAGGGTTGTCAAGCATTGGAACAGGCTGCCCAGGGAAGTGGTTGAGTCACCATCCCTGGAGGTACGTAAAAGATGTGTAGCTTAGGGACATTGTTTAGCGGTGGACTTGGCAGTGTTAGGTTTACGGTTGGACTCGATCTTAAAGGTCTTTTTCAACCTAACTGATTCTATGATTCTAATATTCTATAATATAGAACTGTTTTGACTAAATACAATATGGAAGTGTTTGGGTATCATAGAAAAGGGCTTTTCTTAAATTATGTATTCTGCTGCTTCTCTTACAGGAGAACCATTATAATGAGTATGTTTTGGTTCCTTTTGTGCAAATGATTTGAACTCCTGCTTTTGATCATGGTATATAATTGTAAATACTAGATCCTGCTCTGGACTCCTATAGATTTAAGTAGCAATTGCATGATGGAATTATGGCTTGATTATAATGTATACAAATTAGAAAATGAAAATTAATTTTCTTCCCTGGCTAGTGCATTATAATGTTGAGTTTAGAAAAAAAATAATAACCTACTCATTAATTTGTTTGGACTACCACTAAAATATTGTAATGTTCTGAAATAGCTTTGTTTTAAAAAAAAAAAAAAAAGGCATTTCATTTAGAAACTTACATAGATTTTAATTCACCTATGCATGTTGTTTAAACTTTCATTTCCTTGACCTACAGCATTATACTGATGACCCAGTTATAAATTAGGTGAATGGAATGTCTTTGCGTAGCAAACAAAACACCATTTCAAAAGCTTTTCTTTCATTAACTTTAAAATTAATCCTTGGTTTGATATTATGAAGTGAGATTATTTACCAAGTAGCAGGAGGAAGGAATTCTAATAAGACACAGCTGTGAAATCTTACATGGGTATATTCTCTAGTACGTGCGTTCCTTTCATTCTTACTTTTTAACATTAATAAATCATGATTCTCTTCTGTTTTTGGAAAAAAATTGTGCAAATATGAAATTACTTATAAATTGAGGAAAGAAGAAAGGGGAACAAGCATATGCTGAACCTTTCAAAGATGGGAACAAGTGATCTTCTAATAATCCTCGATCACTGATGGAATTTGAAGGTTCTAAGTCATCTGCAAAAATTGTAATATGAGAGCCTTTTCTTTGAGTAGGTTTATATTTGCCTTGATCCTTCTAAGAACCTTACGAAGCAGTCTGCCACAGTGGGAGATGCCAACTGTGACTCGGAGAGCCTTGATGAAGCCCTGAAGTGGTGCAATAAAAGTGTGGAGTCTCTTCCTTTTCTAACACACTTCCAAACAGGTATATTAGTGTGTTTATTTTCCCTGTTGTTTCATGTGGATGTACAAAAAGCCTGAAATTCTTTTTGAGGAATAGGAGTAATTATATTTCTATGTATCTTTAAATAAAACTTTTGGAGAGTAAGGAGTAACACTACACTATAATCATATGATACCCTATAATCATATGTTTTTACTTTTCATAAAATTGAGACTTCTGTGTCATTTTGCTCCACAGGAAAATGATGGAAAGAACTCAGACTTCTGATGCCTGTTAAAGTTGATGAACTGAGTTTAGATTGCATATGGCAGTAATAAAACTTTTCCCTTAAGGTGACTGTCACTGAAGATGTAACTGTGAAAATCTTGCTATTAAATATTCAAAAGACACAAGTTCTGTACAGAAAATCATGTTACCAGGAGTTAGAAATTATGTGAACCCTGAAGAGCATCACTTCACTTTAATTTTGGATTTCTCCATTTAGGCAAAAGATGGGCTTTAATTCTCTTGTCTACAGCTTTTGGGCCTAAAACAACGTACAGTGTGTGGGTCTAAAACTTTGTGAAGAAACCAGTTAGTGCTAGTACTTGGTTCTACCAACTAGTAAAATTCTGGCTGAGGTTTTAGGCAGCATTTGCCTTCTGTCCTCCAGACTATTGTCTGTTCTCTTAGAGAACGATCTGTTCACTAACTGAAATGTGCAAATGAGTCGAAGTTGAAAAGTTTAAATGTTAAACAGTTTGGATCACTATCTTTACCAAGCAATTTTCTGTTGATTCTCATCATTACTATGTGACTTAACTTGCATACTAATGATTGTGAATTGAAATTCAGAGAGAACTGGAGGAGCATAGAACAAAATAATAGCATGAATTAGAGAAGGAAGCAAAAACTTAATCTCAGTCACAAAGTAAAATGGATTTTCAAGTTCAGTTAGTTTGTACTGCGCTGTGAGTATATTTTGGGGTGTTTTGTGATTGTTGTTTTTCTTTTTACAGAAATGCCTTGCCTTGTAGAATACCAGGATGGTTTATGGTATAGAGCAAAGCTCCTCTCCGTTGAAGAATTTGACCCTATTAGGATCCTGGTTCAGTTTGTTGACTATGGTAGTTTTTCAGTTGTCCCAACAAGCAGGTAAATACATAAGAAAAAAATGCGTGGAAAATGTCTATGTCTGTATGTATGTATACACTTATATTATCAAGTATGTACTTATAAATAAGTGTATGTATTTTTGCATTTATTATTATTTATTTTTATGTAACTGTAGATATATTATTTATAATAATTCAGCATTAGATTTCAGTTGGAAGGAAAGTTGGTTGGCTGGTTAAATAATTTCTGTCCGCAGGGCATGGGGTTGTGCACCTGCTTCTTTCTCGGATTTTCCTGAGAAGCCCATTATTACAATAACAGATTTCTCCATCATCTTCAGGTTACTTGACCTGTGAAGTAGGCTCAGGCTTATAATCTGCTTTTGTACCCAAGAAGCATACACAAAATAGGGACTGAGCCCTCCAGGTGTGCAAACAAATCCTCTGATCCTGTGCAACTGCCATCTGCACAGAAGACAGCTGGGGAATAAGATAAGGGAGTATCTGAGTGGGGCACACCCTGCTCTGCTTGTGTGGAAAATGGAAGTTCAAATCCCTGTTCTGCCTGGTGCTGAGCCACTAGGAACTGCTCCTGTGCTGACACACAGATGTCAGCTAAATGTCTCAAACGCCCCAGGCTTTTAGGGTCCCCTAAGTTTGCCTGAATTTTCTCTCTTGAAGCACTTTCATTTCATATATATACTGCTTAATCGCATTGACTTGCTCTTGAGCTCATTGGGGAATCTACAGACCCTTGCTGAAGATGAGGCAAAATGGGGATTTGAACAGAACCCCTGCTTTGTGGACTATTGGATCATGGGAGAGAGTGTGTTTTATTTCAGGGTTGCACTTCCTGCCCTGCTTCCCTATTCCCTTGCATCTGGGATAGAAAGACAGAAGAATGGGGAGATGATAATAGAAAACTAAGGTACCTATTTCCAGTAGTGTGCCTAGAGCACATCCAGGTGTGAAGCACTTTGGACCACAAAGGCCTATGTAATTTTCCAGACGCACCAGATTTGGAGCCTGCATTGTGATGACTTGCGCTTGCATTCCTGTGCTCAGGTCTGGTTTAGGCACTTGAGACTCCTCCCCAAGCATTGTAATGGGGAGCTAGTGTGCCTGGCGGGTTTGAGGGGTCTGTATGATACTGGCCTGCTTCTTGATAGTTACTGTGCTGAAGTCCTTCAGAGAGCCTAACCCTGCATAATGAATTGTTCAGTCTGACACCAGCATGTTATTGTAGGGCAGGGACTCTGATCCCAGTTTCCACACTGTAAATCTACTGCATGAAGCATTAAGCTATCCTTACATACATACTGACAGTTCAGCTTGACAGGTGGATTGTTGCAGGCAAACATTTTTCATTTTTGTTTTAGATTGCGTCACATACCTTATCATCTGCTGAAGTATCCTGTTCAGGCAGTACGAGCTCTGTTGGCTGGATTTAAACCTGCTTTATATGACAGAAATGTGAAAAGAATTCCTTATTGCCCAGAATGGAGCGTGGAAGCATTGTGGGCTATGATGGAGTGCATTGAAGGAAAACAGCTCTCTGCTTCCATACTTGTGAGAAACACTTTTGGTTTTTTTCCTAGTTCTTGCTCAGCCTAAAATTTTTACTAGCACTCTAATTTCTGAGTATTTGTTTTACTGTGAATCCTCATAATTTAAAATTGTGAACCATTTACCATGAAGGTAAAGAGAGAAAATCATGTGGCATTCTTCTTAATCCAGCAAACAAGAAGTTTCTGAGCATTCCTGTTACTCTAAAACCACTTTGCTTTACTTAAACACAGATACTCTGTGTATTCACAGTTCCATTTAGGCAGTGAGTATAGCCAGTAAAATAACTTTCACTATTGGTTAGCTTGAGATTTAAATGTTCTGTCAAAACTCTGTGAACTTCTGATTTTCAGGCTCTTTCACCAGAGGTCACTATTTCTTTGTATGAAGATGACAAAAATCTCATTCATATGAAACTGATACAAATGGGACTTGCAGATTTGGATGAGTGAGTGACATGTAAGTACAGTGAATATGAACTACAAATTCATACCATTGCAAAGGTATGATTTCAGAAGTTTTAAGCAAAGTCTAAACTCAGTAATGTTGACAGCTAGAATTTATTTTTAAAGAAAAAATCCCTTCTGTCCATATACTTCCACTCTTAATAGAATAAAATGCTGTTAAAATATTTGAATTTCTTTATGTACACATTACTGAAGCCCATAGTGTAGCTTTAAGAGCTAACAGGTACTGAAACAAAGAGCCCTAAGGCAATAAAACAGAAAGAGCTTTTGCTGCTAGTAACTGAAGAAGGTAACTTGATGTGGGGCATTGTACCCTGCCCAAACAATCAAATTAATTGTTTTTCTTCATTTTTAGCATTTGATCTCAATGTTCTTTACCAGCTGTTCTCAGAGAGATCCATAACACACAGATGTCCACAGATCTAGTCAAACATGGAATATTTTAAATGGAAAGCTTTACAGTCTACAGAGAATACTGGAGACTTAGATTTTCTAATTTCCTGGCCAACTCTATGTTAAGTAGTCATTTTCCCTCCCATTTAACAAGCAGTCTTCTAATCAATGTTTATAGATAACGTTCCCAACATTATTGAATCTTGAAATAGTGAAACTGTGTATTCACATCTCAATCTCTTGACCTTAGAGCCTTAAGTATTGTTCTGTGATACCCTTTTCATAAGAGCAGATGGAATGAATGTATAGTAGTAAAGAAATAGCTAAAAAGCTGATGCTGGGCACACTTGTTCCTCTATCTATCTTGTTAGAAGACTATAGTTTCATTACTGTGATGTAACTCTTGTTTATGTTTCAGGCATATTTGGTGACAGACTTCTCCAGTACCAGAGTCTGGAATCAGGGGTGAACAGTTGGGGATAGGGGAGTGGTTCTGTCTTTGTTCTGGAATATGTTTGCATTGCTGCTGTGTTTTCTGTTTTCAGTCATGATGAGATGGATGTGTTTTGGGTGCCCTTGCACCTCCTTCCTACTCTTGGAGCTGCACTGTTCATTTGAAAGTGTTGGAATAAAGAAGAGCTTTCTCAGCATGCATCTGAAAGAAAGCTTGTTTTCCTTTACTGCTATAGTACGTAAGGTTTCTTTGGATGTCCCTATTGTACTAGCTTAGTATATCCTTTACGTTTAAAGCTCAAACCCTTTGTAGATTATCAAGGAAAAAACATGCACAATGAAGACTCCACAAGCTCTCCAGGGAACCTGTTCCAGTACTCAGTCACCCTCACAGTAAAAAAGTTTCTTGGTGTTCAGAGGGAGGCTCCTGTGTTTCAGTTTGTGCCCATACTACACACATACCCTTATGTATGTCTCTTCCATCAAGATCATGTGAAAGTACATGTACAAAACTTACCTCAGTAGTGTTGCTCAGATATGCTGCAAGGCTAGCTTGCCTGTCTGTACTACCAGTGGAAGGATCCTTTCACAGTTTACAAGACATGGGCCATATGCTGTTGCAAATACCCTATAGAGCTGTCATGTGCTGTCTTCAAAATGTGTTTTTCCTTATTTTCATTTAAAAAACAAAACAAACTTATTTATCAATCATCATGAAAGGGACTTAGCCTTGAGTTACATAAGAGCTGCTGTTTAAGATTAGGCAATCCTGGCAATCACCCCACCAAGCAACTTCTAGTTGTCAGTGAGCATAGTTCCCACTACTACAAGTTGATTTACCCCTTGAGTAAAAAAGGGCACAGGCACAGTAACTAACTACAGAGCTTGCTTTCACTGAGGAGAAAGGGGCAGGGGACAAAGGGAAGAAAGTATCTTCTACTGTGCAAAAGAAACAAATTTTTCAGCATCCACTACAATGAAGAGTTAGAGCAGCAGACATGCTAGCAGTACCACTTCACTTGCAGGTACTGCAGAACTTCTTTAAAAGACAAGTCAGCTTAAAAATGCCTGTTAGGTGGAAGAATTGGATGAGGTGACCTTTGTTGATTTCTGGTGTTTTCCTCCCACATTTCTAAGTAGCTTCGAGTGTTAACCTGTCCCAGTCTCACCTGCCCTAGCCTGGTGAATACAGAAGATCAGTTTACAGAACAGATTGGGGGCTGTTAATGCTGTTGCCTCCTAACTGTGAGATGAAGAAAAAAAATAAGATTGAGGGAAGAAGAATAGCCTAAGGCTAACTGAGAAGGGATACTGCCATTTGTTTATTGTTAAGCAATAAGTAAACTGATATCCAGACTATTAAATCTGGCCTTCTGCTGTATTTCACCACAGCAGGGGTTCCAACAGCACAACTTTTTATCTTGGACTGAAGAATCTTTTTTCTTAGATGTCTAAAATAAGGTAGTCTGCAGCTGTTCGCTGAAATTTCACTGACAGCTGAGGATTTAAAAAAACCAAAAAACAAAACACACCCTTTAAACTACACATGGCAGAATACTGAATCAATAAACTGCTGCTTAAAAAGTAGAAAAAAATAAGAAAAAGCTCTGATGTATTAATGCCCACTGAAAAATAAATTTATTTCAGGAAAACTATAAACAGTATCTACACAATAAGCTTAAAGGGGTTTCTCTTCTTGTTTACAGGAATGTACATTATTTTTGCTGACATGCCAACACTTCCAGCAGTTTTGACATTACCTACAACTTAGTGTCCATGATAATATTACCATCCTTGTCCTTTACTCTTACTCTCCCAGAGACGTACTTTGTTTCCTGCTGTCCATTCATGTACACAGTCTTGACAGTACCATCTGGATACTCCCGTCTCTTGAACTGTGATGTGTGTAGTTCTCTCTGCCCATTATTGAACTCTATAGTTTTGCTTCCATCTCTGCAGTAAATAAATGTATTTAAGTATATATTTTTTTTTTAAATCATTGTAAGGACTATACATAGGCTTAAGCTTAATCTCAGAAAAAAAACATTAAACATGCAAGCCTAAACGAAGGAAGAACTTAAAAAATACAGTATTTGTGAAAAGCCTGTTTTGTTAAATAGCATCCCAGCTGGTTGGTACTCAAAAACCTGTTTCTGCAAAACTGACATGATTTCTTTCTCTAGAATTATGCACAAATCGGAAAAATCTCTCAGGTTAGGGTATGAGAAAACACACACAGGCATTCAATCTTTATGTCTCCTCCAAGCTACAAGGAAAAAAAAATTTCAGCTGTAAATACATGGTCACAGTACAATATATTCAAATGTAAACTTCTAGAAATAGATCTGTCACCATATACTGCCTCTGTCAGTGAGCCCTAACTGCTCCTTTCCCCTCAACAGGCTAGGGTACCTGAAAAGGTAAACCTTACCGCTGAATACGAACAATAGTACCATCCGGAAAGATACTTTCTTCTTGCCCATCCGTAAATAAATTTTTAATCGTTTGATCAGGGAAGGTAATTTCTTTCTTACCATCAGGGTAATGCTTCTCTGAAATGTATTTTGAGACAATATGCTTATTACATAAATACAGGTATATATGGGCAGCAATTTTGAGGGTTGGTTGGGTTGGATGATTTCTTTACCTATTTGTCCATTTGAAAACTGCAAGACCTCTAAGCCATCGGAGTATGTAGTATGTGTAGTCTTAGCATCAGCATAATAATAAATCTGCAGAAACAGTTCAGATTTAACTTAACTAGTGAGAAATTTTTTATGTGTATGTATGTACACATGCACATAAGTACAGAAAAATGCAAAAGATGTAGGATACATACCACTGTTTGATCAGGCATAACCTGCTTCACATCCCCATTGAAGAAGGTTATAGTTACAGTCTTCCCATCAGAACCCACTTTTTTCCATGTCCCATTGGGGAAAAATATGAGGTGACAGCCATTTTTTAAAACCTTTTCAACCTAATGAATACATTACAGAGGTCAGTATTGAGCCACCACACTCACATACTCATTCCTCTGTTCCAACAGCTGTCCTGTGGAATTTCAGAGTGCCAACCTCTCATTTTACCTTTCCATCAGGATAAGCAGTTTCTCTCTGTATCTCTTCACTGTCTGTACATGCAGGTCCAGATGGTAGGGACATATGAGCTTCATTAGAAGAGGTGTCCTGAAATGACAATCGTCTAAGCATAAACTCAAATCGAGCTTTGTCTTTTTACATGTTTTTTTCCTAGGCTGACAGGTATTTCAGGAAATGAGCATCGGGGAGGAAGACCAGTAGAGGAAGGCATAAACACAATCTGGGTTTTATGCAACTCCTAGTATAATTCAAGTGGTAAGACAGACTGAAACTCAGCAATAATTTGTTGCCTGTGGTCAGCTGTAGTCTGGACTAAAGTGGAATGCAGTGGTGTATTGTAGCATGGTGCTTAACTACCTTAAGTCATCCGTATCAAGGTATGAAACAATGAAGTTCATAAAGCTTGAATGCTACTGACAGCAATTAATATAAGAATTCATTCAACTATTTACAAGATTCTTGCACGGTTGCCCTACATGGAGCTCATAAACATCCATCTTTTTCCCCCCTATCTCAAAAGGTAGAACATTTTGCAAAATTCAAGGGAGTGGGAGATTATTTTTTCTTTTCTTTTCTCGGCCAAAGAATGTTGCAACTACTAGACACTGGTAAAACCATTTTCTGGTATGACAATAAAATTGCAGTTGAAGAACATAAGAAGGTGAGTCAACAGCTTCAGCAGTCACTCTCCAGATGATACTCATTTAAGTACAAGCAAATATTGTTTTACTTTAGGCTTTTTCCTGCCCCTTAAAAATCAAATCAAGATACAGGACTTACTACCATAAAAGTCCTAGAAGAATCTTCTAGTGCTGTCATTGTCTCAGAGTTGCTTCTGTCACAAGCAGGTCCTGATGCAGGTGTTCTAGAAAGCTTTCCTACTCAGATAGATGTAATACAGTTAATTTGGACAGTGAAATTAAAGTACAGTTTAAGTGTTATATATGAGGTCAAGCTGTACAGGACACCTAGATTTCTTAAGTGCAGTTAAAACTGAAAGCAGTACATTTAGGAAAAGAATCAGCACAAGCCAGCTCCCTCAGGTATGTCATTGCTTCATGTGTCAGCAAGAAGCTGTAACTGAAGAATCGCTGCACTTTCTCTCTTATATCATCTCTGTAGATTTACAAAGGATTTTTTTCCCCCCTCAGTATCTAGACAATATTATTAGTTATGCCTTATAATGAATAAAGGAAGACTAATATAACCTTTTAACAGGAACTGATTGGCAGACTTTTCCCATGTCTTTCCTCGCATACCAGAAAGATTACCAAGTAAAACCAGCAGTGGCTTCAAATCTGGAACATACTCCTCTGACAGATAACATGATGGTTGCTTGAGCTGTCAGAGGTGTCAAAAAAGTACCCTCCACTTACTTTACGTATGTGGTTATTCATTAGGAAGGGGTATAGCTGCCAAAAGCATTTGCTCCTAACTGTGAACAAGGAACACCTGCTATGGCATTGCCCATATGATTACAGATCTTGATAACAGAAGGTTCTGAAGAGACACAGCAGTTCTCATGCTATCAACATAGTCATCAATGTCTGCAGCTTGGAGAACATCAATGATGAAGGTCATTTTGGATTGCAGAACACAGCTTCTGGGATGCTCCAGACCACCAAACATGACCAGAAGCATATTTGCTCTGAGAATAGTCTCATCACAGCTTTCTCCAGCATCTTACCCTGTGAGGCATTTGTCCATAGGCTCAAGTCCATTACAACTATTCTCTAGCTGCTTTTGAGGTGGTGATGCATTCTTTTTAATACAAGCAAAAATCCACATTCATTTTCTTTTAAAGAGTAAACAGAATTCCCTGATTAGACAAACATACCTTTTGCCTGTGAATAACTCTTGCCATTTATCTTGCTGCACTTCTGTACTGGAAGAAGTGGAGATGCAGTCTGACTTTTTGGGCCTCTATTTGGTAGACACTAAAAGAACAGAAGTTATTTGTGGTTTACATGACATTTATTCATAACTGTTCATACAGCAGCTACAAGATTTATACACCATGTGACATGAAATTTACTGGAAGCTTTCTTTACAAACTATACATTTTTAAGGCTTAGTCAGCAGAATGGCTTGTGTGATATAGCCCCAGCTACACTTTGGAACTCTTCCTCTGTCTGCTGCCTCACTACTAACAACTGCAGAATGTTAATTTGGTGCAAGCAATCCAGAATAACAGTTACAGTTTCAAAACTAAATATAATGGCTTTAGGCAATGGTGAACTGCCTGGTTTGCCTGGCTTATCCTTAAGGTGCAGAGGTTCACAGGTTAGATCCCATCTACGATTTTTCTCTTACAATTGCATCATTTTGAATTTCTAAGGTGAGTTCCTCAACTGAAAGGATGCTGTACATTGTGAACATCCACATTTGGAGAGAATGTGACATTAACAGAATTCTGTGTCTGTCACCACTAGTGGAGTCCCAAGATAAGTAAATCAAAAGTAAACACCTAAGTTGTAGCTATTGGATTCCAAGTTTATGATCCAAAACTGAAGAGTATTCACAGATGAATTTAAAACACCAAGATTAATAACTTACAGATTCTGCTCTTTTTTGAGTCATCCCAGAATTTTCTATTTTCCTCTTGCTTCCAGCAGCTTCTACTTTCTTCCAGGCTTCTAGACGAAACCTCTCCATAATTCTGACTTCCTCTTTTAGCTCCATATTCTCATTTACTAAAGCTTCTATTTGATCTTTCAGGCGTCGATGGGTGGTTGACCATTTTGCCTCTTTTCTCTTTAAATCTTCCTGTAATTCTGCAATCTGCTGTTTTAAAGCCTTAGAAAAATGCATGCTTATAAATCAAAGAGCTTTCACTTTTTAATATATTAAAAGATTTTAATGTTCTAATAGAAATACAAGCACACACAAAAAAGCACAAGAGTGGAAAAAAAAAATAAGATCAGCTTAATGGGGCAGAAGGTGAAAGGTAGGAGAAGTTTTCTTCCCTGAAATAGGTATTATTTACTTTAGACTACCAACTTTATAAGCTCAACTTCAATCACAGAAAGCGTCTTTACTTCCTCTTGGCATCCTTTACACTTCATAGACTGGCCACACTTGAGACAGAAACATGAAATCTTTAAGGCTACCCTTGAGAGGACCCTTCAAAAATCTTGGCACAGGAAAATAGGGAGGACACAATCGCATACAACACATGCGAATATGCCTAGCCAGTTTAGCAAATGTTACTTCAATCTGTTGAAGTAAGGAAAATTTATAGGGAAGGAGGAAGGAAATCCATGTGTGATGTTTAATACGACTTGTCTGTACATCTCACGACAACAAAGGAACAAACAGATCTTGTTTCTTATATCTCTGATACCTAAAGACCTACAAGTAATAACAAAATGTAACTTCAAAAATTGTAGATTACTACATATACTGTACAACAGTTATAGACAGAATAAAACTCAAGTACAGTTCTAGTTTGCATTTTGATCCACTACCATGAATAAAAATATTACTTAATATTAACTACAGTAGTTTTTTTATCAAAGTTGAAGATCATTCTACCAGTCATGAGCAGTTTTTAGTATGGAAATGTGACAAAAACATTTGCTTATCAAGGTTTTTTTGCCTTAAAACCATCAAACAACATTGTGAAGACTGTAGTTCCTTCTTCATTTAGGCCACGTGTACTAACGGTTCCCATGTTGAAATCACTTGCAACTTTTCAATTAATTTAGAATTTAGTTCTCAACTGCCTTTAAATATATTTATGTGTTCCTGTGTGGACTAGAAGAATAATATATTTTTATACCTGAATTTCATCACGTTCTTTTTTATCTGGAATTGCTCTAGCTTCTGTGGTATATTTTTCAAAAACTTTACGCTCCTTTTGCAGTTTTTTCATTTCCTTTTTTTTATATTCTTCTATTTCGGCCAGTTCTTGGGCTTTCTGCTGTTGAAAGTCTGCAATTTCTTTCCTATAATTATTGAACAAAATTGTTGTTTTAGCCCAAAACTACTTCAAATCTGGATTTTAAGGAAGAAAATGAAGACTGAATTTTGAAGTCATTGATTCCAATCCAGCATCTATTAACCCCAGGAAGACTTGCCTGAAATGGTATTACTTATTTAAGGAGTAAGAATTGTCACACAGTGTTTGAAGTCCAACAATTTCTGGTTTTATATCTTCCAGTCGCAAAAGTTATCCTGAATTTAAGTAGGCTTTGGCTAAAATCTTCCAACATTCTTCAAAGGAGTAGAACACCATTCCCCCAATAGTACTGGGGAGAAGAATCTAACAACAGGAGTTCACAAATTAAACATTAGCCAACAACACAATGCTGTTTCCAAACAAAACAAAAGTGACTTTGGTACAAATAGGTGTGCCACATTTAAGTCACAACAGATAATTATTCTGCTCTACATGTCACTTATAAGTGCCCTAGTTCAAATGAAAATATTCTCAGTTTGTACACACAAACATCCAATCCAAAGGAAGAGCATCAATCATGATGTTAGCATGAAGATCAGTTTTGCAAGAACAGTTTAGGACGGTGTTATTATTCAGAACAAAAGTATACAAATTCTCCCAAGTATAACCTTTAAGGATATCATATTAAACTAGCAGGGGTTCTTAATATTATAACTTGTGTGTGAGTAATAATTACAGTTTGATATATACATAGAGCAACAACCAGTTTCTTGACCTATGTCTCCACTGTAACAAACACAGCAGTTATTTACATGTGCTTTTGGTAACTGGACACTATGATAGTCTGGAACATACTATGTAAGTGAATGCACCAAAATGTTTCAATAAAAAATTACCTGATATTTGCCAAGGCATGCTCTCTTTCTTCACGGAGTTTAGTTAGAGTTGTGTTTTCAGCTCTGAATCTCTCTATTTCAGTTTCCAATTCAGTGAGTCTCTCTCTCAGTACCTGGGATGGAACAGTGTTTCCTGTCAAAGAACAGCCAGATGCAAGTTATCTAAGCTGCATCCATACAACTGAAGTAAACAATTATCACACACCAGTTAAAAAAAAAATTTAAAAAAATCAAGTGATACTATTTTAGAGACAGTAGTAGTATTGCAAAAAATTTCTACTATTCAAATAACACAGAAGTGACATTTTAAAGCACTCTGCACTATTTACTCAAGTACCTCAGATATTGAGTATATCTGTCGTCTTCGTAGAACTAAATATATATTAGGAACTGGAATGTGAAGGGCTTCACATCAAGCTAGAGAAATTAAATGAAGGTATAAGGGCCAAGCATCAAACAGAAGTGTTTATGGTTGTAAGTTTTTCCAAGTTTTATTCACAAAGTCTGCTCTCACCCATCACTGATGTGAAATCTATTGCAGGGGCTAATAGGATTTGTGGGCTTTTTTGCCATCCCAGTTTCCTGTTCAGTCACTACTTAACACTCCCAGGGTTTTAATAGTCTGCTTCTGAGTATGCAACCAAAGAGCCTAAGTACCGATGTTGCAGTGTAGGTAGTTGCCTCATTCACCCTTAAATGCTCTGAGATTCAGTACAAAAAAAAAAAAAAAAAAAAAGGCAACAAACCCACAATTCTACCCCTCTTCCCACAAACAACATCTAGCAGGCATCTTTAGATAACCCTACAAAAATCAACTTTCCGCAAACCAATAAGCAGAAGTAGCAGCTTTTACATGAACCTCTTATAAAAACCTAAACAAAATCCTAAACATTCATTGGAGCAGAGTTTGAAACCAAAATCTCACCACCTTACAGAGAAGAGCTTTAAATGCTAGGCTATGCCACCATGTTTTCACTGAATAACTGCATTTTTAATGATGTCACACAAATGCAACAGCTTCAACAGGAGCTTTTAGAGGCTTCCCCAGACTATAACCATATAGTTGAAATCAACTTGGGCAAAGTAGAAAAATGAATCCATTGTTTCCCATATTCCACATGAATTCTCTAGATACTGTATTACTGTGAGAAAATACGGACAGGGCTGCTGCCTCCTTATATTTTATGAAGAACAAGCTAACCTAACAGCGCATAGCATTACCCTGCTGGGGTGTAAATGCACACTGTAGTGGAAAGGGAGGTACCACTTCATTTTCGGTGTGCCTTTGATACTCTCCTTGATTTGGAAACAGTGACCAAGCAGCTCCGAGTCAAGTTAGTTCAATGAGCTGGTCTGACAGAAAACTAGCCTCCAGGAAAAAATATTACAAAAAAATAAATTAAGTTTTCACTGATCCTACTCATTCTGCAACCTGCGTAATTGTTAGATCTGACATTAGACATACAACCATGAGAGGAGATGAAAGGTGAGAATAGGGCCATTCCCTGCAGCAGAAGTCTGTACTTACACCCTTTGGTGTAATGTCAGGTTGCAGCTTAAGTGTTAGAAGGAAAGACTTGTAATGTATGTCGTCTTCAACTTTTCCTACCAGTTGCTGTTTTCTCACCTCCTGGCTCCTGTTCCTCATTTGATTTGATTTCATGCTCTGAATGGCAGCCTGCCTTCTGTTTCGGTTTCAGTGAAGGAAACAGTTTCATCATCAGGTTTGACACAGGAGGTCCATTTGAATCCCTGTCCACTGCAGACTCTTTGGACATTTCATCTCCCCTCTTTGAGGCAACTTTTCTCTTTATTGCTTTATCTGGGACAGTTGTAACATTCTTACTGGAAAAGTCCGTCTGTAAAGGTATGTTAGTGTATTTTTCAGGTAAATCACTGTTAACATAATTTTCATCGAGATCGCTCCATGTTCTTTCATCATCAAACTCAAACTTACTCCTGCTTATACAAGACATGCTTCTGTGATGGTCTGAGGGTTTTCTAATCTTTTGATTTGACAGTATACTGCAACCTTTGTCTGAGAAGCCAAGGTCAGCATCTCCATTTTTGCCTTCTTTGCTGTTGTCTGTAACAGAACTTCCATAATCAAAAACTTCTGGATCACTTTCTCTATGGCTCATAAAGGATGTCTTAGCATCTTCATTTTCATGCTTTAATGTAGTCTCAAATTCACTCTCAGAATCTGTAGTAGTATCACCATTGCCCTCACCCTTAACTTCATTTACAATCCATTGATTACTTTTTAAAGCAGGAGCTGCTGTCATGGAAGAAGCTGAAAATATTACACTGTCTGTTTTATTCAATGGATCCTTCATTCTAAAAGATGTCCCTGAATTTGAGACTGTATGCATAACTGCTCTATCATTTATATTGCCCTGTGTCATACAGTCCGCCTTTTTATTTTTCTTATTTATAAGTTCAACAGCCAGCACCTTTACTTGCTGCTGTTTTGCCTTGACAGGGGTAGAAGACATTCTACGGCCTTTTAAAGTTTGCTGATCTTGATCTAAGATCCTTTGCACAAATGAGGAATTACTTGAGAAAGATATTTCATCTGCAGCTTGTTCTAGAAACAAAAATTCATCTAATTCTAGATTCTCTTTTTCTTTTTCTTTTTCCCAGTTCTCCAGCTTATTCTGAAATGAAACTTCAAAAGACAGTTCTGAATCTTTTACAGGGTGACCTACAGCACATTTAGAATTAGAAAAGGCTCTGGCCAGCTCATGAGACAACTGAGGATTTTCTGTGCCAGGTAATTTGTTTCTGATTTTGACAGTGTTAGACTTAGCAAATTCTACTATGCTCTCTTTATTTTCTATTTTGTTGTTAATTTCTAATGGGAAAGAATCTCTCATCTGTCCATCATGATTTTTTCCTGGTTGCATTCTTGTTTCTAATGGCAAGATTTTTTTTCCATTGTGATTCCCAAGTACCAGGGTCTTCTGAATAAGACAATGTTTTGCTTTATCAGGGTAGTTATATTTTTTGCATGGTGCAAAAGTGTTCTCAGAAACGAGTTCATTGCCGGGAGGCACAGTTTTCTTCTGTATTTGTGATCTGTCCACTTTAATAACATTTCTGTCATCTGAAGCCCTTTGTTGAAGTTTTAGGGCATTTTCTCCAAGTTTTGTAATTTTAGATTTGGCATTAGTGAATCTTGTTAAGCCTTCTCCTCTTTTCAGGAAGGGTCGTTTGATCACTGGTTTTTGAATGGCCGATCCGTTTGTCACCTGAAAAGGGGTAAGGAAAAGTAAAACACAAAAGGTTAAAGAGCCCCTTACACAGTTTGAAGATTTCTTCAAATAAACACCACATAGGAGTAGGAATTTATATAGTACATTTCTACTGGATTTCTAAAGACATCTTAAACAAGTGAAATATTTGGGGATTATATTTTTATTTTTAAGAATGTGAATATTGCATTCAGTGTTAGCTTTTGATGCTAGAATCTTACTTGTACATTTTTAAAGCACCTATCGCATCTTAGCACAATATATAAAGAACAATAAAGTTAAAACATAAATAAATAACCTGTAACTTCTGGGTTTGCTCCAGACGCTGCTCTTCTAGTTGTATCTGTTCTTCCAGGAATTCTTCAAATGTCTGTTTCTTCTCCTGAATCGCAGCTTTAATAGGTCTAGTGTAATTTTAAAAAAATAATAATAATTTAAAAAATTCAAGTCTTACATTTCTATATAAAATAACTGTGTTTAATGTCACTGCTATTCAAAGACCTAAGGTATAATTACATAAAAGAGGACACATTATGAGGTACTTTAGTCATTAAGTGTCAAAGTTAATCTGAGAAATGCATTGTAACACTAGCTGTTTATCTTTTGAGAAATGGTTTATCAAATCCCTGCTATAGTTAATATACATATCTAAAAGATACTGTATGTAGGTTTTGCCATTTCTTCTTTCATTGGTTTTCTCAGTGTCCCTTTCTTCTGCCCAGATCACCAAACTTTCACTCATATTTTAGTCATACTGCCAATTTCTACAGTATCATCTTCCCACTCAGTAATGCTACTGAGACTGTGTTCCTTATCTCCCCCTTTGATACTCCTCCTCCTTCACAGGAGTACTGGGTCTGGCTGGGATGGAGTGAGCTTTCTTCATAGCGGTCCATATCGTGCTGTGTTTTGATTTGTGACTACAACAGTGTTGATAACACACCAATGTTTTAGCTATTACTCAACACTGCTTGCACAGCATCAAAGCTTTTCTTTGGTTTTTTCACGCTGCTCCCCGTCCCCAGCAAGTAGGCTGGGGGTGGGTAAGACACTGAGAGGGGACACAGCCAGAACAGCTGGCCCAAATTGACCAAAGGGATATTCCATACCCTGTAACATCATGTTCAGCAATAAAAACTGGGGGCTTGGTCTTCCAAAAGTAGCTGTTGCTCAGAGACCAAGTAGGCATCGGTCTGCTTGCGGAAGGTAGAGGGTGACTGCCTTTGCATCACTTGGGGTTTTTTTCCCCTCTTTCCTTTGCTTACTAAACTGTTTTTATCTCAAACCACAAGTTTTCTCGAGTTTGCTCCTCTGATACCCTCTCCCATTCTGCTCTGGGGGACAGAGTGAGCAAGCAACTGGGTGGGCGCTTAGTTGCTGGCTGGGCTCAACCCACCACAGCCTGGAATAAGTATTTCTTGTTTTTGTGATGACCTGGCAGGCAAGGCAGAGCTTTAAAACAATGCCAACCACTACTTTTATTCTATCAACTCCATAAACAAAGCTTTTACCACACATGAGAAGGCTTCTGCCACAAGCACTATTATTACTTCTTAGCCATATGTAGACATTTAAACAAACATAACTCCTGATAATAAACTAAAAAGTCACAGCCTTACACTCCTCCTTCACGTTGCTACTTTCACCATGTAACACTGGATAGGAGGTTGTAATAAATCAAATTGGAAACAGTAATTGTAGCTGCTTATATACTAAGCCATACTAAAAAGTGCTTCTAAACTGCTATTACCCCAGGTTGCACACACCTCTTCAGCCAATACACATCACATCTTTCACAGCATAAGCAATTTCAAGCCAGAGCCTCTCCTACTACAGGTCTCCACAGTACCTAGCAAAATGGGATCCTTGGCTGAGAAAGCTACACAAATTGAAAATATCACTCTTTCAGTCAGGACTCGGATTTCAACGAAACTCATGTTATTTGACAAAAACTGCATAGTAATGGCCTGAATTACCTTTCCTCTGTATTAGTCCACAAATGTTTTTGTCCGCTGGAATTTTCAGAGAGATCTGCACTTTCCACACATAAAGGATCAATGTGATTATCTTCACTCTCCATTAATATTTCCATCTTTTGTTCTGGACACCACATGTTTTTTCCTATGAAATGAATAGAATTTTTTTTTCCTTCCCAACAACAAATCAGTTTTCAGCTCATACTTTAAGCAGCATTCAGGTCAGATTAAAACCAGAAGGGAGCTTCATGGTAATGTAGTCTGAATTCCCACATAAAATAGCCCTAAGATTTCCCCAAATTAATGCTTATTGGAATTTGAGCTTTCTTTTTAAAGGAACATCCAATTATGCATTAAAAATTTTCCACAGACCTTAAATAACCCATTCTGATTGTTCATCTTCTTTGCTATTGTTAATTTATGGCTTCAAAATAAAATAACTAAACACATTTGGATGTCTGCTGTACTGAAGAACTCTCTTATCAAGCTTCTGTTTCCCATGTACATATATATAAATTAAGATCAATTTATCCTTTCACATCCTCTTAACCCAAGCTGTCTGATTAAAAGCTTTAAAGCTGGTATGAAGTACGATGAAATGCAATCTCATACCTTTTCCCCAAAACCTGTACAGATTAGTAAGGCTTAGCTTTATTAAATTGCTAGATTCAAACCAAAACCACTATTTCAGTCATAGCAGCAGAGTATTCATGCTGGTGCCAATAGTAAAACTGAGAAGAGGAGGAAAGATAAAGAACTCCAGTGCATTGCTTCTGATGTACAAAAAATTTTTAGTCATATGGTAGGACCTTGTCAACACATCTTGATTCCTAATTCCATTTCAGTTACTAATCCTCAAAACAGAGCTGGTCTGAAGACATTCTGTATCCCTGAATAGATTGTTATTTTCCATTTGCCACATGAAAATGTGGGTACAGTTCAACCCAAACAATTCAGCTAACCAATAACTGTCATTTGCTATTTTCCCAGTCTTTATCATATATAAGCTTTAGCAGTAATTTTTTTTTTTTTTTTTTTCCCTAAAACAGACAAGCATTTCAAACAGACAGAAGAACTTGGCTTTGGTCTCATGCTGCTTCTAACAAAACTTACATGGACATCAATGGGAACACTCTGAGGCCTGTAAGCTGTCAGTAAATCAACCAACAAATCAAGTAAACCAACACTTGTATAAAATCTTCACAAAAAGTAGTAGAAAATTATACTTAGTAACTACAAGGGCAAAAAAAACCCACACACACCGAGTTATCTTTCTATAAATGACTAACCAGTAATATATATGTTTTCCTCGTTTTTCAAACAATTCTGCATTTTCAGAGGCACAGCCAGACCTTGTTTCTCACAGGCAGACACTCCTGAAAGACTGTTCTTCAAAGATAAGGTGCATTCTTTGTTGTTTAACTTTTGTAAAAAATTACTATCTTGTGTATGTGGAGAAACAATCAGAGCACAAGCTCTGTCTTCAAAAATATTCCGATACCCAGATGATAGCAATTGGTGTAAAGTTGTTAAGCCCGCTGAATGCCCAGGTCTTAGCTTTTGACTTTCAGCCATTAGCGTATAGCCTTGAAATTAAAAGAAAAAAATGGCTGTGTCATTGTATTTGTATTACAACACCACTGTTCCACAGGAGAAAAGAAATTGCACTGAAGGGCAAGACTGATCACCCAGACTCCATCCTTACGTTACTGATGAAGAATAAGTGATTAGGCAATCTGGATTTTGTTCTCCTAAGGCTAAGCCCGAAATTCATTTTCTGAGGTAGGCAGAGTGAAAGAAAGAGTGATGTTGGACTGATACTGCCAACAGTAGAAAAAAAACCCTGCTCAACTCTACAAGCTTTTTCCAGCCCAGCACTGTCCCCTCCCTTTGCACTTAGCAAACAAGACTGGAAAACTGATAACAGCTTACAAGTGTTTGTTTTTAAATACAAATCAGCTCCCTAGTCTAGTTCAGTTCATCACCTGAACAGATTTGTGCTGCGCGAGCACAAACAAGGAGGGACCGCTTCATTTGGATGCGCTGACAGCTTAAAGCAATTGAAAAGTATTGTGAGAAACAGCTAATCAGAAAGGAAAGCAACTGTTTGTTTTACACTGTCTTATATTTAAAATATGTTCTTTGAAACAAGGGCTCCCATCATAGCGCATATTGATCAAGTTACAATTGCAGTTGGCATTTTATAAAAACAGGGTAGTATTCCTTCTACAGTAGCACTCAACTTTCAGGTACTGAAGCAATCCAGCATTTCTCTCTGACCAATCAAGTAGTCTTAAGGTGAAGAACGCTGAATACACTTTCAGATTTTAACTGGAAAAGGAGATTAAATTCTTCAGTTTACACAAAATACATCATATGCTTTCTTTCTCAACTTACCAAAAACTGCTGTCTGGCCAGATACCATGCTAAGTAGCTTCTGCTGCTCTTCCATTAGCCTTTGAAGTTGCTCCATCTGTTGTTTCTTTAGCCATTCCTGTTTCTGTTGTTGCAATTCCTTCAGCTTTTCAAACAAAAAAATAAATGTATTAGAGGCTAGGTTTACTTCGAATGTACCACAGGATTAGTGTCATCAAGACAACGGGGATTTCTTGTTTTAAAGGTGTTCCATTAGGTAAGTGTAAAATGAAAGAAATCAAGAATTTTTCTGTCTATGAATACACATGCTATTTCTAGTTTGCCCAATTAACAGTTCCACTAGTCTTTAATTGACCAATCTGCAAACAACAGGAATCAGAACACTCATTTTTACTGCATGGGAGAAACATTCAAATTCCGCTCTTTTAACGTTAACTTCTACTATGCCGTGTTTTTATTAAAATGTGAAATACTTCATAATAATTAAAGTTTTAGAAAAAGTGTGGGGTTGTTTTTCATTCCCCCCCCCCCCCCCCCCCAAGATCTCAGTGAACAGTACTGATACAAAGGACCAAGAGAAGGGAAAAAGAGCATCGGAGAACATCAAGACTCATGAAGCTGCCTGAAAAAAAGAAGTAAGATACTGATTAAATTCAGTAATCCAGTCTTTATTTCCTTGTGTAGCAGGAGTCCCTGGCCCTGCCTCAAGACCAGCCTTGAGGGCCATATGAAGGCAGGGCATTCTGTACCCTACCAAACCACAGCAGTGGGTGGTGGGCCTCCATGTCCGTCTGTATCTCCAACACAAACATATGTGCTAGTTCCAGCTCCTCCAAAGGAAAGACAGGAGGCCTGATGAAATCCTTCCACAGATCCAACAACTGGACCATGCCTGTCATCCAACAGGTAAGAAAAAAAATCCCTTGAATTTCCCTTGTAGGCCCTTAAAATTCTAGCGAAAACAGAAGTAAGGCACTATGCAAGTAGCAGCTGTGAACTAATGATCAAGATCTAAAGATCACCTAAGTCTCATCTCCAAGCCCTTCATTTAATTTATTGAAGAAATCGTAATTCTACCTGTTCTAATAATGATATCTTCAGAAAACCAAACTGAAAAAAATGTCATACATCCAAAACTACATTTGCCACTACAAGCATCAGATTTTTTTTTTTTAAATATATTAGACTGTCAGTAACTTTCTAAGACAGGAGACTTAATAATTCCTCTTAAGATACCGTTAAAGCAGCTAATATCTGTCATTTAACCACTGTTTGATACTACTGACAATACTGAAAAAGTGAATAAATATTTTCCTATCATGTAAAATACAGGCAAAAACTTTTACAGCACCAGATAAGTTGTGAAATTCTACTCTAAAGACACACATGCACTCTCTCCCTCTCTCCACTTGAGTGAAGAGACATAGACATTTGTGCTGAGGCAGCTGCTAGCAGAGTGGACAAGGAGGTAAGTGAGTTCTTAATCCTCAAGAACAAGATCTATTAAAGTGCCACTAAACACTTCAGCCATCACAATTTATATCTAGTAATTGGGAAGAGCTCCAAGCAAACGTATAGCCAATTACAGTGGATTAACTGACATGCTTGCATTGGAAAAAACCAATTAGTAACATCACAGCATTGTAATTCCAGGCCTTTTTGTCCTGATGTCTTGGATACTTCATCACATTCAACACTAACATCTCTTCATCTGAACAGAACCAGGTATATGGCTGTACATACCTACTTTGAGAACTAACAGAAGATGTTGCTATAGATAGAAGAACATACAAGTTCACCATGCTGTGAATATCTGTGGTGAAGTACTACCACTGTAATGACCAGCACCCCATTTCCACAGCTTCAAGTGAAGAAACAACAGAACGTTGTAAAACTGTGTGCACCTTTCCAGGTAAAAAGATTTTGAGAACAAGTACACTGCCACTGAATGCAATTTCATTTTAAACTTGAACCTGTGCCAGCTGGAAACAATGGAAGTTAGACTCTCAATAACTGCACATCATGAGGAGGACACCAACTTTTATGCATTCGTAAATGTGACTTAGGACTTGCTCTTTAAGCTTGCTGTGTTCTATACATTGCAAAGAGTTTGCTTACTTCCAGGTATGACAAATCATATGCAGGAACAAAATAAATCTTAAGGGATGCACATCAAGGAATTCTAGGACTTTTACCTGTTCAAGCTTTTGTAAGAGTGGATCACTGTGATCGGATTTATTCTGACCATCCACCTCACCACAGACAAAGTCTGTTTTAGAGGTTTCTACGTTACATGCTGCTGCTGGAAAAGATGTTTCAGAGGTATATTGCTGAAGTGTACAAGAGCTGCCAGGCTCTTCACACAAGGAGTCATCACTTACAGAACAGCTGTCTGAAAGATGCAATGCTTCAGCAGGGAAAGCTGTGATGTTTTCAGGTCCAGATAACAAGTTTTCTTTGTTGATTTTCAAACCAGTAAAACTAGGATCTAATAAGACTCCTGCACGGGAACTATCAGACATCCAATGCACAGTGAAGTTTTGTTCACCACTTGGATCTTCAACAGTTGGCATCTTGTAAATTGTATTCCAATTTATTTGCTGATGTAGCATTAACATAACAATATTATGTTACGTAGTGTCAAGACAGTAAAACTTTCAAAGTTCCAGGTATTTCGTATGGATGGTTACCTACTTCTAGCACCTAGAAATTAAGCAGATAAACAAAATAAGAAATCTACAATAACAGATGCCCAGTAAAAGAAAGTTACTCTCTTATAACCAACCTAGTGCATTTATAAAAATAAGTCACAATCTACTTTTCCCTTGGCAATAGAAACAATTTGGACAGTGAGTAACAAACGCTGTCTGTGCAGGAAATCAACATAATCCAACTTTTAATCTTATTATTTATTTGAGTGCAGTTAATATTATCTCAAATTGTTATAAAACTGTGTATAATAGTCTCTTCAGTAGTACAGAGAGGGATTCAGAATTTTTTTTAAGTGCCTACAACAAAAGAGGAGGATGATTTGAGGAGCTGAGAGACTTCCCACACAGGACCTTCACATTAATGCAAAGTTTCAAATATGTCCATCTAAATACAAACATTTTACTGCACATATTTCAATGCAGCACTTATTGTTTTCATGTCTGTCTTAGTTTCTCATGGAAACTCTACAACCATGCTGCCTATTAGCTTCTTCCTCCCAACCAGCTTCTTTTTTTAAATCCATCCCCCAAAAAAGTTTGGAGACTGCAAAAGCTTCAGTGATAACCATATTCCTACAATACTCATAAAACATGAGCGAATTCAGGTACATAGGAGACCCAAAGTGATTTCCTCACTTCGGAAGAAAAAGAGACAGAACTACTGCTCATGACGATGTGGCAGCAAGAGCCTGACCACTCATCCCTGCTACCTCAAACTCGTCCCCGGGCAATTAACTCTCAGCCCATGCCTATGGTGCGTCACAGGGAATAGAGAGGAAAGAAGGGGCCAGGGGACAAAGGACAGACAACCACAGCAGCCCAGGCTCAACAGTCCTGCTGACCAGGAAATAACTTCTTAAAGCTTCCTCATTCCCAAGAGATCAGTTCATGCCAGCTCTCGCTTAATTTTCCCGCTGTAAAAGGGCTTATGCTTTCAACCAAAGTTTGAAACTGCGACTAGGAGAAACAGCGAAATTCCCTTAGAAAGATGTTTTTCAACTGCCTTCTGTTTTGAGACACCGCTAGAAGTTTCCCAGGGAGGTACAGATTCCTGCACAAGCAAATTCAAGCCTACAGAGTTCAGACGCTATTTTCCCCATCACCTTTTAGAGACCCTTTCAAGGCAGCCTGCCAGTTTAAAGCTTCCCCTAAAGTTTACGGGCAGCGGCACCTTCATGCCGACCAAAAGAGCTGGCAGTGCTGAAGCTGACCCATCCCGGGAAGGCGAGGAGGGACGAAGGGATCCTCCCCAAAGGTCGCCGGTGGGGAGACAAGCACAGCCACGTTCCTCAGCCGAACCGAGGAGCCAGGCCCGGCGCCTTCCTTCCGACACGGACACGGACACGACCCCAGCCCGCGGCACGGCAGCTCCCTCACAGAGGGCTCACCAAGGACCCCCCACGCGCGCCGCCAGCGCCCGCCGCTCCCCCAGCCCCGAAGCACCCGCACCGCCACAGCTCCGACCCCACAGGTACCGGGGTGACTACACCGGCACCGCTCCTCAGGCCGCTCCTGCGGCAACGCTGCGCTCTGGCCGCCACCCCTCTCCTTCTATTACAAACCTGCCGCCATCGCACAGCCTCCCGGCGCCACAGGCTGGGCACCGCCCCGGCGCCGAGCATGCTGGGAGTTGTAGTCCCAAGCCGCCGCCTTCCCCGCCCAGCTGCGAGGAGGCGTTTCCGCCCTCGAACTACAGCTCCCAAGAGCCTCAGCGGCGAAGAGGCCGTTGATGGGCGTCAGCGGTGAGGTAGCGCGCCCGCAGACGCCGCTGCCCCGGTTCCTGCCCGGGGCGGGAAGAGGCGGCGGGGATCCTTTCAGGCAGGCGGGCCTGCCCCTCGCTCCTGAGGGCGGCCCGCAGGCGGAGGCGGCTCCCGGGTCCTCCCCTCGTCGCCGCCGGTGGCCCTTTTGGGAGACGGGGTTTCTCTTCGGTAGCGCCGCTCCTGAAGAGGCGGGAGGCCGTATCCGCGCAGTGTTCCTCAGCGGCTGTCCCGGCACGGTGTGTGAGGAGATTTCTGTCTAATGAGCCGTCCGCAAGCCTTTCGGGGTGTGGCGTTTTCTGCAGGCGTGAGGCTTTGGACTTTTAGTGTGCTTTTATTGCGGTTACTTACACCCTTTTAATTTTTAAGTAGCTGCAGTAAGGGAGGAACGGAAAGATCGATGGGCAAAAAGCATCCCCTGGCTTTCTGACATCTTGTGCTTTAGGCATGCTCTATCTTACTGAGCGAAGTTAGTGTTTTCCTCTAAACTCCAGTAAGTGGCAGAGCATCACAATCCAAAAACTTGTGGTATGTCGCAGGCTGTGACCTGGTTTTCTAGCTGTTGTGGGCAGGTACAAAACTGAGCTCCAGGTTGCATAAACCCAGGGCAGCCCTTTCGGTTGCCTACTATTAGTTTTAATTTCTGCTGTTACTTTCTATAGTTCTGCAGAGCTCTTTCTGCTAAACTTTCAATCATATTTCCTGCGCTTTGGTTTTGCCAGTTATGCATATATTGTGTACGTGATTGTCCTCACACAGGATTCTGCATTAACAGTGATAAGCTACTGTGCTGGAAAATACAAGGTTTTGTACTCGTGCTTTTTTAAAGCACAGCATTACATTCAGTCCCTTTGACATCGCTAGTAGGAAAATGCAGTAGAGGTTTGTTTTCAGTTTACCTGCACACTGAAGGCCCTACTGGACTACAGATTATTCATGGTCTATTGTTGGACGATAAAAATGTATTTTTGGCTCCCTCTCTGTGCTGAAAAATATAATCCATTGCTAACAATAGTGTTGAATTTGTGGTTTGATCATGAAGTACAAGGTCATGTGATTCTGTGAAATCCTTTTGCGGCTACTGGGGCCTTGTGGATCTCCACCAACGTAAATTAAAATTGTAAGAATTAAACCAGTGATAATTGTCAGCAGTTCCACTTTGCATAACTTCCTTATAAGGTGCTGCAAGAACACAGTATTCCAGTTATAAAAGTGTTTATCAGCAGTTAATTCTCAACACACAGATTAAATACAATAGTTTTCTATTCTGATTTTGAATTTTGGAAATTTTGCTATTCAAAAAGTGTAAAGCCAAACACTGCTAAAATTCCTTGGGAAGTTTGGTTCTCTAAGGAAATAGAAGAAGAGAGGCTACTATTCAGTGGTAGCATTCATCAACAATGAAAGAGAATAAAATCTTCTTCACTCAAGGGAGAGAAAAGCTGCTGGTGACAGACTTTGAACAGGTTTTAACTCAATTTCCTGCTTTCTGTCAGGTTCAAAGTTCACTTGTGCTTTAACAGTGACAATTTCCTCCTCCTTCCAAGTGCAGCAAGGGTTACTGCCCCGTATTGTGCAGTAGACTGCACTTTGCTTGGTTTATTTATTTGACTTCGTTGCTGTCCCTTCAGGAATTTTACAGGGAGGTATGAGTGTGTCCTAGCCCTTCCTACCTACAATGCCCAGGCTTTCCAGTTGTACCTCATGCTGTTGGGGAAGCAGGAAGATCTTTCAGGGAGGGCAGCTGCCTCAGCAGGTGAGTGTAAACGATTTGGCTCCCTCAAAATCTAAAGAGAGGAGTGGGATCAGGAGTCATTTAATACCTTTCATGCTGGGAACAGAGAATGGGGGTGGTCTTTGCAGACAGACTCGGAGGAAGTGAATCCCTCAAGTTTACGCATTCCTTTCTGCTTGCTGGCTGACCTACAGATCAGTTCTCAAAGTAATTTTTTTCTCAGTTCTTAACAGCTTGATTTTCATAAGCAAATGTAATATAAAATACTTTTGTGGAGTTCTGCACCACATCTAGCTACCAATTTCTGTTGCTTCTGGTATTTTCCACGAGATATGGGTGTATAGGCAGGGCTGATGCTTGGAATTGGTTGTATGCATTTTGTTGCCTTCTAATAAACTTTTTGTTTTGGCTGTGCAAATACAGTTCATTATTTCCTGAGGAGACAACTTCTGGTTATACTTCAGCAGTATCCAGAATCTGCTTTAGAGAATACATTGAAGAAAACTAGTGCACACAGAGCTCTAGCGAAGAGGGAGGCAGTGCCCAGATCTATACTATGGTTATTAAAGGAAGCCTTTGGCAGTGGCATGTTTGCCCTTATATATGCCTCAAATTAATCTATCTTGTTTGTGACAAGATTCAAAATAAAGTTGATTAAAGCAGCTTAAAATAAGACTTTATATAACAAAGTAGAGCTTCTTAAAGGTATAGTTTCCCACAGAGTCAAGTTATAACAAGGCTGCATCGTAACAGAATCTTGTGAAAACCTCTTAGTTAAAACATGGAGAGGGGTTTTTTTTGTGTGAGCAGAATACTTTTATGCCAAAAGCACTGCTAATGCCATAAAAAACAGAACCAAAAGCCACAAAATATAGGTATATAATGACCTCCTGCCCTTTGATCTGCTGTCTGCCTGACCTAAATGCACGTATTACCATTACAGAGTTACCAGTTCTATCAGGTGTATAGTGCAGTAGATGATTTGGGCTCTTCCTATAGATTGCCTTTCTGAGATAAAATTATACAGACGTGTATAAAATTGTGTTTGATAATGTTGATTTTCCAGGTTTTCATTAAACCCCATATGCAAATCAATTACGGTGCTCTGTCTCCTTGGCTAACTACTTTTTATTTTTTAGCTAATTAAAGTTATTCCACGGTAGCTCGCCATCGGATTCCTTTTTTACTGCACCAAAGAACAACTTTACTTACATACATTGAAAATCAAATAGGTCATAGAGTAAGAAAATAAACACATTCCTTAAATGTAGTATAGGTAACATACTCTAAATCTCACCCTAAAATTACCTCAGGCTAATGTGTTTTGGTTGGTTGGGTTTTTTTATCTGAAACCTTATCCTAATCATCTGCTCTAGACTTGGGTCCTTGATAAATTAATCAAACAATAATCTTATATTAGATTGTGAAGTGCTGTCATCAGTGCCATTTAAACATTTCCTCTGCATTGTTACTGTCTCTTGGTTTATTCTCTCTCCACACTATGGTGGAATCTTTCTGCAGGGTTGATGTAAAAGCTTTGTTGACCTTGTAAAGGCTTTGGTGCAATTTGACCAATACTAATTTTTACACCAGAAGAAGCTGCTGGGTAATTAAGTTCTTTGGTTCTAGTCCTAAGACAGTAGTAAAGAAACTGTTCTAATAAATGTTTCCTCATTTGCACGTACATAGTGCAGAAAAATGTGTATTGGTAAATGAACTCAAGTAGTTCGAACAGCATCTGCTTTCCTTTTTGCGGTCTTTAATGTAGGTGGTGTTTATTTATAGAACTAGGAGGATAGAAGCTTAATCAGAATTTGCAGTCTATGTGGGAGTTCTCATTAAGTTGGAGAAAGGTCATTTTTGCTCTGAATGGCCTCCCAAGAGAGAGGGCACTTAATATCAGAGATTTTTGGCTAACACAAGAACTGCTTTCCTTTCACATTATCTTTACTTTCAGACAAGCAATTTCTTATTTGTTCTGCCTCATCCTCTGAGTCCGGGCTGAATTTAGAGAGGCCAAGTATTCTGGAGTGTCAGTTTTGTCCAGTTATCTCACAAATAAAATTATTTGGCCTTAAGTCACTGTGGAAAATTTACATCAAGTAGCTTTTCCGGAAATACAAATAGAGTAAAACCAAAGTCTTTACCAGTGACACTGATAATAACCCTTGGGATGAGATATGAACATGGTACACTGGGATCCAAAGAGTCACTGGTAAAAAGAATTTATGACCTGAATATTTTGTTTTACAAGCATACGTTCTCTTCATGCTAGTTACTGTAGTGTTAGGAGTGTGTCTGCATTAGCAGCATGGCTTGGAGCAGCGATGCAATTTTAAGCTTTTGGTTGTCAAGAGCTGCCTTATGTTGATTAAGTTCTCAAAGTGTTTTGAGGTTTACCCTCTGAATGTTTTTCAGAGAAAACTAAACTGGGTGCTATGTTTCAAATAAGCTTAGTGGGGGCATTGATTTTGGCTTCTGTCTGAACCCACTCAGTCATAAGGCCCTCTAGCTCATACTTAACACTCATTTACCACTGAAGGGCTCTGAAACCCTAGAAAGCCAGTGGCATGCTGACTTCTATGCTATATAAAGAGCTCAGTGCTCTGTATAGTGTTCTCATTTACACTATAATTATCATTCTCATCAGTTTTTAAAATAACTTTACACTCATAGGCATCCAGGCAAACAAATATACATTGATGATACGTTTTAATCACTTAAACCAGATGCTACCTTTATATTTGGTTGTCATAAATTCTGCTCCTGTTTAAATAAAACTTTCCCAGCCTCTCGTATCTTAGCATAGTTTGTCATGAATGACACGCAGCCAATTTTCATTCAAGTTGTTTTACAGACAATTTAGCTTGACACTGCTGAGAAGAGATGCAATCCCCCTACTTCCATCTCTCCCATGCCTCTCCATCACTTCCACTGCTACACTACTCCTTCTTGTAAGTCTTTGCCATAGACCAGAGGGTGAATTCAATCAGAAACAGATCTGGATTAAAACTAGCCTCTTGGTTTTGGGGGTTTTGTTGTTGTTGTTGCTGGGGGGTGGTGTTTGCTGTGTTGGGGTTAATCTGGATCAGTTTTCCAAAGTTCTTTTTAAATGTTGTGGGATTTTTTTTTTTTTTAATATTTACGGATTATAAATCAGTGAGTGGAAACAGGAAAAGCAGTTTACATTTTTGAAAAAGCGTTATTTTATAATGGTGTGGTGTGAAAGAGGAACTAAAAGAGAGGTTGTTCCAGTCTAAATTAAGATAATTCCACATTACTAACAGTGGGTATTAGCAGCAAGAGATCAAGACAAGAGTTTGGTACTTAGTTTCAGACCTTACTGAAAATGCAGGCCACACTAAATTTTCCACATAATTTTAAAAAAAAAGAATAAAACTGATTAAGAGATGTTCTGGGTGGATTTGATTACCACGCTAATAAAATGGGATTTGTTTTGGAATGTCCTAGAGTTGCAAAGAATATATTTGGTGAGAGACTACTTAGGTGGATAGAAAAATAAAAGTTTTCTCAGCCAAAAAAAAATAAATTCTTTTCTCTTTTAACAGGAGGGCAATGGCAATCTTTGCAAACTGTGTGTTCTTTATTAAAGTGAAATACTCACCCATTCAGGGGAAGAGCAGGCTCAAAGTGTCCGTAAAAGAAAATGGTGGAGTAGTTAATTTTGTGCTTAATCACAAGATAAATTCCAGATTTATTTCTGAGATCTCAGTGGGAAAATATCAAGTGGTGCAAGTGTTGTAGAGTGTTAATCTTGTCTCATGTAGAGAAATAGGAACTGTAGAGTTTATGTCTCTGTTCAGTATTTAAATATAAATACTCAGTTTACATTTTTAATGCATCTGGCTCTGTAGTACGGAAATGTCACGTAAAAAATTAAGAGCAATATTCTACCTCCACAGAAGAACCGGGGAGGTTTTTTTTCCTGGATAAACCTGCCATGCTGTTTTTCTTCTCTCATCATTAGAGAGGGGAAACTCTGAATATGAAAATGCATCACTGAATTATGTTTTGGTTATGTTATTGCTAATGCAAGCGTTTGATTACAGAGTGAGGAAGCGATGGTTGTAAATTTACAAGTCTGTGACATTGCAGGTTTTTTATTTAAATACAGCTTTTTATTTTTAATATATGTTGAACACGCAGCATGGATAAATCAAGGAGCCTGTTTGCATGATATGCACAGCAATGAAATCAGTGGGCTGCATCTATACTGGTACATTACATGCCTAGGAATGCTTGCAGGGACTGTGGCCCGCTGGCATGGCTTGGCCCACACCTATACTAGTGAACCCTGTTGGTCCTCAGGATTGAGTGTTCATATCCAAACTGCCTAATGGGAATGGTCATGGTGATGTTCTGTCTCCCAAACCATGCCTGGAAACTGGGAAGATGTGAGCTGGCAGAAGCTTGAAGTGTGCCAAGGAACATGCTAATGCCTTAACGATATTCACATGCTAGTGACAGGGAATTATCTAACATTATCTAACTTAATAGGGAAGGCATAATACATTGTTAACTTCTGCCACTTGAAAGTGACATTTATTTCCTCCTCCCCATAGCTAGCAATTACGGCAAGCTCATAAATATTGTCACATGAGAGTGCTTAATTCTAATCCACCTTAGGCAGAAGGTAATGCCTTCTGTTATGATTTCATTTTATTTGTTTCTCTATATACAGTTTTTTAATTTTTAGAGGAGTATGATTAAGTGCATTAATTTCTCCCTCTCACTCTTGTGTGACATTTCCTAATACAACATTGGGTGAGTTACTTTAAATCCTACTGTTATATATAGCTCCCATAGGTGATTGTCATTTTACAAACAGCAAAAATTGTATACGTCGTCCTCAAGAGTCTGCAGTTTAAATTGTGCATAACATAAGGTGTTGACATTGAAGGAAAAAGAAAGGAATGTGTGAAGGAAAGGAATATTGTAGGTACATTATCATCTTGTTCAGGGCCCAGCAGTTTCCTGGTGACTCTGACTATGCACATCTGTTTAGGAGAGAAAGTGAAGAATTGAAGAATAACATACCAAGCTCTAGCAAGAGTATTCAAAAAATGTGACAGATTTCTTTGTGCTGTAAATTCAGGATCTTCCAAGGTGTGTTGACACACAAACTGCTGATCTCCAGATATGATTTGGGGAAAAAGTTAAGGAAATTGTCTCATTAAAAACAATAAGCTTTAAAAAAAACTTTGCTAAAAAATTTAATTATTGAAAATAGCAAGTGAACTAGAGTTAATGTGGTACAAATACGTATTAATTGAAATCTGTATTTTGAATCATCTTTATAAATACAGCGGGAAGAGAGATACCTAAATTTTGTGAGCTCTGGGATGCAGAGAACAGCTAACAAGTGGCCAACCTGTTCAGGGTAAATCTTACCCAAACTTCAGAAGTTACATTATGATTAAAAAGTGTCTCTATCTCCAAATAGGAACCTCAGAACAGAGCTGGGCTTAGTGCTGCTGTATCAGGGAAAAGCTCTTGTTTTTTAAAGCTGTACTTTTGTCATATGTGACAAATAAAAGTACATGCATTCATCATCTTGTTTCCAAGTGAAGTAGATCTAACTCTGTTCTGATGTAATAGCCTTTCCTTTATTTGTGTCCATCAGTTCTTGCATGCTAATGTTAACTGTTAGAGGTGCAAAATCCTCTGCCTCTTAGTTATGGCTATATTTTATTTGATTTGACTTCTCTAAATGTTTTTATGTTGTCCTAACTACGCAGAAAGTTTTAACTTTCAGCATATATATGATTCCAGTAAAACAATGTGTGATTCTTTGTAAGTCTACTAAAGCATAGTATGATTATTCAGCATTCTGCCCAGGGTTTTGTTTTGGTTTTGGTTTTTTTAAAGTCTTACACCAAATAGCTTTGGGTTTGTACCATGTTGGCCACAACAGAACATGGCCCGTTATTGGACCTCCTTTGTGCTGCTAAAAGCTCTACAGAACATTTGGCACCTGGTCACCTTCACATCTTTGTAGTTGCTGTAGAAAAGTGGATGCACTCTGAACATAACCATATTTTAGTTGAGCTGAACTGTCACCTTAGAGAGTCCTGCTCTCTGCTGTCTATGGATGAAGTGCAGAGGTACCATGTTTCTAAATTAGATGTTTCAATTAAAATATTGTCCAAAAAGGTTGTCTATTTTTAAATGTTTCCTTTGGACTCTAGGATTGTACCAGTATTAATTGCAAATAAACAGTATTTGGATTAATATTGTAGTTACGTTTGCATAGCAACTGTAATTGTAACCTGCCTTTCAGACTACACATGTTCTTGTGAATACTGCTGATGTCCTCTGCTGTCATGATCTAAAAAATATTCAGAAGTATCAGCTCCCTGTTTTATGTGCAGATTTCATTTGGAAATCAGTTGAAAAGGGGGAACTTTTACAGATTGATGCATATAAGGTTAATAAATCACAAGGTGATGCTTCTGACCAAAGGCCAGTGTCACGACCTGATCAGCAAGCTACCCTGGGTGGTGTGGAAGGTCATGTAAAGCTTGAAATCCCCTCGCAGTAAATTAAGGTGAAGCAATGCCAAACGACCAGTCAAATTGTTTATTGAGCATAAACATTAACAAAGCCTGTACGATCACGTGAGAACTCTAGATATTGCTGTCTGCCAGGTGAGTCACAAAACTGAAGGGAACGGGGAGAAGTTTACCCGACTTTACAAAATGATTCAACATCAAACTTTAACTCTATGGATGAACTACTCAGATGACTAGAACATCAAACTATGCACATGAAGTAAGGTAGATGCGGCGAAGGAAAAGAAGAGCAAGATAAGGTGCTGCAAAGAAAAGGAAGAGCAAGATAAAGAGGAGAAGAGAGACAGAGACAGAAGACATCACCACCCTAGGATCCAGTGACATCCTGTTGGTCCTCTTGATTGTTGGTGTCTTGGTGGTGGGGGGTCTCCCACCCTAGCTCCTGATGGTGCCCTTTTATACAGTCCAAGTCCCCAAAATCTCCACACAGTTCCAACTTAAGTAGTCAAGGCAACAGAGACCCACGTGACGATCGTTGGCTGTCGGGTGCCCCCGTTAAGTGCTGTGACTACCAGCAGAACTTTTTTTGCGCCTGCGCCACAGGGATTGTGAGAGATTGTGCCAGGCTGTGGGCATCATTGTTGTGGTGCAAGCTGACCGCAGGGCTCTGCTCTGTAGGCTGGTGCTTGTGTTTTACAGTCTTGTGGTTTCCTTGGTACCGAGAAATGTTTAAGACAAATGCCTGCGCACCTGTCCCATACAGCCAGCCAGACAGGGTAGTTATATTTGACATAGTTTATTCTTCTATCAGGTACTTTGGGGAAGAATGTTTTAGAAGATGAATACTTAGAATCAGCTTTTAAGAAATCAGCAACCATGGAAACTGGCAATAAAGTTGATAAAAAAATTATATATATATTTTTTTTTTTTTTAAGAAATATTCGTTCCATTCTGTGGAGTCTTTCCATTGATTTTTTTGTTTGTTTTATTTTAATGAAACTTCAAATAAGATTTTAAGTTGGAAATGTGGATAAAATACTAAAAATAACAAAAAAGCTACTCTGATGACTCTTTATTTGACTCCACTGAAAAAAATGACAGTAACTTAGAAGTTTTAGTTAATTTCAACAGAATGCAGTGGGTTTTCAATGCCTTTGTATGAGGAAGTGTTCTGTTTTGAAGTAAAAATTATGAGAAAATAAGATAGCTAGAGAACAGGTTAACATGGGCTAGAAATATTATGCAACATCATTAAAATAGAAGAACTTCAAGCATTCCAATACTTAACATGGTTCAGATACAAATGATTATAACTCTGTGTAGAAGGAAAATAGACAAATGTTCATTTTAATGCTGTGAGACAAGCCAAATAATGTGCAAAAGAGATGAGAAGGATAACTAATGTGTACAGTCAGCAAAAAATTACCATTCTGAAAGTTACTGGTATTTTAATTATCTTTTTTTCTTCCTAGTAACTACGCTTTTTATTTCTTTTTACTTTTACATCTCTTGGATTTTGCTGGGTGCTAGTCTTTCCTTTAAATATTTTTAAAAGTAATTACTTTTATTTTATGAACATTCTCATGTCATGAATCAGCACAATTTTCAGAACTATATATAAAAATAAGAATCAGGACCAATGCATTTGTACATTTGCTGCATCATTGAGTCTGTTAAACAAATCTGGTTTTGCACAGCAGAGGCCGTGAGCATGCATGGCTGAAGCTGGGTAGACCCATTCAGTAGCAATCCTAAATAGTTTTAAGCTAAAAGTAAAACTGCATTCATACACTATGTCTATACAACTTAAAAAAAAAAAAAAAAGGCAAACCAACCAAAAACCCTCAAAACCAACGTGAGTCATGGAGGAATAGCTCTCGGGCTCTGTGGTCAAGTGGCACAGTGTAGCTCTCCGCTGCGTGCCCTAATTCTTTTTCCCCTTCCTGCTGCAGAAGTCAGGGTGGCGAAGTGCGTGGAGGGGATAAACTCTGGCATAGCCAGTGAGGCTAGCAGTGAGGCAGCTGGGGCAGTTGCCCTTCAGTACTTGACTCCGTATCCTGCCAGTTATATGGCTGAATCGAATGTGACCTTAGAAGCTGTTAACTTGTTTCAACATGTAAAATATTTATGGATATTAAGTGATAGTATTGTTTTTATTAACTATCTGTAAGTTAAATTAGAGAAACCAGATATTATACCAAGTAAATGAATGTTTTGATTGCCGATGTGGAAGACCTCTCATCTGCTGAAAATAAAAATGCCACAAAGAAAAATGCAAACAATTCCAACCTTACTGTTATTGAAGACAGTGAGAGAAGAATTGAGTCCAAAGTGGGCACTCTTACATAAAATAAAATTAAATTAAAGATATATTTTGATGCATCTATGTTGATATTTCTGTAAATTGGGAGGGGGACAACACCCACATGCACACATACTTCCCAGTCTGTTTCAGTGACTTCTGGAGATGGCTCTCATTATCTTAATAATGTAGTGCAAGATAAAATTATTCTTTCTTCATTTTCTGTATTCTGTGTGTATGAATTTATAACTGCTTTTTTTTTTCCTTATACCTTCAGATCTGTCTGTGGAAATTTATTTTTACATTTTTCCATCTCAGTGTACACCTCCAGTCCAGCTCCCTAATACGTGCAAAGCTTCTACCAACTCAGCAAGCATTAGTATGACTCATGCTTTATGATTTTCTGACTGGAGCTCTGTTTATTATCACAATTTTTTTCTTTTCTTGGTTCACACAGTTTTTTGTAATCCAGTCCAATTCATTGTTTTTAGAAGTGCTGAGCATTTTTTTTCACCCATGAAAATTCTTGGGAAAGCTGAAAATCAAGGTAACTGAGACCGTTCTTAGCTGATAAGGACACAATATTATTATAACCGTTTCTAATTATTGAGTTAAAGGAACAAAACCAGCTCCAACAATCTTAAATCTGTTAACAAAATACAACTTTCACTTTTAGAGACTGGTGTTTAGTCATAGGGTAAGTATTTAGTTACTTTGTGGGAATGTACTAGAAGTTACACTGGGTCTAAAAGTCCTGGTGCTGAAGGATATGACTACACGTATGTATCCTAATGTAATAGGAGGAGGGAGGAATTAGCTTCAGACAGCACAGGTAGCTCACCAAGCTATTAAAAAATTAACATGTAACCAGGCAATGAAAATACATTTCCCGTGTTGCTTCCATAGTTGTTCTGAAGAATGAAGATTGAAATCTAGTTTTCATCTTCAGGTTTACACTAGACGTTCTGGCCTGTTAGTGCAGCAGCTTGTCCCGGTGGGATTTCATGTCTCAAAACTTTTTTGTTGTTGTTATTTTGCTGCTGAAAAATAGATTTATCTTCTTATATTAGTTTTTACTTTAGTATGATGTTGCAGCCTATTACAGTACAGTATTTACTGGGCATATGTGATTTTTAATTACTCTGATTCCATTCCAGATTTTACAGTGAAAATGATCAAGATACTCCTTTTTTCCCCCCAAGATTTTGAATTTGCAAAATACAGTGTCCTTGAAAAAATAAGCCTTTCTGTTATTGTGAGAGAATGTAGGAGGATCAGTAGATGAATAAAATGTCTAGTTTTATACACATCAGCAGTAACTCTTCTATGTTATCATGTACTCCAATGCAAAGAGGAGTATTGAAAAGTACTTTAATGCTTTCTGGCTTTCAGTGCAGCCTAATTCCACCCAAATAAAACTTTTCTATATCGCTGTAGCGTTCTCACCAAAGTACTGCAGTAGAATAATATGTTTGCTTCTGACAAGATCTACATTACCATGGCTGTTATGTGTTAAATCTAATTTAAATTTTCAACTTTTTTATTAAAAATCTTGCAAAACACAAAGATTATGGAAATGTACAGCAATCAGTACAGGGGAGCCCTGAGAGGAGCTTCTGCTTGTTACTATGATACAAATAATGAATAATTCTGCTTCTTAGCCAGCCATAGTGTGTGGTTCTAAATGGGCTGAAAAAATAAGTAGGACAAGGGGAAGTACTTGGTGCAGTATCATATGAATGAAACATACATAAGCAATAAATGGGGGGTAGGGAGTCTGTTTATCTCTCCATTTAGGTTAACTCCAAGGAAAGCAAAGATTTTGTAGTTATTGAATTACAGTGTTCCCAAGAGCATTACAAGTTTCCGTTTTGACTATGTGCACGCTTCAGTGCATCAAATGTAACAAAGGTATGAACTACTCATTGACATTACCTGTTTGTTTCTTTATGCATGTTGAATGTACCTGTTCCAGAGAGCTTCAGATGCTTTTCATTCTTACTTGAAGGCTAATCCTTAGATATAGACAACAGGAGGTCATTCTGTTAATCTTTATCATAAAAAGTTTGATTTATAATTGGCTCCTCTAGTCTGTGTGTTTGCTTACAGCTTGCTCAAAAGAACTGTTTTGGGACTTGGCAGCAACACAGCATGGGCATGGATGCACCTGCCTCATACTCACATATGTTTTCCTGGCAATACCTAAGTGTGTAATGACATGTTGAAATGCTGAAATGCTATAGTAAGTGATATTCTGGACATACTATTGAGAGAGAAAGGCTTGTCTGGAGGGCAGCTTAAATGTTTTTCTCAGTATACAAGTTATATATGCACTCTGGTACAGCAGTTGCAGTCTGTGTCAGTGTAACAACATTAGATTCAAGTCAAAGGAGCTGTATCAGGGATGAATTTTGAGTAGTTCAATTGATAGAACAAGTTATTCCAGCACACATTCAGATGAACCTATCTTGTCACTGTGGGGTTTGTGTATGGAGCCCTGTGCTTGTTCTTCGTGTCCCATGAACCCTCATGAAAGCACTGGCTTGCTGGAAGCCTGTTAAATCACAACCCAGAAATTGCGTGGATTGTCAGCTGTTAGAGCAGCGTCTAGTAAAATTGATTCTTTAAGTCTCTACATAGTTTCTTTGACTAACTTTACTCTTTCAATTTACAGAATAATAAACAGTTCGTAACTAATACTGCTGAAGAAATAAGAGAAAAGTACAAGTCTTTTATTGCAGACTTGAAGAGCCAGGATTTCTTGCAGAGAGTTTTCCACCAGAAGCAGAATCTGTAGCTTCTACAAAATTGCAAAAGGCTTGTACAACTTACATGTTTACACTTTCCTATCCTTAATGATTTATTTTAGTTTCTAATTTTCTGAATGTGGTAAACATTGTCTAGATTATAATAATACAGCCATAGGTTAAGGGAAACTGTTTATATATGAATGTTTTGAAATTATTATTTTTTTCGGAATATTGAGTGAATGTTCCCAGTACTTAAACACATTAAAAGCAAATGTAGTCACATTCATTATAGTTTTGGGTTTTTTTCTCAGTAGATGCATTATCAGCTAATGTGATATCTAAAAAGTGATGTGCTAATATAGCAGTCAGAATTGTGTGATGTATGACTTCGATTGTCATTATTCTGCACACTATACAGATGTCACAGGCTTGGTGTAGATCATATTGGAATCAGTAACGGGACTCCCCTCAATGGCAGTAACAGTTGGATTCTGCTCCCTAAGGTACTCTTCAGACAATGTTTTACTGCTATTTAAAATGGTTGTAGTGTGACAAATTTTTTTTTCCTACTTACGTTCTTACTTACTTTATCTACTTCTCTCTTCCACCATGGTTAGCTTCTATTATAATAGGGCACAACTGGCACATAGATTATATCCAGCAATGTTGAAAGGCCCACATATGTCCTCTAGTGATCTCAGAAGCTGTGTGGTTGATGCCATATAAACAAATAATGTAGAATGTCCAAACTTGTGTGAGAATTGTTTAATCACATCAAGTCTAATGGCAGCTTCTGGAGTTGTAGAACAGTGAGAAAATGTTTAAGTAAATGCTTCAGAAGAACATGAGAATATCTGTTTTCACAACTCTTTTTGATCTACGAATTGCACTGATTTTCATGGCCTCTCTATTCTCCTGTAGCTTTGCTGCTCCCGTTTTTTTATTTTTGCAGGAATAATGTCTTTCCCACCAGAGCTTTCTGAACAGATGATCTACTGTCATCTGTTAGAGATGTGATAAAACACTGGCCATTTTGAACCATCTGTTCTTTTACCAGCTGTGCAAAAAAGGAAATGGCTGGGGTCTGCAGACTATCATGTCCATGTACCTGATAGTACAATGTACTGATAAAGATATCAAGCAAATCAACTTCTGTCTTCCCCAAGACTTTGTGTCTCAGTTTTCAAGAGGGATCATGGCCATCCAGCCTGCCATGCTTTCCACTTGAAAGAATTTATAAAAGCAAACCTTCCCTTCAGTTCGACAGGGCTGAAGAAATTATGCTAAACATGAATGAGCATTGCGCACTGTATTGTTTATGGGAATAGGAAAGTTTAATTATCTGTGTAAGAACTTCACTGCCGTGACTTGCATCTTTGTCTTTTCACTGAATTGTGTTTATTTTACTACAGTTACTTCTAGAAGAAGCCATCCATTCAAGTGCTGTATGTCAGGAAGTTAGTGATTTTGTGGAATTGATCTGGGCAGGAGCTGTTGGGCACCTGGATAGTTTACTACTTGAATCAGTAAACAACATAAGCCTAAATGATGTAAGTTAATTTTTGTTACTCTGTGAGGATGAATACGTAAATGCTGTTAGAAGTCATTTTTTCCCAGCAAACACATATGTTGGGTTTCAGATTGGGATTGGTAATTACACTTTTGATACTCCTGCACTTCAACAAATCCATGCTTCAGAAATTTTTATCTCAAATTTTGCTTTTAAATCATGACACTAAAAACATGCTCTACACCCTAGGATGGATGGCTGTCTTTTCCATTTTATAGCAATTTACACAATTCTTGCGGGAGGATCCCTTTCATGAGATAGGTCAAGTTACATATAAAGATAGTCATAGAAGGCAGTGCATAATAGCAGGTTACTCTCTCCTGCCAGGATGTTTTAACCATAGCCAGCCACTCTCTTGTCAGTCAGCCATTCTCTTGTAATGGAAAAATAGTTTTAATTATAGTCCCTGTCTCCATTATCAGATGACACCTGTAATGAACACACAGCTACTCTTGAAGGCCTTTGGGTATTCCAGCTGTTATTAAGAGTAACTGCCTATCCACCCCTTTGTTAAGTCTATGGCTCATTTAACCCCACTTTCCCACATACTTCAATTCTTTTGCTTTGCTCCCTAGACATTTAAGAGGGTGATGATTATTCATGTAATTTAAATTCATATAACTTAACAAACAGCCAACAAAATGACTGTTTAAGACGAGAGTTTTGTTCATCTCTGTTGTCACTGAAGGCAAAATTACCTGAAGTTTATGTTGGTTTTAAATTGGAACAACTTTGCCAGTAGAAGATCCCCAATTCTGGAATTACTTTGCCCCAATCTTATTATGTGAAATTCACTTTTGATGCTCTTCAACTGATGTATGTTAGAAGAATATTTCCTTTTTGATGTGGAAATAATGCACATTTATGTAGGTTCTGGTGAGTAAGTAGTACTTTAGTAATATTGTATGCATGTACTCAGAGACAGTAGTGAGTGCATTGCATAAATCAGTAAAGACATAAGGAAATGCTGTTTGTGGTAAATGCTTTTTATGAGGTGCAGTTGTTTGGGTATTAAGATTCCTAACATATTTCAAGTAGGTGAAATTTGATAAATAATTTTCAATCCTTGGTAGCTTTTGCAAGAGCTGAACCATAGACCTAAAAGATTTTGTATCTCAATGCATCGATCTGTAAGAATATGATAAAACTGTTTTTACTAACTCTTCCCACTTATAATTAGTTTGCAAGAGAAATAGCATTTGTATTGAAAGGGAAAAAAAAACTCTGGATTTTTGAAACACAATAATTAAGAAGTGGGTTGCTGTTCAGTTAGACTAACCCTCCATTTTTTTCCCAAAGGCATTTGTGAGACAGAGACCAGTCTTGGATCAATATTGAACTGCAATAAGACATTGCTATGCAGCCTCTAATGTCAACATTTTACTAGCTGTTGCCTGTGGTTCATGTAAATTAAAAAGCATTTTGCTTTTTTCCTCCTGCCTTGAGAAGACAAAATAATATAGAGTATTCTGTGAAAAATTTCCAATTGAGAAAGAATATCCTGTCTGTCTGGACAAACCGTCTAAAATGAATCATTACTTTCATTTCATTTGTAGGTTGCACTTTATAAATAGGAATTCTACTCTGCTTTATGTATTTTAGGATTAACTAGTGAACTTAGACATGGAGTAAGAAATTGATTATCCTCTACTTCCTGTTATTTCATCAGTGCATTAACGCTGACAATATGAATCGACAAGATGTTAAGGAACGCTGTCCTCCAATGTGATTCATATTCCGTTTTATTTCAGGGAGGTTATTTTACTGTCTCTTAGCTCTGCTTGAGGTACTTTGCAAGTAGCCCAGTATAAGGGCAGAATAATATCCAACTTCTAAATACTGCTTTCACATCCTAGCTGCAAGAAAATATTTTGTGGATATTGCACTAACAAGAGTTAAAGTTTTATTTCAGTGTGGAATTAAATGATCCATTTTCAGTATTTATCACTTTGTGCTCTTTCTGCAATTTTGCAATAGCTTTCAGTTTAATAATCTCTTTTAAACGTGAGCAAAGCAGAAGTTATTTTACTCCAAGTAAAGAATTCACTGGATGAGGGAGCTGGCAAGGTGGCACTACAAGAGATGATGATGGAATTCTATCAAGTTATACGTCACGAAACTGAAACAGACTATAAAGTTTCCAAAAAGCTGTTACCTAGAAAACAGGACCTGTGTCAGGTCACTTTTCCAGATTGCTGGTAAGCCCTGATCTGCACTGTGCTACACCAGTTTTGAACATGCTCACTAGGTAAATTGACAGGATACTTTGCACAGGTAGTCACAGGCTGTTAGTTTAAAAAAATAATTTATTGGAATCTTATGAATAGAGTAACACCCATGGGAGGAGTTCAGTGTTTTGAACAGGAAGACCAGTTGCTGTCCAGATGGTGACAGGAGGTTCCATTGCAATCATTGTTGTGATGGCATCTTCAGCTGGATCAGTGGAGAATCATGGAACTGTTGTTATCATCCAGCTGACCCTAGCAACTACTCCAGCATATACATAATCTGTTTCTATTGATTATCTTAAACTATATACAAAATATATCTAAGCTATTTTAACTATATGCAGAGACTGGTCTGTGTACCCTTTGCTTTCCTGCATATGCAGGAACAGTTTCTAGACACTATTTAAAATTACCAATGTATGTACAGCTTGGTCTGTTCCTACATCTACAGCACAAACTGCTTGGGGGAGTTCCCTGGACTGCCTGGATTGTTGGTGCAAGAAGTTAGTCAGCATATCTAAACAAATAACATCTTTCAGTTGGTCTAAGCACAGCTGGCCTGCCTAGGGGAATCTCCAAGTATCTCCCCTGTAGCTCCCCCTCAGCTCCTGTGTTACTTAGTTCCTTCATTTTTAAGCTCGCTAGGAGTTCAGTCAATCGGGAGTTCAGTTACTCTGCCGCAAGTCAGTCCATTGTCTCATCTTTGCAGAAGCTAGCTGGGAAATTCTCAGCCTGCTGGGGGGATTGCCGATGAGGTGCGCTGAGTGTGGACACACATGCAGCCCTTGCACCCAGCAGCAAGGGCAGGTGGATGGGGCTGGGGGTGAAAGTGAGCAAGGTACTTCATTCATTGTGTGACCTGTTTTTCCTGTCCATCTGTTCAGAAGTGCTTGCGTATCCTTAAACTCCTATGCCGTTTACATTAATATAAATTCTAATAAAATGTGTATGATCTTTCTTTACATATAGCAGCAGTATTAAGTATTCTTCACCCAGTGAAATGGATGGAACCCGGCTCCTGGCAGTTTGTGATGTGGCACCTTGGATCCTACTCAGATTTGTATGAACAAGATTATTCGTTAAATAATGCACCATCAGGTTATGACAGTGTGCGTGGAGTCCGTAAAACAGCAGACATCTCCTCAGACTTTGAGGTACTGATCCTGCAGTATTGGGCACTTGAAAAGGCAACAAGTTTTTGATTTATTATGCCACTGATAGATAACAGAATGAATGTAACCCGCATTTCAATTCAGACACTAAATCACTAGACAGTAATGTGTAAAATCACTTCTGTCTGTCTCGCAGCCTGTAAAGCACATATAAAACTTCTAAGCCTCTAAGCTGCTATTTGTAAAGAATTCTTGCAAGAAAATAATACTTAAAAGAAAGATGTAAATGTTATATTTTATTATAACTGAATCATCATATAAATGTCTGGTCTGTGGTATTTAAATTGTTATTTGGAAGCAATATTCTACTTTGTATGGAATAAGAAATAGCTACCAGGGAAGGTTCATTGTTTTGTAAATGAATCCAGCTGATAAAAATCCATGTCCTTATAGGTTGGTACTGTAAGGCAGGGATGATAGCTGTAGTGGCACACTAGCAGATACAGTTGCTGTCTAGATATCCACCAGGTTTTTTTACTTCTTTTGTTCTTAGTTATTTTGAGGAATGATTGTGCTTTACAGAAAAGAGGAAATACAAGGAGTGTGGAGAATACAAAGTGAGAAGAGATACAAGTGGTAATGATACAGAGACATTAGGGGAGTGAAAATAAAAGCTGTCAGATTCTATTATTTTTCAAAAATCATGTCTCATTTAGGTTTACCTCTTAATCAATTTGCATTTTTTTAGATATTATCTACGGCTTTGTTTTTATTGTAAAATACCTTTCTTTGTTTCTACCAGGGTGATGAATATGTTGTGTATAAAACCTGTCAGATTAAAATTAGGTATGTTGCTAAGTTTTGCCTTGCTGAAGATCAAAAAAAAACATTTCAGCCTGCAGATGAGGTGTAAGTGGAGCAAGATAGCAATAAGCTAGAGTCGCACTGTCATTTACAGTATGAGAGCAAGAAATGTTTTCTGTTTATATATTGACTTGCTTCCAGAGTTTTCTAAATACTTATCAGAACCCTTTTTAGAATACTTGTATGAAGGTAACATAATAAAAAATAATTTGTAGTTTATTTGCAGATGTTATCAAATTAGTGATTACCATGTGGCATCTGTGTAGCATCTGTTTAACAGATTTCCTATAGGCATAATTACCAATGGCAGTTGCAACTCCTCCTGTCACAGTGTGTTTCAACAGAAGCGAAGGAAGCGCTTTTGCATAAATCATCAGATGGCCTTTAAATAATTCAAATGCAAGGTTCTAAACAAAGACCTTGTAAGACCTTAAAGAACTATCATGAACTCGTGATCCCTTAGACAGACAGCCTATAGCTCAGCAGTGCAACACAAGTATTCATAACAGAAACTGAGTGTTAATTTTGTGTTCTGAATTGCATAAATAAACATGGGCCGTTGATATAGGATTAATTTCAGTCATCCTTCCCGAATGTATATTTCAAACAATATCTTTTTAATCTTTCATAAACTCTTTGTTTAGGCTATGAATTACCAAATGCAAATCTTTCAAATCCGGTAAAACTCTTCTTCGGGACAGATACAATAAAAAAGACTTGTGTTAAACAAGTAAAACCACAGAAAAAGTAAGTTGGTTTCATTAATATTTTTATCTGCTTTATTTTATCCATGCCTTAAATGATTAAGTTAAAACATTTACATTTAACATTTTTCTATTTATATGGAATACTTGATGGTAAGTTGCATTATCAAGAAACTAGTTTAATTTCACCTTTCACTCTAATCTGTTACTATCCTTAGATAGGTAATATCATAGGGGAATAACTTAATTATTACACTTGTTTTCTTCACTAAATACTTCCTTTTGTTTCAGAAACGTTTCTGTTATTAAGGATTATAAATAAATTCCCAAGTCACAAAACTTAATGAGACCATGATCTTAATTTTTTTTCAATATCACTGCACTTAATATTTTAGGCTTTCCTTGCATTTGCATTTTAAATAAAAATTTACAATTATCTGAAACTGTGATGTTGCTGGTAAAGCAAGACTTCTTGGAAACTGAGTATTATAATTTTATTCCCAGTAACATTTCTGCATATGGCTGTTTTCAGGCAGAATAACAAGAAATGCAGGTAGTAGTAGCCGTAAATGTGTCAAAACTTAATGCTATTCATATTTCCATATTAAAAACCATGAAAAGTGCTTTTCATGAGCATGTCCTAGTTTCTTCTCTGTTCTGTCTGCAAAGCAGGCACAAAACCACATCTGTTATAATATTCTAAAGTTATATTTAATCTTGAAATAGTGTTTCCTATTATTAAGTTGCTTTTATTCAGTACAATTACTACTGGTTAGTAGAAATATTGTATTGATTGGCTAAAGAGTTGATGCTGGTTCTGCCATATATCAGGAATAAATTAACAAGTTCATACACTACTCATCCAGTTGTAGAAAAGGTATTTAAAATGATAATACAATTTAATTTTTAATGTTAAGGGAAAATTCAACTAGAAAATAAGAATAAAAATTGGGAAACACTTAAGAATAGTTATTCTGTGAGGATGGAGATCAGGTATCTCTATCTCACTCTTTGCAGCTTCAGGTTCTAGAGGGAGCAGCACAAAGACATCCAAGTTAGCTGCAAACTTATTAATACTATATTAATAACATAATACATTTTTCTGGCTGTAGGCTGGTTCTCTCTGCTAATACTTCAGGGCTGTGCTTACGTATTGCATGTTTTATCCACAGGCATCTTAAGGATAATGGAGATGTGGCTGTAAATAGAAAATAATTGCTCATATGATATGAAGAGGATACACAGATTATTGGTACATTAATAATTGAGGTTAGGACTCAGAATAGTCAAGAATATTTATTAAAATGGGCCCATGTAACAAAAATGCTGTAAGACTGACAAATGCAAGGCTACACGTAGATGAAATGATTGCAGCCCTACACATCTGCATCTTGGGAGATTATATCCTGGAATACAGCAACTACCAATAACCCAGGGTTTATTACCCACCCAGTGAGTCAGCAACCTGGAATGAACAACCATTGCGATATTGTGGCAAAAATGGCTAATACAGTCCCCAAATATACAAACCAAAAGTAGCAAAGAGAGATTATTTTACTTTGTCAGACAAGACTGACCAAAATTGGCAAAATGCCAATCTGAAGACATTAAAAAAATGAAAAGCAAACCAAAACATAAAAAAACAAACCAAACCACCACCAACAAAAACAGCCTCAAGGCCACACACATGGACCTCTGTCTGCAAACTGGAAGGTGATTCCATGACGTCGCATGGTATCTTGTGTCTTTTATGTATCTTGTATTGTATGATTGCACATATCAAATTGCTTTTTAATGTCATTACAGAAATATACTAAGAAGCAAAGACTGGAAATTAAAGCTGAATAAGAAAAAAAGACGTGGTTTTAGCAGTGAGGTTTGGAACAGTTAGGCAGGGAAAATGATGAACTCGCCTTCTCTGAAATCCAGTTTGATGTCTGTTATGAAGCTTTGCTTTAGAAAATAAAACATTAGGTTAAATGAAGAGATAATTGGCTAAAATGTTATGTAATGTGTTATAGAGGAGATCATGTCAAATGACCTCTTGATCCCTTCTAACCTTTTAAACTATGAATACCCATAGTGAATCAGCATGGTTATTCTTTGGGTATCGTAGTGACAGAAACTTGTCTAACTGGTTTAGTATTCTCCACTTTCATCCAAAGAGTTAAAAAAGACAGGAAGCAGCTCCTTCTCATGCAGATGCCATGCAGATTAAACATCTTCCCTGGAGTGCCATTCAGGTTTTTTTTTCTTTTCTCTTTATTTAGTGGATTTTCTGTGGCTATGTCTATTGAGATGCCATCTAGTATTGAACGCATACATAGTTGGACACATAAACTTAAAATAAAGGTAAATTAATTTCACTGTAACTATGCCTCTGCCTTGGCAGTTCTGCTGTGTATTTAAAATGGACCTTTTATCCTAGAAAATGCTTGTGCCAGATCTGTCTGGCTTTGTGCACTGTTCATTCTGCAAGCAGCTTGTTCTTCTGTATCTCTCAGATGAAAATTTCTCTTGTCCTTGAAGCCTTTCTGGTTTGGTTGTCTTATCTAAAAATAGATTCAGGAAAGTGAATGATATTTTAAAGAATGTAATATGTAGATAGAAACTATACCTCATAAACTTTCAGTAACCTTTTCGGCAAAAAGCTTTGGGACTACCCCTATTAAATCTGCTGTTCTCATTCCCTGTCCTCACAAAGTAAATGATATTCACTTTATTGTTATTAAATAAGTATTTAAATGCCTGTTTTCCCCCTCTTCTAGAAAACAAACTGCAAGGCTGTAATCAAGACTGTGGAGAATAGCTCCTTGGACATTAGCAGCTTTGTTCTAGATATCTGGATTTCTCATGTCTACCTACCTCGAATGTAGGTAGAGAAGCATCCCAACAAAATGAGTGAGGTACTGCATAACTTGTACTGTTCATGAGATAATACTGAATATGCTAAAACATAATAAACAGGAACAGTTTAGTTTTGGTGGGTAAAAGATGAAGAACAATTTCACACTGTGGACAGTGATCAATTTGATCTGTTTTATTAAGCTGAGTATTCTCCAGAAATTAGTTTTCTTTTCAGTTGCAGAGAATCCTGTTGCTTTTGTTTTATTGTTTGCCTTGTAAATGTTTCAACATAGTGTAAAATCATTTCTGTTAAAACAATTTTTTTCTAACTGTTGTGCTGCTGTTTGTATTTCGTAGAAATATGACTACAGTGTTTGATACAGATGTTGCATTTGCAGCAGTGGAAGTTAACAAATAAGACATGGCTGAGGCTGGAACTAAGCAGCTTCAGAATCATGCAATTACTATACTAATTAAAAATAAGTAAAATTTTAAACCATTAAATTTGTAGGGCTGTATTTACAACTTACACACAAATATTCATAGACTGTCAGTGTTTTTTAAGGCATCTGGCCTTCCTAGAAGATTTTGCATTCTATTGTAGTTATTACTGCTGCAGTAATATTTCAAAGACATTTGAATCTTTTCTTTTTCACTAATAAGTGAAAAAGACATAGCTAGCACTTCTAGCACTCTGAATCAGCCAGAAACAGAATCCAGCTGTGGCTATGTCATGAAGAGCTCATTATCACCACTGGAGAACATTAATAAAAGGTTAGCTAGGAAAGGAAAGATCAGTTCAACCCCTTTTACTTTCACCCACAGTAAATCCTTGCCTGAGAAATACATTTAAAACTTAAGAGTGTGTCTTAAAGTATGTGATTCCAAGTTACTAGAAGCTGTTTCATTCTCCCACATTTTTTATGAAGTCCCTGGCACTTTTAGTTATTTTCAGCTCCCTTTTTTTTTTTTTTTTTTTCTTAAATAAGATAAAATGCTGCAGAGGTGAAATGTAAAGTCTTGGTGTTACCAATCTGTCAATCCAATATTGAAATTGATTAAAATAAGTAAAATGACAGATAAGATTGTCTTCTTTCCGACAATGAGGTCTTTTTTTTTCTTCCTTTTAATCGGAGTTGCTTAGTTTAAATGTATTAGTTTAGGGATTTCTTTCTGATTACTGCAATAATACTGATATTCCCCCAAGGAAAGGAGAAAGAAAGAGATTCCTATTTGTGTTTCCAAACTGCAAACCTTTCCTTCCCTATTGGAAACACTTTCACTTCTTCAAGGATTTCACTGTTCCACTTTTGAAAGCCTTTGTTTTTTACAGCATCTCTGTTCATAGCAAGGATGGTATGCACCTCAGGTTTACATATTTTTTTAATTCTAGTACTTCTCACAAACTGATGGTGGCAGTGATGATTGTATAAGATGATATCTGTGATTTTTTTAAAAATTTTTTTGTAACTTGTAGACGAGAATCCAGTGCTGTTTGCAGAAGAGTGAATTAGATAAGAACATGAAACGACAAAATTCTTTTTTCAGTTTTTTGCGTGAGACCTGGCATATAGGTAAAGGACAGGGAAGTTGCACTTTTCAGGCATTAAGAGTAAATGACATATATTTGTTAAAACTTCAAAATATGGCTATATTCTGCTCTCATTCCATAATAAAAAAAATGAAGGTGCTTGGGTACACTTCTAATGAAATAGTATTTGTCCACTGCGCTGATGATTTTGTTTCTCCCTCTATAAGCTTGTATGCTTGTATTCCAACCAGAGCTTGAAACAGCATTTGAAGAAGAGCAGCTGTCCAGTAAAATTATTATTTTATTAGATTGCTTGAATTCGATGGCAGGTTCAGCTCTACACCAAGCCAAGCAGATTGCTTTACGTGTTTTGGAACTATTTTGTTTCAGACAAAGAGTGAATGTGGTCAAATTCGGCACAAGTGAGTTTCTCTGTTTCCTTTTTACCTGAGAGCCACCTTTTACCTTCTTGTCATGGCTTAATTTTATGCACATCATTATTATCAAACCAGCATAATACACTGAACTGCAACCAGGAACATGTAGCAGTATGGAATACTTTTACTCCGATATCCCAGTCATAAAACTTAAACTTGTGTTTCCATGTTGTTGCTACATACTTAATATTTTAATGCTCTTAATATCAATGTTTATTCACAGATTTCACAGAATTTTCTTCTTTTTCAATGAACATCACAAATGATTTGGCATCACTGAAGGAGTTATTACAGTAAGTAAATCAGTTTTGTTGTATTCTAGAGAATACTTCTTTGTATGGGATGCTTATCGTCGCAAAACTATGTTATGCAACTTTTCCTCTCTTATTCTTTTTCTTTAGGCCAGCTTCTAAGATTTTTCTGTAATTTAGTCTATTTGAAGTCTATTTTCCCTAGTAACAAGCACAGCCACATCTGAATATTAATTCGAGTTTGGTTTTAAGTGATTGCTTAAGTTGGTATTTTGAAGCTGAGTAGCTATCAGTGTTAGGACACTTTTCAGTGTTTCCCCCTAAATTTATCTTTTGGAATTTCATACCTCTCATTGCCTGCTCACAGCAGAAGAGGAGGAAATGATGGACTTCCTTCTGGAAATCTACAGTATGTAAGTGAAGGCAGCACTTAGCCCAAAGGACTTCCAGTGAAAAGGAAAATGCTTTTGGCACCAAAAGATCAGATGTAGACTACTTAGTGTCGCGAATAGAGTGGTTTGGACTGCTTAAAGAATCACCTTCAACGGTATTAGCAAAAATGATTTAATAGGAATTTATAAAAGTGCAGCTTCACAGAATTCGTTGGCAAGGTTCACTCTATTACTTAGTACATGGATAAAATGCACACAGGAAAATGAAATCAGAATCAAACTAAACTTATGTATATAGAGACCAAAAACATAACAGGGTAAAAGAAAATGTGGGAAAGGGTAAGGGAAACCCTCCCGTTGAGTCACGAGGTTCAGAGAAGACCCCCTTGCTTTCTAAACTCGTGTCAGAGTCTAGGTGCGGCTGGATCAACTCCTAGTCCCAGACTCAGTGAACAGTTTAAAGGGATTATGAGTATAATAGCAGCCTGAGATTCATTCACAGTTGAATAATGTTCATGACAGTGACTTATGTATGGATTTGAAAAGCAATATTTGTAATATACTTGCTATAGAATATTCAAGGTAGTACACACACATGCACAAAGACACTAAGAGATCTACATATACACAAATCAAAGTGGTATATCTGTTAATCGAGTTCAGTGAAAATATTCACATCAAATGCTTCGGCATCTTTCTCAATGGGTGAAGGGTCAAGCCTCAAGGATTGAAGAGTATCAGCCCAAGTCTCGTCGGCTTTCGGTGACAGACCGAAATCTTTGCAAACTGAGCTCTGAGAGGCGTCCCACTCAGAGGGAGATGCTGGTCGCAGCCCGCTGTGGTTCAGGAGGGCTCAAAGGGTCTCACTTCGTACTGCTGTTTATAGGTTCGCGAGATGATTGGCTTTATTCATTAGCAAATTACTGGGATTCCAGTAGCACTGGTACCCTTTCACATGAGTTATGATTCAGATAAGGAAGGTTCCAAGGCAGTCAGAGAATGACTTAAGATTTAGATACAGGATGTTCCAAGGCTGTCAGGAGAGGACTGAGATATGTCCCAAGGTTGTCAGGAAATGACTAATTATCCCTACTCCTGTCCCCAGCCTCCACCAGGCAACAGGAGTCCTTGGTATGGTCAGTGCAGCTCCCTGTCTTAGCCATGAAAGAGTTCCTGGTATGGTCAAGGGACGCTTAACCACCTAACTCATTGCACTTATGCTAAGGCCTAGCGAGACTCCCCGAATTCGCAGATCGGCCCAGAGAGGGGGAAAATGCACCACCGCACTTAGAACAGTAGGTTTTGATTAGTACCATATCTTGTCAGTGCCAGAAGTAGGCTTCTCATCTGTAACTAGATACTAATGTAATGGATGTCTTGAAAAAGTGATGGTAAGATGCAAATGATGATCAATGCAGAGTAACACAAAGCAGAAAACAACACTAACTATACCTGTATAATGTTGGGCTTCACCCAGAAAAGAGATGCTGGAGCCAGTGTAAATGGTAGCCCAGTGTTCAGCAGCAGTCAAAAAGGTAAACACTTAGGCAGCTGTATAAATCCGTATTGCTATGGCGTCTTTAATACTGTAGGCATTTCTGGTCACTCCATCTTAAAGAGAGGAGCTAGAGAGACAGAAAACAAAGATGGCCAGATATATGGAAGACCTGCTGTACAAGGAGAGGACTCGTCCTGATTTTTTTTGCTTCTGTTGAATCCTTACACAGTAATTTCTTTTCCAGGATAAACATAAGAAAAGGGGAATAGGGATGGTTACTTGCTGTTTCTCACCTCTTAACGATAAAAGGACACCCAGCAAAATGATCAGTCGGCAGATTTAAAACAAAAAGCAAACAGTCAGCAAAGTCTTCCATTCAGTTCTGTAAATAGGAATGAAATTCCTGAGCTCCAAAATCAGGTGCAGTACCCATCCTCTATTCATGCATTACCTAAAAATAAGATACGAGTAGAAGGAAAAATTATCTTCAGCCCTGCCCTGAGATAAACATTTTGTAAATTATTTTGTTTTCTTTGCTTTATAAACTGATTTTATAAAGAGCATGATGACATCAAACTCATGGTATTTTTTGTTCCTTTCATGGGGAATCCATCATGCTTAAGAAACAGTATAAAATCAGACCCAACAAGTGGTGATAACATCTCCAGAGTCAAATTTTACTCTGGATTTGCCCAGGGTGAGGTAGAACAGGGCAAGAAATTTTTATTTTAAATAATACATTTTTATTTTCATTTTGAATGTACAAATGACAGTATAATGATAATGTGCATAATACAAGAAGACATACATTTTTGATTAAAAAGAGAAAAAATGTCTCACTAATTCTGGAATTATTTCATTCCTTGTAATTTTGCTAAACAGGAACTCCAGCTGTAGCTGATGTTTGTGCGAATGCTTTCTTAAGTGGAAGAGAATGAACCTGAACCTTTTTCAACAGAAAAAGGTTTCTTTTTAAAAAGAGGAGTGGTTTTTAAACTTTTAAATGCAATTACTTTGTATCATGATGTAGTGGCTGTATGGGTAATGGTGGTAAGATTCTTAGTGAACATTAGGCTCTCCAGGAACAATCAAGGCGCTTTGTAACAACAGAGAAAGAAAGGATTCAGCAGAGAATTGAGTTGACTTCTGTAAACTGGAAAGAAATTTTTGCGCTCCAAAATCAGGTACAGTACCTATAGTCTCTTCATGCATTACTTAAAAATAAAATGTAGGTAGAAGGAAAAAATATTTTTACTTTAATCCTGTCCTGAGATAAAGTAAAATACATTTATAAAATCTCTATAAACAGATTTTACAAGTGTATGATGACATCAGTCATGCTATGTTTTATTGCTTTCATGGGCAACTCAGCAATGGATATGTAAGGAACAGCATAAAATCAGGGCCAACATGTAGTAATACACCTCCAGAACCTTTTCACAGCCTCCATCAGTTTGCAGCTTGGGGACTTCCTGAGACAAGTATGAAAACATATCAGGGAAGCTGAGTGGAAGAAATATATGCAAATAATGCACATTATGCAAGAAAATAAAAAGTAGTTGGGTTTTAGAGGATTGGACTGAGAGATGTTGCAGCAGGAACTTTCCTTGGACAGTCAGACCAATTGAAACTGGATGAAACCGTACTGTCCCAGAATCCTGCAGGTAGGAGTCAGAGCAGGTAGTGTTTAGCTTTGTTGGTTTTGTCCCTTGTGGTGGGAGAAGTCCCTGTTACCCATAGCCAGTTTGGCGAGTTTACCAACTTAAGGGGTGAGGTTGTGATCAACAATCAGATTGTGGATCACACAGTCAATATCTGTAAGTAATAAACAGAAGGAGGTTTTCAAGAGTATTACATGATCCAAGTGAAGAAGCCACCGTGGGATGCACTCAGTGGAGACTTCTGTCGTCTATTGGCGGAGACTGGCCATTCAGCATGGTGGTGTGTTGAACTACCTTTTGCTGGGAGTACACCCTATACACTAGATTAAGTCTTTCAGGTGCCCCAGCCTCATGTTCCTTTGTGCAGCAGAGTCCACCTAGTATTTGCATCCTCATGACTCTCTTGCTATTTTTTTAAAGCATTGCTTCGTTCTGTGTGTAGTTAACTTTATGTATGAAGTTTGTATGTGAAAGGAGTGAAGTATAGCAAACCTCAGCATTAAGAAGAGATACGTTTTTTTCCTATATTTTTGACAGGACACTTTTATTTCTAAACATTGAACCATTACCATATCCCACATGAATACAGTGGGGATTAGAGTAGTAGACTTGTGATTGACTCTTGTGGGAATTAACTCCTGAACTGCGGTTCAAGTTTTCTTCTTTTTCAGCAGAGTTGCCAATTGTTGAATTTTAAAAAGGAAAGTTTCTCACAGTTTTTTACGCTAATTAAATTTAATATTCTACAGATTTTCACTTTTTACATAATTTGGATAATTACTATCTAAACATCCATTTTAAATCATATATTATCTTCTAAATTACCTTAAACAAATGGTTATAAATTTGTGTCTACAGTTACAGTTTTCTAAGACATAAAGCTGCAAGGACAGGAAGAGTTTCGGAAGTATTTAATATTGAAGAGTAAGTACTTGAACATCCTGTCAAAAGCCTGTCTTCCATCTGACCTGAGGGTAGCAAACCATTTGGCAGATAATTTTAATCATGAGACTTGTCTAATCTTTGGCAGGGAAGGTCAGATAAAATAGGATTGGTTTTGTTAATACTGCATTTAACAACATATATAGTGAACTTAATAATTTTATAGAGACTTTGCATTCTCAGCAGAGGAGAGGGATCCTTTATTGTTTCTTTTGAGTAAGAGGAATGCTTATTTTTTAGCACCTTTAAAAATAATTTTCAGAAGGAATTTGAAATAAATTTGAAAAGGCTAGTGTTGTCATTGTGCATACTTAATATGGGAGTGATTTCAAAATGACTTTGTTCTTACTGTTTAAGGGTTTTTTACAAGGTAGGCTAACTACAACATTCCAGGTCAATTACAGACATTTGATGGTGTATCAAAGGTTTTTGAAGTTTAATATTTGAATCACCTAAATTGATTATGTAGATTTCAGGTTTTGTGTTTGTGTAAGCTTTTTAAAAAATATTTAAAGTAATCCTATGTCTATTTTGTTCTTGCCAAATACATTTTCAGTGTCCTGAATCTTTGGCTTATCCATATCTTTGTTTATTCCATAGGATGGCTCTTGGAATCTCTAGTCCACAGTTAGGAAAAATCTTGACACTTGATGTTGATCATTTGATTAATAATTTCCTTATTAGAAAAGGCATTCAGTCACTTGGTAAATACTTTTCTGTCATTAAAAAGCAGTACATTGTATTATGTTTCCTATCTGTAAGTGTTACTACTCTATATGTCCAGTGGAACTCTCAATAAGATATGCTCAGAATTTAAATGGATCTCTTAACTTAGAGTTTTCAAAAGTGCCTGATTTTAATAATATATTTTCTTCTCAACTTCTCTCACAATATAGTGTCCTGATTACTAAGCACATCTGCTGGCAAAATATGTGGAGGATGTGAGATAGTTGGAGTAGCAATACAGGTTCTTTTATCTCAATTATTGTGTCTGCTATATTAATATCTACTAAAGAAAAAAAGGGAAGAAAGTCTCTTGTAGGAGAGAGGCAGAGATCACTTCTGCTTTTCACATTTCAAATAATATGAATAATATTTATGTAACTCTTACACACATACACTGTCTGCAGCATTCAGTATGCACTGCACCTACACACACTTTGCTGTTTGATTCTGTCAATCGGTGCTGTTTGCTGGCAGCAGACCAGAAAACCTGGGGGGGGAAAAAAGGCAATTCCTTCTTTCTAAATTATTAGAGGGTGCAATGCTTCGTCAAAAGACAAAAATCCTACAAGTTTCCCATTATTGCATGTATTAAAATCAAAGTAGATTAGAATCCAAGCAAACGCAAACTGCAGAAATCCCAACAAAGCATTACCAAGTTTAAGTTTGAAAGCCAGGAGCATGTTTGTCAAATCACTAATGTGAATACTCTCGATAGTAGTGATTGTATGGTGAAACAATTAAATGGCATTAGGACAATTGATGATTTAAAGTGATATGGAGTACTTTGCAGAAAGTACCTTTTCTGTTGTCAAGAAATCATTTAAATAGTAATACCGCTTCCCTTTTCTTCTTCCTTAGGCCCAAATGTAAAAGAAAAGCTACTGCAGTTGATTGCTACTCTTCTTGTGCTACAGTCCATATGCTGCACAAAGGAACTGAAAGGGATAGTTTTCAAAACACTGATGAAACTGGATGATTCGTCTAATTCAAGGTGTGCTTTTAAATAAAATTTTATAATTTAATGTAGCAATATAAACTTTCTTAAAATACAGAAGATTAAATTCATTATGGAGAGTCAATAACTATACTATGGGATATGGCTGTAGAAAAGGGAATGGAAGGTATTAATCATGTTGTTGGCAACTGGTTTCTTTAAGAGGATGGATGGAGGAAGGAATACTTTGCAAAATATGATACAAAAATTGAGAAGTATAGAAAGTAGTAAAAGATATTTTATACTTCTTATTAGAATCATTGAATAATTCAGGTTGGATATGACCTCTGGAGGTCATCTCTTCCTTAAAGCAGGGCCAACTCAGATGTTGGATAAGTTGTTCAGAATCTTGCCCAGCTGAGTTTTAAATATCTTTAAGGATGGATATTTGCCAACCTCAACTTTCTTAAGGGCAACCTTTTCCAGTGTTTAATATCACTTATTTTAGAAATTAGGAAAAAAATTCTGTTGGACTTTTCCTTCATGTAACTTGTGCCTGTTGGACTGCACCCTTTTTTAGGGTTATATTCATGGCTTGGTGTTCTTCACAGGCATAGACCATAAAATATTCTGGACAAGACTTTTGAAATTATTAGAGCAGATGATTCTTCACAGCACAATTTCCACCCTTTCCTTTAGCTGTGGGGAATGCTGGTGCTGGCTCATTCTGAACCCTGCCCCCCTCACTTCTGTAAGTCCCAGCGCTCTATTATCTTTTGAATATAGGGTCCCTACATCTGGAAATTCCCTTTCTTTGCGGGTGAAGTTAACAATTATCAGCTGGAAAGTTTTTTGGTATAGAGGAAAGACAAAGGTCTTTAAAAGAAGTATGAAGGAATAGGCCTCCAGTGAATCTGGATTGCCCCAGCCACCAACAGACTCCTTGTGCCAAAATGGGAAGATTTACACACTTCATACTTTACAGGGCATGTAGGAACAGGATAAAGAAACAGTCAGGAGAGCCCTGGAAACCTTCCTCTCTCTTTCGAAACTGCCTGACAGAGGGAAAAATTGGTTGTATAATTTTGGCTACTCTAGTCAGGAATACAAATAAAATTGCATTGATTGCTGGATGAAAGCAATTCTAACATATGTGAGTATACAAAGGAGTCGTCAAGCTTGCCTTTATGAAATGCATAGTACTTCACTGTGGTGATTGGAATAGTACAAATAAATGCAAGTAATGATTATGAAAGATTCTAAAAAGATAGGGCAGCTCAGATGATGAAGTTTTCTGCATCAGATGATATTTTATACAGGCTGGATCATCGTACCATAGATTATTTCAGAGTACAAGTGCACTTTTTTTTTATTAACCTTTAGGTTGTTTCAGGGTATTACCGAGATCAAGAACTGACCCATTCTATGCTCAATATTGTCCACTGTGGAAAAAGATTTCCTTTTCAGTTCATTGTTCTTCCAAATTTATGTAGCATTCCCTTTTTCTTCTGTTAATACACTGGCACAGCATTTCCTACTTTCTCTCTACCACTAATTGCTACAAATTTACCATTTACTCCCCTTTATTCTTAAGGTGTAGAGTCTTACTTTTCCCAGTGTCCTCTTAATTTTTTTCCACAGCACACTTCTGATTATTGCCTTTCCTGAAATTGTTAGTATTTTAAAGTTCAACATACCAATTTATGATCCAGTACCATTTGACAATGGTAGAATCTTGGCACAAAGCCTTACTAGCCAGATGAAAATATAGATCTACAAGTTCGGGCTGTGCACAGAGCCATTCATATTAAAAGATCTGCAGTGATAGTAATTCTGGACTGACACATTTTGGACACAGGCCCTTTCTTTGAATAGAAAAAAGCTGCACTAAAGCAGCTGTGAAAAAAAAAAACCCTCAAGCATTATTATTAGCTTCTGCACTTTCTTGTGCTTAAAAAAGGGCAAGGTCTTCATTTTATCCTCAACCTTTTGCAAAGCAGAGGGCAGAAGGTAAAAGTATACCCTCACCTCAGAAGTTAATCCTACAAGCAGGAATACCAGGTCCGAAAAGATTTTTCAAATAATTATCATTACAAGAAATTATTTTTTTCTTGCTCCTTTGGTGGATTCACAAGATTTAAAAAATAAATAAAGGGCCTTACAGCTAGTAAGTCTTGTTTTTACATATATCTAGTATTTTACTTACCTGTAACTGTTAAAAATACCTTAATATTTCATTTTTTTACATTAATCTCTTTGGTTCATTGCACATTATAAAGGACTTTTATAATATCTTTGTTTTGATTTCTTCTAAAACCTTATATACTTCTTCAATGGCACGGTAAAGAAAGCATAATGTAGCAGTTCAGTTAAATATGGCAGGAGATGTTTTGACAGACACAAGAATGTGACAAACAAAGAACTAATAAATATCTTCATATCAGTGTTTTCAATTGGATGGTTTTGTAATTCCTACAGCGTGCCTTGTAATGCAAACAGCAGAAGAGTTATTTTTCTCCTGCACTGCTTTTCTTATCGGTCATACGTCAGTTTGTGAATACAGAGGTCAGTTTTCTTAGGAGGAATGAGTTCTCTCTTTTTTTTTTTTTCCTGCTGTTACTCTGTGTTCTGATTTTATTCTGATGAAAAACTAATTGATTAGTTTTATTTTAGACCAGACCGAACACTGAAGCCTAATAACAAAACCAGACTAAAAGCAATTTAGTTTAATTTAATGGGCTTTTCACAGGTGTTTGAATGAACACACTACCTCTTCTAAATCAAGGAGCTGCACAGAATCACACTTTGGTGCTTTGTGATCTGAGGAAATGTAGTTAAGACACTTCGTACAATTGCTTGCACTGAGGCGGGATCAACTGTGTACAGAACATACTCTACACTTGTTTGTCCAAACATTGGAAATATTCAGAAGCAGGAGATATAGATTCCACAGCCACCACAGGTAATGTGTTACACTGCCCTAGCAAATGGAGAATGCTCCCTAGCAGTAATAGAGAAGTGTTGTAAGAGGTTACTAAGGAAAACTGTGGAATCTCTTTCATAGATGTTTTCATGAGAATTTAAGCAAACATCTGCCAAGGATGGAGTAGATACGCTTGATCTTGTAGAGGAGGTTGCTAAAAGGGATATCCTGAGGTCCTTCTCTTTCTAAGGTGCTCTGAGTCCTTGTTTTCACATGTTTAAGATACTGGCTCTTTTTAGTAAAAATACAAAGGAAGGATTTGTACTACACTTTCTAGTTGAGAAAAGCTAGGATATGGGTTTCTTAATAACTAGAAGAACTGTTTAATGTAGACAATGATGAACTAGCTTCTAAATCTGCTGTTAAGTCTTTGTATGGTACTAGAGTTACCTTAGAAAGTAAGTGCTGGCAAAATATGAATAAAAGAAAATTTTTTTTTTTTCCTTCACCAAATTATTCAAATAGTTGGGTGTTTTCACTGTTGCAACAATACATCCCATATGGGTATGTATGGAAAGTATACATGCAGGCTAAAGCCTGAGTTTCACTTGCGTGATGTGTGTTCTTTAAGGAACTGTTCCTGAGATACAATACATTAACACTCCGGCTCTAACAAAGGCAGCTGCATAAGCAAATAGGGTGTGGTTTATTTGCTTTTTCTTACGAGATTGTCTTTTTTTTTTTCTCCTGCACAGAGCTGTGCTTGCCTATAGGCAATTATATTAACATGCAAAATACTACAAAATTTAATAAGATTCTTTTTCCTAGTGAAAACCCCCATTCCCCAGCAGGACCGCATCCCAAGGTGTCCGTGTACATCTTTCTTGTGCGTTTCCCCAAAACCTCATCCGGCTGAGGGCGAAGAGTAACACCTTTGTACCGGGGCATTCAGCACGCTCTGTCTTTTTACCCGGACAAGCCAGGCCCACCCGGGCACCGCACCTTCCGCAGAAAGGTCAACGGCGTCTGAAGGCGCCTCTGAGTGCCCCCGGTCACCACCGCCCTTCTCCGGAGAAGGGCTACTGCGCCAGGCACCGACACCTTGCGCGGGGGTTCGGTCACGCTTTCGAGGAAGGGGCCCCCGGGCCTGCGTGCAGACCGGCAGCTCCAGCGGTCAGCCGGCGCTCGCCCCTCGCCGACGGGACCGGGGCTCCCGGCAGCCGTAGTGCCGACACCCTAGCTTCATGCGGCGGGCATTGGGCCGGCGGAGAGCCGGCCCCGGGGCCACGGGACCCGCCGCCTTCACAGGGCGAGCCCGGCGAGAGGCCGCGCCGCCCCCCGCCCCCCTCCGCCGTGGCCTCCCGCTGCTGCCGCTGCTGCCGCCGCCGCCGCCGCCCATTGGCTGCCGCGGGCCGCCGCGCGGAGGGCACGAGGGCCTGAGGGCTCGGGGCCCCGCCCCCGTGCGTCATGGGCTGGCGGGGCGCCGATTGGCTGCGGCCGCCGCCTCGCTGCCTCCTCGCCCGGCGGTGGATGTCGCAGCCGCATTTCACCGTTGTCGTTTGAAATTCGGCCCAAAATGGCGGCGGCGGCGGCCGGCAGCGGGGCTGAGGCGGCGGCGGCGGCCAGGCTGGAGGGGGCGGAGGAAGAGGAGGAGACGGCGGCCGCGGCAGAGGACGAGGAGGACGGGGAAGAAGACGGCAGCGGGGCTGGCAAGGCGGCGTGCGCGGCGGCAGCAGCAGCCGGCGATGGCGAGAGCGAGGAGGAGGAGGAGGAGGAGGACGTGTTCGAGGTGGAGAAGATCCTTGACGTGAAGACCGAGGGGGTGAGTGCGCGGCGCCCCCCGCCGCCCTCCTGGAGCTGCGGCGGGGCTCCCCGGGTGGCGGCGGCGGGTCCTTCAGGGAGGCTGCCGCGCCGTGTGGCGGCGGGCGGCTGGCGGGCAGCCCGGCCGCCCCCTGACTGGGGCCGGCGGCTGCCCTGGGGTCGGGTTTCGCCCTGCTCCCCGAGGAGGTGCGCGGCAGAACGGGAGTCGGGAGCGGCGGTTTACCGTGCGCCGGCAGCAGGGTGGGCCTGAGAGCGCTGGGTCGTCTCCTGCTCTTCCCTCGCTTTCTGTGCGCGCAGGCTGTGCAGGCTGCACAGGCAGAGGCTGCTGTTGAGGCGGATTTTCCTGCACGATTCTTTTATACTTGGGCGAGAGGCATGCAAGCATAGTAGATCCGTTATAATTGTAATTTAAAACCCGTTGTGCCTAATTTTGCGAGGAAGCTTTTTGTATCTTTCAGCTTTGACTAAAGGGACTAAATCGGGAGTATCTCTACTAAGGTTTTTTTTCTGCATTGTTAAACTACTCTGCTCTTATGGCTGGATTGCAGTAGTGTTTTGATATAAAGTGTTTTGAGTGCAGAAATGGGCAGGACTGAATATAATGGAAAACTTGGAGGTGGTTTCAAGGTATGTTTAGTGAGACTGTTTACTGGCTTATAAAATGTGTGAAGACCTCAATGTAAGAGAGACTTCTGCCAATTAAAATAACTAGCTGTAGTGATCTTTGCTTTGTTTAGACAGAAATATCATACTTTCCCTTCTTTCTCTGAAAGCAGTCTAGATTCGTTGAAGTTCGAAAATTTCCTAAACCTCAACTACAAAAAATAATTAACACAACTTTTTTTTTTTTTTTTAATTATTTTATGTCTGGAAATTGTTTTATTTATTTATAAAAAACTAATTTGTGGTTATTATTTTAGGCTTCAATCAGGTACAGGATAGTATAGAATTCTGCCTGTTTAGTGTAAAACATCAGGGTTTTCAAACCCTTAGGCTGGAGAACCTTCAGATCAAGAATTTCTTAGATATTTGTGATGCTATCATGATTAGGTTGTATTTTGGCTGTAATATCTTGATGGCTTAAGAATGTTTTGCTTTCGAGGTAATACAGTATTTATAGCTTTGCCTGTATTAAGTGTTGGCCAAAATAATAAGTCAGGCTTAAAACCAAGCGGACCCCTGCCCCCACCAGCGATGGAACCTAAAACCTGTATACTGGTGGCAGGGCGGAGGGGGGTCATACCATTGCACATTCTTCTAAAGAGTACCAGAATACATCAAGTACCATCTCTTAAAAATGTCATTGCCATGTGCTGGTAAAAAGGTGTGTTATGCCCCCTCTTTCTACGATTCTCCTCCTCTGAACAGCCCATTCTGCAGCAGGTTCTGAGCTGTATGCACTTGATGTTTCTAGGCTGGGTCAGTGCAGTTAGCTTTACTGTATGTGTTTGCCTTACCCGGTATGTGTTGGTTGTAGCTTTGTAGCATGGGCTCTAGTTGTGTCAGGTCACCTTTCACCTTTCAAGCTCTTCAACTGGGGTCGTGCTCCTGTGCTTCAGAAATACAGGGCAAGACAGATACTTGCACCCAGTCCTAACTTCCAAAATGGCTGGAAAAAGCTGTGTGTTACATTCAGTGGAGTATATTTTATGTAGTCTGCTTTAGACTAGTGGTTCCCAGCTTGCAGATTCCCAAGTCTGATACAAAGTCCAAGCAGATACAGCAAGCCGGCCACTGTCCAGCACAGCATAAGGCCAGTCGGTGTGTTCCTGTATCACAGTTGCAGAAGCAGGAGACCTGGAGAGCACCGCACAGAGTAGCTCTTTTCATTCACACTCTTGATGTTGCTGGAGCTGGTAGTAGTGGTAGCATGAGAGGCAGCACTCCTGGGATGGGATTGGGCTGGGGAGTTAGACCTGCTGATAAACGAAACATTAACATGTCCTACTTAAGAGAGCAAGCAATAAAAATTTGGAAATGTTTCCTCTCAGTATATCTAGAAGGCCTTTCATACTGCACTACAATTATACTAGAACAACAGGCTCCAATGCAAATCACAACATTCCCCAGTGGAAATGGGTAACCTTAACTCTGCTCTTTAATGACATGGTGATACCCCTTTCCACAGGAGTTGGTTCTAGCCCATCAATAGTTCTTGTAGAAGCTACAGCAGTATAAAAATGCTTGGAACTGTTCTATTATTTGTAAGTGATACGGAGGAAAGAAATAAAAATGTTGAGTAAAATAATGTCAACAGATGAGTGTGAGGCTGTGTATGTATCTTCAGTATGATGCTCAATCTCTGTCTTCACTTACACTGCATTTTTTTATCACTTTCCATGTACTGGATGTAGAGTCATTCAACAGCCAAATAGTCTTACATATGCATTAGACTTTATTTTATCCAGCTTTTTCAATTAATTAAAAAAGGACTTCTAACTCATTTTGTACCCGAGTTACAAGGCTGTAACTGTGCAGGTCGCTGATGTCCTGCATCTGAAATGGCATAACCCTGTACCACCAGACAGGTGAGAGGCCAGCTGGCTAGGAAGCAGATTTGTGGGAACGGAGCTGGGAGTCCCACAGACAAGGAAGTTGAACATGAGTCAGCAGTTCTTGCAGCAAAGGCAGCCAACAGCATCTAAGAGTGTAGCCAGCAGATCAAGGGAGATGCTTCTTCCTCTCTTCTGAGCACTGCTGAGATGCATCTGGAGTACTGTGTCAAGTTCTGAGCTCCCCACGACAGAAGACGCACGGATGTACTGGAGTGAAGGGTTATGGAAACATTTTAGGGAGCTGGGTTTGCTCTGCCATAAGAAGAGAAGAATCAGATCATAGTGGTATGTATATCTACTTAATGGGAGGATGTAGAGAGGACAGAGTCAGATCCTTCTCAGAGTCGCACAGTGAAGGGATGAGAGAGGCAGTGAACACAAGCTGGCATGCAGGAAAATCTGAATAGGTACACTTGACTGGGCAGATTTCTGAGCAGCCTGATCTCGTTGGTCCTGCTTTGAGCAGGGCATTTTGCTACTTAGCTCTGGAGATCCCTTATGACCTAAATTATTCTGTGACTGTAATAAGAAGTTACTAGTCATTTATTTCATGAGTAACCCCATTAGAAGAAGGAAAGAGAGACATGTGAACATGATTTTGAAAACTAATTCCTAAATCAAGAGTATATGGTTAAGCTAAATTATAAGAGGAGTATTACACTAATGTATCTGAATATAGGCTATTTATTTATATGTCAATGAAGCAAAATACAGAAGATTGTAAGTAGAGTTGATTGCTAAAGTTTAATGGCATATATATACACTTGGTAAAAGGTTAATGGTGCTCAGGAAAAATGGAAATTTATGGATTTAAATACATTTAATAGTAAGTGTCAGATGGCAGTTCTTTTGAAGCTTTCCTTCTCCAGGCTTGTTGAGCAGTGTAGGATCTTTCAGAGCATTGTCAATCTATTTTTGAAAGAAAGAGATACTATTATTTTGCTTCTGCAAAGGTGCTTTCCTTCGTACATTTGCTAATAGTTCTTTTTTTAAGTTCAGGAATGGCTGTGCTGCCTCGTATTCATTATTTGCTTTTTTTATATGGACGATGGATTTTCTTAAGTTTGGTGGTACCTTTTGTCATACATCTGTTAAAAGAGACTGCAGGTTTAATCTATAAAGGTGACTGCATTGATTTCATTGGACATGTCTCTGCTTTTCAGTTAAGCTTGGAGCAGAAGGCCCTGAGTTGCCACTTGTCTGGCTATATCAGCAACATGCTGATTCCAAGCTAATAAGCCTTGCCTCTCAGCAAGAAAAGGAGTCCATCTTGAGAAACATAAGGATTCAGACTATTTAGGAGAAAGGCAAGAGATCATTTGGTGGAAAGCTTTTGTGTTGGTTTGGGTTTTGGGGTTGGTTGTTGTTTTTTTTTTTTTTAATTAATGGTAAAAAACTTTCTAATCTAGTGAAAAAACAAGGTAGAGACTAAAAGGTGCAATTTCATCCTACAGTGAAGTTAAATACTGTTGAAACAATTGGTCTAGGGCTTTCGTATGTACTCTTTTAACAAAATCTTTGTAACTAACTCCACTGAGATGCACACACTCAGATTTTGTGTAGGTTTAACTTTATCTCACTCGTGGGTTGTGTGTTTTGGGGTTTTTTTTCTAATTGTTGGTATTTCAGTTTATCAAAAATGGCATTGATTACAAATCTAACATGAGTTATAAATTCCAGTATAAAACTAGGTGAATGGTGTTAATGCATTATAAATCTTATGGTTTTATATCAACTTCTTCAGCAAAGAGAAGCAATTCAAGCTTGACATTTTTATAGAAGAAATATTACAGATTTTACAGAATAGATATTATAAATATTTTGGAAAAAACCACTCCCAACTACTGAAATATTTTACAACCTACTTAGTTCAGTATGTGATGCAGATGGAAGTAATTCTGAGAATTCTTACGTCAACATTGGGTTGAACTCCCATTATATTCATTTCTATATACACAAAATGATATATGCACCAAGATCCCCAGGTATTAAGTAGATGATGCAATACTATGCTGTATTGTATTAAATGTTGGGGTTTTTTTCTTACAGGGTAAAATTCTCTACAAAGTACGGTGGAAAGGATATACCTCTGATGATGATACCTGGGAACCAGAGGTTCATTTGGAAGACTGCAAAGAAGTGCTGCTTGAATTCAGAAAAAAAATTGTGGACAATAAGCCTAAACCTGTTAAAAAAGACATACAGGTGTGTTTCACCTTCCAGTATCTTACACTGATGACATATTCCCTATCTAGGCCCTGCTAATGAGGGGAGGGAGAAGGGAAGACATTTGGGATATGGAATTAAGAAGACTTAAAGAATCTCTTCTATCTAAAAGTGTTTTGTTTCATGTGAAACTGACTATTGTTGCTGCTTTCTGGTTAGGGATTTTTTTTGTTAATTGACAAGTTTGCTTGTAGACTCTAAAGCTGTCTAAACTTTATTTCAGTTTTTAATGGGACTATATAAATGATGTATGGTCATTTTAGTTTGCTTTTGACAACATAAACAACCCCCTTTCCCTACCCACATGTGTATTGTCTTGTCAGTGAAGCTGGGCACTGTTCATTTTACCTTCCTGCTTTCTGTAGCAGATTGGTATTTTTGCCTGTTAACCATTAAATTTGGTAAGATAGGAATATAGAAAAATTAATTGCAAGAAGGCAGCATATGGCTTTTTCTTTTCTTTTTTAACTGCTCAGTCAGTTTTAAAATGAAGTGTAAGAATCTTTTTTGAAAACTGGTACCCTACTTCTGGGAAACCTATAGGTAAATTGTACAAAATCAGGTGAATCGGTTTTGATGTAAAATAGTTCAGATTTAGTTCTGTTCTGGAATCTGGTTGTTGGATGTCTGATTAGTTTACTTGACTTGTTTATGTACTGATTCTCATCCAAGCAGCTAGTAATGTAATTTAGGTAAGTGAGCTAGAATTGCATTTAGAAATTTTACAATTTGGCAATGAGGAATGATGTTTGCAGTGATAAAAAGATTAAAGTGTTTAAAAATTTACTTCTCCCAAGCACCACCACCATTGCCATTTTTGTATAGTTTACACCAAAGTGATACAGTTTAATGGGGAAAGAAATCTTTTCTTTTTTTCCCTACCTTTTAGAAACTATCTCTAAATGATGATGTATTTGAAGCAGAATCTGACAGTGACTGGCAAAGTGAAACGAAAGATGATGTTTCACCAAAGAAGAAAAAGAAGAAGTCAAAAGATGGAGAGGATAGAAGTCCAGATGATCTGAAGAAGAAGAAGTCTAAGTCTGCAAAACTCAAAGAAAAACCCAGAACAGAATGTGAAAATTCCTCAGATACTTTGGTTTTAGATTCAAAACCAAAAAAAAGGACTTCAGAAGCCAAGGAGGATTCAAAGGACCCAAAGAAGCAAAGGAAAGAAGATAGTAAAGAAATGAAGAAAAAGAAGGGAGAAGTTAAAGATTTTAAAATAAAATCTAAAGAGGATTCTAAAGAAAATAAAAAATCACGGAAGGAGAAGCATGGAGATGTTCAGTTTGACTCAGAATCAAGTACTCTAGATGATGTATTTTCTCAAGGAACTGATAATGAAAATTCAGACTTAAATTCTGAAAACAAAGACGAGAAGCAAAAGGTAATAAGTGGAGAAGAGAGACTGGAACAAGAAATTGCTGAAAAAGATTCCATTGCTGATAGGCATCTTGATGGATCAGCAAGTAATGAAGATGATAGTATTGATGTTAAAGTTAAAAGAAAGAAGAAAAAAATTCAGAAAGCTGAAGATTATAAAGAGGAGGGTAGAAAAGTGGAAACTCAAGACACCTATTTAGAGAAGAAAAGCATGCACAAAAAGCAAAAAGGTCAAGAAAAAATAAAAATGGTACCAGGAGAGTTGGAGAAAGTGTCACCTGCTCCTTTACCAGTGCAGAAGGGTTTGAAATTGAGTGCTGATGAAAGAGGGCTCAAGTCCACTGATTCAGCTGGGGAGGTAAGCAATGTTAAGGAATTGGAGTGGGGGCTGGGGATTAAACCAAACATCTTTGAGGTACAGATATCTCAAAAGGCTAGTGTTCCTGATGGCAAAGAGAAAAATACAAATTGGAAAGTTCATGAGCTGGATGAAGCTAAAGAAAGGCTTATGTCCTGGTTTCAGCTGGGATAGAGTTAATTTTCTTTCTAGTAGCTGGTACAATGTTGTGTTTTGGGTTCAGTATGAGAATAATGTTGATAACACACTGATGTTTTCAGTTGTTGCTAAGCAGTGTTTATATTAAGTCAAGGATTTTTCAGCTTCTCATGCCCAGCCAGCAGGAAGGCTGGAGGGGCACAAGAAGTTGGGAGGGGACACAGCCAGGACAGCTGACCCAAACTGGCCAAAGGGGTACTCCATACCATGTGACCAGTATATAAACTGGGGGGAGTTGGCCTGGGGGTATGGATCACTGCTTGGGAACTAGCTGGGCATTGGTCAGCGAGTGGTAAGCAGTTGCATTGTGCATCGCTTGTTTTGTATATTCCAATCCTTTTATTAATATTGTCATTATTGTTATTATTATCATTATTAGTTTCTTCCTTTCTGTTCTATTGAACTGTTCTTATCTCAACCCATGAGTTTTACCTTTTTCATTCTGATTCTCTCCCCCATCCCACTGCGGGGGGGGGGAGTGAGCAGCTGCGTGGTGCTTAGTTGCTGGCTGGGGTTAAACCACAACAGCCCACTGCACAATGTGTAGGAGAGACTGAAAAATTTCTCGATTCTGAACACTGTAAAGGATGGAACACTTTAGGAGAGAAGGGTGTCTTTAAATGTGAAAGTATTGAATTTCTCCTGTTTGTTGTGTGTACTTACTTAGAATGAAATTTACTGTTCCTCCAAAGCGTGCTGTCATTTTGTGCCAGTTTTGGCTGGGATAGCGTTAGTTTTCTTCGTAGTAGCTAGTATGGGGCTATGTCTTGGATTTGTACTGAAAACAGTGTTGATAACACAGGGGTGGTTTTGTTCCTGCTGAGCAGTGCTTACACAGAGCCAAGGCCTTTGCTGCTTCTCACCCCACCCCACCAGTGAGCAGGCTGGGGGGGCACAAGGAGTTGGGAGGGGACACAGCTGGGACAGCTGACCCCAACTGACCCAAGGGATATTCCACACCATATGACGCCATGCTCAGCATATAAAGGTGGGGGAAGGAGTGCTTTACCTGTTAAACTGTCTTATCTCAGCCCACGAGTTTTCTCACTTCTACCCTTCTGATTCTGTCCCCCATCCCACTGTGAGGGAGGTGAGTGAGTGGCTGTGTGGGGCTTAGTTGCTGGCTGGGGTTAAACCACAACACATTTTTAGCTTTGTTCCCTCCAGCTTCAACAGTTGTCTCAGTTTGACTTTTTTCTACTTGTGTGGTAAGACATTCAGTCTTGAGCAACTATCCATCCAACACTGCACAATGAAGTGCACTTTTGAGCTAAACCACACACTTGATCTCTCTCAAAAGCCAGCCACTCCGTTATATCTACATATGCTACCACCTACCTGAAAATTGGAATGCTGAAATGACTTCTAAACCCAAGTCTCCCAGATAATTGTGCAGCTGGCTTGTCTTGTTATATAAGCACCCCAGGAATTCTAAATTGCTTAGTTTCATATTAATTACAAATGCTGTACCTGTTCTAAGGAATGAGCTAAGCAAATACTGGAATATTTATTTTTCCCTATTATTCCAGTAGTATTTTAAGAAAAGCAGGATGATAAAGGTAAAGGAAAAAAAAATAATGGAAAAAATAAAACAATATTTCTGGAATGTTTCTGAGAATGTAATTTCTTTCAGCTGCTTCAGACTGTTCTAATACAGTTTGCAGTTCATAAAACTTTGGCTGCTCAGAGAAATCCGTTTCTGATTTGTAACAGGATTGCAGCCAAAACACCTTGATAATTACTGGATTATGTCCCACTTCTTCTGAGGCCATAATTCCATGGCGGCAGGTTTCTTCTGGAGGTTCAGCGGTGGTCCTCTGCTTAAGATTGTTGTATGTATGGAGTAGGCCACTTTAAACATAAGGAAGTTGATTTGAGGGTAGAGAATTACGTGGCATAATCTCAGAGTAGAGCTACACAAAATAGTGTTTTTGCAGGAGCTTAGTGGTGAAAGCTCTTGTAAACAAGGTTAAGCAATAATTATGAGGCATAGCCCAGTTTCAAAAAGTTATTTAATTAACTGAAATGGTATGACCCTTTATTACTCACGTATTTTCTCATAGTTCGAGGCTATAGCATTCATGAGAGAGACATCAGTGATGATAATCAGATAAATCTTTGGAATTCTGTTTTATTTACCAGTAATATAAAAATACTGTCACCTCAAACATGAAGAAATCAACAACAGATGAAAGTTGGTTTGCTTATGGCTCTTCAGCCAGCACTCTCAGTAAATTGTCTGTATGCATTTCTCATGGTTGTGCTCCATGGAAGGTCATGCTCCAAGGTACCAAGGAAGCAAGGCAGGCATTCTGCTCTTTGCTTTTTTTAGTCTAGGAGGCTTAAACAATGTTTTTGGTAACTGGTTAGTTATTCTCTAGAGCGGCTGTGGACTTACTACATGAGTGGGTTTGGTGGAGAGTTCTGGACGTCTTTTGGCTTCACTAAATTGTTGGCCCAAGCAGATTATTCTTTTCAAATAAAATCATAGTGTATGTTTCAGCTACCTGTCTTTCCTTATGTAGCTCTGATTACAGAACACTGTCATGTCAATTTTATAATACAGTATTCTCTGTTTGGAGTCAGTTTGCGTGCTGAACCATTCTTTCCATTCGATTTACCTCCAAAAATAAATGTGCAGTGTACATTGTACATCTGATCAGTATTGGAAATCTGGAATAGAATTCAGGATTACTGATTTTAACAGCCCCTCTGTGTAGCAAATATCTGGTAGTCCCTTTAGTGAGTTACAGATCTCCTCCTAAATACTGGGCATCTGCTGGGATTAACAGCTGTCTGTGCTACTAGTTAATCATGTCACTGATCAAAAGCTGAGGTTTTGTTGGGGGAGGGAGGGGGGGAGAAAGATGATTAAATATCTCAGCTCTGCTAACACATTATGATACACCAAATTAATCTATTTTAAGTGAAGTTTTCCCTGTGCCAAAGAAGTGGTGGCATTTAATGATAAATTCAATCTGTAGTTCTTGTGGGGACTTCTTTTGGGGCAGTTTTTTCAGAAAGCCGGTGCTATTCCATGTACCAGGTTAGTGTCAGGGGCTGATACAAAGCCATGCCAAGGAGTCTCGTCCTACCTACTCTGCAGTTTGGAATTTTCTGGCTGAATGGAGAGAGAGGGTTACAGGAGGAGAAAGGCAACCTTTGGTGGAGGCAGTTGAATTCTATTTTGGCAAATTTGATTATATACCTACATCTACCACATGTTTCTTCTATGATACTGGATATTGCTAAGCTCAGTCTTCTGTGTGGATATGGTGGGCTTGGGTGGATTTTTCCGAGTTGTCTGTTTTTCACAAATTACTGTTGCCGTAGCATTTCTGTATGTGTAAATTGGAAAACTTGGAACCTTCTGTATACAAATTTCAAGTTTTCTCAGTTAAGGTTCAAGTCAGTGCTATCGTAACTGCTTTGAATATGGTGCTACAAAGGTGGTAAATACTTTGAAATAATTACATTCTATTCAGGTTTGCTATTTGGAACAAATGAAAAGTTCATAATTTTGAATTTCCTTCAAAATGCTGGTTTTGGCCTATCTGCACCTCATGCCATAAAGAACCTTGCATGGCTGGGATGCAGTAAAAATCTGAATTGAAGTTGTTTTATTTTGGAAATAACACCACTTCTCTTACGGAAGAAGCCTTCACAGACTTAACTCCTGACTTGCCTGTTTAATTCTTTTCTTAGGAATGTCCACAAGTCTGTTATATACAGGTTTCAGTAGTAGTGATTTTATTTTATCGTTGGAGCGGTAAAAGGTTTATTTTGCTTTTTTTTCCCTACCACTTTAATTTGACTGTTGTTCTCAATATCAGGAGAAAGAAGTAAAGAAAACTGAAACAAAAGAAAAATCTCAAAAAAAAGAGTCTGAAAAAGAAGAAAAGAGCAGAAAAGAACAAAAGGGCCTAAAAAGTAAGTGCTAACTGCTTAAAAGAGAGAAGGGAAAGACCCTTCAGGACATTCTCCTCTTATTTTTACAAGAGTGGATATTGTATAGTTTTGTAACACATACCAGAAACAAGAATTTCTGCTTTTGTTTTATGAAGCAAAAGTCTGCTGTTCAATGGCTTTGTTAATAGATGCTTCATGAGAATGCTGTGTGTACTTTCATGTACGAAGCATGGAAGTGTATAGAAATCTTTTAATGTTTTTGTAGACAAGTCAAGATTTTGCCCTTTTTCATTTAATATTGTCAGCTATGCTTCTGTGGCATGTAACAGTCATCTTTTTTTTTTTTTTTAAAGGAATTCATCCAACTATTGGCTATTTCCAGAAGTGTTTTGGTGATACTATGAATACACACTTTGTATGTTTAGAAAAACTAGTAGAGATTCCCATCAGACAAACTTCTTGCCTCTTGCTTTAGCCACAATGATGAGTTGTATTATACAACCCTTAAAATATCACCAGAACTGGATGATTTGATATATGAAGAAAAATGCCTAGGTTGTATTTCTATTCTTAATAGTATAATAAAGTGTTGATGTTACCACTCTTGATCGCAGTAAAATTTTGGATGATTTTATTCAGGATAAATTCCCTCACTACTATGATGAGGATGAACTGAGGAAAACTAGGTAACTCCACCTTTGATAATCATGAATGGATATAGGAGGAGCTATGATGCCTTGAATAGCTGTTGCTAGAGAAACATCTTTCACTGAAAGTAGCATAGATGTTTACAATGCTCAAGAAAAATAGTAAGAGAATGATTAATTATTGTTCCTTACATAGTACATGTCCTTTGTCTGTTCATCACAGATACTGAACCATGTTTTCAAAGTAGTAATTTACACATAATTCTAAACTACATTTCTTAAAAAGAAGATGGTATCATGTTGAAAGCAGTCAGAACTCAGACTTGCCAGGGTAGCTGGAGGTGAACTAGCTTGCCCTGATTTTTGGTTTATGTTGTTAAGCTTGCTCCTACACTTCAGCAGTGATTAACTTTCAGAAAGAGAACAGATCTTTTCTAAATGGTCTCTGGTCACTCACTTAAACTTTGTTATGTAATAGTCTTTAGTGGCTCAAGTAGTCACTCTTGGTAACTGTCTTAATATTCTAGGCTTTAAGGACATCAAAAGTGCATTTGACTTGTTTAATGTAGCTTCAGAAGAAAAAAGTGAATATTCTGAGAATAACTGCAAAAGAGAAGAATCTTCGCTAGAATATAAATTCATAGAAGAATTAAAATCAAAAGACAGCAAGGTGTACAAGGAAAGGAGGAACATAAGAGATGAAACAGACACATGGACTTACATTGCTGCAGAAGGGGATCGAGAAGTAGTGGATGTGTGTCAAATGGAGAACTCTGGTGAGCAGTAGAAACAAATGCAGGGGGAAGTTGAGCACTGGCAGTTAATATTTTCTCCATTCCTGCTTGCATCTTTTAGTGCTCTAATTCTTGTCTCCGCAGGAGGCTGAAATAATGTTTTCTTTTGAAACTCACTGATAACCTTTCCATGTGTTTCTGCTATTACAGTAATGGAGTGTTCACCATCTCTTATCACTTCAGCCTAATTTATTACAACAAATGAACAATTTGTTTCAAGTAAAAGCATTTTATATCCGTTTGTAACGTAGCCTTCATTGTTTGGAACCATTCCATGCTGACTTCCAGAGTCTACTTGAATGAGAAGTAGTAGTATGTTAAGCTGCTGATCATTGAAGCAATGGCAAGCAATGAATGGTTTGGAAATTTATAAGTTACTTATTACTTATTTTACTTTTTTTTTTTTTTTTTCTTCCATAAAATCAAATACATGATAGATGGCAAGCAACAAGTCTTGAGTTTGGGTATGGACATGCAGTTAGAATGGCTGACACTAGAAGACTTTCAGAAGCATCTTGATGGAGAAGATGAGAATCATGTGTCAACAGAACCAATATCAAGTAGTGAGTAGTTGCTGGGAGGAAAGCACATTTCTTAGCTGGCGTTTCAAAGTGAAATATCCTATAACTGCATTGAATTTATTTTCTAGCTCTCCTGAGGGATGCTGTTAAAAGTGGAGATTATATGACAGTAAAGATGGCACTTTCTTCAAACGAGGAATATAATCTGGATCAAGAGGTAATTTTTCTGCAATAGAAGTATTGGAGGTGGGCAGGAGGGAAGAGTACAAATTTGGATTATTGGAAAAGTTTTCCCCTCTTGCTAGTAGCAGATTTCTGTCTCACCTTGGGGAAAAAAAGCACAAAGTGAGAAAAGGGAGTACAGAATTTGAGGCTTCAATATTTGTTATCCATTTCTTCCAAAGAAAAAATAAAGTTTGATAGAAGTAAAGTTTGATGGAAGCAACCCAGTAGCTGGATTTGCAGCGGATTCACCCACTGGATTTAACTGAATATTAAATTTAGACCTTTACATCGGGGTAAGAAATGATGATACCCATCAGGTCAAGTGGCTAAACTATGTAAAACATCTGTACATGAAAAAAAAACCAAACAATGCTCTGTTTGACAGACTGGGACCACTTCACTCCATGAATAATTAGTTTTCTGCCAGATCTTCATCAGCTGTGTTCTTATTGTTTTTTTCTTTCAAGGATCTATTTTCCTGTTAAATAGTACTACAGTTCCATTTTTGAGGCTTAAAATCTCTGATGTCAGTACTTTCACTGGTGAGCTTGTGTAGTTGTTACTATGTAGCATTTTGAGAACTATACATAATGCTAAGACTTCTGTAGCATAGTAGAAAAGATGCCAAATGAACTACTGAGGCAAGCATGTGTTCTTTGAATTGTAGTGTCTGGTGGATAAATGCAAGAATGAGTGAGGAGACTGGCCACTCACAGAAGTCTCTTCATACTAATACTCTGATAAAATCCAAAAGCAGCGTTGTGGTAGCAGCTGACTTGAGCAGTTTTGTTTCTCTCTAGTGGCGGCTGATTTCTTTTTCCACTGTCTTGCTGTCTTCCCCACCCTCAAATACCTTGCTGCCTTTCTTCCTGGCTCATTCTGTTTTTCCTCCTTCTTGTTGTGGTTCTTGGAATGTTATGGGTTTTGCAGATTATGGAGCTGGAGTGTGAGGCCTGTGGACAAGAGAAGTAGGAGGCGATAGTTTATCAGTATCTGGCAGCCATGTATGTGTGAATTCTTCTGCCAGGGAGGGGAATCTTTGTGAAAGCTGTAGATGCACTTGCAATTTTTGTCTTGCAACTTTGATTTATCTTAAAGTATTTCATTTTTGTGGGTTATTTTGTTGGGGGTTTTTTGTTTGTTTTTTTTTTAATGGCAATGATTCTTGTTGCAGGACTCAAGTGGAATGACCCTGGTAATGCTTGCTGCTGCTGGTGGGCACGATGACCTTCTCCGGGTCCTAATCAGGAAAGGAGCTAAAGTTAATGGTAGACAGAAAAATGGAACAACTGCATTGATACACGCAGCTGAAAAGGTTGGCTTGGTTATTGTCGTGTTTGTGGTTATTGGCTCTTTTACTTACGTTTAAAAGCGGTACACAATTTTTTTTTCCCTTGGATGATGCCTGAAAAGTAGTTAGCAGGATATAGCAGGGTGGCCTTAACTGCATAATTTCAGCAGCTGTGGTTACTGTAGTGTAAATAATGATCACAAACCCTGCCTTGAACAGAGAATATCATAGGGCTAACTAGAGGGAAAGTGGAGGTAAAGGATACCTCTGAATTTCTCTGTCATAGGGACTGAAGTTCTTGTGTTAGAATTGCTAGTTATGATCTCTGGCTACACAGGATCCAAACTTGGGAGACTTTGAGACCAAATCTCTGATTAGGCAGGGTTTACTATTTGAGAGTTGGGAGATGGAGGCAAGCTCTTCTCAAACTAAGACCAACTGGACTAGTAAGTTAGAGGATGTTTCATGGGTGCACTCTTGTTCAAGTTGGTTCATGTGTTTTCCCATGTATGGTAGATACAAGGCCAAAAGGCAGCTTGATTCCAGTTTGGTGATTAATGCAAACATACTGTTTTCTTCCTGTGGTGTTCACTATTGCAAGATTTTTAAAAAGTAAGAATTGTAAATACTCATGGCTATCTACTTGCCTGAGTCTGAATTGCTCTTTATTAGCCATGGGAGAGAACATTGTTAATTGTGTCATGCCTCATGCTTTGGATTTTACTGATGGATTTTAAATAAGTGTCACTTTATATTCTGAAAGAAAACCAGAATATTTTCTACCTGCTTGTATTGTGGTTTTGGGTTTTTTTTTCCAGAATTTTCTAACAACAGTAGCTATTCTTCTGGAAGCTGGGGCATATGTGAACATGCAGCAGAGCAGTGGTGAAACTGCTTTAATGAAGGTAAATTCAGTGTTTGTCCTGACGTGGTATAATAGTAAATACTTTTGGCAAACTGATAACACAAAAGCGTATCTGTAGAGTTGATTTAGGGAACATGTACTATATCTGAAATACAAACGCTACTCTTTGTTATTGTAGGCAGTGTTTTAATCCATTTTTTTAATGTACTGTTATATCTAAACAAGAAATGCAGATGCCATCAACATACAGTGCTAAATGTGGCTCATCATCCTCTTCCATTATTTGGCTCAAAGAAATGCAGATGTGGTCTTAAGACTGAGATAATCTGGTTGTCAGCAGGAAGAGGAAAATTCCAGAAGGGAGAATGTTTCACTTGGGTGTTGCTGTGATTGACTTCTGTAGTTTCGTTGCAGGCCGGAAATAAAGTAACCGGTTTGCAGTCTCCTTCCCACTGCTTGTTTTGCACCTTTACCCCCCCCCCCCCCCCATCACAAAGGAAATTTTTAATTATTTATTTTTATTCTAAGACCCTTAGAACAGTCTGTGCTCCTCTTAATTTTTTTTGTTTGTTTGTTTATAGCAAATAATTTCACCAAAGCTCCCATTCCTGATAAACTTGCTCTATTTTTATGTAGGGTGTTTAAGGCAGTTTGTTGGCAGAAGAGGTTACAAAAGCTTTTCTGAACAAGACAACATGGTACTGTTTCTCTTCTATCCTCTGCAAGGCTTAACAAGTGTGGGGAGTTCACTTTTTTCTATAAAGAAAATGGTAACACGCTTGTTTCCTCAGCCACTTCAGTCCAAATTCTCTTCATAATTTGGCTACCTCCATGAACCTCAGTTTTGACCTTCATTGTTTTTAAAGGTTTTATTAGTATTTGATGCACAGCTGTACATACTTTCTAATTGGTAGCCTACAGTGACTTATTATGGGTATTTGTTTTGCTGTGCAGATACAAAGAATAGGTTCTTAATTTCCAGTAACTTACTGGAACAAGTTTAGCCATGTGTGGGTGAACATGTAAATGTGTTTATCAAGTCATTTTTATTTAACCTTAGGAGTTCAATCATACTTTTCAAGAGAGAGGAAAAAAAACCCAAAAACGTCTTGGCACTTAATTCCTTTCTCTGAGGTGGTGTGTGATTTTTGTGGGTTGTTTGTTGCGGGGGGGATAGGTACAGGCGGGTTTATTATGGAAGATTGAAAGCACAAATGAAAGTTCAGAGCTGAGACAAGTTTCAGAAGGTAACTTCCGAAAGGCCTCATGAAGATAGAAATTTCTATATCTTGTGCCTTTCCCTGATTTGTCAAAGTATTTGAAAACAAGCGACCAAGAGCATGTGTTTGCTTTCTTCAAAGTAAAGCTTTCTTTAGACTTTCCTGTACTTCGGTCAAGTCTTCGGTTGACATGCCCTGAAATTCTTGCTGTTAAGCGTCCAAGGCTGTTCACTGTTACTTAGGCAGTTAATAACAGTGACTGTCTAACATAGCTAAATAACAATTTCAGGCAAATTCTGTTAATTTACTGCACACCTGAACTACCATTTGAACTGAGATTCCTAGAAATAGACACTTTGAAGCGTTAATTTAGCCATTCTGAATACTTCTGCTGAAACACAGGTAAACAATTGCAAGAAAGTTTACAGTTACTGAACTCCAGCAGATTGGATGTTTTCACAGAATTTGGGGGGTTTGTTTTATCTATTTTTTTTTTTTTCTAATTAAGTCCACTTGGTAATCCTGAGTGTTGCTGCTTCTGTGGGATCAGGTGTGTAGTGTTGCCTGGGTAAAGATAAAATATTTATGGAGCGTGATCCTGAGTTTCTAGTTATGTTAGCATTCATAGAGCAAATACCTAAACTTGTTTTCTGAATTGTAACTAATTTTGGATTTTAATTAATTTCTGCAGTTCTGCTTACTCCAATGTTATGCTCTCTTCTAACGGGGTATTTGTCATTGTTGTCCATCCTTCCATCTTCTCACTTTCTGCACAGGCTTGTAAAAGAGGGAATTCTGATATAGTGCGGCTTATGATTGAAAGCGGAGCAGACTGTAACATTTTGTCAAAGCATCAGAACAGTGCGCTGCATTTTGCTAAGCAATGTAATAACGTACTGGTGTATGAGCAGCTCAAGAGTCATTTGGAAACGTGAGTAAACTGTACTTTGAAGTCTGTTCTGGTGATGTTTGCGATACTAGGCATGTCATAATTTTGGTTTAAGTTGGGGGAAGAGGGGGACATTTCAGGAAAGAAAACATCTGATTTGGGCAGAAAGCTAACTAATAAATCATGTGAAATGAAAATGACGTGAGCTAACAGAACTAGCAGACACTTGCTTAAACACTGAGTAAAAAGATGGAAAGGAGGAAAAGGGAATTACTAGAAGTGAAAGATTCCTTAAACTAGAAATACAGCAATTGGGGAAAACTAAGAAGTGTAAGCACTGGACAGTTGAATGTAAACTCTTATTAGGGCATGCCAAATAAAATACCTTGCTAAAAAGCATAAAAAAAGCAGAAACAAACAAAAGAACACCAGAAAAACCACCATAAAAAGTCAGTGCAGGTAGTTAGGGGGTGGTGTTGGACCCTTAACCATCATCTGTGAGCTGAGAGCGCCGGGGTAAAGCTTTCATGCCAGTAAATGATGGAAATAAAAATCTTCATTGTGCAACAGAATGACTAAAGAGCAATGCAGCCTATGTAGTATGTGAAGAGTTCATGTCATATGGTCATGTAAAAATATACTGAGCTGATGAATATGGATGCTAAATGGAGACAAAATATAAAGAGAAGGAGCAAGGTCTTTTAAATACCGATTTGGAGGAATACTGACAGTTAACCTATCAGGGCAGAAAATCATAACCAGCAACCTCTTAAACTTGGAGAAGACTCAAGGAGGGTCTCAGACCTTCTACAGCAGGTGAGATTTTGCCATGAATGCATAGCTAGTGCTAGAAGAACACTGTCTCTGTGCAAGGTCCTTTTATTGTTTTATGATGATTTTATCCTAATGATTTATCTATGTAATGTAAGACAATCTGTCAAATAGTTTGTAGTCCAAGCTCATTCTCTTCTATTTTAGTGTTTAGAAAGCCGTGGCTGTTTTCTGTCTCTGATCTCTTGTGTTTTCCATCAGCTAACATTGTAAGTCTATGTTGATAAAAACTGTCTTGTAATGCTCGCTGATGTGTGCTGTAGTACTACCAATATTCTTATTCTATTTTAAATAGTTATGGGTGCCCTTTCCTTTAGAACATTATTAAATACTAAATTTAGGCATACTAAGTCTAAAAACTAAGACCTATAAGCAAATGCTTCCATATGATCATTGCAGCGGTGGTCACAATGGAGGTTAAGGGAGCCCTTCTGTAAGGCAGAGAAATTTGTGGAACATTTGCAAAGTGAAATGTTGGGTAAAAACTGTTGTAGTGCAAACCAGTAAAACACAAATAAATAACATTTCCAGCGCAAGGTTGTATTTGCCTATGAATTCTAAAGGAACTCGGTTATGAAATTACAGAATCACAGCAACAGAGAAGGTTGAGGTTGGAAGGGACCTCTGGAGGTCATCTTGTCCAACCCCCCTACTCAAGCAGGGCCACCTAGAGCCAGTTGCCCAGGACTATGTCCAGACAGCATCTGAGTATCTCTAAGGATGGAGACCTTATAACCTCCCAGGGCAACCTGTGCCAGTGCTCCATCACCCTCACAGTAAAAATGCATTTCCTGATGTTCTGAGGGAACCTCCTGTGTTTCAGTTTGTGCCTGTAGCCCCCTGTTCTGTCACTGGGCACCAGTGAAAAGAGCCTGGCTCCGTCTTCTTTGCCCCCTCACTTCAGGTGTTCATTAATATATACACATTGATAAGATCCCCCTAAGCCTTCTCTTCTCCAGGCTGAACTGTCCCAGCTTTCTCAGCCTTTCTTCATATGTCAGATGCTCCAGTCCCTTCATTGTCTTTGTGGCCCTTCATTGGACTCTCCCCAGTATGTCCGTGTCTCCCTTGTAGCAAGGAACCTGGAACTGGACATAGCACTCCAGGTGTGGTCTCACCAGTGATAAGTAGAGGGGAAGGATCCCTTCCCTTGACCTGCTGGCAATACTTTGCCTAATGCAGCTTAGGATACCATTGGCTGCCTTTGCAGCAAGGGCACGTTGCTGGCTCATGTTCAGCCTGCTGTCCACCAGGTCTTTTTCTGCCAAGCTGCTTTGCAGCGGGTGACTCCCAGCATGTTCCTCCCCAGGTGCAGGACTTGGCACTTCTCTTTGTTGAACTTAATGAGGTTCCTGTTGGCCCATTTCTCCAGCCTGTTGAGGTCCCTCTGGATGGCAGCACCACCCTCTGGTGTATCAGCCATTCCTCCCAGTTCAGTGTCATCTGCAAACTGGCTGAGGGTACGCTGTGCCCCATCATCCAGGTCATTCATGAAGATGTTAAACAGGAATGGACCCAGTATTGACCCCGGGGATACACCAGTAGTGACTGGCTTCCAACTAGACTGATTTTTGCTGAACTAATGTGTTCTGATCCAGTTTCATACTGGGAGGGAAGTATTGTAATGCCAGTATTCTTAATGCACTGTAAAGCTTGTCTGAGGTATTGTAGATCACGGAGCAGATAGAAGCTATAAAGAATGTTTTCTTACAGCAGGCTAACTGGAAAAAAAAAAAAAGGTGCTAAAAGCATAAAAACTAATAATAATTTTTAAAAGATAGAAAACTTGTTAAAGTGAGCAGGGGCAGTTGAAGTGGATAAATGGAGTATGCTGATTCTTCCCCAGAGAAGGAAATCATGACTTGTGAGTTAAGGTTTTGAAAGCAACAGCAAGCATGCAGATAAAAGTGATCTGGTATCTGCTGTTCAGTGCATTGAAACTTTGTCACTCATTCACTGTTTGATGCCTTTTCCAGTTTGTTTCCTATTTAAAATCTGCCACCTCAGTTTTGGCTAATCTCAGTAATGAGTTTTGGAAAATCTCGAACATGTAATTTTGCCAATGAAAGGGCAGTTGAAATTAAATATTGATAAATGCAAAGTGATGTCCATGGGGTATCACTGTAGTAATGTGAATTAATACAGGGAGTAACACAGCTCTTGCCAATTGAGGGAGCTTCTAGATTCATTACCTGAAAATACCAGTTCAGTGCTTCTTGTCAGTCAAAAAGGAAGATAATATAGTAGTAGTGGAGCTGAAAATAAAATGTAAATCCATGGTGTCCAAATGCCTTAAATAGCATGTGCCATTCCAGTTACTTTGTTTCAAAAACAGATGAAGCAAAAAGGGAAAGTAAAGATGATGGTCATCTGGAGTAGCTTCTGTAGGACAGAGATGAGGGATGTGATATAAGTCACTTGGGACAGATCAAAAGGTCAAGATTTAAAATAAAATCAGGAAACAACAGAAAATAACCCAAAGCCACGAGGCAGGTTCTACAGGCCATCCTGTTAAATGATTTAGTGATAGGTTTGAAATGGAGGAATATTTTTGCACAGAAAAACTGAATTACAGATCTCGGTGCAGAATGCTGTGGTCACAGATGCATGGGATTTTAGAAGGGATTAAGTAGATCTAAGGAGAGGTGTGATTTGGCTGCAGTTTCTAGTTTTGGATGCCTCTAAATGAGATTGCTGGAAACTAGGACAGTGTACCAAAAAAAGACAACTGTTTGATTTCCCATATTTAATATGGCTTTGTCTAGCATCTGGAAGCTAGGCTAGATGGGCTTCCGGGCTTGCTCTGGTATGGCAATTCTTGTGGTTTCTTTCCGATCAAACACTTAAGTTTTAGATTCCGCAAATGGTAATCTCAGCTAGCACAGAGAGGAATTGTGCTCTGAATAATAGCTGACAAAGCTATAAAGTTGAGAGAGTCAGGACCTTTACCTTGTAAAAGCGTTTAAAACCCATTTGTGTCAAAACGGCTTTCTGAAGAGGATTACTTAGTAACCTGCTTGTAAAGATGCCAAATACTGTTGGTTAATGTGGTCTCTCTTTGAAGGCTAGGCTGCTTGCTTAAATTAAACGCTTCTTCCACCTCCCCAGCCCAAAAAAACCAAACAAAAAACCCCAATTTAACTGTTTAATGGTAGTGTGGCTACTTTTTCACTGCATTATTAGTAGAGTTTAACTGGGAACTGCATATTTCCAATAGTATTGCCAGTAAAATTATACAGTGACTTATTTGTTTAGTTTTACATTGTACTTGTAGTCAGGTTGATAAATCAGCCATGCTGGAGAAGTGGTTGCCTGTTTCTGTTCAGCCACTAGGTACATATTGATGTTTTGGGGATGTCTTTCTACATAAAGAGCCTTCAAAATATGTGGCTAGTTGGAATTTTTTTTTAATTTGCTGCAGTGCATTTGTCTCGGATTTTTATTTTTGTGGACCCTATAGATGAATTTCACAAACAGATTGCTGATAAAATGTTTTATTAACAAAGTATTGGGACCTGGAGTTCATCTGTGCATAAATGCTAGTGATGAAGGCATTCACTGCTGAAAATCGGGAATCCAAAAAGGTGATCTGGAATCCTTTTTTGCATCAGCCCTCACTAAGTCTGTGTCTGGTAAAGTAATTTTACTATGTGAAGCACAGGCCTCACTTGTTTGGTCTTTCAGGCTCTCAAGAGTAGCAGAAGATACCATCAGGGATTATTTTGAAGCTCGTCTTGCTTTACTGGAGCCAGTCTTTCCAATTGCGTGTCATCGTCTCTGTGAAGGGCCAGACTTTTCTACGGATTTTAACTATAAACCCCCACAAAATGTTCCAGAAGGTAGGGGGTTTGCTGTGGTGGTGGGGTTTTTGTTTCTTAAAAAAAATACAAAAAACAAAGGTAGAACAGTGCATTAAGAAACTGCCTTTTAAGTATGTCTTGAAGTATCTGCTGTGTGAAATTATTTCTGTATTACTTATTGCAGTACACTACATTAAGGGTGCGCTGATTATGGAGCATGGGGAGAGCAGCGATATTTTGATGCATTGTGGGTTGGGTTTGTGTGTGTCTTTTTTTTTTTTAAGAGCTTTTTTTATTGCCACATACACAGCTGCTTTCTTCTGTTCACAGGTTACGTTAGCTTTGTGAGGGTTACGTTAGCCTAGTGACAGGTGTTACAGAAAAGGAGTGGTTTACCTTAGAATTAATCATTTGGAAAAATCTTAATCTAAGAGCATACTTAGAAAATACCCTAGTGGGTCATCTTGTTTTGTAGACAGTACCTAACGCACTGGAGTCTTGAAGTATAGTCACAGCACTATCATGATAGAAATACTACAAAAAAGAAGGCAGCATCAATCAACTCTGTTTTGCCCACAAACCCTTTGAAAAAGCTGGGAATCAAATTCCCAAGATACTTGGGAATGTTTCTTCATTCTTGCAGGAATCCAGATACTAATCTCTGATGCTTGGCTTAGTTGAGTCATTTGTATTCACCCTTTAAATATATCAGGGAAATATCTACTGATGCTGATTTTTCTTGAAATAAAACATTAATGTGACTGTGGAATACTACTTAAATTAAGATTGAAAGTGGTTGTGTCTGCCTGGTTTTCTGGTTGTTAAGAGTTGTAATAGAAGTCTTCCAGTTCTTGATTATAGGTAACCTTTATAGAATTAAGAAACCTTATCTAAGTTTCTGTATTAAAATGAGGCATTTGTGGGTATTGAAGATTATTGCTTATTGAATTCCAGTGCAATTCATAAAGATCTATAATTGACTGGGCTCAGCTGTCCTTACCAAGAGAATAGCTCTCTTTAGGTAAACCTAAACCACAGAGGTGAACTGTACTGAGGATTGCTGTATCCATTTTGCTTTCCTTTTTAATAGCCACATAAAATTATTTCTGCTGCTAAAAGACCTTAACATAGTGACCAAGTCAGTTGTGTTCTGTGCTGGGATCTACTGGCTTGGGAGATGGGATTTCTGCATGTTGCTTTGATACTCTATTGGGGTTTAATATATACTATATAATATTTATATTTTTATATATATTTGTACCTAACTCTCTTCAAAGGTTCAGTGTATGTAGTTCTTCTAACTAATGGATATCATTTCAAATTCATGTGACTGAATTACTGTCCCTTTCAGGATCTGGAATTCTTCTCTTTGTTTTCCATTCAAATTTCTTTGGTAAAGAAGTCATTGCTCGTCTCTGTGGACCATGCAGTGTACAAGCTGTGGTTTTAAATGACAAATTCCAGCTCCCTGTATTTTTGGTAAATCTTTTCATATTACTGATTGACTGTAAAACTTCTTTATAAAGTCTTTATGGAGCAGCCTGGAAAATCTTAGTGCCTTAATTTGGATTTTGAGTATTGTGATGAAGCATTTTTTTTAAGCATGATAGGGTTTTTTTTTAAATGAAACTTAGTTGTTCTTTGTATATGGAGAGAACTACAAACTTTGTGTGTACTAGACTCCATAAAAATTTATGACTTAAAAGGCAAGGACATAGTGCTGGACAGCCTGCTTCTAGGTGGCCCTGCTTGAGCAGGGGGTTGGACCAGATGACCCTGAGAGGTCCCCTCCACCTCAATCCTTCTGTGACTTCAGAACTGAGGGTTTGAGTAGGCAGGCAAGAATTCTAAATTTAAAGGTGTTTCACTTCTCAAATTCACCTAGCCTCTCAAATTTTTGACCAAAGTAAGTTCTTAAATACTTGTTTTAACAATCATCATCTACCTCGTATTTCTAATGATTAATTTTTTATTTTGTTTTTTAATCTATTAAATGCATCACTTTGCACAATTTTCAAGCCCTTTTGTTTTGTGGTTGCACCAAAGGTTCTTTGCAGTACACACAACCTTCTTTCAAAAATGCAGAGTGAAAGTGTCATGTTCTATTAGTCTACTTGTATAGAATTTCAGCCATATCCTGCCATTAACTTTGTCCATTTTCTTTTTTCTTTTAGGACAGTCACTTTATTTATTCTTTCAGCCCTACTGCAGGCCTTAACAAGCTTTTTATACGGTTGGCAGAAGCTCCTGCTGCCAAGGTACAAAATGTTCTCAAAATTAAATGTGCGTGTTAATTTGTTGTACAATAACTCTTCCATAGTCTAAATGCTCTAGTTAGTAGTATGTTGCAAATGTATAACTAAGAACTTACCACTGTCTCCTTATCCTGGTTCCCATCAGTTACAGTTCCATCCTGTGACATTGCCAGAACTTAGGAACATTGCCAAAGGCGATAGTTCTGTCACAATTAAATGTTTTTATGCTGCAGTCAGAATAATTCATGCTCCAGGATAAAGTAATGTTACAGCTAAAATTTTCCCCATCTATATTGTGAATTTGATGACTAACAGATACATGGAGTGTCAGTTATTTTTTGCGTACAGATGTTTTTGCGTGCATGTTTAGGAGAACTTGGAAGTATTTACTAGGGTATGTAGTCTGCTTTTAAATAGTCTCTGTAGTCTGTTGTATTTTCCAGGTGGTTTGGGCAATAGTCCCACTACATGTTGCAAGATGAGTAACAGATCCTGTTCTGGTAGCATTTATTCTATCCTTGGAAGACACACCAGTAAATTTTCTAGATATTCAGATTTAAAACTTTTTTTATTGTGCACTTTTTTTTTGAGGGAAAAAATTGAACTTATATTCAAATGGAAGTATATGTATATGTCTAATTCAAATTTGGGGCTTGTTCAAACATCACCTAATGCAGTAGTATTCTACTTGAGTCCTTTTACAAGCCATTTGTATTTCAGTAGGGCTACTGTAAACTGATTTTATTAAACACAGATTATAAATTCCTTTTTTTCTTTCTCGGTCACTAGTGATTGTATGCCTTTTCTCATGCTATTTGTATATTAGAAGTGTTTAATGCAGCAGTTACATGTGAACAATCTTTATCTGAAACCTTCGTTTGCTTTTACAGGTAAAGCTGCTAATAGGAGCATACAGAGTGCAGTTGCAGTGACCTCACAGCTGCGAGCATGTTGAGTGGACTGACACTTTTTTGGATATACTTCTGATTCCTCTGTTTAGAGACTGACAAAGCAGTTTGGACCTTTTTGGCACTCTTAAGACTTAAGTTCTCATCTTGCTGTCACTCACCGGCAGTCACATAGGAAAGCGTGTGTTGGAGAGCAGTTGAATATGCTGGGAGAGGTATATGGTGGGACAGGGTTGTCAGCTTTTTTTTTTTTTTACTTTGTACAGATGTAGATGTAAGTATTTGTGCCAATACATACAATTCTTTTTTTCTTTAACTTGTGGAGTCCAGACTGCGTATTTCAGCTTTTCCACAATGTGGAATGGTGCATATAAGAACTATTTAAGGTAACTATGTGAAATGTCTTTTTTAATAGAAAGATCTTTTCCATTTGTAAACTAAAATTTTCTACTTACTCTAACTAACTGTAACGTTTCTATGTAAAATGCAGAATTGTCATATTCTTGGAGCTGTGGGCAGAAATTACACTTCAGAGTCACTGCATTAGATTTAACTTTGAGTTGCTGAGGGCTGTGTTCTGGTTTGAAACTGTTCCTGCTACTGTCTCCTGATGAGAAAGCAGTTATGCTTAGAATGATTCCCTTTGAAGAAACACAGTTAGGTCTGCAGGTATGAGCAAAGACAGACAGACATCTGAATAGGCTCAATTCATAGAGGATCACAGTCAGATTCCTAGTTACATCAGTGTTTTAAAACTACTTTTGTATTAGAGAAGCTACTGATAGTTTTACAGACATCTTAACTTTTGAGTTCTTAGTCAAGTGACAGACACATGGGAAAACAAATACAAGCTGAAAATAGCAAACCAGAAAACTTGTAACTACCTTAAATGTGCAGGCAATGCTTTTTGTAGACAAAAAGGTACAGAGGATTTCAGATGTTCTCAACCTGACAGATGAGAGAACATGTATTGTCCTTTAATTCAGAAATTCAGTTCCTCAGTGCAAAGAGCTGCTATTTTTTTTCTTTATTTAAATGACCCATTTTATCAGATGACAGCAGTTTTGTAACAGTCCTGTGCTATAAAATACAAATGTAATACTTCTGCATGAAGTATAGAATATTTTTCGTTGTGAATTAACGAACATCTTAAAGTGGAAGAAAAATGGAAAAAAGAAAAAGTACCCAGATTGTGCCTTTGCTGTTCTGGTTGCCAGGTGTAGTTTACATGCCACTATGTGCCTATATTATTAGCAAAACTATTGTGGATAAATGCTTGATGTATTTGAGTACTCACCATCAAAATGGTGCAGATGTATTAAGTATCCTGTTAAGAACTGTGACTTTTTAATATAAAGTTCAATTAACCAGTTTTTAATTTTGGGTTCTTGAAAGTTTAAAACTTTCCTATTTAAGAGATGCCAAACGATTAAGTAAAGTAACAAAGCACACTATTTCAATTTTGTGGAATGTCACATTAAGCTATATAAAACTAGAACAGCAACACGACATAAAAATACTCATTTCTGTTTTGATTTTGAATAGTTGCCTATCTTTTTGCAAACAGTATTGATGGGATGTTAATAAGTCTGGGTTTTGAACAGACTTGGTACCTCCACCTCTCTGAAATATGTTAGATACCTCATTTTGGTAAGTGTGAACACCTGAAATGCATGAAAAGCACTGGCTGAGAATCAGGTATGTCACTACCAGCCCTTGGGACTTTGTGTAGCTGTATTTCTTTTTAGTCACTGTGCATAATCCCAGAAGATGCATTAGTGAAGGGGACATTCATAAGTGTTTCCTTATGTTAGAGTGACAGTTTTCATGTATGTGGCTACCCCTTCCTCAGTTACTCCTGCATTGTACATGTAACAGTATAGTGCATGTGTGATAAGCTCTGTACAGCACATCAGTGGTAAATGTTCAAGCTGTTCAAGGTGAGGACAAAAGGTTTTTCAACAAAAGTCCATATAATAGAGATGCTATTTAGAAACTGTTGTACAGTCTAACCTGAAAGTGTCTATTAATGCTCCAAGAGTTGACTTAGCAAGTAGTTTGTCAAAGGCTGTTGATTTGGGGGTTTGTTTTGTTTTTTTTCTTCCTTGAGGCATTTGGGAGAGAGGGAGGAGTTCTACAGGACACGGGAATAAAATCTGGGTTCATGATGCTTTTGTGAAGGGATGGATTTTGCAGCCATCTTTCTCTTTTAGTTGGCAATATAAATTCAAATCCCTACTGAAGATGCATAAAAGGCATATGAAAAGATGTTTGAAGCTGGTTTTTGTCTGATTTTATTATATGGTTTTTATCCAATTGCTAAGAAAAAGGTTTTGGTGGACAAAGGATGAAGAGAAAGTAGCTACAATAAAAAGCAATTCTTTAGGCGCTGTGGAGAAATGCCTTTTAAGTACTTCCTCAGTTTCTTATTGCTGCTGTCAGCAAGGCTAAGCAGCTGCAGTTACTATAACCTGCAGTGGTAGTAACTTGTTCTGAAGGCTTGGATTCATTATCTTCCACTGCTACATCATCAGTACCTGTGTTCCTGGCTTCTTTCACCAATACTGAAGGTTGGTGGGTGATGCAGCTGACTATCACAGGTCCTATGTGCTTTCTGCACCCATTTTCAAAAACAAGATGTATTTTGATCAGTCTGGATGGAAGAAAGCTGTTTGTTTCAATATAGAGAAGAGACAGCACAGCGTGCAGGTGCCATCTTAGGCAGCTAGGATTCCTCAAAGTACTGAGGGCTGTCCTAAAATGTTCTGCCTGTCTGTACCTGCTACAGTTCTGTTCTCACCCTTTGCCTTCGCATACAGTGCTGGAAAACAGCCAGTGTAAAATCTTTTTCCTTTAGGTCAGTCTTTCAGAGCAGCAGCAGTCTAGTAGTGTGGGAGCTGAGATGACCCTGCATGATGCATTCTTATAGCAGTGCTTTTAGTTTTGCTGGAGTCTCTCTCTGTAATGTGGAGCTGTAATGGAGTCTTACCTTTTAAGAATGCAAGATAACTATAAAGGCCACATTTTTCTAAGCTGCTGGTGCAGCATGGGCATGTGCTGCAAGCCCATCGCTGAATCCTGACACTTTAAAATTCCTCAGCTTTTTTGTGTCCCACATAAATGGGGAAGATACTTTTCAGATTCTGAACCTGTCTTAAAATGTTTGAATGAAAGGCAAAGAGCAGAGTAAGGAAAAAAATACTAAAAGCAGATAAAAGGCACCACAGAATACAAGTTTGAGCAGGACTGAGGCAGCAGTGAAACTTACTTAAGGTTAAAAAAGGGTCTCTTAAAAAAATAGAATCTCAAACATCTCAAGTATCAGGAGGAAGGGACCAGGCAGAAGATGGTTCTTTTTGATTCTAGTCAACTGTTTCTCCACAGCAGAGTCTCAGCTGTCACACAGGATAGCTACAACTGAATTTTTTTCAAGAATTTCTGTAATACTTCCTACATGATCTGAATTGTAAGGAACTCCTCAGGTTAGTTACTGTTGGCACAGACTGATTTATAGTAGATGGGTCAGACCTTAACATTGCCTAGCTGCTGTCATGTGCATGCCACTCTTAAAACAATGACAGTCATAGCTCTGCTTTGAAGATGACCAAAACCATGTGTATGGGAACTGAAGACACCGTCACCATACCCAGGGAGACCGCTGCCTACTCCGAAAGTGGATTCATCCCAACTGTTCAGGCACATGCCTGCAGCAAAAGTGTTTTCAACTGGAGCTAGAGGATAGTATTATCCATGTGGTGACATCTTGATCTGTACCACAAAACCCCACTTTCTGACAAGAAGTCTTGTTCCCTGGAGCTGTTACTTGGAGCAGACTCCATAGCCAAGTAGAAAGAATATGAATTTGGGGAAGAAAAAGCCCTATTAGGCCTGTTACAGCAGTTGCACATCTTACAGTCATCCATACTATGGGGGAAAAGCTGCTCTCCCTGCCCCAAAGAGTAACAAGCCAGAGCCCCAGCCTGCAAAGGCTATGCTTACATGTGTATTTATTATTTTTTTTTAAAAAGGCTTTACCAAGCTGGTTGAGATACCCTGTCTGGAAAAGTTTGCACAGGAGCTGTGCAAGCATTTGAAATTTCCTTTACTTTCCTGGATCTGTCAGCTCTACTGTCTTAATATTGGAACAGTTCTTATTTCTATAAACGGCAGGATCAAGACCCCTAAAACCACCAGTGAACATCACCCCAAACAACCCCCCAGAGTAGGTTCCTTGCACCCACCCTTCCTGAAACAAAAGGGTTACCAGGAACTCCCAATGGTTCCACAGTGTGGGGAGACCAATTAAGTACAGCAAGACAGTACTGACTTGCACTATTTTTATTAGTGGTATGATACAGCACTTACATACACTGAAAATTACACAAGACTACCTCACTATTATGCACCACCATGAGCCTCCCGCCCCTTCCATTACACAGCTGAAGTAGGACTTACTACCCCTCAACCTCCTGTTTTCCCGACTGAACAAACCCCACTGCCTATCCCCGTGGCTCCTGTGCTCTAACCTCCTGATCACCGTGCTGGCCTCCACTGGACTTGTTCCCATCTTGTCTTCAGGAGCCCCGAACTGGTCACAGCACTCCAGCTGCAGTCGCAGAAGCACTGAGCAGAGAAGAAAGATTGCTTTCCTTGTCCCTGCTCAGCTGCGCTCTTCTAATGGAGCCCAGAATGTGGTTGGACACGTTCATCCTCACTTGTTCCTCAGGACTCCCAGATCAGCTTCTGGAAAGCTGCTTCACAACCAGTCTGTGCCCAGGCTGCACAACTGCATCATGTTAATTCAGTACCCAGTGTAGGACGTTACATTTGCCTTTTTTGAACTCGGTGAGGTTCCCGTCAGGCCCTCGATTCATGTTCACTGCCTTGTCAATTCAGAAAATAGAAAATAAACATCCTGTTATTCATTGATTAATCTGAAACAGTTTTATAACAGATACAGAAACCCTACCAAAAAAAAAAAGGGTGGTATGTTACAGTCCAGTGTTAAAACTGCATCACATCAAAATTCATTTTTCATTATCAATTTCATTCATGGTTTTTGTTTTTCATCTTTTTATTGGGCTACATTAAGACAGCAGGCATTTTTATCATAAATTCCAATTCAAACTTAACTGCATGGACAGTGAATCTTACTGCAGCTTTAATCTCCCCATTGGTTAACATTTCCTTCCAGTCCTTTTCAGCTGTTGCTGGCTTACACCATTTTCTCTAGGTAACTAATACTTCTGTGCTCTTTTAAACTACTGCAACTTAAACACAATCCACACTATTGTTTTTTCTTTAAATATAAAGCCCACCACTTTCCTATCTTTTGTCACATATTTTAGTGCTTGAAAATAATTCCTTACTCATTTCATTTAACTCTAAAGGCTTTTTTTAGTCCAAACCCAATCATTTTACCAAGGAGCAGTCTTTTAATGTATCATATACTCTTGATTCCTATTGTAGCATGTACAAACTGTAATCCTTTTATCAACACCATTTCCCAGCACTAGTATTTCTGGAAAGAAAATCTTCTGGTACAGTCTAGATAAAAAGGAAGTCAAGACCTCAGTTACACATCTAAGTTGGCTAACGTCAGCCTTACTATGAAACACTCGACTTTGCTTAATGCTGGGTACCACCTCCTCTGCCAGAGGCTGAAAATGAAGACCGTAACATCACAAAAGCTGTAACTCATCTCCTCATATTGGAGAAGGCATCTTGAACCTCGGAAGCAGACAGTGTATTCAGATTCTTCTGATGTGTCTTTTTGAATCCAGGGTGCTGGTGCGGGACACACCACCTCCATGCGGGTCCCCTTCCCATCACTTGAAGCAGCCCGATTGCCTCGGGTCTTGCAGGGCAGACCTGTCTACAAGCAGAAAGAATACAACCTAAGTGAGAGTGATCAATTCATCCCTCTCCACTGTTCAGCTAGGTGCTACAGATTTCATTACTATTTTATTATATAACAGCATCATTCTTGTGCCCAAGAGCACAGAAAGCAACAAAGAAAAAAACCCAAGAAAACTACGTTAAGCACAAAAATAATACAAAGAGACTGGTAACCGAGCACAAAGGAAACCGATTTCATCACAAAAGTCACAACCGCTGTTAAGTGCTCTAATGAGTGACACCACCATTCTATTCTCACCCCTGATGGTCCTTGTCATTCCAACGTGAAGAGCAGCATCTTGCACGTGATAGCAGAAAGCCATCTTCAGTTCTGAGGGTGTATAGCCACCAGCAGTTTTCATTGAAACCGAATACAATGGAGAACATTTTCAGGAAATGAGTATGACTCAGGCTGAGGAGATACAAGAGACACTGAAGTGATAACTTCCTTGAAAACGCACTTCTGTAATCAAAATACAGCAGACAAGGAGACTCAAATAGCAAACTGCAGAGCAATGCATTAGCAAATACAATTGGATAAAGAGCTGGGAAATCCTAACGCCTTCCCAGATAGCCCTTCCAAGAGGTTACCTGGAATTCTCTACCACTGTTCAGGAACCCCAGCAGCAGGCAGCCTGACAGAACATTTTGACCTCACTACAAATTAAGTCGGAGCACAGTGCATTTTCTGGTATAATAGAACTGTATGCAAATTTATTTCAGAGCTGAAGAAGGGAAGGCAATGACACACCAAGGCCAACGCTCTTCTCTACAAATACTGCTCAGCAACAAGTTAAGGAAAATCAAACTAAGCAGGTGTAACTTTTTTTTATGTGACTGATTTGGCTCACTCTCCCAGTCTTTTGCAACTTTTTCACAGTTTGCTATTGCACACTCTGCCCCAAGTACAATGCAATCCACTCACATTTTTATCAAATCTTCCCTCAATTTTTAACGCAATTTTTTTAGGCCATTAGGCTTTGTCAGCCAGGTTCACACTGCAATCTGAAGTGCACACACAAACACAAATAATTGGGAAAGAGAAAGAAAGGATTTTAGCACTCCGCTGAGACAAGGAGTCATTATTTAGCCAGTCAAAGAAACATTTGTGTCTCCAAGGAACCTTGGCCATCCACTCTTCCCTTCACAGGAAGGAAACTGTAAGTTGAGGACAAAAATTCTGAGATGCCTGGGAAACCTGCCAAACGCCAAGGCTCTCAAATGGCTCCTTGCACAGGGGAGTCTGATACATAACGACAAGCAAGACTGAATTACCAACAGCTACGTGGTCAAAGCAAAATGTCACCTGGATAGAAAAATTTCTTTTGAGTCAAGCTTTGAAAAAATTAAGTGTTTTTTCTGTTACTACTACTTTTCAGATAAAGAGTTTTAACTGTATTGTCTTTTTTATATTTTGTGAGTAAATGCTTGTAGCTTGCTTATTTCCATAGCCTGGTGTGTATTACACATTGTGTGATTATTTTTATATTACGATTTTATTGTGATTTTACTACAGCTAGAAAATATCGGGGAACTCCTTAGTAAAGGGCAAGGCAAAACCACAAAACAAGGTGCCTATCAGTTTTCCCACCTCCTCAGCTCCCCCCGCCCCCCCTCCCTGCCCCTTTCAATATCAAACAGGTAACAGGGTCCAGGCTAGGGAACACTTAAAACTGGACTGAAGTTACATGTGTTGGGCCTGGTGGGAGGCAGCCACAAGTGCTGAGGGAGCTGGCTGCTGGCACTGCGAGGCTGCTCTCTTGCTGAAAGAGCATGGCAACTGGGAAACGCGTGCAAGGACTAGGGGAAAGCAAATGTCACTCCGATCTTCAAGAAGGGCAGGAAGGAAGACCCAGGGAACTACAGGCTCTGGGAAAGTGATGGCCCAACTACTCCTGGAAACCATTTCCACACCAAGAAGGTAACTAGGAGTAGTCAGCATGGATTTACAAAGGGGTTGTTTGCAAATCCTGAAGGATCCTAACAGATAAGCCTCTATGATGAGGTGAGCAGTTCAGTGGGTATGGGGAGAACAGTGGATATTGTCTACCTTGACTTCAGGAAGGCTTTTGACACTGTCTGCCATAATATGTTCATTGACAAGCAGATAAAGTACAGGCTTGATAAGTGGACAATGAGGTGGATTGAAAACTGGCTCAACAGCCAGGCCCAGAAGGTTGTGATCAATGGCACAAAGTCCAGTTGGAGGCCAGAGTTCCCCAGGAATCAGTACTGAGGCCAGTCCTTTTCAGTATCTTCATTTATGGCCTGGCTGATAGGACAGAGTGCATCCTCAGCAGGTTTGCAGCTGATACAAAGCTGGGAGGAGCGGCTGATACACCAGAGGGTGGTGCTGCCATCCAGAGGGACCTCAACAGGCTGGAGAAATGGGCCGACAGGATCTCGTGAAGTTCAAGAGAGGGAAATGCCAAATCCTGCACCCAGGGAGGAACAATCCCAGGCACCAGGACAGGCTGGAGGCCAGCTGGCTGGAAAGCAGCTTTGCAGGTAAGGACCTGGGGGTCCTGGTGGACACCAAGTCCAAGAACCACCACGAGGGAAGAATGTGACCTAGCCACAAAAAAGGCCAATGGCATCCTGCACTGCGCTACAAAGGAAGTTGCCAGCATATGGAGAGAGATGATCCTTCCCCTCTACTGAGCACTGGTGAGACACCTGGAGTGTTGTGTCCCGTGCTGGGCTCCCCAGTACAAGAGACATGGACATACTGGATTGAGTTCAGTGAATGGAAGACAACTGAGGGACTGGAGCATCTTTCGTGTTATAAAAGGCTGAAACAGCTGGGACTGTTCCACCTGGAGAAGATGGGGCAAAATCGTCTATTTATAAACATGTAATGAGAGGGTATAAAGATGACAGACTGAGTGTTCCCAGTGATGCCCAAGGACAGGACCAGAGGCACTGGGCACAAACTGGAACATGGAAGTTCCCTGTGAACATCAGGAAACTTTTACTGTGAGGGTGCCTGAGCACTGGCACAGGTTGCCCAGAGAGGTTGTGGAGTCCCCATTCCTTGGAGACCAAACCCAAATGGACATAGTCAGGGCAACCTGCTCTACCCGACATCCTGCTTTGAGCCAGGGGTTGGATTCTATGATCTCCACAGCACTCTTCCAACCTCAGATATTCTGGGATTCTGTGAAAAGCCTGCCCCAATTCCAGCTGCAGAGGTGAGATGGGAGTTAGCGCTGCAGGGCTCAGGAGAGAAGTCATTTCCAGTAGCATGGGTAACTACCAGACTGTCTGGCATGCAGCGCATTATGGGGGTGACCTGAGCACTGGGGAGAGGAGCAGGGCTCCAACTCTTCATCTGAAGCATGCACAGAGAAAATCTTTTCTTTGGAAAAATCCTTTACAAAGCAGTGCTACCTACGTGAAAGATGCATCAAGGCATAGCAGGTAGAGAGTAAAAGGTAGAAAAAAAGGGGAGACAGAGCTTCTGTGGAGAGTATAATAGGATTCTGTCTGTCTTGGGTAGAAATCTTGAATTATTTCAGTCTTGGGAATCAAAGACCACATGGGCCATTTTTCAGTATTAGTTGTAACTCACAGTACAGTTTGAGATGTATTACTGCAGAAAGATTTCTTCTCTCATGTTGCCCTTCCATGCTTTTTACAGAATGACAAAGGACCCCATCATGTTTATACTTCCCATGCAACTCTGAAGTTTTACTACTTACTTCCCACACTTAATTTACCAGATGACTTGGAAATCAGTAAAAGGACCCCTCTAATTAGCAATAAATCATATAGTCTACTACTACAGAATCACAGAATGGTTTGGGTTGGAAGGGACCTTTGAAGATCATCTAGTCCAACCCCCCTGCCATGGGCAGGGACATCTTTCACATGTCATTAATAAATACCTCAACATATCTTGTTCTTTATGTGTCTAGTTCTCTATTTACCATTAACACAACTATAGAGACAGCTCTGAGTACGTTTATTAGGCCAAACAAACACAGAGGAGCACTAACCCTAATTCCTCTTGCTTTATCAGCAGAACTTGTACATCTCAGTCAAATCCCATCGGTGTTTAAAATTATTTTTACATTATAAAAGCAACTGATATTTTGGAATTTCAGAACTATCAGAACTACCGAACCAAGCTGCATAAATCTCCCTTTAAAACCTTTTTATCCGTCGATCCCACAGAGATGCTTCCAACACCCAGGGTAGATGGCACTACAGACCTGTGTGTACACAAACTGAACTCTACCCCAGGTTTTACAGAGTACAAGGACACAGCCTTCCAGACCAAAGCCTACTGGCTAATCCTGAGGACTGTTCAGAATCAGAAACTACAATGTTGATGATACAAACTGGATTCTGAGTGCAATGTACCAATAACACCAAGTAGCTCAGACGTGGCATCATGTTAATGTGGCACTATGGTTTCTGGATGTAAGACACATTATAGCCAGTCAGATTTTGAGCTGTCTGCAAGACATGTACTTCAAGTCCTTTAAAAACATTAACATATGACAGGAATTACACAACGAATTACATTGTCTGAAAGCAAGTATTAGCTGAAGTGTAGAAGCAGAATTACTTTATATCAAATGGCAAATGTGAACAAAAAGAGGGCTCCTAATTTCAGTAATTGCTGAATAAAGCCAAATATCCTAATACATACCTCGTACTAAAACTTGGTTTAGGATTCCCTTTTGTATGCATAAGACAGCAGAAGGATTCTGCACAAGCCAGTCTTCATCTGCATTTTAAGATTTTAATAGTAACCTAAAAAATAAAGAGACAGTAAATAACTGATGCTTCAAACAAACTAGAAAATACAGTAGTTTCTCTTTTCATATACCCGTAATTACAATATGGAGAAATAAACCATAGTAAAACTTCACATTACCAGGAAAAAAACCCTCATTTATTCTCTACCCATTCTTACCCCTTAGTTATTACTACACAGATTTCTCTAAAGATTTTAAATTTAGTTTTACTACCTCCACAGTTTAAAAGCAGCTGTTCCAAGAACATTAACAAGTTCCTAGATTTTCATGCTTCTGCTTGGAGTAGATTAAGTGCAGTTCTGCTCCAAAGAGCCCCAGGTCATTTCTCATTGGAGGACTTTTAAAAAACATATCAAACACAACACTGTCTTCTTTTAGGCCTGCCAATGCATGTGGCCAAAGTGACATTTCATCCTTCTCATATGATTGCCGCTACATTAGGATCCCTGCACACAACACAGTTATTAATGAAACTTGAGAACTAACTGCTCTCACTGTAGTTGTACTGAGGGTATAGAAGCACAAATACAGTCTCCTCCCTGTTCCACAGCCTGCTGTGGTACAGACATTTAACAGATACTTAAAAGGGGCAAAGCTATATATGAAAATAATACAACTGAAGTAAAATGTTGTCCTACTTTATAATAACATCTCAGAACTGCATACAAGTCTCATTAAAATACATTTTAATACCAAAAGCATTAGAAATTGATGCAAAAGTTTAAGACTTTTGTAATTTTAAAACTTCTGCGATAGATCTGCTTGCATTTGCAATAAGTGCAGTTGGAAGAACAAACAGCAAGTCAGAGTATAATTTTATTCCTATTACATTTATTAATTCATAATTAAAATTATCGTAATTATATTCAAAAAGGCCTTACAATAACTGAAAATGTTAATAAGGGTATCCATCTTGAACTCTGTGTGTCTTCTTCCAAAGTCCACACGCAAAATAATTATCCAAAGTGTTTAAAATTCAGCAGCTCCCTGCCCCAGCCATTCAGGCTTCAAAACAGCTCTCACCCATCCACACACATTCCCTCCTTCCCCATCCCCAATTTAAGTCACCTCTTCTTTACAAGTACTTCCAATTTAAAATAATATGCGAGTACTTCAGTGTTTGATAGGTTTAACATAATCCATTACTCAGGCTGGGGAAGCAGACACAGAACCATGTTGCAGAGCCAAGGAACCCTAAAGAAATGTCTGTAGAGAGGAAGACTGCCTGGAAAGCCCCAGATTACAGCAGCCCAATGAGATGAAGACTTCTTAAAACAATTTACCAATACCTTGAGGTCCTGTTTGATGATCACAAAACTTAGCACACCCTGCAAAGTATTTGTTACAGAAAGAATTACTTTGAAAAGCCACACACAGGTTGCACCTTCCAGGCTAGCTTCACTTCAGGAACAGCCCCAAAAAGCAACTCAGAAGTGACATTCATGCAAATTACAACACCCAACCACAAATATTTACAATAAAGGTTAACCTTTACCTTATCAGATACACCTAAAAAAAGGCTGAGGCTAGCAGCTCAGAGTAAATACAATTTCAAAGTTGGCACAATTTAATGTCTGAATCCTATTAAAAGTGCTGTTAATTCATCAATTCTCCCATTTGCTCCCTTTTCATCTCCCCCCGCCCCATGATGCAGCTTGCTATATATCAAATTTCAAAAGTTCTGTTATCTGTTCCGTAACACAGACGTTCAGCAGGATGGATACTTTCTTCCTAAAGCAGATATAACGGAGCACAAGCCCACTAACCCTTTATAACCAGAGCTATAATTTTGCAAGTGCTAGTATTAAAATCATTTAGCAGGTCAAATGCAATAATGGCCATAGTGGTGACTGTCAGCCACAGAGACCAGGCTGGAATTGTCATCTGGACAAATATTAGTGTCCTGGACATTACCTCCACATGGTGAAACTAACCCAGTTATTGATAAGTATGTACCCATCTTAAAGGGAAGCTACAATTACAAACTGCACATCTTTCAGTCTGTATTTTAATATTACAAAAAAACATAATAATTAGGCTTTTCTTCCTTTTTTCCCCTATCTACAAACAGCAAGGCTAAGACCTCCAAAGGCCTAACACAGCCTCTCCAGTTTCTGCAACAGCCAGTGTATATCACCTTCTCTTTCTTGGCCACCCAGATTTACTGAACAGAAAGCAGTGACCCAGATTCTTGGCAACTAGTAGATACTAGTGACAAAAGTGTGGCCAAAACCAGCTGGTATGTTTTTGAAGATAACCCCTAACACCAGCCAGTATGACCATATGGTAGTGTTACAAATTAATCATTTACCATAACTCAAATACTTACAAAGTGATTACAGTGTGTGTGGTTTGGGGTTTTTTTTTTTTAAACAGTATGTCTCTGCCTCTGCACTAATTTCTTCAGAATTCTCTCTCTACAAGAAATTAAGATCATTACAACCTCTCTACCTTATATAAACCCTACTGTTTATGATTAACAGTAATTACTTTGTTAGACCTGCACGGATTTGTAAGAGTGAGCAGGAACACAGCAAAGAGTTATTCTCAAAGTAACAGACTCTGAATCATCTTCATTCATATGATAAAGCTTTTCTTTAAATTAAAGCTCAAAGTGGGTATGGTGCCAAGCAAGATGAATCTGAAATATTCTAAAAGGCTAACAGCATGGTAAACATGCCTATTCTGAAGAGAACAGATGCATCACACACAAACTGAGTGATACTGTGTGTATATTGTGCCATTACAAAGGAAAATTGAAAACCAGCTCCTCAGCACAACCTCTCTCAAGTAACACATATTCAGCATAACAGAGTACTCTCCACTACAGAATTGCTATGTGAGACAAGCTCCAAGCTGCCACAGCAGCATACCAAGCAGAAACAGCCATGACAATCTACAACACTGAAGGATGTTTTACATTTACCTTGCACATGGATGCTATACAGCTTCACTGGCTTGACTAGCAAAACAGGTTGCTTTTTTTTTTTTTTTTTTTTAAAATCAACAGGATTTTTGGTGGCTACTGTAACAAAGAGCTTCCCCCCTGTATTTCCCTCCATTACCCCCTTTATTTTATGTCTACTTTATAAATTACCTAGCAACACAGAACAGCAGCATAGGTAAATTTTGACTTCCACTGAAGTGGACCATATGACATTTTGCACCAGCAGGCATAGGTATCATTTTGAGAGTAGCAGAGCCACTATCCATCACACAGAAAGGAAGAACTCCAATGCCGAGCTGTTCTCAGGAAAACACACAATCCCTTGTGGCCATTTATTTGGGGTTTCCAAAGGGAACCCGAGATGATCCGCGGAGCTGTGTTCATGTTTGCATTTGTTCAGGTTTACCTATCAAAAGGTAACAGATAACAACGTTGGCTGCTAACAGAAGACACAGTGCTAGACATTTTTAAATGGCCAAGCAATCTTTTCCTCCCCATTCTTCGCTTAGTTTTTACTCGTCTGGCCAAACCTCCTCACCTTAATCATGAGGAGCCCCTGTCGAGGACAAAAGCACACATTTGTAACAATAAAACCATCAGAGTCAATCATCACCTGGGTGTCATTGCATGGTTGCCAGTGATTACAAGAGACCAACTACAACATAACCTTTCCCAGTCTTGTGTTACCCAAATTCTCTCAAGAGCATATACTTGCAGACAGCTACAAGCAAGTATTTAAGGGAAAAAATGGACACTACCAAATGAAGGCTCAAAAGGAAAATTAAGTTCCTAGAAACAAAAGGGCAAATACTACTTGAACTGAGCCAGCAAGGCATTCAATTTCCTTGACATGACTATTAAAAGCATTTTACATCTATTTCACAATGTTCAATTTATAAGGCAAAGGGTATCTGAAGTTAGCATCTTGGACAGAATGCGGAATGTGACTGTAGTAATATTCTTCTTCTGGAATCAGATTTCAAAAAACAAAAAAACACCGGCAGTTACTAGCAGCTAGGTAATAAACCCGTACCAGTGACAATACTACAATCAAGGGACATTTATTTTTCTGTTTTGCCTGGATTGCAAAACTTCACTCATATAGAAGTTAAAGTATTTCTTCTATATTTGCGGAATAATGAGCATGTCTGAAAATATTTAAACAGAAAGGACAAAGATTTCATCTGTGCAGCTTAAGCAAGGTCTGAATTTGATGGCACTGAAATTTATAAGTACTTTGTAAATTTAGTAAAAATTGTTCATTTGCGAGTCATTATGTTCCTAGATGTAAGACCGTGCATTTAATACAAAAGAAGGATCCATTTTTTTGGTAAAAAAGATTCCCTATAATTTCAAAGTTTGGATTTGATCAGCAGAAGGGAATGAAGTCTTTAACTTCTTAACATCACTCAGGCTTCTGTCACACAGTATAACTAAAGTGTTATATTTTTATATATAAATAATATACATTATATTTTTGCCAAATTTTGTGAACTGTGAGGCCATAGTCATACAAAGTCATTAAATTAACCCTATATGAAACAGCAACTCAATCCCATATTTTTTAATACACACCCCCCCACACATTGCTCACTGACATTCCCATGTCAAGTTGAGCAATCTGCACCACCAGAATAGCTGGCTTATCAGACAGCAATTTTCATAATTATGCATTCTATATATGTTGTCATTAATGCAGCAGAAATGGCTTCAGATGTTCAGATTTCTACTTTTAATGACTGTGTTCATGCCAAGCAGCCTGGAAAAGCATCCAAGCAACAGTATCATCTTCTCCATTCAAAACTCACATGCCCTTTTACATGGATGCAAAGTTCCTAAGCATTTTGTGATACTTTACCTTATCATGAACAGCTAAGAAGTACAAAATTGTTGAAGGAGCAAGGGAATAACCTTTAACCCTCATGATCTCTTTCACCTAGAAATAATGATGTATAGATGTGACTTCACCAATTAACAAAGAAAACTTAAGAAACCTGACAGATCAAAAGCATCTGAAACCATTGCATCACTCAGCACTGGAAGTTAGTTAAAATTTCATGAGCTTGTTTTATGTCAGGTTCTAGAAATTCTCGGTGAGTTCACCGATCACAGAAATTTATGGCTTGTTTATGTACAGAGTTTGAAACAAGTTTAGAAAATCAGTTGTAAATGAGATACAGTTAAACCAGCACAGCTAGCATTAAGTACCATCAATATTGCTCTACTACTTTTAACAGAAATCAGGATACCATTTCACTATACACTGTGCAACAAGTTTACAACTATGCAATCTGAGATGAGAGAACCACTAAGAAAATTTTAGACATTTAAATAGGCATAGTTTCGTTTAGTTTTATTTCAAAATAATTTTTTAAAATTTAAGGTAGCAAAAATGTGTACAGGCAAAGCCTAAGAGACAGTTTTCTCTGATTTTACAGTTTTAAGACTAGAGAAAAATCAGCATAAACTGTGTATTATAGAAAAATACTTATATATAGTTGAGACGTGATGACCTCACTAGTTTGAGGATATTTTGGACCTTCCAAAAACTAGGGGGGGATCTAGTTTCATGGGAAACTTCCTGGATTGTGCATAATCCAACTTTCTCTAATTTAAAAAAACAGCATTCCTAAGGAATTGTGAAACTCGCTGATACACAGCACATTTACTTCTGAAGTGTTAGCAATGCTGCTTTACACAACTTCACACAATGCTCCCCACTCCCTCCTGTAGGATTCCTTACCTGTCATTTTTGCAGCAGGTGCCAAGTTAGGCCAGTGTCCTAACCTCCTCTTCCAAAATAATGACAGCAGAATTTGTTATCTTTGTGGGGCTAAAATCTCTGAAGCCATGAGACTGTGCTGGGGGAAAGGGCAGGGCAAGCTGTGGTCGCACGGTCCTTATAAAGAGCAACAGCTCGAGATTCAAAGAGCTTTCATCTTTGAAGTGCTTCATATGAAAATGTAAAATTAAACAATACTAAACAATATGTACATCTATATTGAAAAGAAACCTAGTAAGGAAGCAAATACCTAAGCACGTAATAATGTTTTAATGTTACTTCATATGAAGTTCAATAAAGTCAAAGCTTTATTTAGATGACAGAATCACAGAAGGGTTAATGTTGTAAGGGACCTCTATAGATCATCTGGTCCAAGCCCCTGCTCAAGCAGGGCCACCCAGAGCCGATGCCCAGGACCCTGTCCAGACAGCTTCTGACATCTCCAAGGATGGAGAGTCTACAACCTCCCCTGGGCAACCTGTGCCAGTGCTCGGTCACCCTCACATTAAAAATGTGTTTCCTGATGTTCAGACAGAGCCTCCTGTGTTTCAGTTTGTGCCCACTGCCTCTGGTCCTGTCAAAAGATTCAGTAATTCATTATGCAGTTAAGTAATTTCCTTCCTGTGCTAACTCTGCTGGGTGACAATTTTTATCTCCAATTACTTTATGAAAAATACAGAACACCAACTTCTAGCTTCCACCATAATAAAGCCACATTTGGTAGAAAAAAGAAAAATCTCACATTAGATTTGAAATACACAGGAAATGGAATCTGTATTTCAAGACAAAGACAACAGAACAGCATTAATAAACTGCAGGGTATCCTGCAAAGACTATCACATATTGGTCCACTGACATGAAGACTTACCTGTTTACAAAAAAACCCACAAAGCAATGTTGAATAAAAGTACCATTTCTCATGAAAACTTGGGTTTTGTAGAGATGAAGGCATTTACATATCTGTTTCAATAAAGCATAACTAGTCCTTGCAACAAACCAAGCCTGCACTTGCTCAGTCTAAGCAGATTACTATTCAGATCTGGGCTAAAAGTTGTGCATACCACCACCAAGGAACCTGTGAAAATTTTTAAGGCAGAACATGTGGTGAACTCAACTGCATAAAACTGAACAGCAGAGATTCTCTACTTGCTACTGTTATAGAAGCTTCATCATCTGGCAAGCTGGCACTCCAACTTGGCTTTTTGTACTTCACTTGCACATTTGGACATATTCCTGATGCTGCACTAAGTAAGATTTATCTCAACTTTCTAGTACCATTTTACTTTCCTTATTTTAGTAGAAGTGGCTACTACCCATAGGATAAAGTTATTGTTCCTACCCAAAGTGAAAAAGCTTTGTAAGTGAGTATCAAACATTAGAAAAAGCATTAAGCCTCAGCTCTCATATACGTAGAGCTAAGGAAGCACCTGCTAACATGTAATGAAGAGGACTGAAAAGCATGATATTAGGAATAATTACAAGTTTGAATAACAGATTTAACTATTAGGCATCTCAAGTATGTGTTAGGAATACTATTAAAATTAACCCTTCCACCATCTACCTACCCTTAAAAGACACTCCAGTTGGCTACAACTTTCTTCACTTGAGAACAACAAAGGCCTTAATGATGAAACCACATTTGCACAGGACTAAGCAAAGACCACATGGTAAGAAACAGGGAACTTCCTTTTGTTATCATCTCACATACAAAAGCAGTCAGTTGGCATCGTGTTCAAGACTAAAATATTTCAAATCAAAGAGATTGACTGTTGGCACTATTTTTCATCACGGTTCAATCAGATTTCAAGATGCAAGATCATACTATAATTCTCACATTAAAAATATGCATTTAAAAATAAGTTTTCAAAATCATGCCAGGTGACAAATCTGTAAATATCAATACATTAATGAGAAAATGGTTATGAACACAGACTAAAACATAAAAGTTGTTACTTCAGTTACCTGTTTGTGACTTCGGGTGTACACAAGGAAAAAACATCCATTCTAACACACTACAAGCATTATTTGCTATGTCTTGAAACTCCACATAAGCAAGTAGCAGCTTCTCCAACGAAGTCCGCATTTCAAACCGAAGTTCTGCATACTGATGCATCCATTTCTTTGAAAGGTTAACAGAACATTTAGCTGTCATCAAATTCTTCCACTACTTTTTACAGACCATCTTCAAAGAGCTCACAGTTTGCTCTCCTATTAAGCTCAACTTTGTTCTTGCCTTCTCATAACTTTATTTCCATCTTATTTAACAACCTATTTCTGTTAACTTACTTTCATTCTGAGCTCTGCAAAATCTCACAACTGATCAGCATCTGATTGTGGAGTATGCTCTGACAGGGTATATTTATACATGAATTCTGAGTCATTCTGGTTTACACCACACTGTGTAAACTAAAATAAATGCAGATACCCAAGTAGTTTAAAGATGAACCTTCAGCACCTGGAGATGGAACCAGGGCTTCGCATCTTTATTACAAAACTAGGGAATCAGACTGAAATAATCATCCAACAGATTCATTTTCTGTAACACACCTTGAATTATCAAAGGATATGTGTCATTGACAGTAACAGTGTAACCAGTTTGTATTTTTTGAAAATTTGTATATAATATTTGTTAAGTTTCTACTCAAGCTTGCTCAGGTCAATACCTCATTGAGAATACCACATTTATAATACAGGAAAGTGCATGCAATGACTGAAAAGGTGGTAAGCTAAAGATGACTGTAGCTGGCAAGAGCAAATGTAGATTTAAGCGCTCCATGACTATACCACCCTCAACCCCCAACTGCAATAGCTGCCACCGTGCGACTGAAATTTGCTAAGCAGGAGACGAAGACTTTGAAAAGCATCCTTGTAGCCTTAAAGGAACTTCATTAACTGAGGCAGGTGAAGCAACTGCTGAAACAACCGAAGGCACTACCACATTCAAAGTCCTGGGAAGGCTATGACAGTCGTGTAGCTGTACACGCACCCAATCAGCAGACAAGCCACCTCAGGTGCTGGCCGTTCAACTACTCAGATTTATCACTGTGGCAAGATAATTATGTTCTTCATAAACTTAAATCCCGATAGTCCTGTTCTTGTTTTGTCACAATCAAGGCAATGATGACATTTTCCTGCAATAAGAGCAGGACCAGATTTGGGCAGCATTTGTTTTTAAGCAGGAGCTCTCTAAATTCATGACAGAAGTCCTCTATTGGAAGGATCGGTAAAGTAAAAGTGTAAAGTTATACCTATTTGAACTTCAGTCCTTTCCCCGCACAATTTTGTCTTGTATATTTAGCCTTTCCCTGCATGTCATTAATAAAGTTCCACCTCTGTTCCTTTAATGTAGAAAAAAACTAAAAATATGAGAAAATACAGCCAACTCCCCAATAACATTACTCTTCTCCATACCTTAATGAAACTCAGACTTATTTTGTCCATTAAAGCATGTATTTTATTTGCATGTTTACATTGAACTAGTTTCATTTATAGCAGAACTCTGAAACAACATGTAAGAATTTTAGATGAAGTTTATCAAGAGTCATATTTGGGGTTTTTGGTAGCTATAGTAGCTTCCAAATTCTTAGAAGAAAAACTGAAAGATGAGGTCAAACCCCATCTTCCATGCTTTTCCACATTACTATCTCCCCTGTCTGTAAATCCATGAAGAGCACTTATCTACTTTTACTTTTACATATTAGTATTTCCACACACCTATGAGTCAAGAAAGGGTACCTATTTTTTTAAGTTCTTATGTATTCTGTCAATTATTGTGTATTGACTTACACAAAAGAGAAACTTTAAAATTAAATTAATCCAGAACAAAGCCTTTCTTTTCCCTCTTAGGAAGAGCCATAAATTCTTTTTAAAGACACAACAGGTTAAGAATACATACATGATATTCATATACTAAAAAAACACATACGGAGAGGTATGTAATGACTTGCCAAATCATATAAGGGACTGTTTTTACTGTGCATCTGACACCTGATTCTTTCCTTTAACCCACTTCCATCAAGTTTAGTATTACAACCCCCAAATAAAGTTTTATACAGCTCATATCTTACACACCATCAGGGAAAGTTAAAGCCTTTTACAATAAAAGAAAACCCGGAATACAGAATAGGAAACAAAGTCCTAAATGGAATGGATAGGGACACCCAGAGCAGGCCAGTGACAATCTTCAAAGATGAATGATTTGGCCCAATCCTATAGTTAGTATGTCACATTACGTCCTCACATCACTTCTAAAGCTTTGCAGAAGGTTGCAGAATTTTCACCATAATACTAAGTGAAGGTTAGGGTTGAGTCACAATGTCCTCGGTGTCAGATCAGTGAAAGATTTAGACCTCAAACACTTGATAAATACATAAGACCTCTAGTAAAATAAAGTTTTCCCACCTTCTTTAAAGATACACCATTCAGCTTCCTCGACACGGGGCAGTTTTGAAGATACCAGATTTTTAAACAATTTTGATTTTTTTTTTAATTTTTTTTAAAACAATAATATTAAGAAGATTCTACATTACCAGTTTTCCCACCTGAGGCCTCAAGAATTAAGCAACATACAATAATCAATCCCTTACCCTCCCCCAAAATCTAGATGAACACTTTCAAACCTGTGAGTACTTCTGTGACTACTACAGCAATAAAGCAGAAATGCAAATACAGTATCAAGGTTCTGGGCACACAGTTTTAAAACCAGTATTTATTTCCCAAAAATATCAGTCACCTGGGAAATTCAGGTTTAGGGTTAACTGGAATAAGAAAAAGATATATGAAAGAATTCATTTCAAAGGTAGTAAGAATAATGCTCAAGATCAGCTTTTATCCAACTAGGCTTAAAGGCACAATATATCAGTCTTTGGTAACAACCATCACTTGAATTATCCTATTTCTGATATTCATACTAACACGCCACCATCTCCAGTAAAGTACATGTGCCTAATCTAACCAATTCTATTTTTAAGATGCTAACAATGAATTAATACTTGTAACTGGGTAAAATAAGACAAATTATATTTCTCACTAAGTCTTTATAACAAACAAACAGTTTCACACAATGGTCCCAATTTAAAGAGTAAAAAATGCATGCCCAGTAACATAATACAACTCAAAACAAGAGCATCATTTCTCCACAGATTTGTACTTTCCCCCACCCCCAGTGGACTGGCTTACTCTCACTCAATACAATTTTTAAAGTTTCACTTTAAAAAGGATGAAACTCAAACTATTTTTTTTTTTTTATGTTTAATACAACTTGGGGAGTTACAGCACTATTCAGAGCAAACATCAAGTAATTTGTGATTAATTTACTGTCTTGTACACATGCTTGTGATTAAAACCAGATTACCTATGGAAACTAAACTCAGAATTTTTTTTATCTTGAACATTAATACTAAAGTGGGCCATAAGCAGGAAAAAAAATAGATGTAATCATGCATGAAAGTATACCAAGTGATTTTATTCTCCTGAGCCAGCTGTCATTTTAGAAACAATAAGAGGCATCCAGGACTTCCATTTACCTTCCTAATAAACACATTTTCATGACTTGCTACTTTTTTCCCATATGCAATAGAAAAAAGCGTATTTTGCACAAAACATGCAGAGGGAACACAAAACAGAAAGCAAGCTTAGCAATGAAAAACCCTCTTGAACAAGTTACATAAAACTAAACAAATGCTCTAGTACCCCCCTTCTACAGACATTTGCATTCAGCAGTGTGAATAAAATATGAAACTGTACACAACTGTGATGCAAGAATGATGCTGAACATGCAATAAGTGATATTACAAAAACTACACAAAGCATAACATGGCAACGATAAACTGGCACATATACCAAATTGGTTCTAAAAGCATAGCCATCCCAACTGCCAAGATGACATAATTTTCACTTTTAAACCAGTAATTCAATATATGACAATTATTTCATACATTTTCTTTCAAAACTCTGAATATTCAATTTTTGAAATGTAATAATTGCATTCTTCACACACTAAGGCAGAAACTTTATTTGTATTATTTGGCACAGCTCTGGTTCTGAAAATGTCAGATGTGGAACTGCTACTGATACAATGCTGGAAGTTCTAGAAGCAATGTTCTACATTGGAACAAAACTGAAGATGAACTACTGTTTCATTATTAGTTTTCCTTCTGTGCCTTCTGGAAAAGGCTTTTGATTTGAAGTTGATTAAAACTGGAGCTGCAGCTTACCTTTCACATGCTCTGTCCCTTAAAGTGGAACATAATATATGGAACAAGGCAGTGCTATTGTATCAAAGAATGAAGAACGTTAACATTTTAAAAGACAGTATTTCCCATCTTTGTAATTGCAGTTTACATATTTTCTTCCAAGAAAAAGTACATGTGAATAGTCTTGCTTCTCTAAAGCAACTGTGTATATCATCTTTCCTGGAGAAATCATGAAGAACACTATTTTCCATATTTTACTGGCTTGCATGTAACCTTCTTGGCAACTGCAGAAAGTGAACAGACAGATCAAGCTCACATATAATTTGTCTCGACATTTTAGTGTACTACTTTTTTTTCATTACTTCAAATAGTTCCCCTCTTGGGCCAACTATCACTAAGAATGTAAAACATAACTGTGCTATTCAGACATCTAAAGCCCTCAACATATTTCTTACCTATTTGTTCTAAGCTATATATTTCTTAGAAGTACTGAAAAGTCATCCAAACTCAATTAATAAGAACATACATAAAAAACTACATTCTCTATGTGGCATATAGATACAGCACAAACTAACCTATGCCCACACAGTTATTAAGAGTCTTGCTCTACTGCCCGCTCCTTGCTGTTCTTTCCTTCCACACTGAAATGAGCAGAATCAAAAATTTTCACCAAATTTCTTTCACCCTGCTCACTGTATGGGCACAGAGGTGCAAGAGTGGCACAAAGCCAGCAGGAAGCAGGACCAAGCAGTAAGGAGGGCAAAGGGCTATTCATATCTGCAGCAATGCATGTAATGAATTATTATTTTAAATACACAAAGGCTTCAAATTTCCCATTAGCATACAAATATTTAAAACATTTGTAAGCAGCTTGAAAGACCACTTACAGCTGGCAGTTCAAAGACTGCATTCAACTGCAATAGGTTTATGCAGGGTTTTTTCCTGCAATTTTACACTAGATAAAAATATTTAAAGCTTAGTAACAGCGCTGCAGAATAAATCCTTCTACAGCAAATAATGAACAGTAATGGAGCTTTTAAAAAAAGAAACACATTAAAATGCCCAAAACACCAAGAGCAAACAGCTGCAAAAAGAATTACAATAAAGCCTTGTGGTTTTTACATCTTTTTACATTTATTACATTTCCTCTTCCAACTTGCTTAAGTATATGTGGTTATTTAAAGAGGGAAAACCTGTTTTGCTTGAGGGGGGTTAGGCACTAGGGTTTTTTGTTTTGTTTCTTTGGCAGGGGTGTTTTGTTTTGGTGGGGTTTTTTTCTTTCAAATATTCAGTGAGAATAAAATTACTTTCCCTTTCACATAAATAAAAAATTTATTACAGTGAAATTAAGGCAAAAAACTAATGAAAATACCTTAATCCTATCCCATAATTACTAATAAATATTCACTATTTTATTTTCCTTTACACCATCTTCTGTCTGGCACTTCTCTGGCTATGACATAAAAGTGTAAGACTGGATTCTCACTGGTTTGATGAGAGGCTAACGATCTTAAGATCAGCTGTTTCATACTTACGACATGAGGTGTGTACGCTGTATACAGTTGCTGTATTCAGCCACAAAAATCAAGTCCTACAGAACAATTTCATAACAACAACATAGAAGAAACATAGCCAACTGCAGTGACCCCACCCTACATGCCATGAATATTAAAAATTTTTTGAACATTAATTCATTTCAGTTTTTCTGATATTCCTTGGCCATCTGCACAATACTAAACTCAAAAGTTTAAAAAAATCCAAGACATTAATGTAACTGGTATTTCCATCTTTTGCATTAAAAATTAGTTTGTGGTTTTCATGTATAACAAGCTCTAAAGTTATTTTTGTGAGTCTCCTGTAGATAGAAAATTAAACCACATTTCTCCAATTTTTATTATGTTACTTTATCCCCCCTCCCCCATCTTTTTTTTGAGTTACATACAGGACCCTTCACACTTACTCCTGTTCAAGGTTCTATGCAATTTTTTTAACTGAAAAATTAAAGGCAAGAACAGTATCTTTATTCTCACTGCACTTCTTTCAAGTCAAGCACTTAACATCCCGCATACAGTTAGCATGTAACTTCAATCAAATTACACAGCTATGCTTTACTCTACAGAAATTAAGATATACAAGAACACTAGTAAAACTAGGAACAACAGAAGATCTAGACAAACCATTTACCAAAACAAATGGAAAAACCTTATCAACACATGTATGCAGTAACACCATTAAGTTCCTTTTGAATCTCATACCTCTTATTATGAGCATTTTGCCCTCTCTTTCAGGGACTACACACAAATCAGTAAGCTTTTACCCACAAAGATTATTTTTTTTCTTTTAATGTGATTTGGGTATAAAATAATCATTATGTAAAAGCAGTTTTTTAAAACAGTTTTAGCTTTAAGTATGCTATGCTTATCTCTGAACTTAAAACTTTCCTGAATAGTTCCTTCAATTAGGAAAAAATAGTTGCTGTTCTAAACTGCTTTTCTGAAGAAACCCATCTCTTACTGCTTTTAGAAGTCAGGCAGAGGTCATCAATATGAATACCTCCAAATTTAATTACATTAATTTTCACAGTAGCTTAAGGAAGTTCAAGATGGAAAAGACCTATTAAATCTATCCCACTGAAAATGAACACATTGAGGGCTTGTTTCCATGCATTTAAAATCAAAAGTATTGTTTTCATGAAAATTTCATGTTCAGTTTATCTATTCTACAACTTACATTTTAGACATAGACAACTTAATTTTGATAAACTTCAATGTTTCATGGATTACTGTGAAAACAAACCTGAAATGCCTACAGCTATGACTTTTAGAATATTTTATGGGGAAAACCCCAAAACTATTAACAAAACAGATTTCTTCCTAGCAGTGAAGCAATTAAATTGGCGAGACCACCTACGAAGACTAAGAATATTTTATGGTATATCCCGAAAGGCAAGAAAAAGCCAATCCAATGGGAAAAATTATACCTGACATTAAGTATTTCAAGTTTTTAGTCAATCTTTCTATTAAGTTCTCACACGTCATTGAATGGATTCTTAAGAAAGCAAATCCTTTTGGGATGATACAGTCCAACGTTTGCCACTAAACTAGCACTGAACAGCCAATAACCTAAAGGATTAATGTCCAACCTCTGTATTTTCCATAGGCCACACTCACTCACTATTCAAGAATCCGGGAAGTTTGGACTGATACAAGCTAACAAGAGATGCTGGACGCATACTCTGTAAAACCACCTATGGATATGCACCACTTCAAGTTTCAGGAATGGGTCTGAGAACCAATTCACATTTGCGGTCCAATGTAAAATGACCCCATCAGTTGCTACCCAGCCTTCCCTGCCATTTCAATAATTCAATTACAGTTTATTTTGACTTGTCTTCACTGAAAAGGGAAGAATTACGATCCAACTTCTTATACAAAAGTTTATATATTAAGTATGCCAAAAAATTAGTTTCCACAACATGCTTAAGCAAAATGAGCTTCATGCCAGAGCACACTGCTCAATTGCTGAACATCTCACCTCAAAGCTTATTCTCCATTCAAAAGGCCTAAGGAGTTATGTTTTTCACTTGAGAATCTTCCTTTAGATTGGTTATGTCGGCATTTTTGAGCCAAGTTATGTGAAGGCAGATTGTGACCATTTAACAATCAGTACTTCATAAAAGTCAATGCATTTGTATTTAGTACCTTTCAAAAGAATTTGTAATTACAGACTGTTCTATTTTTCAAGTTAAAAAAATTTGAAATCAGAAGTGGAAAAGGGGAAAAATAAGTTTGGTATAACATTTTAAAATATGACAGTGTACTTTAGATCAGAATGCTCCTCAAAGAATGCATACTATAAAATCTTACTGGATTATGGCTAAAATTAATGTAACATTTAGTTCATATTGTCTTCTTGCCATCTATTTTAACCTTTTGTTCTAATAAGAGTCTCCAGTTTATCGTACCTTTATGTCCAACTGGATAAAATAGATCTGGAGAATAAATCAAGCAACTTAAGGTCAGGAATTTTCTTTCTAGGTAGTCCATAGTAATTTGTATTTATCTTCGGAAATAAATACAGTTAAGTATATTTGAATCACCACCAAGTTTCCCAAGATATCAATGTCCTTTATCTAATGAGCACACTGGACAGAACTACAAAGCAATTAACTCACAAACAAAATGAATTATTTTAAGTGCCCAATGGCTCCCCTTCAAAAGACTGAGGTGATAAATGCAAATGCAGTTAGACAAGCTGAATTCTAATGGTGTTTTGTGGTGTGTGGAATAGTAAAGCTTTGCTATCTTTAAGTATTAAAATTGTATCTCGTGAAAATTAAGCAGTTTAGACTGAAATTTCAGGAATAATGTAAAAACTCAGTAAGTACAACCAAAAGCAAGTGCATTGTAGTTGTCAATTCCATATCTTTTCCAAGCTTATTTGTTTTACCACAGCATATAGCAGAAATAGTCAGGACTTCACTGTGCTTTCTAGTCAGACAGACCAAAGATGGTTAAAAACTTAAGTACATGTGTACACAGAAAAAATGATAAACTGATTAGCCAGATGAGGAACAAAAAAAATTAATCACTTCCAGCACATGGGCAGTACCTTCAAGCAAAAACACTGCTTGGCTGCATCTACATACCATTTTTAGGAAACAAATTGGGACCATTCCTTTTCTAACAAAATAATGTATTTATTGTATAGCTAGAGTCAGTTACTACCACATATGGCAAAATGAAAATCACTGCCTTTACAGTTGAGCTGCATACAATCAACACACCCAGGCAGCCCTAAGAAAGCTTTTATTAAGAGCAGAATTTGGCAGTCTGTCATAAGCTACAAAAGGAATTCTTCATGAAATCTTTAAAGTGTGCCCAAATTCAACATTTCAGTATTTAATTTTTAGGACTTAAAGGCTTGGTTCATGGGTATTTAAAAAGAGATTAGATGATTTTCTGCAATAAGGACAGCAGATAAATCCACTACTACCATGCAGCAGAGCCATCCAAGTCAGAGTTTTACAGGAAGGGTAGATCACAACTGTAGAATGAAAATCACTAATATTAATTAAAAACTACAGTAACTTTCAAATACATACACACCTCTGCTTGCTAGCAAAAATGCAGTGCAACAAACATGCGCTTAAAACAGCATGAGGCTGGCAAGGAAAGAATGAAGTACTTTTTGCAGATTTAGTGTATTTAATGTACTTCTGAAACATTCTCAACATACTACAAGGATGAGGGTGTACATATCTAAACAAATATACAGGAGTTAGCCAAGAGGCCTGAATGACACTGCCTTTTCCTTTGAAAAACTGAAGAGACCTCTTGAATCTAGTTCAAGTTGTATTTAAAACATGTTCCCCATACAGCTTTACAGTTTAGAATTACCAACTCACACTAGTACTTTCTCAATCCCCATAAAAACCACCATGGACAAGGGCAGAAGAGATGAGACAAAAGTAATCTAATATTTAGACACCTTACTAGACACCGATGTAAACTGCTTTTTCAACTGAATGCAGTACACCAAAGCAGAGAGCTTAAGTAGTTGCTATATGCAAACACTAGTTCACACCTAGTGAAAAAACAGCAATTTTCCCAAATGTTGAGTTTTAGGAATAGTGTGCTAAGTAAAACCAGCTGCAGAGGGTTTTTTTTTTTTTGAAGAATGAGTGCTCTAACATGATATATATATCAAGTAGGGGAAAGAGTATTTTAGACTTTAAACCTAACTCACTATTGCATTACAAACTATAAAGTGTGGCATGTATCAAGTCAAGCAAAAAAGGGCAACATTAAAGACAGTCTAGAGGAAAATGCTTAGCAGTTACAGACGTCACAAGCGAGGACCTACACTTGTGTGAGCTCCTGAATTACATGAAAACAATCTCTATCTTAAGCCGTAACATTGGCAATTTAAATAACAGCGTACTTCCAAAATGCCAGCACTGCCACAATTTCCCTGTTACCCATTTGCTCACAATTCAATTCACCAAGACCATCACTACTATATTAAGAAGTAACACATACATGCTCTCTCTGCTGCTTGCATCCCATGCTTTGAGCTATGTACATACCATTTCTATATAATTAGGGCACCATGTTATCTCAAATCACTCTTTAATCAATTTAGTATCACTATTCATGCAGATAAATTCTAGCAATTTCTATTTCTGAAAACGTGAGTGAACTAATAAAAACATAACAGTAATATTTTACAAGTATTTTGCACAGGAAAAAAGCAACAGTAACCAAAAATATCCCTACTTTCTTGCCATTACAGGAATAGAACCAATAGGTCTTTTCCATCATCTTCCATTATTGACAAAACCTGAATCATAATAAGCTTCCTAATAGCTTTATCATCAGTTTTATCTTAAGACTCAATCAGCAAATCTAACCCAAGTTGTGTTGGAAATGGGTATTTTTCAAATTCATTATTCTGTAAAACATTTATCAAGAATACTCATGTGCAATCCTTCTAAATGCATATTACTCTACTATGTGAACAATTATTTTAACTTGAAAACATGTATTTGCCTCCTAATTAAACAGTTAATCAATGATAACAGACTTGTTTCCATTCAAACCAACCATTGGGGGAAATGTATACTTATAATGATGTATTACACAGTGGAAGGCTTTAAACCACTTGCACAAATGTCTCCTTCCTTGCAATGGCAAGATACTTTAACGATCAGTAGAACACACAGATGTCACAACAATTTTTCTTCTGTAGAAGTACAGTTTAAATGAATTCATTCATACTGTTATGAATAAAGCATACATACAGATTCTTTTTCCAAACTTGTTGTTCACCCCCCCACCCCCAAGTTAAATTCTCCTATAATTTGAATAACGGATATACTCTGTTGATAAGCCTATTGTGACTAAGTTTGCAAAGGGAGACTGAGATGCAAGGACACAGTATCCTTGAGAACACTTCATATAAAATTTGATGCTCTTCAAAAGTCGAAACAAACAAAAGCAGTTGTGTTATAAATTGTTCATAGTATGTACTGCAACATGCAGTTTAGCTAAACAGGTTCACTGTTAAGAATGGAACTTTCTTGACACATAGTAGAAGCTACGTAAGAATGAAAATGATGCCACTTATAATTAAGCATAAAATTATTCTCACCCAGTATTAGTAATAACATTCCCAAAATCCTTTCAAGTGATTTTTGTATTTTATTGTAATCAGGTAACTGCACGTTTTACAGCATAGTCACACATTATATTTTGCTAGAGTCACAAACACATTGCCTTACATAATGATCCGCATCATTTCTGCTCTATACTACAAAGCCTATGACTGAATACAAAAAAAGTTTTACAAAAGAAACTGTTTTAAAGACTACAATAACAATAAAACCGTTTCCAGATAACAGCTAAAATTATAAAGGCATATCACTATATAGTTTTACTGGAATTTCTAAACAGTAAGGAATGAAATAAGTTTTAGTATCTGCGACGCTTGTTAGGTCCTTCAAAGTTGCCCCCTGGGTTTCCTCTACCAAAGCCACCAGGTCCACCACTCACGGCACCTACACCACTCATTGGCGGCTGAGGAGTTTCAGAGCCCGTTCTACTAACCAGAGGTGAACCCATCTGTGATGGACCTCCTTGAGGGAATCTCTCATTATGCTAATACAAGTCCATTTGGAACATGCCAAATGCGAGTTACAACAAAAACCACAAGTGATGTTGTGATGAAGATCAGCAGATAGTCCAGCAGAATCAGGATCACACATAGAGGGAAGAAAGGAGCAATTCAATTAGTTATTATGGAAAAAGAGCTGGAAATTAAAGAGTGCTAATGTTACGCTCCAACTTTGTAAAGTAAATTAAAAATTAAAACTTAAGTATTAAGACCAACTCTGGTGCTGAATGTAACTGCATCCTTTCGAGCACATCTCAAGCAATACATATTCTCTATGTAACAGAAGAGACAGCAAACAATTTTATGCCTGAGCCATATTCTGCCTTACGTACCAACTACAATCCTTCTCCCTTAAATAAATTAAGACACAGAAACATTATCAAACTAGGGGGAAAAAAAAGGCGCTTTTGTATTTCTAGAGACTGCAGGCTTATTCTTTTAATAGCAATATAACCTGAAGACTTACACACCCACATATCTGTGGATATTTCAGTCCATACAACCTGGAGTCAGCCTTTTGTATGGCACTTTAGGAATCTTTAGTTAGTCTTTTAAAACCCAGTCCAAATAAACTGACACAACTAGTGACAAAATGCATAACTGGACTATGCTTAGTTTAAAAAAACTTGATATATATCTAAAGCTTAATCTAAAATATCAATAGAAGATGAAAATCCAGTTAATGTTCCACATTTATTTTCTTTAGTTCTGTGCCTAATATTAATAAAGGTATATGTGCTTACACAGATTTATTTGGCTATAGCAATTAAGACCTAAAACAGAAAACATGCATCTGAGCACTTATAGGTCAGTATTTATGCAAGCATTTAAAAATAGAACCCCACATGATGAAATTTAAAGCATTAACTCAACATAACATAAACTATTAAAAGCATAGATATATGGTACAATCAGAGCTTGAAATAACTCATCATTCATCTGTTGAGGACAGTTATGCTTTCAGAAGAAACTCCTTCCATACAGAGATCTACATTAACTGGCCAGGTATTCAGAGTTCAACAAGAACATTCAATACCAGCACTTTATTTATATGCCCAAATCAGAGAATTCTTCTTCTGAAAGTCTAACTCCAGTAACAGTAGTAGAGCTCTACAGTTCTAAAGTCTGCTAATTCCTATATCTATTATTTAAAAACAGCATTATATCTATATAGATAAAAATATATGCAACTTAGATCATGGTTGTATATAAGTGCATCGTTTAAAACGTGACATTGAGTAAGAAAAAAGTTACTTCAACAGTTGCATAAGGATCTACTACTGCCCCGAAGTACCTTAAAATCTGCAGCACTGCTTAAAAATTGTTAAAAATTATCTTTAACTCATGCCAGCTTGTTAGCAATGGATACGAATTTCAACAAATAGCTTATCACATACTTCTGATAATTTTTACCATTTGACTTTTGGTCAAAGAGTCAGGTCCCCTTTCCAACAAGGACCCCTCCCTCCAGCTAACAAGAAAACTGCAGTAATTAACTACTTACAATAAAGTATGGGAGGGAAAAAGCTATTTTAAAAATGTTATGTTCAAAGCTAATCTATGTTTCAAAAGACTGCAATGGAACAAAAAGAAGATTGCTCCAACTTTCCCTTAAAAGACTTCAGAAAAACATCCAAGTTAAAAAATGAAAACTGTATTTCTGGTCTATAAAGCATATACTCCATTTGCTTCAGTGGAAACTGAAATTAACTCTTACAGTGTTTTAGTAGGCAGCCCTCACAGCATCTTTAAAGTGTCTTTCCAATGACAGGAAAAATACAATAAGGCTATGCATTTCTGTAGGGGCCTGACACCCAAATTAAAAACCTTGAAAGTCCAAAATGGGGGGGGGGGGAGAAAAAAAAATCTAATTTGTCCTTCAGTAGCATGCAGAAAAAAATGGAAGAAAAAAATTTTTTTAAAACATGCATTTTACAGGGTCATTATATTCCCTAAATTTCCATACCTGGAATGACTTTCTGTAGAAAAACAACAGTTTGAGATAGATACCATGATTTATGATACCACGTTCTTTTCCTTATACTTCTTTTTTAGTGTCTATATAATCACAAGACAATGTTCCAGAGGTGACCAGTAACAAAGTGGTCTCCAGCAAAAGCAACTCTGAAAACAGTATTTTGTGAAAAGCATCCCCCCTGCTTTGTGAGAAATGACACAACTGATAAAATGAGCTGGCTCCTATGATGTGAAGTGAGATCCTCTCCTCTAACTGGTAAAGACCAGACTCATCATGTATTTTGTGCTCAAGCAAAATCTCATTCTCCTCTAAGGAACAAAGGATTTTGTCCAAACTTCATTATATAGATTGCTCAATCACATATGGATACCATTGAGAAGACATATATAAAACAATACAGCTACAAATGCTTCTGTGTTCCAGTAAAACTATAATGGAATCGCTGTTTATACTATATACTCCTTTTTATCACACCTCCACTAGAACATCCCAAATATCTATTTACAGAATAATACTGAAAAATATGTAAAAATCAGATTAAAAATTATATAGTTGTTTCTCTACATAAGACATTACAGCTAGGAAAAGTGACTGGCTATGAGAACAGAGAGAAAGTGGCTAGTGTTTTAACGGCATCCCAGTGGCATATCTGCTCTTGACAAAAAATTCCAGATGCGTACAAGACACTCCCTACCACCCTTGGGAACTGGGCAATATTATTTTTCCTGTATTGATATGACAGTTATCCCTAACAGCTACTGGCATACTTATTTTGTAAGTGGAGTAATCACTGTCATAATCTCATGCTTTCAACAGTGTTAGAAAGGAAATACAAAAAACACTAAAGTCGCTTTTAAAAATTAAATAGTTTACACAAAGATATCTTCACACTACATAGCTTCCAACATTTAACTGTTCATCAAAAACCCCAACAAGCTAACACATAGAATTTAGTTTCACAAAAGAAAAACCAGCAAATGCCTAAATCTACACATTACTCTGGTATGTTGTTCCTTCTTCACTTCACAGAAGTGATTTCCTTCTATCAGTGAGTTTTTCGTGACAGGTCATACATGCAAAGTTTTGCCACAAGTGCTGTACATTCTAACCTCAATTTAAAGTCTGGTTACCGATCAAAGAATTCACCCCATTACTAAGGGAAGTAGGATTTTCATAGTAATATCAAATAAAGATTTCCCTTCTGTGTTGTAAATTATTTGCATGAACAAGTTTTATCAATTGTTTTTAACAGATTCAAAACATGTAACATGTTCTTACTCAGTGTGAAAATATCTTTGGTAACAAAAATGCGCCATGAGGCATGACAGCTATTCAAAGTAATTAAATTTGTGATACGTTACCACTGTTCCATTATCTGGCATCATTGGTGTTCCCATATTTGCAGCTCCTTCTGGTCCCATGGAAGGACCAGGACCCATTGCAGGGCCAGGTAAAGTTCCTCTGTTGTTCATATTCATACCCATCATTGGAGGAGGGCCTTGGTTACCAGCAGGTGCTGGGCTAAACGCATCTACGCAAAACAATCTATACTTAGAGCTGTCCTATCTGAATTTTACAAGAATAAACAAACAGTTTACAATATTTAAAAAGCCAAATGTACAAGACTTCCAATACTTGAAATAAATAAAAAAAGTATTCTTTGAGACTGTACATTTATCTCAATCATCTGCTTTTAAACAGATTTTCATTAAGTCCTATTATTTTGCATTACATAATCTGCCTCATGTATTTCAAAGTCCTGAAATTTACAGCTAAAGATAGCTGTACGGTCTCTGTGCAGGAACTGAAGTGTTCATATAGCATATATATGCAGTATACACACCACAATTTAGCAAAAATCTCAAGTGATTTTGCAGTAACTGGCAACTATAAGGCAACTTGGCTCTTTAGGGATCATAACATATTAAATATACATTTGCAAGAACTGTTCTACCAGTATTATGTTAAATGTATATAATGTTACAGTATATTAGTCTAACATCTAAATGCAATACCAAAGATGGTGCTCAACTTTACAATAAATTATTTGTAATATGGCATAAATAAATCTTGCATTTAATGTAATTTATTATAGTAAAAGTACTAGAAAACTGAGGGAAGTTTTATTAGAATTGAAAGTGACAGAAGTCTCCTCCAAAATTCTGACTCACAGTAGGAGGTAGAAGAAAAGCTTAAAAACTTCTTTGGAGGAGATCATTTAGCTATAATATTGTGCTAGGAAACACCACTCCGCCAGTACCCACTAACATACTCAACAGGTAGGTAAAATTGCCTTCTTAACATTTTCTCACGTTATAGGAAAGAAAAAAGTCTAGTTATATTTATCATTTACATCTGCTATTATGAAATATCATCAACTTTAAGACTGGTGGTGATGCGCTCCCCACCACCACCAATAATCCACCCTTTTCAGCCAAAAGTGTGCATCCAAACTTTGATAATGGAAGAAGACATACCTTTGGAATCTAGCCTACATTTTAAGTCATGACAACATACAAGAATATCAAGAAATATGACATGTTGCTAGACTACTAAACTTGTTATTTCAAAAATCAACCTCTCACCTCTCATCACAACTGTAACTTCTTTAGTAATGAATATATAAATGTACATCATTTTAAGCAGGCCATTTAGCACAGATACAGTAATATGACTATCTGCAGGTATGCAAAATTGCATCTTCATTACCTGCCCTGAGTACACATATCACAGCAGTCAGTGAAACCACTGCATCCAAGATACTCTGCTGAAATTGCAGACCTGGGCTTGATCATATACATTATGCCAACTGCAAACTGCTTAGCAATAACAATCCATGCAACACAGTAGCACATGTAAAGTGCTAAACAAGTTTCTTAGAAGCAATAGAGAAAAATCCTGTAATTTTGAAAAGCAGAACTCATTTGAGCTTATTAATGAGAAACTCCAAGACCTCTCCCTATGACACTAAGCCAAAACAAAGGTATGTGCAAGTCGGATGCTTACCAACCCACAAGCATGATCAGTTCACATAGCAGGTAGGATATCGTGCTACAATTCAAGAGGATTACAGTTGAATATGCCCTAAAACTGTTTTTGAGAGTCATCCATTCAGTGACTAAATATAGAATGAACAGGGGAAGTCTGAACTGCCAATATAAGGAGAAACCTTCATCTTCAGTACTCTGCAGGACTATCGTGATGTCAGCGCTTACTGCTGGTAGTAGTGCCATTAACTAAAAGCAGTCAATGCTCAATTATCCATTACCAGCTTGTTTACCAGCCCAATTAAATTTAGCCAGCTGGCCACACCCAAGTAGTGCTCACTTATCTTTCAACTGCAACAAAGTTCCTATCCTCTGTATCACACAAATGCACCCATATTGCTTCCAGGGTGATGTATAGTGACCTATATTATCAAACCTCTATATCACTAAGCCAGTTTCAGGCAGAGTCAGCTCTGACAGGAGGACAGCTAGGGAGCGTAATGCAAGGGGAGAGTGGGGCCCTGCACAGTTTCAGCAACAGGCCACTACAGCACTTTAGCTGTACCTCAGAGGTTCTCCTAGCTCCAAAGCAGACCCTAAAACTAACCACTTGATTGCCTGTTCTTTTTGGTGGGACACTGATGTTAGCAGTTAATTCACTGGACCAGGTTCAGTAACTGATGGAAAGCAGTCATCAGTGTTCATGCCACAATGCACAGTCACTAAAAAAAGGTCTTTTTCTGCAATCCAGAGGGCTGAAAAAGTACACTCTAAGTATCTGAACTGCACATGCCAAGGTCTGGCACAGCTGGCAACAAGCTATAGTCAATAATCCTCATCAATGCAGAGATAGTTCCCAAAAAAGTCTTTTCTTTTTCTATATTAAAAAGCTTATCAGCTGCACTTAGCATTACAGATCCAGTCATGCGCTATGATGAGGCATATAGATTCTCTCAGAACTTGTTTGCTGCAGAAAATAGAAAAATGAGTGGTTCTGCACAAGTTAGCCCAACACTAATTAAATCCATCACAAAGGTACCTTACTTTCTAGTAAGGCTATCATACGGGTATTCCCATTACTGAAGATACTCCAGCTTCCCATTGTCCCACATGATGAAAAGTCGCAAATGGCACAGGTGAAGGCCAGTTAAAGTTACAATTCCAACAGAAATGTTGAGAAAGAATGGTAAGATCAACAATTAAAGGTTTACTACTTAAAGGTCTACTGCAGGTTTTGAGGGATGGGTTTTTTTGGTTGTAGGGGTGGGGTTGTTAATGGGCTGGAGAAAAAAAAAAAATCTCTATAGTGAGCTAAGCTAAAATCCAGATACTGTGAAAACAAACACTATCTTTACCTATTCACTATAGATATTTTTCCATTTTTACAATATTAGTTCTCTGTTACTGTACCTTCATTTGCAACTACACATTTATTTCTAAAAGCATTTGTATCAAGTTTAAAATCAAGTCACAGCACAAAGCTTACAAAGCAAAACTATGAGAACATCACTGTTAAGTGTTAAAACCTGACAAGAAAAGGGCTGTGAACTGATTGCTATAAATACACATTTAAAGTCTGTACATAAAAAGTGTATCTTGTGGATATGGATGTGGATATGGCACAGTATCAATATTTACAAAGTCTCCTAATTAAAAGAAATTTTCAAGTAGACTGCAGTAATATGCAAAAGTAAAACCGTAAGATAAAAAAATTCAGTCACAATTTATGCTTCAGCTTCTTATTTGTAGGTAACTTCACAATGTCTTCCTTTAGAATTATTTTTAAAGCTCTTCATCTTCACTGAAAGAAAAAGCCTATTTCTATTTTGCAACTATAAATGTGTCTCAATGAATGAATGCAAGGAAATGGTGAATAATGTATTTTAAAATCTGGACCAAGCAGATTCATGCATCTATAAATTCACATTACTCAAAAGGTCAAGTGACAAAGTTTACTTAAGTTTTGTATGTACTTTCAAATTTAAAATACAAAAAAAATAGTATTAACTTTTCTTTAAATTATCTTCTTAATTCATTTTAAATGAACATCAGGAAGCTTCCAAGAGATACATATTGACATTTAATACAGTTCAGTAAGTTTTGGTTTTTTAAAGAAATATCCTAAGTTTCAGTCTTGTTTAAAAGCAGATATTCTGGATAAGTAAGATTCCAAGCTGTTTCAAGTCTGCATATACGAAGCAAGCACTAATTAAGAACATACTTTTCTAGACTTCACAGTAACAGCTTTTAGCAGTGACAGTATTTTAAGTCACAAAAGTGAACTGAGAATATTTGCAATTACAGACTTACAATAAATTAGTAAACACCAACCACATTATTGATTTATCTTTTGTCAGATACATCAACAAGAACTTACCAGTTTTAAGCTCTACATCATTTCACTACACGCAGTTATAGTCCCAACTTCTCTGAATAGGTAGTCCCTCCAACAAAAGAACACCAAATACTTTCTGAATAGAAAATTCCTCTTTTGTATCAGATAATTTCTAGAGCATTACCTTTCCCTGCCTTTTTGTTTCTCTTAACTTGCACATCATATTTTTCTCCCACAGGTAGTCAAAACAATAAAATCAAGATGCACCTTGGGAAAAAAAACCCAGCTGTTTGGAAGCAGAATATGTGACTTTTTTTACTTCCTAATACTGTTTACTCCTTTTTACCAGTAGTTGTCACTAATCAGTAGTGCTTGAGTAATATGTACAGTCCCAAAGAAAAAGAAATTTTACATTACAGAAGCCTTTTTCCTTCAGATCCCTACCTCCCATGTTTATTGCTCCACGAGGACCCATATCACCCATTCTCATTTCCTGTTCTCTCTGAAAGTAAACATAGTTTTCATGGTCAACCTATCATTCTTAGAACTTGCAACATTCCCATTTACTCCATGAAAATAAAAATTTTCAAGTTTCAAAAGTTTCCATTGATTACAAATATGTAGAAGGAATAAAGTTAACTATACTCCCGTTTTTGTAAAATCAAATTGGAGTAAGTTCAATATAGCAATGCTGTACATTTTTTGCATAATGCTAAAGGTTAAATATCACAAGTTACATTCATCAGATGAAGCAGTCTAAAGCTCCCAAATAGTTGTGATCAACTGCAAATGAATCCATCTTCACACAGTGTTTTTCATTAATAAGAAGTATATTTACAGTTAAAATGTAAATAAAGAGGTCTTATTACAGTATTGCCTAAAGGCCGTGGTTCAGTAATAGTCAATCTGGCTTCACAACTCTAAAATGCTTGTGTTGACTGGAAACCAAGCTCTGATGTGTTATATTACGGTACATAAACTCAATCTGCCAGTTCATCTTTGTTCAAATAGTTTTAACTTAACTTGGTGGTGGTACATGTTTTGATAAATTATATCACACTACTGATATGTTAGTTCAGATACTGACTATCCTTTTGAAACCAGCATAAAAATCTGGTATCAACATAAGCTATGTAACATGCATTTATACTAAACAGACAAATAACATGCCAAATTGATCCAGATTCAACTGATGCTCAGTCATCCCACAGCAAAAGAGTTCTGACATTACTGATCGTGAACCACGGCCTGCTGTGAAACAATACTCAAAAGATAGTACCCAGAGTGGCAAAAATCATCACTTACAGGAAAACAAAGTACACCTATCACAGATAATTCCAAGAGATTTCAGTATTAGTTTATATCAAAAGGATGAAATAGAAACAAATTCACAGTTCAAAATGAAAACTAATGAAACATACCAAAAATTCTCATGCATTTTCTGCAAGAATGTTAATGTATATTCCACTCTCAAGTGAACACATATGTACTGAGAATAAGCATATACAAAAAAATTTACCTGATTCTGAAAATCATCCCACTTATGATTTAAGAGTATAAGTTCAGATGCACTTTGAAAACAATTCCATATACTAGGCAACTGAATCAGTCTTGCTATAAGCAACCTTTAAATGGAAATATTAATCAAACGAAAATACATTCATAGTATTTTTACAGTTTCACATAACTCCTTTTCCTTCAGTCATGTTTGTGATGCCAAACATAAGTCTTCTATCTTCACACACCTAAAGCAGCAGACAGCGATATCTGACAGAACAGAGTAAATAGTTTTGTAAAAATATCCAGGTATGGGAAATTGTCATAAGATATATGACAAAAGGCTCTCTGGTCACTAACTTTGTTTTTACTAATATTAACCTAGAAAATGTACTTAACATAAGATTATACACTATTTTCAAAAGAATATGGCTTAGTGTGGAAGAAAGGTAAGGCCTCATAACTAAAAGACACACGCAGGTTTTAAGGTCTAGCTATGAAAGGCCGTTGGTGAACACTAAGAAGGACCTCTTCTTCTGACCCTAGAGCCCATGTTAAAACTTCGTAACAAAACATGCAACTACTTTGTCAGATCTTTCACAGTAATGTCAGCTGACATTTTAAGTAAAATCAGCAGCCCTATTAGGATCAATCATACCAACAAACTGATACAAACAACTTAGTCACAAAATCAGCATACAACCTTGTTGATATTAGTCTGCTTTTACACCACAACCCTGACATGAAGCAGAAGGAAAAGTGGTGTATTATCCCTAACGTCAATCCCTAGCCCAACATGGTAGAAAACCACCATGGCTATCAGTTTACATTAATCAGACTGTGCGTGCACACATGCATGCATATATGCATGTGTGAAAGCAGGACATGCCACAAACAGCTGTGAGAGACTCTTTAGCTACAAGGGAAAGTACCAGATTTTGAATTACTGCACATAACTTACTTGATGCATCTCAGGTTCAACTCCAAGTTGGTGTTGGTTTTTTTTAAATGTGAAATGTGCCATATAAGGCAGGGCCGAGTACAATACCAGCTAGATAAGGATGTTAAGTACAGAGCTATAAAGCTGTACAAGTTACTAGAACTTTACTCGTCTTCTTTGCAAAGGATAGAAGCATTGGCAAGCTATTACATGCACTTTTTTTAAAAAGCACACTACACTTCCTCCTAGCAATAAAGCAGTTTTTTCTCAGCTTGAAATGCTACCAGTCTTCAGTTAACAGTAAGTAAAACAAAAGAGAGGGTAGAACCCATAATTTTTACTTGGTTTTAGTCTAGTCTAACCTTTATAACAAAAACCATGAAGTAATTATTTGCCATTTTGTAGCTTTAACTTTGGTGCTGAATTATTACCATATAAAAAAACCATTTTCAGCACGGGGCAATTCTTCTATACTGTTAACACGGAATTTGCAAATTTAAGATAAAACCCCTATCAGAGAAAATACTCAATTTCAAATGTTAACTGACAGCATATATCATTAATGTAATTAAATGCTTGACATATTAACTATAAAAACATGTACTTAGATAATTTGCCAAAGCCTATATTTGCAGGAGTCCAGATGATAACAACAATTCAGACCTATCCCACACAAATCACATCCTAGACAGCTATTTACTACGTGAGCATAAACAAGTTACTGCAGGTTAAATTAGGTCAACTATTCCACCGGTTTTGCCCAAAATATGACAGAGAAAGGAATACCAACAGGCAGTTATGACAGAGTAGCCGAACCAATGCTGGTTGATATTCCAGCCCACCTGAGAGCTTCGTTCTTGGATACTCAAGCTCTTTGCAGAACATAACAATGATTACATTATCTTCTCAGAGCTTCTTTTCCTCACTATGCAACTGCCATTCTTCTGCTGAGTAGCAGCCTGCTTCAGCCCCTTCCCTGAAGCCACCCATAACTACCCATAACAGGGAGTTAAAATTGAGCAGCAAGAGAGGAGGGCTAAACTTTTACTACAGAAATATGTAGGGAAGTGATTAAGAACCTCTGAAGTCACCCGGGTACCTGGGAAAACAACTTAAACTGGAAGAGAACAAGAAAAATGGATGATATGCAATTACAGGGGGAAAAGGAAGCCTTAAGACAAAGAACGTGTAGTAAAGTGTAATTTAACCTTTAGGAAGATTAAAAAAAAAAAAAAACAAAAAAACAAAGGAAAGCAAACAAAGAATGAATTATATCCTATTGTAAAAAGATAACTGTTTACACAACTCAGAAGATTTCCAAATTACTTCTGTTGTAGGATTCTTGTAAAATACTTCAGAACTCACTAATGCAAACAAACCTCAAGAAGGTCTGATTCATCCAAGTAATTTGCTTTTAGAAAAACTGCTACGATGCAACTATAGCATTATATTTGCTAGTTACTTTAGATACAAGCATTAAAAATTTTGTTTCCTCAGAATTCCAACTCATTTTAATGTCAACTGTAAAAAGTAGATCTACACAAAAATATGGAATACACTCAGTTTTCAGATTACATATATACTGTATATTTAATGTAGTATAGATTCTCCCCTTTTTACAAGTATTAGAAATGATTTCTTGAGCATTTGAGGTATATCATGCACAACATTCTTACATCTCAATCACCACTGATACCAGGAGTCTAACTATACAGAGAACTGCCAAGATGATTCTTCTGTTTTTAAAATGATTAGGGTATTTTTAAATTCACTCTATAAAACCACGAAACTGTTTTGAAAAGACACCTAAGAATTGATACAGGAGAAATGTATCCAATGGAATTCCCTTCTCACACTGAAAACAAAAATACTAGCAGTAATAAAACTGTTTTTTTTAAATGACAAACCAACACTATTTTTTTCCCCTGGAAACAGGCCTTGCAATTGCAGCAGCCCAAAGAAAATTAAAAATCTTGTCTCCAACTGATGCAATATTCATGGTAACAAAACTGCCAAAAAAATTATGGTATGGAAAAACCACGGCATGGAATATTCTAGAACAAAAAGCAAGATATCAACAGAAATATTACAATAAGAGATCATACAGTTTTCTTCAAGTGTTTGTGGCCAGGAGATGCACTTCCTAATTAACACAGGACTATTCACTCACCTCTCAGCTAAGGAATGGTGACCACAGTAACACTATGACACAGCATCAAAAAAAAGCCTTATCAAAAAAAGAACACCCCATAAATTTGCACATTAAAATCAGTAACTTAATTAGCACTTTAAGTTGTGTGTGTAGAGCAAAATGTAATTCACAGTGCTGTTGATTCTCACCTGTTTTCATTAACACGCAAACTGAATTCTATTCTCTAGCAGACTTAATATTTGTCAAAATAGTATGACATTTCTTTACGTCTTATTAGAATTCATTACTCTAGAGCGGTTTATGTCATTTGAGTTCTTTCTAGAGAAGAAAAATTATTTCCAAACATCTCTCCAGGAGGCATAAGACCCTTAAACATCACACAAAATTGTAATTTACTGAAAGATGCCTATATTTTAAAGACATAAATCATACAAGTGGTTAAAATTGCTAGTTTGGCAGTCAAAACTAGAATTTGGGGGATACTTTCAATTGTGCATTATTTGTCTTTTCCTCAGAATATTCTACTATTTCACTCCAATGACTAGCTCACTGGAAGTTAAGCTGCCAGCAAGAAGTAATAAAAGCCTTCTCTTCCACCCACCCCTCTTGTTACCTTTCCGTCTTAGGTTTATCCATCAATTAAGATCCAAAAGTTACAATATGTCAAAATAGTTCATTTTATTCCATCACATACAGTAATAGTAAATAACTTTAAATGAAAAATACTGATTGTCTTTCAAAATCCAAGATTTCTCTGTGTTACTGAGCACTGGAATCTAAATCCAGAGCTAATCCGCTCCTCTGAGCTGGGCGTCATACTAGATGATTCCAGAGATCTCTTCCGGCCTAAACTACTTAAGAATTCTATGAATTGAATGATAGCTCCCACCCAGGAGTCTGGGAAAAAAAGTAAGCTCTCTTACCACACATAAAATTACACAAGCAAATACATTAAACTAGGTAACAATTAAAGTAAATGTAGCTATAAAACATGTAGCATACAGAAAACTACACAGCCCTATTTTTAAAGAGGAAGCCTAATGAAAAGAATTTTTATTAAGTTTAAGAGCTGTCAACAGGACTCAGTCTCCGAGAAAAACATTCTAACAGGGCTACAGCAGATAGTTAAAGCCAATCTCCTCTCTGGTGACTCAAGTCATTAAGAGAGTTGATGGAGATGACTCACTAAGTTACACCATTAAAAAAACCTAAACATTAAAAAACTTATCACATCAGTAAAAACAGGAATACACACTGCATGAAATATATGCAGATACATACATTCCAGTAAATGCTACAAGTTGGAAAAACATTCCTAATGGTAGTAACTGGTAATTATAGCTGTTGAAAAAAAAAAATTCTGATTTCCCTTATGGAAAAAAGATTTATTGTTAGTCCAGTGCATTTCTTAAGTGTTTCCATCATTTCAATTAGATTGTAAAGGAAATATCAAAGTTATTAAAATAGGGGAACTCCACTTAATACTAATTAACAGCAGAAGTATAGGAATGTATTTGGGAAAAACCTCCATGCACATCATCTTTGTTCTCTGCTTTTTGTTTTGGGAAAAAACAAGAAAGGTCTTCAACTTCTGTGGGGCCTTCCCTCATTTTCCTTCTACATCTTTTGGAGAGCACTCAGTTGCTAAGGGTAGTCCTCAGCATCTAAGCCCCACAGAAGAAAACCCAAATGTAGTTAAAACAAGCCAAAAATATTTACTAGTCTAAGCTGAAGTTATTCTTTAAAAATACAAACAAGTATTTTACTTCAAACAATGTTTTAAAATCACAGATGTATTGTCATAAAAAAAATACTAAATTTCATGTGCAGGACAGCTACCACAGCATATTAAAAACATCAGTCTTAACATACCTTGCAACATATACTAGTAAATTTTACACAAAATTAATAAATAATTGGGTAGGATAGTATTCTGTTATACAACTTCATTAACTAAGTATTGAAAAGCCTCTCAGTGTATCACCTAACACACATTAACCCTGGAAAAGATAGAAATGGATTGCAGTTTTGTATGTGAGAGAGAACACACACACACACACAACACTTCTATCTTACAGACTTAGAAGAAACTGTTTTCAAAAAGAAAGTTACATATTGTCTCAAATTCACCTTTATTTTAATACCAGCCATTTCTGATCTTTAAAAGATGGAAGACAGTTTAAGATCTTCCTTTCTTTAGGTAAAAACAGCTTCTAATTTCCAAAACATGCAAGTTGGGTTTTTTGGGGGAGAGTACAGTGTTAAATAACTGTGATCCTCCCAGTATGCTTTATTTTTTAAGTCATCCTCCTACAGCTGGATGCAAAACCCAATCTGAAGAAAAGTTTACTTCCTTTTAATACATTAATCCCCACATGATGTTTAAGTCAGATCTACATTGACAGTTTTGGAAAAGAAAGCAGTTTAATTGCACTAATATTACTCACATTACAAAGGTATTTAGGGGACACCTCACTAACCAGCAACATTTAATGATCCCCTGAAAGAAAATATTAATACAGAAGAGACAGCCACTATGCTAAAGGAGGTTAAGCCCACAGACCATCTGGAGGCCCCTCCAATTTGTGAGCATCAAGGAAACTGAAAGATCCCAGAAATTGCAACACATTTTTACTAAACACTACAATGTAAATCTCATTGTACATGTTAGCACTCAAAAAGACTGTCATCTATAGCAGCTGCAAAGCCTTATTAATGCAATCTGATTACAAGTATTGAAAACATTCAAGAATGAACAATTACATTATTTTCAAAAGATATTGCTGCAAGTAATCTTTTTTCTTAAGACTAGTTTCAACGTGAGTTGTAAGATTTTAAGTTTTCCTCAAAATCTAAGTCAAAGCACAGCTGAGTATTTTAATATACTTGCTGTTCTCGCATCTTGGCCAGGAAAAATTCTATTTCATACTTTCCAAATATGACTGCTGTTTATAAGACGCAGCAGTCCACATGTCCTTTCCTTCATAACGCAGAACCACCATTATGTTATATACCAGATTTTACTTACATTTCGGGTGTTCTTTGCTCTTATTTGATTTTTTTTAAATCCAAAATGTTCTAGTTAATTCCACCTCTAAGAAAGCAAACCTGTGACATCCTGTAGAAGATGAGCTTGTACTTACACAATCAAAAAGTAAAACTGGATCAAAAAATGTATTTTCTTTTTAGAAAATGTGGATAAAAACACCACCACTGAAAGAGGAAAGAAAATTTACTTTTCACCACACGAAAGACTCCCAAACACTCCTGCTATTCATCAACCTCCATATGGCACACTGGGCTTGTTCCAGCCTGGAAATATGTTTCAGCTACTACTTCAAAATTAGCAAAGGGAAAACTAAAAAAAATCTTGTAGAAAAATACTGATGCAAGAAGGCAAGTTAAGAGCTGACTGAAGTTCTGTCAAAGAAAAAGTCAACTGAAAATGGCTAATACCTTAGAGTGAAAGCTGTCTGCAGTAAGAGTCACTCCGAGTAAACTGTTAAAATATTGTCAAAAATTTTTTTTTGTCAAAATTTAAGTTTGGGGTAGAAAGTAAACTAGATTAAGAAAACAGTCCAAAATACTTGCAACTGTTACACAATGGAGACATATTCTCACTCCTATGTCATCAGAAGCAGAAAATAACCACTGCTCTGAACTACAGGAGTAACGCAACAAATGAGAAGAGACAAATAAAATTCAAAATTATGTGGGGAAAAAATGTGAATAATCATTACTGGTTTTCATCTCAGAACAAGTGAACAAAAGAATACTTACTGTCTGAGCCAGAAAAGGTAGCATTGTATGAATAGACAGTTTATCAGTCACTGATTTGGATGCAGAGATATTCACCCATCTTCGATATTAAAACCTGGCCATCACTACTACAGAAGTAGTCTACATGCCTATAAAGATTTTTCTGAAGGTCTTTATCTAGTGACCTTAGATGTTAAACTTGAAAATTCCAATCTTTTACAGAAAATATCCAAAGTCAGTAACTTGAACAAAAGCACGAATAAATATATTTTCTTTAAAAAGCTTATGTGCTTTTTAAAGACTTTTTTTCACATAAGCTACTGCTGCTTCGTTTTACACAGAACTCATACTTTCAGAATGCTGTATTACAGGCCAAAAATTCAGATGACAATCTAACTTGTTAACAAAAAAAGAAGAGTCTAAAATAAGCCAAGATTTACTGTGGAACCTACTCTGTTGATTATAGAACTTTGCTATGTATAAAGATTTATGTCTTTCCTGCTTCATTATTTTGTCTTTTAGGTACTTGCTGCTTCTCGGAATTTTAATACTGCATTTAAAACACTGCATTAATATATCATTATTTCTGATGTTTCTTCCCACCTCTCCCACTTCCATTTGTTGTAATACAGTAAAACATTGTATATACAAGATCTACAGAATAAAACTGACTAAAAAGGTTCCTCATTTTCTCACAGTCTGTGAAAAATGTTATTCACCAGCCAAAAAATTAATGTATACAGAAGGCAAAAATCTGGCCCCAAATAAATTGCAATAAACAGTAGCTAGGAATAAAATCCAAAGATTGAATTCCATGCCTCTAATTCAATCCCCTGTTCAGGTAAAGGAAAATCCTACCATGTCCCTTCACTGTCTATGGCTATACAGATGAAGCACTTTCTGAGGGTCTAACTGCAAAGACAGATTTATTATTTTATTTCAATCACCATCACTGTTGACCATTTGAGAGCAAACAGGAACAGAGGTTTCTGTCAAAATTTCCCCTTGATCTAACACTCACAAGGAAAGTAAAATTCTGCTTCTCAACTATTTTAAGGTAAAATTCAGAAATAAATAATTTTTCATAAGACAAAGGTGCTAAAAGAAGGTAACCACTTTAACGGATTCAGAAACCCTTTGGGGAAAGGAAAAAAAAAAAAAAAAGAAGATATCTATATATGAACTCACTTAATAGCAACCTCCTCATTACAACATTCTGTCAATTAATCTGGTTCCACCAGAGTTAAGAGCCACTTTAGCTACATGGAACCAATATATAAAAAACATTTCTTCCATTTCTATTAACTTCATTTTTTGAATGACAGTAATGAAAATCAAAACATAGATTAAATACAGTTCAACAGCTGAGCATAATGCAAATGTTTTTCATTTGTAATCAATTTAAGGCACTTCACTGTTTACTTACCTGAAAACTAGTGTCTGAAAGCAGTATCTACTGTATCACCAAGTTCACAGTTGATACATGTAATATAATTACATTCACAATATATTCACACCTTCAGAGGTATATTAGAGAACTTTATGCTGCAGCTTAGAATTATTCTGGTTTTATTTTAGCTAAAGAAATGTCATGAGAGTAGGTAAGTATCAAAACAGACATCCATGGGAGCATGGAGGATACCTTACTTTCACAGAACAAGTTGCAAATGATTTAGTTTAAGATTCACTCCACAAGTCGTCCTGGTGAGTGTGGAGTTGAAGGGCTGTTTAACTGGTAACAAAGTCTGGGCTAACTGTACCATCATGCAGAAGTATACTAAAATATTTAACTGAAAATTGGGTGTTATAAAGCAATGTTGCATTTTAGATTTCCCAAATGTTAAGTTTTCCTTGCACAGGAAACAATTCTAGGCAAATATTAAAACAGAGTAAACATTGGACTGATCCAAAACAACAATTTTCTCCAACTGCAAGATCAAGGATGAGATGAAGTGCAAGTCATCGCTGTTTACTTAGAAGAAAAATTAACCTGCCAAGAATAACCTTTATCATGAAGTGTTTATGTAAAAATCTAACTACTTCTTAATTGGAATGTCAAATATAACATTGCAAAATGAACTTAAAACACTTTAAAAGCAGCACTAGTTGTAGCGACAGTACACTAAATATGACTCTTTGCCAGACTTTTGTATTAACAATTTTTCCTCACCAAGATATTACATTTGCTAAATTGTAACAAAAGAAAGTCCAATTGTAGTTGCTATCCCATAACTGATCTGAGTTACCAAGTAATTAAAATATGCAAGTATTTGCCAAAAGGAAGTTGAAAGCCAAAGTTTTTCATTACTACAAATAAGTACTGTAGGAGAAACTTCTAACAAACATCTGCAGTCTGTTATACATGTTATGAATGTTGCTTACAATCAGAATAGTTTAATGTTTAAGATTTGCCCAACAAAGTTCTGGCCTGTCAACACATCCAGCACTTAAAAATATAAAACATGAACAAAGAAGCATCAATGAAACTCCCTGACATGAAACCAGGCTCCAGTTGTTTTCCAGCTCTCCATAGTTTTCCAGCTAGTACTTTTATACAACCCGGAGGCCATTTACTGTAAAACAGGAGCAAGATGAGGTAGACTTGACTGAAGACAGACACTTATCATTTGAATAAACAGAGTTCTGACTGAGGAAAACAGTATACATTGTACCAGGCAAGTCTAGTATTTTGATCAAAAGTTTAAGCAACTGGTCATCTGAACAAATCCAAATGGATTAAGAAAAATTGCTTTCTAATTAAATTCCCTGACCCAAGTCCACACACAGTAACTCTTAAGCTACAGTGACTGCTTTCATCAAAAGATATCTGACAAAAACTACTATTTTATTTATGTACTATAGACCCAAAGGTCAAAATCATGTTAGGGACACAATGGGCATCACAATGAACAGGGACAAACAAGAATAGCTGGTTCGTACCTAAAGATATGCAAGTTCCCCTACAGATAAACACATGTTTAATAATTCAGAAAGGACAGGGGGGAACAAACACAAAGACTCATAAGAAAAATCAAATTTTAAAAGGATTATAAAAAACAGCACTATGTAGAGAAGAGAAACAAAGCCTGAAGAACCAATTTTGACATTATACTGTCTTTTTCAGATCTTTTGCATTAATACATTTAGAAGAGACACTTACCAGCTAACCTGTCACAAGTACATCAACAAAACTGCTTTCAGCCCCACTAGTAAAAGCAGTGTGCTTCATGTCGTGTAAAAAACAAAACTAATACAAATACTCTTTCAACCTACGCAATGCTAAGTCTAAATTAGTGAGCCATTAGCCACTGTAGGAAATCATAATGGGGACAGACTTTTTAGTAGGACCTGCAGCGACAGGACAAGGGGTAATGGTTTTAAACTAGAAGAGGGTAGATTCAGGCTAGATATAAGGAAGAAATTTTTTACAATGAGGGTGGTGAAACACTGGAACAGGCTGCCCGGAAAGGTGGTAGATGCCCCATCCCTGAAAACATTCAAGGTCAGGTTGGATGGGGCTCTGAGCAACCTGAACTAGTGGAAGATGTCCCTGTTCATTGCAGGGGGGTTGGACTAGATGACCTTTAAAGGTCCCTTCCAACCCAAACTATTCTATGATAACATTCAGGAAAAACATCTTTAAATGGCAAACCTTTTAATGTTAGCTTCTATTAACCAAGATATTAAACTCCCCATCTGAACAGTTATAAAACGGCTCTACAAAAGCTCATACCACCTTTTATTCCAAAACCCACTACTTATTAAAAATGCTAATTCATCTAACAATAACACCTAATCTCTGGAAAATTGAAATGGAACCTAAAGAAAGACTTGATGGAAGACAGAAGTATCAGACTTAAATTCCGTATTCCTCATGGAAGATTTAATAACCCAGAACAAGCATTAGCTCTGATAATGAGATAAACCTACTTGATGCCTACACTACAGAAAGGAGGCTTATGAAATAATCATGAGAAAAAACCTAAACATTTTAATTAAAAAATAGCATTTAGACTGGTATCAGAAGACAGGCAACCTCACTAAGACAAGTTAATTTCTATGTCTTGGGTTACTGCATTACCACTACTAAAATTTTCCACTTCATGAGAGCTACTGAAGCAAAATGTTAAGAGACTAAGTGAAAGGTCAGAGGCTTACTGCTCACACTTGAAGAAAAAAAACTGCTCAGAAGGCACTGCCTCTTGGGAGAGAAACCAGATCTATAAATAAGCCTTCCTCACACTAAGCAACAAATCCATTAACAGGTTTCCTCACATCAAAAAATACTATTTCTACAGAAATTTCACTTATTGCTTCTCAGATATTTTACTCTTCCTTTAAAGACAGACCCTTTGAATAAAGACAAACTTTTCTAAGCAGGGGAACTTATTCTGGCTGGAAGTCTCAATGCCACCAAGTAAGATCTCAGCATTTAGACAGGTGGATGAGTCCAAAACAGGTACCAAGTAGACAACTGAAACTTAGTTAGTTTCTTCTTAGTCTGGGTAAATACGTGTACAAACTCCAAGTCAAATTTAACTCCAGTAGCTGAGGAAGAAAAAATGAAAATTATTAAGGCAAACATTAATTTTAGTTTCTTCAAAATATGTAGGGCATTTACCAAACACTTAACATTAACAAAGTCTTTCACTAAATTATTTATAAAAGCTTCGTTCTTACTTGCCAGAAGATGAAAAACTGAAGAACTCAGTATTTGAGGAACTTAACTTAGGTAAGTAGATTATTTTTTTTTTTTAAACTTGTGAGCAGTAACAATTTTCAGAAATTATATTAAAAATATTGAATATAGACTTATTAAATCTGCTCTTTAATAATTTTTTTCATTTTCATCTGTAAACTCCAGGAAATAGAAGCTAAGTACGCAAATGGAGCATTCTATAAACAAACACACCAGATGCATTTGCAGTCTTTTCATTAATGATTAAACAAAAATGGCATCTGCTAAATCTGAGGCCTCATGAAACACTAAGACTGACAAAGACTGATGTCATTCTGCCATTGCATATGAAGCATCTGAAAAGTGTTCTTTTAGTTTCTTGATCAATCAGTCTTACTGAAAGAAAATTAAGTTACAAACAAAAACAGATAAACTAAAGAACACGGACAGAATAATTCATCGTCAATTACTCTAGAAGAGAACAAACCTGGGAATGGTTACAAGCAGTACCGCAACACCTAAATTCATACTGGAGATTTATGCACATTTGACATCACATTAAGGGACAAAAATTACTTATGAACAGTCACTTGTTGCAAGTTCACATGCAGTAAACATTAGTATGTTCTCAAGTACTTTGTGCAAACATTAGAAGATGATGGCAACAGAGTAAAAGATTTTAGTCTCCTAAATATCTATAACGTAACTTAACACAAGGAAAACTTAGCACATTACCCTAAATATTCACAGTTCACACACACTGAAATATAAAGTTATAAATTAAATGTAACATTGTAATGACTATTTGCTCCATTACTGAAAAATTACCTTAAGTAGCATCCTTGATACACATAAAAACATAATCTAGAAAGTCAATTACGAGCCATCCTAAAATGGTCACAAAATAAATACTTGCAAACAAAAAAATATTATTCCACAAATAGCTTCAGTTTACATATACAAACACATAATGTGCTACAAAAAGATGGCTGAAGTTCTGCATTGATTTTTATGCAATGTCTTTTCATACTAAAAGCAGATATGACCATTAAAATAGTTTTTATATCTGGCAATGTAATTAAAGGCTGAAATAATACAATGTGAATGTTTTAAGGCCTGTTAAGGAATTATTATTCTTACCTAAAGCACCAAATTTAGTATCTAAAACACTGAGGAACAGAAGAAATGCAAGATTTAAGTATCTATCTACTGATATATATCACTGCAATCCTGCAAAAATAAGAAAAATTTAGTGCTACTGCCAAAACTAAGACCACCCACAAAACCACAAACTGCGTATTTATACACTGCTTGCTCAAAGGCCTAGCCTATGTTGCTTTATGCATAGGAAGGAACTTGATCACTGAAGTAAAACCACTGCCAAGAAAGCAGGAATGTTTTGTCAGGTTGGTTTTTTTTTTTAGTTCTACATTTAATAATCTGCCTTTCTTCAAGCTAGTTTTACCTTAAAAGGCTTTTAAGGTGTCAAACATGAACTACTTCTTCCACAAGTATGTATGCTGGATTGCAATAAGGAGGCAATTCATCTCTCCCAACCAAGCTCTACAAAAGAGCTTTTATAAAGCAGCTTAGCTTTATAGCAGTTTAAGAAACAGAGACTTTATTCATACAACCTTCACAAAATGTCACCACCATCAGCTTCATTAAGTACACTAGGCTGTCAAGATAAAATAACCAAATTTTATTAGTAGTAGAAAACAGGTCAAATTTGAAAAGATCCTTGGAATTTTTTATTAATTTATTTATTATTGGAAATCTGCCTTAGTTTAGTTTTGAATAAGGCAGGAAACAATTCTGCATTCGGTGTAAATTCAAACTTCTTGCATAACTGGGGCTTTTGAGTGTAATGGAATCAGAAGACAGAAAAAAAAAAAATGCAGTTCTATTCACTTAAGAGCCAGGAAGTGCAAAAAACTATTCCTGAGTTATTATTCCTGAAAACTATTCCTGAATTCCTAGGAAATCTGATAGCCTCATTTCAAAAATGTCTACTACTTAACTTGCAAGTAAATGTACAAGTGAGGGATAAGATAGACCTCAGTAGGCTCAAAATAATAAAGAAATGGGAAACTACATTTATGAACTGCTCCAAAGAAGGACAAAACTCTTAGAACAAAAGCTAAATATGTGAGTTTTTTTCAATCAAGTTTCTGGCATTCCTGAAGCTATGAACTTTGTCATTGTTTGGGGATGTACTTTTTTACTCCCTTGCTTTCATCTGTGTTACAGCTTTTGATCTTAAGTCCACTACAATCTCTGCTGTTGAGGCCATCCCCACTGCGTCAGCGAGTGCCACTTTATGCTGATACTTACACAAGATACTTGAGCAGGAGTGCTTCTGTGTAAGAAAAATTAAAGGAGTGCAAAACAACATCTAGAAATAATTCCTGAAAAGACTAGGAGATTAAAAAAAAGTCAAGTAATATACAAAGTCTTACATGAAAAAACAGTAAGCATTCAGAAGTTGAAACTGATTAACTCACAAGAAACAGTTCCTTACAAATGTAAGTTACACTTGAAAAAGGGGGAGCTTCCTTAGAGGGGAGAGGACAACGACATCCAAAAATCTCAACTTCCTCTTTAAACCATCAGTAAGAAGACATGTAAGCTACAGGCCAGTATCACAGCTATTGTTTCATTAAGTACAATACCAACCTGACAATATTTTGCAGTGTTACTACAGAATTAAGCCTGTACACCATAAAACTACAACTCCTACATATTTTGTTCTCTTTTGTAGACACAGGAAAACTATTTTAATACACTAAATCCAAATCACTCTCTTTTCACTCTTCTAAGCTGGTGATGTGAATAGAAGTAGTTCCTGGAACTTGAATATTTGGCTCTGAGCTTTAACAATGTAAATCTATGTAAGCCATTCACAATTGGATAGTAACCATTGCACAGTTTGAATAATTAATGTATTACTAGCATTAGAATTACTATATTTTTTTTTTAATATTTGTGCTGCTGAAAAATAAAATATTGCTTCCAATCACCATCGGCAAGCTCCTCTTTCAGCAAGAAATACGTATGCAAAATAAAAATTAATTAGCCAAATATTACAGGAAAGCAAGTTTCCTGATTAAGCTATTGTGAAATTAGAATGCATATATATTGAGCTGGAACAGCAGATTTCAACTAACTGACTTTTACAAAGCAAGTGAAAACCCCTAACCAATACGAAAGTGTTGATCAATAGCTTATCTACTAGAGATCACACAACTAGATTAATAAATTGTTTAGGCATCACTAGGCTGCCCATTAGATTAACAATCAATGCAACCAAATCTTTAATGTACAACATGACCATGAATAAGAATGCCTCAGGAAGAGAAATCCCCTCACAGAAAATATTTTTATCATCTGCAACTAAACCAAGTAACTGGTAACTGCATTAAACTTGATTACAAGACATTTTTCAAAAGTAGTTATACTGAAAAATCAAAGTTTAACAAGTTAGGGAAAAGATACAGAAAGAAATTTTAAACAGGAAAACCTAATACTGCAGCCTTATATGAGAGGTTCCAATTCTGGTTGTCATTGCACTTACCATTTATGTCCTCCTTTTATACTGAACAGTAAAAAGGGATAGGATATAAGTGAAGGAAGCTTACTTTTCAAAGCTTTTAAGAAACAAAAACAAGGATTAGAAACAATTATTATTTTCTTTCTAAATACATGGTTGGCAGAAGACTTTAATATGTTATAAGGATTATGCCAAAAGAGTTTATCAAGACCTGATATGGTAAAAACTATCCACCAGTATCATAAATTGCGATTTTTACCAAGAAGCAACTTTTAAACTCTTAAAACAGGGAATAACTTTTTTCAGTGTATGTACAATGGTAATCTGAGACTAGAAGTAGATGGAGTCTGTTCACCGTAAACAAGTCTTAGTAAGAATAACTGAAAAAAAATTAGTTGTATAAGAAATTCTACGAAATTGAGAAAAGATTTGATGTATCATTTTGCAATCTCCTGAAATGGTCTACAATTCTTCTCTGCTGCAAAATGCAAAGGCTTTTTCAATTCCCATTCACACTATACAACTTAAGTACCATTATCTAAAGACATGTTATAATGAACACCTATAAAATGATAGGCCATGCTTAGAGTTACAGAGCTGCCCTTATTAAAAACAGTTGCTAAAGAAAGTAAATAAATACATGACTTCCAATTTTGTTTCAATTCTCCCTCTTTTAAAGTTCAAAGGACATAGAAGTAAAACATAAGTCAACACATGACCAGAACACTAAAGACTAGTCTGAATACTACAGGAAACTTTTTTTTATTATTATTGTATATGCCACTTCAACTTCACATGACATTAAGAAAATAACACCTGTACTATATATTCCTTTATATAACTTATAAGACTTTTGGTAGGGTTGTCACTGCACAGCTACATCTATACATTCTTGCAGTGTATTAATTAGTTCCAGATGAACACAAAATTCCAGCAATGCAGCTCAGTGGGAAAGCTACACTCTTCCAAAGCATTCTTCCACCTTTACCTTTCCCCCCCAAAAAAATTTCATCGTATAAAAGTCGCAAAAATCATGTATAGTGATTGAAGTGCTTTCCATTTGAACCATTCCTCTTCCCTTCTTACACTACATTTTTGCCATGTCCAGCACACTAACTTGAACAGTTCCTATTCACACAGAGTTAGGAATTGAAAGATGCAGATAAGCACGAGGATGGCCAAACTGTGGCAAGCAATTCAAGCACAGAGGCTAACTAACACCATCTCAAGACAGCTCCAAGAAGAAAACCAGTAGAGGTTGCTGTGGCCAGCATTACCTAGTTTTCCCCAGCACCCCAAGCTGTAGGATATAGGCCACAATCTCCTAACAGCAATGGAAACTGCGAGGGCTACTGCCATCTCAAGCCTGTGGGTTGGCTCCCCAGCTTCCCCTTCCTGCAGCTCTCTGCAAGTAGCATGGGTCTCACAGATCAGCCACAGGAGGATTTTGACGCGTAGCTTATAGGGTCAGAAAGTCAGGCTACCCCAAGAGATGCTACGTGAAGGTATTATGGTAAAATGAAGTCTCGTATTTGGCACTACAGAAGTCACAATCAATAAGTGCTATTTCTAAATTACATCAGACAATTATTATATGCTATTTCACAAAGTATGTTTAATAATATGTGGGAACACACTGAAGGATATTATGAGTTTTGAATTCTTCATCTTCATCACCCCAAAGAAAAGACTTGCTGAAAGCAGTTTTCTTTTACAGTGTGAGCACATATGGAAATAAATGATTGACTGTTTTCTGCTGCAAAGTTTCTCAAAACACAATCACCAAAATCAACTGATAGCTGTTAGTAACATCAAAGGAACAATTTTGCTTCCTCCCCATCTTTATTAAAAACACTAAGGGGCAGAGGATGGGAAAAAAATGTCCTGCTGAGAACAGGAAATCTTTCATTTTCTATCTTCTCCTAGCATGTCTCAGAATATATATAATATATTCTTCTTGGCCCTCCAGAAAAGGTTATGGTATAGAATGTAAGATTGGTATTTCTTTCACAAAACACAAAATCAGAAAGTAGCTGAGAAACCAGCAGTTTATTTTTGATTTATGTATCAAGTGGTACCTGTGAAGGGGAGCAAAATTCCCTCCTGCAGATTACAGTTGTTATAATAATGTAAAAGAGCACTGTGTGGATCACTTACTCATTGCTTCCTCACTAAGAATAGCTGTAACAGTAAAAGGTATCCTTCTCACATGAAACTAAAGCATTCACAATACAGGTTGCGTTCATTTAACTGCTTTGGTTGGTAGAAAAAAAATCATACCCTCAACCAAAACAGATCATCATGAAAATTTAGAAGATGACTCCTCTGATACCAATGTTTTGCTAGTCCTGCAGGATGAGTCTTCAGAGGCAGAGCACACCTAAATTACTAATATAAGTAATGTAGAAATTATAGCAGAGGACAATTTTCTTTTCCACCTTTATAATCTTTCAGTCTCCTTTAGTAAAGATTTTGAGGTTTTCCTCATCTAGTTTTACAGTAGGGTCAAAGGGGAGAGTGATTTTAGGCTCCATATGAAGTTAACACTGCCCATTTTGTTTCTGAAGTGTATTATTCCTAGTAAGTTAAGCATAAATCAAAAACAAGAAATTCAAATAAGCTTAACAGCCTAAACTGGTTTAAAATTTAAACCTTCAGTCAAACTAGGGCACCTCCTCAGGGAAACATAATTTATTCCCTTGGCCTCCCACTCCAAAAAATTCCCTTATTTTATTGGAAAAATTCATTTCCCAAATAAAAAAGGCAAATTATTATCTGAACACCTTCACTTAACTGAAGAGTTACATCACCAGCTTGTAGGAAAAATAACAGTGATGCCATCATACAAGAGAATAACTACACTATTAAATTTCTACCACTCCATTCATGAGAATGATGGAATACTGAAGGAAAACCAGGAAACGAGGCGGCAGCAGCTTAATAGCTAGTATGTAAAAATATTATAATAAAAAAGAATTCTTTTACAATTTGGACTTTCTTCACAGAATTTTACTTACATTGTCCATGAAATTTGGCTTAAATCCTCCCTCCTGCTGTCGTCGTAATTCCTCCTGTTCCCTCTGGCGTAGCATCTCTTCTTCACGACGCCGATGTTCTTCTTCGTGTCTAGAATATTTTTCAAAAACTATGTCAACTTAGACTCTTGACCTGTTCAGGCTTGTACTCAGTCTCAGGAGATAGGATCAAATATATAAAAAAACTGGTCATTATTTATTTATTTTTATATATGATGTAAGGCACTAATCAACTCCACCTGATGGGTTTGAATATTATTGAAATTTGTGTTTTGTTTTTTTAAACTGGAATACAGGTAATTACATACCAGTACATTCTATAACTGTTCTTCTGGCTACATATTGGTAAGCAGGTTAAAATACTCCACTTCTTAACAAGTTACTATGTATTAAAACATTTCAATACTGCCAAAAGACTCATTTTTTTAACTCTGCAAAGAGTTTATGTTTTGTTCTTTTTTCTCATCTATATTTCTTGTGATATTTAACATAAATAAAAAGTATAAACTCCATCAACATGATACTATCTCTTATTTTCTTAAGTTTTAGCAGATGCATGGAAACAAGTACTTGTATGAATCAGATCTTAAAGTAAAAACTGTTTGCAACATACCAGAATGTCAAGTGAAAATACCCCCAAAAATCTCATGTCAGACTATACATTTGCAATGCTACTATTCCACATGCAGATCACCTGCCCATAAATCTCAGAAGCACGTTCATATCTATTACAGCTATGCTTCTGTCACAAGGTTAAAATAAATTATATGAAACAAACAAAAAAATTGTTATGACACATCTACACTATTTAGAAAGCTCAGAAATTTACAACAGAACTAGTAGAGCTGAAATAAATGAAAAAATTCAAGAAATACTTGAAACCATTCTCTTATATAAGCATAAGCGATCGCTTTTCTGTTCAAGAACATTAACAGAAACATCACACATTATGCTTTTGAAAAGCAACTTTTTAGCAGCAGAAACATTTTTATTTGGTATCAAAAGCAAGCTCTACAAGCTAGAGTATCTAAATTCATGCAGGCCTACAGCAGCTGCATGCCACACCTTTGCACAGTAGAAGACAAAATACCTCAATTGTATCTGCTTGCGTTTTTGAAGTTCTTGATTTCTAAGTTCTTCCAAACGCCTCAGTTCTTCTTGACGGCGCATGAGATCTAACAGGATTAAAAATGTAATAAAGATAAAAGCCGCCAATCAACAATGTGGCAAGAGAAAAAAAATTGCTATTACTGTCAGATTACAGTTCTAACATTCAATTTTTAAAGAAGTTTCTCAACGCATTGAACTAGCTTCTTCCCATAAAGCTAAGTCTAATGTATGAAAAAACCACACTGGATCCATGGCTCACAGAAACATGGAAAGGTACAGGACTGGCAAAGCCTCTGAAGCGGGTTATGGAAACAGAAATCTGAATTCCTCAAACAAAGAAAAGGAGAAAAAACTCTAAGTCTCTTAAATCACATCCTGGTTTTACATCTAGGGCAAGGTATCAATTTTCTACTGCTAAAGTCACACTAGCAGGAAAACTGGTACAATATATATGGGCTTATACTATGCACTACTCATTGCAGACCACTGCATGGCATACATCAGAAAAAAGTGATATGAACTTCAGGTGCATGTAATCTGAGCCGCCACAGAGATTTATCACGACCCAGCTTATAGCAACTTACAAATGACTTATCTTTTAACACTACCAGAAAGGAACAGACGGATCCTCTTAAAAAGCATTTAAAATGCTCTTAAAATGCAGGGCGCAACTATTAGTAATTACTTTTGCTGTACTGGTTTCTGACTTAGTCACATTATTGATTTCTGCCTGGAAATTTATGCTTTCTTCAATGAATATTAATTATATCTTTTGTTAGAAAGCAGTTGTTTGCCTTTTCTATCTTTGCAGGATATTGGCCACATGACATTATAGACACCATGAGGAACATTCCACTATACCACCTATTACATGCCTTTTAGGCTTTAGTTCAACTACTCCACACATTTCTCTATGCATTTCTGCACTACACTAATTAAAGCATCTTTTTAGCTATGCAAATCACTTTCCTCAAACTTGCATCAGCATGTATTACAACTTAACCTTTTAATGTCCAAAACCAACTACAATGACCACTACACATTTCAGCAAAATATCATGTATTTGTTTTCTTTTCTAACAAAGCAGATTATCAGTTTTTTATTCTCACAGCATCCTTACTGACACTAGAACTCCTTTCTCAAGCACATTTTGCAGGCTTGCTTTTCCAATCTCTTCTGTGAAATTAACACATTTCACACTTCAATAGAATATGATTACATTGAAGATTCATTCAAATCACAAAGTCTGAGGGCTGCTTCTTTCCAGCTGCGCTTACCATAGAAGACCTGGCCACTGTTATCCTGATACTCAGGGAGCACCACAAGCATACTTTTTTTTTTAAATAGCTTTTAGATTATTTCAGAGTACAAGTGCACTTTTTTTTTTTTTTTTTTATTAACCTTTAGGTTGTTTCAGGGTATTACCGAGATCAAGAACTGACCCATTCTATGCTCAATATTGTCCACTGTGGAAAAAGATTTCCTTTTCAGTTCTTTGTTCTTCCAAATTTATGTAGCATTCCCTTTTTCTTCTGTTAATACACTGGCACAGCATTTCCTACTTTCTCTCTACCACTAATTGCTACAAATTTATCATTTACTCCCCTTTATTCTTAAGGTGTAGAGTCTTACTTTTCCCAATGTGCTCTTAAATTTTTTTCCACAGCACACTTCTGATTATTGCCTTTCCTGAAATTGTTAGTATTTTAAAGTTCAACATACCAATTTATGATCCAGTACCATTTGACAATGGTAGAATCTTGGCACAAAGCCTTACTAGCCAGATGAAAATATAGATCTACAAGTTCGGGCTGTGCACAGAGCCATTCATATTAAAAGATCTGCAGTGATAGTAATTCTGGACTGACACATTTTGGACACAGGCCCTTTCTTTGAATAGAAAAAAGCTGCACTAAAGCAGCTGTGAAAAAAAAAAACCCTCAAGCATTATTATTAGCTTCTGCACTTTCTTGTGCTTAAAAAAGGGCAAGGTCTTCATTTTATCCTCAACCTTTTGCAAAGCAGAGGGCAGAAGGTGAAAGTATACTCTCACCTCAGAAGTTAATCCTACAAGCAGGAATACCAAGTCTGAAAAGATTTTGAAGTTGGTTTAGCTGCTGATTTTTCAGGTTCTAAAAATGGAAAACAAATGCCCAGCTTCCATGTAACTGATAAAGAATGAAGCTTTCAGTTAAATTCAGTCATGTTTTCCAGGATTTTCATAAACTATTTAACCACCATTATGAGAGAATATTTACAAAAATCTGAAGCATACCACCAAATACATAGATCAGAAACATCGCGGCAATTTACTTACACATGGAAACCCATATTCTGCTTTACAAATTACTTCTGACTCAATCTGTCAAAACATGACACTTAAAAGTGAAAAATTACACATATCAAAAGAATGAAGTCTACCTTCAGTATTAATACCACACTACAAAAACCTGAGTACTTAAGCCAACATGTTCTGGTTCAATTCATACTAGCTCTCATAAAGCAATTTCTATAAAACCTTCGCCTGCAGGAGTATATGGACTCTAGTGAGCTCAGTCTTCCCATCTTCTTTTTAGCTCCTAAAAATTAATATATTGCATTTCATATTTCAGAAAAACTACTTCAATACACCTTTAAATCTGTGTTTTGTGCATCAGGTGTACAAAAATATTAATTCTAGGTTCTGATGCGTCAAAAGTTTCACTGCATCTTTCTTAAAAACCCTGTGATGCACTCTCATTAACATAATTAATATTCTTGGCATGGTCTGAACTTATACCCAGAGACACTATTCAGACCAGCAAGATTTAGAAGCAGCTAATGTCTGAAAAGAAATACAAGAGAAAAAAACACCTTATTTTCATACACACTGAAGCTGCAGAGTTGACAAGATTAAAACAGAAGGGATGTTTACTAACCCCTAGAGCTTGACAAATTAAACATCTGCAGGTGAATAAGCAGAAATCTAATTAGCTGAACAAAATTCCAAGTTATTTGGTACCAAAGAGAAGTACTCTGTTAACCAGACAGGGAAGGAAAAAACCCTCGTCCCACACTAACAAAAAGCATGTTTCCTCACTGGAATATTAGCACCAAAAGCATTCATATTCTAGTAGCTCTTTAATGGAAGGAGTAATTCTCTTCCTTTTCCATATAAAAGTGGAGCTTAATAGACACTCAAAAAAAAAAAAAAGGAATATTTTTCCTTCACAATGTCCTTAAAAGAAACTCTAATATCCATAAAACATACCTAAACTGTTCTCCCACATTGTACCATCATAAGATAGACCTTTTCTATCTTAATAAACAGGCCACTGTCATCTTGCCGCAGTTTAAAACACAATTAAGGCATGCTAATTTAAAGAAAAAGTAATCCCTAGCCTTGCCTTCAAGTACAGGCAACAGAAGGATAAATTCTAAAAAAATTAAAGAGTAGAAGTTCTAGAACTGGATCATTAGGACTGTCAAATATTAACAATTAGTTAAGTAAATGGTAAATTTAGCCAACCTGTATTTTCAGCACTGAAGCATCTTTACCAATATCAGTCACACATATACACAAAATTTAAAATGTGTGTCTAATTGAAAAGGAGGGGTTGTACTGTGTATTATAGGCATTGTTGTTAATCACATTAACATTCACATTCCTCACGTGTAAGATATACCTATGCTTACATGCAAACCAAATGCTTTAACATTTTTTGCTTGGAAAATAAACCAAGAACCAACTTGACAGTTGTCATTTCAGGTGCTGCAATAACTATCTGGCATTTCAAAACAGTTTTTTATTTTATTATGCTCTGTATTTCAGTACAAGACCTTATATAAACAGTATGGTTTCACACTAAAAACAAGCATGCCTATTTAGAAAAAACAGGCTAAATAAACTTTTTCCTAATGACAACTTTCAGTTGCAGTAAATTTAAGAATACTATGTAAAAAATGAAATATGCTCCTTTTAATCTCTTTTCCAGTTATGAAAATGTTTTAAAACAAATTTTAAAGGACTACGATACCCAAGCATTTAGGTGTTTTAATTCCACCAACCTAGTGAATACTCTAATTCAGCTCATATAAATATTTTCAACATGTCATTCAAGTCAGCAGAAAAAATTAAGATAAACCAGTCTCACACAGGGAAGTTGTACTACCAACAAAAATGTCCCTTCTTAAGAGTGAGCATTAAATAAAGCCAAATAATTGCAGCAGACAGCTTGTATGAGTTACCTAGGTTTAAGTTTTGAAATTCATCCACTACTTGGAATCTCAAGAAGTTCAAATCCCTTTAAAATGACAAGGAACTCTTATTTAGCCTATCAAGCTAGTTATTGCACTGTCTTATGATCTAACACTCTTAGGGATAAGAATTTTTTTAGCTAGCCATTATCTCCCTTAAATTAAGATTTAAAAAAAAAAATACTTCAGTGTGTCATTCATGCAACAAACCTTGAGATCCTTTCCGTCAGATCTGCAATATATTTAAACTTTATCCACTTAAGTCTTGCAATTTAGCAGTCATACAGAGGGAACTAAAATCAAGTAATAGTTCAATAGTTCTGAACTAGAAAGCAGTGATTGCATGCCCACAGCATTGTGGAAAAACCATGTTTTGGGGAGAAGACTAACAAGCAGAAAGTACCAGATACTCGCCCTGCTACTGTTCTCTCTGCTCAAGAAACACTCCAGCTCTATTCTTAAAGATAGGGCTTGAAAGCAATTGCTAGAGGACTTCCCCGCCCCCGCAACACTAGCAGAAGACAAGATGTCCAAACAATTACAAAAGAGGGATACATGATCTTAAAATTTCAAGAATGACTGAAATTCATGGCAACTTTGAGTTATTTTGAGTTGTTACATACATACAATACTATGCACACATCAGACTTCTCAGCTGGGTTTCAAAGCGGAAAAAAAGTAACATTAGCTACTGGAACATTTAAAATCATACCAGAGGTGCACAGAACAGCCAAAAGAAGTACAAGCTATCTATCATTTTTTATTTTTTCCTGCACATGGCCCACAAACCGTACTTAGTCCTATCTAGTACCATAAGCAACACCAAAAATTGAAAATAATTTTACTGATGACTGTGAAGCTACCTTTCAATTTCTTTACATAACCTGCTTACACTAGACAAATTTAAGAAGTGAAGAAAACAGACCTAGACAATGACTGCTTTCTCAGTTTAATTCATCTCTGCAAATCATCAAGGAATGTGCGTAAGGAGTAATATTACTTCCTTTTTCTCAGTTCAATGCATTTAATTAAATAGCATCTGCAAAATCTCTGTTTAGCATACAGCTCAATATGCTACACAAAGAAAATCTGTGACAAAACAAATTTAATACTAGTAGATTATCTGATTTTACCTTGCCTCATCAGCATTAGCTGATGCTCATGTCTAGCTGCTTCCATTTCTGCCTCTAGTTTCTCTTTGGCTTCTCTAATGTTCCTGTCAACCTGTTCACGCTGTTGCTTTTCCATCTCATCAAGAGCCTTCCACCGTGAAGCGTACTCAAACTCAAATGTTCCAGGTTGAGCAAAGCGTGGTGGCTGTTCTCTTTCCCTAATAAAAATTTTGCAGTTAAAATGTACAGAAAAAGACATTTAGATCAACAGCTGTAACTGCCAAAGAATTTATAAATAATCACTTCAAGGGTAGATCAGACTTTAAATCAACCTGTCAGATGACTACATTCTAAACCAGTCAAAGCTTAATTCAGCTGTTAAGAGTGATCAAAGAAATTGTCCAAATAAGGATCTGTTCAACTCATATAATTTTAAGATAAAAATTCATGTTTACATTGGTACAAAATACTAAGCCGCAACACTAGATTAACTGTGTTCGGCCTTCTAAAGCAAGCAGTCAATTCATAAAACCAGTTATTTAAGTAAATATCAAAGCTTACTAGACAGCGCAGAATATTAGCCACAATCTCTAAACATTAAAAGGTGCCAACACTGTATTTCACATTCTGACACTAATATTGTAAATAACAGTGACACATTTTTAAAAAGTGGTATTCTACAGCCTTACCAGAATGAGCATTTTAGCTTCAAACAGCGTGATTTCTAAATGGCAATCAAATTTCAATATTAATAATTAATATTATTGGATTAGGTGACTTCTCTTCCACCTCATGATCAAGACTCACTTTCTCATGTTATGCGCAAAGCTTTATCTGAACCATGGAAGCTGCAAAGATTTACGCTCCACTGACTTTACAATCAATTAAGGGTCTATTCAGAGAACAAAAAATCTGTGGGTATACAAATCTCTGCAGGATTAGACCACACCCCTAATCCATAAAAAGACTATAGCTTGGCTGGCAACAAGTTTTAACTGATTTCAGTGCAGGCCAGGAAATCTACCTACTTTGGTAAATGCACAGAATGTTAAACCAACAAGTCAAGTCTGAATTTTACTATCATTAGGAAATCTTGTCAAGGTCCTATTTAATCCTTTGACACAAAACAGCACAACATACAAAACACTACTTCCTGTTATGCAAACTCAAAAAAAAAAAAATTAGCATATATTTACCAAGCTAACTAAGGACATAAATCATGTTTTATAAAATAAAGCTGAACACGACTTACTTGTGATACTGTTGTGTTTTTTGCATTAGCTTCTCTGGGAGCCCATCTTCATCATCAAATTGCTCCATTGGTTCTACAACAACAGGTCGAGGTGTTCTGGAAGACAGTTTCAATTTAATAATTAAATCATAAATGAAGCAGTTAAAGTTATTTTAGTATTTTGAGGAAACACTCCAGAAAGCTAACATATGTTATCTATAATGCCTGTCTTGCAAATTCTTCTTAAATCGTAGAGTTCCAATGAATCCCGATTTGAAGAATTACCTTTGAAAATAATTGTTTCTATACACAAAACCAACTATTCTGCCTAGAAACCACAACATACTTCATGTAGTTCTGTTTCCTATGAAGTATTTATTTAAAAAAAAAAAAAAAATCTCAAAACCATCTACAAACAATTACAAAATAGGAAGGAACTACCTTTTTGTTTTCATCAGTGAGGTAAGACGGGGGCCATGATTATATTGGGAAAGCATCAAACAAACCCAAAAGAGAACAACACAGCCTATTCATATTTCCACAGAATATTAAAAGTTACTTTTGAAAGTTACTCTGCAATTGAAAACAGCTTGACAATTTGGCATTAATATTCCAGTGATAATTATAAAAACATTTCTGCTTAAGTTATTTAAAACCCTTTCTTTGAACAACCATACTCTCACAAATCAGAATCCTAATTCATCTTTGAAAATACCTTCCTTGAATTCTCATTATCTGTAGTAATCAGAGACGAGTATTAGCCAGTACTGCCAAGGATAGCAGTATAAGGATCCTGAATTGCGTAAAAAGCTCTCTGCATCAGTCTTGGGAGCATAGCCTATAATACACACCTTAAAGTGATAAGAAAAGAGCTAGAGACACTATTTGCAAAATGCCAGCACTTATTTATTGTGTTCCACACCTTTATGTCACTTCATAGATCTTTTCACAGAAAAAAAATCAATATATTTTAACAACATCGACAGCTGAAAAAGAAAACTTTGGGCATCGAATGCAGATTAAAAAGATGAAGTCTGGAATCACAGAGCACGCAACTATCTCAGCAACTGTTTCTCCTGATGTTCTCCGCATGGCAATTGCTGGCAGCTCTGTTATTTAAATGCAACTGAACTGTGGTGTTAACAAGTTATTATTTAAAACAACAATTTTAAATCTCTAAATGTTTAAAGTGCCTGGTTTTGATATATTTAGCCCATGAATTTAAAGATTTGTCTTCTGATGAGGCAAAGAGTTTTCAGCTAAAAACATAAAATTTTAGATTCTGAAGCAAAATGTCAAAGTATTATGGCAGCAGATTCATGCTAATTATCTTTGCAACTGTGCGTTAGGGAACATGTCAGCCACCTAAGCAAGACAAAGATCAAGTGCTTTTTATTCACTCAGGCCATGGTTAGCTGGTCATTTCAATCCAGCTAATCTATCCAGAATACCCTCCCTCATATCCCAGCTTTTTTCCCTGCCACATCTCTCATGCCAAGAATAGCATTCATGTAACACTGAACTAGATTAGTTCCCTTGTTTGGTTGACCATGCTTACATTCAAATACTAATGCCAAGAAAACCCAGGGAGCAAGAACAAATTGCTAGCACCAATAACAGTAAAGGCATATTCACATTGAATTTACTACGTAGCCACCAGGTCAGTTCAGTGGCACACAAAATTTATGAGATTATCACAAGAAAATGGAGTTCCAGACCCTTTCCCCAATCTCCTCCTTGCAACATTTTCTCCTGCTTTATCCTCTGCTGGACCTGATGTTTATAGCACCCACATCAGCAAGCACCTTCACATGCTTAAACAGCCAAAAATGAACCCAACAAAAACAGATTAATACTTTTCTGTTGTTTCAACGATCAGAAGTGGCTTATGGAAGTATCAGAAAGTTCTCAAGCGGATAAAAGATCAACAGCACAGCCAGGGCAGAAAGAAAAATACCTGCAAGTTCCCCAATTTGATGACAGCAAGCTTTCATGCTGTGGAACCACAGCCTTATTTTCCCAAATGAGAATCAAAAAAATAAAAATAAATCCTGAATATCTATCATTTTACACAGTCCTTAAGAAAGCATTTGAAAATGTCGCTAGTGAATGTGTTCAAGCACAGCAGTTAACAACTTCCTTCAGCAAGAACAGAAATATAAGATGCAAGAGAGAAGTGCTGTAATTTGCAAGCTTGCTTGCCCTTGAAATAGAAAGTTTTCCAGAGATTGTTGCCACAAAATCCTGCAGAATCTAAGTCTTCATTTAAAAAAAAAAAAAAAAAAAAAGTACTTCTGGCCTTTCAAGCCACAAATAAAACTTCTGAGAGAGAAATAAACACAGGAACACTTCCCTGAGTTTACAGAAGTATCAGCAATGTAGTGCACTGTTTTGCTAAGAAACAGAGGTATATTATTTTGTCACATTGTTACCAGGATCAGAAAGAGTGCAATCAATAAAAATAAAGTCTCACTAGAAAAAGCCCTACTATATAAAGAAGGAAAAGTAATATTACATATAGACAAGGAAAAGCAAAATGTTGCTATCAGACTCTCATATGGTAATTACAAGTCTTATAAACAGTATGCAGAAGAAGATGGGTTTCCTCACCAAAAAAAAAAAAAAAAATCAGGAGTATTTGGGGTATTCATGTAAAACAGCTTAACTTCCTGCCTCATGGCTTTCACAATTTGAAAATAAAATAAGAACAAGGGAATACCCATGAATGCAGTTTTCTTTCACATCAGAAACATATACTCGCACAAATTCAAACAAAAGCCTGTGAACTTACGTTGTTAGCAAGAATGCCCCATCACTGCATCTTTCTAGAGCTTTCCGTGCTGGAGGTTTTGCTGCAAACTCTACGAAACCTTTTCCTGTAGCTCTGCCACGATCATCTACTACAACAACAGCTCTTTCCACTGGCCCAAACTGAGAGAATGCTTGTTCCAGCAGCTCATTAGAAACCACAGGTGAAAGATTCTTGACAGTTAGGGCAGCTCCATGTGTAGCAAATCGAATTCGAAGTGGTCTGCTCTTCAAAATAGTACCATCAAGTTCTGCCTTTGCTATTTCAGCCAGTGTCCTAGATTCCTTTGTCAAGATATAAAATATTTTTTATATTTTATTTTCAAAAACAGGTATCACTTTTGTGTTCCTCCCCCCCCTTCACCCCTCCACCGAAAAGTAGCAAAGTTTTTTTCCTTAACTTGAGCACATTAGCATCAGGGTCATTCAACTTCCCTCCCCACCCTCCCACCCCAAAAAAGACCACCAAAGTTCCCATCTGCTGACTGAAAAAAAAACACATTTGTCATCCCTTATGATTTATTCTAAACAACAACACAAGTGCAAATTTTTGTTGCACATTAGAGGACTTAACAAATTCTCATTATGACGGATACATTTGTGCTGCTCTGTAAAGGCTTTCAGTAGAGTTGAAAACTTGATGCTTTTTTATATTTACCTACTCAAATGTTTATATTCTGCATCCCTAGCTCCATATAGTAGTAAACAGTATTTTCAAAGATTACACTACAGGATCTAAGGTGTTTTGGATTTTGGTTTGGGTTTTTGTTTTGGTTTTAAGTGAAAATATCACACTTGCTCATTACCACCGTTGAACTCTTAATGGATGTCCAATTAGAATTTCTCATCAACAAATTATGAAATTACCTTCTTTGCTCATGTATTCGTTCTTCTCACATTTATGGGCTTTCTGCACCCACATCCATGAAACACTCTGCACCAATAACTACCCTTTTTCCTCATTTCAGAGATTTTCACCGAGTTTGATACCTGCAATCCCTTACATTCAAAGAAATTATTCTTTAGATCATAGCCATTTTTTCCACAGTTCAACTGACTAGGTAAATTGTTAAAAAATAACATACTCCCTAAACATAATGGAAGAGGGAAGGTCAGATAAAAGCTATATCCAATCTATATTACATACTAAACTGAGTAATGACATGTAAATATATTGCACTTCCTCCAGAAAATTTCTATTTCAGGCTGGGGGATTCTCAGGGTACAAGATGTATGGCAGAATGCCACAAGCACTTATCTTTAAGATGACAACCAAAAAGAAAAAAAATCCTAACCAGTAAAATATATGGAAAAATCGTAACTAGAGACACCCAAAGCACTCTAAAGCTATTCCCAGAATGATATAAATCAGTGCATTCTAAATATGGCTGTCACGAAAAATAATCCTGCACATTAAATTGACATTTAAATACAGTATCATAAACTTTTCAGATGATTCCTTTTTTGCATGCTCAGCTCCAGCATATTTGATCGAATATCGTGTTATCCCTAAAAATCTAGTCTTATCTGGATGCAAGTAATTTAAACTACCCACGGTCCCATTTCTTTGCAATTTGGAGATTACATGTTCTGTTTTCACAATGTGTGAGCAGTGGTATTTCGAAACAATCCTGTCCAATCTTTAAAATTAACTGTGTTTTCATAGACGAAACTTATAATGAACTGTACAGGCTGAAATTCGCTTCTGCACAAAAAAGGATTTTTTCTAGTCCTAAAGCACGATAAATTCTCCCAGTTAAATAAGTAAAGTCTTTATACAGGTATGACACGAACAAAGCAGATCGCGCACCCACATCTTCCATTCACTGAAAATAACAGGCTGCAGAAATACCCGTGGTAGCAGCACGGAAACGGTAACTGATGGAGGGGCCCTGAAACCAGCGGAGTACCGCGTAGTGAGGCGTGAACCTAGACGCGAGGGGCTGGGAAGGCTGCTCACAAAGCAGGCCTCTGGCTTAGATGTATGGAGGTAAATGGCGGGGGGGGAAGAAGGAAGAGGAAGCGGAGGGAACAGCGCTAGCAGCAAGGAGAAAGCATGAGGAGCAGATGCTGTCTTTTTTTACACCGGCCCGACAAGGAAAGGCGGGGGGGGGGGCAGCAAGGGACAGTAGTCTCTCGCTTGCAAAGGCAGCCCCCAGGTTACGGGGCAGCCACAGAGGCTCGCGCGAATCCTCACCAGGCGAATGAAGCCAAAGCCACGGTCCCGATTGATGAAGACTTCGCTAGGCTCCCCGTAGCGCTCGAAGAGGCGCTTGAAATCTTCCTCGGTGATATCAGTAGGCAGATTCCCCACGAACAGCCGGCAGCGCTGCGTGTAGCTCTTCTCGCCAGGTTTGAGAAAGCTTTTTATATCGATGGTGAACCCAACCTCCTGCTCTTCATCTCCACCTTCTTTGCTCGGCACTAGCGCCATGGCCGCCGCTGCCTCACTCTCCGACTCTAGGCCCCGCAATCCCTTCAGGTTGCCGCCACCGCCCCCCACCATGCCCAGCGGCGCCGCCGGAGAGCTATTCTCGATCCGCACTTGCTTCAAGTTCCTATTCGCTGCCATATTCAGAACTCGCTCCTTTCTCGCTGGTCTTCTTGGGGGACGCGGAACCCGGTTCAGCAACCACCGCCTCCGACCCTCAGCCAATTCAAAATGGCGCCGCCGCCAACCTCGGCGAGTTGTAACGTCCCTGAGGAAAGCCCCGCCCACCGTCGCCCGCGCTGCCTTCCCCGCCACTGCTCCTGCTCGTCGCTGGGCGCGGGGGTGGGGGGAAACGGGGGGGGCGCGCATGCGCCGTCCTGCGCGGCCGTGGGGTTGCCGAGTCCGTCCATGGCGTTGTTGTTCCCTTCCAGCTCCGGCATACCGGCGAACCTGCTTCAGACCGCGAGAGATCGGTCTTTGCGTCTGCAGAGACAGATGCGTACCAGCGGGCTGCGCTGCCTGAGAGGATCAGCCGCCCAGAAGCTCCCTGCTAGCTCGGCTCCCTCGGAGGCTGACCCGCCCGCACGGAGAGCAGCCCCAAGCGCAACCATACTGGGTTAGGGTAGTGGTCTCAGAAGCGTTCAGGTCCTGCGAGCTCTGCGGCGGCCCGTCCCCAGGCGGAAGAACCCTCTGCCGGGGTCTGCCCTGAGGGAAGGGCAGGCAGGCGGGGTGCCCTGGTGGGGCGTCAGGCCGCCGCGGGGGAGCGGGGCAGGCATGACACCGGAGAGGCGGAGGCGGCTGCAGGGGGACAGCCCGGGGGGAGGAACGGCCGAGCGCTGCGGAGTGGCGCGGGAGTCGAGAGGAGAGGGCGGACCTGCAGGCAGCGCAGGAAAAGCGTTCGCCGAGTTACAGATGTGGGAGGCAAATCGCGAGTGGAGAGACGCCTTGATACGTGTGCTGCTCATGGAGCAATTTCTTACAGGGCAACAGCTTTCGTTATAAAGGTGATGACTTTCTTCTGAGAGGTGTGAAGTCAAAGTTTCCTTCCTTGGGCACCCCTTCCTGTAGCTAGGAGTACGTGTCTCATCCGCAGCACAAGACTATGGTTTTCTCTCCTCCTCGCCTGCTAGATGCCCAGTTGCTTGGTTTGATCTGTGTGCTTCAACCAGTAATTCAACTGGCGCATGGTTTCTCAGACAAAGAGCTCATCAGTCTGCCTGCAGCCTCAGAGAAAGCCTGATAATCAGTTCTTGGCTCTTATTACCATAGTAGCCGGAGTGCTTCAGGTGCCCCTGTAACTTTGCATCATGCAGGGGAACTCCTGGACAACAGAGCAAGACTTAAGGAGAAAATAACTATTACCTGTTTTATTAATACAACTGTAGCACTGAAAAAGTCCAGACAATCTCATGTGGTTAATAGTTACTTCAGCTAGCGCATGGCAGGTACTGTTCTTTTGAAAAAGCAACGTAAAGCATGATACTCAAGAAAAAGTAAATTCTACAACAGGCCTGAATCCATTGCTCAGGGATTTCCATGTCTATTGGAGAGTATTTTAAGTTCCTCTGTCTTGTTTTTCCATTTGAGGCACAAGAAAGATCTCAGTCCTTTTCCTCCTATGTGTGCTTGTACCAGGATCTGGAGAAAACATGAGTTCCCAGACAGCATGAATTACTTCAACAGACCACCTGTTTCTGAAGCAGACTTGTGGGTGCAGGGCATCGAACTGAACCCAGATTTAAACCGTTGAAAATCAGAAAATACAGACGGTAGAGGAAGGGTATCTGCTCACAGCGAAGGCAGGAAGTCAGGCAGTGTAGGATGGTGACGGAGGTATTAGAATAGCAGTATGGGATCCCTAAAGCTTATTCACCTTGACTGTCCAAAGAGCTATGGTTTGTGATATATTTAGGATTCAATAACAAGTGTTAAGACAAAAAAGGAACCGACTTTTAGAGCAAGCCAATAGCTTTTTAAAACTGATAAGCATGTAAAGGGAGTAGAATATATGTTAGAAATGATGTGACTATACGAAAGCTCAGTAGATGGGAAAAAGGAGATGAATAGTAGTCTGCTTGTTAAGTTATTGCCAATGCTGTGTAATAAAATTGCCACGGTTTTCCGACACAGCTTTCCAAATCAAGTTGGTAATAAAAGCTACAACCATTTAAATATACAACCATGATTTCTTGTGTACTATGAAAAAGTCAATAGGAAAAGCAAGGAGTGTTTACAAATTCCATACTATTCTTACCTTTCCTTAGCCATAGCAATGTCTCAATAGTAAATGATAGTCCAGTAAAATAGATCAATAACATTCCAACTTCCAGAAACAAGAAAATGATTAATAGATCTGCAAAAAAAGAGAAATCTATATTTTATATGCTCATGCATCCATAGCTTACCTTCATTAGTCAGACTCATGGTACAACCATAATGCATATACTTGCACTGTTTTTAAACTTTGTTGAGCAGGAGCTATTTGCACATGCTCTATAGTCAAACATTTTAGGGTGATGTACAAAAAGAACCTCATACCTGCTATGCTCACTTACTTCCTCACCTTCATTTACAATATATCATTTCACATTTTACTCATTCATCAGAACAACCCCAGACAGTTCATCTCCTACCTAACTGCGCAGAGTCTTTGTGGGTCCACGATTGCTACACCTTGCAACTGACACCAGTTAACAATAAAAATGTTTTGAAAGGAGAAAAAATGGGTCCCTTGATGTTCTTGCTCCAATGCTTTCCTTTTGTTATAAACATCCACTTAAATTTTTATGACTTACTAATTGCAACTTGTATCACAGGAGGAGTTCTGCTAGACAGTTCCAGCCACTCTCCATAAGTTTGGTATTATTATATTTAATACTTTGAATGCAGTTTAACTACATGAAAGTAATTTCAGAAGAGTGGGGGAATAATAGTTATGATCACATAGTAATTTGTTTTCACTCTGTAATTCTTGAAGGTTTTTTTGGAAGCCTGAATTTATTCAACTTGTCACTCAAAAGGCCACAACAGACAACCCTAATTTTGTACTAAAAGTTTATTTTGGCCTGGAATTTATTTTAAGACCTTAAAAAGGTCACAACTTCTTGTATGAGTAATATACTGCCTTTACATGTACTACCAGACTCCCTTTTCTGACTCATGTATGTATAGCCTTGGATTATGATCCTGCAAATGGTTGTGTATTTAAATTTATTAGCATAAATACAATATTCTGCATATGCATGACTGTCTGTAGTACAATCACTATTCCCCTAAGGAAAAGAACATTTTAGTGGCAGAAAACAGGAGCAGAATTGTGAAAATCACCAGTATTTTTCATTTTGTCTGCTACAGAGAAAGGTGCTGTTTGGTATATGCAAAGTGTTAACACTATCAAGAGATTTGGGTGTATTTCCAAAACATGCACCACCCAGGCATGTGCCATAGACACAGTCAGAATCAACAGTTCTAGCTTTTAATTTTCTGTATTGCAGCATGACTTCCTTACCAAATACGAGGATCCTGCTTAAAATCAGGGAGGCATCAGACCTTTAAAAGAAAGTCATGAGAGCTTTTTATGCTGCAAACTTGTAAATGCTACACATCTTGATCTGCAAATAAAAATCCCAAACTATTTGTATTTACCCTTGAACAATTTCAAAGTGATTGCTCAAATAACAGCATGACAGTGGTGACAGCTCTATGAGTGCTAAAGTCAGCTTCTCAACAGAACCAACTGTAGCTTACTGCTCAACGTGACTCGACACCCAGGTTTATTTCTTTTTACTTCCTAGAATCTGCAATGAGTCACAGTTAGGATCAGTACTTGTAACTCGAACTACAGTGGTAGATCATGACAGAATATATCAGGGAGCACTAGAACTGAGAGGTAGATTAGCGCATGGAGGGGGATGCTCCCTTTGAGAGGAGGAGGAACAAGGGAAGGCATGAAATTCTGCACTGAAAAAGTAGGGAATGGAATAGGCAGTGGTTGATGGCCTGAAGTTGGGATCCTATGCAGAAGTGCAAGGCCAGGGAACTGAGGCACACCTCTGTGCATGACCTGACACAGGTGGGAGCTGCTGCTGCTCTTCATCTCTTGCCATGCAAGACAGTGTTTGCCTGCAGTATTGCTCATGGCAACATCTGGACAAATTAAGCTTAGGGTAGGTTTTGGTCTCCACTAATGAGCTTTTCTAACAAAGTTAAATTGGCTAAGAATATTAAAAACACTAGCTGTCATAGCTGTGCCAGCAGGCCTGATGGTATAAACATAACGGTGTGGAGAAGGAAGTGCTTAATGCAATCTGAAGAAGTGATGCATACTTTGTAATTATCTGAGGATGACCTCATTATGCTACTACTCGAGCATGAAGAGTGCTTCCAAGAGCATGTCATTGCAGTGCCATCTGGTGACAAATACTGGAATTATCACTAGAACTGTAATAGAATAAATCAAGTGACAATAAAGATGGAAAACCTACAATAAAATTATCTCTCTGGTCCCAGATGGACAGGATGACTTAGATTTTCTATTTTTAAACCTGGTGGGCAAGGCTTCTTTCTCTGTTCTCAATATTAACGTAATTCAACAAGATACATTCATTGTTTTTACATGGAGAGACATGTATATGAATCACATTTATAAAATAAGCTGTAAAACCTAACCTAATATGATTAGTAGTCACCTATATGCATGCCATATTAATAGATTTTTTTATGTGAATGAAAACTCGTATTTCAGAATTATCCGAGTATGAGAAGTCAGTGTTATTCTTTAAAACAACACTGGTCTCAAGGAAACAAGGACTGAAAATATATGAAAATATATTTGTCTGTGAGTGTACTTGTCAGATGGACATTTAGGCTCGACAAAAGTTACCTAACTTTTCCACAGCTACTTTCCCCACTAATATAACCAATGCATACAATGCACTTCATTTTGAATATTTTTCAGCATACTGTCTTTGCCTATTCTGTAGAAGGGTTACAGTTAACTACAAAGGCAAGCAGGAAGTTAAAGCCTTAAGGAAGCATTCCCCAAATATATTCAGCCCTTCTCTCTAAACAATCATTCGGTGTGCTGTCAGCACATCAGGCAGTAGAGCTTCCTGACAGACAGTCCCTGGGCTTAAGGTTAGGAAGAAGCAGCGGTTTGTGTGGAACAGTTAAACTGACTAGGAGAGACCCAGAAGGGCTGATCTGCCAGCCCTGAAAGAAAGCAGTGCCACAAATGTGTTTTATTCAGGCCACTTTCTTCCGAGCAGTTTAACACAAACTCAGGCAGTTGCAATTTGCCACCAAGCTGGGCAATTAGCCTAACCAGAATAGTCCACAGGCCCCAGAGGCCTTCCCGTTTGCACTTCCCACTGGGCGTATTTGTCTTTCTCTGGCCCTGGGAAGCCTTTCTCTTCCTCTGAAGTCCTACCGTGACACATGGCCTGCAGACAAACTTCAACCAGTCTCTGACGCTTTAACCCTGATGTGAGCTGATGAAAACTGCATTACCAAATCACAGAACCGCCTGCTATTCTTCATCCTGTGCTTTGCACACCATAAATAGGATCCACCACCAGTCTGTCTGTAGTTATGGTCTCTACACAGCAGCAACCGTCCAAATAACCACACACTAAGGTCATGGAAACAATCTTTGCAGGGCAATCACTCAAAATTGAGCCATGCCATTGATACAATACCAGGTACTTAAAAATACTAAACCTCACACCCATCAGGTATTTACTTCCTCAGTATCATGTGGGAAGAATTTGTTCTTGAGATCACATGAGTAAAGGAAGAGCACTGAGTTGAAGAAGAGTAGGCTACCAACTGCTGAGGATGAACCCTGTTAAGTAGCACAGATCCTGATGCAGAGCTAACTAACACCTCTCCTCTGCTCCGTGGTGAATTTCTGTACAGGTAGTAGGGAAGCATTGACCCACCACATCTAGAGCATGGGTTCACAGAGTAGGAGAGAGGGCTGTGACATTGCACTGAGAAGATGTGATAAACAGCTGTTGGTCCAAAGACAATTATGAGAGTATCACAGTAAATGTGTGAAACTTAGAATAGCTGGAAACATGGGACAGGCTGAAGATGCTGTTAACATCTAATTCTCAAATGTTAGATAAGCAGGAGACATGCCTGGCAATTAGATCGTTGATACGGAGGTAATGGGTTTCCAGGTATTGGCTATCTCAATTCCTTTTTGTGGAGACTTTTTTGGGGGATAGTGGGCAATTCTTTTCAGTGCATGTCTATTGCCCCAATGATTTTCAGCAAGAGATTTCACTGCATTAGCAGGCAAGAAGGAAGCTGGAGTTTGAATGAGCTCCCTATGAACTTATTAAAGTGATGGAGTCATAGTCTGCACAAGCAACTGAGCTGATCTAATAGTTTATTGTCACCAAAATGGGGAAAGAAACACTCCCTTCTAGTGCTTCTCTCTTCCTTACTTTCCTCTCACCCTTGCCCACAGAGTGTCCCCCTCCTTGTGCTGGCTTGCATGCTCAGCAGATCCTTCCATGATCCAGTTAGCTCACTAACCAACAGAAAACTTCACACTCTTTTACTGAATCAATTTTCTGCTGGGTTAGTGAATTGAATCAGCTGGAAGAGGGGTCTGACAAGCACCTAACTCAACACAAAGGTAAGCAGTGTGTAAGTGGCCAACAGCAGGGAGAAGGTGAAATGACAAGAGTTAATGTGCTTCAGTTTCAACCATTACAGAACTTTACCTTCTGTCATTTTTGGTTCAGAATGAGCAGTGGAGGCTGAAACCTGAATGGCTTGGGTACCGAAGAAGGACCACATCCTGCCAGAGCAGCGGACAAGCATGCCTTGCTGTCACCTGGAAACCAGGGCAGTGTCATCAGGTGAAGAAACAACCCTTTAAAAGTTCCCTTTCAAGCATAGCTAGGAGTTTCTTTGTTTATGACTTGACTTCTCCATAGTGATGCTTTTTTAATTTGAGGATAATGAAGAAAATAAATTTTTTTGTATTAAAATTTTTTTACAACAATGCTGTATTTTATAATCATTATTAGTGTTATCTGAAACAGTTGCTGGGTTCCAAACCTGTGTAAAAGGTAAAGAATTCTAGTTCAGATGTAACCCTAGACTAAACTTCTTCAGTTTACCTCTCCCTGATAGAGCCTTGACCTCTGAAAGTCTGTTGATAGGAGATGCCATTCACACAATCCCCCAAAAGCTCCAGTATCTGGAATGTTCTAGATTATGATACTGAAATCTTGAATCTTGTAAGAGAATCTAGACAGAGAATCCTTGAAAAATAGTTCTGTATAAGTAATTGCACATGGCTTTGAATATTTATTACATATATCATTGTCTCCTACAGGGTTGCATAACTAAGCACTTGTTAAGAGTTTGGTTTTTGAATGAGCTAAACTGCCCTTTGTTGAATGCCTAAACGTGCACCCATTAGAAGTAAAGTGACATATAAAGTTTTGGTAGCCATATGTTTTTCATGCAAACCTATTAGTATGACAAAATTCAGAAGAGCACATATTTAACCCCGTCTCTAAAGCAGGTATTTTGACTGTGAAATACATAAGTGAAAGAGTTAGTGTTATACAAATCAGATATTAACTGCTAAGCATCTTGCTAAAACAAATGCGGTGAAATACTGGTTTTAACTTATACCTGTAGTGAAATGTACAGATACTTATAAAATAACTTCTCAATATTCAGCCATTGTGAAGAGATGAAAGAATTTACCTATTCCATGAAAGGCTTTTAATGGGATAATTTGAAACTCTAAAGAGCCAGTAACACTAGAGAGAGAACTGTCTGGCTATTAAAGGCTTCGAGGGACGATTCACTTGATGTCCAGTAGGAGGTGGTAGATGCCCAATGGTTGGTTGTCTTTTACTCCAAATCATCTCTTTTCCAATCTGTAGGAAAATATATTTCTTGCATTTGATTATTTGTATGTTCTCTGATTAAGCTAATGTCTTCTGAAATTTTTCTTACATGATTTATCTTTGTACAGTAATTTCTTCTTTTGATTTTCCTTTCAAATTGTGGCATAAGAATATTTCTCTGTGAGTTGACTTACTCTTCCACAATGCTACTGGGGCTGAAAATGTTCCGTAATCTGAACAATTTAAGAACTCTTGCAATAGACAATGACTATGATATGGAAAAGTATGAGGCATTTCTCTGTGGTCTTATTTTTGCTTTCCAGGTCTAGGATTGGATTTTGTGTTTGGCAAGGGAAGGAGTTTAAACTGAGTTAGGAATGTGTGAACTCAATTTTCAGTAGTTTATTTAATACTTTTACCTAAACCTCTTTGATTTCACTCATATCCAGCAATCACTCTTACAGCTAGACAAGAAATAGTATTTATAATCTTTGAGCATTTTCTACAGGTCAAAATATTTTACCATCCTGAAAATTCAATAACTTAAAAATTTTACCTAATCAAAATTATGACATAATGAGCAAATTAGGTGAATTGAAACATTGTTTTGACATGGTTTTTAACATTTAATTTCAATTTTATTTAATTATTTTCAAGGTAGGATGTGGTTTGTCTGTAGTGTAGCACACAGGAATTCAGGAACTGCCATAATAGAAAAACCTCAAAGCCCATCCAGTTCATCATACTGTCTTTGACAGGTAGTTGATGCCAAATGTTTAAGAGAAAAGTGCTGACCTGTCTAAGAAGTAGACGTAGGTAGTAGATGTACAGTTTTACTGTAAAAAAAAAAAAAATCAACAAAAATAATGCAAGATGTGTAATCTCAAAGTTGCTAAATTAAAATTGTTATCAGAAAATTAAGTTTCATTTCATGTTACGTAATGTGCCATTAAGCTGTTTTCAACCTGCTGTAGCTGCTATTCATTATTTGTTAATTCGGATGTATGTCTAAAATTATACTGCACATAGATCAGATTTTAAACATTTTGTATATTTTTATTATTTTTGCAAAAGTCTCAAAATCTAAGTCTTGTGACTGTGATTATGCCCAGCAGCACCACTTACACTGGTCTGCAGAGCCTCTGCTCCATTCTTTCCCCTGATAATTCTTACTGTCCCTGTCTTATTTCTTAATGCATTTATTTTTTTAACATGTTACTCAGCTGCTTATACAGCCACATGTGAACGGGATGGGGGAACTAATCCAGCTAAAAGAATAAAGGGAGAGGGAGGAGTAAGTGAAAGGTTATTTAAGCAAGCACTGATCGCTAATAAGTGTGGTATCACATTCCATCCTAGTCTCAAACAGCATCTGTTAGAGGCTTCATCTTCCCTGAGGGGAGGGAAGAAACACTCCTTAAAGTACTATCTCCTTCGATATCCAGAATTTGGAGGTATCCATCTGTGTGAGCGTGACAAAGAGTCTGTCCCTGTAACACCAGCACCTGAGGAATTTGAGGAGGAAGCCTAGCAGATCCTGCTGCAGTTTAAAATTTTTCTATCCCTGTGTCAGCCATCTCTCTTCTGAGTCTTGCCAGCTTTCTGGTACACTGCTCATCAAAGTGGACTTGAGTGAAAATAGTAGGCTGAACTGGAGTAAATGAGACATGAGCACATATTTCTTGCTCCCGGCTTTTCTTGGGGTTAAGGTAAAGTTATCTTGGCAAGGAGGTAGCTCACCTAGCAGGCAGGCAGCTGAGAAATATAACACATGGAATCGTGATAGTAAAATTAACCATAAACTTTTAGCCTAGTGAAAACATTAAATGTAGACCCACTTTTTTTCCCAAAGTCATAGTCCATGTAATAGTCCAGTATAGTCCATCTTATCTCTTTTCAGACCAGAATAAAGAAGGCCACAGGCTCCCCAGTTAATCTCTCAAGCAAGCTTTAATCCCAAAATAAATGAAAGGGCAGTTTAGCTCATTCAACAAACAAATACAATAAACTGCTCTACATGCCTGCAGGTCAGGAAGCCTTGCAGCGATAGCCTGGTCTCAAAGAAAACCTCTTGCACTTAAAGACAACCCTCCTGTAGCCAGCCAGCTCCTACTTCTGTTGGGATCCCATTTAAGCCTAGTAGCAGGGAATTGTTGCCCTGAGCGCTTCCCCGCACCAGTGAACTGATTAGTTACAGGGCAGAATAAGCCGCTCCCACAGGTCCTCACCGTGCTACTTACACTGTATGACAGTTACTGCAAGTCACTGGTTAAATCTGTAGCATAGCAAGATTGCTTCGTTGCCCAGCAATGAAGAAATCTGTTAGGAATTGTACTGTCTCATATAGAAATTTAAGACATAACATCGCATCTTGCCAGTTTCTAGATAAGACTACATATATGAGCTCTTTTCTGTTTTGGGGGGTTTGGGTTTGGTTTTTTTTCTGGTATGTTTTTTCCTAATATTAAAGACTGTAAAGGGAACTTAAGTAGGGTTTCTGTTTGAATGTCAGACCAAGCAAAGGCAGATACTTCCTGTGAACACATTTAACACAACACCCTGTGACCCAGGGCAATTTATTTAAGTCAGTATTTTCAAAAGCAGGTGACAAAAGCTAGAGGCTAAAATCAGTGGAAACCATAAGTACTTACTACCTTCAAAAATAAGGCCATTTGTATATAGGTGTCTACGGGACATACAATCTACAAAGTCTTGATCTTCTTAATATCTCAGTTTCTGCACTGGGGGAAATGTTTACTTGCCTCACAAGGGTAATGTAATGTAATATGAATTAACTTTTAAGCACTCTGAATCCTCAAATGAAAGGAACTCTTCAAGTATAAATTCCCAAGATTAATAGCATATTATCACACACAGAATCCCAGTTATCCTATGGCAGAAATGTGAGCAGGACAAATCCCCAAAGCAAGTGATGTTCATTAGGTGTTCCAATTCCGAGAAAAATTGGGACACTGTGGTCATTTTTTTTATCAGGCAAAGGACTGAATGTACTGCTTGTAGGAACAGGACTGGAAAGAATAAAAAAAAAAAAAAAAAGGCCAAATACCCATACTACAACTCTGCAAATCAGCTCATGTTGTCACCTGATGTCTCACAAAGAGGCATCCTCCATGCAACAACCTACTTTGCCATGTACAATGTATAAAGCAGCCCCCACACAAAACCAACAACCCACAGTGTTTGCACAGTGGGATACGCATGTGCCTGAGCCTGGCAAAGGATGTGTGCCTACTGGCTAGGGATGAATGCCTCAGTTAGTGTATATGGGAAATAGTGTGAAGTTTGAAAAAAATGTGATGATGCAGAAGCACCTGGAGCCTAGTGACATTCCAGGCTCCTGGAATGTCCAAAGTCCTGTGTCCAATTCCTTTGGACACAGTCAAACCAAACTGGAACTATATGGTCACAAAAAGTCACTAATTCAGCTTTTTGCAGATCAACTTATTTGGTGGATACTCGAGGGAGAACTGTGACCAGAACACTGGAGACACACTCTTTCTCAAACTAGCCTGATCCTGACACACTGAGTGTGATGGGATGCAGAATGCAGTGAGGAGAGCCTCCTCAGACATGCGTACACACTTTCTAAGACATGTCAGACTTCAGCGAAGCTCTAAAATGGAGAGGCCAGCTTGGTGGGGAGGGAGAATAGGCTGGCTGGGGTCCAGGTGTGAAGGGATACTGCTATTTCTGAGCTTGTGTACAGGTCTGGTGAGAGAAGGTTGCTTTATTTGGCTACCAATAACTTGATGACTTTTGCCTAAGCTCTCTATGGCAAAAAATGTTTTCTTTCTCAGTATTTGTCATGGCTCAAAAGAAATTAAGAAATAATAATCTCCCTGTGTTTATTTTAACTTTTGCTTTCTCACATGACTAGGTGGAATATTTATGTGATCTGGTCCTGGACTCGGTCACCTAGACCTGGCTGGTGGCCACACTCAGGTAAAGTACTACCATGCATTGCAGCAGAATTTAAATGGTTTTGCACTGAATAGGATTTGAGCACAGGCAAAATTGGCCATAAAGACAGCTGCAAGACTGAATATCAAAAGCTAAGTAGAGAACTGGAGTGCTGTTAGCCAATTTTGAACCATCAAGATGCATCCTTTCAGGGACTAAACATTAGCTTTGATTTGGTAATCAGTGGACTGACTACAGAACGGATGCTCTAATTTCAATAAGAACAGCAAAAGAACTATGAGGAGTATGTTTGAAGATAAGGCAAAGGAGACACTCTGCTATAATCGGAGACAAAGACCTGATGTTATTACAGACAGTTAAGCATTTGGTGAGTCCAGCCATCACTTTGTTACATTGAAGAGCGGCAAAAGGCATCTTTCCAAGCTGCATTGTCATATGAATCATAGGAGGAAGCTGTAGATACAGGTCAATAATAGGGACAAAATGGAAAGTAAGTGGAGAACAGCGGCATCGCATCCAGCCCACTTATCAAGACAGATAAGGCCAAGTCTAGAACATGAATGATAGAGAACCAAATGCAACATAATCTGCCCTGATGTGGAAGGAAAGAAGAAAGAAGGTGCATGACCAATGCAGGGAACCAGTACATGCCAACCTGCAGAGCAAGTGCATTGAAAGGATGAAAGCCTTCATCAAACAGCATGGCAACATCACCCTCACTTCTTCGTGTTTCTGCTGTTAGTGGGAGATGCCCAAGACAGCATGCTTGGAAGATGAGGAGACAGTTGGTCACAATACCAAAATACATTGAGGGCTGAAGTTATCATCTCTGGCCTGGGCTGTACACTAGTACTCTCGACACCAGAAAGCAGTGAATGCTGCCATGAAAGACAAAAGGATTAACAGTGTTGAAAGGAAAATATGCTGCAATCAGCACAAAAATTGGAGGTATTAGAGTGGGCAGCAGAGTGAGCTTGGAGAAGGAGCTAGGCTGCGCAAACAGCAGTAGACCTAGCTGCACTTGCAGTAAGTGGCCAGTTTGGTTTTTGAAGTGTGAATTACTTTCACGCAGTTACTCTGTGTATGCTACAAAACACACGCATTTTTAATTATATATGTGGTAATTCTCTCCTTCATGTCCATATAGCCTTGCACAGCATCGCACTTTTCTCATTCTAATCTCTTACCATCTTTTTAGTAAATGTGCTACCATTGGTTGTCTTTTAAAATACTGACTTAGCACTGATGGTCTAATTCCTTTTTTTATTATCACTTTTTTCCCCCTGTAACTGGAGGCTTATCTGTCAGCAGAGGCTGGCGCATGAAGTCGCCCGTGAGGAACCCCATGAACAATTGATCCCATCCACCATGCCAGCGCCTCCCGTTCTTCCCAACGGGGCCAAGATGGCAGGCCGATGCCCTTTCTCCTGCCGTTTCTGAGCCCCACGCCATTGTTCCCGACGTGCCGAGCTCACTGCCCGACGGCCCCGGCCGCGGCCGCCCCGGGAGGCCCAGCCCACCCGCCGGCCACAAAGCCACCGCCGCTCTCAAAATGGAGGCGCGGGGGCGACGGCGGCTTCACTCCCGTTGAGAACTGTGTGAACTGGCTGCCATTTTTGAAGAGGGCGCTGGTTACGGCGTGCCCGGCAGCTTCGGCCTCAGCGGCGGGTGAACCTTTGCGTTTGGGAGCACGGGGAAGTGGTCGTCCACTAAGAACAGACCCGAGTGTAACACTGACGGGGTGGGGTGCTTGAGGTGCCAGTGGTTTTCAACAGCGTAGGAATCTGGAAGATCCACCTTGTTTCCATAGTGGGACAGAAGTGAGGTGAGTAAGCCTATACACAGTATAGAAAGCTTTAGATACAATCCCTTCTAAATTTTAGGCTAAGTAATTGATTTACACAATTCTATAACTGACTTCGTACTCAAGAAGAGAGCACTGAAATCTTCAGAAGTATACTCTCTATTTTTTAGATACAGTAAAGAAGTTGACTCTACACTGATAGGTCTGGTCGTGCCTGGAAACGTCAGGGCCGAGTGCTGTCTCCCAAGACGGGATCGATCCTCTCTGCCCATGGGACAGAGCATCACTTACCTTAATGGTGGCTTGGCCAGGATTCCCCCATGTGTCTTTACTCTTACAAGACACTTCTCCAATGGACAATACATTGGAAAGACAATAATGTCATTTTACTGTTTCTTTTTCCATTTAACCTTTCTTACAGGGAACATTCACCGTATCCTCGACAGAGATGTTGCAGTCATCCTTGCCCGTCCATCATTGCCTTGTCATACCTGGTCTCTGTGGCTGGGGGTACGTTGCTCTGAAAACGAGGTGGTGGACATGGCCGTAAGGGCAGGTGCCCGGTGAGCCGGTGTCCTGCCGACAGCGCTGCGCGGGGCAGCCGGCTTGAGTATGCCCGGTGGGTCTGGGGTGGATGGTGAAAATGCTTCAGGCACAGCTTCAGACGTAGCACCATCCCCACCAGGGAATGGGATTTTGACAGCAGTTTTGGACTAGCTTTCACGATGCAGTTGTAGGTATATTCAATGCAACTTGCAAGTCACATGTAGAAGGATGATACAAGTAATTTGTTATTAGTCATTTAATAGTTCCTCTTGGAATTACACTGGTTTTCTAAAGTGCGACTCATCAGAACAACTTGTAAAGGAAACTGTATTATCAAGCTTTAAGAAATAAAGGCACTTGCAATCTGGACTTTCAACTGCTACAGCTTTTAGGTTCCACTGACTGATCTGACCCAACAGAAGGGCTTGTATTCATAGTTTTACTTGTCAAAATACTTGCATGAATTGTACAGTGATGTTAAAAGTAGAAGATAATACAAGCTATTCAAATTTCTAAAGTTTCAAAGACAATAGAAATTCCAATGTGCTAGACGTTTACTATTTAATTAGGTTTTAGCTAATGAGACTATTTGGAGTGATGTTTTGAAGTAAGGGATAGATAAAAAAAATATTAGCTATCTTCAAAAAATGTAGTATAGCACAAACTGATTTTTTAAAAGTCTAAAAAAGAAATATATTAAATGTTCCTTAGAAATATTCATCCAAATAGCTAATGGGAACTTTATGCTATTCTTTTTTTTTAAGATTGCCTCAAGCTAATTCTGAGAGTGGAGGAGAAAAGCCATGTGTATGATGGGGAAGCAAAGTGGAACGTTTTGGGTAGATATATATATATATATCCTCAACTAATTGCTTCTTTCTGAAGTCTGAGTCAGATATTATGTGAATATGCAGACTTTCTTTTATATAATTTCTATAATTTAATTTAAAACTATAATTGCAATATATTTTACAGCAGATATTGATTGATCTTATGGAGCTTATTTTAAGCCCAATATTAATTAGTACATGAAGACTGTGTAAAGTTAAACTTAACATACTTAAGATGTTAAGTACCTTAGAACAGGTATTAAGATGTTTATAAAGTCATTAACACAGTGGGACTAAGTGATACTCTTAAGTGATACTGCAGTGTAAAACATTACATTAAATAAATCATTATACCATTGGGATTATCTGTTACAAATACAAGTACTGAAGATTGCATTATCAGATATTATAACTTACTAAATAAAATTTTATATTAATAAATGCAGAAGGATGAGCATTCAGTTACACCCACTTACAGCGCTATACATAATACTGGCTAGAAATTGCTACTTTTTAGTAAGACAGCAGTTGCCAGGATGTAGACTGAGAAATGCTGGGTTTAATTTAAAATTTTATTGCCAGATTTCACACTTTATACTTAGCAAGAACTGTTTCTTGCCAAGGGAACTTTCAGGAGACCACACTGTGCAAAATGGATGATACTGTATTTGAAAAATATACATAAATCTGTGAACACAGACTGCAGTCCATCCAGACAGTGTGAATGTTTAACCTAGAGAAGAAGTGCCTGTGAGAAGCACTGTATTTACTGTTATAAAACATTCTTTGTGTATTTCAAAATCATTTCAGGGAAGCCTATCCCAGAATCCTCATATGCAAATCGTTTTGAGAGTGTGATAAAAGTTTTTGTTAATCAAGAATTAAAAACATATATTCCATATTCTGGTATGAATCTCTTATTTCTCCCAACAGAAATGTTTGAGGATCAGAGGAGCAAACAGTACAAAAAGGAAAACCAAGCACATTGTAGAAGTGTGGAAAAGGCTCACATCATACAGAGGAGTGCAGTAAGGCCATCAAAGGTAACTAATATTCTTTTTCTAAACTTGTGGAAAGAGACAGAACTGTAAAAGTTGCTCTCCAGGTAGCTTAAATAAATGGATGAAAGGCACAGAGAGATCAAACTTGAATGAAGTCTCAGTGAAGACATACCTTCACAGATTACATAGGTCTTCTTGATATGCAAAGTTATTTGATGTAGAATGACAGGAATTACAGTGAAAGGTGGTTCAGGGATCATGACTACACAGTCAGCTAGTTGTGCTACACAGTGAAATAATGATGAAGGAAGAACATCCATCAGCCCGCTTAGCTGCTGCTCTTGGAGACTAGAGCTGCTGCCAGTTGACGGTTTTATAGCTGTATGTGTTCTGCCTTTGCATTTGTTTCCATTCAACAAGTTTAAAGATCTACATGGATCTGTTTGGGAACCGGTCACAAAACTATCTACCTACAAAGACACTCTGGTATATGTACCTAGTATACCAAATACCAGGTGTTCCAGACAATTTTTAAAGTTCCACATTTCTTCTTAGTTACAGTTACAAATTCACTTCTACTCACCTCCCAGAGACTGACTGGGAGTAACTGTAAAGTAAAAAGTAACTATGGTTACTTAATTGACTGTTAAGTGGCAGAATATTAAATCTCCATTTACTCAGCTGAAGCTGGGACGTCTCCCAATTTCCTGATTATTTCACTAGAATACATTGGTTTTTACTGCAGTTAAATATGCAACTCAGTTAGTTCAATCTTACCTATAGAAACTCTACTGCTACAGTTCTAGAACTGTAGTCAGCACAATTAAGTTTCCATCTAAATTCTGTGTTTAGTCCTGTATTGTTTTATTTTAGTAAATTTGTTTGAAAAGTTGGATGGACTAGTTCTGAATTCCAGGTGATGGAGAAAAAAAAATCCTGGTGCTGTGCATCATTGACATATGTTTTAAAATTGCTTCAACCCAATATATTCAATTTATATAGAACTATAGCTACAATAGTCTGATAGCCAAATACCTTGTAGGTTCTGGATCTTAGGATCCACTAGTTCAAAAGGATCTATTTCTATCTTACCTTGCCTTCCACTCTTAAAACTTCTGGAAAAATAATGAATTGGATGTTTTACTTGAACAGAGGTTGTAATTAAGTAAAACTATATGTAATTATGATGAGTGCAATAGTCATCCTGGTCATTTACTGGAATACTTCTCCTGATCAGGAGAAGCCTTAGGACCTGGTTCCAAATTTGTATGTGCTGGATCACCTTTCAGTACTGATTTAATCTAGAACAAGCATGGATACAGCACTGCATTTCCATCACACTACCAGAGCATTTGATACAGTGTTTATGCCTCTTTTATGGTGGCTATCGTTTTTCATACTGTCTATAGGAGGACAAAAGATGCTTGATTCAGCAAGAAGTAAAAAGTAGCTTGGTGAGATAATACCTGATCCAATATCAAATCCTCTAGGACAGAGTATACATTCACATTTTTTATATAGACTTGAAGTTGCATGGTGAGTTTGTATGAGCTCAGGTCTTTGCATCACGTGGCTGCAATGTTTTTGATCCAATACTACTAGATTTCCTAAAAGAGATTGACAACCTTGTGAAACTATGGCCTTATGGTCTGTTCCTATCAATCAAGCAGAGGAAGCGTGTCTTCAGAAGCCAACTACAGGATTTAAATTTATTAAAGCACCTGAGTAACAATTTCAGCTGCACTGTATAAAGATTATTAACAGGAATGATTCTGAGCTAGTGCACTGTGAAAATTACTTAAATAAGGACATTTTCAAGTAAATTTTCATTCTCACAATAGAATGTGTCACACGGAAAGTCCATTGTTTAATCTCAGAGTGCAGAAGTTTTTTGGTGTGCTGTAAACTGATTGTATAGTTACATTATAGGTCCTTAAAAATTTGTTAGTTTTCTAATGAGAATCTAAAATTAGTATCTTCTGTCCATATTTCATTTTCTAAATACATAGTTTGGTTTGGGGCAATAGTAATCAACAGCTTACCAGTAAGTTCATTAGGAACTCAGGTGTCACTTTTGAAAATACAGTTGCTTATTCAATGTTTATCTTACTATCTTATTCTTAGCTTACCAAATAACACAACAGAAAATCTGCCTGATCTGAATAATGCATTCTATAGTTTTTCTCAACAGGACATTGAGAGCTAACTTTATCTAGGACAGGATTAAAGCATAGATATTATATCCCAGTGCCTCCTGTCTACCTCCTGGAACAATGTACTTAAATAAAAATCTCTGACTTGTATTTAAAACCTAAAAAGCAAATTTCCGGTCTTGTGGTTGTGAAGGAAATACTGCAATCATAAATTAGGTATGACTGATTGAGCGTGTTTAATCTCCTAGCCTAAATAAGAAGCGTGAGCAGCAACTACCACTTAGTGAAAGAACTCTGTGAACAGACAAAAGAAGTCACAGATGGCTTCTTTCACACACAGACACATGCATAGCTTGGCTACAGAGAAGTACAATCTATGCATACCTCTTCCTGCTCCTGCTTCTTCTCTGAATGGAGATGGGGATTCCTGTAGTCACTTCATTGTTCCTGAGAGGAGTCATCCCCTGAGGCCTGTCTGGGAGTAGATAACAGAGTCTGTGCCACTCTTCTTGCCAGGATGGTGGGGAAGGCAATTCGTGCCACCACTACGCCAGCACAGCAGCCACAGCAAAGCTAATGGGAGCCCCATGTCATGATATTCCTGAGTCCATAGACTACTCTAAGGGCTAGAAGATGCCCCAAAAATGTATGGATAGTACACTGGGATTTGTCAGACAGGTCTTTTAGGCTGAGAACTTGCTGATCCCCACTGTAGGATAAAAAGGAGTAGGGAAGCCTCTGGGTCTTTGCAGTATAGAAACTTACAGGATGATGAGGATATCTTAAAATAACAAGAAGCCCTGAGCGTTCATTGTTAGTATAAGCAGTCATGAATCTTCAGTCTTCACCTGATGCTTAGAAGACGAACACCCCCTTCCCTCAACCCTCTGCTTAAATACAACTGTTCTAAATGACTGTGTTTAAAGACCTTTAAGTCTTAATACATGATTCAAGTTATGTTCAAATTGGTGTAACAGATTGTATTATTTTCCAGGGAACTAGAATACTAATGGGGTAAAACCTGTTGTAGAAGGACAGGTAAGGAAATAAGCAAAGACTTCTCTTTGCTATGAGCTGCAGATGGTAGAGGGACATCTTCTGCTCAAGATCTTTGGAAAAAGAATACAGGAAATATGTATGGGTGTTGCCACTGTGGGAACCTATTACAAAACAGCAAACCAGAAATTGTAACTACTTGTGGGCAAGTAGACAGGTGATCCAGAGCAACTATTTGATAGTAATGTAGATTATTAATTAGGCTTATTATTTAGTGGGAAAAGAACACTGTGGGACACAGACTGTCCAGTAAGGTCTTACAATGCTCTGATGAAAACTTCTTGATGCAGCAGGGGAAAGCACCTTGAAGGAAGCTTCTACGAGATACGTTTTTAAGCAACTGAGGAACTGGTTGAAAATGGGAAGTCAGGAGAACACCTAGGAAGGAGAGACTAGGAAACAGGAATTCCAAGTCTCTATGAAAACAAGAGCAAGGAGAAATTTGAGACAACTGCCAGTTCCTGAAAGAAATAATTTACATACACAAATGTGAACTGTTTCATTGTGTAGGAAAGACAGTAAATGTACAAAGAGACCAACCTGGTTAAACCATGAGTTCTTCATTCTTCTTAAACAACAACAAAACACAGAGAATAGGTCAAATTACCAAGGAAGAAATAAAAAATATAGCATAAGTATAAAGGTACGAAAATCGGAGAGGCCAAGACACACAAAAAATAAAACCAAAAAAGGAGACAGTGAGCCAAGACCATCAAAGCATAGCACATATACATTTAACTACATTGTCAATAACACGAGTATCAAGAAAATAATTAGCCCACTGATAATACATAAGAAAGTTATGAACAGATCTAACACCTTAATGCCTTTTTTGCATCAGCTTCCACCACCAAGGTCAGTTGCAATCAGATAGCAGCACAATGGCATAGTTAAAGGAGTAAGTAATCAGCCAAGAATAAGAAAGAACAGATTAGAAAATACTTTGAATTGCGTACTCTCAAATTGTCTGAACCTGAGGAACCTCAGTCTAGAATACTTAAAGCACTGGGTGAAGTAGTTAGGAGCTACCTTTGACAAATTGTGAAAAGTAATGAGAGGTTAAAAAAGGGAAAACATCATACTTATATTTAAAAAGGGGGAAAAGAGAAATCAGGGAATTCTAAACCAATCAGCCTAATGCCTTTTCCTGTAAGAATGTTGGAACAAACTGCTTATAAGAATCAGAAAGAACAAAAGTTACAGCCAGCATAAAGCAAATCATAGCAAGCTAGTTTAATTGTTTTCTATGTCAGGTCAATGGGTCTTACAGGTGAAGAACCAGCCAGTCGTTTGTATACTGACTTTAGTAATGGTTTTGATATCCTGTATGTGAAAGTCTAATAAATAACCTGGAGAAACATGACCTAGATGAAACTACTGTAATGCAAAACTGTACTAATAGAGTTGTTATTGATTGTTCTCCGTCCAAGTGGGAGAGCAGAGAGTGTATTGACTGGAGTCCTGCAGGGGCAGGGTCCAGTATTGTTCACTATTTCAAAAGGTACCTGAGTAGTTAAATAGAAAATCCAGCTTTGCAGATGACAGAAAAATGGCAGAGATTTTAACTATGTTTAGTCAGGATTAGAATTCAAGAGAGTAAATCAGAGAAATCACCTGGAGCAAAAAAAGGATATAACTAAATAGGGAAAAGTACAAGATGCTACCTTTGGGCAAAAATAATCAAATGTATGATGGAGAACAATGAAGTGCTCGGGTGACTGTTCTACAAAGAATGATGTGGGACTTCTGGTGTATTATCAACATACAAAGGTGTTACAAAAAATCCACCAATAGTGGAGTGGATAAACAGGAATACAGTCTACAAGACACAGGAAATAATCCCACATCATATGGCACTGGAGACTCTTCAACTGTCACGCTGTGTTCAGTTCTGGGCACTCAACAGAGTCACGCATCACCTAGCAAGTGTCCAGAGAAAACCAAAAGAATGACTAGAGCTGTAGAAAGAAATTAGGAATGTAGTCTGGGTATATTTGTTCTGAAAAAGCAAGACAGATTAAAATTGGATGTTAGAGAAAACTTCCAAATGTTGAAGGTGTTCAAGTGTTGGAATAAAATTAATGAAGTTGTAGAGGATGTTTAAAAACAAGCTAACTAAAGTCTTAAGAAGCAGGTTAGGACTGATAAAGTTATAATTCATTTTGCATTGGGCTAAAGCGATGGGCTACACGACCCTGAGAGATTCCTTTCAGCCTTAGCATTCCATGTCTTCTCCACAACCTAATTAGTTCTATGAGATTTCAGCCTAGTGAAGCAGAGGACCAGTCTCTGTCCTAATTACTCCACCTCTCCAAATTGCCTCAGAAATATCTTCTTTTTTAACATGAAAACTCCTTGCTCAGATGTTTTTAGCTGTGACTATTCAGTCATAATATTTATTTTCAGTACCTTCTGTAGATTAAGGATTAGGACATCCTGGTGAGGTCTTAAATTAAGTCCTATAAACAATAGTGCTAGAGTGTGTTTCTACAGACAGAAGATTATTGTGTTGTTAACTAGCTTGAGCTAGCTAACTTAATACCATGCAGGAATGGAGCACAGATTGCTTTCTCAAATGGCTGAATGAATCATTTCACTAATCCATTCATGGCAGGAGGGTAAGAGGCTGATGTGTCACTTTGATACCATTTCCTCGAAAAGCAGCTGGAACTCTTCATATGTGAACTGAGCCATTGTCACTTATGGTCTGTTCAGGGAATTCTTGTTCATGGGCCTTATTACTTTCACTATTTCCAGTTCTTTGCATAGAATACTTAAGACTATTTTAGCCACCTTTTGCACCTAAAGATACAGCACAGTAGTTGAAATGGAATTAGTCAGTCCTTCTCCAATCAGTATCTGAAAAGTGCCAGACTATTTGTTTGATGTTCTAAAAAGAGCTGGTATGGCATATTGTCGCATGCTGACCCCTTCTGATCACTCGGTGTGCACAGACTGCTACGGAGTAATTAGCCATTCCTCAAGGTGCAAGACAGTTTCTTTTGCATGTGTAGTGGTTGTCATTCTCCTTGACTCATTTCTTTTCCATTCCCAGATTGCATGAATTACATGATTACATGAATTCCCGCTCTCTTGATTCCCTAGTCATCTGCTGATGGAGAGCTCTTCACAATGGGGATTTTCCACTAATTATCTCTAGCCATTTTAAATTGTGTGTGTTGAAAAGTGACTTTGTAGAGCAAAATTTCCAGCCTAGGATCCTTCCTCACAGGTGTCTTCATAGTTTTACTTCTGTTCCATACTTTTACTTCTGTTTTACCAACATAACTAGAAATAGTCAAATACTCTATTTTTTCAATCAGTAAAATGTATCTGTTGACACTCTCCCATTAAATTAAAGGTCTATAAACTGCAGAGAGTTAAAATTTATGGCATTTGCCTTTGTTGTAAAGGTATTTATAATAAAGTATATTTTAAGTTCAGATGAAGCTTTCTCCTGTAGGTTATTTGGTTGTAAGCTTCCTCTCTCACATGTTACATCGATGTTTTACCTCTTCCTTGTCTAGCAATTAACTGCTATCTCACTTCTATCTGAGTAGAGAAACAAGTCACCTACTTCAGTGGGTCATCTGTTTTCTAGCAGAACAGTGACTTCGGGCTGGTTGGGGTTGTTTTGATAATATGGTCAATGTTAGGTATCTTGAAATCCTGAATCTTTAAAACATGACACATGGATAACTACATTATCCAAAAGCCATGGGGCAGAGCCCATAGAAATCAATAAATATCTCCTGTTTGTTCCAAAAGAAACCTCGAAACCTATGTATTTAATAACTACGATCCATGGTGATGTATGCAACCTGTAGTTTCCCACCTCTCTCCTTCCTGATTTCTATCCATTAGCCTACATTTGCCAAAGTTATTAGCTGGAGGCTGACAGAATATTTGGGGAGGTATCACTACTGCTGTCTTCTGCTGTTCTCTAGACGTCCACTATTGGCCACTGCAAGAGATGGGATCCTGGGCTAAACAGACCTTTGGTTTGACTGCTTTTATGTTTCTGTGTTCCTGTAAGCATGAAAATTCTCTGTTTGCACTAGTTGCTCGTGATTGATAAATTCTTAGATTCCATCCATACTGACACACTCCAGTCTGAGGTGCAAACTCTGTAATTGTTCCTGAACAGCCTGCTGTAATGCCAAGAACTGAGAGCAGGGAAGCAGTGCTGGAATACAGAAATGTGAGAAGATATGCTTGAGGGGATTGAATGATTACTGAGGTAAGGAAAGGATGGGAGCTGGAACAAGGTTTCAGAGAGATAGGCGATTAGGATGTAAGCCTCAGTTGTGCCAGGATGTGCATCTTCAGACTGGAAGTTAGGACATATGTGAGAAAATGGAAGACACAGACACAGGCTGCAGGGCAGGTAGTGATGGAGGAGAAAAGGGAATGCATGGTCCTTTAGAATGCCGATTAGGATCAGGATTCCCGAGTTAGCTGGTAAAGAGACAACATAAAATATTAGTTTATCTCTCCCTAATGATTGAGCTGCACAGAATTCACAGATGATAGTTTTCTCCCGCTTTTGTTTGCTATTAGCTCATGTCACCAGAATTTGTTCTATAAACTCCTGAGTTTTGAACTTTTTGGATGAGCCCAAGGGATGTAAATTTGCTTCAACAAGACAGAATTTCTGATGGTTGTTTTTCTAGATTGCCTTTTAGGAAGTTATCTTCTAAAAGTAATTTGGAGAGTGTTTAGATTACGGAGACTAAAACAATCAAAAAGTAGAGAGCACTCAAACTCAAGCTGCTTGTGAAAACTTAATTCAAACTCCTGGAATATATGTACTATGATACAGTCTTTTATTTATGAGATCACATACTATTTTTAACAGAGGCCATTCCTTCCTTCAATACACAGGACACCTAGTGTTCAGAGTATGAAGCCATGAAGTAGCCTGTTGTTTGTATGACCCTTTCCTCATCTGGTACAAAAGCTACACAGTGCAGTGACTGAGGCAGAAGATTTCAAGAAGAAAAAGTTGGTTGGGTGTTTTGGACAAAAGAATATCTCCTGAACAACTGGATTCTCTCCTTGTCTCATTTCAATGAATCCTGTGCGAGGCTGAAACTCATTTAATTCAGATTTGGGATGGGCAGAGAGATGTGTATTTTTCACTTCCTAGGTACCCAGCCTCATGCTCTGGAGACTTCTCAACTGCAAGCGAAGCTGATATCAGATGTGATTGCCAAATGAAGTATAAAAATAAATGCTATATCCTTGACAAACGTAGCCATCCAAAACAGGCAAACAAAATAACACACATTTTTGACACTAATATAATTGTACCTTAGTTGTCTATGTATAAAATGGGCATGAATGGAGTAATGTTTGTGAAGCTGTCATCTGCCAGTGACAGATGTCAAAAAAATCATAGAATCATAGAATATCCTGAGTTGGAAGGGATCCACGAGGATCATTGAGTCCAACTCCTGACTCGACATGGGCCAACCTAAAAGTTAAACCATGTATCTAAAAGCGTTGTCCAAACGCTGCTTGAACACCGACAGGCTTGGGGCCATGAGCACTTCCCTGGGGAGCTTGTTCCAGTGCTTGACCACCCTCTCAGTGAAGAACTTTTTCTTAACATCCAATCCGAACTTACCCTGATGCAGCTTTAAGCCATTCCCTTATGTCCTATCACCAGACACCAGGGAGAAAAGACCAGCACCTCCTTCTCTGCTCCCCCTCATGAGGAAGTTGTAGACAGCAATGAGGTCACCCCTCCATCTCCTCTAAGCTAAACAAACCTAGTATCCTCAGCTGCTCCTCCTAAGTCATGCCCTCCAGTCCCTTCACCATCTTTGTTGCCCTCCTTTGGACACATTCTGATATTTTTATATCCTTCTTATGTTGTGGAGCCCAAAACTGCACACAGTACTCAGGGTGAGGCCACACCAATGCTGAGTATAGCAGGATAATAATTTATTTTGACCAGTTAGCTATACTGGGCCTAATGCACCCCAGGATGCAGCTGGCCCTTTTGGCTGCCAGGGCACATTATTGACTCATATTGAGCTTACCATCAACCAAATCCACCAGATCTCTTTCTGCAAGGTTGTGCTTGCACTCCAGGCTCTTGTCCCCTAGTATATACATACATCCAGGATTACACCATCCCAAGGAAAATTATTTAGAGCGTGGAATGGTGTTTCTTAAAAAAAGCACGAACTGAATACCCTAACATGGGGATAAAACAAAATGTTGAAGGGTATGCATGAATGTCATTCACTTTATATGCTGAATGAGACAGAGGTGATGTGAAAAAGGAGTATTAGTGCAATTTGGGAATATGACATAATGCATATGCTCAAATGTGCATTGGCAATTAATAACTAGTTCAAGGGGTAGAAAGCACAGGAGCAGGTCTGAAGGTGGGATCACAGGGTGGGGATTTTTGAGTCTGACTCAGCAGAAGCTGACAAAGAGCTGCCTGTTGAGCTGAACGTAGGCAGTGAGACTCAAGGACAGGAGATAGCAGCTCCAGGATGTGGAGAGTATGGGAGGCATTTCTCAAAAGCCATGTCATGAATTGGCTGTGTGACTTTCACAGTTAGCTTTTTAGAACTGAACTGAAGTTGCATGGGCATGTAGGGAATGTTGCATTTCCTAACCTGTAAGCATTTGACTTTGCAAACTTACTACTGCTTCAATTACTTTTTCATGTATAACATATTTATTTAAAATGGAGAGCGCAAGAATGGTTTAGAACAAAATGAAGAAATGTTTGTGAAAGAAGATTATAGTTTTAGATTAAGAGCAAGACATGGAAGGGAAGGTACCTTAAGAGACACTAGAAAGTTAAAAGGGAATGATGGACCTTTGGAGGACAACAGAAGTAAAGAGAAGACCACAAGAGAGTCAGAATTGGGGGTGGGGGTGCACCAGTGAGGGGACTGAACTTGAGGATCAAGCACTGGTTAATGCAATGAAGGAGGAAGAAAAATTTGGGGTATGTGGAAAAGAGGCTGCAATAAGATGACAGATGTTTAAAGAACAAGAATTTTAGTTTTCTGGACACAAGTGAAAGTCTCATTTTGTAGTCTTTCTAAAGGAAGAAATGGTAAGGTCAGTAAGGAGTCTTATGAGAGTCTCATCACACAATCTTGTCTTCGTGGAAAGTAGGGTTGGATCCTTCCCGTTTGCAAGGCTCTGTGTGGCACGTATTTTGAGTCTTGTGGTAAGGGAGGGACTGTGCTGCTTAGCATACTCTCCCATCCACCTTATAGCTCAGTGAAGCCCTAGTGGAAGGATCCTGTAGTCAATTTCTTGACTGTGTCCTGCCCTAACTCATTTTTCCAAATGGACTTTTAGCATATAAAACAGCAATGCATTAATCCAATCTGAAGGTACTGATGACCATGGCACAGTCCTCATCCAACAGGAAAGGACAAGTTGCCTAAAAAAGCAACTTTGTTCATTGCTAGAACAGGCTCAGACACTGAATGAAACTGAAGAAAAATGGCTTTGCTTTGAAAATGAAAAGGTTTGCAAAAACATCACCATTTTTTCCAGTTCTTGGCTATGAAGTATGTGTCAAAATATTGTCAAAACTATCATCACAGTGATTTGCAGTAAGAGAATCTTATTATGATCTTTAATAATTTGATTTTTAATTTAAATTTCCTACAAGAAATTTCTTAAAGAATGTTTTAAAAAATGGACAATTTTAAGCCTTATGAAATAATAGAATTCACTTCACAATTTCATATTTTGCAGGGTTTTTTTCTCTCAGCCAGCTCTAAACAATGCTAATAACAAATTAAAAACTATATTGTGGATCTTACTGAGATAAAGCAGAAGCCAGATTACCAGTCAAAAACTACTCATTCTTTTTCATATATGTAGCATCACTTTGATTTATGCAGGCTAGCAGTGCAGTTTCACAAATGGAATATATATTGCTCCCCTGTGCTTCCCACTGCACCCTCTTATCTGGCACTATCACTCACCTGATTGCACATGCAGCAAGATCAACATGTTGGTCCAACTGAAAATTGGCCAATTTTTAGCCACATGAATGCTCATGTCAGCATAGAAAGGTGACAGAACTTTATAGCTAGTCATTGAGGAGAAGACAGGACCACTACTTTTGGCAGCTGCTTTATCATGCAGCAACATGCCTGTTGTGAAACCACACACTAAACGTCATGGAGCCTGATCTTACTCAAGCTCCTCAGTATAAGAAATACCAGGAAAATAAAGGAATACCATAAGCCAGATTTAATGGAAAGAAACAGATATGAAGGTTCCCGTATACTGAAGCTCTTTCTTTCAATACTGTTCTTACAGACCCACAGTAGGAGATCTTCAACCTGCAAGTAGAAAGATCTTGTTTAGGAGAAGACTAGAAAAGGTGTGATTTACCAAATCCAGTACTTGATTAATATTTGTGATCAAATAGTTTTTGAGATCCACTAATGAAAACCTAGAAAGAAATTGGATTTAGAATGTATAAGGAATTTTCTTTATATATATGAATACGTACACAGATGCCGCTCCAAAGATAGGTTATGGTAAGATGAGAAACTAGGTTCATGCAACAACTCCCTCCTGCTGAAATGGAGTCATTCCATCCTCCTTCAGGCTGCATGCTCTTCTGTGCTGTCTTTGTGGGGGCTTCAGTACCTGTCTGACATATAAGTCACTTCAACTTACTAAGGTGGCAAAAAGCTATTCGCTTTTTTGTTTTCCTTAATTGGTTTAGTAGGTTGGAGAACAAATGTTATTAATGGTGGCAGGGCCCCAAATATAGCTGAATGTCATAGCTGACAGCTTTTCTCAGCAAAATGTCACTAAATCAACATGAAATGATGCTATTTTAGACTTGGACTTACAGTTTGAGGACAGTATAGGAAAGCCGGTTGTAGAAAATCATCCTAAAGTTGATTTGGTGTAAATGGCATGGAAGGAAAACAAAAGCAGGTCTGTATCTAAGCCTCTTGATTACATAAGGGAAATTTAGGTAAACTAAGTGACCCTAGTTAATCAAGTCAACTGAACTGAGGAGGTCAGGAGTTTGAAAGGGGAATGATTTGCTGTCTCTTCAAGGGGCAGGTGCTAACACAGTGCATAAAAAGGATAATTGAGAATAAGTGGAGGGCTTTCAGGGGAAGAGGGACTGACTAGCAAAAAAGCTTTGCTACACATTGAGAAGCACAGAGGTAAGATGGTATTTTCCAGAGCAGAATGAGGGAAATGGCAGCAGGTAGTACCAAACAGGAAAGTGTCAAATTGAAGAGTGTCTGCTAGTAGATTTCTTTGGGAGTTATTCTTGGGATTAATCTTGTTGTTTGGCAAAGAAGAGAAAATAAACTTATTGCATTGGCTGGTTTCACAAAATTAGGCAGCATCATCAACACAGCTGCAGTGGGATGTCATATGGAAAAACAATGAATGACCTTGATGATTAAACTAATGGAAACAAAACAAACTGCTGTAATACAAAAGCAAGGTCATACACTTGGAGGCTAATAAAAATCTTGCTGTTAATGGAGAACTTTCCCAGTAAATGAGTGGTGTAGAAAAGAACATAGGTACTACTAGAATAGATGGTGGTTATCATCTAATGTAGTTGTGCAAAAAGGCAACTGCACACCCAAGACTGCGATATTTCATGGAGATATGGAAATATTAATGTACTGTACAATATAGTAATTCAATTTAAAATGGAATATTATGGGAATTTGAACCCACATTCAAGACAGATGAGTTCAGACTGGGACAGGTGGCAATAAAGGCTAGCAGAAAGATCAGTGGAATGAAGATCTGTTGAGCAAGAAGAGACTAAAAGATCTTTGTTTAGTCTAGCAAAAAGAAGGCTGAGAGGGAATATGATTACTGTCTATAAATATATCAGGGGTAAACACCAGGGAGGGAGAAGAGCTATTTAAGCCAAAGGACGAATACTGGCACAAAAGCAAATGTATTCTTGAATAAATTTAGCCTGGAAATTAGAGGAAGGTTTCTAACCACCAAAACAATGAAGTTCTGGAACAGATTTGCAATAGGAGTAGGGGGTAAACATATCAAACTACCATTAAGATGGAGCATGAAAAGTTTCTGGAAGGGATTATATGACACAGTTTCCTGTAATAGCAAGAAACTGGACTGAGTGACCTAGGGACTCTCTTCCAGTCTTAAGGTCCTATATTCTGTTTTGCACTGTCATTTCTTCTCCATAAAGACAAGAGATTTATCCAACTAAACCCTCAAATGTTTAAAAATTAATAAAAACTATTTTGCAAGTAAAAATTATGTTGATTATTGTAAACTCACTGCAAGTGATTTCAGAATAACACTTTATTGGGTATTACATTCTTAGTCTTTACTGTATTGGAATGTCTTCTGCGGGGAGGTTGCCCAGTTTAGAACATAAGTTATTCTTTACTTTTTCAAAACTGAAATATGGGATGTGGCATAAAGGTCATTTGAAGACATGTTATATCACGCAATGAATAGTAATCATGTAGGATAGTGTATATTGTCTCATTATTTGACCTTTTGAAAGATCACTTTGGTTAAATAAGCTGCAAATTAAATAGCTGAATGCAATTTATTTATAGTTACATATTGATTTGTTTATAAAGATTGTGAAAAGTATATGTAGTTCAACAACCATAATGAAAACCACAGGTAATGTTTTGTAGAAAGCAATTTTTTTCAATTTTTTTATAGTATGGATTCTGTTATGTACAGTACAAACATATACACACATATGGTATCCTTTCATTAAGAGCTTTAGTCTATAAAGAATAGCTGCAATGAAACTTAAAAATCGGAACACCAACAGAGGGAATATTATACGACAAAAACAAAATGATCAAGGTGTTACTGATCATAAGTGTTTTAAGATTCTACTTTTTTTGTTTGGTTTTGGTTTTTTAATCTTTTTCCTTCCACTACTATCTCTTGAAGTTGTGTTGGGCAACCAAGTAGTAGATCAGAATTCCATTATGCCATGACCATTAAAACACAACATGTTCCATCAACCAATAAGTTTGTCCACATCTCTCTTCTTTGTGATGGCCAAGGGGGGATTGAGGCTAAATAGACAAAGAAGTGAGATTGAGGACAGAAAAGAAAGAGAAGTATTGACAGAAATGGTAGGGGAAGAAAGCAGAGAAAAGAATAAGATAATGAGGATAAATAAAACGGTGTAAGGCAGAGATTACAAGGTTTGTGGGGCAGGGCAGTATAGAAGCCAACAATGACATGAAAGAAATTTTGGCGTCACATACTTTACAAAGGATTACACTCCCATTTTCACTTCTACAGGTGGCGGAAACACACAGACATTTCTATGAAGTTTTATCTGCATTCCAAACACAGTTTTTTTCCAAGCCAATCTTCAAATCAGTTGTAATAAACTATGTTCTAAAGGGCTTAACGAACCTCTACTTTCCAAGTGTTACACATACGAAGTGGTGAAAGACATCTTATTCAAGTATTGCCTCTTCATTCCTCAGAACTCTGTTCTAGACACCCAGACAATTAGATTGATGGAAACCTAAACAGTGGTCAGGCTGAAGAAGTCCTTCAGTCAAAGGAATATGTTTCCTTCTAATCTTGGAACAAATGCCACAATTCTTTATCATATAAATACTGCTGATAGCAGGAGGTAGCTTTAAACTATGTTCATTCTGTTCCTACAATATACTACGCATCACTTGAAGGTTGGCTTGGTAGTGTTCTTAAGATTCCTGCTCAAACATAAACTCTTTGAAATATATCAGATTACTGCTTCTCAGTTCAAATACAGTTGACTGCTTTTTGAGACAATTTTAATCCATGACAGATAGAAGGATGTCACTCTTCGTGTAAGTCATTGAGCATACTGTTGGTTCAGCTTTGTTGAATTTATCTACTGCCAGTCAATACGTTTGACATTTTTTAGTGAAGTTGCTGACATCGGGCCTGTCCATGAAAGCAGTGGTGTGGAGCCTATAAATACATCCATTTCAGATCTCTGGTGTTCATGAAGAGATTTTACTGCTTAGTGTTTGAGCTAACACGAACTCTTTCAAACCATAAAAAAGAATTACTCCATCTGGATTATTCTTAAAAATAATCTGAATTATACATGGTTTTACAGATGAAGAAGAATTTACATAGGTGTCTGAACATTCTCCTCCTTTCTCCTGATGTCTGTTGAAAAAATAATGGAAAAATCACGGTGTACTTAATTATTTTTTTCTACATTTGAACACATGAATTAAAAAATAGGGTTACCTATCTATAGGGGAACAAGGGTTCTCTGGAGTTCTAGACTTTTATATATAAATACATTTCAGTACAGTTCCAAAACTGCAAGCAAACCCATTAAAACTTCTGTTTGAACTGTATAATCTAAAACATTAATGAAAATGGTCTATTGCTACATTGCTACATAAAAATCCCAGATAACACTGTTCGGTAATGTCTATTGCTAGGGCAGTGGTAAGAGGAAGGTGCTCTTTGGTTAGTTTTTTAATGACTAGTAAGAGTGATACATTTCACTTAACATGGTTTAAATTAGAAAACCACTTATTTTCTACCATCTATTTCTGGTACAATGTAAAAACAGGTGCTTAAGTCCTCTTGAATTTCTTTCTGAACTTCATCAGAAATTAAATGTTTAGGGATAAGCACTGTTGTAGAACAAAAGACGTCTTCCCGGGATGTGCAATTGGAAAGGTTGGCAAATATGTCATGTGGAGGATGACTTATCATGGTTTTGACTTTTACCAACCTAGAAGATATTCAAGGCTAATAATGGAAATGGTCAGGAGCCAGCTGACCTGATGGAGTGTGTGAGATTCAATGTTGAAATTTCAACAGCTGTCTGGTTACTATGATCATAATTGGCTGGATGGTGTGATGCTGTAGAACAAAGTTTACTAATTTACAGGGCAACTTTAAGGACACCTTCAAAACAGATGGTGGTTCATCTCCATCGCACTTTCTTCCTGGCAGTGGTTGTGTTGGAGCTGTGTCACCATCAGGCATGAGCAATGGTGGTGCAAGCTGCCACCAGCCCTGAGGTAACTCTCTCCCCCCACACCAAGTAGTCCCTCCAAGCTTCATCTGATAGCTAGGATGGTGTGAAAAAAAAAAAAAATTAATTCCCATCAACAACATAGAGTAACAGTGTTGGAGAAGCTTTTGGCTTGAGTTGTTGACCAAAGCCTGTGTCTCCGGGTGGGACCATTAGGAAGAAATTAGATGTATTGTTGTGACAATAGAAGATAGAAAATTTCTGGTCTCTCCCACACATGAAAATTATTAACCAAACGCATGAAGGGTGGTTGAGGAAGGAGGCAGCCCTTCAGTGACTTCTGCGCCGCCCGAGAGCGAGGCTGCTCCGCGGGCTCCCCAGGCTGATCCCGCGGGAGGCTCCCACCTCCGGGCTGGAAATGGCGCCGGCGGCTTGAACCCGGCTCCTTGCGCATGCAGGAGGCTCTCTCCAGGGGACACTGCTCCGCGTGGTTGACACGAACTGATACCGGCTGGAGGAGGCAGGGCGGGGTATTTGCTCGCTCTCTCTCCCTCTTCTGGGCAGAGGAGGATGAGTGAATGGGGCAGAGCGGGACCAACGCGCCAGACGGCAGGCTGCGCTCCCTCAGTCCTCGAAGGAGCGGGCGTGAGTGCCATGGCCAGCGCGGGCGGAAGGAGCCGCGCAAGGGAAGTGCGCATCCTCCATTTTGGCGGAGGGCGGGCGGAGAGCTTGGCTCCCGGCGCCTGGCCGCCGTCGCCGGCCGCAGCACTCTTCCCCAGACCGCGGCACTGCCGGGGGCACCCGGCTCCTCTTCCCGCGGGGAGCCGCGCAGAGGCGCTTCAAATGGACGCCCCGCTGCGCCTCACGTTGGTTCGAATTGGTCCCAAGCTCCCCGCAGCAGCTTCCGACAAAATGGAGGACGCCACCACTGCTACCACCACCACCACCACCACCACCACCAGCTCCTTCAGGAGCCATGTCGGCGGCTGACATGGCGCCCTCCCCCGCAGCGGGTAGGGGCAGGAGGGCGTCCTGGGGCGAGGGCGGCAAGGAGGCGCTGCTCGGCGGGGCAGGCTGCGGGGCAGGCGCCCTCCCCGGGATACGTGCGCTCTCTCCCTTTCCCCTGTGGGAGCGCTGCCATTATCCGCGCTCTGTCCCTCATGGAAATGGCCCCAGGTTCAAAGCCCTGCTGAGGGAAGGAAGGAGCGGGGTCGCACCTCTCGGAGGAGCCCTGCCAGCCCTATCGCTCGGCGACGGGGGGGGGGAAGGGGGGGCGGAGTGGGAGAGGCGAGCCCGCGCCCCACGGCGGGGGCTGTGGCGCCCACAGGGACCGAGCGCAAGGCTAGGATGGGCAGCGCAACCTCCTCGCCGGTGGCCGGCCGGAGGAGCGCAGCCGGCACAGCACGGCCCGGCCCCGGCGGCAGCGCAAACTTCTGCAAGTTGCTGCTGTCAGAGCGCTGCGCGGGGAGCGCGAGCGCAGCCCTCGGACGCGGGTAACGAGCCGGTGGGCAACGATCCGGGTTCCTCAAACCTGATGGATCAAAGTGGGAAGAACCCCGGGCATGGCCAGGGGGAAGATTGGCAGTTTATAGGGTCAACCGGCTGCGGGCGGCTCTGATGGATGGGCCGCCCACCCACTCCGCTAGGCCAGCGCGACAGCCCGCCCTCTGGGGGAGCCAATGGCGGGGCAGGGAGGCGGGTCTCCCCCGAGCTCGCTTGGCCCGGTTCCTCCTCCCCTTCGCTAGCAGCTGCGCTTCGCCCGGGACTGGACCGAGTTAGAGTTGAGACGCCGGAGGAGTAGCGCAGAGTGCGTGCGTCCCCCGCGGGGGGGGGGGGTCCGTGCCTGCGAGCGGTGGGGAGCCGGGTAAGGTGGGGGTGCTGCACCTCAGCGGCGGGCTGGCGGGCGGTTGGCGGCGCGGAACTGCCCCCAGGGCGGGGATGGGAGAGCAGCCGCCGTGCCTCCGAGCTACCCGGGCTAAGTACCCCACGGTGTCGTCGCCGCTGCGCCGCCACCTCTGGCGGCGGCGGGGGCGCGGGCAGCGGCGGGGGCGCGGGCAGCGGCGGCAGCCCCGCGGGTGACCATCGTGGCCCGGAGGTGGGCGACGGGGGTAAATGGGGGGCGCCCGGGGGCAGCCCTGGGGGGGGGGGGCAGGGGCATTTGGGGGAAGGGCCGGGTCTGTTTTAGCGCCTCCTATTTTAACTCCCTCCCTCTCTCCCTCCCTTCCCCGCCGGGCCCTCGGCTGTTGTTCTGCCCCGGTGCCTCCCCCACCCACCGCCCTCGCCGCCCCCCCCCCCCCCCCCCGCGGGTGCCTCCCTCCCCTGCCCGGCGCGGCGCTCCGCGGATCCTGCCGCCGTCGCTGCTCCCCTCCCGTATTGTTTGGCTGGGTCTCTCTAATGGCGGACAGGAGGCGGCAGTGCTGCTGGCCGACTGCAGGGGGGCAAACCCGAGACCGGGGGCAACTGCCGCGGGAGCGTGCGGAGGGCCGAGGCGCTCGCCCGGCACCGAAGCGCCGCCGCTGAGGGCCCTGCGACCCCCCGGGGCGCCGGTTCAGGGCTGCTTAGGCAAGTTAGCAGGTAATATTTGCTCCCCGCCGTGGGTGCCGCCGCTGCCTTTACCCCCCCCACCCCGCGCCCGCGCGGAAGAAGCCCCCGGTGCAGCTGCGCCCGGGGCGGCTCCTTATCCCCCCTCCTGCAGCGGGGGGCAGGCGGCGTGAGTGTGCTTGAGGAGTACCCCACCGCCCCCGGGGAGGGCAGTTTTTATTTATTTATTTATTTATTTACAGGACTGGGATTAAAGGGAAGTGGTGGGTGATGCAGGCGGTACCTGCCCTGGCCGGGCAACGGAAACGCTGCTTGGGGGCGCTGGCTGCTCCTCGGTGCCCCGTGTTAACCCCATGTCTTTCCCTTAGGCTCCAGCCCAGTTTGGTGCAGCCTTGGCAGAGACCAACAAGGAGAGGGAGCTCCATTGTGAGTGCTATTTACGTATCTATTTCTGCCTCTGCTAGACCTGCTTAGGGAGGGCTTGACCCACCCCCCATATTCTCCGGGGGCAGGGGTAGAAGGAGGGGCCTCCAGGGTTGGGTGGGGAAATTCCTGGGTCCAGCAGCTGCTGCCCTGGGGCGAAGCCCCAGTAATGGCTGTGAGGCGGCTCCTCCTCGGGGTGGGCGCTGCTGCTGCAGACATCGCTCCTGCAATACCAACTCCGGCAAGCAGACGACGGGCTGCTGCCGCTGCTCACGTTACCCGGCTCAGGAGGGAGGGGGAGGGCATATTTCGGGTGCCCTCTAGAGTTTTAGAGCGTGTATTAAAATCCATGACGAGACACCTTTAGCCATCTTTGAATTTTTTTCTCCGGCTTCTCCAATCCCGTGTCCTGCATATCTTGAAGCTAAGAAGAGGCATGAGAGGTTTCAAATAACCCAGCAATTTGCAGAGCGTGTTCCAGTGTCTCTCCTTTGTGCGTTCAGACTGGTTCTTTGCGCCCACAGATTTGCTTGGGTGATTTTGTTGGGCGCCGCTGGCGGTTTGTGCACCTTGGCGGGGCTTCTGAGCCGTCTGCTTTGCTCCTTCCCCAAAAAGCTCGAGGTCACTGGGGAAACCCACAGCTTCTTAATAGCGAGCGTTTTCGGCGTTTCATCTGTGTGGGATTTTCAAAGCAGGTTGTGATCTCTGTTGGATGTTAGGTCGGCTAAGGAGAGGCTGATTACCAATCTCTGTCCGTAGGATTGGGGTGTCGTTTGACTCTGGTTTGTGCCCCTTTTAATAATGGGTTTTGGGGTGGGGGGTTTTTTTGCTGCTCGGGGGCTTCTGAGATCGCAAGGTAGTGCAGCGAAGGAGAAAGTGAGGCGGCGTGCGCCAGGGGAGAGGTTGGGAGCGCTGGAGTTCGGCCGCGGCCGCGGGCTGTGGCCGCTAGAGGCCGCGCGACAGGCGCAGCCGGCCCCGGCGGGTCTGGTGGGTAACGTGCCGCCGGAGAACAAAACAAAAAGGCAGCAGCGCCTGTCTTGCGCTCTGGGTTCTTCACTTGGGTGCAGGAGGGATTCAGGTGTTGTAGTCTTCCCCACCACTTGTGTCTTGAAATAATTCCCCCCCCCCCTTGCCATTCTACATAGTAGATTTCCCAGATTTGCATAGCTTGCAACTTTCTTTGTCACTTTTTGGTGGCTTACATATACAAAGAATAAGTGGTTCTCTGCAAAACCTCACTGCTTAGGAGGAAGGCATCAGATTTGGATTTATTCTGAGCTTCGAAAATTACCAACCTCATGAAAGACCCTAAGAGTTTGTATGGCCTGTTATCGTTAATAAAGTGGCCTGTTCTAAACCTTGACTTCTTACTGTAAGTTTCAATTGTAATTTTTTAACTCTTACTATGTCTTGGTTGCAGGGTTACCATCTAATTTTACTTCTGATGCATTATACATTCCAGTCAGGATGTTCTGCTTTTTCTGATGCTTCTTCATGTTAAAAAAGTTACTTCTAAGAGTGATCAAGGCAAATAATGCTTTCGAAGGAGGGAGGCTGTTGTGTTGGAAGGGAGTGAAAAAGGATGCTGTGTACTGGAGCTGGCTTGAAAAAATTTTTGCAGCTTTGTGTGGCTGCCTGTGAAAAGATGAGAATACTGCCAAGAACAGCTGTATAGCTAAGATTCAGTAAACCTCAATAAGCAGTTGCCAGCTGGTTTGTGAATTACACTAACGTCTTGCACAAAAGCATCGTAGTAGATGGCACATTGTCCTCCTCCAACTGTGGTGGTATAGCCTTTTCTCTAGCACATGACTGGAGGTAAAAAGTGTATCCTATGGCATGTGATGGGCCATGCTGTTGTGTGAGGGAATGTATTCGGTGCTTACTGCTGCAAGGTCAGCTCTAGGAACCAAACTCTGCAGCCACAATTTGTGTTAATAAAGGTGGTGATGGGACATTGTTAGGTAGTTAAACTAAATAACTTGTTTTAATAAAAGACTGTCTTAATTAGAGTATCTAATACATTTTCTTTATATTATTGTTATTAATCCTCTTTGACTCCAAATATATGATTGCATTTTACTGTTGCTTACCCTGGAATAATATGCTAAGAGGGATTTGCATCAGCAAGAATGTACAAATGCCAGTGAAAAAGTGAAAGCAAGTTTCTTTGTCTTCTACAGAGCGTGTTCAAGTATATGGAGGAATGTGGGACCAAAACTTTTTTTTTTTCAGATTTTTGCTGTCTTGTGTTTTTTTTGTCCAGCAGCATCATGACCAGTCTTGCATTGTTGCAGTAGCTTTCATTTTGGTTTCAAGGACTAAATATAGAATTACTGAAGTTCTGTTGTCTTGTGTCAGAGTTTGCAACCAATTGATATACTCTGCAACAAAAGCAGAATGAGGAGTTCTGTGAATAATTTCTATCAAGCATTGTTACTAATGGAAAATCCACTGTTCATGGAGAACTATTTTTTCCAGAAGACATGTACATCACAAATAAATGAACTCAACCTAGCTGGGGAAAGGGATTGAAATTTGAAGCTCAGAAGAGTTCAAAAGACTAGTAAGCTGTCCCTTCTGAGAAGTTTGAGGCAATACTTGCCTCATGAGGCTCTTAAAGCCCCATATGCTACAGGAGTTTTGTTGTCTGCTGAAATTGTTGAGTTTAACTCAACAGTTGAAAGTGCTTTTTTTGCAACTTCTTTTGAACTTCATTTCAGTGATTTAATCTTACTAGGTGAATGCTCCAAGAGGATAACTGGGTTTCTGAGAGATTGGAGTTCAGAGGAAACTTAGCTTTTCTTCCATATTTGTAGCCTGCCTACATGCTGCTGGCACATATGGCTGGCAGTAGATGCTAACTTGGTATATGAATGATCTGCTCAATTTAGATGCTAGTATTAAAATTCTTCGTATTGGGTCAAGATTTGTAAATTTGTCAGATAGTGTTTTGTACTTTTAAGAGAGCTTTTAAGTAGAAGGGAGCAGTGTGAGACTTCTGGAATGCAGTTGCATTGTATGTTCTCTTCAGTTAACACTTTGACTATATTGATTTTATATCATAGTTTTCCAGCTGCACAATGGCTTCCAACTCCTCCTGTTTGTTGCCCATGCTGCATGTGTTGGTGTAGATGAACTTCAATTGGGCTATTGATCCTGCTGCCATTTTGGGGGGAGAAGCCCTAATTCCTATGTGACTGTTCTCAGGTGCTTCTGTGGTTTCTAATGCTCCAACAAGCCTTGCGTCTTTGCTGCCATGTGGATTTCCATCCCTTACCCCCACCGAGATGGCTAAGCATTCATTGCTGCTCTGGTTGGCTTGGCTGAATATGAGCTGGCAGTGTGCCCAGGTGGCCAAGAAGGCCAAGAGCATCCTGGCTTGTACCAGAAATTGTGTGGCCAGCAGGACTAGGGAAGTGATCGTCCCCCTGTACTCAAACTGGTGAGGCTGCGCCTGGAATACTGTGTTCAGTTTGGGGCCCCTCACTACAAGAAAGACATTGAGGTGCTGGAGCGTGTCCAGAGAAGGGCAACCAAGCTGGTGAGGGGCCTGGAGCACAAGTCTTACGAGGAGCGGCTGAGGGAACTGGGGTTGTTTAGCCTGGAGAAAGGGAGGCTCAGGGGAGACCTTATCACCCTCTACAACCACCTGAAATGAGGTTGTAGTGAGGTGGGGGTTGGTCTCTTCTCCCAAGTAACAAGCGATAGGATGAGAGGAAATGGCCTCAAGTTGCGCCAGGGGAGGTTTAGATTGGATATTAGGAAAAATTTCTTCACCAAAAGGGTTGTCACGCACTGGAGCAGGCTGCCCAGGGAAGTGGTTGAGTCACCATCCCTGGAGGTATTTAAAAGACCTGTAGACGTGGTGCTTGGGGACATGGTTTAGTGGTGGACTTGGCAGTGTGAGGTTAATGGTTGGACTCAATGATCTTAAAGGTCTTTTCCAACCTAAATGATTCTATGATTTCAATGCTGTTTATTTATACTTAAATTGTTTTGGCAATTTAGGGCTTCTGTCTTCTGTTAGCTTCCAGAAAATAGCAATTTTAAGACGAAACCCATGTTTATTGTGAAACTACATGCCACTTAGAGTTCAGTAAGATTCTCACACACACACACAAAATTTGATTATCTATCTGTATGGATGAGAACATCAACAGTTGGAATAGATGAGATCAACAACTGGCCTTTATAGACAGCTTAGGTCATAACTCTTCACTGAGGGATTCTCATGCCTTCCCCTGAAGTATCTCATGAATTGGACATGTCAATGACAAAAGTTGTTTTCTTATTCCAGTTTGCTATCAGAACAAAATAATTTCAATCAATGGTTATAATACAGATGACAAATTCAGGTATTACTAGTCCACCATAAATAAAATTAACAGAGGTTATTCAGTTTTGTGATCAGCTGAGAGTCTTCAGTGACATGATTGCCACCAATGTATTTTTCAAACTGCTCTGTGTTTGGAGGGTGTTTACACTTTGTCCTAATGATTAAGCATTCTGTCTTTATCTGTGTTTCCCAAGCTCTTTGGAGCTACCTTCACTATAACTTCCTTCTCTGCCTCTTCTACCATCAGCCACTGGAGAATAATCAGATGGGGTTGGCTGGCATTCATCGTTGAGGCAGGGGTGCAGAAGCAAGTGTTCAGTGCTTCGAACAGAGTAGCTGCAGTAATGGTTTGAAATGTACTCAGGCGTTACTAGTGCCCTCCCCAACCATACTGAGTGTCAATAGCACAAGAGGATTGTGGTGGGTTTTTTTGTTTGCTTTTTTTTGAAGTTTGGCTGAGATGAGACTACTTTATCATGCATTGCTGTTGGGCAGAAAGGATAGTTTTAGGTCTCTAAAATACTTAACGCTTACTGCTTTACCTAAAATAAACGAATTGGGCGCTCAGTACTTCACTGTACGTTAAGGTTCATAAACTTTTTTCCTTAACTCTTACAAGACTATCAGAATCCTTCAGTTTGTATCACTGTAACTTTTAAAAAACATAGTATCTAAATTTGTGTAACTAGTGCTGTACAAAAGTCTTTCAAGGCATAGTCCCTACTCATTAGTTTTAATACTTACTGACACATGCCAAGCAGGATGTCATCTTAATTCCACATTTTCCCTTGTTTAATAGATTGTGCAAAGTAGTGATGTATACTTGGTCACATGCTCTGTTAAGTGATGGAACAACAACTGCTTAGATACTTGCACCATAGCTCACCAGTCTAACTCTTGGGAGGTTTGCAAAGTGGATCATTAGGAGAGGACAGTGGCATTATGGAAGAGTTCGTATTGGTTTCTGTATGTAGCTTCCTCAATTCTTTTGTTGTGAAAGATGACATTGGAAGAAGATGGTAAAATTGGGCATAAGACATAGAATAACTATGTGCACGATTTTCTAATTTAGGCCTGTTATGGCTTATAGTCACTCTTAGAAACATGGACCTGTTTGTTTTCCTCCTGCAGACTTTTGTTGGAAGCATATTGGCATCTTAACGTTCCTTCAGGCTCTTCTGCGCAATGTAACTGTACTGAACTTTAAACAAAAGCCCACTCATGATGTGACTATCCTTTCCCCCCTTGAAAGTTTAACCTTGGCGAAAACCTCACTTTTTTCTGGAGTTCCTTTTCTTTAGATCCCTGTAAGACCTCTCCAGTTTGGCATTTACCCCTAGTACTACATCAGATTTCTCTAAAAGTTACTTGGTTAATCTCATTCATAAACTCGGCTATCATCTCTGTATGGATGACCTTCAAGTCTCTGTCTATTCTGGACTTGGTCACTTCTATACCAGCTAGCTCTCACTGTGTGCTTCTGACTTCTCATTGTGGATGTCTGACCCTTAGCTCAGGCTACTATCGCAAAGGCAATCCTTCCTCCCCAAAAGGAAAACTTTCTGTGCTGTCTGTCACTTGTGGACAGCATTGTCATGAGATCCTTGGTTTAAGCCTGTAATCTAGCCCTTGTTTTAGACACAGCACACACTACTCTTCTAACAGACTCCAGATTTCTTCCATGTAGTAAGCTGTCCCTTAATTGTTAATAAACAATTAAGTGTTTGTTATTTAGTTGTGTTAATAAATCACATAACTAAATCTTATACCTTGCCTTTGATCTCTGTATCTTGTGGTAACAGTTTTTCTTATGGTTGTGGTAGAAATGATCCTGCTCTGTTGATATGGATTCACAATGCTGAACAAGAGTGCTTTCCTAATCCTCTGCTTTAACTGACTGGTCTTTTTGCATCTTGTATTTTATGGTTGTAAAAGTAACAAGTTACTTGCCTTTAATTTAAAGTTGGGGTTTAGCTGTGAAGGATGTTATCTATCTTTTTTTGTTGTTGTTAATGAGATTTTAAGTGCTGCTTAGAAAGTGACATCGTGGTAGTTAAACACTTCTGTTCATTCTCCTGTGATGCTGCTTGTGCTTGGAGAAGTTCCCTGTGTGCACCCTGTAAAGCAATTGCAACCTGGTAATGCAAAAGAAGATAACTTTAGGAAACAAAGCCTACTAAAAGCCAAACCACTGCCTTCCCTGTCACCCTGGGACTCAAAACTCACCATCCTTAGAATAAGAACTAATTCTAACCGTTGTTTATGGTGGTGTTGTTTCCTTGTAGTCTTCTTTTTGTGTCTCTCCATCTGTTGTCCCTTATGTTTAGGTTGTTTGCTCTTTGAACAGTCTTATTCTGTGTTTGTACAGTGGCTACCATAGTGTGGTCCATAACTTTGGCTCCTAGGAGCCTGTGATAACAGGTGCAATGTATGGGTGTGTTATCAGTGTCTTTTTTCTTCTCTTTTTTTTTTTTATTAATATGTGTGTGTGTGTGTAAAGGGGAAGAAGACGTAGTGTTCTGTTATACCTGAAATAACGTCGCCATTTTGTTTGAGCAAGAATTGATAATTAATATACCAATCTATATACGTTTCAGAATTCTTACTAAGCTGGAAGAATTTACCAGACGTCTTTTGAATTAACGGTTATTATTTCTGTGTGCATGGGTTTTGGGAGGGGTTTGTTTATTTTGTTTTGCTTGTGGTGGTCGTTGTGGTTTTTTTGAAAAATGTTCATTCAGAAAGTGAGGTTTTGTTCTGGTGGATGGTGCCTCATTAAAGAAGCCAAGTAGTATCTAGAAAGGCCAGGTAAGAAGTTATCTGTAATACATATAATAAAAATATAATTGCAATTTAGAAGTGACACAAAACTGAGAGCTCAACAAAGGTTGGTTGGTTGTTTTTTACCAGACACCAATGTTGGATATATCTTGGAATTGTTGCCATTGTCACTGTGTTTGGCCATCCTTATGTATACTTCTATCCAAAGAACTGACAAATAAAAATACTGAGATGGTCTCAGCGTATCAGGCTAATATTGTATATAGTACAGCAATTATGATCTGAACTAAGTCCAGCATTTTTTAATAATTAAGAAGAATTAGAGAGTTTGGAGAAGACCTACAAGAGTGACTTAAGGAGTGGAAAATATGCTTTCTATTAACAGACTTTAGAAACTCAGTCTGTTCCTCAATTAGATGGGAATAGATAAGGGTGTGACTTCATCCTAGTCTAGGACAGACTGTGTGCCCAATAACATATTAGATAATAGGGTGCTTTTGCCAGCCCCCCCAGTCTTAAAGTCTTAGTTTCTGAGTGCTGGTTATTGCCTAAGCAATACAATTCAGACAGGGAACAGTGTGTAGCCTTTCAGCAGGTAGGATAACTAAGAGCTGGGTTAACTAAGAGTTGGAATAACTTACTGAGGCGTCACTTTCTTCTTTTTAGGCAAAAGTTTGAAGAGGATTTGAAAAGCTCCCCACTAGCAAAGCTAAAGAGTTGTTTGGTTTTGTGGTTTGTGTTTTTGTTTTTTTTTTTTTAGCTTGGAGTACACTTCATGTTCTGCAGTTCTTTATTCCAGTTACAAATTTGTCAAAAGACAAAATATTGGCTTAGAACAAATGCTATATAGTGTATTTTTCATGGGGTTGAATTCTAATAAGCATATATGCTTGGTTGCATGACTGTTTAATCCAGCCTAATTTAGGGTTGTCGTTGTCCTCTCTTTGTACCAACACTGGCCTTTTCTGTTTCTTTTTTTGGGGGGAGTCAGTTTAGCTCCATGAATCATCACAATGAGATTTGGGGCAGGGGGAGCTGTGTAGGTGTTGGGTTTTTGTATTTCAGCTTTCTACCATGTTAGCTCCCATGGTGGACTGGCTAGGACTCGTAAACAGCTAGGGAGAAAGAGTTGCGCTGGAGAACGTGGGAGAGAGGAGTAGGAATTCAAAACCACAGTAGTCCTGTGCTGAACTGGATGTGGTTTATTGTTGTGGAACTGCAGCCTTAGCACATACAATATGCATCTAGTTGTTCAAAAATAAAGCTACCTTTTAGTTTTTAAAACTAGTTTGATAAACTGGAGTCTTGATTGCAAAATCTAACTTGCAGCCAGCCAGCAAGCGCAGCTGTGAAAACCTGTCATACTTGCCTTGCTTACTGTATCCATTCTTGCCTTGGATCCCATTTCCCGTCAACCTTACTTCAGCATAGAACTTGAACTCTTTTGCAGTTGCTTTTTCTTTTCTTCCCATTCCTTTTTTTTAATCTCATTTTGTTTATGATGATAAGATTTTCTTTCCTTTGCTATATTGTAGCTTCACTGGCTGTTTACTTGGTCATAGTCTATGTGGGTTTCCCTCCTATGTGTAGCATAGTATTCACGTACTACTCTCTTAAATGCGGTTTTCCCTGTTCTGAATTACTGGATGTATTGAATGCTAATCACTGCAGGTAAATTGTGTCGAAGAAGCTTGTCCATACTGGGCCAAAAATACTTAGGTTTTTAGCCAATACTTGGGTATTTCTCAGGGATGACAAGTCTGGTTGAGACTACTGGCTGATGTTAGTTGTTAAAGACAAGGAAAATGGTCTTATCTACACAATTCTTGTTCATTTACGAACTATGGCATGACAGTTTTTCTTCTTTCTAAGCACATGCAAAGTAAAAAGGAAGGATTTTAAAAGCATTAGTAAAAAAGATTTGTGCAGTCAAGCACTGAGAAACTGGGTGTGCCGTTAGGCATGGTGGTTACCAGTTAGCCATGCAGTTACTTGTTTCATGGGCTGTATGTATACGAAAGTAGACTGCATGCTAGTTTAAAATAAAAAATTAAAAAAAAAAAAACCAACATCCAAACAAGAGGAAGCACTAATGAAGAATAGCATTAAAAGTCCTTGTTGACAATTAGTAAAGCATCTTCATTTCTAAAATGTGTGGGAATAATACAGGCTGGGCACTGATAGGATAGGAAGCAGCTTCAGGTAGTCCTGGTGGACAGCAAGTTGAACATGAATAATGCACCCTTGCAAGGACGAATGCAAACAGCTTACTGGGCTGAATTAAGGAAGACTGTAGCCAGCAGTTTGAGGGAAGTAATTGTTCCCCACTGTTTGATACTTGGAAGACCACATCTACAGTGTTTAGTCCAGTTTTGGGTCGACCCTGTTATAATAAAGATACTGATATGCTGGAGTGAGCCCAGTGGAGGGCCACCAGCTTAGAGGTCTGGAGCACATAACAAAGAAGGAAAAGCCAAGAGGGATGGGTGTGTTCAGACTAAAGAGAAGGCTGGAGGGACATGTTACTGCTGTCTTCAACTAATTAATGGGAAAGTATAAAGAAGATGAAGCCAGGCTCTTCTCAGAGATGCACATTGATAGGATGGCAGATAACAGCCATAAGTTGCAACAAGGGAAATTCTGAATAGTAAAGATAATCAAACACTGGAAGAGGGTGTCCGGAGAGGCTGGGAAATCTATATCCTTATAGATATTCAGCACTCTGTTGGATAGGACCCTAACAACCTGACTTAACTTCAAAGATAGATCTCATTTCTAATTTGTCACTGCTCTGAGCTGGAGTAGATTTGATAAGGTGATATCCAGAGGTCTCTTCCAACATCAGCTGTTCTATTAAACTTGCAGCATTTAAGCTAAGTCTGATATCATTTAGTGACCAAGAAGGTGCTCTCCATTGATATGCAGTGCTTTACTGTAAGTTAATTTGAACACTTTTTTCCCCCAATAACACAAAAATAAGAATTTGTGCTGTTTGGGTAAAATTATTAATGAAATGTGAATGCATGAAATTGTTTAAAAACTGCTTCTTAAAATTACCTTAAATGTACTGACTTAAAAAGTGTATTTTACAGGGAAGGTTAACTTCTTAACAGAATTGGTATTACTGTAGTTAATAAATTGGTCTGTTTCTAAACATGTAGTTCTACAGGATGCATTAGATCTAGTAGGTCCCATCCTCTTGCACTTGAAATTTCTCTTCTTGTTTTCTGCCTCTGGTTGTTTTTTCAGATTTGACTGGTTTATACATGATTGGCTGTACTGCCAATTTCTTGTAACTTTACAAATTTGAAAGATTGCGTGCTACTTGTGTATATTAGGTGCTTACAGATTAGTATAGTCACTGTGATCATGACACAGTTCTATTAAAAGTATAGCCAATGCAACTATACCTCTTATGAAAGACAGAGAAATAGAATATTTGCTTGGTTACAGAGCCTTTTCTCGTTAGTATCTATACTAAGTTTGTAGCATTTGCTGTAATACATCTGTAAACAGTGCTTCCAACCATGTTGCCTAGAACCTGTGATAATTAAAAGCAGTTTTAAAGGGTTTATACACTGTGTGTATTACTATCTCAATTTAATTTCTTGAATGCTAGCAAAAGCTAGGGACTTCATAGATTTGAATTCTCAATTAATCTTCATTGGTCCCTGTGGAGCAAGAGTAAGGCATGTTTTTGAAACGTGCTGTGACCCACTGACATTTATCAGTGGCCTGTATTCCGTTGCCCAGTCCACACTCCTAAATAATTTTACTACTCTCAGATCTGTTTCTGATCTAGCCATTCGGTATGTTTTTTTAAAGTTAAGATACATCAAATGACAATTTGGCTTCTTTGCATACTGTATTCAGGCCACTTTCTACTTTCTTTTTATTCTTCAGTATTTTACTTCCCCTTTTCCGATTTTCATATCTTTAGCATATCGTTTCTCTACTGTTACTGTTCTGCTCCTTTTCCACTTAGGTCATCTTTCAAGTCTGTTGCTGTGGTCTAGTGTTACCTACTTTCCTGGAAATAGATAGGCATTTGGATATAAGTAATAGATAGCATTTAGATATAACTTATTCTGTGGGTCCTTTGGTTCTTTGTCTTGTTTCACCTTTCTATTCCATTTATAATAAAGGATATCCTTAAGCAGCACGTAGCTGCTTGAGTAGTAGAGAAGTAAAATTTACTGTCTACCACATTACACATAATGGCTTTTAAGGCTAGAAGTGGTGCTGTGTTCTTGCTGATCAGCACCCTTTCATGATTAAACAGCCATGAAATACGCTGAAAGTGTGTGTATAAGGGGGAGATACATGTCAGTATGGCTGCCCTAAAACTTATACATAGTTAGTCAACATCATGATTTTGATTTGCCATGAGTTGCTATGCCAAGTGCTGCTTATACCCCTATGAGTAATCTTGAAAATTATAGGTGCTTGGTGTAGATACACTTGCATTCAAGATTGACCCTGAATAGAATCAAGTTTGAGATTGACCCTGAATTTTGATTCTGTTCATGCATACAGGGGAGCAGTTCTTAGCACTGTTTGAGTAGGAAGACCCAAGGAAGAGGCTGTATTAAGTAAAGGTATTCAAATGTTCCTGGAAACATCAGTTGGAAACCAGATGTCAGCATTCACATGTAACACTGGTGGCTGCAGTGCAGTTGAGATGCTCAGGAGATATCGGAGTTTGCATGTTTTCAGTAAGCTTTAGTTTGTGTGTAAATAGTTTCTTTCTTGAATAAAACAAAAACTTTATGACTCAACTGCTTCAAAATATTTCTTTTACTATGTAGATCTTGCCTTTTTACTCTTCTTAGTTGCTGTCTCTGCTGGTTTACAGGTCTTTGTGTGCATATGCTTTTCTCTTAAATTTCCTGAAATCTGACACACACACATTTTGGGTGTTATGTAATGACTTTTAGTAAGCTAATTTCTTCAATCCATACAACTCCTTTGAAAATCTGGGGAAAGAATGAAATTTGAAGCAGCTCCAAATGTCTTGGAAAATAAATTCTGGAGTAGTGTCTCTAGGCTGAAGTAATGAGATCTCAGGCTTTTGTAATGATGGTACTCAGACAATGGATAGATGAGATTTGTGGACCTAAACTTAGTATCCTGTTCCTGAAAGCTCCTACATGTGTTCTGAAAAAAACAGCAATATAAATACATTCATGGGTTAGTGTTAAAAGTTATTCAGACTCTTGGTTAATATTTCTAATGAACTTTTATAATATTTTAAGAAAGACCCTTGTTTTACTTTAGTGTAGTGAATACACGCACTTGAGTTCAGCATGGAGTATGCAAGTATTTATGTTGAACTCAGTAGCATGATTTGTATGTGAAGCTAGTAGACTGATGAAATAATTGTGTCACTGTGGCCTTAATGTAGTATGTTAGGTTTGCTTAAAGTTTTAGATACCATACTGATCGTGATCAGCGACTATACATGTGTTTTAATATTCAGTCTGTTGCTGCTTGTGTCATTGTCAGTTAGCATGTGCACTTTGGATTGTTTTACACAGTATTTGCTGTCAGGGTAGTGCAGTTCAGTCTGTGGCTATCAGATTGTTGCTAGTATCCTGTCTGCTAAAATGATCTCTACACTGAAGTTCAGATCTGTGACACCAACCTTGTTATGTTCAAGCACAGCCGTTAGTGTTTTTGCACAGAGATTTGTTTTGGGGAACTGATATTGCTGGAAAGTACTCCAGCAGGGAAGTCAGCTGGATCAACTTTTGTCTGGTTATGTGTGTGGCTACAGAAGCAGCTGTGCCACATGATAGCATAACAAAATGAGTCTGTGGACCTGATAACTAGGTGGACCTTCAGAAGTGTTAAAACTTTTGTTAAAGTCAGAGATGTAGAAGTTGACAGTAAATCAGAGCCACTGCATATGAGGCATATCTGAGCATGAAATGCTAGGTTTGATGACTAGAAATCCCTCAGGAAGGATATAAGGAGGAAAAAAACCCCAAACAAAAAAAACCAAACAACCCACCAAACAAAAAATGCTGAATATTTGTAGTAAGAACATTTAATAAAAATGGCTTTATTGTGTGGTTCCTGTGGTAGGAGTTTTATATCTGATGACCCAGAAGGGCCCTACAACTCCTTTTTTTTCTAACATGGAGTTCTCACATAGGTAGGTGTCTGTCCATACATTATTCATTACCCAAATTGAGACTGGACTGCAGTAGCAGCATTCAGATTTAGCTTAAAGCTGGCTTAAATTGCAGCCCTTTAAAAATGTTGGGTTACTTCTGCTTTTCTAGCACTTGTTAGTTGTTATGAGTGAGTATAGTTGGGCTATTAGACTGCCTCAGTTGCAGTGTAAAAGAGCTACTTAAAGGTGATTTTGAGTGGTTTACTTTTGCTTTTGGGGTGAACTGTGGCATACATTCAGTCAGCCACTGGGATTCAGTTGATGGTTCATACCCCAAGAAAGCCATGGTATGTGGGTTGCATCTGGTTGTGTAGGGAATTAACATTCCTGAGTTGTAGCAAGACATTACAGCATACTGTTAAGCTAGAGAGCTTCTTGCTAGCTGCATACAGTCTTTACAATAGATTGAGTTTTTGATCATCAGACTTACGAATAGTCAAGTGATAAAAAGTGACTTTCTGTAATAAGGAAGGATAAGAACTCCTGGAAGTAACTGAATGAAGGAATTAAATGTTGTTATGGTCAAAGAAATGTCAGGGTCAGGACTTAATTGTTAGAATCGTATAGCCTCACAGAACATCGAGATGCATTCAGATGAGTCTCTTACCTGATTATTTTGCCTAAACGTTGACACCCATCGTCCAACTGAAGTCAGCCTGACAGCCATAGGCCAAAATTCAGATTTTGGGTAAGTGGGTAAAGCTTCCATGAGGCTAGTGACATTTCTTCTGCATGTAAGAATATTATTATTATTCCTCTACTAGGTTAGATTAATTGCTCTACTAGGTTAGTAGACAATTCAGTGACCTGTTTGCAACAGTGATGTCTAGGAATAGAAACTTGGCAGTTAATAGCATGATTTTTCTGCAGGTGTATTCTGTTCTTCAGCAGCTGGCTGGCTAAGAACTTTTGTAGAGTTGCCTTTGGACCACTATGTTTAACAATCATCAGTGCATTTATTTTCATTTTTGCCCAATCCCTATTTGAACTGGTTGCATTTCTGGTCTCTGTAGCCTTCTGCAGCAGAGACTCTCACAAGTAAGAAGAAAAGAAAATGTTTCTCTGCGCAATAGATTATTAAATACAATTATTTCACTGGGCGCCTTTTTGTGTGTTGGAAGACACTGAGCATAGCTCTCATCTTCTGTGTATTTTTTTCCTTGCAGATTTATCATCTTCCTTGAGTTGTCTTTCTTTTCCGAGAAGACTTTTCCTTTACTATAAATCATTTATGTAACTCATCTGTTTTTCCCTTTCTCTGAAAGGGGGTGACCTGAACATCTTGTGATAAAAAACATAGTTTACCAGCATCTTGCTTATGTAGTGACAAATGTGTTCTGTATTGTTCTTGATTCTTCTTTTATATTGGTTTTCCTCTTTGGTTGTTGATGATTGAGTAGCTTTGATTTGAAAGAGTGAAAGAGTTGCAACTTGGATCTTAAACTTCTACTTTAGAGGAACTGCTAGGTATGTAGTTACTCTTTTCTCCCTGTTCATTACCTTGCATTTATGACTAGTGATTTTGCCTACCATACTGTCTGAGCATTCAGTACGGTAATATCCTTCTGTAGTTCTTTACAACTGGTTTCTGTTTTCAGCTGCTGTGAATAATTTTGTATAATTAGGAAACTGTCACTTAGGTAGTCACTGTCCCTTATGGTTGATTTATGTATGTTGACCTATATAATTTTATTTTGGAACCCCTCTGGTAACTTCTCTTTATTGTGATAACAGCAAACAACACATGATATTTTTCTCTTTACATAATTACAAATCCCCCAGAGAACCCTTTCTCAAATCTTTATTATAGATAATTTCCACTGCAGTCTTTAGTGAGGAATGTGCTTGAATGCCTTTTGGAAGTCTTAAGTGCTGTATACCAGTTTAATCGGGGTTGGTCAACAAGTCTGTGAACTTTTCAAAAGATCTCTCCAGTAGTCCTTTGAGGCATTACCTTTTCTTTGTAAAATCCATGGTAATTCTTTCCCCATATATAATTTTTTCTTTTGTATATTCAGCTGTAGTTTCTATCAGTCTGTTTAGTGATGGAGATAGAACTGTAGTCTGTTATTACTTGGGTAATTGTTAGCACCTTCTGCTTAAGTAATCGGTTACAGATACTGAACTATAAAATTGCTGACTGTCTTTAGAAATCTTAAGTGAATGCCATGTGGCCCTAGTGATTTGTTCTAAAATCCTCTTCTGTTAGCACTTTGATAGGACATTTTTCCTCTGACTTGACCCCTAGAAAGAGAGCTTAGATGTGTTCTTCCCTGATCTTTTCCTTACTGAACATCAAGGCAAAGAGTTTATTATGTGTTTTCTGCTGTGGTTCAGGCTTCTTGGATACTCTTTTTCTTTAAGAAAATTTTACTGTTTGTAAAATTGGCAAGAATTGGCATTTTAGACAAACCTTGGCTCTGATGTAGCTCAGTAGCCTGTCTTGAGCCGTGCCTAGCAAAAGGTAGAGAATAGGGCAAATGTACATGAAACTTCCCCCTAGTACAATTACAGAATCTTTGTAGGTCAGAGACTTCCTGATAGTACTCTTTATGGCTTTGGGGGGTCTTTTTAGATTGTTTGTATACTTAATATGGTGAAGTTTTTAAACGGCCTTCATGCTCTCAAGAAGCTTTTTGTTCTAGTTGCTCCATTTAGTTTCCTTTTAACTGCGTTCCTTGCACTTATGTTGTTCTCCTTTTTGAAGTCAAATGCTGAAGTAATGAATTATTATTATTATTTCCCTGGGAATTTAAATGTGCTTTTCTGGACTGCTGTCTGGATAATTACATCTTGAACTATGTTGCGTGGCTCAATTAGATCAGGAGTTGTTTTTCCTTCTGTTAGTCTTCCAGCTGGTTGCAGTTGGCTGTGTTGTAAGAATTTTTCTCCATCATTCAGTGGTGTTTTTCTGGGGGGTGGGGGACTGTCCTCTTCCCCTAGTCTGCACAACAGTAGTTGAAGTCTTCCGTTATTACTTTGCAGTCTCTCTTGTTCCCCTTATCTCACACGTGCTGTCACCGTTGAATGGAAGTGATTGATAGTATACCATTAATATGCTATTTCTTCTAGTTTGGATATGGAATTTAAATGCAGCACAGTACCTTTTGAGGTAAATAATTTAGTTAGGATACTGTATTTTCCTAGCAGAAAGTAGTATTCCTTCACTGGGACAAATCGATCCCTCTCTTCTTGTTCCTATATTTGTACCTTAGTATAATACTGTCTCCTGGATTTTGTCTGTCTCTTCACTTTTGAAGATGTCTCAGTTATGTAGTCTCTCAAAAGCAGTCTTTCAAGTTTTCCTTTTTTATTTTTAGGCTTCTAGCCTTTATATGGAAGTACTTGCACATGCTGGTCCTACTTTGGATGTCTGTTTCAAGTGCCCTGTGTTGGTGGAACTGTAGTTTTGGCTGGATTTCAGTGACTCCTTTTGATTTTTGTGACTTTGCTCCAAGTATACATAACCATGACTGTGCTCTTCTGTCACCTTCATTGCAGGTGTTATTAATGGCACTTAGTAAAGGCTCTTAAATTCCAATTTCTGCTTTTGTTAGTGGAGTTGATTTTTTTTTTTTTTTTTGGTAGACACACACCCCACCTCAAATTTCTGCAATTCATAATAAATTTAAAGCTATTTTATCATTCAACAATGGAGTTAAGACTTGGCCTATGGAGTGTTACCTAGCTGGCTATCTTAAAAGCTGTAGTATTTGTCATCCTTCCAGAGAAGTGTCTGTATTTTGCCTTTTATTTCTTCCAGCAATTAAGCCTTGAATGTACCTATGGGATTGTAATTTATTTCAGTGTGAAGACTTTTATAGATGAGTGACGTAGCCTAATTTAAAAGGGGGACACACAAAGCCTGGTTCAGGAAGGGCTGTTGTATATTGGTATTGCCTCTGTTTCCATCCAGCTGTAACTTTCGTGTAATTTTCAAAGTCTCAGCAATTCATCCAGTGATCAGTCTAATCAATCTTACAGGTTTCTAGCAATTGTATTTCTATTGTTGAGCATCTTTCGCTGTTACCACTTGAGGTATGAGGTTTTTCCTAGTTTCCCATTCTAAACCTTTTCACTCTGTAGATCATTCCTTTTTTGGTAGTTTTTCATTTAGAAATACTGACTGTGACATTGCCTATGTAGTTTTTGTGTTTCTCCTTGGTACTAGCATTTTTAGAAAATAAACTACCTCATTTTGCAAATTTTTGGAAAAAAATTCCAATTTGGGGGTAGTTTTGTTGCTGTGTCTTGCAGAGGCAGGAGCTGGTATTTGTGAGGAAACATATGCAGATTTTACTTGTGACTATGCACTAACAGTTAAGCACATAAACTTTTCTTATTTTTATGTTATACCTAATAATACAGGTCATTAAAACCTTTTTAAGAGCCTTTGTGGAAAAAAACGTATCTTTTTGCCTAATTATATTTGTTTTGGGTCTTGCCTTTGCTACATATTATGTGCATGTACTGTAATACAGCCCCAGTCTGTCTTTCTACTAAGGATCTGTAAAAATAGGAATAGCAAAGGTTCAAGTCAGGCCTGAAGTATAGTCTTGGCATAGTCTCATTTCTTCTTTGCTCCCATCTGTTCAGGTATATTTAAAACTTTATTAAAAGCTTTATGTGCTTGTGATGCTTTTGTCCTTGTGAAGAAAGAAAATAAATGGAATAAACCTGGGAAATTTTAAGAATCAGTGAACTGAATTAATTCTTTTCAGCAAAAGCTGAGATGTAGGGAAATCTAACTCTGAATTATTCAGCCCTAGAGGGAAAAATAAGGTAGGTAAAAGAGAATATTGGATTAAATTAATCTTCAGTGTAACTGACTGATTTCCAGGGAGGTACAAGCCAACTGCATTGATAATAATTTTTTTTTTTTTGGTAAGAAAACCACTTTTATTCTAATTGAATGTTACCTTTATTGCAGTTCAAATGCTATTACATAATAGCATTTGGCTGTAAGGCTAACATATGAAGGAATTAAAAGGTGGTCGCCTCACTTCTAGGATTAATCTGGTTCACAGCTTTGCTGTTTGGTCGTCATCCCCCCCTTCCCTGCTCCCGCTCAGTTAATGGACAAGAGGGTTTCAATAATGTTGTAAACGCTTAGAAGAATATTTGAGCTTTATTCCTCTGGGCCTCTTTCCTGTCCAGGGATTTTAAGGCTGTCCTCAAATAGTAGATAACTACACAAGTTGATACTCTCTATTTTAAAAATGCTGCCAAGTCTGGGAAATCTAATGACTGTTAATAAAACCTGAAGAATAAATATAGGCTTGAACTTTGAACATTTTCAGTCTCTTGTGAGCGATCACATGTGTTGATATAAGCTATGGATGCCTGAACCTGTGCTAAGTATCACTGCAGTGCATATATACAATTTGAAGATTATTAGCAATGTAAGGTTTATATTGTATTGTAAGCCTGATTTATAATGTATGTTCTGTAATTCTCCTTTTGCTCTACCTTAATTTTAGCATAGTATATTCTGCTACAAGCATCAAGGAGGTTGACATGATACAAAGCAAAGCAATGTAACTGTGAAGGTTTTTTTTCTCAATAGCTCAGTTTGTGAACCATTTATTTCCGTAATATTCTATTACAGATAGACTTAATTCTAGTGTTCAATTACTTAATTGCAGTTATGTCTGTCTGTCTCATACCAAACATTGTATTTTTTCCATCTATCTGTAAAGCATCAAACAAAGGATTCTGGAAATGTGATGTGACAGAGTGGAAAATCTCAAATAAACAGTACTGTTGCTGCTTTACTCATGGCAATGTTTGTGCAGACTGACATTCTCTAACATTGTAGGATGATAGTGCTGAAAGTCAGGTTTGAACTTAAACTGTAAATTTAGAAGAAAGTAAGTTTAATGAACGTAATTGGTAGAAGAGGTTTGAGATGAAGAAACTGTTTTGGATAGCTAATGTTTGTTTGAACCCTGTTTCAGAACACACTGCTTTTTTGGAGAGCAGCAAGTTGATACAGGAAGAGCAGGTTCCCCACAGGAAAGAAAATAAAAGCTGTTGGAGCAACTTATTAAGGTAAACAGATTGCAGTGGATTTCTGGATGGGTAAGTATTGATGAGCAGGATATTTCTACTTCCTCTATTTACCTTCCTTTACAAAGGATTTATAAAAAAGCACAGAAAGCTACTTCTAGCCTTTCACAGAAGCTCAGTGATGTCACACATTAGTGTATACTCCAAGACATACCCAAATTGTCATGTAATTATATCTGTATTTTTCTCGTTGCATATATCAAGATCAATTCAACTTACTGATTTTTAGTACAGCTGTTTTTTAGAGAGATCTTAAGTCCTTTAGCACCGATGATATACTGGTTTGGAATTACAGGTACAGAAATTGTATATCCAGGTTGCCTTTTATAATTTTTTTAAATTCATGGTAGAGTTGACAATTATAAACAACAGATTCCCCAAACTGAACAATTGCTAAAAACAAACAGAAACCCCCAGGCAAAGTAGCTGTTGGGAAGGAGCCTGAAGAAGCATTGCTTGCTGTTAAAAAGAAAAGAGTTGAAGTTGTTGAAAGCTACAGTGGAACAAGAGGTAGTAAGTCTGGACCTTAAATGAGCTGCCTCTGGTAGTGGCTAGAAATGAGAGGTTGCTGTGTGCCTTCTGCTGCTCAATAATGTATCCGTTCTCATCATCTGCACCAGTTCCCTATCTCTTTTGCTTACTTCCATATTCCAGTTATATTGGGCCCACCTAAGGAGCTTTGGCAGTGTGGCGTTGGGGGAAAAAATCAGTCAAATTTCAAAGTTGTTAATATGCAAAGTGATGTTGCTTTTTTTTTTTTTGGTATGCACTTGGGTATGCATTTCAGTCTTATTGTATAAATGTATTGATATTGAAACTAATATTTCTAGTAGGAATGAAATTTAATAGGAATTCAAATTTTCTTTCTGCATGTCTAACTTTTGATCTTGCTTTGCAGTCTAGCAAAAGCAGTGTTACAGGATCATTGTCTGCATATGTGGGTGGGAAAGGGACTGAGAAATCAGGATCATGTGATAAATACCATCAAAAATTCTATTTCCTATGTGTGTATTGCTGAACATAATGATGTGTAGCTTCTGTGTGGGAAATGGTGATGGCAGGTTTTTTTGCTAGTGCAGGATTAGAAAGTAAATGAATGTTAAGGCATTCAAAGAAGAGCATAGAGAAACTTCTTTTTTTCTTTACGTGATCTCAGGAAGAAAACAAAAGCTGGAACTATTAATTCTGTAGTTATTTTTAAGAAATGTTGTCGGAAAGTTTTATCTTGCTCTGAATTTGGGTGTGGTTTTTCTTGCTTTGTGTTTTTCTTCAAACAGCAGATCTGGAATGGACACGAGTCCTCTGGGAGGATTAGAACTGTCTGAACATACTCCTGGTCTACTAGGGAATACCACCATGGCAGCAGGTCTTGCAAATGTAGGAAATACATTTGGAGGTCCACCAAGTTCTTTAGTTTCTAGACCTAATAAATTCCAAAACTCACCTATAGAAGATGACGATGATGTAGTTTTTATTGAACCTATACAACCTCCACAAAATTCTGCGTCACTGATAGCAGATCAGAGGAACATTGCATTTACGTCATCAAAAAATGAAGAACTTCAAGGGAATGACTGCAAAATGCTTCCTCCTCCAAAAGACTTAAATTCTCAAAAGGGGAGTGTAAGTGAAACTATTATTATTGATGATGAAGAAGACATTGAAACAAATCAAGGACAAGAGAAGAATGCTTCCAGTTTTAATGAACGAAGACTTCCAGAGTGTAAAAATAGAGCCAACGATATGGAATTCTCAGCTTCCAGTTTTTCAAGAAGTAAGGTAAATTCAGGAATAGGTAATAGTGGTATAACCACAGAACCAGACTCTGAAATTCAGATTGCTAATGTTACTACATTAGAAACAGGTGCTATGAGCTCTGTGAGTGATGGTCATTTAGAAAATGCTGAAAGGCGTGACATGAACTTAATGATTACACATGTAACATCATTGCAGAATGCCAACTTGGGAGATGTATCTAACGGACTGCAGTCAAGTAATTTTGGTGTTAATATGCAAACATACACCCCATCTTTGACTTCACAGACCAAGACTGGTGTAGGACCTTTCAATCCTGGTAGAATGAACGTGGCTGGAGATGTATTTCAAAATGGAGAATCTGTGACTCATCATAATCCTGGTAAGCTGCAATTCTGAACATTTCCTTAAAAGCTGAAAATAAATAATAGAGTGTTTGATGAAAATATTTTTGGCAGTGGCACTGCTTAGTTTTTTAGCTTAATTCCTATGGAAGATCTTGGTTCCCTTCATTCCCATCACAACCTTATCTGTGACTTGGGCATAAAATATGCTTGGTGACATAGTGTGTTAGGTAGGTAAACTATCCCAGTTTAGCAATTAGTGATACCTTCAGATGTTTTGAGACACAAGTAAAGCTTTCTTTGACTGAACCCCTTTAATTGACACAAATAAAGGTTATTGTATCTATGTAACTTCTGTACCTTTTTGTGGAGTTCTATGACTAGTATAACGCATCAAAGTTATTTAAGTATTATTTTACTGATCTGTCGTCTTGCCATCTGAATACAATTTCATATGCAAAAAACCTGAATTTGAAAGTCTGATCATAAGTTGTAAGTAGCTAGCGGTCATAATTCATTGCATACTGAGCAATTCTCAGTATTTACAGTGCTTAACAAAATGGGGCCCAAGTTACTTGTGGACTCATATATTCCTGCAGTAAGTTATGCACACTTTATAATTGCTATTTAGTCACCTGTGATAATATGTATTTATAGCATATAATATTAATTAGCTTGAATTGGCTGGTTTTGCTCTATACCTCTGTGTAAATAGCAGTATATTGTCTCCTGATTTGGCAAATAAACAGGTATCACTAAAAGCCAGATGGAGCAGCCATGAATGGTCTTCTGGAATTGCTATTCTACAGAATTTAAGCTTTCACATAAGCAATTTAAAACCTTCCAAGTTCCAACATATACTGGTACTCTTGCTGCCCTGATAGGCTAGAAGCGGGGGGAAAAGCCAAATTTTGCTACAGGTTTAACTTCAGACTAGTTAGGGTCATTTTAAAAGGAAAATTTAAACTAGTTACAATCTAGGTGCAGTAGACCCTTGTTAATGCACGATTTCCTAACTTGCTCATATGCTGATTAAAACACATGGATTTTTTTTAACCTGTTTTTCAATGAATATTTAAATAGCACAGTTCTTTAATTTGTTCATATATTACCAAATGTATTTTTGCTCAAGTATTGATACCTTTCGTATTGTATTATGGAAATGGCAGTATGAAGCGAAGGTTTTTTTAAGTTGGATGTTAGGTTGTGGTGTTTGTGTTAATCTTGAACTGATTTCAAAATTTGACTTCTGAAGTTGAAAGCTGGGAAGTTTTCATAGTCAGGATGTCCACTGTATAATTTAGAAATTCAGTTCCTAATCTTGTAAAACCAACGTTCCCACTAGTTGATCCCTTAGACGTGGGGTATGATTATTGTGTTATCACAGATGGTCAAGTAGTTGTGGATGAGAACTTAAAGCATTTGTTACCTTGAAGTAGTGCCTTTGTTTTTCTTGGGGAAAGCACATCTTAAGAAAATCATGCTGATTTTCTTAAGATGTGCTTTCCCTGAAACTACTGAACTTTTGTTCTTGGTGTGATTAACAGAGACACACCAGAATTTTGCTGGTATGAAGTCTGATAGGCCAGGACTATAGCAATATTGAAATAGGTTGAGTTCAGAGAGACAAAAGTAGTGGCTGGGAGTCCTTTTAAGGACTTGGTGAAAAAGACTCACTCAGAAGGGAGGAAAAAATAAGTTTACAAGCGGATATGAGAGATGTATTTCAAGGTGTACGTATATAGGATTTTGTGGTCTTTGTATGTGAAAAAGCAGTTAGTTCAAAAGGAAGCAGTAAGGGCTGCCACAGGTAAAAGGGAAGGAGAAAAATACCAGAAAATACCAGAAAAGGTTTAGATTTGGAAAAATGACAACATGAGAGGAAGGAACAAGAGGAGGAAAGAGGGAAGACAGCTGTAACGGAAATCGCTTTTACACAAGAAAAAGCCTGAAACATGGTAGGTGCAGATCATTTACAGGTTTTTGTACTTACGAAGATGTGAAGGAAAGGTTTTCAAGATGTCAAGTTTCAAATTTGTTCGTTTTCCCTGGAAGCTGCCTGCTTTTCTTCTAGAAAATCTTGTCAGTGGAAGTTAACCCTGCCTATTAGAAACTTTCATAATGTGACAGGAAGCGTTTGATCTTAAATGTGTTTAATATATTTTACACAACTCCAGTCTAAGATTGCTAAGGATAGATTCATCTTTTCTGGATCAGTGGTGTTACCTTTGTTCTAATTTCCAGATTTCTAAAATATTTCCAATGGATGCGGAGACTCCTGCTTAGTTAATTTAAGCCTACTGATGATAAAAATGCTTTGAGTTACATAATTTGAAAATCATTGATTGAAAAACACTGCTTGTAGTTCAGAAATAGGATGTAAGAAGTTGGATGGCAAACTCTTTTTTCAGATACCGCAACTTTCTTTAAGGATTTGCTAGTTAGCATTTGTTGAATGTCAAAACTTTGTGGAAGGACTTAATACATCAATTTACAGAGCAGTTTTGCAAATCTCAGAACTAGTCTGTTACCTAAAGACATTCTAGCTTGCATCCTGAACAAGACCAATTATTCATGTTTACTTCATATATAGAGGATTTAAAGCCTTGAATATGCAAACATGTATTGTTTCCTGATACTTCTTTGTTTTCCCTAGTGACAAAGGAATTGGGGCATGTGACATCTAGATGTTGTTAGAAAAATAGTAAATCAAAACATGATATGTATTTGTATCGGAAATAGCGTGGACAGCAGGACTAGGGAAGTGATTGTTTCCCTGTACTCGGCACTGGTGAGGCTGCACTTCAAATACTGTCGTTGTGGTTTAACCCCAGCCGGCAACTAAGCACCACACAGCCGCTCGCTCACCTCCCTCACAGTGGGATGGGAGAGAGAATTGGAAGGGTAAAAGTGAGAAAACTTGTGGGCTGAGATAAAGACAGTTTAACAGGTAAAGCAAAAGCTGCATATGCAAGCAAAGCAAAAACAAGGAATTCCTTCACAGCTTCCCATGGGCAGGCAGGTGTTCAGCCATCTCCAGGAAAGCAGGGCTCCATCACACGTAATGGTGACTTGGGAAGACAAATGCCATCACTCCAAAGGTCCCCCCTTCCTTCTTCCCCCACCTTTATACGCTGAGCATGACGTCATATGGTGTGGAATATCCTTTGGGTCAGTTGGGGTCAGCTGTCCCAGCTGTGTCCCCTCCCAACTCCTTGTGCCCCCCAGCCTGCTCGCTGGTGGGGTGGGGTGAGAAGCAGCAAAGGCCTTGGCTCTGTGTGAGCACTGCTCAGCAGGAACGAAAACATCCCTGTGTTATCAACACTGTTTCCAGCACAAATCCAAGACATAGCCCCATACTAGCTACTATGAAGAAAATTAACTCTATCCTAGCCAAAACCAGCACAACTCTGTTCAGTTTTGGGCCCCTCACTACAAGAAAGACATTGAGGTGCTGGAGTGTGGCCAAAGAAGAGCAACGAAGCTGGTGAAGGGTCTAGAGCACAAGTCTTACGAGGAGTGGCTGAGGGAACTGGGGTTGTTTAGCCTGGAGAAAGGGAGGCTCAGGAGAGACCTTACCATTCTCTACTACCTGAAAGGAAGTTGTAGTGAGCTGGGAGTTGGTCTCTTCTCCCATGTAGCAAGTGATGGGACGAGAGGAAATGGCCTCAAGTTGCGCCAGGGGAGGTTTAGATTGGATATTAGGAAAAACTTTTTCACCGAAAGGGTTGTCACGCACTGGAGCAGGCTGCCCAGGGAAGTGGTTGAGTCACCATCCCTGGAGGTATTTAAAAGACCTGTAGACATGGTGCCTGGGGACATGGTTTAGTGGTGGACTTGGCAGTGTGAGGTTAATGGTTGGACTCAATGATCTTAAAGGTCTTTTCCAATCTAAATGACTCTATGATTCTGTATGCAGTTTGGAAGATTTCTTCTGGATCAGTGTTAGTCTACTCCCCTCAGCTAAGTGCCTCCACTGTATGGGAAGTAGTAGGTGCATAACAGAGAAACTTCGGTCCAGCACATTCATTCAGAACCTGATGTCCCCAGTAAGCATTAGAGTACATTTGATAGAATGGTTTTGGTTGGAAGGGACCTTTAAAGATCACCTAGTCCAACCACCCTGCCGTGGGCAGGGACATCTTCCACTGGATCAGGTTGCTCAAAGCTACGTCTAGCCTGACCTTGAATCTTTTCAGGGATGGGGCATCCACAGCTTCTCTGGGCAACCTGTACCAGTGTCTTTGCCACTTTCATCGTAAAAAACTCATTCCTCATGTCCAATCTAAATCTACCTCTTTCAATTTAAAACTCTTGCCCCTTGCCTTGTCACTACAAGTCTTGGTGTAACGTCTCTCTCTGTATTTCTTTTAAGCCCCCTTTATATATTAAAAGGCTGCAATAAGGTCTCCCCGGAGCCTTTTCTTCTCCAAGCTAAACAACCCTAACTCTCTTTGCCTTCCTTCACAGGAGAGGTGTTCCAGCTTTCTGTCATTTTTTGTGGCCCTCCTCTGGACCTGCTCTAACAGGCCTGTATCTGTCTTGTACTGAGGACCCCAGAGCTGGATGCAGTACTGCAGGTGGGGTCTCACCAGCACAGAGTAGAGGGGCAGAATCACCTCCCTCAACCTCCTGGCCACGCTTCTTTTAATGCGGCTGAGGATACAGTTGGCTTCCTGCGCTGCAAGTGCACATTGCTGGCTCATGTCCCATTTTTCATCTACCAGTATCCCTAAGTCCTTCTCCACAGGGCTGCTCTCTATCCATTCATACCCTAGTTTGTATTGATATTGAGGATTGCCCTGACCCAGGTGAAAGACCTTGCAATTGGCCTTGTTGAGCTTCATGAGGTTCACGTGGGCCCATTCCTCAAGCCAATCACAGTCCCTCTGGATGGCATCCCTTCCTTCTAGCTTATCAAGTGCACCATTCAGCTTGGTGGTATCTGTAAACTTAATGAGGGTGCACTTAATCCCACTATGTTGTTGATGAAACTATTATATAGTATCAGTCCCAGTACGGACCCTTGAGGGACACAGCTTGTTACTGGTTTCCACTTGGACATTGAGCCATTAACTGTAATTCTTTAGACGCAACCATCCAGCCAATTCCTTATCCGTCAAATCCATATGTCTCCAATTTAGCAGCAAGAATTTTGTGGGGGACCATATCAAAGGTCTTGGAGAAGTCCAGGCAGATGAACAGAAGTCCATGTAGATGAGTTTCAAGTGCTCTTGGACTGGAACTTAGGTTTTGTTTCTCTGAATAGAATCTAGGTTTTGTGCATTGAAACTGCTCCAAAAACAGAACCAACATGTAGTAAATTGAGGATGCAGTTCAGAATTGCCATAATCTGAACCAGGTCATGAATGCAGATGTAGCTGAATATGTTTCAAGAGCTGCATACCTCTGTAAAATGTTACTACTGTCTTCCTCCCCACCTCTGCCCCAAGTTTGGCTGATACAGTTTTTTCCAGCTTTTTAAAAAAGACATCATTTCATCGAGCCATTCTTGCAAGATGGCTTCACACGTGAATGTATTGGTGCAAATGAGAGTAAGGAATAATTTTATAGCAGTTTAGAGCAGGAATGAGTGAGAAAGAATGGGAACACCCTGAATAGCCATTATAGTAAGAAGAAATTGAACATGAAACTGTAGAGTCTTGTAAACTTGGCCGTTAAAGAATTGCAGATAGGAACCTGAAGGATGAAGATGTAAGGGCAGTGAGGCATGGAAACTCACCAGGAATCAACTAAGGAAGTGTGATACACCACCTCAGTTCAAGTACATGAAAAACAGATTTTACAGATCCTTTGTAGAGGATGTAAAGCGGAGGAGGTAACATGGTTAAAAAATGAGATAGGAAGAAAAGTCACAATATAAAATTAAGGTCTATGAAGGTGTGTTACAGAAGACGTAAAAGCAAAAAAAAAAGGCAAGAAGATTGTTAAATGTTCTTGTGGTATATTTGTGGAAGGAGAAATGCAACAAATGTCAATTAAGGGACGATGTCTGAAGCCTTAAGATACTAAAGAAATACTCAAATAGTCTTAATGAGGTACTAGGAAGTCATGGGTAAAAGTTTAAAACCAAATGAGCCTAGCAAACTCAAGTTTTCATGAGTGGCAGTTGAGCACTACTGGAATTACAAGCACATGTAACTTAATGCACATGCTACATATTTCTGGTAAGAGATACAATGTGCTCCCACTTGAAACCTTTGAGAAAAGAGAAGAACCTCAAAATATTTTGAGGTGTTAAGATGCTACCAGGATATAAATAATCCGAGGCAGTAGACATAATAGTATAGAAAAGTTTAAAGAGGGCGCTCAAGTGAATTTTAACTTTAAGCACTGTGGTGACATATTTTGGTTTGTCAGTATGGACACTCATTCCTTCAAAGGTAAACTTCTTTAATGGTTTAAAGAGGAGTGTGTTCTGTTCTGCTTCCTTTACCTCTTCCCCTCACTTCTTTGTTCCAACTCTTCTGTTTATCCTCAAGCATTACAGTGGGTAAATTTCTGACTTGTCTTACATGTCTGAGAAATAGGACATCCTTGACAGCTAAAAAGTCACACTGGAAAATGATCTTCCACTTGCTAAGGAATGTACGTTGCTTGTTGCTGTAACAAGGTTCTTGGAACTTTATCCCTAAAATTAATTTTAAAACTATGCAGCAGAATATGTTGTTAATAAAACCCTCTTGGGGAAAGAGAAGACTTTAGAAAATAGTATGAGGAAAGGGTGCCTTCTATTTAATGAATGATTATGGACCAAGATAATGTTCCTTAAGAATAAGGTGTGGGCAGCTGCTGATGTCTATAGCTTAAGGTTTTTGTTATGTGAAGTTATAGAATTTAAAATCATCTTTCTTATATTTGTAATAACACTCCAGGAATACACTGAGTTACTGCAGTAAGACCTTGAAGGTTTTAGTATTTTTATTTAGTTACAGTAAATGCTGTGTTTACTCTTTACTTAAAAGTAGTAGTACAAGTACTACCCAGTACAATAATATTTATGCAGGTGTTTACTATTCAGTAAGTAACAGTGAAGTGCTGTTCTAGATGCTGGGAATAAAAAGCTTGAAATGTAAGTCCCAAGTGCTGTGATAGTATGTGTCAGCTATCCCAAATACTATTGAAAATGTGTGTAAATGTTTTTTATAATGGAAAGATGTTCTTATTCAGGTTTTAATTCATGCTTATGTAATGTATCATTCTTGACATTCGTCAGAAGCTCAATGTTCCTTATTATTTATGATAATTATTTAAAATGAAAGCTTAAATTCCAGAGAAGGGCCTAGAAATCAAATTTAATTGGGGGATTTTTTTCCCCAGAACTGTATATTCTGCTCCAAACCAAGATATAGAGCATGTAATTTGACAGAGCATGTGATCTTTCTAGACGTATTTCTGTTGGAGACGGTTTTACTTAAGTTCTTGTTATGTAAGTTACTCTGTAGCATGTTATGCTACAAAAGATTGGGCAAAGATGACTTCGTTCCATAGTAGTCTATTGTCCAAAAATACAGATGGAAGACTAGTGGTCTGGAACATAGGGACATAGATTTGTGTACTGCCAGAACTTAATGAAATATTATTTTCTAGGTTCATTGATTTCTACTGATGAAGACTTGGAACTCTCATGACTTTGCCAGTTTGCACATTAAGTGGTATTCATTGCATTGAAAAGGTTATTGAGAAAAACAGGAACTCTTATAGGAATCAGTGACATAAATGCAGATCCCAGATGTGGAGCCACTGTGCTTTGCTCTAACTGCAGTATAGTTCTCTGGCTGCAAGCTGGACTAGGAAACTAGTATGGGGAGCCCCAGTTCTAGGGTTTATCACTGAGGCTAGACACATGATGCTTGTTACAGCTTTAAAACAAAATAACTAATAAACAAATAACAAAAATCTAAGATTTCATGGTCTTATAAATTTGCAGAGTTTATATCTGAAACCTTAGTTTAGAAATTCCATGTTATCTGTTGGTCTCTTTGTTTGTTTGTTTCCTTAATTGCAGTTGGTAATTGCAGTTTTGTTTGAAGATAAAATTGCCAGTTTGCAAACACAGTGCAAGTGAATTGAAGTCTGAAAAACTTGTCACTAGATGTAGGATAGGACCATCTTGAAATTTGTTCATGTTCTGAAGCTTTGTAACAATGGAGAGCGGTACCATCAAACAGCATTTTACTTTAAACCTGAATTTCTAAAATATCATCTTTCTTCTGTTAATTTTCAGTTCCAAGAGAAAAATGATTTTATTATCCTATATCTGTGAATATTATTCTATATATATATGTACATGTCTGCTCACTTACTTTTATGTATGTTTGTTTTTGTCTTGAAGATTCTTGGATATCCCAATCAGCTTCCTTCCCTAGGAATCAGAAGCAACCAGGTGTGGATTCCTTGTCACCTGTAGCATCACTTCCTAAACAGATTTTCCAGCCTTCTGCCCAGCAGCAGCCTTCTAAACAGGTTAAAGTCACATGTGCAAACTGCAAAAAGCCTTTACAAAAGGGACAGACTGCATATCAGCGAAAAGGATCAGCTCACCTTTTTTGTTCTACTACCTGCCTCTCATCATTCTCACACAAACCCACTCCAAAGAAACTTTGTGTTATGTGCAGAAAGTAAGGGATTTTTAATTTTGTTTCATACTAGTAGCTAAATCCAGTAATACTTGAGATTCTCATGCATGTTTGAGGACTGCTCCATTAATGATACAAAATCTGACTATACAAGTATTTTATATAGTGTCACTTCAATATTGTTTGGAAATGTTGAATTCACTCTGCTATAACAGAAGTCTACCAGCTTTTGAATTTGGAGTATGGCAGGTTGTTTCTATGAAAGCCAATACACTAAAAACTACTGATTTTTTTTTTTTTTTTTAAAGACAAGGTGTCCAAGTTATAATACATCCTGTGACAAGACATATTCTTTAGATATAAAATCCTTTATGAAAAGAAGTGGACCTTGTGTTGTATAGAAAGCATTCATTTTGATAGATGAAGATAGAAAATCAAGAGGCTTTAAAAGAAGGAGAAACTGATACTTGGAAGAAGGTGGAAGAAATTTGGGAGCTCTTCCATTGTTGGCAGTGTGGGGAGAGGAGAAGCCTTAGACATTCCCCATAGTTTGGGGCAACTATGGCAACTTTTGAAGCTGAAGATACCTTAAGTGGGCAGTACAGAGGGAGTGACAAGCATACCTAGAAGTGGCTTATTTTAAATTATTGGTTAGGCTTGACTTGTCATTTTTCATTATTTCCCAAACTTAAAATTGCTGAAGAGAAGTCTTCCATAATTGTACTATTGTAGTGTAAGGTGTACAAAATAGCTGTACTATCTTTCTCTTTCAGTGTACTGATTGCTGAGATACTTGCACTTTTTCATATTTTTTCAGTAAAGCCTCAATCCAGTACACCCTGCAGTGATACTGGTTAAATGATGAATTCTTGCTGAACTAAAGAAGGCTTGCAGTAAAGACTGCCTTCGTTAATGTATGTTTTGGAGAGGGTGGTCTTTGCTCAATCGCAGATTTAAACTAGTGAAAAACATTTACTTCAGTATGTGGCGTGATGGATTAATGGCTTGTATTCAAATGTAAGCTACTGATCTGAGGGGGGGGTGGTTGTTGTTTTTTCTTGAGACTCTGTAAAAATAAACTATAGAAAGTATTGATATCCTGTGTATTCATACCTTGGTACACTGAATACCTAGCAAATTTAACATACTTCAGCTTTTTTTAAATACACGTAAAAGCTCAAATGCTCTCAACCCTGACTTATACAAAGCTAGTTAAAAACACTCTCTACTCTTTCTGTTGGCTTGTACATGTTTATACCCTATTTTGTTGGTTTTTTTTTTTTTACAGTTAATCTGGTGACTACCGTATTCAGCTAGCTGTATTATATATAAAGATGAAGATGATACTAATGTTTTTATTTCTGAGATCTTGAAAATTCATGGCTAAATCTGTGCTCTCTTGCAACTTTGGAGATACTTACCTGTGTATTGTAAGAGGCTACATACAAAACGGCCCTAAATGAAAGGGCTTTATTTTTTAATGATGAGGAAAATACCTTATTTCTAGCTTTTGGGGTTACTTAAAATAAGCTTTGTTTAGTGTATTTGATTTCTAGAGAACCTCTGTGAAGTCACCTTTGACAATTTTTGAGGTGCTGTTGGTCTTCGCTCTTTTACTAGTATGCAGTTGTTACTCAATCACAGTTAAATAGAAGGCAGTATATGTGTGAAATTGTTCCTCTGTAGCATGGCTTCATTGTGAAGCCCAATCTTATCCAGGCTTTTTTTTCTTTATTGCCAGATTTTTTTCTACCTGGTGATAGCAGACCAGGTATTTGCTCTGTACTTGTTTCTGTGGTTTTTTTTTCATACTAAAGCAGACATAATATTGTCAGATTGCAGTTCACTGAAAGGATAAGGGAACTCTAGCAAAATCCAGGAGACCTTGAATCTAGGTTGGATAGATGATAATAGTTGATATGTCATAGGTCAGACTTTCAGAGGTATGCTCAGTTTTATCTTTAAATATGTAGATCACTTTAAGTGGAAGTGAAGCCTACAATAACTTTTGAAAAAAATTGTATAACCCCATCTGAAAAGTCAGAATTCTTAACATATTTTATTGTAAACCACTTTTCTAGCAGTCTCCTGAACCTTTGTAACTACATAAATAGCGTAGGAATTATTATAAGAAGGAAATTATAGGAAATACCTGGCATTCTCCTTAGTGTTTATAGTTTTTATTGACTTGTGTTACTCTTTCTGACTTCATACTTGTCTCCTTTGATACAAGTTAATAGTGTTTATAAGTCCTCATGGAATCTAGTCAGAAACTGTAAGGTCCTCAGGGCAGGAGCTCTGGCTTTTGCAGAATAGAAGCGATAACACTCCCCAACACAAATCCTTACTAGCTTGCCAAAGGGCAAGCCAAAATCTGCTGACTTTCCTTTGATGGAAGAAGGCAGGCATGCAAGTGTTAATATCCAGGGACGGTAGAATTTTATTTTCAAGGGAGTCTGTCTAGGGAAGCATACAGCATTTTTCCAATGTTTTCCACTCATCCTATTTTTAGGGGTCCTAGGTATGAGTGTCTGGGGCATGTCTTTTCCAGCTGGTGATTCATGGTGATATCAATAGAGATCCAGATGTGCCTAGTCAATTTTTTATTTATTCTGCCCAATAGCATTTCTTCTATGTCAGTGATAGGTTTTTTTTCCTCAGAAGGCAAAGGGGGGAGACTTTTATTTCTTCTCCTTACTGCTTCTAATTTATGGTATGTGATAGTTTGGGATTAAGAGTGAAACTACCTTAGAAATTTGGGAGACCTCATTACAAAGGTACACTGACAAGCATGGTGTTAGCGACTTTGCTGAGTTTGCAGTGTGTGCAGCATACAGTTGAAGATCAAGGAAGTCTAGAATTAATTTCAGTGAAAAACAGTGTAAGTCAGTTTGGTTAGAAGAAGGTTTGTTCTATTTCAAATTAATTTTATTGATGGTTGCTTGTCTTGTTTGGCGTTAAATTGGTGCAGTTTCATAGGCAACTGCATGAACTGTTCAGGTGCTTTCAAACTTTGAAGTAATGATGGAATTAACTTTTTTTAATTTTAAATAATAATCTTCTAGGCAAGTTTGTTGTAGAGTTTTAAGCTTTTTGGTTGTGTTTGGTTGTACCTTCTCTCTTCCTCTCGTCCTCTCCTGACATTAATACTGGGAATGGTGGAGTTTTATACAAATAAAAGACCGTTTCTAACCTTTTACTATAAATCTGATTTTTTTGTATAAAACTTAAGTATGGCTTTTGTGCAAAAGGGCTAGTGCAAACTTGCTGTGTTTTTTGTATAAGATTGTTTGCCACAACTGGTACCTAATGGTGCATTAATGTCACTTAGTTCTAGAATAACGTAATAGGAAAAAAATAACCCCAATCCAAACAAAAAAATTAGGTTTTTACACAAGAAAGACATAGTACTTGCAGTACTTACAGTAGTTGTAAAAATATTACTAAAGTCAGTGTTTGACGTGTGACTAACAACTGTACACCCACAAAACAGGTTTGAAATGTAAGTATTAAAAGGAAGAATGAATCTTACGTGTTCTTGTTTAAATATATACATGTATTTATACATGAGCACGCTAGAGTGGGTTTTTGTTTTTTTTTTTTGTCTTTCAGAGATATAACAACAATGAAAGGTACCATTGTTGCTCAAGTTGATTCAAGTGAGTCTTTCCAGGAGTTTTGCAGTACATCATGTTTATCCTTCTATGAAGATAAACAGAATCCCTCAAAAGGAGTTTTGAATAAATCAAGATGCACTATCTGTGGTAAACTAACTGAGGTCTGATTGACTGTTTTTTCTTTTATTTTTCTCAATAATGACAATAACTTCTATTCTGAAATCAGAGGGCTGAAAATAAGGAAATTTAAAATCTGATTCAGTATTTTCATATGCAGTGAGATATTAAGATATGCAGGCTTAATATTCATGAAGAGCAACTGAAGGAAGAAAGAATTCAAAGAGGTTAATATTTGATTTTTGTTTCAGAAACTTGAAGTGCCTTTTGCTGATATTTTGTTGCTACTGTCAACAATTTTATTAGATGTAAAATCTTGTAATTATAACCCAAATTTCTCACATAGAAGAATTGCTGTTGAAAAAACTCAGAATTTACTGTATTGTTTACTTTTTTACTGTAAGGTTTGAAAGATTATGCAAATGTTTTTAGAGATACATAGAATATACGTAATTCTAAATTCTCATGAATGTATTAATTTACTCTTGATGCCATTTCTGGGCCCAGCATAGTCGAGGCTACTACTTTACACAGCATATGTGTCTGGCCAGTCTTTATATGCCATGTTGTTAGCCTGCAAATTGAGTATTTTATAAAATTGCAAAAATTGACCTTCTGCTCTAAAATGCAATTATTACATCCTTCCCTGTGATCTTTGCTTCTAGGCTACAAGAGCAAATGGGTCCAAGGTTTTTTTCTAGAACTTTGGAGACAACAGAAACACCAATTTCATGGTCATTTCAAGCATCTCTGTTCTTAAATAGTGAGCTAGTATAATCTGGTGTTAGTTACTGTACTTAAATGTATGACTACTGGCTTGTCTGGTAGTTTCAGGCAACTTTGTGCTTGTGTGGTGATAGACTACTTCTTTATTTTTTTTTTTTTTTTAGATTCGTCATGAAGTTAGCTTTAAAAATATGACTCATAAGCTGTGCAGTGACCATTGCTTCAATAGATACAGGATGGCAAATGGATTAATAATGAATTGCTGTGAGCATTGTGGGGAGTATTTGCCCAGTAAAGGAGCTGGAAACAATATTCTTACTATTGATGGTCAGCAGAAAAGATTCTGCTGTCAGAACTGCGTTGGTGAATACAAGCAGGTAATTACTTCTTTATCTATAAATTTAAATTAAATAAACATTAATACTCCTTAAATTTATCCTGTTATTCATAACATGGTTTTACTTCTCATTAGAAGTCTTAAGTAACAAAGAATTCTAAAAATGAAATTAATGCCAGTGAGGGAAAACTAGCTGGAAAGGACTACCTATTTGTTATTAATGAAAATATCACTGAAATTAAATTTTCTGTTAATAATTTCTATTTCTTTCTTATGGGTGTATCACAAGTATATTAATAGCAAGCCCGACATACAGGCTTACTGGTCATTAAGTGATGTTCTTTTTTTAGATATAAAAGCTTGCTTATGCAGTCAAAACATTAAAAAATGTGCGGACTATCCAGATTGGACATTGCTGTGAGAATGCTCTAACTGATTACACGTTGGCTGTGTACCTGTACTATGTCTAATCATCTTCACTGTACCGCATAGGATTTAAAAATTTATTGTTACTTTAATCCTTCCATGTGTTAAATCTTGTGCTTTCATTTTCTTTACTTGGTTTGTTTTTTATTTATTCTTAAGACTGTTAAGATAGTAGTAATTGTTGTGGTTAAAAATAATTCCAAATCAAGAAATCTGATGCTGATGTCTTACATATTACAGAGCCAGCTTAGCTCTGAACTGTTGCTAATGCTGGCTGAAAGGTTTAAATGTTAATCACACTATTTATGGTGTAATAGTGTAGCTCTGAAACATTAAATATTTTGGGGGAGGATATGCAATTTGGGGATTTTTTTATTCTTCAGGTTTTTTTTGCTTGGTGCATTCTGCTCTGAGTTTATAGGGGTAGTGTTACAAAAGTACTATTTTACTAGCAAGAAATTTCTTTATCTGATTTTGAAGTTCACAATTGAATATGTGAGTGGCCCCAGTGCTGCATATTGCTTTGGGTTCTTTCTTCATCTCTTTCCATTTTTAAGAAACCAATGATCCAAGAGAAAAGGGAGTGCATTTAACTTCTTTAATGTTGCATCATGTATGTTTGTATTTTCTCGTTGGACATTCAGTTTTGATGCTTTTGGGGATGGCTGTTCTTGTGTATATGCAATGTGCAAACAGCAAATCTGGAAACGTGCATGTGTAAACAGCGTAACTGAAAACGTAACATAAGCGTTATTCTTTTGTCACAGCTATACCAAAAGGGACAGGATAGGTTTCCAAGATACTAAAAACATAGGCATGCCCAGAAGCCATGGAAAGACTTGAAGAAACGTTGAATACTGTCTCTCGAAGAAACAGAAAGGCATGAGATTAACTTTGAACTTGAGACATTCCCACACAACCAGTATAACATGCACTGCACATGGAATTATGAAATGAACGTGGAATTTTGAGAGGTCGAATGATAAATGTGTATTTAAATCTCATTACAGACTGTACTCTATTTGTTCAGATATTGTTGTATTTTGTGTTTAGATATGTATTTGAGAATAAGAAGGATATGGGTAGCAAGTTGTATGTTCTGGTTTGATTTGGGGAGGAGGAGCAGTTTGCAGTACCAGGAATCTTCACAAGTAGTGTCAGGTATTGTGCATTATTGTGAGGATCCTTAAGAGGACCTTTAAAATGGAGACACATTGTTCTGGTGCATTCAGTTCTGACAGCAGACTATATTCAAGCAAGTTCTTGATTCTTTTGTGGAAATATTTGGTACTGGGGAACTGTAATAGGGTGTGAGAAGCTTAATTTAAGTGCTCATGTGCGTCTGGTTTGGAGTGGTGATTAAGTGTTATTCTTAACTGGTAGGTTTCAAATGTTCCAGGAGTGTTTGGGGGTTTTGGGGTATTTTTGATATTAAGAGAAACTCAAGCTATAAAATTAGGAGGTCTTTAGTGTATGATGTAGGTGAGTTGCTCAGGACACAATTATTTGAGAATATTTAGTTGTTTAGCAGGACTTATTTAGGTTTGAACTTCCATTTGCATTAAGTTTTTTGTTTTTTTTTTTAACTGAATGTTTCCAAGGAATTCTGTTTTTAAAAAAGGAATTTAGACTTTGAAAAATGTCACTGACAACTCATTGGGTCACAATTGGTAAATTGTAGGTTACTTTGTTCAGTCATAACAATATCATCTTGGAAATTTTTTATTGGATCTTTCTTTTAAAGGAGAACCAGTGAAGGAGAGAATATGGGAGAGTTGTTATTACATACTGAAATAAACTTAATGGAATCAATAATATAGGAAAAGTTGATGTATCATTTGATTACAGCATTGTGTTGTACAACTGATTATTGTGTGTCACAAGTTTTAGCAAATGTTTTCTTACAAACAGTTGTAAAATACATAGGTCTTACCGGTATGAGCTTTGTATTAAGCAGTTTATATTGTAAATGTCATACACCTATCAATATGCTATTCATTTGTAGTAGTAATAAATGAAAACTGATTCTTATTACTTGTACCTATCTATATACTTCATCCCTATTTTTTTGAATAAATATTACACTGATTTGAACAATTAATTTTCAATAACTTATCATGGACATTTTTTCTTCCTGGAATGAAAAAATTAAAATTGTGGGTAATAAAAATTACTGTGGCTCTCGGAATGGCCACTGAGTGCAAATAATCCATCGGCTACAAAGGGATTCTCTCCTCTGCTTTAGACTGTTGGTGGGAGTAAGAAACAGTGTTATTCCTGGGATGGGGAGTAGGTTTTTTCTGGAGTGTCTAAGTCAGCTTTCCAGGCGATGGATGCACTTAGCTTTCTATGTACCAGTGTCAGAACCTGCTTTAAAACTGAGACAAAAATAATCTTGAATGTTGCATCCTGTGTTTTGCTTTTCTGAGAGGTGATGGCTGTTCTTTCTCACTAAAACTGAAGTAATTACAGCTTAGGTTTCTTTCATATTAAAAAAGCTATGAAAAAATAGATTAATGAATTGCATAAGAATTAAAAAAAATAATAAATTAAATAGATTTAGCCTAACTAATGCTCCCTGTGGTTATATGCAAGAGCATGTTAATTTCCTGATGGCACAACAGCCATTCATGAAGACAGCTAAGTGCAAGTCAAGCTTTTTTAAAAAAGAGAAAACAAGGATAAAATTCTTCCTCCAAAAATGAAATCACTGTGACAATTTAGATAAAATGTCAAAACAAAACCCTTATTGGAAGTGGTTATTTTTTTTAAGCCTGAAGAAGACTACTACTACTAGATTGTAAATTCTTTACCTGAAGTCCAAACTCTTCACATGTGGAGGGACAAGAGGGACTTAAAGAATGACACCAAACAAAACAAAACAGAAAACAATGCTAGAAGAGAATGAGATCATATCTGACAAGGAGGTGGCTAAATTGTCTACGTAATTGTGCAAATGCTGAAATATTTCTTCAACTAGGCATTTAATATAATTAACATGAGAACTTAACAATTTTTAAAATTACTTCAGTGATTCATTTAAAAGTTAGTATCTATGCAGCAAATTGAAACAGACCCCAAACATGCCTGCCATGAAGACATATTAAACAAAAGCACATACATATGTTGTTTTAATGTTTCTGATACTATTGCATATTTTCTGTCTCTACAAAATCAGTGGACTTCCTTTTCAAGGCAGTTGCAATGTTGCATCCTGGTTTGCTGGATTTGGGTACAGCCTTGACAACCTTGTTCTAAGGAACAAATGAATTCTGTGACTTGGCTTGTGCAACCAACCATACCTCTTAATTTTCAGCTGTTCAACTAAGATAAACCTGAGCCTGTGTCTACTTTTAAAAATACAGCCTAACTGCTTTGCTTACTGGCCTGATCAGTCTGCAGTGCTCTTGATTCTGCCATGAAAGCATTTAATGCTTTAATAGTTTAAAATGTTCCTTTACTTTTTTTGCTTTATTTCCATAACTAAAATTCTTCTTGTTACAATGTGACCTGGGATTCGCTTGCTTTGGGTGCTTCTTAAAAGTGATGGTCTTCATGTGCTGCCAAAAATGCGGGGAGGAGCTCTAGCTACTTCTTCATAGGCTTCTTAGTAGCACTGGAATTAAGTGAGTACTGGGTGAATGCAAGCCAAGTGAGTATTTTCCTAGTTGGAGAGGGTGCTTGCAGTGTCTCTTCATCTAGTGAAAATTTTCCTTCAGTACTGATTAAAAGTTCATTTTATTGACTTCCTTGATTAGATGAAGACTTACTACTGAAGGTGCTTCAAGACTAACCAGGCTATGCCATCCCTTTAAGCTGTTCACTTACAAGCAATAGGCAAAACCCAGCCTAGGTAGTTGTGCTTCCTTGTTTCAAATTCTGTTCATTGCCAAACAACTGCTTTTGTGAAACTCTCTTAAAACTCATTTCATCTGCTTCATCTCTGTGCAGGGGTTTAAGAGCCTCCACTGTATACAATAATATGCATATCAGTTCTGCAACTTATGATTCATTGCTTATGTAGAGTTTGTATTTAGTCTCACAAAATGTATTGTTACCTACTGGTTTAAATCTCACTGAATGCTATGATAGAATGTCCTGTCACGTAGTGCTTCAGTGGAAGCATCTAGGGTTTTCAACTTTGTCTTGTGCTATGCAATGTCAGTTCTTTTTCTGTGCTTCTTTGCTATTAAGACAGATCTGTCGTTTTTATTTTGATAGTACAATTAACTACACAATCTGCTGCTTCCTGCCGTTGTTACTGCTTTGTAAACTCTTGTTTCCAAGTTTCTGTTTCGAAAGTAGATACTGTTAACAAAACCAGTAATTGTGAGAGTTGAACAGCCCCTTTACGTTGAAATATTAGAAATACTGACTTTTCAGGTTTTGTTTTTGGTTTTTTTTTTTTAATTTCTGGTCATTTTTAAAGAGAAGTTCTGTGGTTTCAGCCAGTTCAAACTGTGGTTTAATAGTGGAGTCTCTTCCTCATATGGTAAACCACTTCTGTCTCACTTAATACCAAACTAAGTATTACCTAATATCTGATAATATTGACATCTGATACTATGTAGACTTCCAAATGGACATAGCTAGATGCTTTTTACCCCATCTACCATGGTTAAATGACAGAAATCTTTATCAACTAAGAAATAATAAATTCCCCTTTCTTCCTGCTTAGTGGTGTCGGGGTTTTTTTGAGGTCTCTTGGTATTTATGCTTCCAGTTTCTTGCGTGTCTGATGCAAATCAAGTCTTTGTAGAAACTACCCTGTTCTACTTTTTCTTCTACCTTTTATCTACTCTTATTTTCTGGAACCATTTATTTTGCCATTTCTGCTTCAAATGTCTGTCTTAACTGTAGAATTTGCTGCTCTTCAATAAAAACTATATGGCTTCCTTGGGCATCTGAATGTCATTCATCATAAGTGTTCAGGATGTTATTTTGTCGATATTTTAGAAAAGAAAGTGAGATAGGTATATCGGAGATGTTAAAACAGCTTTGTAGTTCTGAAGAAAAGTACTTAATGGCAGTCAAAATTGTGTGGTGTGATCTCTGTGGGAACATAGGAAATTCTTAGAGGAAGCAAGGAGGTGATACAACTAGGTATTGGAGTTAGGATGGATATAACCACATCTGTGCACTGCTGTGCCTGGAATATTTGGACAGGGTTGAGGTGAAGAGGGAAAAAAGGCAAAACAGAAACAGCTTAAACACTCAGTTAATGGAAAAGTAACTTGCTTTTTGGGCCAGGGGGTTTCAGCTCTGCTTTTCTTGAAATCACAAAGGCAAGTGTCTTGAGAGTGGGAACAAAACTGGCAAAAAGAGGGAGCACTGGCAGTTGGAGATGCCAAAGAAGAGTTACTGGACAAGTTATTGATATGGTTGTTTGCAGAGTTCAGCTGATGGAACATAAACACAAATCACTTGGTGTTCAAAGGCCACAAAAGCAATTACTTCAGCTTTTGCTCTTAAGACTTGGGCAAATGCTTTTGAGGTGTTACCAATGTTAATCTCTTTTGTTGGAGCAGGGAGGAGTTTACAGTTATTCTTGGGGGAGAGATGATTTGAGTGCAGTATTTCAAAAGACTGAATAAATAATACGGTTTCTTCTTTCTTTGCTGTTACAGATTCTGCTGACATCTGGTTCTTTTCTTAGACATGCGTGTTGCTTCTGGATCCATCCGGACCATCCTTCTTTCAAATAAATCTGAAGTAGTTTAGCTGCTGTTTTCCTGATTGCCTTACTAATGGATCTTTGTTATCATAGAATTCCACGTAGTGAATATCTCTGCTTTTCTACTTACAGAAAACTTCTATCTTCTTTCTCCTTTACTTTCTATTTCAAGACAGGTTGACTGTCTTTCTGTCCCAGAATATTCTTTTCTAGAAGCTTTCCTGGTATTTATCTTGTTTCTAATCTGAAACTGTTGCTCTGTAAAGCTACCAGAGAGAAGGTTGCCTGGATTGAGAAGTAGGTACTGGTCTGTTTTGCCATGGACCATATGACTTTAATTGCAAAGCATTTCTTCAACTGGAAACAAGTATTTGGGCTGCTACATAGTGTTGTAGCAATAAGTTGGTATTCTGGTGTTCTCGATTGACTGGCCCTTGGTGTGGGAGTTGTAGCAAGAATGCTGTCTTACACTGCAGGCATGTTCTTCATCCCACTTTCGATCCTCCTGAAGGCATGTGAAGCAGATCATACTGCTTTTTTCAGTCAAGAATAAAAGTGTAGCATAGGCGCCTAGATTCAAGGCACTAAGAGCTTTATTGAAATACTTTTGCAGCCATAAAGTTCAAGAACAGAGACTTTCATTAGTTTCAGTTGCAAACGGAAGTGAGGCTTACTTCTAAAATACCATGAAATTATAGTATTGGTCTGATATCTATTTTGGGGGTTGATTTTTCTTCTTAGTAGGATGTATGCAAGAAGAGCTCTAGACTTAAGGTTTCATGATCCTTTCAGTAAGATGTAAAGGAAGATAAAGATTCCTTCTGAAATTATTGTTGCTGATAATGGCAAGAATAAAAATTCCTCAGAAACCCTCCAATTTTCTCTTTTATTTCCAGAAATTTGGATTTCAGTTGCAACAATACTTGTATTTCTGGAATATGTCCCATTCATCTGTTTTGTCTTGCATCTTGATAGCCACTTTTGTAGTTGCCAGTTTGAGTTCAACACTGTCCTAGTGGACAGGATGAAGATTTGAAATGTATATTAACTCATAAGTCTTTTCAGATTGCATGAAGTGTTTTATAATGTTTTTTCTCAGTTATCTGTCATGAGATACCTATTGTGAAGTAGACCTGATTTCTAGAGTTAAGTCTCTTAATAGGGCATACAAACAAGTCGTGAAAGAATGAGTGAGTTTTGAATCAAATATAATAAGAATATTCAAGCTTCTGCATTTGCCTTAGACTTTATGCTTTGGAAGAGGTAAAATATGCAATGGGATCTAGCTAAAATTAGGTCATCTCGATGCAGAATCTAGGTGGAGTAGTGAGGGAGAGGTGTAGTCAGACTACTTTGCATCAAGCCTCTCCTCAGAGGGCACTGGGTCATTATTTTCTAGAAATTTTGCCTCTGGATTAACTTAATTTTTTTGTACTTGGTAATCTAATTGATACAGTTTTCTTTACTAATTTGATAGCAGTGTTTTTACTTCAAATTTTCGTTAAAATTGCAGTCCTTAAACTTGCCTGTAGTTTCATAGGACACTGTAGATTTGAATTCATCAGAAGCAGTGCATGGAAGGAAAATGTGTGATGCTTTCACTTGTGGATTGGTTCTGAGTTAATTCCATCTTTGAAGGAAAATCGAAACTGAGACTAGTTTGAATGTGCAGGATTTTGTCTATAATCACTTTTGCCTACCATTGAAATACCATGCGGAGTGCAAAATGAAGCCAGTACTTCCTCTGAAATGGAAGATAACTGCCAAGAAAGCAGCTTTGGAGAAAAAGACTTGTGTGTCCTGGTGGACAACAAGTTGAACAAGAGTTAGCAGTGTGCCCTTGCAGCAAAGATGGCCAACTTGCATCCTGGATTGTATCACAGAATGCTTGAGGTTGGAAGTGGCCTCTGGAGGTCATCTTGTCCACCCCCCTGCTCAGCCAGGGTCACCTGGAGCAGATTGTCTAGGACCATGTCCGTTTGAGTTTTGAGTATCTCCAAGGATGGGGGGGGGGGGACTCCACAGCCTCTCTGGGCAACCTATTGCTGTATTAGCAAGAGCATAGCCAGCAGGTCAAGGGAAGTGATTTCTGTGCCCTACCCCCCCCCCCCCCCCCTTCTGCACTTAATAAACTGCATCTGGAGCACTGTGTCCAGTTTTGGATTACACAGGATGAAAGGCATTGACGTACTGTTGCAAGTTCAGTGGAGAGCTACCGAGATGTTTAGAGGGCTGGAGCACAGACATAGTAGGACAGCCTTGGGAGACCTTAGTTTGTTGAACCTTGAGAAGGCTGAAGGGGAATTAGTTATCTAATGGGAGTGTATAGAGAGGACAAAGTTGGACTACTCTGAGAAGTGCACAGTGGAAGGATGAGAAGCAACAGACACAACTTGAAAACAAGGGGAAACGATTTAGATATAAGGAAAAGCTTTTTTTTTCTCTGTGAGGGTGATGAAATCCTTCAGAGAGGTTTTGGAATGCTCATCCTTGGAGATGCTCATATTTGACAGGACAAGATCGTGAGCGACCTGCTTTGAGCAGGAGGTTGCACTTGACCTCTGGAGGTCCGTCCGCTCCAATCTACATGATTCTGTGACTGTACTTCTGAAATAAAGAATGAAGCAGTAGTTTTTAAAATAAAAGAGTCAGGAAGTTTTTAAGTTTTTTGTTGTTGTTGTTCCCTGTTTACTTAGTCAGTAATGAAGATTTTGGTATTCTTTGTTCTGTTTTTCTCTCTACCAGTGAAGGTCTTTCGTCTTCTGCCATGAAATACTAACAACACTGGCACAGCTTTCTCTTTTCTTTAATTTCTGTTCTGAACACTCACTTTTCCTTAAGGATGGTTAAAATACTCAAAAAGAAAAATGTTCTGTATTAAGAACATGAGAACAGCTGTTCTGGTTCAGATCAGGGATTGAGATTCCTGCAGTCTATGTAAGTGGGCTTGCAGGGAAGAGTAGGAACAGGGCAGGTACTTATTTTTCCCTGAGCATTCTTTTAGCTTCTGACTCTCTAGAGGTCACGGGATCTCTTAAACTTTATGCAATGTTCCTGTACACTATTTTTAGCGAATCTTTTTAATTAGTGCTTGTCCAGTCTCCTTGTGAACACATACAAGCAGTTTTTCCATCCATGACACTCTTCAGTAAGAAGTTCTGCTGACCTGCTGTTTTGTTATGTGAAGAGCTGCCTCCTGTTGTTTGTTGTGAAACAACTTCTGTTGATATTCATCTGATTTGCTATAGTTGTTAATATTAGAAAAGGCAATGAACAGTTGATCCTTAGTGCCCCACATCATACCATTTTTGGTTCTGTCATTATCCTCTTACCTTGTTTTCAGGTGAGAAATCCTTACCTCATAAGAATACTCTTTGACCCTACTACATATTACAGTAGTTCTCCTTAGTTTTAGTGAATCTTCTGTTTGTTTCAGCTAGAAGGGTACTCCCAGGGAAAGGATTCTCAAATGTTACTACTTCTACAGAATGAAATTAATACTGCAGATTCTTAGAGATGGAAGATAACATGTTGCGATGAATGTGAGAGTAGACATGTAAGTTACCTGAGAACCTTGAGAAGAGAGTCTCATCTGGAAATTTGACACTTAAGAACAGGAGAAAATTCTCGGTTTGCATTATGGCTATCTAAAACCATGGCATAGTACAGTACGAGATTCTCTGTTGGTGTTGTCAATGGAGGAAACCTTTGAGTTAGACTATTAAAAAAAAAGCGTTTGAGACACCTGTGTAGTGCTGATTGATCAATACTTCCAGGTATGCTTTAATCTTTTTTTAAATAGTGTTGCACACCTTGGGTTTTGAATGGTTTTAATATTCAAACTTGTAAGTTTGGGGAGTGTTGGCAAGAGTAATAAAAATACAGGAAAAAAGTTCAACTTGAAGGAGGTGATGTTACAAGGTCTTGGGAGCAATAAATTTGAAGAGGTTTCAGGCCTTCTAATTTTTTTTTTTTTCACCAGTGTCCTATCTCCTTCATTTGTGTAACAACATGTTTAAACTTCTAATAATGCAGAAATGTTCCAACACTTTTCTTAGTTGCTGTGACAAGAATGAAGTGAGAGCTTTGCTGTTATGCTTTTGTTTCTACCCATGGAATCTTCTGCATCCTTGATATGTTTTTTGGAAATTCATGTTCTTTGTAGTCTTGATAATTTAGATCTAGGTTTGCTAGATTATTTCTAGATATAAGAGATATTCTTTGTGTTGCTTTTAAGTCTGAAAGACCTAGGGGTGAAATCAGTAAACAACTCCAGTGTTATAAGGATGTTTGAAATTCAGAAGTGATGGAAGTGCTGCTGCACTGTACTTTGTGTGCATGATCCTTTCTTGACATCAGTTAAATAATGAGATATTTGAGATGCTGGTTAGCAAAAGCTATTTCTACTTTCAAGGGATTTTTGTGGGAACATGTAGTCTGTTGACACAATGAATCTTTTCCAATTATGCTCTGGTCAGCTTACTAAAAATTCATTTATTATAACCTCTGTTTTAATTTTGCTGTCTCTTGAAGTCATCATGGCCTCAGTTTGATTTTTCTTTTGGACCTCAAACTTGTGAAAGCTTCACTTACCTGTGGATTGTTTTCTGATTATTTTCCTGAATGCTGTTTGTCAGCATATTTGTATCAGTGCTTCTAGATTTACGTTTTGGTTTATTCTAGAGGTACCCAGGCTATTTGCGCACGCAGATTTTTTGATGGTTGTTGTCCATTAAGCTTGTTCCAAGAAGTCAAGTCCTTTGTAAATTGTGACCTCCTGTATCTCACTGGTAATATAACTTGAAGTATTCTTGATGCCCTGCTTTTGCCTATTAACGTGTCAGAGGAGATGAATGTATATTGGCAGAATAGCTCCAACTCATAGAACAGTACGACTACTGCATTTTGGTCTTGGTACTTAGTGTGAATTTTGTCAATATTGTGGCTGATTTGGAGGATTATTAGGTGCTGGATAACATTTTTAAAGGCAAACAGAAAAAAAATTAAGATGGGAAGGAAGGATCCTGGAGTTGTATAAAATACCATCTTCTAGGCAGGAGCTTGATATCTTGACACATACACCTTTTTGAAGCAAATCCATAGCAAAGATTTCATCAAAGCAGCATGTGGAAATTGTGAAATTGTATGGTATTTTGAAATTTTGCTGGTCTCTGCAAGGTGCTATGCCCAGTTTGTGGCAGAGGCACGTGTATTCGCACATTTTTGTGTACACGTTTTTAATACAGGGAAGATGATACATGTGTAAAACTAAGTTTCTTTCTGGCTGTCTGTAAGATGATTTAGCTAGTTCTCAAATGTAGGTGATTAAAGATAGGAAGAGCACAGATATGCAGTGAAGCTTCTGTTACTCTGAACAAAGTGAAGCAGCTATGAAACATGCTTTGCCTTTCCTTCCCCCTTCAGTCCCTGGGAAGAAGGAAAGAGGGCAGAGGTGGTGCCAAAATTAATTTCTTGACAGAAGGGGAGAAATCTGAAGTGCCTGAGTGTCAATAGGGCATTTTCTAATAGTCAGTAAGGAGACAGTCTGTCTGATAGGAGACTCATTTCTGTTCCAGTGAGGAATTCTCTGTGATCACTGTCAAAACCATGATACTATTTCTATGGGCAGGGAAGGTATCTAGACGTTTCCTTCTAAAACTTGGTTTATGGGTCTTGAGATATTTGCCTAACACTGAAGTATGTAATACATGTAGCAGATCAGAACTACTGATTTTGTGTTGACTCTGTCATTTGAATTTCTGCCTGGTGTGACTTTCCTGTGCTTTTTGTAGAATGTTTGCGCCCTTCTGCGGAAAACTGTTGATTGACTGAGTGCTGTGTTGAGAGATGTCACAATTGAGTCTGTATCAGGTTCATGGAGTCACCGTTCCTCATTGGATCCAATGAGGAGCATAGGAGCTCTGCAGTGTGTTCCTCCTGCCTGGAGGACTGGAACTAGGAGAGCTGAGAAGTTAGAGGTTCTCCCAACAGTGCTCTTACCAAGAAACTGCTACACCTAACTCATACTTGATAATATTAAGGATGTTACCATTTGGAGAGCACAATTTTTTTTTTTTTCCGCAAAATTTAGCACCATTATTTATCCTTTCTCTTTGCTGTGCCAGACTCCTGTTTCTTCTCTTACAACCGTTGTCCCATCAACAAGGAACAGAGTTGTTTCAAACTTTCCAGCTCAGCACAACTTGCTGTATACTCTTAACCATAGTTCACAGTTTGCAGATGGTGGGGTTTGGGATGGGTGCTTTTTGTTTCTTTGTTTGGGTTTTTTTTGAGGGGTGTGTGGTTTGGGTTTGGATTTTTTTTTTTTTTGGTCTTTATGCAGAAGTTTCGTTTTAGCCAGCTTCCCCCCCTCAGGAGTAAGAGACCCAACCATAGTGCTGAGTGCTCTTGAGGATGATCATGAGAGTTAATATAGGAAGGTTCTGATGGGGGAGCAAATTGCAGAAGTAAATAAGTTTTCCTCTATGTTTGTTACACCATAACTTTAAAACCAAAAGCCAAACATAGTTTTAACTAATGCATTGTTTTGCTTTGTTTTATGTTTTAGAAATATGGCAAATTAACATCTTGTACTGGCTGCAGAGCTCAGTGCAGGTTTTTTGACATGACTCAGTGCATAGGACCTAATGGATATATGGAGCCATACTGCTCAACTGCATGCATGAACACACACAAATCAAAATATGCAAAATCACAAAGTAAGTGAAAAGGATGATGGATTTTCATCACTGCTAAGAGTAGACTTTTTTTTTTAAGTTTGAACACTGGGGGTGGGTGGTTTTGTTTTAGAATTAATCTATGCAGATGTGACTTTATAGGGATTTTAAACTTATATTTTAAAAAAAAAAAATCATCTTGTATTCAGCACGAGTAAATGGACCCATGAGGGATCATTTTCCCCACTGGCTTTTTTGCTTCATGACAGAAACAGTTTTCAACTGTCTTAAGGTTTCCTGGGAAAAAATGTTGAGACATAATGCGGTCTGATGTGTCACAGAATGATAGTGCAATTTTCACGCATATGGATTAACATTATTTTGTCTGTGATCCAACCCCACTCCATTTTATCTCCTCAAGCAACAATTGGAGAAGCATAGAGCTAGTTATAATGTATATGGGTATTATCTAGATAAAATTTGTAATCTGGTTGAAAGGAGCTGGTACATAACTCAAAATGTGTGTTCTTCAATATGCAAAGCAGGCATAGATCTCAATTCAGTGAACTCTAGTGAATTTTATAGAAGAAAGTGCAATTTCATATTTAATGTTGACCTTTAATGTAAGAATTCAGCAAAACCTCTGCAATTTCTTTTGTAGCAGCTGACTGGAAAATGGACAAATCTTAGCTTTTTACATTGAAATGGTGGGAAGAGCTGACCTGTTATCCAGGGTTTTGGGTTTTTTGGTTTTTTTTGCTACTATTTTGTGTTTATTTTATTTGTAAACTACGTTTTTCTTTTAGGTATGGGAATTATTTGCCACTTTTGTAAACGAAACTCTTTACCTCAATATCAAGCCACAATGCCTGATGGAAAACTGTACAACTTTTGCAGTTCCAGTTGTGTAGCTAAATTTCAGGTTAGCTGTTGTGTTAAATCTTTTCCTCCCTAAATATTTGTGTACCTGTGTTTGTGTTAAGTATTTGCATATTAAACTAACTTGCGTGTATATACATGTTTATGAGTTGTAATTAACATAGCACATGCTTCTGGCTCCTAACAATTTCTTTGATAAAAGTACTGTTTCATAATGATAACACCAGCTGCTATCTTAAACTTACAAAATGGGATAATAACAACCCAGTTCTCCTTGATACCGTAAGAAAACGCAAAGCAATGTCACTGCTCATCTTATTTTTACCACCCAGCCTCTTTATCTAGATGAGCCTTGCTGTTTTGCATTGAAGATCAACAAATTTCATCTCTTTTATACTAAATACAGTAACAAAATTCTCATGTTGAATACTGTACTAACAAAGGTGTGTCGTGGGGAATAGTGACTGTCTCCGAAACAAAAGGTTAGAGCCTAAGCCATTAGAACGTTTATGGATGAAACTAGCCATTTAAATTATGTTCAGAAACCTGGGTGTTGCAAGCCTAATGATTAGGCACACTGGAAGAGGCTGCTATGCTTGTTGAAAATATCATATATTTAATATGACTTAAGGTTAAAGCATATGTAAAATGTGTTGTAGCGATTAATCTCTAGGTGATCAAGGGGCACTTTAAAAGAAAATGTTTCAATTTTTGTATGTAAAAACAGTTTTCCCAGATGTGCGCTGTATAATTGATAATTGCCTCCTCGTGTTTTTGAACAGTTACACCCATACAGGGTTTTCCCATTTGTCATTAAACTTTGCTGTTTCCTGTCAAGTGGAAAGCAAATCAATCTTTTAATTGCTTCCTTAATACACCCTGGATAGGACCTCCATCATGTAGCCCTGTTCTGTGCTTCCATCCTAACTGATTTAGTAGATGTCTGTCAGTGGAACTGATTAACAAAATAGATGCAGATTATTAGTATGTAATGACAAATCTGTAATACTTCTTGCAAACTCATTCAGCGTCTATTTTATTCTACATGGTCTTACAATTGATTGCAGCCCCAAGAGCTCTCAGAACAAAACCTTTCTGCTGAGTGAGAAAAATAAAGCTGGTGAATGACAAATACAGCCTGGCTCTTCTTGGATTTGCAGATAAATCAATATTAAGCAACATTATTATTCAATATAATTGCCAGATCAGTTGATGCTGGTTGTGGGTTTCTAATCTTACTGAGACCTTGCTGATGCTTCTGTTGCAGTTTCAGTGCTATGTGTGTATCTGCCTCTTTAATGTTGTAGTAGAGTTTAGAGCAGCCATACAGTCTTTGAGTTCTCAGTAAAGACCAGGAATGGGTAGGTGGTCACTTGCTTACAGTTAGTTTGCTCAAACATTTCTGTCATATTCTAACTTTTGATAGTTTTCATATATTCACTGTCTAGAAGAATAAAATGTATTCACCATTAGATAAGAGTTGATTGTATGAGAACAGCTTTTTTGTTCCGTTCATTTAGTATTTAGGTGGAAAGGATGGTATCCTACAATGTGAGCGTTGGACTGCAAGCGTTCCTGTGAGGTGCTTTTTTATACCTAAGTGACACATGAGGGATTGAATCTAAACTGAGAAAATGGTTTAATCTGTTTGGTCAATTGCAATGCTTTCTGCAATGATCTTTTATAAAAATGGCTGATTTACTATGATGCTCTGTATTTTTCACTGTTTACTAATGTAGATAACTCTTGTTTTAATTTTCTGGCATTATAATCATCCCTTTTTCTTACTGTGCCTGTTCTTCCTACACGTTTTTCTGTTTAGGGATTACCCTTCTCAGAACAGAATAACTGCTATTTAAGGTCTGTGTCTCCCTGCTGCAAAAATTTTTAGTCCTTTTGGTTTACAAATGGGTTGGAATACTTAAATTCCCAATTTGTTTACAGTATTTTAGGGTTGATTGTAATTTTATCTTATGAATAACCTTTTGTTTCTAGCTAACTGTTGTTCTGGTGTATTAAAATACTCGAAAGATTCAGTTGAGCTGCTTGTTGTATAACTTATGTCCATATCTATATTCTCCTTTGTGCGGACAGCTTGCAAGAGCATGCATCCTTGTAAGAAAAAGGGTAAAAGAGAGAATAGCTTGCTTGATGTGATTTTTGTTTGGTAGTTGATGTTAAAATAGTGTGACTGTTTCTTGTCTTCTTCCATGCTCTGTCTTGGAGGATGTTATTGCAGAGTTAAGGACAGAACTGTTCCAAAGCTGTATTGTTTTAAGCCAGTTTTGCTATCAGTACCTTTACTGGGTCAGTTGATGATCTTGCTCTGAATTTGTCTCTTAAGGAAAAATTAACTAATTTGTTTATTGTGAACATGGAGGTTGTAGTACAAGTGTCTTCCCAAAGTTAGGAAGTGTGTAAGTGTCTTAAAGTACAAGCTATCTTGCAAAACATGAGTCTATGCAAAATTTTCACAAAACTTGTGCTAAAGCTTTGACTTTTTTTTTTTTTTCCCCAATTTATGGATGTATCTGGAGAGTTGTAGGGCCAGTACATGTAAGAATTGTAAGTACAGTGTTTTTCAGCAGGTTACTTGCTATGGTTATTCACTAATATGTTCTCTTTCACCATCATTACAGTGTCTGTAAGTGTTCTTTGTTATATACCATACATCTCTCTTGCACACACATACATATATTTTAAAGGAGTATATTGCAGCAGGAAGCATGGAGGAAGCTTGGCATACTTGTCACAGAAATACTTGCCCAGATTTGATCATAATAAAAACAATGGAGGCTTCCACGCTGAGGCTGGAAGGTCTGCGTGTGCATGAGCATAAGGGGAGTGTTTGGTTCTTTCCCGGTTTAATTTAGTGCCCTTGATTTTGCTTGTGGAACAGTCCTAGTGGGTGACCGTATGTAAAAGATTCCTCGTATGTATTGTTTCTTTTTTTCACGTTGATTCTTTCAAAGTTATTTTTTCTCAATGAGAAAAAAACCTGACCACAGTCTGGCTGCCTACTAGCCCTTCCACATAAACATTTATGTACAGAAATGTTTCCATGTTTTGATTTTGTGTTGCTGTGAGCAAGGATAACCCCTCTATCACTTATGCTGCAGTGGCAGGGGCAGGCCAGAAGCTGTGCTTCTATGCTGGCCTTCCCAGAAGAGTCCTAGGCTGCGTCTGCCTGCTGTTCACTAGTAATTTGGCAGCTTAAAGCAGTTTGAGGTGGTTGCATTGAAGGCTGAAAAGGGCTTTACAGTGACTTTTTTTGCTTTGCTTGGCACTTCCCATGCTCTTGTTGTTCAAGGTGGGCTCAAGAAAAGTCAGATTAAACATAACTATTTTTTGATTGAATTTAAGATATTCAGAAGAGTGCATATATATATGATTTCAAAGATATGTTTGATAATAAGGCCCAACATTGGTAAAACCTTGCTGTTTGGGATGACCTGTGGAAGATTTTAATGAATTTATAATCTTTTTGCTGCATTAATCTGTGTGCAATAATGCTCCCAAATAATTCCTAAAGATATTCTCTATTCTAAGCATCTTGTAAGTTAGAGGCAGAACAAGATTATGAAAATATTATGTGCATGTCATCTTGAGTCATTAAAGTACTACACAGAAGCAGTCCTTAATTGCAAGCAGGATAATAGAAACTTTAAGGAGGTATACAACATCATCTTGTGATTAACTCTTGGTTTTACAACCATCTTCTGCTTGGTTTAGAGCTTTCAGTGTTATGAATTCAGTTCTTTACTGATTTCTGTGGGAAAATACTTAGTTGACCATAGGAGTTTATGATAAAACACACTGGTTTTGTTTTAGAAGCAGTAATACTTAATTGTTTAGATTTTTTAATCTACAGTTAGATATAAATATTGTTTAAAACAAGTTTTAAACAATCTCAAACTCCGTTATTCTCGCCTCTCTAGCTTTTGTTACTGTTCAATTACTAGACCCCTAGACTATGTAGGGCCTGAATTTCTACCACAGCAAACCGTTGGGAAAAGAAAAAAAGCTAACAGTGCCATACATCAGAAAACAACAAAAAAACATGTTTTACTTTTAACTTGTAGCCCTCACAGTAGGATGGTTTGGTCTCATGTTTAAAGGTAATTACAGACATCAAAAAATACAGTTGCTTTTCATTTGATGAGCACTGTAGTATATTTAATCTTCATTCCTCCCTCTGTCTTCAGTGTTTCTGTAAAAGTTGTCACATCTGCTAGTCCTTTAATATTTCCTTCATTCCTGAACTGGAGGTGATGGGTATACTTGCTTCTTGATTTCTTTTTGTTTTCAACCAGAACTTCTAGGACTTTCATTACACTTATGTAACCCATATGGCAGCATATGGTGAAGAAACCTGCAAATGCAGAAATGCACAGATTTGACCTTGAACTTAAAAGCATTTGTGGCTCTCACATTAGTACAAGTCTTAAGCTACCTATTTAGAGCAGCCAAAGTCTAGCAAACCTTTCTCAACCACAGGGACATTTGCTGGATATAGTGGGAAAAATATGACAATACTGTGTGTGGGCATCAGACTATGTTAAAGTTGTTATGGGACAATGGACCATTGGGATAAAGGTGGCATCTTTTCTGCTGTATGTGGCATTTTGTTCTCAGGCCCTGTCCGTAATTGGGAAATGTGCATGGCTACTTCATGTCTGCAAACTTCTGATATAGAATTAGTGCATCTGCATAAAATGATACTGTTGCACTGCTAGCTAGTACTCAGCAGTACTGGTCAACTTATGTGAGGGTTTATATCAGTAAAACTATCACAATTTTTTTTTTTTTTCAGTGTAGGTGAACCCTTAGTAACATGACAGTCTGAAAAAAAGTATCCTGTAACAGAAGTGTTTTACGTTTTCATTGTTACGAGGTGGAGAGGTAGTAACCAATCTGTCTGAAGAGAACTTCTTGTCTTTAAATATATTTGTCTTGTTGCAAACGTGTGGGAAAGTTTGTTGAGAAGATGGACGTAAGAAATTTGTCCTCTGGATTCTTCAAGTGACAGTGATCACTACTGATTCAAATTTTGTCTTGCACATTGCATGTGTGATACACCAATATTTGTTGCTTGATCTAGGGAATGTGCAAAAGACTGTTCTGTAGGCGTATAAGACCTACTGGAAGACTACAGATACTGTAAAATTGAGTTCTCTGTCTACTGGTTGCCTCAGAAAGGCATTAAGTGAATTATTCAGTTACAGAATTAAATTCTCATATCTACACATGTAATCTATAGTATTTTTCTCAGTCTGAAAACCCTTTTAATTGTTTAGGGGCTGGCTGTTTGAATGATTACATCTTCCTGCTGTGGTGGTTGAGGCCAGCTGGGACTATTGGGTAGTTTTCTCTTAATCTGAGTAGATGTGGGTTTTCTCACTGAAGGCCTTTTACTTCAGTATTTGTGTTTTCAAGTGGTATGCTTAGGTAAGGTGTTGGTAATCTGCGTTGGTGAGGTTTGGATTTGAAAATATTTGTAGGTCTTTGTCTGAACTTCTGTGACCAAAATAAGGCAAGCTGTGGAATGTATTTATTTGAAAATACATGGTTTGTGATTAACAGGTGTTTAGTTTTGGGAGACTGTTTTTTGGGCATTTATAATTACCCTTAAATAACAGGCATTCGAAAAGTAAGGTAAAAGAAATACAACCTAAAGTAATTATTGTGGAAGTGAGGGTAAAGATTCAAGACTGGAAAACCTAAGATGGCAAGAGAAAAGGAATTAAGGGAAAAGACTAACCTGCTGTGCTTTTGCCAGAAATTCTCCTGAGCTTATAAATAAAACTCCCAAATTCTCAAAACACTATAGGCTTAATTGAAAAAACACATTTGAAAAGTAACTTTCTTTTTTAGTAATGTGTGTATATATATATATTTATGTTTTTCAGACTCTCAGTGTGCAGTCTTCAACAAATGGTCAGTTTGTCTCTCCCAGTGATATTCAGTTGAAATGTAATTATTGCAAAAGTTCTTTTTGTTCAAAGCCAGAAGTACTGGAATGGGAGGTAAGGGATTTTTTGGTGTTACTTTTAGAATGATGAAGTGTTTAAAAGTTTAAATCTGCAACTGCAATACAATTTTTCTAGATAGCTATTTTATAAGGTATTGAAGCTTAAAAAATGAAGTTAATAAAATCTACCTGGTTCTGTAGAATATCTGTAGAATTTAACTTCAGTATGGATAAAAGCAGAAGTCTTTGTTCATAAATAACAAAAAAAGCATCTGTGGAATTTGAAGAAAAATGTAATTTCTCAGATCAGCTGTAAGTTTGAAATCTGCTGTCATCTTCAGTTACTGTATGACTGTAGATATGATAGACCATTGTTACACTTCTCTATGAACCGAGAGAAGTATCTGAAGAGGGTATGCTAAGACTGATTGGCGTATTTTCTGTTTAGCATTTTCATATGAAATGATGAGTATTTGTAGCACTCACTGTCAGCTTGAGTGAGAGTTGTTAATTTTTAGCATTAGAAGTCATACCCTAATTGTGTGTTTGCTCTTCTGTTTACTTTGCATGTTAAAGTTGTGTCTTAATGAGAAACTATTATTTAAAGTTGCATTATCCAGACCTTAAGATTTTATCCATTAACCCTATTTATGATGCTTTGCAACTTTGCATTTAGAACAAAGTATATCAGTTCTGCAGCAGAGCATGTTCTGATGATTATAAGAAACTGCACTGCATAGTTACATACTGTGAATACTGTCAAGAAGAGAAAACGCTGCATGAGACGGTGAATTTCTCTGGCATCAAAAGACCCTTTTGTAGTGAAGGTATGTATGTATTTATGGTTTTTTTCTCTAAGGTATTGGTTGTTGTAGTTTTACTGCAGTTGACTTACTGTGTTAATATTTAATGTTGAAATTGAAGGTAACAACTCACTCTGTTGTACTTGAGGCTAAACCAGAATTTCCTTCATTATTATTAATGACGTGCATGTACCTTTTAACGTTAGTGCATGTACCTGTTAATTTATCTGAGCCACTTTTATGGTCTTTTGTTGAGTTTTTCACCACTTACTCCAGGTTAAGGAAGAGTGGACAGCACTCCTAAGTGTGTGTGTAAATACATACACAGATACATTTGTATGCACATGCATATATACATATGCACAAAAAATTATGCATAAATTCTTTTTTTGAAATTTATGCAGCAGAGCCTATACCAACACTAACTGCATTGAGGAATACCAAGCTTTTTCTCTAATTAGTATTTTCAAAATTTAACTTGATAGTGGAAACTCTATGTTGGCTTAGAATGGTCATTCAGCAATAACTCAAATGATGCCTGTTGATGTATGTTGATTACTGTTATTATAATTTTCCTGACTAATGATTTGGATTTTCAAAAAGAAAACAAACTAAAAAGAAGGTATATGGACATAGGATTCTTTTAAGTTGCATTAAAATATTGTTTTAATAGAAACAGCAAAATACAGTCTTAACAAGAACCCGTCCTTTCCACTTCTCATGAGCTGTCCTTCGATACTGGTATTTAATCCTGATCTTAGAAGTTTAACTGTGCGTTTGGATGACCTGTCTCTGGAGGATATAGTGCATATTTTTTCTTTAGTTATACTAATAATGCTTTCGCTATCTTTGATAAACACTGCTGAAGATCTCTGCTTTTAAGCAGATTAAACAGCAGCTGTGCCAATTTACTTGTAGCAGGATCCTGTTAAGCTGGAGAGGGGTGGAGTGCAGGGCTGGAGGCAGCCTTCCCTCCATGCAGTTCCCTTATAGCTCTGCATTCTGCAACCTTTTGTTTCTGATGAATGGAGTGTGGTGGCTTAGGTTTCTTTGCCATCATTATTTTCTTCTTGTGTTCTGGACTGCAAAGTGATAGCTGGAAAGGAAAAAAGGACAAAGCAAGGCCCAGTTTTAGAGCATATCATTGCAGTGCTCAATAACATCTAGCTAGAAATTGTATCTGTGAAGAAAACAATTCCACAGAATATATTCAAAGACGAGAGCAAACTTCTTTCGGCCTGGAGATTACAGTATATGCTGGTATTGCTGTGAATACTTACGACTCCCTCATTTTAAAGCCTAGTGGCTGTCACAACAAAATCAGTAAGATTCATAATGCAAGCTATGCCATATTTCTACTTCTGGAGATATATTTCTGTATGAGGAGGCTTGAAATAAGTGAAGACTTGTATTTCCTATTGGAAAAGGAAGGAGAGAAATAAAACCACTCTCTCCTGCATGAATGCAGTTAGTAAATGGGGGGAATCCATTGCCAGATGTCTTAGTGTGGGTCCTGAGTTTGCATGTGTTGGACTGCCAGCCTGAGAGCAAAGATGATCGTTATGAGGATTAATACGCCAAATGTTACCATTAAAACAAAGTTTCTTGGCTTACTGTGATGATCTGAACCACTGAGTAATAGAGAGAATGTAGTCAAAAGCACCATGAAGTAGAATGTAACTTGAATAAATATGGCACACATCTGCTAGCTGTAGCTTAGGTCTACTTTGTGATCCGTATGAGAAAAGCCATCTGTGTTACCTGATGAAAATAAACTGCTGACCTTGTCAGAAGCACTGTAGAAACAACCTAGGCCCTGCATTTTAAATGAAAACCAGCGATTGTCATTGATTGCTGCAGAAGTAGTGGAATCCAAGAGTTAACAGTGTTTACATCTGACGAGGGGAGGAGAGGGCCAGGTCTTTAGGTGGACTGAGTAGAGGTCAACAAATAGAAGTTCCATCATCAGAGGTGATAGATTTCTCTTCCCCCTTTTCTAGGCACCCGAACTCCACCAGTTTTTCCTTGATGTCATAGCTTTTTTCCAGAAATATGTCCAACTATTTGTAAAGTAGAAAAACTAGTAGATGTACCAAATAAACTTGTTGGATATGGAGGCCATGCTGGTTTTGATATTGCAAAGTGTTCAAGAAACTTCGCCACATAGATTATTTTGTTGAGCATGCAATTATTCTTCAGCAGAAGTCAGTGTATCACAGTTAGAGAAGAAATAACCCAAGGTGCTCAGTCACAAAAGTTATTGGTATTTTTGGAAGAAATTGGAACTCTCAGGGGAAAATACTGGAAAATTTCAGGTGTGTAAAAGAAGGCTCCTAGATAAAATCAACAGAAGTTAAACAGGTGTTGAAATTTCTGCAAGGGTGCTTATTTGTTCATCTTCAAGCAAACTGATGGGAAAGCATATATAAGATAAACCACAAATACCCCTCGACTGCTTAGGCCTGCCTAGCTGGAGTACTGAAAATGTCATCATTCCTCTGCTCACGTTCTTCATACCTGAGGTTTTTTTACACATGCACATACATATATATTTACACACAAACCCTGCCACCCACATTAGTCTCTGGGATCAGTATTTCTGTGCAGTTCCGTTCCAGCTCTGCTGCTTTATATGTTTTTCTTGAGATATTTAAAAATATGTGCAGGGACCAGCTGAAACTTCCGTTGCAATAAGGTATAATTAGAACTGACCTATCATTTGTGCTAAAGATGGTTATTAATTCTTTTGTGGAGTACAGTATGCTGTTTCTGTCCAAAACTCAGATGCTACATGGGGGATGAACAACCTGAACAGACTAGTTAAGAGTTTAGTCTGTTCCCCTGATGCCTTAGCACTTAGCATTTGAAAATCAAACTGTCCTGGTGTTTTGCCACTAGAACAGCTCATTCAAAAATACCAGTATCTAAGTTAAATAAGATGTATATTGTATACGCTAAAGCAAGAAGATCAAAGTTGTTTGTGGATTTTTATGTATGTATAGTTGCCTGAGTGACAATTGAGGATAGGCTGTGCAAGTTTTTAGTCCTGAGGAAATCTCCAAGTTACTGAGTTTTGAGGTTTTTCAACATATGTCCCTTTTGAGGGTCTAGGAGAACAAATCAGTCTTCGGCAATCCAGCATTGGAACTATTGTATGATGAGTATCACAATAACTTTTTTTACTTGTAGACTTATTTTGCATTTAATTCATCTTTGCAGTAGAGCTACGTGTTATGATTTAAATAACACAGGCTTTGTAACAATTTTATAACGTGAATTTTAATAACACTGATTCATATCCAGTAGTCTGCTTCTTGGAAGGAGAAGGTCAGTAAGCTGTGGAGTAACTCAGTTATCTGATGCTAGGGAGTTCCTTTCAAATGGATAATACAGATAAAAGACAGCTATGAAGCTAGCAACTGTACTGTCATCTTGATAGTATGCTAATAAGTTTCTGGGATTTAATGGATTCTGCAAATTAAACACAATGTAGACGATTCTCATGTTACATCTAAGTAGAGATAACCCCTTTTGAAATACTGTAGAGCTGACAAGTGGAAAAAGAAATTTAGGAAATCAAGTGATTTCAGAACTGAGTATGTCTAGGAAAGGTGTATATTTGGTTAAAGCATTGTAGATTTTAGAGTGGCATTTCTCCAACCACAGCTGCACAGTGGATTGTTCAGTAGAGTATACTATTAATTTTTAGATTTATATGAAAACGTTACAGATATTGGGAATAGCCTAAACAAGAGTGTGTTAAATTTTATACAGGTGCTTATATATGAATGTTTCACAACCAGTTAAGATATTACCTGAAATTTATAGCAATTCCTGTTGTTACTAGAAACGTTAACAAACCAGTCTCAAAACTGATGTGTGATATGAAGTGTTACTAAGACTTAGTTATAGTTGCTGGGCTTCTCGAGTAGGTGGAGAACTGCACTGAGGGCAGGTTGGTACGCTGGCCCTGCGCACTGAGCTGCTGGGTTCCCCTGGGCGAAGGGGGTTGCCATCAAGCCTGCTTGAACCACTTCATTCCTGATGTTTGGTTTTGTTGTTGTTAAATGTGAGCACTACAGAAACTGTTTAAACACAGCTTTTTTTATAGTTTATATTATCAACTATGTATTTTTTAGAGATACTGATACACCTTTTAAAAATATAATGTACAGAATTTGGGCTAGCATACAGAAATTTTTGAAGACAGTAGTGTGCTGGTTTTGGCACCCATTTTTATGAAAAATGTTATGGCATAATTACAACTTCCTAACTGTGTGCTACTTTGCCATAGGACCTCATAAAGCTATCAAGGATTGGTAAGTAGTATAGAATGTAGTTAGAGGGCAAAAAAAATTATATGTAGTATATGTAAAATTTCATATCACAGTTAAGTGTTTAGCATAATATCTTCTGTTACAAGCTCTCAGGTTTGTGCTGCACAGAGCTCTTATCTCCCTCTCTGCAGCTCTGACAGTGGCCTACCATGTTAAAATAACTTGTGCTTGCTATGGTGCCTTTTCAGCTTTAGCCTACCATGTTAGACAGTTTGGTTTTGCCTCTGACCGCTTCCTTTGGCAGTGTCCCTCCGAGATAAATTCTAACCTGAAATATCAGCTTCCTTGTGGCTTTCTTTTGAAGGTTTATTTGGTGCTGAGTTGGAATATCCTGGCAAAGAGGGACAAATGAAAAGCAAAGCATGTCTTAAATACTGTAAAATGTATGATCCATAAAAATGCCCTTTCACAATTATAAGAGTCATGTTGTTACTGAGGGAAGGTATTCCTTTCCCATGGATCAGGGTAGTAGAAAACTGGAAGTCAACTTTAGAGAGATTTTGAGGTGCTTCGGTTATTCTGAGAGAATATGATCTCCTTTGACTGCTGTCATGGTTTAACCCCAGCCAGCAACTAAGCACCACACAGCCGCTCACTTGCTTCCCCCTGACCCAGTGGGTTGGGGGAGAGAATCAGAAGGAAGAAGGTAAAGCTCGTGGGTTGAGATAAGAACAACAGTTTAATAGAACAGAAAGGAAGAAGCTAATAATGATAATAACAGTAATAAAATTACAATAATTCTAAAAGAATTGGAATGTACAAAACAAGTGATGCATAGTGCAGTTGCTCACTACTTGCCGATTGATGCCCAGTTAGTTCCCAAGCAGTGATCCACACCCCCAGGCCAACTCCCCCCAGTTTATACACTGGACATGATGTCACATGGTATGGAATATTCCTTTGGCCAGTTTGGGTCAGCTGCCCTGGCTCTGTTCTGTGCCAACTTCTTGTGCCCCTCCAGCTTTCTTGCTGGCTGAGCATGAGAAGCTGAAAAATCCTTGACTTAGTATAAACACTGCTTAGCAACAACTGAAAACATCAGTGTGTTATCAACATTCTTCTCATACTAAATCCAAAACATAGCACTACACTGGCTACTAGAAAGAAAATTAACTCTATCCCAGCTGAAACCAGGACAACTGCTATGGACAAAAGTTACAATGGGACATCCCTGACATCCGTTTGAGCCATGGCAGTTTTCATTAGAGAGCTCTGATTGGCATAGTGCAGTTGTTCAGGCCATGTCATCTTATTTAGTAGTCTAGCGTTAAATTGTTGAGCTGCAGATATTAAATCGTTGAGCTGCAGATGACTATTCCAAACAAATTTTGTTACTGTAAAAGCTCAAAGATACTTTTCTGATGATAAAAATGAGTTAAGGTAAAAAAGACAGCATATTCAATTCAGAAAAGTCCCTTATGAAATACTTAACAGGCTCCCTTGCTGCAGAAGCACCAAATGAAAGCTCTTGGCTATGTTGAAGGAAAGCAGAGGTCCGTGCCTTCCAGACAAACACACATGGAAGAGCTGGAGAGTTGGTTCTTGTGGTATTCCACTCATGGAAGAGTCTGATCATGTAGGTGTAGTTTCCAATTGGTGCTTTTTGGATGCATATCTTCTGGAATGACTTGAAAATTTTCACTTGTTAACTTGGCTTTTGATACTTCTGACATTGTTCTTTTAGTTGGGAAAGTCAAAAGATAGAGCTATGCTCAGGAAGACATTATATGTTTATCTTCCCTCTGTCTATAGAGGGAGAACATGGATACTCTTAAAGTAATGTTATTTAAATTTTGAGTACAGGTTGTGCTGAATCTTGAGATTTTTTGTTCATGGAGAGCTGATTTCTAACATAGTAAAGAATATCAAGTGAAATCCTGTGCATTGTTCAACTACAGTGGTCCTTGTTAGATTGGCGTTCTTTGGAGTTAATTCCACTGTTGTGTCTTTGAAGAGGTTTGAGACAGTTCTTTAAGCAAAGACAGCATTGGCTATTGCAGATAAGGGGTGATGATGATTTAAGATGCTGAGATTATGAGCATATGAAGATGAAAGCTTATGAAGATGCTTCTTATTAACCTGAAAGAATAATCAACTTGAAAAGATTTAAGAACAAGCAAAAACTGAGTAACTGGATGGGAGTAGGAGGGAGGAGGGAGGAAGGAGCTAGTATCTAATATGAGAAAATATTAGGATAAAGTGAGGATGTACAAAAGTTGAGTTGAATAATAAAATAATAAAAGGTTTTTAAGCAGAAGATAAGGAAAGAAGTGGGATACACAGCCTCTCTGTTACACAGAGAGGATGGGGTCTATTTTAATGGTAATCCAAGCAGGACCCCAAATTGGATGTGTTGCATCTGTTTTCCTGAGGATAGTGATGTTTATTGTGAAGCCAGAGACAGCGGATGATAGGAATGTGGGTATGGAAGAGGTGGCTATTGCATTCAACGCAGTACAGGGAGTGGCAGCAGAAAGATGTGGATGTAACATAGCTCCAGAAATCTTCAAGACCTAGCTTGTGATGCTGCAGGCTTCTTGATATTACAGGCTTGTGATATGACAGGCCTGTGGTTACTCTTATCTAGATGAAGTTGTTAAAGGGTAAAAGTCGAAGTTACTACAAGATGAGAGAACAGCAAGTCTTCTATGTAGCTTGAAGGAGGAGAAAGGTAGTCTAGTAAGTACAGCCTTTCAGAGGTTACCTGCTTGCTTTTAAGATTGAACGATTACTTTCTATAAAAGTTGTTGTTCTCTGTGGTCAAAAGAGACTGGTGTTGAGGACTCAGGAAGTGTTTTGAGCTCAGCATTCCTTTTTCACAGCTGCTTGATGTGCGAATGTACTGAACTTCCAGTAATTCAGGTAGGTGCTGCTGGTAGAATAGTATGAGGTTCTTAGTAGCTTGCTTGTACTGAGTCTGCAGACGGTCAAGTGAAGCATGTTTCCTACTGTGGGTAGCTGGACCTGGCAGTTCTTGGGTCTGCTAAGAGAAAGGAAGCTCTCTTGACCTGGAATATGCCTGAAGTAAAAGTTTGGATGAACTGCTTTTGTGTTCTCCTGTCGGTAAGCCTCTGTTGCACGTGTTCAGATCCTTATCCTCTCTGTACAGTTTATGTGGGGAAGCAAAGTTCAGGGCTGTTGGAAGGGATAAGCTTTGTGTTGGGTTTTGCTTGGAAACCAGAATTCTAATAACATAATTAAGGATATGTTACGTTGATTTAGCAGATACTCAGCTACTTCTTTTTTGCCTGGTTCAGATTTTGAGTTGAAGATACTTTGCCTGAAAATGCTCCTTAATGGTCTTTCTGAGACAGTTGGCTTGCAGGGTGGTTTTCTGTTAGAACTTTGCTAAAGAACATAATTGATTACCTGTGTAACTTACACCAAATGACCTGCACTTAATTTCAAAGAAAAATTGCAAGAGCTATTTTCTCTGAGAGTCACCTTAAAGCACTAGAGATTTCCATCTGGTCACGCTATAACTTGTGTGTCTGGTGTTATAGCAGAAATCTTGAACTTGGATTTTACTCATATCTTTTTGTTCAAGATGTTGGGACTGTCAGCTGTTTGTCTTAGGCAGTGCTTACACTCATGAAACCCAAGTCCCCAGGGGAGGTAGGCTGGCCAAACCCTCAGGATTTTAGTGTTGATATTGGAAAGATTAGACAACCAGTGCCTTTTGTATTACTCATCCACAATGTACTGTCAGTCAAAGACCACTTCTTGGTCACATCTACAAAGCCAGCATGGATGCTACTGCTCTATTGATTCAGGATTTACATTGTGCACTGTGAAGACCAAGTTGTTTGAGCTCAGAATCTGTTTTGCCGAAGGAGAATACCTTTCTCTCTATTTCAAAGAAAGTCTTACTATTCCAGTCAAAACCATAGCATTATAATAAAAAGGTATATCCTAGGTATGCAGAGAGTACCAAAGACCAAATTAAAATACATCCTATGAAAATAAAGGCTTTTTGTTTTCCTTTTGTCTGAAGTGACAAGATCTTGAAGCAACCAAATGTTCCCTGGTCAGGTGGATTAAGTTACCTATTACAAAGACATGAAAAAAGTATCAGACAAATCTGAAGAATTTTGCTCATGATGTTGCAGAAAGAAAAGCCTGTACTTCCATTTTAGAAGTCTTCGGGGTTGTAACAATCTTATGTCAACATCTGAAGTTCTGTAAAGGGGGATTTTCTATCTTCTGTAGAGGCCTCCTTCAGCAAGAAGCCCTGCAGTCAGTGATCTATAAAACGCCCCACGTTTTTCAGGTATTTAGCCTTGAGGGCTGGAATTTTGGACTTCTTGTTTCCCCTTACTTAATGTTCACTGCTCATTATTTTCCATGAGTCACAGAGATGTGGGAGATGTTTGACTGTAGAATGAAAAATTTCTTACCTGATAACTTTTTGTAATGCAACAGCACTGTCTTCTTCAATTTAACTCCCTATAGTTTAGCAGCCAAGAAAAATTTCAGCTTTGTCCATTCCTTTTTGTAGACTATTTAGCCAGGTGCACAGAGCTTACCTGATTGGTAGTAGAGTACTTCTACTAATGAATGGTCTTGAAAGGTTGATGCAGTGTTGAATGGCTCTTCTAAGGCACAGCTGAAGAGGAGGATACATTATGGTGCTGAGCTCTGTCTGGAATTGTAAAGAAGCAAAAAGAATCTGATGCCCCGTACAGTAAAGAGAGATACAGCCAGCAGGAAAAAATACTGGCAAGAAATTTTCAATGCTTTAATGGGTGCTTCCAAGTAAGAGCTTGCACACACTGGTATCTTCAGGATTATTATTTCCTTCAGAGCAGTGTATTTAACATCCAAATTAGTTGCACTGTAAGGATGATGGCTTGATTTTGTACTTTCCATCTGCGCTGCCTGTTTTGTGTGTTAGTAATTTTCTTTATTCTGTTGTTAAAGAATCAGATATATAACTAAAAAAAACCAACACCAGTTTAAAACACAATTACATACCATGTCTTATTTGTACGATAGTCTATAATTGTCTTGTTTTGACATTGCTAGCAAATTCAAGTTGTTAGCAAAGCTTGTAGTATTGCAAGTTAAAATTCTTCCTTTTGTTTTTGGAAGATGCCGTCTGCTGCAGCTTCCACTTGCATTCTTGTGCTTTTAGTGATTTTAAAATAGCATCTCAGTTTCACACGTATGAAGTTGTACCCTAACAGGCAACAGCACAAGTCACTTAATTGAAATTACTGAGTACATTCTGATTATAATATTTTTATATTCTGTATGCCAGAGGAACTGCAGCATGTATGTTACATATTGAGTTTTATAACTTACCAGAAGTACAGAAGTCTACATGTGTTAGACTATAAGCCCGAGCAGAGTGGGCACTTGGAAGACTTGAGTTCTGGTCTTGGTGGTACTGTGATATTTGGGAGATCATAAAAACAGGTGTAGTACCTTAGATTAAAGGTCTGTGTAGATGTTATCTCGTCCCTCCAGTGTTTAATATAGACTTCATCTTCTCATACTGTTCTCTTCTGTAAAATTAGCACAATTACAGAGATATATGGTATATGATTTAGGCATCAGCTGAATAGACAGTAGATTTGAGGTAGTTGAAATACATTATATTCTCAAAATAGCCTATGTAGTAGCTGCAGTATTCATCTTTTAATGCATTTAATACGTTAGAATGTCTTTTCTAATTTGCTTAAGGGATGATCAGATTATTGATGAATATAGCTCTCATTATGGCAACCTTGAAGTTATGACTGCATAGCAAATGCAAAAAAAAACCCCCAAAACCACCTCATGTGAAAAGAAAAAATAAAAGATTCATTGCATACAAATCCTACACAAATTTCGTATGTAAACTCCTGTCATTGCATCATTATTCTCAGTACTGTTCATTGCTTACTTTATAGTTCATATTTTTTAAGAAACTATTCAGTTCTTACGTCATCTTGTGCCTATTAGTGTTCTTAAAAATTAATGAGTTAAGTGGTTTGTTGTATTAATAGGGATGAAAGTAGTAATAGAAATCAATAGAAAGTTGATCCTTAAAGATAGGTACTGTTTTCGTGGATAGTGTTGTCTAGTTTAAAATTTCTGCTTGTCATTGTCTGGATATCTAGCATTCTGAGGATGTGTAACTAAGCAATGTAATTTCAAGTCAACACTTTTGCATGGATCTATATGAAAAGAAAATTACAGGGTTTTTTCTGACTGTTTATTCAGGGATTTGATAAGCACAGATTCAAGCGTAGTGTTTTGAAAAAGATGCAGACATCACATGAAACCATAGAGTTGTGCAGGAAAGGTATTAAGGTAAAAATGTCTTGAAATACAGTCTATTATGCAACCTGAATTTGTCTGAAGCCCCAGTTGTTAGCTGTTGTTGTATTCATTTAATTTTCAACATTTAACTCAACTGTGATATCTCTCTGTAAAAATTACTTTGTTCCTAATGTTTAAAATCTGTTTCCAGGCTGCAAGCTGCTATATAAACAAGACTTTGCAAGACGGTTAGGACTGAGATGTGTTACTTGTAATTACTGCTCACAGCTGTGCAAAAAGGGAGCAACTAAGGAACTTGATGGTGTAGTGAGAGATTTCTGCAGTGAAGAGTGCTGTAAAAAATTTCAGGACTGGTACTACAAGGCAAGTAACTCAGAATTTTTGACGAGAGCTCCACAGTTAAAAAAACCAAAAATGCACATGTGAGGATATCTCAAGGACTGTGCAGCAAATATGGCTTACTTCAGCAAAGCATTTGCTACACAATAAGCAAATGTATTAATTTCATCATTTGAGTTTTCTTAGAGCAGCATTTCTACCATCTGATTTTATTAATTCATTTGGCAAGGAAGTCTTGAGTTACAGAAAAACAAGAAACTGTATATTTGTTACTTTACAATTCCAATTTTTTCTCCTCAATTGATACCATATTTTTCTTGTCAAAACTTCTTAAATGTGTATTCAGAATGTTGAAACACTGTTAATAGCAGCTGGATGATACCTTGAGTTGACTGATGATAAACTAGGTTAGCGGAGTTTTTCTTGTTCCTGTTTTTGCCTCTTTTTTTGCCTTTTCCCTTCTCCCACAGTTTGAACTGCAGAGGCTTTGGTTGTTCAGTATTTCCCAGTGGAAAGGATGCCAAAGGGAAAAGCAAGACCAAATGGATTTCTAATAAAAGTTTAAATCAAACAGATGGCATCTATTTCTAAATCTCTGGAAGCTTAACTACCTTGTGAAGCACAACCAGCAAAGAGTTCATGTTAAGAGGTTTTTTGTTTTAATTTTTTGAAAGAAATAAAGGTGAAATCAGACTGGGTTTAACCTGTGATTAGTGCCGTGGATAAAATATTTGATCTCTGGTATGAGCATCCTGGAAAGCTACTCTGATAATGTCAAAACAAGAACTACACTTGTGGATGCAATTGCAAAAAAGACAGTAGAAAATTCATCACCCTACCAAAACTCTGTACGCAGCCTGGAAGGCAATAAAAAGCTTGAAAAGTTAGAGGGCTAGATACAAATCCTGTAATTCAAGATGATCTACCTACCATAAAAGAACTGAATCTGAACACGTGTCTGGTATTTTGGAATGGCTGGTTCCAGAAATGTTGCAGCCAAACATTAAACCTTTATTTTGAATAATGTATGTAGGGTCCTGTAGACATTCCTGAAAGAAAACTACTGAAGACCAGGATGTGTTTCTTCTGTCTCGGGTGAAAATAGGGTGATGAAGCTTGGCTGCAAAGTTCCTAAACTTACTAAAATGTTAGCTTCATACAATAATATTTAATCTATATGCCTTAAAACTTGGGGTATGGGGTGAAATTTATCCCTGCGTAAAAAGTGCCTTCTAATAGAGAAGTTAATAAAGCTTTGGTGTGCTTTAGAAATCTCTTGGTGATTCAGCAAAGAATATAGTATGGGGGTGTGCCTACCAAACTAGTTTCATGTACATAAACTTCTGTGGAAGCTTGTACTCTGATTCAGGTTTGAGAACCACTTGAAAACTCTGACTTCAGGTTATCCTTCTGATCTGTGGGGTAAGGCAGTAACGTAACTGGCCCATTAAGTCTGCTTAAGAAATGCTGTTGGTACTGTGGTACAGGAAAGTTAGACATGATGCCATGAAAAGGCAATTTAATCTAAACAGACTTGCTGGTAACTAGTGACTTTTGATGATACTGAAGTGTTAGGTATGTATACTTTTTGATCTTAAGCTTGCTAGTGAAACAAGTGTTACATGATGTTGAATTGTTGTAATTTTTATCAAATATGTCTTAAAGCCTTTGCCTGATTCAGTTCTGGTTATAAAAGTTTGGGATTTATTACATGGGGAGGACTTGTAATAGGTTTTGGAAAATTGTGTGTTTTGCTGCAATTGTCTTTTTTTTTTTTTTTTTTTTTTTCTTTTTCTCCCCTCCTTCTTTACATCCTTGCTGGTAACTTCTCCCTCTTTTATGAAAGTCACTCCAGATATCTTAGATTTGGTAGTGCATTGTTAGCTGATGTTCTTACCTAGTCATAAATAATGATCAAAATATAGGAAGACAGAATAGGTGTGGACCCCTCCCTGAATTTGTACTCCATTTGCTGTTTTGTCTGTTAGCTTCTTAAAAGAATAGTTACATATGTATGAGCTTTGTCTCATTTATGCAATGTCCAGTGTTATTTTGGAGTTTCAATGAATGCATATATAAAGACAAATAAGTAGTGATAACCTAGTAATGTTTTAACACCAGCATTGTGTTCATTAAACAAGTGTTTGTTTCCATCTTCTTTGTCTACTTTTTTTTATGGACACATCTTTCTAGTATTATCTGGAAAACATCTTAACTTTTAAAAATAATTAAGTATTATGGGAGAACTTCCCTCAATGCCAAAATTTTCTTCTCAAAAAGCCAGAAGAAGGTAGCAGTGGTAGAAGCACAACAGACTGTTATCCAGAAGTATTAGAAGTATATCAGACTTACCTAGAAGTGTTATTCAAACCTAATATGAGGGATTGGAATGTAAAAGAATAGTTCAGTCCTAATCCTCTGTTGGGTGACAGCTACAGTTACCAGTTGGTGCCAAGTTCTGAGGAAATTTCTACTGTATGGTGTCCATGCACCTCTAAGATAAGAGGTAAAATTTTTGGTGTCTTGAGGTTAGCTCCCTAAGTTATTAGAGCTCCTCCTGTGAACTTCAATTGCATGCCACGGTTTGGATGTTAATCTGAAAAATGCCTGGGAAATTTCAGTATAAAGGTTTTAGGAGCCTCATGTTTGATGACAGTTTCAATCATTTGATGTTACTTACATTAGAGCATTGAAAATACCTTGAGAAAGAATATACAGTTCTGGGAACAGCACAGAAATCTGTTTCTTTAAATATACATTGTGAAACATTGCTGAAAATACTACAGCTGAAATGTGCTTACAGGTCCTTCAAGCCTACAGTGGAGTATTGATTGGACTGAGCATGTACGGTTGATGACTGTGTATTCAGTGGAAGTCAGGCGTCTTCAGCAAAGACTAAGTAGGAAGTGGGGAATTACGGTCCAAGGCACAGAAAAATTATTGTGGCCGGTGAGCTCAGATAGCAATGATTGTTAGCAGTGGTAAAATTTAAAACAATGGAGCCAGCATTAATCTGAATGGTAAAGGCAGCAAGACAACCTTGTGGAATTTCTCTTGTCTGAATTTAGCCATTGTGTAGTTAGGCATCTCAATTTCAAGTGGGTACTGTTTCAGAACAGTTGATATCCTTTCTCTTATAATCAGTCCCTCTCTGGAAACATCTCTTACTTCGTCTTTATTGCAGACTGAACTCGGAATAGACAGCTAAGATTAGGTCAAATTGATATTAGTCCAAACCATTGGAGAACACTTAGGAACAGGTCATGGGAGGATTAAAAATGTGAATAAAAATCCCACATGTGAAAACTTTGTTTTTAAGCCAAGTTGGGGGCAAACATTAGTGATTTATACTAATCACCATGCCCATTTGAACATGTTGAAGTTGGACCTGGGAAAAGAATTGGACCAAAATGCAGTCATGAGTGGCAAAGGAGTTATGTGCAACTGGAGCACAGAAAGTATAGATGGACTTTGGAAACACAGAGATAGAGCAGACTTGAAGGCAGGTATTTTGGAGATTCAATTAACATATAGTGCCAGTGTCCCAAACGAAAACAAATGGAAAGGGAAAGGACAGAAAAAACAGAAAATCATGAATTCACACTTCCACTTTAAGTTAATTTCATGGTCAGGGAAATGGGGAGAGCAAGCAGGTAGTAGGAGACTTCAGTGCATGGAAGGGTGTATAGTACTGACTGCAAGCATGGTTGTGGAAATGGTAGAATTACAGTGTAGCAAATGTAGTGAAGTGAAGCATCCTTACAAAGGAATCTTGGGCTTGCTAAGGAATGGTAATTTCCCTGTGGAAGCAAACCAGGATTTTTTCACCTGAATACTTCCATAGCAGCCCAGGAGAGACAATAATACACATACTCAAAAGCCTAAACAAAAAAGCAGAACCACAAGAGGGAGAAAACAGTTGCAGGAAGGCTGTAGTTGCTGCATTTGACAAGATTTGTCACCTCTCTTTTTCTTTGAAGGAGAGAGAAAATTGAGCAGAACGTGGTGCTTTGATAGTCAAGCAGTGTGCAGCAGGTCAGAATAGGTGGGCTTTTCTGTACATGGGTCAGCTGTCATTCTTAATCAGTGTTGGGTGGGCTTGAGATGTAAAATTAGAGTGAATTATACATTTTTTTTTTTCTACTGGTATTTCAGCCTTTTGGTGGTTTTGAAGATGCATTTGCATTAAAGGTGTGAATTCACAGTTTCCCTGAACTGATAAATCTAGTCTATTTTGGCAATACTCCACACTTCATCATCTTCCCCAGTCCCTTCCAAGAATACAACTTACTTGCTCTTTTGTCCCACTGAGAACATCTCTGCTGCAAAATGAACTGTGGATCAGCATCAGCAGAAAGTTAAAGTGACAAATGTAACCAAAATTGAGAGAGGATGGGAGTAATGCAGTGCTATAAGGTCCCTGACCTTGTGTACCCTGCAGGTGCACAAGCACTAGTGCTGACACCTGCACAGAGGAGGGGGGAAAAGAAGTACCTGCCCTTGCAGAGGCACCTGGCACTTGGTGTGAGGTGATCCTGAAGCCACAGCTGTAATTGCTCCCAATTTAAAGCTGGTTATACTGTTAGAATCGAGTCTCTCGATATATCATCTTAAATATTTGAAAATTACAAGTGAGAGCTGAATTTCCTACATTGCCGGAGGATGGTGCCAGAATGTTCAAGTACAGAGAAGGAACTCAACATTTAATTACTTTTTAAATTTTAACTAATTGGCCTGTTCATACTTTCTCGGAGTCGTGAGAACTACAGTTGGACTATTTTTTTTTTTTTTTTTTTTAGCCATCAGAGCCTTGTGCATAACTGCAATGTTGTGTATGGTTTTACGTATTAATGTTTTATGTTGCATATTGTCATGACTTCCCTTTTCCTCTCCTGGTTATATTATTAGGTTGACTTATTTTGGATTCCTGAGCATCCATAAAGCTTTTACTTTTTTTAAGCACTGCTTCAGGATGGAGGTTGCAAGCAATATCAAGGGGAGCAGTGGTGGAAACAATTCTTTGCTTACTTGAAGATCTGAAATGGGCTACCACTGTTCAGATAATAAATTATAGCATGGCTAATTAAATTCAGTGGAATCTATTTTGGAGAAAAACAATGTCTGTCTTAGTGATGCCTCATGAAATTATCATGTAGGCTGGTGAAAGGTACATTACTTAAATGTTTAGCTAGGGATGGAGAAGAACAAAGTTTTGAGTTTCAAGTTATGTGCTAACTAGATTTTGTGGAAACCTCTTTAGTTTGAGAGCTATTGTTATTTATAAATCATAGAGAAACTTTGATGAACTAAATAATTGGAATCTAAAATTGTCAAACTACTAAAATAGTGAAAGTATAAAAGTTATTTACACTAAAGGGCTCTGATTTGATACCTAGAGAAGTGATTCTGTTTGTGACTTAAAAAAAACCACCAAAATTTGGGAGGGGGGGGGGAAACGAACTCGTCCTTGGTTCCAGAGAGTCGTTAAGGAGTCTCAGTCACTTTCTGCTCTTGTTTTGCAAAATGCTTCAGTGGAATTAATTAAAATTGATGTATAAAATTCGTTGTTTGCTGACTGTCTAGAAGTGAGCAATTTTTAAAGACTTGGTAAAGACTTAGTGAAACAAAGCAGATTTATTCTGCTTTTTATTCAGCAAACAACTCAAAATAAAGTGACAGATGTGCCTATATATACAGGTTAGATGGTAGTGTAACTATCATAGAGCTTACATGAGCAAGACTTAACTGTGTAGCGGTAATGATTCTTCAGTACTCTTAAAAACGTAACTTTTTAAAATGTAGAAATAATTTTTTTCCAAGGCTTGTTTAAAAATGTCAAAATCTTCCTTTGCATTAAGGCTGCACGATGTGACTGTTGTAAGTCTCAAGGAACTCTCAAAGAGAAAGTGCAATGGCGTGGTGAAATGAAACACTTCTGTGACCAGCACTGTTTGCTCCGTTTCTACTGTCAACAAAACGAACCAAATCTGGCAACCCAAAAAGGACCCGAGAACTTACACTATGGTATGTGCTGCTTTATGGCTGCTAAACAGCAAACAAGATGCTTCCTTTAAATGAAAAATTTAAACCTGCGTGAATTATTTATTTGTTGTAATAAACCACGCTAGAGATTACCCCTTTTTTTTTTTTTATTTTATCATCAGAGGCATCGTTGAGCTGCTTGCTATTTTTTATCTTAGCTCTTTATTTTATTGCTTTTTCGAGAGCTGAAACATTGTCAGGTAATCAAACAGTTTTGTAATGACTTTTTAAAAAACAAGTCTTCTTTTTAGATTAAGCATAATTTTAGTGTTATACCTTCATGGGGACAGAAAATGCTTTCCTGTTTCATTGTGCTCTGGTTTGTCATTACTTGCTCTGTGGAAACACTTCTTTTCAAAATGTGGTTTGGTCATAGAGAGCAGATAAATGCACTAGGAATGAAAAAAGAAGTAAATTAAATGGAATTAAAAGGAAATAAATGAAATGTAAACTAAATGAGAATGGAATGAAAGTATCTAGATAAGAGGAATGCATTGGGTTTTGGGTTTTGGGATATTTTTTTTCTGTTGGCCATAGGTACTGTGTAAATTTGCTGATGGGGGCTGAATGCATGTTTACGTGGTTTAAACGGCAAAGTTCAAATAAATCAGCTTTTTAATTAATTTAATCATAGCAACACAACTTCTTTGCAAGGCCATTTTCATATTTGAATGTTTTGGTATTTACTTTTCTGAAAGAGGCTATATTCACATCTGGATGGAGCATTGATTTAGCATTTGCCTTTGTGTAAAGTTCAGTGCCGGAGTAGCGAGGTGCCTATGAATGAGAAGTCTCACGTGCAGTTCTTACCTGCGATACAGTACTATCAGTGCTGTTAATTTAATGTTAACCTGATGATAGATGTTGTCTGAGTTGCTTACTGAAATTTGCTTTGATTCTGAAAAAGGGAAAAAAAAATTTCTAAAAATGTCTTCTTACATTTTTAGATCAGGGCTGTCAAACCCCCCGAACAAAAATAACAGTAAGTACATATATTTAACGTGTATGAAACACAATTAAATGTATTTGAAATGTGATATCTTCGTGGCTTGAAGGGATGCTCTTAAAAAACCCGAAAAATTAGTATCTTTGATACTAAGCTAAATTTGTGGAGGTTTTGTGGATGTCCTTTCCACATCAGTAGTTGAAATTAAATTTTTAAATGGTCATATTTTGTGTTTTCGATGTCTTCTGGGAAACCAAATCATCAGCCATGTAGTTTACATCTATAGTGCATGAAAGTGTTGCTTAAAAGTTAATACGCAAACTATGTGTATCTTATTCACATGTTTAGACTGATTAGGTGTATTTGAGTGTAGAAAAGGAAGAGAATTTCACTGGTCGATTAGAATATTAAGGTTGTATCTCAGCTTTGAAAGCTTGAAGATAGGGCTTCAGATTCTAAATTATAATTCCCAAGAGTAGAATAATTGGTGCTTAAGGTCTGATTGACTTTGTTGCAGGTGACAGAGTAGGGAAGAGTAAGCTTTTGCAGGATCACTGTCTGGGAGGGTGGGGATCATCAGTGGAGCAGCAGCCTTCATTTTGAGTTTCAGTTTTTGTCAGCTTGTCAGAAATATTAATAATGATTTTTTCATTTAGCTTAGTGTATTTTGTTTGAAACTTAGTTTTGTTTTGATTTGTTTGTCACATGGAAGATCTTGGAACTGCCTGTTCTTCCATGAAAAAATTGACTCACCTTTTCAATGCAAATTGGCTTCTGTAAGGTAAATCTTAGATTGAAGTGAAAGTATTTTGATGGCATTATAAAATATATTAATGAAAAACACAGAAAATAAGATTGCTTAGGTAACTAGAGACATCAGACAAGCTAAACTGTCATGTTAAAAACGTCTACTATTTTATGTTTAATGATGTTAATTCGGTCCATAAAATTTTAAAGATCATGTAACAGCTATGTGTGATACAATATTTTTTTTATATATATTTTAGAAAGTGTATGCCTGTTAAATAAAGTCTACTGCTGTTCTTATGACTTGACTTTCTTTCCATATTTAAAAGCATATGTGGGGCTAGTCTTACTACCTATGACCAAATAAAAGTGACAGTCTGTTTCTTAAATCGGGTTCCAAAACAGGTGCTAGGGGACAAAAACCATGTCTGGAACAAGAGGTTTTTTACCTGTTGACTGTAAGGATGCAGTTTGAGCATTATGTGATGTTCCCAAGTATTTGCTGTCACTATTGTAGAGCCAGCAGGGGGAGCTCGAAGTTCATAGTTTAGATAATAAAAAATTGTTTCGAGATGTTTTATTTTGAAATACAAGTTAAAAAAAAAAAGTGATCTTTGGATTATAGCAGAGTTCAACAAGGTTAGACTTTGAGCCAAAAGTTTGTTATGCTGCTTATAGTGAATTCTTTTTACAGCTAAAATCATTTTCTAAGTTGTAAAGTTGCACTTTCATTTAAACAAGAATGTGAAAAAGAATATCTTAAGAATATCTTAAATTAAAAAAAAAAAAAAAAAGAAGAAGAGAAAAGAAAAATGAGCCAGAAGTTGTTAATCAAAGTGCTAGCCCTGATTGGGCAAAATACAACTATGTTACATTCCTGGCAGTGGCAGCTCATTACTAGAAATGTAGAATAGCTTGCAGTTAAAGAATAATGGTTGGTGCTGTTGTGTTGTGCTGTTGTGAGCTTTCTCTTCAGTATGTCATGTATGAAGTGTATCAACTGATACATTAAATCAAGAACTTTGTGTTGAAATCAGTGTGGTGCGACAGCATGTTCTCTTTATTTGCTTGTCTGTAGGGCTCAGCACCACCACCTTCTCCAACACCTAACAGAGAAATGAAGAACAAGGCAGTTCTTTGCAAGCCTTTGACAATGACGAAAGCCACATACTGTAAACCTCATATGCAGACAAAATCTTGTCAGACAGGTAACTCTTGAACTGTACTGGAACTACTTGTTTCTTTATTGCAGATTTTTTTATCTGTTACTGTCTTGGAACATATTGGAAATATTCTGATTTTTTTTCCCTAAACTGCAGGTGTAAAATATATTTAAGTACCTGGCAGTGTTTGCCTTTTTCTTTTTTCTTTTAATAGAAGATGATTGGAAAAAAGAGTATGTCCCAGTGCCTATTCCTGTACCTGTCTATGTTCCGGTGCCTATGAACATGTATAGTCAAAATGTTCCTATTCCTACAATGGTTCCTGTTCCTGTAAGTGAGACTTCTGCTTCATTTTTAAATTGGCATCCATTCACATGCATGTGTGGGACTACTTGTACTGTTGACTATTCTCATTCTGGTCCATGTAAAGGTTTGTAGGATGCTGTGGCACTATTTATTGAAAAAGCATTAGAAATCTGACAGCGACACCTAATTTCCCAATTGTTCTTTAGGACCTATCTGCCTGCTTTCAGTGTGAAAATCTTGTGCTGCTGAACTTTTTAGGAGCAATTCTGAGTGATACTTTTGAGTTTGCTGAATAAGCATTAAACAACAAGATTTGTTCTGGTAATGTGGAAACTGAAAGATTGTATTGGGGAGAGGTGGCAGAGTGGGGTAAACAGAAGGAAGAAAAGCAAAAAAAAAAGAACCTTGTGCCAGCAAAAGAAAATAACTCTAAGTTAAATTTGTTACCACTTACGTACCAAATCTCATCCAAACAGGGAAAAAAAAACCCCCTGAACTCCTAAAATTTCTGTGTTTCACAAGCAAGCCACTAAAACAGGATGATGATTTGTCCAAACTGTTACTCTGAAGTTATAGTCAGACATGTTTGAAAGTCCGAAGTCCCTTCTGTTCTTACTTTGACCCACTGTATTTTGTCATATTTAGGTTTTTTTCTGTATCCTTTCCTGCTTTCCCTTCTGTTCTCGATCATTTATATTGAATTTTTTAACCTGTCAGCATTTTTTTATTAGCTCACACTGAAGTGATACGTTTCTAATCTCTATTAACTCTGTCTTTTAGAACAGGGCTGTAGAGTTTGTTTCTGTGTTGACTACTGTTGATGCTTTGTTGCACCATTTTTTCTTTTCTAATTATCTCTTCCTATCTGCATAGGTGCCAGTTCCAGTTTTCTTGCCCACTACTCTGGATAGCAGTGAGAAAATCCTTGCAGCAATAGAAGAGCTGAGGGGAAAAGTGCCCTCAAATCCTCTGGAAACTGAGATACTGAACTTGTCGGGGATGGTACCTGAACATGATGGAAAAGCTGAAGTTTCTGATGCGGCCAGTAAGTTTCCTGCTGAGTGTTTGACTCTTTGGAGTGCTGGGGTGTATGTGTGGGGGTGTGTGAATCAAGAGCAGGGTTCTTTTTTTTTTTATTTTATTCATTTATTTTAGGGAAAGATTCTTTGAGTACGACAGTGCTGCTGTTGAGTTCTTAAGTTGAAATCTTAATTATTTAAATACTTTTAAAGGTCATTTTAGCACATTTGAAATACAGAAAACTTTCTGAAGTCTGTTGTGTGACTTTGGTGTGCTGTACCAGACCTTTGTCTTTAAAAACACAGGCATTCCCTTTTCTTGCACCAGCTCCCTGAGTGATGGCAAGCAGTCATCCAGGATTGCACACACGTTTTCTTCTCAGCATAACTCAAAACAAGCCAAAACCAATCCGTTCTTCCTCCCAGAAAAACTCAAGTAAAAAGTTTAGAGAAAGTGGTCTCCGTAGCTGTGTCTTACAGGTGTGAACTCAAGTTTCTCTGAAAAAGGTGGGATATGACAGGGTTCTAATCTCTTTGTAGTTACACATTACTACGCAAATTTTATGTTGGTTGTGGGGAAGCGGGGACTGTTAAAACTAAGAGAAACATACATTTCACAAGTGGAACTGTGGTCAACAAAACCTAGGTGACCTAGTGATGCTTTTGCTCTTGATTGATCCTGACCTGCAAGTATCATCTCTTTGAAGGTAGTGATGCCTCAGCTGATAGATCATTGGGGTTGTGATCCTGACATGGCTTGTCATCCCACTAGCTCACCTAAAAGGAGAGAGCTGTCTGGGACAACTTTACAGCTGAAGATCAAAAAATCCAACATATCTTGTAATGATATTTTCACAGTGAACATATCTCTTGGCCCCTCTTTCCTGGCTCTTCCTGCCAAAATCCTCAAGTCTCTTCTGTATCTTCCCAGGAGAATTTTGCCTTCTTTTCCCAAAACTAGATTTTAAGGTTTTTCCATGACTCAGGTGAAATTTTGGGTTGTTTTTCAAGCTCTTTCAACAAATGTCTCAAAGGATGTTGATAAATGACACGAACTTATGCTTAGGGCCTGGTATATAGAAGGCCAATGGTGCAGCAGTCCCAGGAGGCTTACAGTTTTCCAAACTGTTGTCATTCCCCAACTAAAGCTGGACATTTCTTGTAGTGCTGCAAGTTTGTCATTTGCAGTTCCTTGCTCTCTTTTGCTAAGTACAGGTAGCTGAACAAGTAAGATGTATGGGATCAGAGCTTGCTCGTTTGCAGAGAGCCGGATTTGGAGAAATCTGTCTTTGCCAGTGTATTGGGTTTGTGTGGCAAGGTTTTGGTAGCGGGCAGGTTACAGGGGTGGCTTCTGTAAGAAGCTGCTGGAAGCTTCCCCTGTGTCCGACAGAGCCAATGCCAGATGGCTCTAAGACGAACCCGCCGCTGGCCAAGGCCAACCCCATCAGCGATAGTGGTAACGCCTCTGTGATAACATTTTTAAGGGAAAAAAAAGTCGGTACAGACAGAAATGGCAGCCGGAGAGAGGAGTGAGAACATGTGAGAGAAACAACCCTGCGGACACCAAGGTCAGTGCAGAAGGAGGGGAGGAGATGCTCCAGGCGCCGGAGCAGAGATTCCCCTGCAGCCCGTGGGGAAGACCATGGTGAGGCAGGCTGTCCCCCTGCAGCCCAGGGAGGTCCACGGGGGAGCAGATCTCCACCTGCAGCCTGGGGAGAGAGGACCCCACGCCGGAGCAGGTGGGTTCCCGAAGGAGGCTGTGACCCCGTGGGAACCCTGCGCTGGAGCAGGCTCCTGGCAGGACCTGTGGCCCCGTGGAGAGAGGAGCCCACGCTGGAGCAGGTTTTCTGGCAGGACTGGTGACCCCGTGGGGGACCCACGCTGGAGCAGTGTGCTCCTGAAGGACTGCACGCCGTGGAAAGGACCCATGCTGGAGCAGTTCATGAAGAACTGCAGCCCGTGGGAAGGACCCGCGTTGGAGAAGTTCATGGAGGACTGTCTCCCGTGGGAGGGACCCCACGCTGGAGCAGGGGAAGAGTGTGATGAGTCCTCCCCCTGAGGAGGATGAAGCGGCAGAAAATAACGTGTGATGAACTGACCGTAAACCCCATCCCCGTCCCCCTGTGCCGCTGGGGGGGGTTGGTAGAGAATCTGGGAGTGAAGTTGTGCCCGGGAAGAAGGAAGGGGTGGAGGGAAGGTGTTTTGAGATTTGGTTTTATTTCTCATTACCCTACTCTAGTTGATTGGCAATAAATTGAGTTAATTTTCCCTAAGTTGAGTCTGTTTTGCCCGTGATGGTAATTGGTGAGTGATCTCTCCTGTCCTTATCTCGACCAACAAGCTCTTTGTTATATTTTCTCTCCCCTGCCCAGCTGAGGCGGGGGGGGGGCAGTGATAGAACGGCTTTGGTGGGCACCTGGCATCCAGCCAGGGTCAACCCACCACAGCCAGAAGTTGGACAGAGTTTTTGTTCTCCCTGCCTGCCTGTCTTGTTTGATTTTATACTATCTCTTTCACAGACTTGAAAGTCTGTTCTATTGCGGGCAGAATCATGTAGAAAAATAGATAGTTATGTTTGTCAAGCTTGTTTGAGTTCTGTGATTGGTTGATGTGATCCAGATTTGCCAGTATTTGGTTTTCTATACACGTGCTTGCTGACTCATCTTAATAAAGAAGGACAGATGGGCTAGTATCTTTTCTGTTTGAAGGAAGTCAGATTGGAGAAGTAAATCTGAGATCTCAAGAACAACAAAGCCTAGGATGGTGACGAGCAGAACAAGTAGCTTTAGAACCACTAAGCTTCTAATCAGCCGTTTTGCCTAATCCATGTGTTCGTTAAAATAAGGAGAGTTTTTCCTTTTTTTTTTTTTTTTAACAGGTGTGATAGTTGAGTCAAATCTACTGAACTCAGAAACAGAGGCACGGACAAGCTTGCCTGATGTTCCATATGAACCAGACCTTGATATTGAAATAGACTTTCCAAGAGGTACTTTTTCTGTCCTTTTAATAAGTATTGTGAAATAGAAGTTGTGGGCAACCATGGTACTTTGTTTCATCATCCTTTCAGAGGACCTTTATTTGATTGCAAGGTCCACTTGACTGACTGTTAGGTAAAACTTCGCCATGTCTTTGCAAGACTGAGGACTTCTGAATTAGTTCTTCCATTTCTACATACACTATTTGAAACAGAATGCAAAGAAAGGGGGGAATTAAGCTTTCACAAATGAACTTGACTGCATCACTTGGTTTTGGACATAGGTTTAGGAAAGCTATTTTGAAGGCTCAAAGACTCAGATGGCATGCATCATGGAGAACAATAATGAATGCATTCTTCAGTCACTGGGTATTTCCATAGGAAATGGTAGTTTAGAGCAGAAATGACAAAAGGGCAAATTTCCTACTCAAGTTTGTTAGAAAATTGCAAGCTGGTATGCTGCACATCACTTGTGTTACCTTTTAGTATCTTGTTAATGTCCATACCTGTATTTGAAAAAGGTAGCATTACCTGAATTATCAGGAAAATCACTATTTTGAGACCTTTCTTGAAAGAAGGTCTTGGTTGTATGTATTGCAATTTCTACCACTCTACAGAATGCAGGCAACAGTGTCTGTTTCCTTATACCATGTCCTAATCAATCCAAGATCCAAGAAAGCTCCTGGCTGTAGCTAGTGTCTCCTATGCCATAGCTTCTGTTGGACATATAACTCTCATACCTCCCCTGGCTAGCTTCTATATCTGATTTTGAAAGTCTCCTTTTGATTTGTGCCGCAGATATCTGCACTAGATGCCCAGACTGGGTTTTTCAGTTACTGTATGTCTAATTTAAAGATCAAGTCTAGGGGTTAGTCTGACCTTAGTCTTAGGAAGTTTATTAGCCACATGCATACTAGATTTTTAACCCTCTTTGTAAGTGAGGCTTGGTACGCGAGAAAGAAAAACAATGGGGAAAAAAAAATTATCGAAGTGGAACAGTAAATAATAGCAGTTTGTAATAGATATTGCTTACACTGAAGTGCTTCTGAGATAAGATTCTTTGTGGTAGCAAGAGAAGGACTGGTGTTTAGTTTGGGGCAGAGTTCTTAAATCTTTCCATGTGAGTGCTATTTCGCCTGGACCGGTTTGAATGGTGTCTTGAGGAGTAAGGTGATGAAATCAGACTATCAGAAGAGCATTCAGTTTTGAATTAAGCCATTGTCTGATGGCTAAATGAGGGATGAACCATCTTCAGTAAATAAAGGTGGAACTTGCAACATTAAATCCATTCATATGTTGTCTCATTCTGCTGTGTTGCCTGAAATGAGTCCTTCATCCTACCCCTGAAATGTTAAGTAGTTAGTATTTTGACATAATACATGTTTACCAAAATTACTGTAATATCCATCATGAGCTAGACCTCCACCACTTGCATAAATACAGACTAAAATCAGTTTCTCTGAAAGAGTTTACGTTCTGATTCTTAATGTTTTTAACCAAGTATAATGTGCTATAAAAAAATGTAAAACATGAATGGAAATGATGGAAATACATGAACAAAAGTGCATGTATTAAGTTAATTTGTGGTTGTTCGACTCAGCTGCTCATTCTCACCATGACTTAAACTTCTTAATACCAAAGACTGCCTAGGCAGGAGAAATTGTGTAAGGGTCCATAGAAAGAAATGCTGCCTTAGTGACTTGAGATAGTGCTTGAAAATGTTGAGCATTGTGTCCTTTACAATTTATTTAGAAATAAACATTTTGATAGCTTTACCTTACATTCAAAATAAGAATAGGTTTATTTCCTCTTACTGAAATCCAGTCTTTGGTAATGTTTATACATGTGCTTTTGTGGACCCCTTATGTTAATGCACACTGATATAGTTCATTGTTTTTTTCAAACCACTATTATTCAAAGAATGTTTAGAAATAAGTTTCTGTTAATGTGTTTTCAGCAACTGAAGAGCTTGATACAGAAAATGAGTTTTTGTTACCTCCTGTTTTTGGGGAGGAATACGAGGAACAGCCAAGGCCTCGGTCCAAAAAGAAGGTAATTTTGTCATGCTATTAAAAAAGATCAAAAAAGCACAAAATTTAAGTGGGCAAAAATATGCCAGGGTTTGGGGTTTTTTTTCCAGTTCTCATAACGCTCTAAAACGTGTTACTGCCTATTCATACCTAATATCCTGTCTTTATGATGTAAATTGATATATTTCAAATAATAAAATTATTTCAGTCCTATGTCTGTTGCAGTTAACTTGGATTTAATAAGAGTGTGATTTCTAAATTCTGATTCCATTTTTGCTTCATGTTGGTAGAACTGTTGATATAATGTGCTAGCGTGTATATACTTACTGTACTCTTAGTAATGCTTTTCTACCTTCTGCTTTGAACAAAGCTGTCTTGGTTTAATTTGATAGTAAATTGGAAGAATGTTGGCATTACCATGGCTTATAATGGGAGCTATAGCATCTCCTATATAAAATAGTTAAAAAACCAATTTTTATTTGCTTGCAATTTTCCCAGATTTTATTTTCAGTCAAAAATCCTAGTTTAGACATCGCAAATAAATTAGCCGTACTCTTTTATTTAGAAGGAAAATAACAGGAAATATATTTTCTGGTGCCTGGCACAAAGCTGAAATGGTTTTGTTGCAATAACTGCAGTAGATATCGCAGCTTTGAAAAAAAAACCAAACACCCAACTTCTAATAAAACTTTCTAAGAATAAATGTGTCTTTCTAGTTTTAAATTTGGAGTCTAGACTGTTGGTATTAATCCACTAGACATTAGCCACATATCCACTGCTGGATGTGCTTTCATTTGGGACCAATGCTAACTTCTCCATCAGTGGGTTCAGTTGAGCCTAAATGTTGACCTTCAGATGTAGATTTGTAGCATCTTTAACTTCCTGCGCATTAACACAGTGAAATCCTATAAATACACTGAATTATTTGGTGCATCATGTGTTTGTTGCTTAATACGATACCACCAATACAGCAACTCCATCAAATACTATTCTGTCTGTGTTAGGAACCAGTTTGAGAGGCGAACTAGAAACGTCTGTCAGCTTAAGTAAATACTGTCCTCAGGAGTATGTTCAACACAGAAACTACCTACTGAATGAAGCATGTGTTTCTTTACAGTGAACATTCAGTTTGTAATTTGGCCTGCAGCTTGCTTATTCTGCCCAGCTTCTGTGTTCTTGCCGTTAGTGGTTGTCAGCAGTGTTAACCACTGTGTTTCAATGGCAGGGGGTGAAGAGGAAAGCGGTGTCAGAATACCAGTCTCACGATGACAGCTCTGAAAACTCAGAGTGTAGTTTTCCATTCAAATACGCGTATGGTGTAAATGCATGGAAGCACTGGGTAAAGTCTCGGTATTTAGATGAAGAGCTTCCTGAATTAGAGGAACTGAAATCAAGTAAGTATTTCTGAAAATCTGGCATCTAGATTCTTATTCGGTAGGGAGAATTGCTGTATTTGTCTGATTTTCAGCTGGAATTTTTAATAGAAGTTTTCCCATGTCCCTAATGTTCCCACAATGACTGGGATTATTTTACCACAGAGTTGCCAAACTCTCTTTTCTTCCTAGTTTTCCTTACTTGGTTCAAAATGGTAGGTCTCACGCTTCTTGTGCAAGCCAGGACAGCACCTTCCTGGCTCTTCTGACTTTCCGTGACCATTTTGATTTTTTGTTTGCATCCTGTTTTTCCTCGTATTCTAACTCGCCTTGGGGTTCGCCTTTTCTGGACTTCTAAATTGCAAGGGAGGGGCATCCTACTCTTTGTCCTGGCAAGAGATGGTGATCTGAGGCTGGCATTACCTGGCTGTGGAGCTCTGACGTGGGGTGGCCTTCGCTGCCATGGAACCTTGCTGCTCTTTCTGCAGCACTCCTCTGTGTGTACATTCGTACTGTGAGGGAAAACGGGGATTGCTGCTACTCCTGCTGTTCTTCAGCTCCCACGTGCACCTTAGCACCCTTGCGTTATGCTGTTGGATCTTTGGAAACTGCCGTTTCCCCTGAAGGTCTCTCTCTACAGCACTGTCTTCACTTCAGCATCTCGGGCCACTTCTGTGTCATCCTCAGCTGTGCACGACAGTACGTTCGTCAGTGGGTGATGCTGCATTTGGTTAACTAGACTTTACTCTGGTCGCCTTGTTTGTTTTAATACAGACCTAACATTTGAACTACTTAGTACATTTAGACTCGTTCATTGGTTAGTGGAGAGGACATCAAGCCAGTTTCTGGCTTTCCAGTCTAAAAATACCCCATCTCACCCTCACCGTGTAATAATTCTGTTGTATAATGTAGCATTTTTTCTCTATTTTACAGCAAAGTCTGTGAAATTAAAGGAAGATCTATTATCACATACTTCAGCTGAGTTAAACTATGGGTTGACACATTTTGTCAATGAAATTCGAAGGCCAAATGGAGAGAACTATGCACCTGACAGCATCTATTATCTGTGTCTTGGGATTCAGGAGGTTAGTAGAGGCTGTAGAGATGGGAAGCGGAGCTGCTGATTTGACTGTAACACATTTCAGTAGAAGAATGGAGATAATGTGGATTTATTGGCTAGGAGCTATTCTTAATATAATGGCTGTGATCTGGAACACAGAGAGGCTGCTGTGTAAATCACATTGTAGAAAGCTGTCTGTATAGAAAATGAGTTTGGAGACCCATCCTGAAAACTCAAAATGCAAACTGGTATATTGTAATAATTTTAAGCTTTTAGCTGGGTTAAAGCAAGGAATTTGCAGTCTAAAATGATGTAGTTTTTCCAAATGCTGTGCTTCATTTTGTTTGCTAAAGATGGCTTAATGTAAAAACAGAATGAAACAAGGCATGATCTGTAAATGTTTTACTGATTCAGTTACTTTAGCATATAGTGGAAACTAGCTATTTGAAGTGTCCTTTTGGGAGAGTCTAGTTTACTGAATGTTGCAGACTGTGGTCAGTCAGGCTTTTCTGAAGAGTGCAGGAAACTCTGCTATATTCTGTCTTAAACACACACCCTGCCCCTGAATTGTAATTACCTGGTATTTCGAAGATAAAGGGAGTCACTTTAGATGTATTGTACGTGAAGGCAATAACATATCACTACATAATTAAAAAAGCTATTCCACAGCTTATCTTTTAAGCAGAGGATGTCTTAATTTTTGGTACATAAGGCAAATCATAGGTAAAATAAGCAGTGTTCAGAGCTGAGAACACAGAAAATTTAATTGAAGTTAAAAGGCAATAAAAAAAGCGTATGATTTGGAAAGCAAGCTGTTCACAGGCTTTGCAGTCCTGCTTAAACTGTTTCATACTTAAGGCAGAGGACTTAAAAAATTTGCTACTTGATACAATCAAAATCTTTTTAAATAAATAGTACCTCCACTAATTTTTCCATATTGCAACTATGCCAAATTAAGGAGTTAGTTGATATCTTTACCTCATGGTTGAAATTTGAGAAGCGAACATTCATTGTTTGGCATTTTCGTCAATATTGCTACAAGGCATGTTTCAAATTCAGCTAGCTTTCTGCTTCTGCACGTGCATGATATACTGTCTTTCTGTATCTTTCTGTTGAATTGAACATACTCATATTAAGGTGATAAACAATACAGAGTGAGGTATGTGTTTATAAAATGGAACTCGGCTATTTTTTTCTTCTTTTCACCTTTCACTGTGCCTTTGACATTGTCTGGTTTGTCTACTGTGAAACCTAGTTATATGTAAAACTCTTTTTTTTTAGCTCATCAGAACCAAAGTTTTTGTGGCACAGCACAATTATCATGAGTCCTAATACACACACACAACACTGGAACATTAGAGGAACAACTTGTGGTCATTTTACTGTAATTATTGCTTATACTTAGTGTCCAGTATTTAATTCGGGTGATGTTAACAGCCCTATTTCATTGGCCCAGTTGTGCCACTGCTATTCAGACTGGTAGGAAGATGCACCCTGTTCTGAGGAGTTTGCATTTCACAAAGGCAGACAGCAAGTGAGGAACAGAAACATGTAAGCATGTGAGCTGTCAAGGGTTGCAGCCAACATCTGTGTGCTAAAGGCAAATTGTATGTATCTGGGTATGTGTTAGCCTTCTGAAGAAGCAGGTTTAAACAAGTTAGCAGTACGCTAAATGCAATGGAGTTGTCACAATGTGCAACAACACTCCATTGCTTTCTAGTATTTTCTTAGTCCTTCTTTCCGTCTGACAACCCCGACATGGGTACTCCTGAAAGAGAATAAATTGTCTGCTACTGCTGAAAAGGTACTAGCTCTGTTTAACTTGGAAGGGGCTAAGAGGAGATTAAATGATGCCGTTTAAGGATAAAGTTGTGCCAAAGATCATCAATGTTTTGCTAACTTACTCTAAGTTTCTCTTCAAAGGAGGAGAATGTGGAAGCCATAGGTTAGAAAAAGAGCACTTTCCCCCTCCACCAGAATTACTGCACTCACCATAGCTAAGTACAGGCTCAGGCTGGAGCTTTTCCTCATGGCTGTCATATGGTTTGAGCACAGGGGAAGTGCTCAGGAGTCTTCAAGTCTTCAGTTGTTTTTTTGACTTTGTAAAATAATTTTATCTTAAAGGAAGCACTTGGAAAATCAGCAAGTCTGCTTGCTGGTCCCTGAGTCAAATGGTACATTTTCTCAGTTCAGGTTCATTTGCAGCTGAAATTGTTCTGCCTCCAGCCAGAAATGGTTCAATAATGGTTCTGTTAACTCTGAAGTACTGATCCTGAAAAATATCACACTTAAAAGTAAAGGTTGTTGCATGGTCAGGTGTGTATCTGGTGGAGAAGGTTCATTTAGAAGAAGGTGTTAGCCTGCCTCGCTCCCCTGCTCCATCGTGGCCTTCGTTCTTTGTCCAGTATGGATTGGGGGGTTTGGGGTTTTGGGGGTTTTTTTCATGTGTAATAATGGGGTGGTTTGGGCAAAATTCAGGCAGATGGAGCTTGTCAGGTGTTTGTGTGAAGGTGCTGAGGGCAGTGATTCAGCCTGTTCTCCGCTGTGGGACTCAGAGGCATGTCCAGTTCCTTCCCGTTCACTGCGGTTTCGGTAGAGCTCATCTCAGGTGGAAACTGCTTATGCTAATCCTGCCCCAGCTAGAGTTTGTAGAGTAGCAGAGCACAGTGTTACGGTGTGGAAATGAAGGTTTGCAGATGCACGTTTGGTATTGTGTAGCAGGGGAGGCTGCAACATGACATCATTCTGTTAATGTTCCGGGGTGCATCACAGATTTCTACTGGGGGTGTTAGGGTTTAGGCAAACACTTACTCTGAACGAGGAAACAGAAATGTTTTTAGCTGAGTTCTCACAGGCTCATGTGGGAATTGGTTTTGAACCAATTTTCAGTCTTATTTCAGCTTCACTGCCAGCGTTCAGTATGAGTGTTTAATGCAAACCAGAGAAAAAGAAAATTCATGAAGGAAAAATGTGCCAGGGAACAGAGGGGCAAAACCCATGAAACTTATAGTAAGCTCTATTGTCCGGTTTAGAATTGCTTTATGAAATCAAAATTGATATATGTAGAAACAAGCACAATTTGGGGAATATTGTGCTTTGAAGAATTAGTTAAACATATCATACAAAATAGTTGAAGATATGAAAAATGAAGATATTGTGTTGGAGACTTCTAGGAGGTGTATTCATTCATTTTTTCCTTATTATAAAACTAAGTGTAAAGATAAGGAAGTCAAGATATGCTGAACCGCCTAGTATAAATGAGTGCTGTGTTTAATGTTATTTCAAGTATGTGTACAGAAATAGATGCTATTTCCAGAAGTGAGTACGTTTTTTGTGTCTGTCACTTTTATTGTATTCACTAACAACAGGCTTGTTCACACAAAGATAACACTGAAGTGGAAAATTTAAGAAGCCAATCCTCCATTTCTTGGAAATGTCTCCAGAGAGGATAATGTCAAATACTAGTGTAGCCCTCAGCCATTAATTCTTGGTAAAGGTTCAAAAGAGTTTCTGTCTGTAAGGTCAAGAGTGTTAAGATAATTAGATTGCAGAATAGGCAGGTGCCTTGCACCATCCTATCATTTTTCTTGCACTGCTGCATATCATTACCAGAAATATATGGGGTTTTTTTGCTCCCACTTCTGTGTTGAAGATGCTTTTGTCAGTGGCCAGAGTTCACGTTTAAAATGGAAGATTCTTGCTAAATGTTTTTTTCTTTGAAGACCTAGGTGGATGAAAAGATAAATTAGTTTGGGCGTTTTTTTGTGGGGGTTTTTTTGGTTGGTTGGTTTTTTTTGTTGTTTGGTTGTTTTTTTAAATTACTCCCCATTCACTGATACTATGTTGCATACAGGAAATTTTAGAGAAAAATGTTAAGAGTTGTAATTAATCTATGATTCATAGCCTGTTAGAAATTTACAACATACGTTACATTAGAGGTAACTTTTAACTGCTAAATATCGGAAAAGTGTCATTGCTTTATTTTTAGATACAGTTTTTTTTATAAAAGTGCAAGCACTGTACTGAAAAAGAACCCTATAGCACAGTATTTATTCTAATCTGGAATTGTAAATATTGTCTCTCTCTCTTTTTCTGTAGTATTTATATGGAAGTAATCGAAAAGACAACATATTTATTGATCCAATCTATCAGACGTTTGAACAGGAATTAAATAAAATCCTTAGAAGTTGGCAACCAAGCATACTTCCAGATGGTAATTTTCTTTTTGTCATGTATGTTTTTCATCTCTTAATAGTTCTGTACTCTTAAGCATGTAGATATATGCAAACATTTTATGCATTGTGATAGTAATTGATTAAAAATCATAAAGGTATCATCTAAGAGTTCAGTTAAGACTGTACCTGTTCTTATTTTTTCTTGGTAGTCCATGCTGCAAGAGTTGGTTTTGCCACCGCCTGTTAATCTTAAATTGACTGTCCGTTTTTAGGAGAGAAAGTTAGAATAAGCAGCTGCTCTTCGACCTGTACTTTTTACCTGAGCTGAATTTACTTTTTGCATGTTTGTTTTCTGGATGGGAAGCAGGCAGGCAGGCACTGGGTTCTGTATGGGTAGGGCTAATAAGCTATGTATTTTAGTCTTTCTCGGCTGGATTGAGAGGATTCTCTGCTATGGGCCTTCTGCTCAGGAGGATTGTCAGTTCATGGAGAAAACAGGAATTTTCCTCAGCGGGTCGATGTTGGTGCTGAACTGCAGAATCCACTGCTCTTCCATCTTTCTCACAATCCTCTCTTGAGCAAGGGTGTGTCCTTACCAGGCCCTTTCCTCTCTCTTCTTGGTACTGGCTTTTCTCTGTATAGCTCTGGAGAGCCTCTGTGCAGGACCCTTCCTATACCCTGGTACGGTCCAGGAGTGCTTTCCAAATGAGATACCCATTAGTAATAATAAAGAAGGTGGTATAGCTATTTGGATGCCTTGCTTGAGCAGAATAAAATGAACTCCAAAATAATACTTTTTATGAAGGGATTAAGATTAGCCCCTTGAACATTTGTTTTTATGTACTAACATGAGGGAGCTGCATGTAAGCAATGCTGTTGTAATTAAACAGAAATGCATTCTGTGGGAAATTGCCTATACCGATATTTCCCATTGACTGTCTCTTCCTGAAACAGTGAGTGTCTGTGTCTTTAAGAAGAGGTTTTGGGCATGTGGACATATGCGTGTTAGAGGCTTCTGTCATAAGCATTTTGTTAAATTTTACAGTAAACAAACTTGATTCTTTTGCACCTGGACAGTTTATGGGCTAATCTATTGTATTTTCTCTAATATTCTTTTTCTGAAGGATCAATATTCTCTCGAGTTGAAGAAGATTACCTTTGGAGGATTAAACAGCTAGGATCACATTCACCGGTTGCTCTTCTGAATACTCTGTTCTACTTTAACACTAAATATTTTGGCCTGAAAACAGTGGAGCAGCACTTAAGACTTTCTTTTGGCACTGTTTTTAGACAGTGGAAAAAAAATCCTCTAACAATGGAAAGCAAAGCTTGTCTTCGATATCAAGTGTCTTCCCTGTGCAGAGCTGATAGTGAAGGTACTATGGCGGTTCCAAAATAAGTATTGGAGGGGCATCCACACTGCACTCCTCTGAGGGATGTCTGGGCACCTTGCCAAGAGCCGGAGGTCTGCCTTTGCATAAAGTTTAGCAGCTCTCGGCTCCTGGATCTTTAATCGGAGCATGTGGTCAGTGGAGACTGCAGGGTCTCTGCGTTAAATGATCCCTTTTGTTGTCCCACAAGCGGGGTTCGATACTCGGTATGCAATAAGCCAATCTTACGCACAGAGCCAAGGTATTTATTTATTTCATGTTTGTGCAAAGACAGGTGCTAGGTGATGATTCCACAAAGCTAGCACACCACACCAAAGAACTACAATGTATTTATCTTGTTACATGATTAGTAAAAACCCACCTAAATTTATGTTCATTGGTTGGTAATCACTATCTCATCTACTGTTGGTTAGTTATATTCAAATTAGCCCCACTTGCTATGTCAATTGGCAAGCATGCTCCTTGCAGGTGTGGAGGGGCAAGTCTTTCCAGTCTTGAATTGAGTCGGAGGTCATGATCTCCCCCTGCCGCCTTTATGTTTCCCTCAGGTCATGCTTCTTAGGCAATCACCCAGCCTTCGGTGCCTTCTGGAGTGGAATGTTTCCTTTTTATCGGTCTTTAGTTCCTTCTTCAAGGGTATAGTCATTAGCAAAACATTCATCGTTTATACAAAGTAACCAGGCCTACACAATGAAGCTACTGATGAATGGTCATCCTAAATCGAGCAGTGTCACTATGACCTAGGCATTAACCAACATATGGCTTTACTTAATCTGTATTTTAGCTAAAGTGGGATTGCAAAGTCGTCAGACAACTGCATTTCTGTATAAAATAGTCTTAATGCTAAACTATATCAATTACCCGGACTACACTTTGAGCCCACTGGTCTCCACACGAAATGCTGCGACTTTGTTGTGGCTGTGGGTTGCGTTTCCAGTTTGCAGATATGCATAGTTGTGGTGACCGTATTGCGGTACTTGGTGGGCTGCCCACTCTGGGAAGTTTACTGAAAAACGTAAAATAACTTCAAGTTATAGCTTAGATGTTGTTGATTTTCTTCTTAAAGATAAAATTACTACTGGAAAAAGGAAACATGAAGATGATGAACCAGTATTTGAACAAATTGAAAACACGTCTGATCCAGCTAGATGCCCTGTGAAAATGTTTGAGTGCTATCTGTCTAAAAGGTAAGTATAATATGGGGTAATACAGAAGTGGTCTAGAGTAGACCAGGTACAAAAGGGAAATGTTTTGATGCAACATGAAATACAGTCAAGCAAAGGGAATGGATTGAGATCTGAAAAATATCTAAATAAAAGCATTGAAATCTTCCGTTCTGTATCTGGACAAGACATGCAGAAAGTGTGGGAGCAGCAGAGTCATTCAGTGTTAATTGTGAAGGACTCCATCTGGGAATGACAGTATGATTCAATTTTCTTACCTGGAAAACACCAAGTATCTCTGCAGAGAATTACCAGCAAGGGATCTGGTAGGTTCTGCTACTGAGGGTTTCGTTTGTGAGGTCCCTCTCTCTTCAGTAAGAATTGGATTGAGACAATGGATTTGCTTCATGTTAAGTCATCAGGAATCTGAAATGTGGATGCTTTCGAGATACCTAGTTTGAAAGCATGTTTCAAATATTTTTGTAATAGAAAAAAAACCACAGCTGACAGTAACCCAGCATTTAGAAATAGCTTGTTTCCTTCCAATCTGCACAGATATTAATACATTAAAATGAAAAGCTTATGCAACTTTTTAAAAAAAAAATTAATTTAGCAGCTAAGTGTTTTGGAAGTGTGTGAAAACAGGTTTTTGTGGGAAATACTTTAATTGGAACAGCCATTCGAGCGCTGATTTTAAGGTAGATTTTATGTAACTCTAAGTGAAATATAGGCAAGTGATACTAAAGAAATAAAATTACATTGTATCTACAACACATTAAATCAAATGAAGTGTGAGACCCAACATGCGTCAGGAAACAGCATCTTACTCTTAAAGGTGAAGAAAGAGCTTATGCACAACGTGGGCAGAAGTGCAAGTATGTGATGTTACAGGAAGATACAAGTAAAGAGTAACTTGTGGTCTGTTAATGCAAGCACCTGTTTTTCATAAATTCAGTTAATTCTGATTGTTGCAGCGGAGGGGGTGGTTTGCCTTCACACTATCTACTGTCATGGTTTGGAGAGAGTGTATTGTTAAAAAGTTGAAGCTGGATTTTTGAACTGAGTTACACAGCCAGTAGGGGGGGAGAGAATGAATATTTTCTTTATCTGTAGAAACATCTCAACTTTGGGGAAAAGCATGCACTTAACCCCATTTGGAGCATTGTTTATGGTGTGGTTTCAAGTCCTGCTGTCTTACAGATACTGGTCAGGGTTGCTAACTAGAGCAGCAGGCTGCTTCTCCTGGTTCCACTTCTAATAGCATATTCCTTGTGTCTTTGATGAAATAATTTTAATAAAATATTTAACACTTTAAAAGCTATTGTAAAATTTAAGGTAATTTTGTAATTTAAGGTAATATTGTAAAACTATTGGAAAATTTAAGGTAGTGCCAGCTGTTTGAAATATACTTGGCAATCAGTGGTGTTGTGGTTTAACCCCAGCCAGCAACTAAACATCACACAGCTGCTCACTCACTTCCCCCCCCCCCAGTGGGATGGGGGAGAAAATTGGGAAAAGAAGTAGAACTCTTAGGTTGAGATAAGAACAGTTTAATAGAACAGAAAAGAAGCAGCTAATAATGATAACACTAATAAAATGACAACAGTAATAATAAAAGGAGTGGAATGTACAAGTGATGCACAGTGTAATTGCCCCCCACTGCCCCACCCCCCTAGCCAATCGATGCCCAGTTAGTCCCCAAGCGGCGATCCCCTCACCCCTACTCCCCCCAGTTTATATACTGGACATGACATCACATGGTATGGAATATATGGCCACTTTGGGTCAGCTGTCCTGGCTGTGTCCCCTCCCAACTTCTTGTGCCCCTCCAGCCTTCTGCTCCCTCCAGCCATGCTGGCTGGGCATGAGAAGCTGAAAAATCTTTGACTTTAGACTAAACATTACTTAGCAACAACTGAAAACGTCAGCATTATCAACATTCTTCTCATACCTAGCTCAAAAACATAGCACTGTACCAGCTACTAGGAAGACAATTAACTCTATCCCAGCTGAAACCAGGACAGTGGACAGTTGCAGCTGAAATTTCAGGATCCTCTCATTCACAGCTATGAACACTGTATCGTTGCTTGTTCCTATAAAAGTACTGGCTTGTCAAAAAAGTAGGAAGGAGGTTAAAATATTTAAATTATTAGAATATTTTAATCATATTTTGCTTCTTATCTGACTCTTAATCTGATTTATGTGAGAGCAGAACAAGCCAACATGCACCCCAGCAGGTGAAGAGCTACACCTGAAATCTTATCGGCCAGTTTGGGAAGATGAGCTGGTAAAAAATTCTTACTTTTACCAAAGAAACATGAAATAAAGTTGACTCCTGAAGTCTGCAATATTTATGAAGGAGGGAGCATGAGTGAGCACTTGCACTTGCAGAACTGAAAATTATTTTCCGAGACTTGCCTAAATGGACAAAATGCTAGAATTTCCTTAAAGGGGTCTTCTTTAGTGGCTTAGAGGATGTGTCTGAGCCAGATCAAACTCCAAAGTACAGTGGGTCAGGAATTAAGGGATTTTAAGACTTACAATGACCAACCTTTTAAGTAAAATAGGAGGAGGAGGGATTTTAGCTTGTTGTTGTATTTCTGGGCATCTCTCAGAACTACCATCCTTGATTTTCAAGGGAGCCCCAGGCTCTACATTCAGAGATAGCTGCATCAGGCAGTGGTGCAAGCAATTACTGATGTCAGTGTTGGGCCTCTTTGCACATCTGTCAGTCAGGGGCTCCTAAATAGGTAGAAAGTACTTTCTGGTTTAGCAAGTCCTGGATCTGCAAATTTTTGAAACGTGGGAGAGTCTATGGTCTCCTGTATGCTTGCTAAGTCCCAGGCGTCTGCTTTTGGCCGCTGGGAGGGTGCAGGACTGGCTGGGCTTGGGCCAGACCTGGCACAGCTCCTTCTATGAAAAAGACCGCATTTCCCCACGTTAATCTTTTTTTTTTTGTAACTTGCCCAGGTACAGTAAGAGTTCCGTTTCTGCATGGTGTTGGAACTGCTAATGTACTGTTTTGTCCTGTGAGGCTGTTTTTCTAACAGCCTGTTTTTCCCCCCTTGTAGCCCACAGAATCTGAATCAGAGGACGGACATGTTCTATCTGCAACCAGAGTGCTCTGTCTCCGCGGAGAGTCCCATCTGGTACACTGCCACTTCACTGGACCGCAGCACTTTGGAAAATATGCTCGTACGGGTTCTTTTAGTAAAAGATATTTATGATAAAGACAATTATGAACTGGATGAAGACATAGATTAAAACAAACTTCCAAAAACCATCAAGAAAACAAACAGCATTAGATATAGTCATGCTGCTAGACCTTTACTATGGAAAACATTTCAAGTTTACCCTTTGTTTTATGAGTTTTGTAGCAGTGTGTACCCTCACCTGGGTATTACCATGTAAATAGTCTGTGAGTGAAAGTTTCCATTATTCTGCGTAGTGGTTTTAGGATCCATAACAAACACATTTCAGTTTCTTTTTTTTATTATTTATTTGGTTAGGTATGTTTGTAACTTTTTACATTGCAAAATATGAATGAGAATGTGCCATGTGTAATTTTTTTTTTTCCCTTGTAGTAAGAGACATCCATATTGCACAACTCTGCTGTTGGAAGCTCCCTTGAAAGGAGGCTCTCTTAATGGGTTCTTAAACCGGATGGTTGTGTATGGGTAGCACTACTAAAGTTTAGAACTTGCTGTGTCTTTCAGACTTTTTAAATAAATTGTAAACTAATAGGTTTTTTACTTTTTAGTTACTGAAGCCTTATAAGGTTATGTAGAGAGATTCCATCTTATGTACCAAAAATAGACAAAAGAGAATGCTGTCAATATTGGTGTACTGTAATGTGAATCTATTCTGGTGAAAACATTTTTTTGTTGCCCTTATTAAAACCTTAGTGTCCTTTCCTTATTTGTGACTCTCTCTCAATTGCCCGTACAAATAAAAAAAATATATATATAAATAAATGAATATAAGCTGAAAGCATGTGGTCATCAAGACATGTATTTTGTAAAAAAGAAAACCAAAAACCCCTCAAAAAAAAAAAAGGGAAAAAAAGAAAAAGAGAAAAGAGATGTCTGATGACAATGCTGTATAATTCTTTTCCATCTTTACTTTTCTGACCATAAATGCCGGTACCTCATATTACTGTAAATCTGTCCTTTGTAGCCTTAGAAAAAGGGATTTTATGCTGTATTACATAAAGTAATACGGTATGCTGAATTTTTAACTTTTGTTTGTCCTTGCGTTGCTGTATTTAAATACAGTCAATACTTGACTATGGGTGGGAAAATTCTTTTAACTAATGCCTCCATTCAAAAGCCATATGAGATGTGAAGTTGCAGAAAGTTGAAAGATAATTTTTTTTGAAGAAAAGTCCTTTCATTTGTTCTATATCCTTTCATTGTGCTTACTTTGCATAAGGAGTCTGATTTCCAGGTATAGGTTTAGCTGCTTAAGTTTTGTTACTTGCTCTTGTTTAATTGATGCGAGCAATATGGTGGTTCATGCAATGGTTTTGCTATTGTACTGAAAAAAAATGTAGTAGAATATTCTACTATAAAGTAGTCATAAGTTTGGCTCTCCTAAATGACATTAAGCATCTGTTGAGAGGAATCATCTACTAAAGGGGAAATTTTCTATGTGTATATATTTCCACCTGAGGATTTACTTCTTGCAAGGGCTGCATGGCTTTTTGATTTTCCTTAGCTTAAAAGAATGCACATAAGGATGCATCTTTCTATATAGAGAAATAAAGCTTTAGTTGCTTTGTTTTGTTAAGCAAGTTTATTTAAATTTCTGCTGTTCTTGTGTGTCTGTGAGTATGTATTAACTTTAGATATACCACTATTTCAAAAGTAGATGGAGATGTACATGTTTAATTTTTCTTTTTTTTTCTGGTGTCTCTACCCTTCCTGTGAAATCAAGAAATACTACGCAGCGTCAGTGAGTAGATAACTAACAGCTTCAATGCTCTTTTGCTTTTGTGAGTGAATATGTAAGAACTTAGTGCATTAACGCTTGATTTTTTTTCAAGCAACAGCCATAATATGTGCCCATGATACATAGAAGTGATGAAATCGGGAATTGTAATCATGGTTTTGTTCTGGTCTCTCCAGTTGAACACCTGACTTGACTATGAGTTAAATTTCACGTATGGGAATCATCATTACTAATTACCTGCCTAAAATGCATCATGTGCTTAACTTGAAATATTTCATTTAAACATAACATTTAAGTGTTTTGATAAATAGCAATAAGGATCACTTGCAGCCCCTTCTCTATAGTTCGGACTTCAAGTACTTCAGCAAGGGCCTCAATCACTCCCTGATTATGACAGTGTTTAACCGCAAACACACTTTTGTAAAACTACAAACTTTTAACGTGAAGCTTAAAGTACCCTAAATCAGGACTAAAGTTAACTATGTGTGTTGAGTGTTTTGTCTTAAACAGAGTTTAAATTCTTGTTCTCAAAATCAGATTCCAGCTATTTCTTGAATAATAAGGTCGGTTTTTAATATGGCATGTTGAACAATGGACACGTGTTTTCGATGTCATTAGAAAATAATTAATGCTTCCTGAAGTTTATCAGAAATCACATTACCCTAAATTCCTCCCATTTTCTACCCAAGATTCACCTTCCATCAGTAAAAATATTCAAGTTAGGTTTTGAAATAGAAGTTGTTACATATAGATCCATGTTGGAAATATAAAGATGGTTGTCAAGGAAATAACTTTTATTCCAGAAGATGGAGCTATTCCATCATTAGCAATAATGTTTTTCAAGTGGTTCGTGTGTTCAGATCAAACATTGTAAACTGCTGAGATACTGCATTTAAGATTGCATCATGGTTCAGTGCATTTTATTCCTAAATTTGAATGGTGATGCAAAATGCAATAAAAGGCCTTAGTTTCTGAAAAAAATAAAGACGTGCAATTTTATAATAATTAGGACTTCAGGGCAAATACATTTTCTTTTTCTTTGTAAGGACTGTCAGCAGCTGGACTAGAATCAGGTTGGCGTCAAGTAGTTACCTGCAGGTTGCTGTGCAGGAAGACACACGATTCCCTCTTCTACACAGAGCTTCCAAGTTAATGACACACATTGGGGACCTGCCCTCCAGGTTCACACACCTTAAGATGGTGTGAAGTGGCAGCCTGGCTGTTCTGGCCATCCCTGTGAGCTCTGGCACAACTCCCTTGAGAAATGCAGCGTGGGGACTGTACTGCTCTGTCAGCACGGAGCCCTGCAGATGGTGCTGGCAATGCAGTCCAGTCCAGGCAGGATTTTCCTAACTTCTCAAATCGTGCCAGCGTGTGCTCTGCATCTCCTCAGTTTGAGATCTAGTTTTGAACAATTCACAGGTGAAATAGTAGCCTTAAGATACTAAGGAAATTAGATGGCAGCAGCAGTAGGCAGATTACATAGAAAATATGGTTCAGTGTGAGAAATAGAGAAAAATTAATGCAATTTTCAGAAAAAGGAATTTGCTTTGTTAGTCATCTTTTTTTTATAAATAATTGTGTGTAGTCATTGAGGAAGGTGCAGCTTTTTGTAATTACTGAACAAAGCATAAATTATGACATTAGTTTTGATTGAACAAAAGGTCGTGGTTGTGGAGTAAATTCAATGTGTACAATATTAATTATCTTTAAAATGTTCACTGTGACTCCAAGGCAGCAAAATTTGTTTTCTTAGTATCTATGACTCTGTCCTGTGAGAGGCTATGTGAATAGGTGGGGAAAACAGGAGAGACAGCCCATAAACCTTGCAGTCCCAAAAGGAGCAGGTGTGTGGGATGAAGAGAAAAGGCATGAGTGGTGGCAGGCACTTGCCCCATTTCCACTTTCGCTGACCTTTTTTACTATATAGAAGGGTTTTTTTCTGCTGCACTTTACCATTTTTGTCTGTTACTGTTAGGAACGGCAGATATTTTAATTTCCATTTTTGTAAACGTTCACTTTTTAGTTCGTTACACTCATGTTGTGCATTATGTGATAACGTGTTACGTGTAGGAGCGAGTATGATGCAGAGTAAGCGGAGTGGGAGCTTTTGGATTCCTCTTGCCCCGAGGACCGTGGGGACTCTCAATGAAACTGAAATTCAAAGCGTTTAGGGCTAAGAAGTTAGTGAGGTTTAAGAGAGCGTTCGATCATCATATGTGAAACAAGAGTCTCTGGGTTATAACGGCAAATGCTAACGACGTCTTGGAAGCATTGAAGTTTGAGTTACCCTTTGTTTAAAGTTAGAGCGAAGCCTTAGGGTTTGTATGTGTCTCTTGAGGGGTGTCGTGGCCGCAGCGCAGGACGTGCTGTCCCCAGGGGCTTCGCTAAGTGTGGCAATTTCCAATTTCTCAAGTGAGAAATAAAATCTTTCCTCTGGCAGCTTTTTAATTTGAAATGTTGAAACCTGAAAGCCTCAGCGCATAAGCCACAGCATGGACGCTTGAAACCAGCACACAATGGGGCACGCGCTTCAAAACTTCGGCTGGCGTTAGTGTCTGTGACGCTAATTAGCCATCTCTTCGGACACCCACGAGCACAGCAGGCATCTCGCAGATGCACGGAGACGATGCGGGGGTTAGCGCCTGCTCGTCGCGCCGCTCCGGTTGGAGCTGGCAGGCCCTGGCCGGCGGCCCTGCCTTGGCAGGGCCCCAGCTCGCTGCGGGCGCTGGCGGGCCCCGCTCCCCCTCTCCTGCCCGCAGGCAGGGCAGGACCTGCGCCACGCGTGGGGACGTCTCTCGCGCGCTTTCCCTCGCTGCCGGGGAGCTGCCGGTCGCTTCGGAGTTTCTTGCTGCGGGTCTGTGGTGGAAAACGTGCGACTGCAACATGAGCCAAGTTCATGATTGGGTGCGAAATAAGTCTTGGGCAGGGAAGGGGCTGAAATGATAATTCCTCCTCCTCCTTATCCCTGAATAAGGCATAATTGCACCTTAATGTTACCTTCACAAAAGCCTCCCCTCTCCTCAGCCCAGTTCTCCCAGGCAAAATACCAGAAGGGGTCTGAGTGAGGCACTGGGGTGGTCAAGAGCTTCGGAGGCCAGAGAGATGTGATGGTGACTAGACAGGCTGGTATTGGTGCGCGAGGGGAGTGAGCAAATGCATGAGGAGAAGGGACAGAAAAGATTGATTGTATCCATTTGGAACAACTAATGGGGTTTAGGAGTGCAGATTTAATTCATACTCTCTGATGATCTCTTCTGAGCTCCTGTCACCTGTTCAACTGCCCACATATTGAAGGATTTCACCCAGTGACTGCTGTATGCTGTCAGTGGATGTGAAAATGAGGTATATATTTAAAAGGGCTTAGTCCATCTAGCTGTGTTTTCAGGGTATCGGTATGTTGGTGTTTCCAAATACATACATCTAGGAAATATTTTTATTTCCTCACCCAAGAGCTAGTTGTCTTTATGGAGTAAAGCCACTGATACAGCAGTCATGGCACGCTTGTAAGTGCGTGATTTGAGTAGGGAAGGATGCAGTTAAATCACTGTATTGTGACCCAGATACCAGTACCGATGAGGCATGACAGCACTTCAACTAATTGTTTAATCAAATGTTTTTTCTACCTCCAAGTGTCTTTTTGTTGTTGTTTTCTTTTTTGTGGAATGAAAGGAGAAAAATCTCTGAAGATAGCAAGAGTCCTTGGAAAAATCCTTCAAGGACACCATCGGTTGTTTCCTCTGTTGCTGGCAGGAGGATGAGAGAGCTGGCTACGGGTGAGGAGCCACAGGGTAGCCCACTTGTTTGTCATAGCTGGGAAAAGCTGCCCAGACTCTGTTCCTCCTCTCATGAAGGATGGTTTTACCCAGGCAAGCCAGTGCTGGTGGCAGTCCTGGAAACACTTCTGAACAGAACAACTTCTGCAGATGTTCACAAAAAGCAAATAGAGAAAGAAAATGAGAAGATCAAGCTCAACTTTGGTTTCTCGTTCAAGTAATTTTTCAAGCTCCAAGGATGTGAGTATGAACGGGACTCGAACGTGATCCAAGTTTTGCTTTCTCTGCGATGTTGCGTTTCTCGGAGAACTGGCATGTGGCCCTTGGTGAAGGCCATTTCTCACTGCCACCCTGCCTTGGGGCAGGGGGCAATGCAAAAGCAGCAGCAAAGTTGCTATCTTCCTTCCCGACGTGAGTGCCTAAAGCTTCGCAGAATTGTTCCCCAATTTTAAATCTGTACTGTACTGGTTTTACCTGCCTCAACCCAAAATGGTGAGAGTTTTGGCAGAAGGGCAGATACTGAAAACACGTGTCCTTCTGTTGCCTGGTGCTTACAGCTGTGCAGGAGGTGAAAGCTTTGGAAAGCAAGGCCCGCTGGTGCTGAGCAGGGGAGCTGGCGGTTTGGACTTCAGAGGTCTGGGAGGAACAAAACCTAGCATTAAACCAGCACCTTCAAGCTGCGGCTGTTTCCCGAGTTTGAGCTTGTACACTTTAAAAGAGAAAAGAAAAAAAAAAAAAAAAAAAAAAAAGCAAGCTTTGGTGGCTGGTTCTTCCCAAACACAAGCAGGCTGTTTTGGTTTCTCTCAGAAGAACTCCTCAAGGATGGGTCTTCTCCCCAGTACAAGGAAAGTTAGGTTTATTAGCATCTTCTTCCTTTCTTTATATATTTATTGATTTATTTATTTAAATAATTGTACCTGGTTTAGTCACAGGGGAGGGAAGTGTTCAAAGCATTAGTGGGTTGTGTCATTCAATGCACTTAGATACTTGTAAGTCTTTTTTTTTTTTTTTCCTTTTTTTCCCCCACTAACATTCTGGTTCATAAAACATGAAACCTCTGTTTCCTTCCTGGGAAATGAACAGGAACATCCTTGCACCTGTGTAATTTAAGCTAAGTTGCTGACGTTTCATTTGTGCCAAACCACTAAAAGTGGTTTACTGGTTTAAAATATGAAATATTATTTTATTTCTTAGTATGTTTGCTAAGCAGTATGCTTCCTCCAGTCATGAAGATGATTTCTGCTTTCTGCATGTATTATGCAAGGCAATATAAGTATAATATTTGCATTTCCAGTCTTCAATTAATATTTTTTTAAATACTCTACTTGGAAGTAAAGAGGAAGCTTTTCAACTTAGGATAAAGCTCTGTCACTAAGGCAAAGGAAGGGGCCCACCATCATTGCAAAATCATCAGCCTCGGTATCTCTGGAAAAAAATAATCCCAAAAGTCTCCTCTCTTCATTACATCTAAAAACATTTTCTATTTGCCTTTTCTCTAGCCCCAGACATGGCATCCACGTGAGCACGTAACAACTCTATGGTGGTAATCAAAAGAATAACTATCAAAAGATTTCCATTAACTTCAGAAATAAAGCTGCTTTTTTTTTTTTCCCCCCCTCTGAGTTACAGCTATATTGGTGACCTTACCGAGATTAAAGGTGAAAGTTTTAAAAAATAATAAATAAATTTTTAAAAAGACAAGTTTTGAAAGAGAATGGGAGGAAGAGCGGTGTTTCATGGGCTTAATGTCAGCTGAGGGAACTGAAAAGGAAATAATTTGAATTTTCTGCCAGCGTGTCCATTCAGTTTGGGTTGGTTGGAGGATAGGAGCCCAGGCATCTTGTCCAATGTACAGGCTTGTTCATATACGTGCTCTTGTATCTTGAATAGCTCCTGTAGCCAATGTATACTTGAAGTGATATACTTCAAAGAAGCATCTATAGTCTGCACTATGCATTTATGTATGTGTGACTGTTCATCCAGAGAGATGACCACATTACACTGAAGCAGTTATCTCTGCTGACCTTCAGGCAAAAAGTATTTCTTATAATAAAAACCCACCTCATCCCCAGAGGCAATGTCCAAAGTGTATTTTCATATGTTTTAAAAAAAGTGTGCTCACCCCCAAGGGAGGACGTTCTTGTCTGTGTCGTTGGTGTCTCATCACAAAATAATGTGATTTCTCCTCCAGCTTCAACTGGAGAATCCCACAAAGGAAGAGAGGAGGCGGTTCAGAGCAGCAAGTAACTCCTCGCATCAACTAAATCCCCAGGACCACAGGCAATAGCTTAGGTGAGTTAAGTTTCAGTACATTGCCAGAGTAAGAGAGAATCCTATAAAATTCCTTGCTAGCTCTGCAGTCAGTTTAACAAGGGACCAGTCTTTGTGCTGCAATTATTGAACTTTCTAAGGATCAGAGCCTAGCAAAGATGTGAAAAGGATTTTCTGGGAGAAACACTGAACAGTTTAGACTGTTTAAGCTCAGTAGGGAGGAAGTGAATAACAAGGGATGTTACTATGAACTGTCAAGAAAAAGAATTCAAAATTAACAAGAAAGAGCAATGTCCCCTTCACTGTGTGTTTTGTTACTCCACAGAAGCCCAGTGGAATGTGATCTCCAGGGGGAGCAGTGCAAAGTCTTCTAGGCAAGGGTGGATGTGGTTTTGCATCAGGAAGGCAATCACAGAAACAATGTGTAGGGGGCGTTATTTATTTTTTTAAAATGCAAAAAAGTGAAGCCTCTCCCCTTTGTTTTTAAGCAAGTATCTGAGCTCCTCCTACTCTTCCAGCAGCACCCTGGGACAGATTTCTGCAGTGCGGGGAGACACAGGTGAGCAAAAGGGCCTCAGAGAAACAAGACCATCTACGAGTTGTTTTGTGCTCTGCCTTCCCAAAGGCACAGCCATTCCCAGCACAGGGAAGGAGGTTCCTGAGTCAAGGGGGAGCTGTCTTGTGCTGCTGTCATCTTCTGAGACGAGAGTTACCGGGAGGAAAGATTCCTTGGTGCCACAGGCATCCTCGCTGCCACCACGGACTAGACGTGCACCCGTGGGGACTGCGTTTGGTCTGGTGCAGGGGGCTGGGAGCAGAGGCACTGTGCTACTGGCCGCGTTGGAGGTGCCTGTCGTGGGAAACGCCTGTCCAGCCCACTCTCGTGTTCGCTCTTGTGTTTGGCTCCTCCGGTCCATTAGTTCCTTCTCATTAATGGAGTAATTCCCATGTCCTGCTGGAAGAGGTCCCTGCTCGCAAGGGGCGAAGCAGTGGCAGCTCCACCCTGGTGCTGCAGGGTGACCACGGTACCCTGCCTGCCACGTTCCCGTGGTAGAAGCAACCACCAAGAAACTTGCCTCATCACAAATCTTGCAGGGCTTGTGGTGGGAATCGCGTGAGACCTTCTTCCAAAATCCTTGGGGGTACCTTTGGGCACTAGTCCAGACTTACGTCAAGGTGCCCCAGATGTTAATGGATCATTCGGGTTGGGAGCTGAAGGCAGCGAGCTATAGTGTAGATGCGTTGCCCTCCTATATGTATCAATTGCAGGAAGTGATAGGCCTTAACTTTGCAGTCCTGGGGCTTATTGGCCCTGGCAGGGTTTTGATGTTTTATGACAGTAGAGCCTGGAGGTATATCCATCCAGAACCTGCTGTGATTTCTCACTCACATCATGGTGCACATTTAGAGTTGTAGAGCAAAATAATAAAAGCAAAATGTTTTTATGAATGTCTCCTGCAATGGGTAGCCACATGCACCAGCTGTGCCTGAGAACTCCTCTTCTGGTGCTTACATCTCCCACAGAAGCCTGCCAGCTCCCCTAAGCGTGGTGTTCCTGGCAGACCCTAGGATTGCACATGAGGAATAGGGAATTTGACGTAAGCTGGCTCATTTGAATGCAGCTCTGGAAGCTCTGCTACAACCTATTTTTGTGTGATTCTCAACTTCCATGGGAAATTGGCATTCAACTTCCCAAACTGTATCATACAGAAAATGCAAGTACCAAGGAGAGTGCTAGGAATCCTTTAAGGGCTTGGGCTGCTTTTTCTTTGGAGAGATTTTGAAGATGAGCGTTTATAGCCCATCATTTCTAGTTCATGACAATTACTTTGCTGAACTGTTGCTAGAGGAATCAATAGATCCAAGCTTCTTGTTTCAGGAAGGTAACTAACACAGTAGCGAAGGCCTTTGAAACAGCTTTACTGGCTCTGCAAATTGAGATCATGACTATAAGAAGTCATGGTTTGGACTCTATAAAAGGTCTCTTTCTATGTCTGTGGTTAAGAAAGGCAATACAAAAATTGCCAGGGTCAAAAGGGAGGGCAGACCCCAGGATGCCCAGCAGGGTACCAGACTAATTGGGTCCTATTCAAGAAAATCCAATGTTGTCATCAGCACAATATTTCAACTTCTGAGAAGAACCTTTCTTCGGTACAGGAAGGGACATCAAGCACAGGAAACTAATCCTTTAATGAATCATTTTCAGCCCATGAGCAACTGGGTTTGGTCACACAGAGACCTTGAGTGAAAGCTGATTTCCTACAGCATACCAGGTGATAAATATCATTGTGAGGGTGTAGTATCTCACCCAATGGCAGACACACATGTGTGTGCATTTGCCAGCAGAGTCTTGCTAAGACTGATTTCCTCAGAAGGAAGCTTCTGTGGTCAGAGCAAGGAATATGTGACAGGAGGCCATGTCAGAAATGGTTACACCTCTTGGCATTTCTCTGGCCAGCACACAGCAGATCTTTCGGGTGGAGAACTTTGGCTGTTTTGTCTGCCTCAAGGGTCAAAGCTTGTTGAACATAGCCATGATTCGTATTTTGCCTCCTGCATGCTTCTGGAGATGTTCTGCTGCCCATCCGGCCATCCAAACTCCCCACCTCCTTCTCTTCAATAGAAGCCAGAGGTGCTGCTGTCTTGCAGCAATTTATCTTAAACCATACCTCTAGGAGGGATAAGAGGCAGCAGGTTTCTTTAGCTGATGTGTGGCATTGGTTAAAAAATAATCATGTTTATGGTGTTTTCAGAAGGCAGCCCTTTAGGCTCATCCCAAACTGAGGTATGTCTTATGTGAATGGGATGGAGCCTGGCTAAGGAGTGCTGATCTTGAAAGAGGAACTCTTTTCTTTTTTCCCCTGCAGATAATTTGTGACATCATGGAAAAAAAAAATTCTACATCAGCTGCTTGATGTTTGATGCATGAAGCTCAGAGGGAAGTATAAGTGCATCCTTCATCAAGTGAGGAATCTCATTTTAGAGTTGTTTCCATGGTAGTTTAAGCCAGTATGTGTACATCACTCCCTGGAACTGTGCTGGTCAGAAATAGCCTCTGTGAGAAGGCATCTATGTGACTTTTCAGTGGTGTGAACCCAATAGCCAACAAACCAAAGAAATACCTAAAATTTTCTAAATTGTTACACAGCTGATATAAGGCTTATGGAGTTTGTATGTGAAACCATTACTGAATGTAACGCATAAGTGGTGGCCACAACAGGGAAGAAAGCACAGGTTTCCCCTCCTTTATGTTACTGCTTTGACTCCCAGTTATGCTCATTTTACACTTTCTCTGTCCTAGAGACTCTTTGCCTGTTCTATGCCGAAACATTACAGCTTTGGCAGATTTTGGGTGGAGTCCAGTCTGCTGAAGAAGGTACATCCTTGCAGCAGACCCACATGGCCTGAGAGTGAATTGTCTGGCTGGTGACTACCACCCAAACTGAGGTGCACCTGGACATACCCTTTAGGACTACATCAGTTGCCGACTGGTGCATCAAGGGGTTTTGCCACCAACTTTACTGCATGGCATAACCCTGGGTGGCCAAAGTGGAAAGGAGGTAGGACAGAAACCCTCAGCAGCTTTTCCAGGCCAACGTCACTGCTGCAGAGCAGGGACCTGGGCATGTTTTGTCAACTCCAAGACTTTGCCCTGAGTTTATGGAGAAAAGGGATCTATCAAGCAGTTGTTAGCCAAAACTATTTTGCCAAATAGTCTTCCCTTTTGTGACTGCCTGGCAGTTTGCAGGGCTGCTACAGTTAACATTGCACATGTTCTTCCAGGCATGTGAAATTCCTCTAAACTTGCCCAGACCCACCTGCCAAACTCACCCATCAAACCACAAGGCTTTCTGCACCAAGTCAGTGATTTTGAGAGTTGCCATGTTATTCAGCATGTTGTTACGAGCATAAGACACCACCAAACAGATTCTCCTGGGGGCCAAACCCCACACAACCCACCCACCCCCTAGCTTCATCATGGTGGGTTTGTAAGGGCTAATACTCACTTCTGCTAGTGGGAATATTGCAAGAGACAACCCTCCTTTGGCCCTGATAGCGAGACCCATGAACACTGGGAGTATAAAACAGGTCCCTCCCTTCTGCTAGTTACCAAATGCATAATACAAGCACTGGAAACCTGGCAAAAGCAAGCATTTCACAAGGAAGAAGCAGGAAGCTTTTGCTTGAACTGCAGTGCAGATTCCTCAAATTGCCTTTGCTTCTTTGTGTTGTGGTTTAAGCCCAGCTGGCAGCTAAGCCCCACACAACCGCTCGCTCACTCACAGTGGGATGGGGGAGAGAACTGGAAGGGTAAAAGTGAGAAAACTCGTGGGCAGAGATAAAGACAGTTTAATAGGGAAAGCAAAAGCTGTGCGCGCAAGCAAAGCAAAACAAAGAATTCCTTCACCACTTCCCATGGGCAGGCAGGTGTTCGGCCATCTCCAGGAAAGCAGGGCTCCATCATGCGTAATGGTGACTTGGGAAGACAAACGCCATCGCTCTGAACGTGTGCCCCCCCCCCCCTTCCTTCTTCTTCCCCCACCTTTATATGCTGAGCATGGCGTCATATGGTGTGGAATATCCCTTGGGTCAGTTGGGGTCAGCTGTCCCAGCTGTGTCCCCTCCCAACTCCTTGTGCCCCCCCAGCCTGCTCACTGGTGGGGTGAGAAGCAGAAGAGGTCTTGGCTCTGTGTGAGCACTGCTCAGCAGGAACAAAAACATCCCTGTGTTATCAACGCTGTTTCCAGCACAAATCTAAGACATAGCCCCATACTAGCTACTGTGAAGAAAATTAACTCTATCCCAGCCAAAACCAGCACATTCTCCACCAGTTTTTCCATATCATTCACATCATGCTCAGGTCTCACACTATCCAATACTTTCTCATTACCCACCACCACCCTTCCCATCCTTTGATACAATAAACAGATATCATTCCCTTAGTCTATGGACCACCCCTGTGAAATCATAGAATCATAGAATCATTTCGGTTGGAAAAGACCTTCGAGATCATCGAGTCCAACCATTAACCATGCCCCCTAAACCATGCCCTGGAGTACCCTGTCCACTCGCTTTTTGAGTACCTCCAGGGATGGTGACTCAACCACTTCCCTGGGCAGCCCATTCCAATGTCTGACAACCCTCTCAGTAAAAAAATTTTTCCTAATATCTAACCTAAATCTCCCTTGCCTCAACTTGAGGCCATTTCCTCTTGTCCTATCTCCAGACACCTGACAGAAGAGACCAGCACCCACCTCACTACAACCCCCTTTCAGGTAGTTGTAGAGAGCGATAAGGTCTCCCCTCAGCCTCCTCTTCTCCAGACTGAACAGCCCCAGCTCCCTCAGCCGCTCCTCATAAGACTTGTGCTCCAGGCCCCTCACCAACTTGGTTGCCCTTCTCTGGACACGCTCCAGCACCTCCATGTCTTTCCTGCAGTGAGGGGCCCAAAACTGAACACAGGACTCGAGGTGCGGCCTCACCAGTGCTGAGTACAGGGGGACAACCACCTCCCTGCTCCTGCTGGCCACACTGTTTCTGATACAGGCCAGGATGCCGTTGGCCTTCTTGGCCACCTGGGCACACTGCTGGCTCATATTCAGCCGGCTGTCAACCAGCACCCCCAGGTCTTTCTCTGCCAGGCAGCTTTCCAGCCACTCTTCCCCAAGCCTGTAGCGCTGCATGGGGTTGCCGTGACCGAAGTGCAGGACCCGGCACTTGGCCTTGTTGAACTTCATACAATTGGCTTTGGCCCATCGATCCAGCCTGTCCAGATCCCTCTGTAGAGCCTCCCTACCCTCAAGCAGATCGACCCTGCCTCCCAACTTGGTGTCGTCTGCAAACTTGCTGAGGGTGCACTCAATCCCCTCATCCAAATCATCAATAAAGATATTAAACAGAACAGGGCCCAACACCGAGCCCTGGGGAACACCACTCGTGACCCACCGCCAACTGGATTTCACCCCATTCACCACAACCCTCTGGGCTCGGCCATCCAGCCAGTTTTTCACCCAGTGAATAGTGCACTTATCCAGGCCACGAGACACCAGCTTCTCAAGGAGTATGCCATGAGAGACAGTGTCAAAGGCCTTGCTGAAGTCTAGGAAAATAACATCCACAGCCTTTCCCTCATCCACTAGGCAGGTCACCTGGTCATAGAAGGAGATCAGGTTGGTCAAGCAGGACCTGCCTTTCGTAAACCCATGCTGACTGGGCCTGATCCCCCTCTTATCCTGGAGTTGCCATGTGAGTGCTTTCAAGACAAACCGTTCCATAATCTTCCCCGGTAAAATGTCTGTAAAATGTCCACAAAATGTCCTTTGAGTTCATTTTGTCCATGTCTTTGGGCTCCATCTGTTATGGTGGTCACTCAGGACAGGAGAAGTGGTGTGTTGGGTGGAGTTATTGGGCACCAAAGCCAGCTCAGGTCAGGTCACTGCTGCACTTGCACTGCTTCTTGTAAGGCTTGTCCTCCATTGGTTCAGGTGGTTCCTGCTACAGTAAGTCCTATAACATGCAACTCACATCATGGGTTACAACAATTTAAAGGTATATCCATTACAATCTCCACCCCAGTCCCTTTGGCCCAGGTTATAGGGTTTAACATTGCGATGAACTCCTCCCCTTGCTCCTAGCCTGGCTAGCAACAAGAGGTTCCTGCTATAGAAATTCCCGTAACGTGCAACTCAAATTCCAGGTTACAACAATTTAAAGGTATTTCCATTACAATCTCCACCCCTGGTCCCTTTAGACCAGACCATAGGGTTTAACGTTGCAATGAACGACTCCCCTTGCCCCTGCTCCAGCTTGGACTTATCCACAGACTGCAGCCCCTTAGGGGTGTACCTGCTCCAACTGGAGCCTTATCTGTGAGGCACAGTCTCTCCAGGGGTATACCTGCTGTGGCATAGACTTACCCACAGCCACAATTGCTTTGAGGTACACCCGCTCCAACGTGGCCTTCAACATGGGCCACAATGCTTTCAGAGACATACCTGCTCTGGCGTGGCCTTACCCACAGCCACAGTCCCTTCAGAAGTAAACCTGCTCCAACATGGCCTTACCCATGCCTGCAGTCTTCCCAGAGGTGTACCTGCTCTGTCGCAGGCTTATCCATGGCCACAGTCTTTGAGGTGCTCCAGCATGACCTCATGCACAGCCACTGATGCTTCAAGGTGTAACTGCTGCAGCGTGGACTTATTCACGGCCAGAGATGCTTCAAGGTGTACCTTCTCCAGCATGGAATTGTCCTTGGGCCACAATCCCTTCAGAGGTATACCTGCTGCAGCGCAGACATAACCATGGCCACACTTCGAGATTTACCTGCTTGGCATGGGCTTATGCACAGCCACAGATGCTTTGGGGTGTCCTGCTCCCATGTGGATTCATCCACAGGTCACAGTCCCTTGAACTCAAGCTCACACTGGAGTTCCAGCCTGTCCAGTACACCAGCACAGAAAAAGCAGTGATGCCCTGGCCATATGCCAGCCCAGGCACATCGCCATTGCTGTTATCAGAATGTTCCCAGGCACAGCAGAGTAAGATGATAAGCAGTACAGCAAGCAGCAAAAGCAAAAAGCAGCCACTAACAAGCACTAGACTCTAATATACAGTGAGGCAAGCAAGCTCAATGGCAAGCACAGAAGCCTGTCAATTAATAGCTAAACAGCAATAACTTCAATCTAGCACATTCCAATCAAATCTGTTGTTATCTCGAACCCTTCGAGCCCCACACTGGGTGCCAGAAAGGACCATCATGGTCTAACCCCAGCCAGCAACTAAGCCCCACACAGCCGCTCGCTCACTCCCCCCATGTCGGGATGGGGGAGAGAATTGGAAGGGTAACAGTGAGAAAACTCATGGGTTGAGATAAAGACAGTTTAAGAGGGAAAGCAAAAGTTGCGTGCACAAGCAAAACAAAACACGGAATTCCTTCACCACTTCCCATGGGCAGGCAGGTGTTCAGCCATCTCCAGGAAAGCAGGGCTCCATCACACGTAATGGTGACTTGGGAAGACAAATGCCATCACTCCAAATGTCCCCCCTTCCTTCTTCTTCCCCCACCTTTATATGCTGAGCATGACATCATATGGTGTGGAATATCCTTTGGGTCAGTTGGGGTCAGCTGTCCCAGCTGTGTCCCCTCCCAACTCCTTGTGCCCCCCCAGCCTGCTTGCTGGTGGGTTGGGGTGAGAAGCGGAAAAGTCCTTGGCTCTGTGTAAGCACTGCTCAGCAGTAAGGAAAACATCCCTGTGTTACTCTATCCCAGCCAAAACCAACATGCTTTGGCAAGCTAGGAAGTATTTCCAAGCCAGGGGAAACAGAGATCTGTTTCTGCCACAGAACTGCTCGTTTGCTGGTTACAGGAGAACCTTGTGGTGACTGTAGATGTGAACCCAGTGAAAGGCACAATGGGAAATTGCTGTACAAGGAAGGCAAGAGACCGGCATGGCTGAGTTGAGACCTGCTGGTCAAACCAAAGGGCAAGAAGGAAATGCACAGGCAGTGGAAGCAGGGCCAGGTATCCTCAGAAGAGTATAGGGATGCTGCCTGGTTGTGTAGGGATGAGGTCAGGAAGGCCAAGGTGCAGCTAGAGCTGAACTTGCCAAGGGATGCAAAGAATAATAAGAAGGGCTTCTAGAGGTATGTCAGCCAGAAAAGGAAGGTCAAAGGAAGCGCACCCCCCTGATGAGCAAGACTGGCAAACCTGTAACAACGGACAAGGAAAAGGCTGAGGTACTCAACAACTTTTTTGCCGTAGTCTTTACTGGCAATCTTTTTTCCCACACTTCTTGAGTGGATGGACCACAAGACGGGGACTGGGGGAGCAAAGTCCCTCCCACTGCAAGAGACGATCAGGTTTGTGACCACCTGAGGAACTTGAACATACGTAAGTCTATGGGACCTGATGAGATGCATCCCAGGGTCCTGAGGGAATTGGCTGATGGACTTGCCAAGCCACTCTCCATGATATTTGAAAAGTCATGGCAGTCAGGTGAAGTCCCCGGTGACTGGAAAAAGGGAAATATTGAACCCATTTTTAAAAAGGGCAGAAAGGAGGACCCTGGGAACTACCAACCTGTCAGCCTCACCTCTGTGCCTGGGAAGATCATGGAACAGATCCTCCTAGAAGCTATGCTAAGGCACATGGAGGTGATTCGAGACAGCCAGCATGGCTTCGCCAAGGGCAAGTCCTGCCTGACCAGCCTAGTGGCCTTCTATGATGGAGTGGCTACATCAGTGGACAGGGGAAGAGCTATGGATGTCATCTATCTGGACTTCTGTAAGGCCTTTGAAACGGTCCCCCACAACATCCTTCTCTCTAAATTGGGGAGATATGGATTTGATGGGTGGACTGTTTGATGGATGAGGCATTGGTTGGATGGTTGCATCCAGAGAGTAGTGGTCAATGGCTCAATGTCCAGATGGAGATCAGTGATAAGTGGCATCCCTCAGGGGTCTGTACTGGGACCACTGCTGTTTAGTATCTTCATCAATGACATAGACAGTGGGATCGAGTGCACCCTCGGCAAGTTTGCAGGTGACACCAAGCTGAGTGGTGCAGTTGACATATCTGAGGAATGGGATGGGACCTGAACAAGCTTGAGAAGTGGGCCCATGTGAACCTCATGAGGTTCAACAAGGCCAAGTGCCAGGTCCTGCGCCTGGGTCAGGGCAACCCCAGTATCAATACTGGCTGGGAGATGAAGGGATTGAGAGCAGCCCTGCCGAGAAGGACTTGGGGTACTGGTGGATGAAAAGCTGCACATGAGCCAGCAATGTGTGCTCGCAGCCCAGAAAGCCAACTGTGTCCTGGGCTGCATCAAAAGCAGCGTGGCCGGCAGGTCGAGGGAGGGGATTCTGCCCCTCTGCTCCGCTCTGGTGAGACCCCACCTGCAGTACTGCGTCCAGCTCGGGGGTCCTCAGCACAGGAGAGACATGGACCTGTTGGAGCGAGTCCAGATGGAGGGCCACAAAAACGATCAGAGCGCTGGAGCACCTCTCCTATGAAGACAGTCTGAGAGAGTTGGGGTTGTTCAGCCTGGAGAAGAGAAGGCTCCACGGACACCTTATTGCAGCCTTTCAGTACTTAAAGGGGGCTTATAAGGAAGATGGGAACAAGCTTTTTAGCAGGGCCTGTTGCAATAGGAGAAGGGGTAATGGTTTTAAACTAAAAGAGGGTAGATTTAGACTAGATACAAGGAAGAAATTTTTTAGGATGAGGGTGTTGAAACACTGGAACAGATTGCCCAGAGAGGTGGTAGGTGCCCCATCCCTGGGAACATTCAAGGTCAGGTTGAACGGGGCTTTGAGCAACCTGATCTAGCTGAAGATGTCCCTGCTCATTGCAGGGGGATTGGACTAGATGACCTTAAAATTCCCTTTCCAACTCAAAATATTGTATGATTATATGATTCTAAGCAGTTTCTCCTACTGCAATCATGTTCATTAGTGATCTCTGATCACATATAACACACCTGAGACAAATAGCTTTTTTCTTTTAACAGAAAACGTTCTTTTAGTACTAAGCATTTTGCATAATAATTATCTTTTTCCCCAGTGTCAAACAGTATTTCTTTAATGCGAAAATGCTATGTGTCTTTTAACTTTGTAAGAAGCTCATCTCATAGCTGTTATCACCTGCTGCCAGAAGGTCCTGATCCAGTGGTGGCTGCAAGAAAGGAAGGCAGTGACATTGGTTTCCATGAGCTTTGGACATAGCTCAGTGGACATACTATGGTGATTATGTTTCTCAGTTAGAGTAAGACTTAAATTGGTTAGTTTTTTTCTATAAATGGGAACATTAACTCTGCTTACTATGTATTGCTGTAGTCTCTGCCAGATTTGACTTCCATATGTCTTGGGTCAGAAGAAGTTCAACAGTCATCTTCACAGAAGAAACAATACGTGTCAGCAGGCACGTACCTTATATATAATGCTGCTCCATAATTTGTACTTATTTGCAACATAATTTTCAGCTGTTCAATCTTCCAAGTCTTGTAAAAGATAATCTAGCTAAACAGGAATCTCACTGGCAGTGCCAGGCAAAATAGCTTGTGATATATGAGGGAAGGCAGACCACAGTGCAACCATTACGTGTTTCTCAGTGAGGCAAAAAAGCATGATCAAGAACAGATTGGGAAAATTTCAAAATTACAGAATTCCATGGCAGTTGGTGATAAATTTATTTTAAAGTAAGAATTTAGGCAATCAAAATCAATTCCTTAAATAATATGTGATGCTGTTAGCACCTAAATTAATATTGTAATAGTTGCATTAAAAGACAGATAATACATCAGAGCTATCTACTAAAATATATGCTCTTGCAACAGAAGACAATTGTTTGAAATCTTTTTCTTTCTTTTTCGACAAATTTGGTGTTGCTGACAAGACGAGAGCCTTTTTATGCCATTGTGTGAGGTGTCTGAGATGGTCACGTGGGCGCACGCGCAGCCAGTGCCTAACAAAGCCTGCAGAGCATAATTGACACCACATACAATGAAAGTTTGATGTAACCACATTTTTGTTAACTCTGTGAAAACTCAGGAACATGAACAATGCAGGTCTCAGAGAGTTTCATATTAAAGTGAAATGAGATACATTAATTACATAGTGCTGTTAACAAGCAAAAGATTTCAAAAAAATCAATTTTGTTTAAGAGTGAGGGGGAAAGCAGGAACCTAATTTCAGCTCTCTTCTTTTCCTGAACTTCTGTTTCAGTGCTGCTGGTTTCCAGGCATACAGATGTGCTACAATAAAGCAGGACAAGACAGAGCCAGTGTTAACCAGACAAATTCAAACAAAAATATACGATTAAAAAGCAGTTGGGGGTGTGTGGGAATTTTACACTGCACATTTTTCTTTCCTCTTTGACAGACCAGAGGGAAATGAAGCGAGGCAGAAGAGCGCTGCAGGAGACCCACAGCTGCCTCTAGCCGTGGGGCATGTGAGTACCTGGCCTGAAGGAGGACAGCCCCAGGCAGCGATGATTTGACAGCTGACTCCCTCAGCATGGAAGGAGAGGTGTTGGGAGACAGCACCGAGTCCTGGTGCCTTGGGAGAGGCGGCTTGGTCTGAGACGGGAAAGGTTGTGGCCTAATGGGAGTACTCTGCCACCTCGTGTGAAAGTTACTGCAGTTTTCCTGACACATCCTTCACGAGTGGCCGCACAGGGGCCGAGCTGTCTTCACGTGCAGAGACACAGGAGCATCACACTGAGGACCATGTGCTCTGCATCACATATACAGGAGCACCACACTGAGGACCATGCACCGTGTACACAGGAGGACCATGCACCACGTATATGAGAGGAATGTGAACACAGGAGCATGTGTGGGAGCACCACGCTGTGGACAGGTTTGAACAGTGATCACAGCTTTTGTTTGTGGCAGTTTTGGGAAATGTTCAGAGGTGGGTTGAGATGACCCATACACAGCATCACCACATCCTCCCTCGCACACAAAGTGATTGTACTCTTGCAAAGAGAAATTGCTGGCCTAAACTGGCAATGCCTGCAGCCCTGGAGCCCAGAGCAGGTATAGTCTGCAGGCCAGAGTAAGCCTTAGCCATGTTTCCTTGATGTTTTATGGAGAGCATGTCTTGGCTGGTGCTGTGGTTTAACCCCAGCCGGCAACTAAGCCCCACACAGCCGCTCACTCACCTCCCTCACAGTGGGATGGGGGAGAGAATCGGAAGGGTAAAAGTGAGAAAACTTGTGGGCAGAGATAAAGACAGTTTAACAGGGAAAGCAAAAGTTGCACACGCAAGCAAAGCAAAACAAAAAATTCCTTCACCACTTCCCATGGGCAGGCAGGTGTTCAGCCATCTCCAGGAAAGCAGGGCTCCATCACACGTAACAGTTACTTGGGAAGACAAACGCCATCATTCCAAATGTCCCCCCTTCCTTCTTCTTCCCCCACCTTTATACGCTGAGCATGACGTCATATGGTGTGGAATATCCTTTGGGTCAGTTGGGGTCAGCTGTCCCAGCTGTGTCCCCTCCCAGCTCCTTGTGCCCCCCCAGCCTGCTCGCTGGTGGGGTGGGGTGAGAAGCAGCAAAGGCCTTGGCTCTGTGTGAGCACTGCTCAGCAGGAACGAAAACATCCCTGTGTTATCAACACTGTTTTCAGCACAAATCTGAAACTTAGCCCCATACTAGCTACTATGAAGAAAATTAACTCTATCGCACACAAAACCAGCACAGTTGGGAATGCTTTTCATCAGGTAAGAGGACCTTCATGGCAATAAAAGGAGGGTCCACGCTGCTGGGATCACTCTTGGAGCTGTGTGGTGTGTGTCTGTGGCCTTCAATTGTCTCTGCCTGAGCCCCACAGACACCCAGCACAACTGAGAATCAGGGTCTTTCAGGCAAAAGAGTATAAGAAGAGGTTATGATGGAGTCTCCTAACTGCAAACTGAAGATGAGAGCCCTGGGTGACCAACGGCAGCGGCAGCAAGGAACGGCGTGGTCTGGGGCCACCCAAACCACTGACAGGGGAAAAAGGATGTGGGGGAGGCTGGGGAGGGAGCAGGGTCTCCAGCTGGAGGCAGGACTGGGGGTGTCTACCCAGCACTCGTGGCACTGGTGACTGTAGCATCAAAAGCTGAAGAAACAAATCTCGAGAAAATCATTCCAAAGGAATCAAAGGAAGAAATTACTCTAAAAGCTGGTGCTCTGCTGCCTGCTGGCAGCAAGCCCGTGGGTTCAGCCTCACCTGCTCCAGGCTTCCTGTGGGCTCACGTGGGGGTTACTTGAATAACTTGTATACCTTTTGTGACTTTAAGATAGACAGAAAAACCATTGTGGCTTTTCGGACCAGAACACAGCATTGTGGTGGGTCTTGGAGTGAGAGAGGTTGAGCATTGCTCAGTGTTTTAAACCTCCAGCACGTCAGTAGCCGCTCTGTTAACAGAGCAGTGATTAAGGGTGGTGAGGAGGGAAGTCCCCTCCCACAATGCTGGGGTCTCTGTCACAGCTCACCCCCTTACCCCCCTCCGAATCCAGTAAGAGAACAAGCAGCTTTGGGGCACAGCTCTCTGTTGTGCAAATTCCAGTGCAGACACCTGAAGCAAATCAGATGAATCACACTGCAGAAGTGCCTGTCTCTCACCATGGACTCTAAACAAACCCAGATTTACTCCCATCTAAACTTAGACAAGTTGAATCCCATCCCAAATGTGTTTAAATGACCCAAATAACTCTCAGGGTCTCTATTTCTTTTATCTCATCTACTTCTTTTTCTAGGTGTAATAGATGTAAACATGTAATATCCTGACCTGTCAAAATCAAGAAGCTATCAGGGAGGGCTGTTAGAGGAATATTTCTGTGTTAACAGCCATATCACATCTGGTCATTTTCATAGTCCATGTGAACTTGGGTGTCCTGAGCTGGCTGCACTATGGGTTTTCTGTATGGCTGTGGGCAAACAAAAAAAACAACCTGGAAAACCAAAGTAACAAAATTTCCCTTCCTTGCCTGGGTGCTAGAGTATGAGGAGGTTGGATGCTACAATAACTACCACCACATAAGTACTTAGATACTGCTTGAAATGATCATTTAACTATTACTTTTGCTGAATAAATGCTGATTCAATGGTAAAATAACACTGGCAGGGGATGGATTCTGGAAGAAATGGAAGATCTCTGTGGTAGCCATCAAAAAGATCTGGTTTTCGTGGGCAGCAGATGAGAAAGGGCTCCCTTCCTATGGGGAGAAAGCCTCCGACAGCTGCAGGAATGGTCACACCGGCTCCCACACTGGACCCTATTCACATGTTAGAGCTCTCCAGTGTAAATGCAAGCAAAAAGAGACGTCGGCTGACTAACGCCTGTGGGGCTGGAGCCAGGTAGGAGGAGAGCCGAGGTGCAACAGGACCATGAAAGCTATGGAAAGACAGGATATCATCAGCCACACTGGAAGAATAAAAGAGATCCACTGTAAGGCAGCCCTGAAACCTGGACTTTAGAAGATATGATGAAAAATACATTAAACAATGTGAAGAAATTCCCAGCCAAGATAACCATCCTCTGCAAAATGAGCAGGGAAGATTTAGTTTAATTTTGAAAACCTGAGCGAAGTCCCCCGGGAGAGATGTAAACCACTTTGGCTTGTGGAATGTCTCATGTGTTTTCTTCTGTGCATGGGAGTTTGTACACATTGTTTTTTGAGGGCTATGAGAGATCTGGGGAAAGCCTGAGTCTAGCCTGATTTTGCCAAGCAAAAAAAGAGGCCACTGGAACAGACTGTCTCTTTGTCCCTGAAGAAAATGTGAGCAACTGAGAGAAGAGCAATAAGCACTGTGGAGTAGGGTTTTAAAATGAAGAAACTGAGGTGGTGTGATTCAGAACGATTGGGATTTTTTTCCTCAGGAAGGGGAACTGCTGTTGGGTGGACACCAGCCATTATTGAGCACCCAGATTTCAGCAAAGCTGGAGTAGATTTGGTTTAGAAGATGCGTTAAATTGGCTCAGCACTCAGACCTGACTGGGAGAGGTCCTGGGGAGCTACAGGGCATGGACTTGCCTCCAATATTGGCTCAGAAACATGCAGGTGGCCACAGTTGGGGCCCAGGAGCAGGGTTATGAGGACAGAGGGACATTTACTGCCTCACCCCAACCACACCATGCACCTGCCCAACAGCTTTCATTTGGACCTGCTACTCTCTAAGGCTATTCTAAAACTGCTAAATAAAAGAAAGTCCAGACCAAATCCCCAGCACTGAGGCATGAGGAAGACAGTGTCCGCAGTGCTTCAAGCCAGCCCTGTCTCGAGCAGATTTGCCGTAGAGAGGTGGGTGGCAGAGCCCGTAACGAGGCAGCGTGGATATCAGGCGCCTGGTGCTCGCACTCACAGTCTGCCCCTTCCATTTTGTCAGCAGGTGACCCTATCAGACAGTCCAGAAGAGGAAAAATAAGCAAAAACTATGGCAGTGTAAAAAGGACAATGCAGGCTTCTAGATGGGCTTTTTGTAGTGAGTAAGAGAGGGCAACAGTAAAGAAAACTGATGGGTGCAAACATTAAGACCGGATAGGAGTTAAATGAGTAATGATAAATAGTGATAACTAAGTGTGCAGAGAAACAGAAATGTCCAGAGTAAACCTCAGGCTGGGCTCTCTTTTGAGCTTGGGCTTCCTCACCGTATTTCCACCTGGAAGCTCTTGGGGCAAAACACAGGACAAACAGGCTGTGGCATCAGTGTGTGGAGTGCTGGAGCCCTACAGGCTAGAGGCAAAGCCCTCCTTCCCTCGCCAGCAGCAGGGCTGTCTGCCCTCCTCCCGTCCCCCAAAAACCCGACACCGGCAGCAGGGCTGTCTGCCCTTCCGCTGCCCCAGAGAGCCCATGGCACAAACATGCCAGCAGTTCAGCTCTAGCAAAACTTGCTTTGCTCAGCTTCAGACAGCACCTCGCTACCTTTTATTTTCACATTGTTTTGATACGCAGATCTCTTAAAAGAAAAAGAGGAAAAAAGGAAGAGCTAAAACAAGAAAGATCTGGTTTCGTTGTTCACGTCACTCAACAGAGGCACGAAAATTATTTTCATGATGTTAGCAGCATACTGAGTGTAACAAAATTGAACCATGAAGATGTGCTTTTGCTTCGTTGTAGCTTGATTTCTTTCCTAAGCAATATGTCAATGCTGCATTACCTATTACAAACCTAGACAGAAAGGTCTAATCAGTAGCCTTCAACCTTTTGATATTTATCCTCATCATATATTACCAGCGTGCCAAGAAAGAAAATAAACTCCACTAAACAGTGGTAGTGCATAAAGTATGAAGCTGATATCGTATTAAATTAGGTTGTCTTGAGTAATGTCCCATATTTCTGTGAAAGAAGGTTCTTGCTCACTGGTTTAGTTGTTCAGTTTATTTTAAACACATCAGGACATTTTTTTTGGAAGATGGAGATTTCTGTCGAGCGGTGTTGGCCAGACTCCAGATTTCTTCTATTCATCTAGAGCTATAACAGTACTGAACACATAGCTGTGAGTGTGAAAGCAATGTTCACCCCTGCATTTTTGTTTCTGTTCAGTCCTCTTGTCCTTTTAGACAGCATAATAGAAGTGCTGCAGTAAGCAGGGTCAAGTAGGATATGCCACTGAGAAATGTTAAAATGAGACTATAGGCTGCGATTATGGGCTCTAATGTGTGATGAATCCTTTTTAATCACATGATATGAACTAATGTCACCATTTATTATAAAACAACAAAGTGTTCAGCTACAGGAGGAATAGAATGGATGACAACTGCATTTTTAAATGTTTTGTTTAAGCAAGTACAGTGTGATCTTTTTAGATAACTAGGAAAAACTGAAGTTAAAATAAGTGCAAGTATTTCCAGCTGGTTTTGGTTAGAACAAGTGTCTTTCCAGGGCATGAGGATTCATCCCCTGAAAAGGGGATGTGCAATCAGTATCCACCTCCATCTTTGAACTCAAGTGAAAACTAAACTTGGTTATTATACTAAAAAAAAATTCGCAAAGTTTTAAATAGTGAATTCAAGACATGTTATTAAAAATGTAAATATAAAAGATCAACTCCGACTCTGTTCTAAAGTTATTTCTAGTGGTTATTTAATTATAATTTTCTTAAGCTATAGACTTTGTTCTATGCCAAAATGTAGGAGGAAAAGTCTGAAAACACTACCGTCAATTTTGACACATCTTCAACTCTCCTTCCAATCTTCTAGCTACATATATCACAAAATATTTCTAGTGTTCAAGACAGTCAAAAAGTATCGTACCTGAAGGGAAGGTATGTGGTGAGACATTCCAGTGCCATATCATCACTCAGAAATCATGGTTACAACACTGTCACCAATGTGGGGGCCAGTCTGCCCAGCCACCCCTGTTGCTCCAGATCCTAGAGCTGACTTGTTGAATACATTCTGCCTTATATGACTAATTCAGTTCATTTCTTATCTAGTTTAATTCACAGGACTAGGAAAGGGCAGTAACTCCTGGCAAGGGCAGTGAGAATATCAGTGGGAAGCACTCAACTCACATTACCAGCAGCCAGGTAAAATTGTTTGATAATAAAATTTGGGACACAATCTATCTGGGTGGCCTTTTAAACCGCTTGGAAGTCCTGGTTGGAAGCACAAAGGAATTGCCATGATTTCCACTGCCTTCTGCCACCCCAAACCAGACTGTCATGCCTCCCCTCTGCATGGCAGAACAGCCCTGATTCCTCAGCTTTCTGGAGCAGGAAGCAGCACTACTCATCTCGTCACCCTGCTCCCTAATCATCAAATTTTAACTGAACATTACTGTAAAGCTCTATGTCACTGACGTCCTGGAGACCAGCTATAAATGACTCCCCATGGCCCTGTGTATCGTCGGAACCTCAGGAAGAGCACATTATTGGTTTCACAGGTTTGAAAGGCATTGATTTAGACAAAAAGTGGCAAAAAATCTTCATGACTTGGGTTGTAAAAGAGTTTTGAAAGAAATGTTTTAGAAGATATATGAACTGGGAAATGTGAATTTGGAACAGATATGCCATGGCAGAATGTCTTATGGGGAACAACACTGCAGTGACAGAGTGTAAGAGCTTCTTCCATTTCCAGAACTGCAGGCTCAGGAATAAGAGCACGTCACCATCCCTGCACAGGCCCTTTCTTAGCATGTGACCACATACTTAATTTTTGAAGGAAAGCTCTGTCTACAGTTGTCTAGGTTTGTTGTTGCAGGATCTTTGCTGATAGATGATGTAAACATTGCCAGAGTTTGCTCTGTCTCATAGTCTTTCACAGAGTCACGGAAGGGTTGAGGTTGGAAGGGACCTCAGGAGGTCACCCGGTTCAACCCCCTCCTCGAGCAGGGCCACCTAGAGCCGGTTGCCCAAAACCATGCCCAGGTGACTTTTGAATATCTCCAGTGATGGAGACCTCATAACCTCTCCGGACAACTGTCATGATTTAACCCCAGCCGGCAAATAAGCCCCACACAGCCACTCGCTCGCTTACCTCCCTCACAGTGGAATGGGGGAGAGAATCGGAAGGGTAAAAGTGAGAAAACTCATGGGCAGAGCTAAAGACAGTTTAATAGGAAAAGCAAAAGCCATGCATGCAAGCAAAGCAAAACAAGGAATTCATTCCCCACTTCCCATGGGCAGGCAGGTGTTCAGCCATCTCCAGGAAAGCAGGGCTCCATCACACTTAATAGTGACTTGGGAAGACAAACACCATCACTCTGAACGTCCCCCCTTCCTTCTTCTTCCCCCACCTTTATATGCTGAGCATGACGTCATATGGTGTGGAATATCCTTGGGTCAGTTGGGGTCAGCTGTCCCAGCTGTGTCCCCTCCCAGCTCCTTGTGCCCCCCCCAGCCTGCTCACTGGTGGGGTGAGAAGCAGCAAAGCCCTTGGCTCTGTGTAAGCACTGCTCAGCAGGAACGAAAACATCCCTGTGTTATCATCAACACTGTTTCCAGCACAAATCCAAGACATAGCCCCATACTAGCTACTGTGAAGAAAATTAACTCTATCCCAGCCAAAACCAGCACAGCAACCTGTGCCAGTACATGGTCACCTTCACAATAAAAAAAGTGTTTCCTGATGTTCAAAGGGAACCTCCTGCATTTTCAGTTTGTGCCTGTTGCCTCTTATCCTGTCGCTGGGCACCACTGGGAAGATTCTGGCTCCATCCCCTTTGCACCTTCCCTTCAGGTATTTATATATGTTGATAAAATCCCCCTGAGCCTTCTTTTCTCCAGGATGAACAGTCCCAGCTCTCTCAGCCTTTCCTCATTGAAGAGATGCTCCAGTCCCTTCATCATCTTCATGGCCCTTCATTGGAGTCTCTCCAGTATGCCCATGTCTCTCTTGTACTGAAGAGCCCAGTGCTGGACCCAGCACTCCAGGTGTGTCTCACCAGTGCTGAGCAGAGGAGAAGGATCACCTCCCTTGACCTGCTGGCAGTGCTCTGCCTAACGCAGCCCAGGATACCATTAGCCTTCCTTGTGGCAAGGACACATTGCTGGCTCATGTTCAACTTGGTGTCCACCAGGACCCCCAGGTCCTTTTTTGCCAAGCTGCTTCCCAGCTGGCTGGCTCCCAGCATGTCCTGGTGCCTGGAGTTGTTCCTCCCCAGGTGCAGGATTTGGCACTTCTCTTTGCTGAACTTAATGAGGTTCCTGTTGGCGCATTTCTCCAGCCTGTTGAGGTCCCTCTGGATGCCATCACCACCCTCTGGTGTATCAGCCATTCCTCCCAGTTCGGTGTCATCTGCAAACTGGCTGAGGGTATGCTCTGCCCCATCATCCAGGTCATTACCAAAGATCTTAAGCAGGATAGGCCCCACTATTGACCTCTGGGTTACACCACTACTTACTGGCCTCCAACTAGATTTTGTCCCACTGATCACCACCCTCTGGGTCCAGCTGTTCAGCCAGTTTTTCAATCCACGTCACTGTCTGCTCATCCAGCCCGTACTTAGGGGAGACAGTGTCAAAAACCTTACTGAAGTCTAGGTAGGCAATATCCACTGCTCCACGCACCCTTCTAGCAAGCCACTTATTTCATCGTAGAAGTTTGTCAAGTTGGTCAAGCATGCTTCCCCTTGAAGCCAAGATCTTTTTCTTGCAGCAGACAACGTGGGCTGACACCCTCAGAAAAAGATCTCTTTTTTCCTACTTACATGCTACTGCTGACTCCCACTGTTCCAGGCCTGTTGAACAGCTATAAATAAACCAAATTAAATCAGTGTATAACTGGGCGTTCTGCAGCACTGACTTCCTTGTCAAGTGAAGCATAAGAGTGACAAAGTAATTATGAGTAATATAGCTGCACCTCAGTGTCCGGTCATGTTCAGGCTTTACAAATGCACAATAAGAGAATTAAGAAGTAGAGGTTTTTCTAATCTGAGAAATCAGGACAAAACAGGAGAGTGAGAAAGAAAGGAAAAAAGTGTTAATTCTGCACATTTCCAAACAACAAGCAGTGAAGGAGAGTGCGTGACTCAGCCCAGGTCGGACAGGAAGTCTGCAGCAAAGCTGGAGCCTGAACCTGTGTCTTAGTCTTTCTCTAGTTCCTCAACCATAAAATCTTGCTTATGCCCTTTATATATGGAAAATCTCCCCTAAGTTCTTGATGTGGGATGTCTCTTACGCTGACTACAATCAAATTCTTTTAAGTGTATACTCACCAAGTTTGCATCTCATTAACATTCACATGTGTGTCAAAATTCACAGAGGAAATCATTACATCAGGTTAGCATATGAAATCTCTGAAATCCAAGGCTAACACTGGCTTCCCTGGAGACAGGGAAGTGCTGACATCCATGGTGAAACAGGATTTACTGGAGAAGAAGGACACAGACCTGGCTGCACAGCAGAAAATCATTTTTTGTAGCCCTGAGAGTCAGGTGATTGCAGCCAGGAAATATGATTCACATCAGCTATGTTTCACTTGCCTTTTCATACAGGCTTATTCTTGATGTGAACCCCTTTCTACCATTATTTTAGTCTCTGAATATCTGGCAGGAGCAATGACGCAATGTTCTGCACTTGAGCAACAAGACTGCAAAAAGCATAGGTGAAATGAAGAATATGGCTGCTGATTGCTGTGCCCACAATACTTTCTCTGCTTGATTGATGTCTGTCTCCCTTATAGTGACGACAGCAACAGAAGTTCAAAATGTGGCCTTTGGCTCAGAAACATTTTCACACAGCTCTGCTAGAAGGAAAGGGAAATTAAGGTCAACAAGAAAGGAATACTAGTGTGTGTTATCAGAAATCATGTCTATGGTTTCCCATATCCTGGAGCTGCATGATTTACTGCTGAACTATAAAGACAGTACTGCTAGAACATTGCAATACAGTGTCCCATCTAAATTATCAACATGGAAATTTTTTATGTGTAAAAGTATGAAGTTGAAAAGGACTGAAGGAGCTAAAGGGAAGATCAGTCAAGGAAAAGCATACTGGAAAGATTTTAGGCTGGGACTGCAGCACAGCATTAGAAGGACCAATCATCAGCAACAGAAAAAAATCCAAAAGCAACTCAAAGTTCATTCAGAGTACAACAGCTTGTTCTTCATTGGGTAATCAGCATACAACATTGTCTTCCCTCAAAGCTCTGAGGAGAATTAATGTTCAAGATAAGGTGTTGCCCTCTGAAGCTGGAGGAAGAAAAATGTCAGAGGACACCTGGCTATTTATCCTTGTTACCTCCTCAAGACCAAGAATAATGTTTTTCATGTGAGTAGAAGTTTACAAACTCAGATACTCCTTGGGAAACCAGAAAGGCCTGGCTTGATTATTCAGCATTGGCATCTTCTTGCATCAGCACACTCTTCTTAGAGAAAAACCTCTCCTTGCTGTGTAGGTAACTTCACAAGTATGTCCATGTGGTGACCATGGCCTCCACATCCAGCTGGTTTGCTCTTGGCAGCTCTATTCTGCTGATGCTGTGTGTGGACATTATGTGATATCAGTGTCTTTTCAACCTCTAACCTTCATAAAACAGCAATTAACAAAAGCAGTATGAACAGCTTAAATGGCAGGAAGGACATTTGTAAAGCCTCATAACTAAAGCAAAACACTAAAATTGTGGTTGCTGTATGACAAGCAAACAAGCACATCAGAAAAGTGAAATATTTATTAGACAAATATGCCCTTAGAAAAGGATTGCTCAGAAAAATGTTGGGTTTTTTTTTTCCTCCTAATGGACACTGAGGTCCCATACCCTTGTGCTGGGAGCCAGGTGGGTTTCCTGCCCATGGCTTACCAGCCCTGGGACGTCCCTGACACCTCTGCCCTGGGTTAGGAAAGCACTTGCCAGAGGAAAACATGGGAGAAATAAAGATTTTGTCATGCACTGGGGAATCAGAGGACAGAGCGGTAAATCGCTGTCTGGAAATACCCCTGTTTTCCCATTGCCTACTGGATAAGCCTGCTCGAATGGGATGGACCAGCTGTGCAGTGCTTGGGCAACCGCCTCTGGCTGAGGTCTGTTCTGCCCTTCGCATGGGAAAATGGGGTGTGAGAGTAAGAGATGTGACATGAGGACTAACCTTTTACATGTTTGTGCTCTAAGATAGGTTTGTCTATTGTAGCTGGGCCTTTAGAAAGCTAATTGCCATTCCCCAGTCCAGGCATCCTCTGCATTTGATGAACTCCTCTGGGCTTTACCGTCAACTGTCCTTGGACTTCTGAGGGACCCCTTCAGAAGGTGTAGCAGAGGTTATCAGCTCTGTAGGGAGGGAGGAGCAGAGGACACAAAACTTCCAGGAAAGAGGCTATTGTTGTTCCTTGCCATTTTCCGAGAAAAGTAGGAGCCTAGGCAGCCCGTGTGGGACTATAGGCATACAGAAACTTGAATATCAGGTAGGTTCATTACTATATTTCTGAGGTGTGAAAAGCTGAACAATGCACGACAGCGTGGTTTGTGCACATAGAAAAGCCAGGTAGGATCAAAACTAGACAGAATTAACTACTTTTCATGGCAGAGGAAAGATTGTTCAGGTTTCCAGCAGGCAGCCTCTTCTGAAATTCAGAATCACTATTTTATTGGCAATATGAATAAATATAAAGCATCAGAATAGAAATAATAGAAGTAGAATTCAGAGTGTGGAAATACATCTTTTGGCTGTATTTTAAAAGCATTTTCATTCTTTTAGGATACAATTTTTCAGTTTGATCCCAAGCTTGTAGAAATGTGAGGAAGCCTTCAAGACTTCTGGATCAAACCCATAAACTGGAAAGTTATTTTCCATTTTAAAGATAATTCACCAATGTCTGCCAACCCAGCTGTTCAACATGCACTACTAGGATGGTGTTCACCATATATGGCTTCCTCATGGTCATATTGTATTTTGAAATTTCCAGTAAGGGAGAATCCTATGTGGGGGTATCATTTTAGAAAGACCTTGTAGGCACCTGGATTTTGAAACACACAGTTCTTATGCAGACAATTTATGAAAGGAGAATCAAGAGCAGGAACTTTGCATAACACCTATTTTTGCCATGTTGAATCATTTCACACTAAATGAATGCTTCCTGAAATTATCTGGCTCTGTTGGTTCTGTAAAATACTAGGGAGTTTATACAAATTAAAATTCTAGCAAATTTAATACAAGCCCAAATACTAGAAAATTATTTTTTTCTCTAGTTTTTCTATGCCTGGCAAAGCAGATTCAGTGGTATCAACAATATAATCTCTGAGAGGTTCGATCAGTAAGACTGCAAAAGCTATGGAGATGATTAAATTGAAAAAAAGTTCAGCGTGGCAGGGCTGGAGGTGTAGTTGCCTCCTTACAGTATCCTGACTCTCCTTTCTGACCACAGGAGTCATCATTTTCTGAATGGGGTTCTTGAAGTGACTCTAACATGCCTCCACCCAGGCTGGTGTGAGATGGAGACACAGAAACCCTACAATAGCTGTGTATGGCTTCATATGCTTTTTCAAGCAAAAAGGAATTTAGGGGTTTGTTTGGGGGTTGTCATTATAGCATGTATTAAAAAAAAAAGCAAGTGAGAAATTGAAAAATACCAACAGTTTAGAAAAAGGGGACCAGGTTTATTTTATCAAAAAACATAAGGGATTGTGGTTTTCTTTTGTTTGTCATTTATTGTGTCTAAGACAGCAGTAACTTGTTCCACCTTCGAGTATCTTCCTGGAAGCAAATATCCTGTGTAAGGTCTATGAACAAAAAGATGGTGGTGTTGATGTTTAAGTAAATCAGTTCAAAGTGCCAGGGCAGCCTGAGCTAATTGCCCTAATGACATTGTCTGCTTTGCCTCTACTAGTTTTAGACATTTATTTTACAACCTGCATGAGGCCAATGTCAGTAAAGACAGTAATGTTAAATGAGAATCAGGTATGTAAATGATAAAATGCTACAGCATCCTACTTTTTATCCCACTCAAATAATTTTTCATTTTCTCTCAAAATAAAGCTAAAAGCAACAGCTGCTTTTCTGGGCAGTAGCCACAACATAACCTCCAAACCTCAGGTGCTGACATCCAACTTGTCATTGGCTCTGTCTTTACATCACTCGTCATTGCATCTCTCAGTATCTTTGCATCTCTCGATCTTTGCATCATCTGTCCTTGCATCACTCAGCATATCTTTGTATTCTAGCATCTTATCTTTAACCTTGGCCTGTAGCTGCAGCACACCAATGTCGTATCTGTGCATCATCTACTGCTGGCTTATTTTGGAAGAAATCGTCTCCACTCCCCTCTGTGTGGCACAGTATCAAAGGAAACGTGATATTTTACCATCTGAATCCAATGCCAAATTAATTTCTTAATGAGATACTAAAAGCATTTCAGGTCTCTCTTTGTGTTAACCATTTTCCCTCAAGTTTTCCGTCAAAGCTGAAAGTTACTGTCTATGGGGAACAGCAATTTGATGATGCTGAAGTCTGCTTCTTCAACAGATCAGAAGCACCCTCTTCCATCCACACTAGTCTGGAATACTTGCAGCTGGGATCTCAAGTGCTGGCATAACAGAGGAGAAAGAGTGCAGGACTGAGTGCTGGTGCACTTTTGGTGCTTGACCTCGTCACTAGCACTGTCAGGAAGTTGTCTCTTGTGACAGTGGCTTTCAGTGTGTCAACATCTGCACAGGAGTGGGGAGACAAACAGCTGGGCACTGTTTCTGTTGCTGCGGGCTGGATGGAGTCACATCCACAGCCCAGAGGCTTCTCCCAGCCCTGCCAGTCCCAGCGCCATCCTGTCCAAGGTCTAGTTCATGTCCAAAGCCTACTCCAAAGCACTTGCTCTCCACTTCCTGAGATCCTCCAAAAAACAGACTGCCATCTATAATTGCCTTTTGAAATCAACCATAGGTAGATATTTTCCATTGAAAGATTCTGAGGCAGAGTTAGTAAGATCTAAGAGACAACCTAGGAATACAGAATCAATAAAATGGCATTATAAAAATTGTTGTCTTGATCTCACAATACACCTTCAGCAGTAGCCTCCTGAAACACAACCATAAGCTCCTTTTGCCTCTGTTAGTTGTCCCAGTTTCATGAAGGCATTGCACTTGCCTTTAATCACAGACATGGGGCTTCCTCAAAAATAAAATCTCACTGCTTGGTGGATCCCACAAAACATTATATTTCAAAATGTGGGAGGTTTCTTATTGTTTTCCAGTGCATGAAAAACCAGTTAACACAGATAACCAGTAACATACTGCAGTTGCCTTCTCATGATGGACAAAACAAGCCTGGAGATGTAGAGTTTGCCTCTCTCAACTCATTTCCCCACGTGACACTTTTTACATCCCCATCAGTCATGCTTTGGTGTTTTCCATGTTACACTGACCATCCATTGCTCATGGCAGGTCTTCAAATTCTTCCTCAGTTTGGGGCTTCCCTCTAAAATTACTCTGGCTTGTATCTTAGGGACTTGTTGGCACATAGTTCAGATGAAAGATGACTGTAGTAATTGTCATGGAACTATATGGGACAGTTTGAAATGTCCTTAGCTAGTTCGTGAAGATATATAAACATGGCAGGGATTTTTAGAGCTGTAGTAAGGGATAAAATTGTATACAGAATCAGTGGTGTTATGGTTAGAAATAAATAATTTTTTCATAGGTTGTTTTCTGCAAGACTTGTATTTTGCTTATCTTATACACTTTGCTAAATCAGGCTTGCTGGTATATTTGCATATAAGCTTATACAAATTACCATAGTCTGTTCTTAAAAATTTGCCTCCTTTCCAGTGGCTGGAAGTATGTCTGTACAACATAAAGCTTCTCATCTGCAGATGTGAAAGCACTCCTTAAAGCAGATGAAAGTCATGGCCCCCTTTTGCAGATGGGGAAAGGGAGGTATTGGGCAGTAACAGGACTTTCTCAAGGTTAATGCAAAGGCATTGCTAAGAGAAGTGAGGTTTCATAGCTGTTGGATTAACACTGAGCATAAAGAGAATGCACTAAAATACCAGGGGATCATTTTGGAGAAGAGTCAGTATAAAAGTAAGCTACTACACTTAGTTCATAAGAAGAGCAGTGAGTGCCAAAGCTTGCCTGCTCTGTGAATCCAGTCTTGGCAGGAGGTCATTTTTAGAAAAGGTTACTCCAGCCAGCTAGCCTTCCTCAGAAATACTGGGCTGACAAATGCAGACATTTCACAATTCCTCGCCTTTCTGATATGAACTCAGAGATACAGAGAAATGTTCAGTCAAGTCAACAGATCAGTTGGATTTTTGATACTCAGAATGTGCTTTTGTGGTTTGATGTCTTGCACTTTGCAGTTATTCCTCTAAACAGACCAGCCGAGCTTGCAGGAGTAAGGGACATGAAGCTGATTAAGCTTCCTGGGCCCACTTCACTGTGTCATTCACGCCTATCTCTGAGCGGCATGATGATAACACAGCGTTGTATACAGAAGGGAAAATAGTTGCTTGGTGACTACTCTACATTTCAGATTTAACCCTTTAGTTCTCCTCTTCAGGGTTATCCATCTTTGGTGCGTGTAAGGACAGCCAACAAATTGCAGCTTTGACACCAAGAGCCAGAATTTTATCTTAGTTTCTTACATGTAAAAATTAGGCATCTTAGCCTGAAAAGCAGAGCTCGAAAAATTGAGTTGACCACTGCTGGCCAAAAGACCAGCCAGCTAGCCAAGTGCTGGTGATGATGCACAACAATGGGCTCTGTCTGCAACGTTGAAGAGGAACATTCCTTGTGAGGAGCCCAGCTGGGACTCCCTGCAGCCAAAAGTTATCATTCTTGGCCAGTAGCTGGAATCAGTTAAACATAAGTTCCCTTTGCATATCACAGATACTCATTTGTTATTTTTCTAGTATAAAATATTTAGAAGACAAGCATGGATGTATTGTGCAAGCATGCCCTTTTTGGTCCAGGGAGGCAGTAAGATACCCGCAGACCTGCTCCATGGTCAGCTGCTCTGGGGGCAAAATGCAGAAAGACCCATCATACAGTTAGCAGAAAATCTGGCCAGAGGCACTGCTGCACAGGGTCTCAGTGTGACTGGGCTCCTGCTGCAGGCAGATAAGCATCCTGAAGTGAGCAGATTCCAGTGTGTGGGGATGTGTCAACACTGTTGACTGCAGCAGAGTGCAGAGATGCCTGAAAGCATTAAATGAAATAACCTAGGGACTAGAACCAGAACAAGAGTCAGCTCAAGGAGTCAGTGCTTGATGGAACATTTCATTCAAGGAAAAACAATGTTTCTGAGCCACGAAGGTGGCAAAATACACTTTCAGCCTGCCATGTGTGGGTGATACTAGCCAACCTATCAGGAAAAATTATTTTATTTTTACAGGCAGAGCTCCCTGTTTGTCTTTGGAAGCTGTCCCAGAACCAAGCAGGTTTCTACATCTGGATCTATTCATGATGTGTGTTTATCTGTGACATATTTAATATGCATGGGCCTGCTTCATTTTTCATGACTGACCTTACAGAGTGCAACCCAAGCACTTTTCAAGTTTGCATCTTTTAAGACTGTTACCTTTTAAGCTATATTTTAAGTGTGTCTCAAGAAATCACCTATGAAATTCTGCTTAAAATTAGGCTAAGGGAAGGTTCACAGTAGTGTTAAGCTAAACCAATATGTAGGCATGTTTACATGAAGGCTAGTTTTAGAAAATTGCTGAGTAGCACCTGGTCCTAAGTGAAACTGGTCTCTCAATATTGTAACTCATATTTAGATATTGATGAGCAGATTTAAAAGCAGGGATTTTGAGAAGCTGGAGATGACTCAGAAACAGAAATCATCACTGACTTTCACCAGAACCTGGAAACCCTCATTGTCCTGAAAACTCCTTGCTAGGCCTTCACAGGGTCTGACTTTTGGCAACTCAGCAGAAGTTGCTTAACTGTAGTTACAAGGCTGATGCTGCCAACCCACCATGGTGAACGAGACCCAGGAACCTGGCACAGTACTCCTGCATGTCAGGTAGCTATAATGATTATCATGTATAGGCACCAGCATCTGGCATAGGGAGTGATATCTCCAGAGTCTTTTTTGAAGCATAGGTATGTCCCACTGATGGCACCCAGGGTTGTGAGAAGACTGTCTCTGGTGAGATACTCCTGTGATTTGGTTCACTCTTCCCCAGGTGGTTAATCCGCTCCACATGTTGTCTGACAGGGCCTGAGGAGGTGCCCAGGACTGCGGAGGACATGGACTGGTTGATGGAGGACATGACATGGCTCAACAATGTCAGCTGCAGGAAGCCAATCTCAAGCAGACTCTGAGCATAGGGGTAGCACCAGTAACAATATCCTACAAGATGGCACAGAAATCTTAGAGGATCAGCACTAACACAGGTCATATATTAGAAATATTATCCAGAAAGACCCTTAGCAGTCCCTGTATTACCCACAGTGCAGGCAGGTCCCACGGTGTAGGCAGGGCCCAGCTGTAAGAATGTATAGAGAAATTTCCATTAAAAAATGACACACAGATAATGCCCATAAGTGATCAAGTGGATGGCAGCATTTAATAATTTAAAATGTTTGGAAGTGAAGGTCATAGACTGTCTTTTGGCTGCACTGAGCTGGAACTGATGATCATCTTCAAAATGATATATCTGACAGGCTGAGGTTTTAGCTTTGAAATTCCTCTGGAAATGTGTGATAGCCTCAAGGAGATGATAGTTAAGTTTGTAAGAAGTTCCCCCAAACCCTACTGTCTGTAAAGAGAAGAGTGGGACACTAAGAAAATGGACCAATGAAACTCCTACAAAGAGTTGCAAGAGAAATGAGATGACTCCTTGAAAGAATATGTGGAAGACTGATTAGTGAGGTAAGCAGAGGATAAGAAGAAGACAAGAGAACTTCAGAAAGAAAGGAGGACAAAATTTCAAGAAGAGCATGGCTCTTGAGGGGCTGAAGAGTGTAAGTGTGAAGCACCAACTCTGAGGTTTGGCCAGGCAGAAGGCATTAAAGGCAGTTTGGTGTGTGTGGTGAGTGAGCAGTAGGGAAGGAAGACAGAGTAGAGGGAGGCAAAAGTGGAATAGAAAAAAAAGGAATTACGGGCACAAATCCTGAGCTATGGTGATTGAACTTCAAGATACAGGAAGGTGGGTGACAGACATCCAAGTGGAGACCCACAGGCTTTCCTTTTTTTATAGGCTGGAATGCGCTAAAGCCTGTTGTGTCAGGGGAAAGAGCTTGAGGATAGGCAAATGGAGTAAGAAAGAAGAACGGGTTGAGATTGAGTGAGCGTGAGGAAAAATAAGAAATTGGGCAAGAGAGGATAGGGGACCATTTGGGCAAATGGAGTTACTAGAAGGAGAGAGCAGAAGATAAACTACATCTCTGACAGCCATTGAGCAGGGGAAGAAGAAATGTGAGCTGGGAAATGGGGGAAGTCAGGCTATATTCTGCAGGGACTGGTAAGATCCTTTGTGAAAAAAAAGAAGTCTGATGAAAGGATAGTTTGAGAAGTGAGGCAAAAGAATCATGGAATGGCGAGATGTTTATCTGGAAGAATGAGTTACAAAGAGCAGCACAGGGGAATGTTGCAGCTGCAGTGACATTTTTAGAGATGAAATGGGTGTCCCAGAGACAGCAGGAGAAGGGAGGGAAGAGATGGACACATCACAAAATAGTGAGGATGAGTGTCAGGTGGAAAGGACAGAAGCAGGGGAATGGCTATGGTGATTGCCACCCTAAGTAGAGAAGGATGGGGTTGTGGGACTAGCTCTGTGCTGTTAAGGTGAAGGTAGAAGAGCAGGAGCCGAGGGAGGAATTGTAAAGGGATGGGACCGCAGAGCATGTGGGACAGGAAAGGGAGGAGAAAGCAGTACAGAGTTACAGCAAGAGTCAAAGAGAATAGCCTAAATAAGGTTTCTAAAGAAATCTGTCAATGTGACATTTTCAGCTGTTCTCAGGCAGCCAGGAGGCAGTGACCTCTGCCTCTGGAGGGACTGAGTGGGCTGGGAACATCCTCAGATGTGATCATCTAAGGGCTCCCCAGCAGCCTCACCCAGAACCGCAGTCCAGCCCCAGTACTGGTTGCTTCTCTTAAATGAGCCTTTTTTTTAACTTCTTAACACATGACACAATGTCAATTTTAGGAAAAAAAAACCAGTAAGAGCCCTGCTGCTCTGCAGCAAGCAATACTGCCATTTTAAAAGTTCTTGTGCAAATATAAAAATGAAGATCAGCTGTATGTCATGTGGCCTGGTTAAATTTAGAATTGACGAGTTTAGAGGCCAAGGCTGAGAAATAAGCTCCCTTTTTCTGAACATTTAATGATGAATTCTTAAGCACTTATGTAGATCCCACATCTATATCAACATAGCTCCCACTGTCAGTGCTCCAGGGACTGCCTACAAGTTCCCTGACTGGGGATGAGGTCCTTTGAACCAACACGCTGGATTCCAATCCTTCTGGAAGTTGGTTCCAGCCAACCCTCAATATCCTCCCTCTCTCCCTTAGGAGAGTTTTCCTCCTTAGTACTCAGCATGGTGGTTCAAACATCACCTCTTTGCACTTCACCTCAGGCTTTTCACAAAAGACTGATATTGAGCAGAAAGTCACTGCAGACCCCAGTGCCAACAAAATGCCAACCTCCAGCACCTGGTTTCCAGGGCACCTCCAGCAGCACAGTATCAATAGAAACCATCTCAGCACCAAGCACAGGATCAGGAGGAGGCCATCACTCTTTGGCCATGCTGTTCAAAATATGTGTCCTGCTCACTGCCACCAGGTTGTACACTCTCCGCAATAGAGCCTCCCTACTCCTGCTGGCATTTACCTGAGATCCATCATGGAGATAGTCCCTGCAGGGCACTGACATGGCCCCAGCATGAGAGGTAAGAGGTCCCTCAGCCACAGTGCTGACAGTAGCTGGGTGAGATGGGAATGGGGTTTTACATCTCATTCCAGGATGCCAAGGAGTAAAGACACTAAGGGAAAAAGGATTAGCAATGAAAAGGCAATGCTCTGCCATGCCAGTCACAGTGCCTGTCACCCCAGGATCCCTTGCTCTCCTTACAGACCGAGGACACTGTGCTTGCCCCATGGCTTCAATGCCTAGACTGCAAATGCCAGCACCCAGAGCCAGCACCAAGGCTAAAGAGGCCATAAACCCGGTCTCCAGAAGGCTCTGACATTTTTTTTAGGTGAACAACCAACTAACCCTGACCCCCCCAGCCAGCAATATCAGAACTTCCCAGGATCTCTGGACAGCAAGAGATCTCCTGGCTGGATTCCTTAATGGATTTCTACATGACTAGAAACTGCAGTCACTAAGAGAAGTCCCCCAAGCTCTGTGGCATGTTGTCTCTGTCCCTGCCAGTAGGGTCCTTTCCATTGAAGAGAGTATTCCCAAAGTACCAACCCTCTTTAGCAAACCCTGGCCACTGCCCAGCCAAGCTCCAAATGTGTGGGAGAATATTGCTGAGAGCTCCCAAGAACCATCAGCACTTTAATTCCTGCCTAAACTCCAGGCTGTCACAGCAGCCATACAGGAGAACATCTGCCGAGCTGCAGACATGCCAGCTCAGTTCAAACATGCCAGTTCAGTGAGGCCATTAACCTCGCCGCAAGTGGGGTTGAAAATTGCAAGACAATATTGCCTGACATTGCAAATATGAGACTACCCCTTGGGCAAGATTGTCCAAGGGTGCTGAAAAGGACCTGAAAGTTAATTGTATTAAAAAAAAATAAGGGTGTGTGAGCAAGTTGCCTAGACAGCTCTGCTGAACCTCAGGCACTGTGGCTGGAGCTTTAATTATAGGAAAAGCATTACAAGCAGCAGCTTTTTAAACTCTGAGAAAGGCTAAACTTCCTTTCTCTCTGCTATTAAAAGCTGCCCCGAGGTCCCTAGTTATTTATCAACCATGTTGCTGTAGGAAACCCTATAAATATCCAAAGTGATAAGCGTGCCCTTACTCTTCGTAGAGTGGCCAGCTAAGAAAAAAAGGAAATCACCCTTAGCCTGCTGAAACCTCTTCAGCTACCTCCTCTGTCCCCACCCCATCAAGCCAAAAGCAGAATTGCCAGGTCTGGACTTGACCTCACATCATCACAGTCAAGCTCTCTAGCCAGACCTGAATCTCTGTATCTGATGAGGTGGCAACTGGGTATCTGACCACCACACACAGTCAATAAACCCAAGAGGAGATACAGGACATTTTATAGACAATGCACAACATAGAAGATTCTATTCTTCTAAGTGCAAAGATTCTTGCTAGGAACAGCCCAAATAAGTTCAAATCTGGCCCTAGCCATGATACCAAACATCTATAAAAATTAACTTGGTCTTGCACAGAAGTATTTGTTGCCTAGTTCTTCCAGAATATCCTTTGTAATGATTTCAGTTTACTCTTTTCTGGGTTTGCTTCTGTTTGATCTCTTCTTGCTGCTGAAGCTTTTTAAAGGGCTACTTCCAATCTACCTGTGAATAAGAAATCACACTCCTGTCCCAGCAGAGAGCTAACTGCATACCTCTCTGAATGCTCACCGTCACACAGCGGCTGTCCTGGGAGTCATCTTCTCAAGGAGGAAAATGAGGGCAACTTGCTTGATTTTACTCAGCACCAGTGAGACCACACCTGGAGTACCGTGTCCAGTTTCATGGCTCTCATTTCAAGAGGGATGTGGAGAACCTGGAGAGGGTCCAGCAATGGTCAGTCAAGATGGTCAGCAGCCTGGAGCCCCAAAGAGAGGTTGTGGGAGATGAGCTTATTTAGTCTGGTGAAGAGAAGGCTAAGGGAGAACGTAATAGGAGCCTAAAACTACTTGTAAGCCAGTTACAAACACAATAAAGCCAAACTCTTCTTGATCATGGCAGATGATAGTGTAAAAAGTGGCAACAGCCAGAGGCTGTGGCTTGGGACATTGAGAGTGGACATTAAGAAAACTACACAGGATAGTGCTTGTGGGATCGCCATCCTTGGAGGTATTCAAGACTTGGCTAGACTGAGACCTGGCTGACTAGAACTAGGTTTTGGGATAGTCCCACTTACTCAAAGTAAGGGGAGGTTGGATTATAGATGTTCCAAGGTCCCCTCCAACCAGCATTTCTGTGATTCCATGATACTTTTAATCTCCTTTCCTTACACAAACACATGAAGGTAAGCAGAAGGCATTTATGCAACTCTGACAGATAGTGATTGCCTAAAACACGCAGCCCATGTGTTCCTCTGGTGCAGTCTGAACAGACAGTGATCTCCAAAAGAATCGCATTCACTGTAGGCTGATGGACTCAGTGGGTGTAGCAACGGCTGGTATCACTTATAACGTTTATAACTGAAAACTGTACAAAAATCAAGCCTGAAACCAGAGAAAAATGAATGTTACATTAACTTATCTAAAGTTGAGTTAATTTTTTCTGGATCTGATTTGGTTTAGTCTTCAGACTCTTTGACTCCTTCTATTACTTACGAGGTCTCTTCTGCAAGAGCATTTCAACCCCTTCTGAATTAAAGGGGTAACTCAAAGAGTTAAGCTCAAACATTTCAGAATTGGTGAAACAATTTCTCTATATTTGGTTGTAATTTTATTTCGAAGTGCACAAAAGAGTTAAGGCATACAGGTCCTAGAATAAAAATCATGTCTGACAGCTATAATGTCACTTTGTAGCTAGAGGGAACATTTCTGCTGTCACTAAAATACCACGGATGTAGCCAATTGAACAAAAATGGTACTGTCTAAACAAACTCAACACACAATGGCTAGTTCCTAGCCTCAGAGGTTCAGCAGACCAACTGTGCTCCAGACAATGCTGAGTTTGTTTAAAGTGTAATACATTTAGTTGTGCATGCTTATATATGAGTTATTGTAAAGTTGCTCTGGGCTAAATTCATTCCTGGTGCAACACCACTGAAATGAGTGTACTTATGGCAGAGATTAATTTGGCCCATTATGTACTAAACTTGCAGATCTTTCTTTAAAAAAGAACTATTCTTTCTGCAATTGATCTTGTTCACTGCAGTCATTTAAACACAAAGAAAGTCTTATCTGTGTTACACCAGTGTGGTGGAGTTATATTGGATTTACGTTGTTGCAACTGAGAGAATTCTTTCAGCTGAAAATAAAGACAGCTGCCCAAATTATATGCAGATCACTGCACTTCTCCTATACACCAAAAAACTTGTAATGCACATTTCAGTGTCATGCATGACTTGGTATAGCAGTTGTAGGGAAAAGGAATTCAGAGCAATACACATAACTTCGTTAGAAAGTTAGGTCATGGCTTTAGTGGTAAGAGATTTCAACATCTAAGCAAATACATTTAAGCTTTTCCATTACGCATGGATGGCAAGCAGTCCATACTCTCTCCATTTTACAGGGCAGCAATGGGATTATTTTCCCATCTGGATCATCTACAGAGATGACACTTCAGCATTCTGGATATGAAAGCTTTGAACTCAAGGATGAAGGAGTAAGATTCAAAATAACAACTAGGTGTCTAAAACACAATTATACATGGAATTTAGGTGCCTAAAGGTAAGAGCTCAGACATCACCTCATCATCACCACCTCTGCTTTGGCTTGATGCTGCATGAGGTGCAGCTACCCTGCATGTGTTGCAAGATAATTTTAAAATAGTATAAAATAGAAAAAAGAACTAAATTCCAGAACGACATGTTGCTTCCAAAATGATCATCTGGAGGTTTTTCTAGTGCAAAATGTTTTAGAGGAAATTTCTGAGGCTTGGTTTCATGAAGAATATGTGAATATATATTGTGCATATATATATATATATATATATATATATGTATTTTCTGATTTGAAATCTCAGGATCCCTTGGGAAATAGAAATTCTGAATGTCAGCTAACCTTAGCTGCAACTATCATTTTGCAATGATGAGCTCTTATTTCACAGACCAGGCCAACAGAAGCAGGGACAGTCCTCTTCCTGAAAGCATTTTTCTAAGGCCTATAATCTTTCTGTAAAAGAAAGATTTTAAAAAGTAATGGGTGGCAGAACAAAGCCAGGTAAGGGAAAATGACTGCCAGCAATGAGCCTACAGGTCGTTCTGTTCCTCACTAACAATTCCTTCCCTGTTGAGAATGGTGGTGAAAATTCAACTGTTAGGGATCTTTTTACATCCAAGGCTTTTCTTTTAAAGGCAAAAAAGAATAAAGAAAAATTAAAAATGGGCATTTACTGGGTTCAGCTCTAGTCTCTAGTTCTGCAGCCCTAAAGTATGAACACAGTTTGCCTCCAGTTGTCTTCTCACAACTGGTTTTGTCTCAAGCTTGCCTCCTTTCACTTCACCCAGAAACTTCAGCTCCAAATGAAAGAAAACTCACTGAGTTGTGTGCAGTGTGCAAAGGCTTTTCCCAGTTCAAAATGCACTTCTTCAAGCAAACTACTACATAGACAACAATAGCCATATTGGTACATGATATTTTACAGGCTTGGAAAGATTTGCTAGCTATTTTAGTTGTTCTATAAACATGTGAATGACAAACAGGGAGTCTTTTTGATCCTACTTGATAAAAACAGTGAAATTGAAAATGAAAACTCTATGAAATTTCTAGTGGTGTTGGGACTGATCAGACATTTTTCCTTTCAAAAAATGTTGGGTGCACTGTGGCCAGAAGCTACGATTGCAGCACACTGCAGAGGACTGTGCTAACTGGGACCTCCAGACATTCGGGTTTCCATAGCAGGGAAGCGACACAAAAAGCTGGACAGTGCAAAAATCGCTGAGGCACATTTTATGGTTTTATCTTACACAGGAAGACAAGAATTTCTTCCTAGTCTTAAGTAAGTTCTGAACCTTAATTAAGCCACACAGCTGGGATGAATCAGGAACAGCCTGTGCTGCAGACCTGCTCTGAAGGTCTGACTTCGCTTGCAGCTAGGAGAATGGCATGGAGGCAGCCAACAGTCAGGCACTTCCAACTCTACCTCCAGCCACAGATACGCTGAAAAAAGGGTAAACAGTGAAGACCAGAGCTTTTAAAAATACATCCCAAATGTTAGACTCATAATTCTCATGCAGGCCACAGCAAGAGGCTGGTGCAACTGCATCCTTCTCAGTGCTGCAAAATCCCAGACCACTGCGGTCACCGGTACAGCTGCATTCACAGGCAAATGTAAATGCCGGCATTATTTTGTAGACTCTGGCTAAGAATTTCGCTCTCAAACCATTGGGCTTTGCTACTCTAATTGAGTAGAGTGTTTAAAAGTCTCCAGGACGCTGAAAAGCCAGAGAGTCAGCCGTGTGTGTTTCTGGTACCCAAGCTAGGCTGGCTTTGCTGCAGGTTTTTCTCAGTTCTGTCCAGGTCACGCCCACAGTGAGTGTCTTCTCAAGAAAGCAGTTGGTGTGGTTTACAAAACATCAATGTTTTGTTTAAACAAACCCTGTGTGAGCATTTCTGTTACACGTGACAGTGATGAGTAGAGCTTCACGGTCATAAATAAGTTAGGACAAATCACATTCAGCATTGTGACAGCTATTAGTGACAAAACTTCAGCCACGCTTAAATGTGGTTAATATAAATGTCTAACTGATGCTGTCAGTCCTGACTGCTCATTCTGTTGTCTGATTTTGTTGGTTTTACTGTATTCAAATTTCAGTCACAGAACTATTTAGAGACATGTACCAGACTCTAAAAGATGTACTGGGAGTCTGAAAGAGAGAAGCAACTTTATGACTTAAAGAAAAATTTAAATCCCTCTTACAGAGCAGACACAGAAAGGAGGGATGGTGCATGGGGGTATGAAAGCTACCCCTGTTTTAGAGACCTGGTACAATTCAGCATTAAACACCTCAACAGAGAACTGGAAAGAAATGTAACTCCTCTTAATTCGATGAGTCTGCCTTTCCTCGTCTTCCAGTGCTCATAATGAAGAAGGTACTTTCCTCTCAGAGTATCCATAATCCAAACATGAATGAGTTTGCTTAGGCAAACCATCCTCAGCTGCTTACTTCTGCATTTTGTGCAGAATTTACATAGCAAACCCCACTACATAAGCCATGCAAAGCAAACAGTAGGTTCCTCCGTGGGGCTGGATAGTTCAACCATAATTATCCCTTAGTCTCTGCTCAGAAGGCCACAACATTGAACTTGTTAAGCCCTTTGTATTTTCAAAAATATTCTCTAGCTAGCACAGGAACTCTTTAAAAAGCCATGTCTCACACTACTTAGAAAGGCAAAGGTCTGGACATTTTAATATATTTTTATCATGCTTTCAAGGGACGAATAAATAATGAGGATGAACTGCAGATATTCATTTGGTTGTTTTTTTTCTCTGGAGACACTCTCTAAAATGACAGTGATCTGGCTGACAAAAGGCACCTACCACACATAGGTTAGAGCTGGCGACACTGGGGATGCAGACAAACACAGTGAGCCCGGGCAGCTCTTCGTGACCTTGGTGTTAGTCTGCTCATCCCTGCTCTCTGCGGCACCAGGCACCTTAACCACATCCGTAGCCACTGTCATAAGTGCTGAGGGTCACCCTTGAAAGCAAGGTGTGGTGAAAGCCCACACATTGAAGACCCTCCTCTAGATGCTAAAAACAGTTCTGATTGATAGACCCTGTACTACTGCTGGTGACACAAAGATAGACAGATCACCTACTGCAAGAAAAAGAAAAGGAGGTAACTACCAATGAAGGACAACATTTTTGCTATGTACCACTAATTTCTTTCTAAAAATGAAAAAAAACTTACACAATGAAGAACAGCTGGTACAATCCAGCTGTTCTACTAATGCAGTAACAGTACTTAAAGTTACCTGTAACTCTGGCATCACGTACCTGTAAGTACTAAAATGTGTATTTCCTCAAATACCGTTTTCCTGGACTGTGACACTGAAAGAATAAGACATTCTTCCTTGGCCATCTTTATAAGAAGGCGCTCTCTTCAGTTTTGTGATTTTGGGTAAGCATCTACTTACTCTATTGTCAGCTGAAAATAGACACAAAGAGAGTTAGACCTGATGCACATCCAGTTGCCAGAAATGATCAAAATGTCAGCCCTACTAAGACCTGACTATATGACATCTGTTTCCATGGGAAACAGTGTGTATTGCCTTCATTCCTATTCCCGCCACAGAGTGGGAAAGCACTGATGAGGTTAGTTAAATCCCATTCTTAGTGCAATCACAGTGAAAAATGCTTGCTGAAGCCCAGCTGACATTTTCCTGTGCCAATGCCCTGGGGACAACAGCAGCAGTACAGGGGTGTGTGGGATGCTCCTGATTTGGCTTTCAGCATGACTGTACAGAGGAGATTTACTGGAGGAGGTTAGAGAGCTTCCCCCAGTACACCATTACCATCAGGGTCTTCGCTGTGCCCTGACACAGCTGTGGATGAGTGGGGCACACCTCTCACCTTTCCTCCACAAGCTCACAGCAAGCTGCCTTGCTCAATGTGGCAGCAAAAAGTACCCGCACCATCACACAGGTCTTCAGAGATCAAGAGTAGCAACACTCATATTTCATAATGCAGACAGAAATACTTTAGGAGACGGTGGGTGCAAGGTGAGGGCAGTGCGGATGCGACCCAAGGGAGGGAGAGCTCAGCGCACAGCTGCATCTGCCCCAGCTGATGCTCTCAGCTCTCCTGGGAGTACTCTCACTGTCCGTACTTCAAGTGACAAAATTGTGGAACTTTGTGATAAAACATGCATCTAAATAGAAAGTATGCAACACATTCTAGCCACATATATTTGTAGCAAAAAGTGCTCTTGGTCAGAGGCAAGTGAGTTATCTTTAGCAATACAGCTGATATTACCATACCACTTTATTCACTTTCTTCCTTAGCTTATTACTGCTACGCATCATCTTAGTGCTATCCATATTATACTCCTGTCAGCTTACTTTACCCCTGCCCAGTCTTTAAAGACAGTGAATAATCTGGTTTACCATATGGATACATCATGTAAAGCAGAAACAGCATTGCCTGAGCACAGGAGACACCAAAAAAATACACTCAACTGTACTAACACAAGAGAGACAAACACTTGGTACTACAGGACAGAAACTATCCTGCCCTGCCAGGTCTATATAAGTAAGTGTTGCATACGAAATAGTTTTACCAAACCTTCGTACTTATTTTAAGACTTTTGCAAGAGTCACTTGGTCTTGCCCCCATTGCTGCTTTTCACAAGTTAAACTTCTTGGAAACCTGGACCTGGCCTCTTCACAGGACTATACAATACTTAGACTAACTTGCCTCTAGTACATTGTACATTTTCAGTACAAAATTGGGTTATGCTTCAGTGTGCTAAACTGTGAACTTTACCTATAAGGGGCAAATCAGCAAATTTCAAATGCAGAGGGTACTCCGCATTATGCCCAGCAAGGACACATTTTCCCTGCACTAAAATCCTTCATGCATTACCAGGTAACAGTCTCATTAGACACATCAGCTAGATGGATAAATCAAAGCTAGTGAGTCAGCACTGGGGGGAAAGATGGGAGTCACTATTAACACCACACAATACAGCATGAGATGAACAGTGCCTCATGTGTCAAAATAAGAGCAAGGGTGAAACCTGTATTGGGCAGAAGGCAGAGGTACACCTCCCACTGATTTCAAGGGGCTCAGCATTTCACCCTTTGCACCTGCTAGAGTGGGTCTTGATCACACGTGTCTTCTGGATTGTGAACTTCCCTTGAAGCCACTGGGAGTTCTGCATGGAGACGGGTTTCAACATCCAGTTTTCCAACAGATGCAATTCAGTGAGTACTTCATATGAAGAAAGGAAGCAGCAGCGTAAGTGAATAAAGGGAGAGAGCTAACTGACTTTGGTTAACTGTCTGTCACGTTAGTATCTTAAAAGACCATCTACACAACCATGAAAATTTAAAAGACACAATACTGTGGTACAAAAAGTTTATTTAGTCATGATTTTGTAAACATATGAGGTAAATTAACGTTTACATCCACTTGTTTCTTACAGCATTTAACAGACAAGGCACTTTGAAGACAGCACTTTTAACTGTTTGCTGTTTTTATTGTTACAAGTTCCTGATGGCCCAGAAAACTTGTTGTGTTTGTTGTCAGATTCTGTCATGTAAAAGACAAACACCCAGTAAGGAACAAGAAAGCTCCGAGTAAGCCTTCTTATGCTTTACAACCCTTTAACTGTGAGAAACAGTGTAAATGGGAATAGGAATATATTCTCCACCTTAAAATATGTTCACATATCCTGCATAACTCTTCAAGGACTGAAACTTCTGGAATTTGATTGGCATCTTACAACAAACTTAAAATGCAAATTTACAATTTCTTTTTCACATCAGTGTTTTTTGCTTATGCAAATAGTCCCATTACCTTTAATGGTCTTATTTGCAAGAGTAAAAATAACTTGCATGAAATTGTATTTGCAGGCTCAGAACCATATTGTTGGCTAGAAAGCAAAACATTCATCTTTTGTAAAATCTTCTACAGTGTAACAGTGCAGTGTTTCTACACAAGTATTTTGTTTGGAATTTTAAACCAGGCTGTAAATTTAGCTCTTAAAGGACATATGTCACAGCTAGTTTTTGTCATTGAACCTCTAAACACACAAGAAGGCATATCAATAATAATGAACCTTAGTTTATTTGGTAATAATTGAGTTCATGATGAAAAGTATCTTTTTCCATAGTGTGCTCCCTATATATCCAGCTCCCATATTTTAAATATACAGAGAAAACTGATACTATAGATCTGTGATCAGGTTAAATTGTCTTTAATGGTACTGCCTTATGTCTGAAAAGTTCCTGTGTTATAGTAAGACATTTCTCTTTTAGGTTTAATATATTGGCAGAGTAATTCTTTTACTTCTTATACAAATGTAAACTTAGAAAACAGTTTATTTCATCCAAATGTGCAATCTGAAATCAAAAACTGAATGTAAACTTCAGAAAATCAAAATTACAAGAGCACACTTTTCACAAGAAAAATCAAAGTAAATGAAACAAAAACATTTGGAATTAAAAAAAACCCAGCCTGTTCAAATCCACGGTGTTAGTGTTTGTATTAAACAAAAAGACATGGGGGCTCAACACTCTGCTTCTGCAGACTGTTGTCACCCACGTGAACTCAGTGGAATACAACAGTTTGTAGCAGCTGAGGAGATGGTCCCATGACTAACCAAAAAAGGACCTAAGTACTGATCTGATTCTTAAAGCTTGCCTTAATTATTTTACTGATCCTACACTTACGTATTCATATCAGAAAATAATCTCAAGAACTGCAAAATGTCAGACATTTAACTAGCTCTAAGTGCCTTGATGAACGACAAATATACTGAGCCATATCAATCCCTGGTACCACTTTGCACACAACTGGCTTCCGAATTACACCAGAAAACAACACAGTTCATCTGCTTTTTCAGTACAAGCTACCTATTTTCAAGAAGCTATGATTCTTCAATGCCAGCACGGACCAACAAATTCAAGGAGCACTTTTTTATCTATGAAAAAACAAGAGATTGATTTTCATAGATAAAATATTCCACTTTAATAAAGGGAAGGTTCTAGCAGGCTGTCTTCATTTAATCAAAATACAAAGGGAAGAAATGTGGGGGGTTAAATTGTCTATACTTCATTTTCTTTTGTATTAACTGACAGCTGCCCTAATTAAAAAAGCCCAGTGATAGAAAACAGATCAACTGTGTCCACGGCCAAGAAACTATGTATTTATGTGCAATGCAGATACTATGTTATGAAAAATGTACTAATGAACTCAGTGATTTGGAAAATATGTTTCATATAATCATTGCAGTTGGAAGAGACCTCTGGAAGTCATCTAGCCCAACCCGCTATGGTCCAAGCAGGGTCAACTAATACCAGTGAGTTGACTTATTGCAAAGTTACACCTAGAAACTTGGTCAAAGAGTATCTTTTTTCAGTTTTCTCCTTTTCTTTTCCATAGCTTACCTTAGCATTTTTTTTTAAGTTCAAGAGAGAACAATTTTCCCACAATCATTCTACTCAAAGAGCAAGAATGGGGGGGGGGGGGGGGTGCAGTTTGCTTAATATCAGGCATGATTCTCTTCTGACTTCCGTTTTGCAGTAACTTACCTACTGGTTTCATGTTAGGTGTGTGTATAAGATCTTCCAAGATGATGGCTTGAACCATAATATAGCCATATGACAAGGCTAAATCAAAGTATCATTTGCTACCAGTTCTCTCTTTGGAATTAAATGATGTGAAAGAGCAAACAACTTGGAAATCAGCAGATTATTTTTGCCAACAGACTCTGTTCTGCAAGTTAGTTGGTGTTTGTAAGTATTTTCTAGAACTATGGAAGTCTGCATAGTTATGTTTTACTCATAGCACATTGAATTCAGTGATCATTCATGAGTTAAGATTAAAGTACTCAAAATTGGCCACACCAATAAGATTTTTTTCAACAAATCTGATTCCAGATGTGATGCGGCAACAAAAAGCAGTTGTAAGCACTAAAGGGGAGTGCTGCCAAAACAGTTACCTGGGCTTAAATGAAGAAACAATTACTGGACTCCAAATGAAATTGTAGGTAACCAAGAAGCTTGACGCTGTATAATTACGTGATAGAACTTAAGCTGATCTTAAAAGCACAACCTGTGAGTTGTAGTTTTGCTTTCTCAGACCAGTACTGCTTGGATGCAGAGGCTACTCTGTCAAATTTCTCTAAGGGTTGTGACAAAATTACACTTCTCCCCCAAAGCTTCACCTAACAGGAAAAATGATCTTTTACAGCTTTCCAGTAGTTACTCTGCCTGAAAATACCATATATTCCACAAAAGCACCTGAACTGTCTGCAGGTCTAACCACACACGTAACTTGAAAAGGGCAGACTAGGTATCAGTGATCCTAAGTTAAACCTATCTCTGTTGTTATTTTTTATATACAATATGGATGCAATCCTGCAGGACACACTCTGTGAGGGTTGTACTAAAGTAAGGACTGCAAGATTCAGAGCTCCATCAAACAACAAGTCAGTTTTGCTCTCAGGCGTTGGTATAAAAAAGCACATATTCTAGGTGGTCTGGTTTATATAAATACACTCCAGAGAGACTTCGACTTCATTCTTCAGAAGCATAAAAGAAAGGAAAATATAGCCCATGAATTTTGATGCACTAAAATACAGAGATGCATATTGCATTATTTCAGCAATATAATTACTTGGCATTTAGCAAAACTTACAAAACTGCTACTATAGATGCTAGTAGAACTAAAAATTTTGAGTGTTAAACTCTGCCTTTGTTTACATCTAGGCAACTTTATCAACTTTAGTATAAGTTCAGCATAGTTGCATGGATACAATAGAAAGCAGAATTTAGCTTTTAGCTTTCTTGCAGAAAGGGTTTTTATGGCTTATAACATAGAAAATTCATGAGAGCATGCCTGAAGCTGAACACCTAATAGTAAATATCTTTATTGTACAACTGTACATTGACTTTTAATGCAGTGTCTGCCCCCAAGATCAGTGGCAGCAGAAGACTTCTCCTCACCTGGTTCACCACAAGCAGGTCAAGGATGTCATGAGACAACATGCCCAAGGGTTGCAGAACAGTGCTTCTGATCATGAGAAACTCTTTGTGTCTACTCAGAAAGCAGTAAAAATAAATGTTTAATCTTGAGTGGTGGGAATATATTTTAACTGTTGAATAAAATAAACACATTCAGGAAAACATTTAACAGCAGAGATAACTGGCAATTGTAACTACTTGCTACAGGGTGACCCTGCTTTGCCTGAGTAAGGACTGCACTGCCAGGGCAAATACTTTGAAGATGCAAAGGGCTATTCCAGTGTGTTTGACTGCTCTTCTCCAATTACAGTACTTTTGATTTACAGCAGCAATAGGACTGACTCTGAGCTTCAGTTCTTTTGGCTTTTGCTAAGAACAGAAGTTGGGCCTAATCCTGCATTCCTTTTGTACGCAAACTCTCCCAAGCCTTACCAGGCATTCAAAATTTCGACTAATGTCTGTGAGAGTACTTGTTACAAAGGAATAAAGGACAGAGCCAGTTGTAAGAAAAGCTGCACCTTAGAAAAAAGTACCCAGTAGTTTCCTCCACCCATTTTTAAGGGAAACACAATTTTCAAAAGCAGGATTTTAATGTCTTTATATAGGGCCCCATAAATCTACATTCCTTCTAGCTCCCAAAACTCCATGTGAATGTTAGTTTTGCTTGAATAAGGCCTGCAAGATCCATCCCCAAATCTTGCTCCTTGTTAAATTGAATGAAAATCCTGCAAGTGACTTCAGTGGGATCAGAATAGACCCTTCAGCCACTGGCATGTTGCCCAGATATTTTAGCCACCTTTTCTGCAATACAATATTGTCTAAATCTGTTTTCACTGACCTATAAGACACTACAGATTGTTGTTAAAGGAAAGGGTAGAACACAACAGGAAATAATGTTGCTTTGGGAATTTTACCATTAGTAAGTTTCTTTCCCCTTAGATTTTCTTGTAAGATCAAAGATCAAACTAAAATTATTAAGTACACAGTCAAGTAACTTTAAACCTACAGATCAAAATTATTCTCAAAATGTTCAAATACTTAAAAATATGCACTCAAGTTTACTTCTAAAAAGCATTTTTCCAACAAACTTAAGCTGATATCTAATAGTCTAAAATGCAGAGCTGTACTTCATCCTATTGTTTGTCCATGGGCAACGTATGGGGCCACAATGTATTGAAATCATAATCCTTGCTTTCTGAAGAAAAATTGTTCTGTGTAATAATTTCTGAGGTGTGGTTTAAATTCCTGTCCTCCTCTAAGCAATTTCAGAAGTCATCTAAAATTATAATCAAACATGCTCAAACATATTTGTGGGCTTAAAAACATGGTGTGATCATGGTCGGCAAACACTGGATAGAAGGTCAAACGGAACACTTCCTAACAGGTCAAGAGTAAGAAAAAAAATTATAGAAAGATGAACCTCAAAAATCTATTACAGGGGTTACCTAAACTTTGCCTGGCCGAGGACCACATTGGCGATTTGCCATGAGCACAAAGGCTTCACTAAGTCATGTTATATGGAAGAGTCTGAGTCACCTGTAATATGGCAAGTTGGTCCGTAGAGAGGACAGGTGCCAATGGGCAATATGTCACCCTGATGTTTGCCATAGGGCTACATACAATTTAAGAGGAAGAAAATAAGTCATCGCATCTGCTCACATAGAGCTTATGTGAAAAGGATGGAAGTGAAGGCAAGGGCAAGAGGGAGATGACAGCCAGGCACATGGGCACTAGGGATATTAACATTTTTCTCAGATGAAAGTCAGCCTCAGGGCACGTGACCAGCTACCATCACCACCTGTTATCTGCGCAGGCCTCCCCTATGGCTGCCCTTGGGAGATCTGCCATGGACATGAAGGAAAGCGGGATTGGTCCCCTGGCCCATGGGCTGCACTTCAGCCACCCCTGACCTATTAGAAAATGTTGATATTTTTCCCCACTACAACTCACAGAGTGCAAAAACAGCAAGCGTCAAAGTTTGAAGCCCAGGCCTTCCCACCCACGCCAGGCCTGGCCTCCCCGGGCAGCTCCCCTGCCCGCTCTGCCTTCCATCACCTGCTCCTCTGAGCAGAGGCAACCGCACTACACAGCCAGGTCGTCTGACCTGGCTCTGCAGCTGCTCGACTTACTGGCCCTGCTCAAGCGCCGTGTGTCTACGAGCAGCGGTGGCTCATGCATCTCCACGGTGGTGCAGGCAGCTGAGACGGACCGTTCCTCTGACAGCTCCTCCTCACCCTCCACATCCCACTTGCTGCCGCTTGCCCCGCTCAGGCTGGTGCTGCTGCCACTGTTGGCTGCAGCAACGGGCGGCCCAGCTGGGGGTGGGAGTAGCTGCTCCAGCGGCTCTTCCTGCTCGGGAAGGGGATGCCGGACACTGCTGGGGGTAGAGGAGCCTGCCGAGCTGGAGGGCACCTTCCCCTGCTGCTCAGCTGCCATGTTGACCCAGTTCTGCTCGGCCGCCAGGGCATGGCTGTTGCTGTTGAAGTAGTTGATGACGGCTGGGGTGGGTGTGGGGATGGGGGTCGGGATGGTGACGGGAGTGGAGATGGGCGTGGGAGTCACAGCACGGCGCCTCTCTTCAGGAACTGGTGGCGCAGCAGGGTAGCTGGCCATGGAGGCTGCGTTGGAGGGGGGCCGTGGTCTTGGAGTAGCCGCGGGGTAGTACGGGGCCATGGTCACTGGGGCCAGCAGTGGTGTGACAGCACGGGTGTCAGGCAGAACAGGGCGGGGTGTAGCAGTCGTTACCACCACAGGTGGTGCTGGTGGCGGTAGGGCAACAGGTTTGGACTCCCCTGTTACCATGACTGGTGTCATTGTTGCGACAGGCATCTCAAGGCTGTACCGGCTTGTCATGCCCTGCTTAAGCTTCTTCCACCCCAAGTGATATATCTCAAGCATGTTCAGCAGCAGGGAGACAGAGGCCACCACCAACATGAAGATGATGAAGATGGTCTTCTCAGTGGGCCTTGAGATGAAGCAGTCCACAGTGTGTGGGCAAGGTGAGCGGCTGCACTGGTAGACTGGCTTTAGCTCAAAGCCATATAGGAAGTACTGGCCCACAATGAAGCCCACCTCAAACAGTGTCTTGAAAATTATGTTGAAGACGTAGGTACGGAGCAGGGCACCCCCCATACGGATTCTACCACGTTCATCACGGATTGGGAGCTTCTCCTTCCCCCTCTTGCCAAGAGGATCCTTGACGTTATTGCTGCCTCCTCCACCACCGCTGCCAGATGCTGCTGCTCCTGGGTAGTTGCTCTCTTTCACATTTCCCTTCTTTTTCAGCTCTTCTTTCTCTTTCCTCTTCTCCTCCATGCGTACAATGTGCAGCACGTGGCCCAGGTAGATGAGGGTTGGAGTGGAGACAAAAATGATCTGCAGCACCCAGAAGCGGATGTGAGAAATGGGGAAGGCTTTGTCATAGCAAACATTTTCGCAACCAGGTTGCTGTGTGTTGCATGTAAAGTCCGACTGCTCGTCTCCCCAGACCTCCTCAGCAGCAGCCCCCAGCACCAGTATCCTGAAGATAAACAGTACCGTCAGCCAAACCTTGCCAATAACCGTGGAGTGCTCCTGCGCATTCTCTAACAGTCTCCCCAGAAAGCTCCAGTCACCCATTGTTTCAGATTTCTAACCTACAATAAGAACATTAGAGCAATTAGAGCAATGTTAAAAAAATCTTGTAATTACACAATGCTGGGGCAGAACAGATTGATCCTCCACAAATGACATTTCTTAAGTGCACTTCCTTTTGCAGAATATTGCACACTTATGTTAAGAACTACATAACCCTGTGACCATGTAGCCATGGGTTTTGGTGAGCACAGAAGTGGGATGTTTAGTGCTTTCACCTAGCCGATACAGGTTTAAGTGTCTATACACAACAGGCAAGAAAGATTCGTAACTAGAATTTCTACAAGATTTAAATATTTAAAAAACATGATTTCTGTTTCTTCTACCTGAGATGCCTCTAACTGTTCTTGCCTGTTTTAGAAAAGAAGAGATGGAAATCAGTTCAATTAAACAGAATATTGCTACTGTTAATGTGACTGCACTTGTACCAGAGTGTGATACAAAGTTTGCCTAACTCTAATCATTTTATTCTTATCAGGACTTATTTACTCCAGCATTCAGGAGCTTAGTAATGTCCCAGGTCTCTGCTATTTTCATACTGTGCAAACACAGAAAAATAATTACTCAAAACCTATGGAATTTACAGTTTAATTTTGGAAGTACACCAACAAGCATGTTCTCAGCGCCTAGTCATGTTTGAGTTCATTTATTTCTAAAAAGAGAGAATTGTTAGAATAACTTGAAATATTGGGAAGAATGAGAAATTCTGAGAGGAATGGTGGAAAGGTTTCTATGCCATTTCCTCTACTGTCCTGCCAGTTGGTGTTACTGAACCACATGTACTGCAACATTATTTAAAAAAAAAAAAACAAACCAAACCACAACACCTCAAGGGTACTTCAGCAATGTCCACAGAGATTTTCTTGGAAAAATAAAATTACATCCTATGACCTTACTTCTGTGACAAACAACTGGTATATATTCTAAGTAGTTTCCACCAATTCACGTATGATGGTCTTCCCATGTCCAGTTCTAGGCAGTGACACAACTTCTGATTTGGAAACGCACTTTAAGTGCAAGATCTTTTTTTAAGATCGGGTTCCTCACAAGCTGCCTTCAATAGAGAACCAAGTTACTATCTGCCAGTATCACTTCTGTTATCCTTGGCCTGTTTCTAATTGGAATATATGTAAGAATATTGGAATATATGTAAGAAGTACATTTCATTCTCGTAAGGAACACACTTCTATATTTTATATGTCAACATTCAACTGAAAACAAAATACAAAACTTTACTTTCAGCTAACTTCAATACCTTCAGAAATACTTATATCGTAATTATAATTCAGATATAACAATTTGCATGCAAAAAAACACTACCAGAAAAGACTAATTATCCTCATGTTTAAAAATATCAGAATATTTTATAAATATAACTGAATATTACTCTTTTTCCTTTTATATTTATACTTCTTGTCCAAATACCCATGTGTTTTACAATTCCCAAGAAGAAAAAGCGTTCATCATTACAGGTAGGAATTTACCACTGAGAAAATGTACTATTCTCGGTATTATATTTACTGTGATTTCCAACAATGATGTCACTGTTTTTCCAGAGGAAGCATTACTAAAGTCTGTACTGAACTTCTTTCAGGCTTTTAGTTAAGGTAATTAAAGAAATTAAAGTTATTTAAGTTACTTTTTTTATAACTTGATTTTACTATGAGGCAATGAAATACCTGTAACTGCAGAATAGTATACTTTCACACAAAAAGCAACAAGATGCCCATTAGTATTTTGCATTTTTGTAAATCCTGGAATACTAATTCACTTTTTATCCCCACAAAGTTAATTCAGCAAAAACTCCCCCTAAAAAAAATAGATCTTTGATATTCTACAAAAAACACATTCCCTTTAATGTAATTGAATTTTTTCCAGCATAGCATGATAAACTGTAAATGACCATATTAACAATGAAATATCAATTTTGCGTAGTAATGTCCCTCATCCTAAAACGACTTTTAATCACTTTTAAAAAATATATTCAGATTTTTTTGAGTGTATTTTTTCCCCTCTTAAAATAGTAGCCCAAAGCTGAATAAATTGTTAGAATACGCTATTTTTATAATCCTAATCTGTTTATATGATTTTAAAATTTAATCCTCAATCTTAATTTTATGAGGTTTACAATATTTTGTATGGTGAAGTAATTTTAATTTTGAGAAATATTAATTTTTCAGGGAATAATGAATTAATTTTGTATCTTTTTTACTCAAAACCATTTGAAGATATATTCAGTTTAGTTCCATCTTTGGACAGAACTAAACTGTTGTTTGGGAATGTTCTCATTTTGAGTAGAAAAATGTAGGAACAGCAAAATGAATAGTTATATTTGATGGATTAAAGAAGTTTAGCATAACCCTAAGTTCAGTATTTCATTTCTCTGCTATCCTTTGCATTATTCTGTGCCTCTCAGTTCAGTTCCCTCTGCCTCACTCCTTGTTTTCTATCCAGATCAAGCAAAACAGGCAGCTCAAATAATAAGTAGTCAAAGTTACGGTTTCTTCTTTTGTCACTAATACTTGTAATAGAAAGTTTATTAATCAGCAAAAGTTAGCACATTAAATATTCTTTAATTCATTAATTATGGTCTGTTTTCAGCATGGCTGCCATCACCCTTGTGTCCAAAGGCACAGAGGACGCACACTATTCTTTATACAAAGACAGATACTACCTTCTATTGTTCAGAAAAAATGAAGTTGATCTGCCCTCATGAAAAATTATAACCCCTGCACTGTAAGGTGAACAAAGGTAGAAATCTTCCCCCCCCCCCCATAGGCACACTGTAGTGTATCTCTTACTGAGATCAACAGGCAATGTTGACTACACTGAAAGTAGGATTTTTTGTGCTTTTCTGAAGAATTATCTAGTGATTACTGGAAAAAGAAAAACAAGAATTTGTAAAAAGGAAAGGAAAGACAACAAATAATACCATCTAATTTATTCTTAAACATCCTCCATTCACCAACACTACTGAAGATGTTTTTTTCTTTTTACTACAGGTCAACAATGCCCAGGCTTAGATAATTCAGGACACCAAAGACATGACACGATACATTTCTCAAAGGACACACTTAAAAAAGCTATTCTAGTGCTTACATTAATTAAAAGATTTATTTCTGTGGATCAGAGTGTGCAAATTCATCCTGCACACAAAGAAAAAGTGTTTAAGCAGTGAGCAGATACATCGCAGCATCTTAACCGGACAGAGGTGAAAACTTCTGTGTTCATCTCAGTATGAATTACAGTAGTCATTGCCTTCACTACAAATGTGTATTACCCATAGTACATAAATATAAGAAGGACACAATTTCCAAGGGCAATGCAAAGATATATATCTCCACTAGCTGGAGGGTTCTCAGAAATCCAGGTCCTGTATCTTTCTTCAATGTCAATACATTCTCCAGTGAGTAATTCTTAAAGTCAATGTAACTCATCCAAAAATCACATCAACAATTTTAAAGGGGTGCCTTGATACAAATAACGTTTAAATGCCATCAAACAAAACCGGAGGGCTCACAGAGTTGTCACCATTAAGTTCAACAATAAAATACCTAAATCTAAATTTAAACAGCCACAACTCAGTATTTTAGCAGAGAACAACAAGCTTGTAGTGTTACGTAAACTTCAACTGTACTACTTTCAGCACTGCTGAAATACAGAGCTAGGCAACTGTTAAGCCCTAATCTTCCATATGGATTGTGAAGGGAGACATTTTTTCTTTCTGTGCTTGGAAAAAATGCAGATTAAGAAATGAAACATCTTTATCTGTATTTCATGACATTCATGCAGAAATACCCACTAGGGTATGACAGAGAATCTGCCTCAGAAAGCAATCTAATTCAATGGTATGAAAAGCAAGGACTTCACGAACCTTGGGGTCATTTAATAATAACTGGGAGTTGTATATTGTTTGCATCAGTTAGAAAATCATTCCTCTGAGACAAATATTGAAAAATTCATAAAAACTGGCATGGCATTCTGTTTAAGAATCAATGCTGTGCTATTAATTACTAGGTTTAGTACATGCAAAAATACACTTTGTGGATGGGGGGGGGTGTTTGTGTGTGTGTGTGACAAAGAGAACGAGCAAGAGAGAGAATAAATTTTAAAAGCTGTTATGTCATATATATCCTTCTACAGGAGGGAAATAATTATCATGTGGTATCTATAAACTTGCCAGTTATTATCTATATTTCTATTTCTGATGACATCACCGAAGAGGTTCATCACTATGTATCAAGTCTGTGAAACATGAAATTTTAATTATTTATAATTTTACTCATACACATATATGTTTATGTATTTATATATACATATGCACACATATACACACATAAATAACTACACAGCTATGTTACATACATTACCAGATTATGACACCTGGTGTATTTATGATTTTATTATACTGGTTTATCTAAAAAATGTCCCTTAGCAACTATTTAGAAACCTAACAGGTGCCCTTGTCTGAATACAATTTCTTAAATTCAGTCCACATTTTCTTTCATTTCTTGTGACAGCCTAAAATCCTGGGACTTAGGTTTTTATCTTCAAAATTATCTAGATTTTATAAATCAGTATATGAGAAAAATGCTGTGAAAAGAGACAACGACTTGCAATATTTCCTTTGTTTTTACAATAAACAGTCAGGCATCTCCATGACTACCAGGTTTTTAACTCTGCTAATTTAAATCCGATAAAAGTAGTCACCCTGCACAAAGTCTGCAGGGTGACCATGTCATTCCAGACAAACTGGCAGATATGTAGGGACAGCATAGGCTACTATAACTTCCAGTGAAACCTAATGGTATTTGGTCATGTAAATATATATACAAAACACAATGGTGGGTTTTTCATAATTCACAATGGAGGTTTCATAATTCACTTTATAAACTTGTTTAAACGAGGACTTGAAAAATACCTTTCTTCTTGCTCATAGCGTTATACTTTCAGACACACCTATTACCACTTTCACTGTATTTTAAACACTTACTAAAAATTAATTCCTTAGCTGATCTTGTTATTACCTTAAACTTACTTTACTGCCACGGAGCCTCCTCCTTAAATCCCAGACAAAACTTCTCTTGACTTCTTCTTGACTTCACTTGACCTCTGAGTGAAGGTTTGGCCTGAGTAAAGGAAAAACGCAAGGAGCGCAGGGCTGAGCCCAGCAGGAGAGCTACACCCCACCTGTTAAACTCTTCTGTTCCCTGGCTTAACAAACCCTTGCTCCGATTCGCTACTCGCAGGAGAAAAACAGGAACAAAAAGTAACCCCTTTTCTCCCCCAGAATACTCAAATGCCATCTTAAAGCTCTATGTTGGAATTAAAAGACAGTGACTTACCAATAGAACTCTGAAAGGTGTGAAGGGTGTGGAGCTACCAGGGGGCTACAGAATAGCCGTCGAACATGAGGGCAACAGTCCCTACATCCCGAGTGAGTGAAGCATGAATGAGACAGATCTGTCAGGTGCCCACATACGATCAGCCACACGGATCTAAAAACTGCACAGTAAGGAGTGTCCCGCCCCCCCGCCCCAGATATACAAAGGAAAGACGAGCCTTTCTGGCATTAAAAGACTCAAGAGCCTTTTTCACTGCAGAGAAGCAGGTATCCCAACAGACAAGTGTCGGTCTGAGGGGACTTCAGGCAAGTAACAGTAACTGCAAAGGAGACGGTGCTATACACCCTGTTCAAACTTCTTAAAGTACATTTTTGTCTTATGGAAACCATTTAAATATTTTTCTAGTTTAATTCTAAAGTGTTCCAGTAGGATTTTCCCTTTTCCCTTTAAATTTCCCTTAAAGGGAAACTCTAGTAGCTCTGGCTACTCGGTTCAATTCCTCCTTCATATCTATGCCAGTATCTTAAAGACCTAACACACACTCAGGATTCCTAATAACATCCTAGGCTTATGTGATTTCTTCAGTGAGTCAGCGATGAACCCAAATACTTTTCTGATACTCCTTTTGCCTATAGGGAAAAAAAACAAATGAAACAACTTTTCTTGCTTATAACACTGGCAACCTTGTGCTTAATCAAGCTACAAATATCTTCCAAAGAATATTTATTCATCTCAAATACTTTGCATCCCTTGTGAGTCCTAAGTGAACAAGCGAGTAACTGTCATGTTTTTGGTAACTCTCAGACCAAAGACGTGACCAGAGCGAGATAAAAGCAGGCCACCCAGCCGTTTTCCCCATTATCAGGAGAAAGTGTTTGTAAGGGCCGGGTAACTCAGACCTCACTCCAAGAAACCCCAGAACCATCTTGGGTTACACTCATGAGCTCCATCATTCTGTGTGGCACCACTTACAAGGGTGAAAGCAATTCTGGCTCTGCTTTATATTTAGGATTTAACCTTACTCTGAGCATAAAACTGGACTGAAATGCACATCAACGTTAAAATGTTAGTGGTAACCGTTAAGGAAGAAATTACATGCCCCTACACATGCACGCTTCGGTGGGCAACGGCCACAACAATCCCGTATACAAATGATACTTGGTGCTTCCCCTTCCACTGCATTTTCTGAGGTATTTTGTGACGTTTGGACACTTTTCCCCGCCACGCCAGGCTCCGTTATCGGTCCCATCTGCGAGCACCACTGCCTGCAGACGGTTCCCTCGGTGGGGCAGAACAGCGGACACTCACACCAGGGTCCCTCAGGGACCTATTTAAAGCAGTAAGGCCCTTTCTACTATTCCTCCTCAGCACGATGAGCAGAACTCGGCCTCGCCCTGCCCTTCCCTGGCACCCAGCCCAGGGCCGAGAGGCACGGCAAACGGGGCAGAGGCCCCAAGCAGGCTCCCGCCCCCAGCACAAGCTCCAAGTCAGCCCGCGGCCACGTCCCCTCCGGCGGAGCCCCCCTCCCCGGCCTGCGGGCCCGTGCCCCGAAGCCGTCTGGCGGGCGGCACAGCCCGGGGCCGCTCTACTTACGCTTTACGGGAGCAAGGCTATCTTAAGTAGCAAAAGCTTAACTCGTTCAGGAGAGTCCAGACAGTGTTGGCGCATAGCTCATTTAACTGGGGGGGGAGTGGGGGAGAAGCCCCCAGACTTTGCTCGGGCTATGGAAAAAAGCGGCGGAGAGGGGTGCAGCGGCGGGGCGGGACGCGCCGGGAGGCCGGTGCCCAGCGCCCTACCTGCTGCCTCGGCTGGCAACGCGCCCCGCGGGCGGCCGGCTGCCCACAGCCCGCCTGTGGCAGGGGACCTGTGACGGCCTCCCCTGTAGGCACCGGGCACCCGTCCCTCCCTCTCTCCCCTCCCCTTGCCCGCCTCCCATAACGGGATGAGCCGCCGGCTTCACACGCAGCCCCTTCCGAGGGGCTCCGGGCCGGGCCGGTAGCCCCGTCTCCTCACCCGGGAAGCTCCGAGCGGAGCGGCCGGGGCGTTTGCCCTTCTCTCCCTTCCCTGCCTTTTAAAACGTCGTGCAGATAATCCATCCTCCTTCGCGGGCCAGGGTGGGATTTCCCGAGAAATAAACAGCTTCTTCCTCCGCGAGGACAAAAGCGTAAGAAACCCCTCCCCGCTGGGGTTTCCGCCTGCCCCGCAGGGCTCCGCTCCACGGCAGCGCGGCGGGACCCGCTACCTGCACGCCCCCCGCCCCCGCCTCCTGCTCCCCCTCAGAAACGGCGGTACCGGCCGCCCGCGGAGGCGCTTGGTAACCGGGGCACGGCTGCCGGCACCGGCTGCCGCACCTTGACGGCCCTGGCAGAGGGGTCATCGCCCAGGTGGCTTCCCGCCCAGCCCGCCGTCGCCGTAAGGAAAACGCAAGTCCCGCCGAGGACCGACCGCCCGCCCGCTCGCTCTCTCTCACCCGCTCACACGCACACGCGCTCTCTCAGGGGGCGGAGCAGCGCCGCCCAGTGGCGGCCGCGCGCGCCGGCCGTTGGCGGGCTCGTAACGGCTCGCCGGAGCCGGCTGGCTTCAGCGCGGAGAGCTGCTATACGGTTTCCTTACTGTCCGTAAATCTTAAAGGAGAGAATCCCACCTTCATCCATGAGGTGTTAGGTATATCGTAAAGCAAAAATTAAAAAAAACCAAAACCCTAACAACAAAAAGTTCTTCACCGAAAGGAGGTTTTTTTCCTGAGAGGAGGTAAATTTTGCTGCTGGGGCCTGCGTGTCCTGTGTGAAGAACCCCGAAGGGCGGCCAGCCCCGCAATCCGGGGTGCTTCAGAGGTGGCGGCTACTGCCCTTCCGTCAAGACAGATCCTTTGGTTTTCAGAGTGAAGACAGCGTTGCATCAACTCCTCGCAGTATTTCAAGACACTTGTAAAATTTTATACATGACAAGCCTGGGTCTTCAAAGTTTGAGAGTCTATACCTGGGACTGAGGCTATGTTAGGAAAAGGAGGCATTATGGATAATTTTTTTGAAATTTTTTTTCCCACAGACTCTCCTCAGTCAAGATTAGCTGTCAAGCTGTTGCGCACAGACCATTTGAAAAACCAGATGAGTTGCAATTATTTTCAAAACAATGTTTTAAAGGTGGCTCTTGATATATTCAGCATCAGTACTCAAAAATATTACCATCACCTATATTTTGGCTAGGCTTTTGTGTGTTCTTTAGTGTTGCCCTGAGAAAGGAAAACATTAGACAGAATGACTTAAACTAGCATGACGATTCGACAACTCTTCAGCAATAATGTATGAGTTTCTGTTGATAGCTACTCTACAGAGAGCTGAAAACTTAACCACACCAGGTCATTCCCAAGGCTCTCTGTTGCTCTATTCAGTAAAAATACCAGCGAAGAAAAATTTTGAGACACTTTGAGGAGCTGCATGTAGTAAAGGACTAGTGACAAACTGAAACAGACCACCCCTATGCTCTTGTATCCTTGCAACACTTGGTTGCTTTCTATAAATCTTTCAGGTGAAAACACTAGGGAGGAAGATCTCTGTTGGTCTAAGCACTAGTGGTGGCACAAGGACAAATTACTCTATTCAGAGATGGGTGATATATCTGAAACACAGTGCTGCCATGATTGTAAGCGTAGTAGTACCACAGTGTGGATCCTGAAGCAGTGGGGCGTGAGGGGCTGTGTTGGGTTATGGGAGGGAATCCCAGCAGCCCCAGTAACTCCTGACATCGTAACTTCCTTCATGCAGTGAAGTCCCTTGGCTCATCAGGTCAGCTGAAGGGCAGGAGGTTTGATTTTAGGGAGAGGTAGAAAGAAATCTCTCATTTCCAACCATCTGTCCAAAGGGTTTAATAGCATGAAGCACTGGGTGTTTCTATGATGGATTTTTCAGTCTCTGGAAGGTTTCAAGCGGTATCTCCCACCATCTGTACAAATTGGCCTTGACACACATTTTTGCAAGAAAAATATTCTTAGGAGAGCAGTGAGAGTCTAGAGCAGCCTTTCAGTACTGCCACAGAAGGTTTTTAAGATAGAATTCAATACATTTTGACTGGGCTTAATCTGATGCAGTGCCTGTCTAACATAAGACTACACCCATCAGCTAACAATTTCCTTACCAAGAATTCCCTTCTGGGTTCTTACAAGAAGAGGTTTGGACTGTCGACAAAACCCTCTGGGACATTTGTAGAAAATGAGACAGGCAACGATGCAAAGTCCCCCAGGGGAAACTTGAAGGGAGCAGCTTTAAAAATAAAGGACTAATTATGTACTGGTGGAAAGCCCAAGCATGAAAGCATGTTGAGGAGGTATGGAGGGCTATTTGTTAGTCGCATACTAGAACAGGAGGATCTAAAGCCAAGAAAGGGGGAAATAGAAAAAGTAGGACTTGTATCCCTGAGGTATTTATTCAGAAGGAAGATATTCTCAGATTTAAACAATGGTGTTAAAAAGTGTCTCTCTTCATGCAGACTTTCTCACAGAGGGATTCCCATGAAAAAGAGCCATCCTGCTAGCTTCCTCACTGTCACTTATCTTTAAAGATGCACCTCACTGCCAGTGGCCAGATGCCACTTTAGTGTGCTCCAAATCCCTAGGTCCTTGTTACCTTTAAAGGGTTCCCTCCATTGTCATTAACACTAGACAGCAACATAAAACTTAAGGTGACATTTAAATTTTTACATTAAAATGCATATTTACATTAAAATTCATATTTACATGATCTTCAGCCTTCCTTTAATTATCTTCTTTAGTACCACTTTTGGTCTTCCATCCAAGCCTCCACACAGGTGACGACCCCTGTTCCATGTGTAGACAGATCTTCAGCAGTATATGATTTGGCTGGCACAGAAACAAAGTGCATTCAATAAATATGTAGACAGAACAGGCAGGCAGGTATTTTTAAGATCAGAAGAATCAGGTTTGCATGGCAAGGTACAAAGAAAGAAGATCAAAAATAGACACTAAGCTTTATGAAATGGTAAAAAGATCTCATAAGTTAAGAAGATATATCTTGATCTTAGTCTGAACCTGAGCTGCTGCTCAACAAAAAAAATGGTCTTTTTCAGATCTGTATTGATCCAAAACAGTATTTTACCCCATGCCATTTCTAATTTAAGCATCTATTTTGAAGTGCAGAAGGGGATCACTCTTAGCGTAACTGTGCATCCAAACACAGTTTAGTGGAAAGACCCCTAAACTGCGATACCTGCCGTTGGTCGTAAACAAGCCACGCCAAAGTGATACATGGCCTGACAGTGCTGATAGCAGTTCTGTCCACACAGTCAGCCTAAAACAAGAGCTACAAATGCCTTCAGTTCATCTTGTTGTGGCACTGCATGGTGTCAATAAAAAGAATTGCGCTTGACATGCTGCTGTGCTACAGAAGATGGCACTAAAGGTATTTAAGTGCTGAGAAAGGTTACTTCTACCTCAGGAGGCACAGTTTGAAGCGAGGATTAAAATCTTTTCTTCTCTAGTTGTTTTCTACATGGATGAATCAAAAGACTTTAGAATGAATTAACTAATAAATAAAGTGGTAATAAAAAGACTGAAGTAGTAGTATATTATATAGTAATTATTATTGTACTAATTAGTGTTCTGTTCTGTTAGACACTACTGACACGTCAAAGAACACTGTTACTGAAAAAGCTCAAGGCATCAACACAGCATATTAACAAATAAGAACTGGTGACAGGAAGAATTATTCTTATTCCTAGTTTGTAGGAAGAGTTATTGTGACTTCTAGTTTGTAGCAATGGAGGCGCAGGAAGACTTAATAACCCGTCCATGGTTATACAGGTCTAAGAATGGCACTGAGACCCTAGGCTGGCCTTTTACCCTCCAGAACAGGCTTCCTCTCAAAAGTCCTTTGGAAACTGTGGGAAGTCTCCTAATACAACAAAAAAATCAGACTGTTCTGGGATATGTAGCAGTGAGATGCTTTCAGGTCATCTTCATGGAAACGAAAGGTCCGTGTGAGGTGTAGCGGAGGAAGAACTATAACTGTACAAACCAGGCATCTGTTAGGAGGAAGAATCAAAAAAGAGAGACAGAGGACATGCAGAATCCTAAGAGGAATGATGCCTTTTATCATTCTGTCATGGTGTGATGCTTTTTTTTCCACACTACTGGCACAAATATGAAGAAATAAAAATACTGATATTTGAAATATATTCATGCCTGCCACAAGCTGGCAAGAAAGCTAACTGAGCTGAAAACAAATCAAAATGCAGAGTTCAAATAGTTCTCTGCTGAGTTAGTGAGTTAAATCAACTCATACAAAGGTTGAGGGGAGATTGTGTCAGAGCAAGGGAGAAGATGGCCAGTAGGTGAGAAGCAGGGCCAGTAGAGAGGAGTAGAGAGCAGGGAAGGATACAGCAGCAAAAGAGGGAAAGGCAGTAAGACTTTAGCCTTTTTAGTAGCAGTCACTTGCGAAAATACAGCCAGAGGCTGTGGTTTGAAATTGCAGTGTGTGTAGCAGCAAATAAACTTAACATGTTGCCATCCCCTCCGCCCCTTCCGCTCACTCCCTGCAGCTCTTCTTGCCCAACACCATGGCCTACTGCTCACAGGCACGTTGGCATAAATGTTCATGTGGCCTCCCTGTAAGCCAGATCAAGGAATTGATCCAGCTAAAAAACAATCCAGCAAAGCAAAACATTTGTTTCTTCATCAGCTATAACCGTCGGCCAATCCAGTGCTGAGCACACCTGTGCAAACAACTGTGCTGCACAGAAAAGGTCCTGGAGTGGAGGCACTGTGTTGAATGGGGTCGGAGAGAGACACAGACAGGATAAGAATGAGCAGGAAGGGATGACATCAGTATTAATGCCCTAAACTAGTACTACCAGTGAACAATTGACAGAGCCAAAACCACAACCAAAGCTCCTAAACAAGGATGTTCTTTTTCATTGTATTCAGGATAAGAGCAAATATGATATGTTTTACCAGGAATGTACCTTGCTGACAGGCACGATGAATGTGTAAAGGCCTCAAATACTGGCTACCTTCCACAGGAAGGAATAGCAATAGATGTCTTGCTTTGAAATAGAAAAACAAAGCCATGTATAGGAAAATTTCTCTACAAAATTCAAACTGCTGCAGAACGTGATGGTCTGCCTTTGAAATGAAAGAAGCCAGTAACACAAAATGGCATGCTATTGCTGTGAAACTTCTGGACGCAGACCAGGCTTCAGTGAACTGCAGCGATGTTTGCATATATAGTCAACTGGACAGCAAAACTGAAAATTGATCTGAGTTTCGGTCTTCCTCCTGTTGGGAGGAATGCCTATTTTGTGAGACACAAAAATGTGGCAGAAGGAGCTTTTTACCCACTGTGCTGAAAAGAAAAAAAAAAATCCATCACCAACTTCACTTATATTAATTACAATTTTATTTACACACAATGCCACCTCATATGCTTTGCCAGGTGGAATTTATTATAGCACAAGATTGTATTATTACAATTGCTAAAACCACAAAGGAACCATGCTGACAGAGATCGTGCTGGATAGACCCTGCGCTGACAAGTAGACGAATTTATATGAAAAAGATTTTGATTCAGCAGCTGAGCTTTGGCTCAGCTAAAGGAACCTGTACAACTGACTTTTTCAGTTGGGGTCCCCTTCCTCACAGATTTTAGAGGTTCCCTCTGTCCTACAGCAGAGTCCTATATCTAGACCATCCTCAACAGAGGTTGGACTGAGTTGTCATTTAACAGTCTTCAGTGATGGAAAGTCTGTCATCCAACTCAATGCTTAGCCCCCTTCACAGAGAGTTTTTGTGGTGACTAGCCTACACCTCATTGCAATGTAAGCCTATTATTTCTTGTGCTGTTGCCAGTGGATGTGAAGAGCAACATCTTCATCATCTTTGCCACAATCTTTTACATATTTGAAGAGTGCTGTTGGGTCTTTCCTCAGACTTTTCCAGGCCAACCCATTTCTTTCAGGCTTTCCTCACAGGTTCTGTGTTTTAGACATTTGGTCATATATTAGTCCTGACTCCTGGATTTCTCCAGCTGATAAATGGGCTTTTTGGGCAGATGGTGCCCCAAAGTATAGGCTAGATAAGGACTGTCAGGTGCTAACAAGAGTGGAAACATTGACAAACCTTTAATGCAACCAGTAAGATATTTTTCCAAGTCAACAATGTTATTGACTCATGTTCCACTGATGATCTGCTATGAACTCCAGCTCTTCTCTACAAAACTTTCTTTGCTTCAGAACAGGTCTCCATCCTACAGTTCTGCAAGTGCTTAGTGTTTCACAATAGTAGCATTTAGTCCTTAACTTCTCAAACTGCTTTCGTTAAACCATTTCCCCTGGTGATAAAGACCTTATTGAATTCTAAGCCTGTCTTTCCATGTACCTGCAGCTCTTCCCAGCTGCATACAGTTTATCCCATTTGGTGGATCCTGACACTCTGACAATGAGCCATTAATAACTACTTTACTGGTGTACACAAAAGCTTTTATCATGGTATAGGCAGAAATTATTCCTGACAAATCCGTGTTGCAATGTCTCAGTCTTCTATCAGATAACAGTGAGATAATGATTTAGTCAGTTTGTTCCTCTGTGTCTGTGTGCACATGTATGTGGGTAAGTGTATAGATTGTTTTTGTTTATTTGTGCTGGAGAGATTGTGGAGGCTATTTAAACTGTATATTAAACACTTAGTCCTTGGAAAGGGTGCAACACCTAGGACAGGGACATCACTAACCATAAGCAGACATTACACTAATGATGCAACATACAATAGGTTTGAAATCTTTACCACACAATAATTAAAAAATATTTTTTCTGGCACCTGTTGCAATAATCTTAACAAACAACACTTGATTAAACTATTCCACTCCCTGTGAACATGACGCAGTTGTCGCCTTTATCTTTCAGTTGGGGAAACTCGCAAACAATGAGATTTCTTGCTGACTCCATGTACTAGGACTGCTATAATACTTTAAAATCAAGTGAAAGAAGTCTTGTGACAAAAGAAATGTTGATAGTTGGATACCAAACAGGTAGCAAGTTTTCCAGTCACCCCGTCAAAAGAAGGTGCAGCATTCCTGCTAATTTGTGGATCACTTAGAGGTGTGGGAGGAATTTTTATGTGTTGTCTTAAAGACTGAAGCTCAGTAGAAAATTATCTGCAAAACACTTTTAAACCAAATTTCAGGATCCCAACTTAAAGAGTTTTAAGACTGCTATTGTCTTTCCCAGCTGACAAGCCTATATTACCATAATTGCTAAGACAACAGAAAAGATGCACCTTGCCTAAGTAAAGAAGCCTGCCCAGCACAGCTTGTCCACTGAAAAACGCCACCTGCTTCAGACCAGTGTGACTGCATTCACACACTACAGTATTTATCATCCTGGGTACTATGCCAGACTATGAGTGAAATGCTGGTTCTTAGTAGCATGCACAATATACATTGCTGTTCAAAACATTCATCTACAACCTGCAGTGAATCATAGCTCAACTGTATAAGTTCTCTATCTTTTCACTCAAAACATATTTCCTTAAACTGTATGTCATATTGATACCATACCACTCCTTTAGCAGAAAGGCCTATGCAAGCATCTGGCTACCCGGTAGTGTTCTTGGAGAGGATATATTTTATTAGATGGCTTATTCAAATACAATGGATTGAGCATAGAGCAGGCAGATGTAAAACAATCATTGAGTTAGTGGCAGTGATTTAACAGGCAGAAAAAGGGAGAAGGTATGTGCAATTATGTGGCCAATTCTGAGGTTGAATTCTATGGTAGGACTGGGGGACCAACCATAGCAGGGACAAGCTATGTTCTCAGAGGTGGAAAGTCAGAGCTGTGACTTGTTTCCTCAGCTGCACCTGCCGATTAAAGCTTGATACATTTCCAAACCTAGGTTATAAAGGCTATTTTTTGGTGGCTAGGAAGGCTTACAGAGAAAATACCCATGTCAGAGCTGGGCCAGCTTTACAGAAGAGAACTATATTCTGTAAAAGAAAATTATAATGACAAGCTGAGTTGGTCAGATGGGGAAAAAAGTATATGTACCTCCTTAACTATCTTGAAGATCTTCACTACCATTAGTCTTAGCTCATTAAGCCTTAGTTACCATTACTCTTGCCACTGTCTACAAACAAGTTCAAATGACTGTATAGATAATAAGATGGTGAAAATTCAAATAAACCTGTAATTAACATCCAGGGTAGTGGCTGTCCTGAATATCAGAACGGGTGACCACAAAATACAGTGCAATTCTTTGAATGTGATTTTGTTGCCTGGTAAAACACATTAGCCTAAGTTACAGAGAAGGGAATTATGATTGGGGAGAAAAAAAAAAAAAAAGAGATTAATTTTCACCAAGTTCAGTTTGTAGTAAAGTGCTCTTAGCTGTTGCTTATTTGCTGCAGTACACTTTTTACAAAATAAAGCAATTTTTAACAGTGTTGCTATTTTGAATTGAGCCTCCATGGTGCAGGAATGCTCTTCTCTGTATGGACCGTATCATTTGTCTTTTATGTTCTTGCTGTCAGACAGGAAATAACAGTACATTGGCTCATAACTGTAAAACATCTGAAGAATTTTTTTTATTTTTGTCTAAGAAAACCTTTAATAAAGGTACTTTTATATCCAGAAGTCATAAATACAGATTTATACTCCTGATTTCCTTTTAAATCAGTCTTTCTGCCATGGGAGTTAGTTTTTTTTCTCTAGGTGAGCCTATGAGTTAATAGTGAAGTTTGCTTCTCCTCCCTGCCCTACCCCTTTCTGACAAACATGTTTGTTGTTTTGGTTTCAAGGTTTTGGATGAAAGTTTAGCTTGATGAAGTCAATGGTTACTTCTCCTGGTGATTTCAGTCAAGGTATAACTCTAGCCAGTCCCACTCCTACACTTCCCAGTTCTGATACCACACTAGCTACACTGGACAGTGAAGAATCAGTCTCTTTTACAGTCATGACATCAGATTTGCTGCTTCAGTTTTCAACTCTTGCAATCTTCATTCTGAGAAGAGCCCAGGAACCAAGTGCCAAAAATGTAGACACTTCTAGTATATTTCAGGAAAGAACACACACAATTCCAACACAGCATTGTATTTTAATCTGTATGAAATCCATTTGTAGGTCAACCACACAATGTAGCACATGTAGAAATAGGTGCAATTCCTATGCTCCTATGAAGTATCTGAACTTTTTTTCCCTACAAAGCAGTTATTTACTCAAATTTAATATACACAGAAAATAAATGTCAGAGACAGCAGATATCTCCTGGTAAAGCTATTACCACCTGATGCTGCAGCTCTGGATCAAAGCCCTCTCTTGACCACTTCCAAGCATTTTCGCTATATCTATCGTTTTTCCCTGTGTGATAATCTAGTTGCAAAACTGCTAGCTGAAGATAACCTGATAGTGTTAGTGTTACCAGTTTTGGTGTGTCTCATTCCAAGTTCCAGTTAAACTCAAAGGCAGGCTGGGAAAACAAACTCTCTCCCCTATGGAGCTGGTTAAATTATTTATAACCAGCCTTTTCCAGCTGCAGTTCTGCTAGTACAAGGCTGACTTAGGCAGCACATTTGACTTCTAGTAGGGGTCACATATGTGACCTTCCACTATCAGCTCATGAAGTCTGCAGGATAACAGGCAATGTAACCAACTGAAAAACCAACTTGCAGCAGAAGGCTAAAATCCTTACAGTAGCCCTTGGCTATTAAATGTAGTATTGGTGCATACATATTCCATTATGGTAAACGGATTTTCATTAGACACCTTAGGTAATACAGGGCACATACAAGTAATACAGAAAACAGACACCACAAGAGTGCTTTAATTATAATTCCAGAAAAAAAAAATAAAAATCCTGTTGTTACAAAATAAATGTAATACTAGAGCACTGGGAGTGTAGATAGTTTGTTCTCTTCGTACTTGTACACGGAACAATGCAAGAACTTTACTAAGCACAAACCTGATATGTGCCAAGCTTTGCTCTTTAGAGTTGAATTAAGGATGTTTTCACAGTCCAATTTTCCAGCTCAGCTCATTATCAATGACATTCCGTCTTTTTTTGTTCATACTTCTGAGGATGGCGTTTTTATGCTTTTCTTGCTCCCCACTTAGATGACAGATTTCCATCTGCAGTCAAGTTGTAACACTGGATGTAGCTCACAAGCAATGGGAGCCTGCTTATGGTCTGCTTCCAGTGCACAGTGAGGGGTCATGGGTCTTAATTCATGCAGCTTTGTTTACTCCAACAGTGATAAACTTAAAGGTACAGTAAGAAATGGATGCAAATAGAGAAGCTGAGATAGCACTCATTCATTTGGGGGAAAAGCCAGTTATTAAAGCTAAGGAGGAGAAATAGCCAGCTTTCTAGAAGTGGGTTCACTGGGCAGGCACTTGGGAGATAAACTGTGTTGCTGTATGTGCTGGTGTAGCTGCTTGTGACAGGCATAAAACACATTTTGAGACTACTTTGGAGAGACAAGACCAGACTGACTCACACAGTTCTTCAAGTTAGTAATAAACAATTCACAGCTCAGCAATGTGAACTTTAAGAAAAATATCAAATTCCTCCTCATTTCTGATTGGGTCCCTTTGCTATTTTAGCTCTGCAAGCTGTCTGTAATTCCTGCTAGACCTACCATAAGAAGAAAGGTGATTCAGTCTCACAGTATGGATTGTCAGAGAGATTGGGAGTGGTTTGATGGACTCACTTGAAAGGTACCTCAGATACGGAGATGGTTTTATGAAGGAAAGCTGTGCAGGTTGGATAGGAAAAAGGGACTAATGGAAGGAGCACTGGTAGGTGCAATCTACCGCATATCAAGCTGTAAGTTGAAGCACTTCTTTTGGATAACAAACAGAATGAAACACGGCAAATTTTCTTGGCTTTTACTGAAAAAAACCCAAACCAAAACCAAAACAAACTTTTAAAGGTACACAGCTGAAGGAGGCACAGCCAGGTGGTAAAAAGTCTCTTCATCAAATAAAATCTACTATACTGAGATTCTTCACAAAGTGTTGGGAGGAAGAGGAAGACAGTTGCACTGCCCCCACCATCTCAAAGGTGACAATCTTTTCTTTCACCTGACCAAGAGAATGAAAAACCAAACTTCATTCCTCCCACTGCTGCAGCCCCTGTGAGTGGAGGGAGGCAGCACTGACCTAATGACATTCACAGGCAGTTGAGACTGGCCACCCCCAACCCTGTAGGAGATGCTCCTCAGTGCAGGTGAGGAGAGAAAAAGATAAAAACCATTGCTGGTGCCCAGCAGAGCTGACAGCATGCATTGCCATAGAGTACTTGTGTTCCTAGGCCCTCTCCTTGCTCTTCAGAATACTTGGAGAATAGGACACCTGCTATTAACACAATCACCTCCCTGTCATCTTCCTTTTAACAGGCCACAAGTTCCCCCCAAAAAACCTTCACCCTACTTTTGACCAAAACCCTTTGTTATTGGCTCGCCTCTGAAGCTGACACAGTGTGTTTGTGATTCCTGGCCCTACTTTGGGCACTAGAGCCTTCCCTGGGCCTTTCCACTCCCATTTTTGAAAAGTGACTCTGTCCCAACAACAGGATCCCAGCAGTAAGCATACTTGGAAAAGCTGCTGCCAGAAGGCTGCTCTCTCTATTTATGAATGCAGGAATACTGAATTAGCTCATGATCTTTAAAACCTGCCTCAGTGGCAGCTTCCCAGGGAGGCTATAATTTTTAAAACATGAATGAAATTCATCTTTATCCTTTTCCTTGAGTGTGAAAATATTGCCGATTGTTTTCTGACACCTAAGAAAGTTTAAGGGAAATGGGGAGCTAGGAAATCCTGAAACCAGGGAATTATTTTAAAACCGTTGTTTTCCTGGATTCTTTCATGCAAATTTTTATCACTAGGTAACACAACTCGGCCAGATTCAACATCATGCAGATCCCAGACACAGCAAGCATGAAAATAGTAAATGTGGTCTTCTCAGTGGGCCGAGACACAAAACAATCCACTGTGTTGGGGCAGGGCCATGCATTGCACTTCACCAGGCGAGGCATCTGGTACCCATCATACATGTAATAGAACACATACATGAAGACTGCTTCAAAGACGATCCTGAAGAAGATGCTGCTGGTGTATGTCCACCACAGGGGGCCTCGAATGTGAATCTTTTCATTTTTCAGCTCTTCAATATCAATTTTCTCACCATTTCTGAATCGCCTTTTCTTCTCGTGCCTGGTGTAAGCTACATGCATTGCCACCAACAACGCAGGTGTAGAAACAAAGATCAGCTGCAGGGCCCAGAGTCTGATGTGAGAGATGGGGAAAAAGTGATCATAGCAAACATTTCTGCACCCAGGCTGAAGCGTGTTGCAGACAAAATCTTGTTGTTCATCTCCCCAGACTCTCTCTGCAGCCACAACCAGGATCATGATACGGAAGATGAACAGGACTGTGAGCCATATCTTCCCGATACTGGTTGAGTGTTTATTTACACCTCCTAAAACGGCCTGCAGACTTCCCCAGTCCATCTTCTCTTCTGTGTCCTTTTACCTGCAGGATGACATAATACACCAAATGGTCACTTTTCAGAGGGTGAAAAATCAGATCTAGACCTTCTACAAATGAGAGGACTTCCTAGGACTCACTTAAAAATCATTTGCAAATGCAAGTCACTTTCATTAATGTCACTCATACGTTTATGGATTCAAACAGCTTATTAAACTCTCTCCTTCCTTGTATTTATGATGGGACAAGCATACCTTGGTATATTTCTCAACAAGGCTTTGGGCACGAAATAAGTTACATCTTCAAATACATTTCCTCCTTCCCTTTCTTGAGATATTCCCCTTTCTGTGGTTGACCGTCATCAGTGTTTTGCCTCTCAATGTATTTCCCAAAGCAACAGAAATTACTGTCACTGCACAAGTTAAGGCCACATCTGGACAAAGTAGAGACTTTTCTAGTAGTTTTCACAGGATTTCTTTGCCAACACCACAGCCCTAAAAGGCTGGGCTGGTGCTTTCTTTGCCTCCAAAGTAAGTACTACTTAGCCTTCTTCAGCAGAAGCCCTCACTTCACCCAAACACCTCCAGCAGGCCTCCAAGGCTTTCTGCTGTAGCTCAGACGTGGCCCTTCATCTCACAAGTATAGCATTTGGTTTTGCCAACGCTGCTGAGAAGCCTCAGGCTGGCTCTGTCAGGGCTGCATGCATATATAGCACAAATCAACAGGCAAAGGAAGATACCACGGAGCCTGCCCTTCCACATTCATTGCTATCTCATCCAAAAAGGAGGCAAGCAGAGCCATAGAGTTGAGAGGAAAAAGCCCTCAGCTAAAGAGTTTATGTTGATTTTCTAGATGCTATCACACCCCAGCAGAATAAGCAGGAGGTCAAACTTCAGAGAAGCTCCATTTCAGCTTTCCTCCTTTCCTCCTACTCTTTAAGACTAAAATCCACACTCTTTACCCCTTTGAAAGTTAAACATAAGTTTTGCTGAAGTCAGAATTCAGTCTCAGGGCTCAGCTTTCACTGATCGCAGCCATTTGGAAACTATCACCAAATCGGACAAAACACTTTGAAACCAGAGCTGGGAACTTGCATAGCTGGTCCATCATCTTTCAAGGTTGGGGCTCAGCTTTGCTGTGTGGGAGGACCACACCAGCCATGGGTAAGAGCTCCATCACCTCTTGGTGCTGGCTGTGTGCTGTGGGGAGAGCCTGGTACTTTGCACCACCACACTGGTCAAAGTTTTCAAAATCTCTGATTCTCACATAACAGAGAAAAAAAAAATAATTTCTCTACCCTGGTGTAGTTACAACACAACTAAAGGATTAACGTGCCCCAGCACATACCCTTGGTACAAGGGCCTAGCTTGTACAGACAAGCCTTGAGGCAAGAGGGAGAGGTCAGATTCACCGTGATGAGGAAAGGTGAAATTGGGTAAGATGAGAAAAAAAAGCTTTGAGAAGGTGGCTGGAATTCCTTGGACTTCTCATGTTTTGTCTCTGCTGAAACTGGCAGCATTTTACGCAACTTTTTACACTGACCTAAACTCTAGGCTACGATCAGATACCTGCATCTTTCTGTAAAGAATTTCCTCATGTGTGTTGCATAGTCATTAAAACAAAGTCAATGAAAATGTCACAAGAGGCTAATCAGGACTGAAGCAAAGTATTTGAAGTGTATATCCCAGTGGGACGAACAACCTGGGTTCCAAGTGCAGTCTCACACTGCAGTTCTGAACCAGTGCTGCCAGTCTGGGGGGAAAAACCAACATTTCTCCGTGCTCATCTGCCACTGCAGAAACACTGAAACTGGCTGTGGGGACTGAGTGAATCCACCGGGACACTCACCCTGCCAACCAAGACATCATTTTATTGGAAACCACTCGAAATCTCCACTTCGCGGTTACAAGCTGGACGCCCTGAGGCGGCTCCCAGCCCACCCCTCCCTCCGCCCCGAGTTTTGCTCCCCTCAACTGCAGAGCGGCCGGAGCGGACGCGGCGCCCGCAGCGGGAAACGCCACGGCCGATCGCAATCGGCTCCTGGCGGTACACACCCGTTTGCCAACGCCAGTTTTGGCTTTGAGGCCCGACGGCTCCTCCCAGAGCCGGCTGCGCTGCGGCAGCCCCCCGGCTCGCTGCCGCCCCGGGCCGCCCCGACCCGCAGCCCCGCCGCCTCGGCCAGCCCCGGGGCTGGGGGCAGTCAGCCCCAAGCCGAGCACGGCTGCCTCGCCGACAGGCGACCGGGGCACGGGGGCGCGGCGTGACTACCCCCGCCTCGCAGCTCCCCCCCCCCCCCTCCACTGCCTGCGGCCGCCCCCGACCCCAGCCCCGCCGGGGACGCCCCCGGCCCGGGCTCCACGCCGGCACACTACACAGATCCCGACCCGCTGCGGGGGCGCGCAGCCTAATCCACCGCTCCGGCACACGGGAGCCGCTCCGGACCCTCACCTGGCACACGGCTCGGCAGGGCGCCGGGACGCGACCGGCGCGCCGCGCTGCTCCGCGCTGCGCTGCTCCGCTCCCGGGTCCGGGTCCGGGTCCGGCGGTGCCTGCGGAGCGGCCGGTCCCAGCCTCGCCGCCCCGGAGCTTTAAGGTCCCTCCCCGTTCACCTGCCGCCGCTTTTAACCCGCCCCTCGCCCGCCTCTGTCCGCGCCCGGCTCCTCCGGCCGCCCGCGGAGGCGGCGGGGATGGGCGCCCGGGGCGGGGCCGGGGCCGGGGCCGGGGCCGGGGCCGGGGCCGGGGCCGGGTGTGGGCCGCCCATCCCCGCCGCGGGGCAGGACCGAGGGGTTGAGGCGGGGGCGCCGGCATCGGGCTCTGCCGCGCCGGCGGGGCCGCCGGCCAGTCCCGGCGCGGGGCGGGAGCTGCTGGGGACGGATCGGGGCTCCGACAGCCCCCGGTGCCCCCCGGGGGGGAGCGCCCTCGGGGTCGTCCGGGACGTCCCTGCCCAGAGCCCTGCCGAGGGACGAGCATCGGGCAGAGTGGGCTCCGTACCCTGCAAACGCGGCCCTGCGCCGGGACTGATTCCCACGTGTTAGCAGAAAAACATGTCCCGGAGGGAAATCCAGTCCTGTGGGACCCTCTGAAACTGCCCCAGTGCCGTGGCAGCCCGAGGAAATCGTCACCGTGGGCTAATTCGGACAACGGCCAGATAAAATGCAGCTCCCGGAGGCTTTCTGAAGGGTGCTGCAGGGCTGGCGAAAGAAACCTCAGAGACCTTAGATGCTTGGAATTTGGAACCAAGTAACAGATAAACTAACTGCTAATTTGATATTAACAAATAGAATGATCTCGGTAGCCAGATGCAGGCATAACAAGGGCAGCAGGCAGCTACGGACAGGACAGAAGTAAGGCTCACGGTTGTTTTCCCTTTGAAATCTTGTGGGCTTTCTTACAGCTGTAAGAAACCTTTCTGGTATCCTCACTACTGTGCACAACCTTGATTTCACTGCTAAAGTTGGTTTTATGAGAGAAAATAATGTAGCAGAAAGTATAAAGAGTGAATCAAAGAAGAGTTACTTGCCTTGTGAAAAGTCACTAGGCGTTACTTTTCTAGAGCTTGAGCTCTGTTATTGACAGTAAAAAAAATTAAAAAGGCCTCTTATAGTGTCCTTTAAACCCCCATCTTTAAGGAAAGCTTCTGAGGATGGAGGCCATGGCCAGCGAGGCATGAATTAGTTGGATCAGCATTGCAGCCCTTACCTTGGACTTTGATTGTAAAGTATTGCTGTCAGGCGCAGGTCTGCGTCACATGGTCTGCGCTTCACTCAAAACATCCAACCAAGAATGACTTCTATTAAATGACACTTGATTACAACACAGTAAAGAGTCTTTGCTTTTTAAAACACTGTGACCAAAAATCCTACCAAAAAAGGATGCTATGTTAAAGAGGGTGTGTAGGAAAGCTAGGTGGTGAAATGTTATGCATATGACTTGTGAGATAATAAAAACTTGTCTAAGTATACAAAGTACTGCTGAAAATGGTGTGTTTGCATCTGTATATTGAAGTAAAAATCTGTCCTGTATGTTGCACTTAGTACTGAGCTTGGTTTTGTGAGGGGTGTCTAGAAGTAGAAATGCTTTCATCAGTAGGGATTTAAATAAAATTTAAGCTTGATCTAGTAATTTGTGTAGATAACAATTACAAGAAACTAGAACTTGTGTGTGTATCTTAAAAATGGCGGTGTGAATTTGGTTTTGCTCTCAGAGGCTTAGAAAATGAAGTCAGATATGTAAGATCTTTAAATAATCTAAGAAGAAATGTCTGGAAGAATCAATTATGTTTTATAAAATAATATCCAGGTTTGATGGTGGTAAAGGTAAATGCTTGAAAGAAATCCACAGCTCCTGTTGCTCAGTACTGCCACAGCAGTTTTCGTTTACAACCAAACAAAATCTGTGGTAAAACTGAGTGCTACCTTTACTTTCCTTCATTTTTGTTTGCTTGCTTCTATGTATGAGGAAGTATGTAATGCTTTATTTGGAAAGGAGAGGGGAATCCTGGCAAGGAATTCTGACAGAGCACAAATCCAGGGCTGCAGGCTCATTGCCTATGCTTTGCTTAACACCTGGCTAGTTGGCAGGAGGTACGAGAGCCAAGTATTAACAACTCTGGCACCTGTGAAGCTTCAGCTGTAAGGAAGGGTTATTCTGGTAGCATTCAAAGTGATGAATGTTACAAAGTGTGTGTATATGTACAAAACATTGATTTTGTGGATTGTAAAGTAATGTGAAAATAAAAGCTTCATAAAAATAGGAAAATAAATACCATTGTAACTTTCTCAACAGAGAAACAGTTTTTAGCTTATTTCAAGATAGCAGAAATCTTGGCATCATCTTCCAGTAATGTCTTATGGCTTTCCAAAGGCTGTGTCTGCACCTCTTCATTCAACAGCCCCCAGGCGCCTCCAGAGGCTCTGTCTGGATCTATACTTTTAATAGTCTTTGCTTCACTCTCTGGCATTGCTTTGTCTAACCATGTTTTGATGTCATCTGTATCTGGATTATATAAATGTTTAATATTTATCCCATATATATATATATATATCAAAATCCACAAGATCCTGGAGTAATTAACTCAATAGCTTAACTATGTGTGGTGAAAAAAAAAAATTGTTTCACTTACTGAAAACCTGCCCTTATATAATTTCATGGGACATTCCTGAGTCCTCACCATTGGGAGTAATAGCTAATTGTCTTTCCCTGTTCATCTCCTCCATGAATGCATAAACTTCTGTCATATCCTCTCTCCATCTTTTTTATTCTGTGCTGAAAGGCCTAATAGTTGAATCCGTGCCGTGCAGGAGCTATTATATATCTTCATTATCCTCATCGCAACTTTTTGTGCCTTTTTTTACAAGAGCAGTCTGAGTACCTGCACAGTTTATGTATGCACAGAGCAATGCTTCCTGTTGCATTCTCCATCATTTTCTAGTAATTCCTATTTACTTGTTTTCAGTTTTCAGACACCTCAAAGCAACGAAATGACTTTTTCATAGTCATTCCAAGATTATTTCCTAAGTGTTTCTAGAAACAAGAACAGTACCTCCTGGGGTACATATATGCCCATATCATTGAACGGGTGTACTTTGGATTAATTTTCTCATTGTATCTTAGTTTGCACCAGCAGACACTGAGGTTCATTTGCCATTTTATTACCCAGTTACTCACACTGGATAAGATCTTTTGCTATTCCTCATAGGCAGGTTTAGTTTTGACTACCATGAAGCATGACTTTTATAATGTGCTATTCACCAGCATCTTGATTTTTGCTAATTCCTACGTGTAGCAACCTCCTTATTCATCATTTTTGCTTAAAATGAGGCTCTTTCAACATCTAGCAGCTTACTTGCTACTTGCCATGCACAGTTACTGTTAATCAACTGGAAATGCAGCTATAGACTCAGATCATACTTTGGTAATAGTTTTCATTTCTTTGAGGCTGAGCTAAATATGTGTTACACCTGACATTTTTGCACTAACATCAGCAATAAAAGCACCTTCCCAGTTCAACTCAGCATACGTAACCAGTTTGTCTCTGCATTTACTTTTCAAACACTTGTTTTAGTCGTACTAAGACCAAAAATACCATACCTGTTTAGCCTTTGAGCAAACCACTTTGTCTCCTTCAATATCTTTACACGCGTATTAGTGTCTGAAATAGGTACCCAGCCAATATTTTTATATTCACTTTAATTGCCCTCACAGCCTTTAAAAATTAAGCCTTTGCATTTTATACAACAGTGCCTGAAGTGTTGTTGGCAAGGTCTGGCTAATACAGACACAGGGTCGTAGGAGCTCAAATCCATAAAGCCGTAGCTTCCATGTCTACTACACAATGCTGAATTCTTAAAGCTTACACAGCCCCCGTGTGTGGTACACTCTGCCTCCTCCCTTCCCACACAGAAGAAATGGGCTCGTGTAATTTTCAAGGAACATTTTATTTACAAAGAACAAACTTTTATTGTTTGACATAATTACTTTGTTTGCTCCTTCATCATCTTTCAGCTTTTTAAACAGGAAGCTGTTAATTTGATAAAAATACCACTGTGGTTAAGTGCTGTAGGAGGAAGATCAGAGAATGGGAGGCTGGTCTGAGTGTGAAAACAGCACTCGATGTGCTTTTTAAACCCAACTTCATGTTAAGGGCTGCAAAGATCCTGGTTTGTATCAGTGTTGCTGCAGGTCACTCCCACCGCAGACATCGATCCCATAATCCTTACAGTCTCGAAAAGCTTCTCTGTCAGGCAAAGCTTAAGACCACTGAAAAAAAGAAGCCAGTGCATAAGACATCAACCCCTTTTTATGTTCACTGCCCAGTTCAAACAATTCAGGAGGTTCCTGGAGAGGGCCACAGCACCTAGTCTTCTACCAGACAGTTCCTCAAAATTATTCTCCAAAGTTACTCCACAAGAGAGTGTGGGCCCTGTCTTTTCTGTTGGTGAAATCTTGGCTGTGTGGGTTAGAAAGGAGGTTTAACAGGTTTCATCATTTCATCCAGCCGTAAAAAAATAAATAAATAAAAAAAACCAACAGCGTGACACTTAAAGTGTCAGTAGCTGCCTGCTCCCTTGTTGCGCTCCCCTGTGGCAACCAGAATTTACCTTGTTAGTGGCTGTTTGCCTTTTCTGCCTAATTCGAACTGATTAGCATGGTTCCCTCCACTTCCCAGGTCCTTTGTCCAAGTCCTGCAGCTCCAGAGACACCTTCCAGGACTGCCGCCTGTTCCCCCGGGGGCTCCTGGCTGGCCCAGCCCGCTCACGCCGGCCGGCCTCGCAGCTCAGGGGCTCTCCCTGCCCAGGCACCGGCAAAGAAGAGTTTACAAAGGAGGGTCGTGATTTTCCTTGCTTCTGGGAAGGTGCTTTCCACTGTCCCTCAGAAACAATCTCCCCTAAAGGAGAGGGGGTGCAGGGAACAGGCCAGAGCTAGGGGCAGACCTTCCTTGTGACTAATTCCCACCCTTTGTCATGCATATGCTGTGTCTGTAAATGCACTGTTAGAGTTCAGGCAAAGTTTTCTCAGGTTTGCCAAGAACACTTTAATCTTTGATGCTTATCTGAGGAGGTTTTGTTCTTCTGTATCTCTTGGAGCACACAGAGCATAGAAGAAACCCACATCAGTTTACTTATTCACAGATAAGAATGGGAAGAAGCCAATGAGAGAAATCGGTGGCAAACGCTGGAGCCTGGGGAGAGAAATTGCTGAAGGCGGTATTGATGGTGCAGCCATAAAGGCTGCAAAGTACAAAGGGTAGTGCCAGTGAAGCCTGAGAAGAGGCTGGATGCCAACAGTGGGAGAAGGACTGATCCTGTACACCCCACGGAGGGAAGGGGAAGACGTGGGAGGGGAGCGTTGGAATTAAAATTTCTGCTGTGTGTCGCTGGACTCAGTGACAGGAGCTCAAGGGGAATGGAGGTGAGAGCAGGCAGCATCCGACGATGTGTGATTCCTCCATGGAAAGTGGGCTGGATTCACATGTTTTGCATTGTTTTAATTCAGTCCGAAAAAAGTACATTCCTTCGCTCCTTTTGTCAATATTCAAATCTCTGACTACGTGACTAATCCAGCAGAGTTTGCTGAGGTCTCAAGTGCAAGTCCTGAATCAGATTAAAAACAAGAATAGGATGATTCAGTAACGACCTGGGTGCACCTATGTATGCATCATATTAACCAAGTAATTTACTGAATGCAAATATATAATGGGAAACATTTCCTCTTGCTAAACTAACCAGAGACAAAGGAGTTGAACTGGGTTTGGGAAGGAAGAGTCATGAGGAGCTAAGGGATGCAGTTAAAATCTCATACTGGTAAAAAAAAAAAAAAAAAAGGCAAAGCTGTGGCTATTACAAAGAGCTTTCTAGGCAGAAGCTACAGTCAAGCCCACACCAACATGTTCCACCAAGAGATGTGTGCTGGATTACAGCTGTGACTTGGAGATCCTGTGCCTGTGTGGCACTCTCAGTCAGCTGCAACCCCAGGGCCCTTTGGGTGGCACCCCCAGGTCCACTGCTACTCCCTGGAGCGATGTCCCTGGAACACGCTTGTGAAGCTGCATGAGATGCAGCTGGGCAGTGTCCCAGGAAATAAGGAAAAGTCAAATTCTCAAATGCCCACCGTTTGGTTTTTGATTCCCTAGGTTTTGTGCACTCTCCATTTTTAGACTTTTTTTCCTGGCAATTCAACTACCTGTCAAACTGCACCTGTCACTCATCCTATCAGAAGGCTCCTTCGCATGTTGAAGCCAAGCAGCTCTTTCTTTACATGTGGGTATTCAAGAACAAGGGCTCCATTGCCAGTGAGGGGTGAAGATAATTTAGCACTCTGCAAGGCGGTTATGCACATAATTTAGAGAATGCTCCAAACCTGCTGATTTTTGGCGGCCATCTATAGTCGGTGGAGCACATTAAAGAAGAGCACGGTGTGACAGGGTGAGATAGTGATGCTGATTGGGGAAAATCTACAGCACCTGTGGAGCTCTTGGATGCTGAAGCACACAAAGCTACGTGCAAAGCTGGCACTAGTGCCCCGGTGCAGAGACAACATCAGGAGAGCTCCTGTCATGCCAGAAAACCAAGCAGGCAGCTGCATGCTTGAGCTTGACTGCTGTTAGTCAATGGGCAACAATTTGGAGTTGGAAAGTCAACAGAAATTATGCAAGACTGTGGGGCTCTGCATTGTACAGGAAATAATAAAGGAAGCTGAAGTAGGCTTTCAGGAAGACTTGTTTGGCCAAGGGCCACCAAGTCAATAATGAAAAAGGGTATATTCCCAGATTATACGTGTGCTGGGAAGGTCAACGGGAGCCTGCCACATAAAGTAACAGAGGTTGCACTGGGAAACTACAAGCCACGTGCACTTCAAAGAACACAAAATAGGTGAGGTAGCAGTATCTGCCCAGATCCACTCCTCTTTGGGAGTAGTGCTTTTTGAGTGATGGCTATGGTTCATCAATGTCTATGCTGGACACCAAACAGCATTAAGGAAGGATTCAGATACCTTTTATTCACTGATGTTCCACAAACTTGAAAAGATACCAGTGATGATCTATACGTTACCTCATACCTAAGAGGGAAGTGTTACCAGCAGAGTGGGGAGTGAAGTCAGCTTGCTGGAATGATTCTGCTGACCTGAAACAACCAGACACAAAAACAAATACCAAAGTACAGAAAAATGCTGTTGAGCTGAGGGCAGCTGCCTTTGTCAGAGGAAGGCAGATCCTGCTTCGCTGGGGTTTGGGAGAGGTGGGGCTGGACTACAGCATGTTATTGCTGCTTGGAAGGACTCTTCTGAGTTCTCTAGAATATGCAAACCCCAGGCTAGTAGCATGGCTGTCAGATAGTGTATTTGGTATGTAAAACCTGACAAATAAACACACAAGTAAAAACAGGGGAAATACTAGACACCTTGCTAACATAATTTAAAAAGAAACAAATGAACTTATTACTAAAATAATTCTTTTGCTGTTGACTAAAATGTTCATGGGCCAGTAAGTGTGACCCTTTTCATGCCCAAATTTTTCTGGTTTTGCTATGTTCCTTTGCTGCATTTCTACAGGTAATAAACAAATGTTCAGTATAACTAGATGGACTTTTAATATTTGAGGGCTAGGTAATGGTCAATGCTTATGATTTATGACCTCCACTGATAAATTTGGTCTACAATTGGAGATAACAGCTAGGGACTGAACCAGCAGTTCATGAAAAGAGTCAGTAATTTATGACAGTATAAATCATTGTGAACAGCCACAGGAAGGGTGAAGTGATTGTTGCTTTGTATTCACTGAAGTTTCATAGCCCTTGTCTAACAAGTTGGAAAGGGATAAGGATGTTGGCTCTTCCCTGGCTTTGTGCAATAAGAGGTGGAGAACACTTTGAACATGGCAGTATCCTTGGGGTACAAAGGCTGCTGGTGAAGAAATCCCTGGAACTCTTTCCCCAGTAGTCTGAATTGTCTGTCTGCTATTTTAGGCTCTCCCTGACATCCTTATGAAATTTACATTTGTGCTTCCCTGTCCTGACTTTCCTAATAACGCCTTTTGCTTGCCTGAAGGACAGTGTCTTTTCAGCCCTGTCACTCTCCCCAGTCTTTTTGTCAGCAGCTGCCAGAGGCTGGAAAAACTGAGAACTTGTCTCATTTCTGTGTTTCTTCTTGTTGAGGACCAAGAAGTCTCTGGTGTGCAGAATACTCCCAGAGAGAAGAAAGGTTGTTCCTTGGGCCTGACTTGGACAGTGGAAGGTGACTTCCAAGCTCCTTGGGGAGACAGTTGTATTGGCTGATTTGAAAGGAAAAGATAAGCTGCAGACTGCCAGGATGTTCCCTGAAAGATCTCTCCAGGATTTCCATGCAGCTGCAGGTGCGTTTCAGCTGCACAGAACCAGGGGAAGGAGCTCAGGAGGTTACCGAGTCTGCACTTAGACTGAATCAGCTGGACTTGGACCAAGCCAAAGGGACCAGATCATTCAGGAGCGGAGCAGTAATTATTGCTAAATTAATATAAGGAAGGAGTCCTTGATTTCTGGCTCCAAAGGGTGGTGGAGCCCCAGGGAAGGTAATGTTCCAGGTACCAACATTGCTCCACCTTGGTTGTCATCATGCCGCTAATGGCAGAAGTCACAGTAGAGCCCATTGCAGAGATCTGTGGGAAGGGATTCTGTAGACACAGAAGAAACAGAGCCATCATGCCAAGAAATGGCAATGAGCCACACAGCATCTCCTCAGAAATGCCACTGAGATTGTTTCTAAGCAATGTGTGCATTCAGGATTACAAAAACTCCAGGCAGAGACAAGAAATATCCCTTTCAAGCAGCACCCCAAAAGAGGGAAAAATGAACCCCCTTGGGTCAGGAGTTTTTCTGTCTCTGCTCTCCATTTTATTTAAGTACACCATAAAGGGATTTGCTTCAGGCAGGGAAAAGTAGATATCCAAGAAAACCACTGTCTTTTGCAATGTTTGCACTACCTGTGTACTCTCAGTACTTACTGCTAAAGGGTTCCAGCTAAGCAGGTACTTGGTGACTTGCTGGCATATTTTAATGGGTCAGTAGATCATTTCTTTTGTTAAGAAATAAATTTCTGACAGGTAGCTGCTCCCTCTTCTCAGCACCAAAATGTGCCTTCTGCTAAGTGGTGTCCTGTATTAAATGACGTTTTTATGAGTAAATGGTGAGTGGCAGAATAAAATGACGACAAAAAAAAAATCTATTCCTTTGTTATCTGACTACATAAACGGGTAACATTTTGAAAGAGAGATTGGAGGGATTTGGGGCATCCTCAAGGGGAAATGCCCAAACCCCACACATTGAGTGCATGCAGTGTTGTGTCAGCTGGGACTTCCTTACCAGACCCCCTGTTGGCTCAGCCCACAGCCACACTTGCCTGTAGCTCTGTCCTGCACCCTCCCATGTCCCTGCTCCCCAGCACGGTCACATACACACTGGTGTGTCACACAGGCTGCCCACAGCTACCAAGAGGGAGATCATAGCTGTGCTAGGATGCTCTCCAGGAGAGCCCCAGAGTAACTCCCAACACTTTTGGCAGACTCACTGTTGTCCCATGCTGCTCTGTCTGATCCCAGTGGCAGCCCTGGGCTCTCAGATCCTCTGCTGCATCCACCTCGATTCCTCTCTTCTCCTGACCTGCGCGTGCAGCCCCTTCCCAGTATGGCACCATGAAGGACTGGGATATCTTTCCTGGCCAAGGTAGCACAGGAGAACTGGGTGTTGGGCTGTCTTGGCACATAGCTATGCCTGCTTTTCTGCAAAAGTAAAAAGCAGGAAAAAGCCGTTCCCCACATATGCTGGGCTTTCAGAGAAAATGGAGAGGAGGGGAAGAGAGGCAAATTTCAGGTCTTGGTGACCCACAGGCTGTGGCCTTCAAAACCAAAATGAGACCAGGCACTGCCAGGAGGCATTCACAGTGGGACTCACCTCTTAGGACTGGCATGGGGAACGCAGCGGCCCTGCCGGTGTTTGCACGATGCAGGCTGGCTGGTGGCCTGAGTTCTACAGGGAATGTTGTTTAGACAACAGAAAAATGGGATTAAAACAACCTTATGGCAACTCTGTACATGTCTAGCTTGTGGAAAAAATGTAAAATAAATCAGGCCTAAACCACACAAGATGTTTTACTGCTAGGTATTTTATTGTTACAGGTGGAGTGTCAGGCAAGGGTGCTCATAAATCAATTGCAGTAGTTTCTATTATTTCAAAAGAGATAGAATCTACTGGAAATTATTCTCATCGATAGCATTTATGTGAAGCTACAAGGAAATTCCAGGCAAGATCAGAATGTGCAGAGTTTCCAGTTCCCGCCAGGGATTGCAATTGCTGTTGAAATACTTTATTTCCCAGCTGCAACCCGGAATCTCAGGTGAGGTCATTCTTCCTTGTGTCAAGACATGTTGCATTGTCGTGTAGTCTATTGTACATCCTGGGAACAGAAATTTTGCCTGTAAATCAGCAAAATAAACATGCATGGCTGTAACTTCAGAGACATGAAACATTGGCATAAAAAACAAGAATGTTCATGCCCTTTTAGCTATGCACAGCTCCAGTTGGCCTGCTTAATTGGATTTGCACCTCTTTTTTCTTTTCTATGGCACTCAGTACACTTCCAGCACTACCTGCCAGTGCAATGGCACTGCCTGCTGATGTGAAAATCACAGTAAGATCACTAAAACCAGCTAAATAAATTTTTCTTTTTCCTTTTACCCATTTGATATGTGCTATGACAGAGTTGCGGCCCCAGTCTGGCTTCAGGAATAAAACAACTTGTGTTCCCTTTGAAATTCCAGAGAGCAAAGGGAGATACGGGGAAAGTTGGCTAAATACTCTCCAATAAGCCCTAGAAGCTACTGGCCAGATTTCTGAAATCCAGTACTTTCTGGTAAGCATGACATTTCTATACCACACCCCAGGACAGCTGGAGAGGGCTTGTGAGTGGTGCCAATGGAGGGGGTGTACTCTCACCTCTCTCTCCTGAGGTTAGACCATCCCTTTGGATGTAGAGGCCAGAAGCCGCTCCTTTGGCATGGAAGACACTCCCACAGCTTTTCCTACCAAAATTGAGCAGCTTGCTTTCTTCTAAGAGCAGATGATGATAATTTAATGTAAAATGCAGAATCCCGCATCAAGGATCCTCTCTTTTTTCACACCTGCCTCATTCATAGAATAACTTTTGGCTATGCCTACACTGCATTACATTACACCATATCACAGCACACAACATTGCAATATGACATTTACAGACATAGGCTACAGCTACAGACATTAGCAACCACTGCAGCCCAGCAAAAGCAGCCTGCAGAAACAGCTGGTGCTGAGGACCCAGCACTCACACCGCATACAGGTCTGGAGGGTTTGCTTCGGGCCAGTCCCTGTGGACTGACTGCCGGGGCAGCTGGAGCACAGGGGATGTGCTCCAGGAGAGGGTTTTCCAGTTTTGCTCAATTCGAAAGAGACCCAGGCTGATTCCTCAGCATGAACCAAAACACCAGAGTGGAGGTACTCAGGGGTTCACTTCAGCAACACGTTCCTGTCCCTGGTTAAAATGCTAATATAGAAACATCCTTAGGTTTTCCCAGACTCGTCCAAGATTAGGAGATTTTTGCTTGCTTGACCTGAGAGGACTCAAACTTCTATCTCCTATTCCCCACACAATGCCATAACCACCAGGCTGTAGGTTAGCCCAGGCTGACCTTGGTCTCCACCTCTCCTGCAGAATTTATTCAGCTAGGCATTGGGGAACAAAAGTCAGCAGGACGAAAGGACATGGGGAGGGAATGAGATAATTTGTGGTAGACTTTTCGCTAAGGACTAGAGGACTAGAGGTGGGAAGGGGGGGAGGCTCTGGAGTCTCTGCTCCCAGGATTGTTTATGCATTTTACATTAAACACTGAATAAAAGGCTGCAAATATGACTCAGAAGTAGCATTATGCTTTCCTAGCTGCCAATCTTAACCACCAGATGAGTCAGGACCTGTCTTGCTTGCTGTCTGTCCTTCTGTGCCACGTCCCACAAGAGTGAATAATGTCCCTTCTTCCTTCCCTGCCTCCACAACTGACCACCAACCTCAGGAAGGAGAGATGTGGGATTGATGGAGGTGTAGAATTGAAGGAGAGATGTGGGATTGAACCCTGCAGTCTAAAGGAAATACAGGTCTGGGTCTCCTTGTTGGGAGACAGACGCACCCAGACGGATAGACAACTATCTGGCCAGCTCCATTAGGAAAGCAGGCATTTTGTGAGGTGCCAGATCATGCCCAAGCACACACAGGCATGTCTGCAGCACACTGACAAAATCCTTTGGAGACGTCAGTGGCTCCTTCCTCGTGACGGTGGGTTTGTGGTGCAGAAGGGATGGGGTGTCCTGAGGGCACCCCGCAGCCGTGCTGGGGGCCGAGGGGGAAAGCTCTCAGAGGTGCCTCACTGAAGTGTGTCCTGAGGAACCATGTTGTGTGTGTCCACACAAGTGGAAAACTGACCTGAGCATGGTTTGTTTTCGGGAGATGAGAATTTAAGAACTTCCCTCCAAAAGTGATAACTAATCCTGAAAATAACATGTATCCAAGCTTTTGCTGACAGTGTTCCTGGGCTTGGCTAGTGCTGAGAGTTTATCCAATGTTCAAATTGGTTTAGCAGCACTGATGGTTTACCAAATTAAGCTAAAATAATGTATACAAGCTTTAGACTAACGGAAGCATATCTACCACAGGAATTTTCCAGGAATTTATCAAGATAAATATAAAATTAGTTAATCCAAATGGCTTTTCTGCTATAGAAAAAGCCCAAGCAAAACCAGATAGCCCTTATCTTTCAAGCATGCCATGTCAGACAAATACACCTCAGGTGTGACCCAGGTGAAATTGATTCTGCTTCAGACTTGCAGGTTGGTCTGTGGGACCTCTTATTTCTGGTATTTACGTTTTTTGCTTGGTTTGTGCCTGTGGAAAAAAAGTAACGTTTCTTCCTAACAGATCCATTAGGAAAAAATGCACTTACTGCTGTTTTTTAATCATGTTTAATAGGTGGTTGCTCTTCAGTGATTAATTTTTCAGTGGTCAATTGGATAATGCCTCCCAGCTCTTTGGTGAAGGAGGCTGTATAATACCAGAACTGTTAAAAAAAACCCAAGAGTGAGAGTTAGCTTGCTGAGGAGTAAATTAAGCTGGTGAATCATGAGTGAACAAGACGATGTCGCAAGACCATGCAGCTCTATTGTCCTTTGGGTCAGTCTCCAGAGGCAGTGGCGGGTCTGAAGAACTCCCTTGTGCTCCTGAGTAGCTGGTAGGATGTCTTTGACTGCCAAAACCTTTGATTGCTAATCAAGGTTTTCCTACGCAGCGATAAAGGGGTTAGATAGGTTTTGGGACAAGTTCCAAGAGACTATTTAGGTACTTCATAGGATTTAAATAAATATCAGACACCTACGTTCAGAGCTGCAATAAAGAAAACCCCCACCCAGCTGCCACCCAGCCCTCCAGGCACTTGAATTCACAAGGTGCCTTCCACTATGACCTGCAAGTTCACCCACAGCTCCTCTTTTTGGTGTCACTGGAGGGGCCAGGGGGTGGAGAAGGGGCCTCCCCTCATGTCAGCCCCACCTCGGTGTGGGGAAGAAGAAGGGAAATGCCGGAGGGAGGGAGAAAGTGGGGACGGCAGTCTGGCAGCTCAGGCTCTCCCTCTGGAGGAAGCCTCAGCACAACTTTTTGTTTTGCAATAAGCAGTGGATAAACACAAAAATCATCTTGTGATCAAGGTTATCCCCCTTGGCTGTGAGAAGGGAAACCTGGGTTATGCAGTATTCCCCTTTCACCCCTAATTCCGGTGAAATATCACACAGCGCAGTTCCCGGTTATCGGTTTCATATGTCTGGGACAAGTGAAAAAGACTCTTAGTGATGTCCCTTTTTTTCCTTACAGGGACCAAGAAATAGGAAGGTGTCTCTGGCCATCACCCCTCACCTCTGCTGGGTGTGGGCACACCTTCCAGCTTCGTGCCAGAAGGCACACACATCTTCGAGAGCAAATCCCGCCTGTCTCTGACCCCCCGTGAATAGCTGAACATGCCCCCCACCTGCCAGCATGATTGGGTGACATAATTATTGATTACATTATTAATTTCCTTCTTTATACATCTAAATATTTGGGGGGTTTTTTCTCTATCACCTCTGGGCACAGGGCAGAGCTGACTGAAGTGCCAGCCTGGCCAGCTCCCGCTCCTGAAGGAGTTCAGGCCACGGGAAACCAGGGAGTTGAGTGGTGAGTTCAAATTTTTCCTTGAAGTGAATTTTATTTTCCACCTACCATTGTGTGACTGCTAAAATGATCTTCCCCCAAAGTGCCTTAATCCTCTCATCTCAACTAATTCTCTCTCATCATCTGATGATTTTGTCTTCCACCAGCCTCTTCTGGTGAAAATATCCCTTTAAACATAAATAGTTATCAGAAATGCCAAAATAAAACTGAATCTTCAACCCAGAGTTTTAAGCATTTGCTGGGAATTCTAATTTTTGCTGCATTTATTCTGTGTTAATATGAGCTATTATTATTATTATTATTCCTCCCTTTGACCGAGGAACTGCGGGGTCGGAGCCAGATTCAGCCCCATCCAGATGGCTGCAGTGTGTGAGACATAAGTGCTCCTGCTTGCTACTCAAGCTTTATCTGCACTGGGAAACTTTGCAGGGACTGGCAAATTTGTTAAATTTTGACTAAATAAAAAAAACGGAAACTGAGTAACTGTGAGTGTGGCATTTTTTTCAGAGAGCCTATTAAAGCTCTGTTGGATGCTTTTAAATGGATTTTTATTATCCCCAACTGAACACATACTGTCTGCCTACCTGGGAGATGTTTCGATTAAACTCAAGCCATCAGCCCTAATAACAGGATTAATTTCTCCCTCCTGTGTCAGCCAGGTCCGGCTAAAAGCTGCAAGAGTCAGTCCGCATTTCACTGTTGTGAACTTCAGCCCCAGGGATATACAGGGAATTTTACCTGGGCCACAGGGTTCACCAGTTGCTTTTCCTTCCAGACTTTTCATTTATCGTACGCAGCATCAAAGGACACAGTCCGATTCTTTCTTGAGGTCATTGTCATGCTTTATATGATGTCGGCGTCATTGTTATAATTGTTATTTAATAATTGCCTAAATTTCCCAGATGTCCCCAAGACATCACTCAGATGGGTCCCTGGCCTAAGAAGTGCATCATGTAAAAGATAACAAGGGGGTGGTGGTTTAAGGTACCAGGAGAAATTAGATTAGCCAGGATTCCACTATGGTTTTGATGACACAGAAGGCAGCACCACGCTGCTCTGGAGAGTTAAGAGCATAAGGACCTCTGCCCCTGGGTCTGAAGGAAGTAAACCAGCCTAATTCCTACAGATCAGGAGTCCTGGCGGGTCAGGAGCTGGTAGGGTGTAAAAGTTTCCTCCTTTACTGATCTTGCTGCCCCAAGCTTCTCCGATTTGTGGGCTTGTACACAAGTAAATGGCTAGCTAACATCCAAGCCAGTAGAGAAAGATTTGTTAAGAGTCAAACCATTTTAGGGAGCTCTTCCCCTCATTCTCTAAGTAATAAACTCTTTTCTTTGGCCACCAGCAAATCACTGGAAACAGCTAAAATGGTTGTTGAAACCATGACCGCATGTCAGCATGGACACTTTGGTCTGCACGGCACCGGGGCAGCATTGCTGCCTGCGGCGGGTGGGGAATTATTTAGCTGGTTTGCAGATCTGCTGCGAGGAGGTAATAGCTGCTGCGTGAGATGGAACCTGATGTTGTAAAAGGGCTGTGCAGGAAGCAGCTGAGTGGTATTGCAGTGTGTTTAAGGGGTTACACCCTTCCTACGGGCCTGGCCCAAGCCCGCTGGAATCAACAGGGATTTGCTGAGTGACAGTGAGGAGCTTTGGATCTGGCCTTGAAACAGCTGCAAGCTTGCAGAAAGCGCCAACGTGATTTTCACAGCATCGACGGGCGGCGGGAGGCTGGAGGAGAAATTCTGGCATAGACGGGTGACCCGGTGGCACAGGCAGGTGGTAGCTGGGTGGTGACGAGAGGCAGGGAGCGGCACTCCTGCCCATGTGCCTCTTGGCAGGGGTGAAGCAGGGTGCTGGCTGGGGCCCTTGCTAGGGCTTGATGGCTGAGTCAGGGCTTTGCAAGAACCTCTCCCTGTCTCTTCCTCCCACGGACCCACCTGCCCATTGCTCTGTGTGTCAGACGAAGCGTTGGGTGATTCTGTGCAGAGAAACCCACCCGAGCCACCCAGCGGTGCGTGCACGCTGAAGAAGCAGTCATACTCCACAACTAGCATCAAGGGTGCAGGGCCGAGTAGGTGGGAAATTGCAGAAGTGTTATTTGCACCCCACCCCCATCTTTTCTGGTGAGGCTGGCAAATTTTTGGCTTCTGTGGAAGTGGAAAAGGAGGCCAGTCAATTCTACTTGCCTAACCTGAGAAATACAAGCCTGACAATACAGGGCTGTGCAGGGAGATGGGTATACGCGCTACCTCTGGCAGGGGAAAGGCTGCTACAATGGTAGTGCTCTCGCTGCAGAGATGGTGGAGATGGTCTCTGCCCACAGGCCCACCTGAGGGGAGAGCAGTGGCCAGTATGGTGTAGGATCTCAGATCCAACAGTCTCTCTGGTTTCAGAGGCCGTGCTCTCTGAGAGCACAGCAAAAATTTGTCCATGATGATCACACACCAAAGAACTCAAAATGTGCATGGAGAGCTCTTAAAAGCCTGCCTCTGCCTTCGCACCATGGCAAGAGCAGCTCAGCGAGCATCAGGTAATAAAGACAAGAAGCAGCATGATTGTTCTTAACCCAGGACCCCAGCTATTCCTTTTGCTGCAAATCAATAAACACAATCTATGAGCTAGAAGCTGAGCTGTGAGCGATCATTACTGAGATAAACACAACAGGGACTCTTCTCCCAGGGTGGCTGCTGGGCACCTCTTCATCTTGCCATGCCATGGTCACCTAGTGACAATAGAAAGCGCCACCAAGGCAGCACGTGCTACTTTATGAAGAACAGAAATTGCACCCATTTTTAAAAACAATAGAAAGGAGGACCCTGGGAACTACCAACCTGTCAGCCTCACCTCTGTGCCTGGGAAGATCATGGAACAGATCCTCCTAGAAGCTATGCTAAGGCACATGGAGGTGATTCGAGGCAGCCAGCATGGCTTCACCAAGGGCAAGTCCTGCCTGACCAGCCTAGTGGCCTTCTATGATGGAGTGGCTACATCAATGGACAAGGGAAGAGCTACAGATGTCATCTATCTGGACTTCTGTAAGGCCTTTGACACGGTCCCCCACAACATCCTTCTCTCTAAATTGGGGAGATATGGATTTGATGGGTGGACTGTTTGATGGATGAGGCATTGGTTGGATGGTTGCATCCAGAGGGTAGTGGTCAATGGCTCAATGTCCAGATGGAGATCGGTGATAAGTGGCATCCCTCAGGGGTCTGTACTGGGACCAGTGCTGTTTAATATCTTCATCAATGACATAGACAGTGGGATCGAGTGCACCCTCGGCAAGTTTGCAGGTGACACCAAGCTGAGTGGTGCGGTTGACATATCTGAGGAATGGGATGGGACCTGGACAAGCTTGAGAAGTGGGCCCATGTGAACCTCATGAGGTTCAACAAGGCCAAGTGCCAGGTCCTGCACCTGGGTCAGGGCAACCCCAGTATCAATACTGGCTGGGAGATGAAGGGATTGAGAGCAGCCCTGCCGAGAAGGACTTGGGGTACTGGTGGATGAAAAGCTGCACATGAGCCAGCAATGTGCGTGCGCAGCCCAGAAAGCCAACCGTATCCTGGGCTGCATCAAAAGCAGCGTGGCCGGCAGGTCGAGGGAGGGGATTCTGCCCCTCTGCTCCGCTCTGGTGAGACCCCACCTGCAGTACTGCGTCCAGCTCGGGGGGCCTCAGCACAGGAAAGACATGGACCTGTTGGAGCAGGTCCAGAGGGGAGCCCTGAAAATGATCAGAGGGATGGAACACTTCTCCTGTGAGGAAAGGCTGAGAGAGTTGGGGTCGTTCAGCCTGGAGAAGAGAAGGCTCCAGGGACACCTTATTGCAGCCTTCCAGTACTTAAAGGGGGCTTATATGAAGATGGGAACAAGCTTTTTAGCAGGGCCTGTTGCAATAGGAGAAGGGGTAATGGTTTTAAACTAAAAGAGGGTAGATTTAGACTAGATACAAGGAAGAAATTTTTTAGGATGAGGGTGGTGAAACACCGGAACAGGTTGCCCAGAGAGGTGGTAGATGCCCCATCCCTGGGAACATTCAAGGTCAGGTTGGACGGGGCTTTGAGCAACCTGATCTAGCTGAAGATGTCCCTGCTCATTGCAGGGGGGATGGACTAGGTGACCTTTAAAGGTCCCTTCCAACCCAAAGTATTTTATGTTTCTATGAAATAGATTTATTTCAGGAGCACTGTAATAAAGCCTTAGTTCAGTAAAGGAAATAGAGGTAACAGCAGTAATAGAAAACCATACCAAGCAACGGGGAGCAGAGGTCTGCCTCGTGTTGGCTGCGGTGGTGCTTTCCAGCACGCCGTGGCAGGGTGAGGGTGGTTGAGGCGCTGGGCCGGCATGGCACGCACCTCAGGGTCTCCGCTCGGCAGAGGGGCTGGGGGAGCTGAACTCACTCCGACCTGGCAGCAAAGAGCTGCGGCTGCAATACGTGAGGCAGGGCAGGCAGCCTAACTCTGCAAAAGGAGGAGAGCGGGTTCAGACCATCCCGCAACTGGTCTCATTTGCTTCTAGCGCTTTGGCATGCAAGGTTGCTGGGAAGGGCTTAGGTCAATGGAAAAACAAAGCCAAAGTCGCAGGGAGGCTGGGCTGAGAGGAAGAGAGAGGGATGGAGGAGGGCACGCAGTGGGGCTGGAGTCAAAAGCTGTTGTGTGTAATGGGAACAGAGTCCAGCAGCCCCTGCTGCTGTGCCCATAGGTGGTCAGGGTTCCTGCCTGTTTGACTGGAAAGCAATACAGGGGTGGGAGGGGCTGCGGGGAATTCGCAAGAGAGCTTTTCCAGAGCCTCTGATTAATCGACTCTGATTAATCGTTTTGCACCACAGCCTGTTTAAGCAATCTTTGCCCCAGGCATAACAAAGGGGAAATCACAGGGTGGGGAGACGCAGCAGGGACGGGCAGGGACAATTAAGCCATCTGCCATCAGAGAAACTGGCTGAACTACCACAGGGTGATGGCGGTGCCAGTATAGTACAAACTGCTGGTCACCAGTGGGTCTGAGATTTGGGGGGGGAGGGGAGACCCTCTCCCCGGGGGATGCCTATGAGGCAGGAGCAAGACCAGGCACAGAGAAGGGCTGGGAGCGGGTGTGCTCTGCAGTTCAGAGCAGCCCCAGCCAGCCTCAGCCAGCTTGCGAAGATGCAGGAGGAGGTCTGAAATCAAGAAAAGCAGCTCAGCTTTTCCCTGCAGAAAGGATTAAGTACCACCCCGCCAAACACAGCTGCCTCCCCTGCTCAGGCCACAGGATGCGGCAGGCAGTGGGGAGGTGACTTGGAGAAACAAGACGCTGAAAGCTGCCATTTCCTCATGATGCCATCTACTCCAGCATAACACAATGGGAGACAAGGAATTTTTTAAAGAGGGCACTGAAACTGTCAGGGACTTTTCCTTGGCAGTAACAGAAGTCAGGGGATATTTCAGATAAAGGAGAGTGTCCATAATTAGGGTTGCACATAGTGTGACAGGAAAAAAAAAAAACCACAACATCCCAGCCAAACACATCTCAGTCGCAACTGGTCTTCCCTGCCAAGCCAATGACTTAGCACTAGTGAAGCCTTGGATAAACTCCGGCTTTTTGATTTACAGTTGCCCTTGACATAGGTTGGACAGGGACTGGCACATTTGTTCCTGACCCGTCTGGCTGCTGGGACACCCCAGCAGCAGGGCAGTGTTCCTTGACTGCACCTTACCAGGTCCTGCTATCATGCAGGAAACATCCAACCAGCCCAAACCCATTTACAGCAGGGCCATGCAGACAGCTGTGTGGGCGCACAAAGGACCACGTATGCCCAGTTTCTTCTTTTAAGCTTTGCCCACTTATCCAGGCTTAAAATAACAACAGACATGCAACTGATCTAGAAAAATCCAACTGCTGGAATAAAAACCACTGTCTGAAAACTTGTAAGCAGAAAATGAAAATACCATAGAGAGAGCTATCGTCATATTCCTGTTTGGGGTTTAGCAGGCCTGCTCTTTATCATAGACCAAGAAAAACTACCCCTCCTACATTTGAGGAAAATGTATCTGCCTTAAGGTATTTTCCAGGTTTATTGACATTCAGCATGGCGCTATTTCAATTTGATCACTATAAGTGGTGAGACATGATCAGGCATAATCATTAACTGATCTCCATTCATATTCCCTATATGGCATGTGATTTACAGCATGCCCTGGATGAAAGTCCATAGCTCGAGTTGCTCTGTGAAACACAGTTCTGGAACAGAAGTAGCTGTCTCCACACCCTGGGACCAGCACAATGCAAGGCCTGAGCCCTCGCTGTTTGCCCCTGCGGCAGACTGGGGGGCAATCTGGTGAGGTACAGCCTGAGCACCCACCTTCCTGACTCTAAGGGAGCAGTTCCATTAAGTAAAGGTTTAAACCATTGCCACAGAAGAATGTGGAGCCTGGAGAGGGAGCCATGGTGGGGCCACCAGGAACAATGCCTACTTTTCACTTCTGATTGTATTTTCAGTCTGCAGAGAGAACAATAGAAGCACATATTATACAGTTCTAGGTATATTTTTTCCTCAAGCTTGCCGATAGACACGTTCATAAGACTAGCAGCAACTTCTTTTCACAACAGCAATTAAAAAAGAAAATGTGCTGTGAAGGCAGGAAAGATCAGGAGTTTGCCAGTGGAAGAGAATAGATAAATGACAGTGCTCAGCTCAGGCCCGCATGCAGGGACAGAGCTGACTCTAGATATTTTCTCTCTCCTGTGGCTTGTGCCTGCACCCTGTTAGGGTACTACCAGCCACACATAAAACAACCAACCAACCCATACCCACTTACAGCATGGACACACACAAAGCTGTGCTGGCATCTGTAAGAAGAAGCGTGATACAACAGCAGGAATAAAACCACAGAGTGTAGTCTCTGCTCCTGCTCTTTGTTATGGCCCTTGAAAGAGTAGCTCTGTGATACAAAAACAATGAGGCTAATCCATTTGCACTGGTGTAAAAAACAAAAAAAACCCCAACTCTGCTGAGGTCAGTGTGCCCATGACATTTTTATCATGGTGATCAGTGATTCAAAATAGGAAACAGACAAGACTCTATAGCTAGGGTCTTGTACCACACCCATCTCTTTCACCTTCAGCATCCCATGCTTTCAACAGCATATCCCTCCCACAAGCACATACTCCCCTGCACTCAGGAGTTACAGGTGTACCTCCACTAGAGCAGGGACAACAGAATTAGGGCATCAGTGCTCTGGCTGCGAACGAGGGCTGTGTATGGGCTATGCACACTTTGGATGTAAAGTCCCTGCTTGAAAACAGTTTTTCATAAGCACTTGTTCTGGTTAAGACCTCACCAGCATTCACATATAGACTCACTTCATTGAGAAAGGTTAAAGCGTTTGCCTTTTATTTAGAAGACTTGTTCTGTTTCCAGTGATACTTTTCCATGTGCTTCAAACCAAAGAGCCCCTAGTTTCATAACAGCACCATCAGTCCACCACACAAAAAGCAAACAAATCAAAACCAAAGTTCCATGATGTGATATAGCATAAAGAAACAAATACAGCTAACACATTAGAGAAATAAACATTTACATAAAGTTATGTATGTTGCAATAAAACTGGTAGTATGCAATTAAAAGATTGATAAGATTACCAGGTCTGCTAGATGTTTAAAGCAAGTCTACTTAGGCTGTATCTATACTGTCATGCTGGTTTTAGTGCATGACTTTGCACTCGGGACCTAGCTACCTCAATTATCCACACTACATGTGATGGGCTTTCATACAACTTCCCCTACAGCTAGCAGTGTGTACGCAAGTGTCTCAAGCTACCTGTCCAGACTCAAGCAGTGCTTGCAAAGCTGTAAATATGTAGCCTAGCGTTGTGCCCTCCCTATGAACATGGCATTACAGGGTTCATCTGCATATGCCTGGTTAAGAAACAAAACACAGTCAGTAGTGTACTATAACACCTTAAGTAACATGGAATCTTAGATTTTAGAAAAATATTTTGGCAGTTCACAAGTAAAAACTATCACTATTACAAAACATCTTGTAATACTAGAATATCTAGCTTAGAAAGAATTTTGTTCTTATTGCTGTTGCATGTAGTTTTCAGGAGCTGTGTCAGCATGAAGGTATTAGTGGGTTTCCCACTTGTCATAGTCAGCTTGTAAGGGTACTCATAAGAAGATACACTTTCCCATTTAATACTCACACAATTTTCACATGTTTAGGCTGCCCTGACTTTTTTCAGACATGTGCATAATTGCCACCTGACACTACATATTGAAGTCTCACCCAACTTAAATTGTTCCATATAACAAATTTAATTTGCAGCCTTTAAACAAAGAACATTCACTCCAAAAAGAGTGAACACCAGCATTGACACCACCTTAGCTACTTGAAAATCCTATAACTGTGTTCTGACAGCTATCAGATATCAACTCATTCATTTCATTTTGTTTGGTTTCTTCCTTATTCTCATGGTTGGGGTGATGTTTTGCATTTCCAGCTTTTCTAGACCTTCTGAGAAAAAATTTTGTCAGTAAGTAACATAACTCGGCCACATTTAAAAGAATGCAAATGCTGGACACAGCAATCATGAAAATAGTAAACACTGTCTTTTCAGTGGGTCGAGAAACAAAGCAGTCTACTGTGTTGGGGCAGGGCCAAGCATTACACTTCATTAAGCGAGGCATTCGGAACCCATCGTACATGAAATAAAACGCATACATGAAGACTGCTTCAAAGACCAGTCTGCAGAAGATGCTGCTAGTGTACGTCCACCACAAGGAGCCCTCAATACGAAACCTCTGTTTTCTGATTTCTTCAATGTCCTTGTATTCACATTTCTGGTCTCCCTTTCTGAACTGCCTCTTCTTCTCATGCCTCCTGTAAGCTACATGCATTGCCACCAACAACGCAGGTGTGGAAACAAAGATCAGCTGCAGGGCCCAGAGTCTGATGTGAGAGATGGGGAAAAAGTGATCATAGCAAACATTCTTGCAACCAGGTTGCAGAGTGTTGCAGATAAAGTCATCTTGTTCATCTCCCCAGACTCTCTCTGCAGCCACAACCAGGATCATGATACGGAAGATGAACAGGACTGTGAGCCATATCTTCCCGATGCTGGTGGAGTGCTTATTTACGCCTCCTAAAATGGTATGCAGAGCTCCCCAATCCATTCTCTTCTTTTAATCGTCTGACCTAAGACAAGACAAATAAACAAAACTAAGATTAATCAAGACAGGAAACAAATACCATCAAGCATGTGGTATAAAATAAAGGCAGTATCACATAATTGCAGCATATCCATTGGCCACGGTAACATTTTGTTGACGCAGTGGGCTTACCTATAAGCAGTCATAAATAATGATCTAATCATGTACTGGCAGGTACTCTTTCATTACTTGATTACACACATAGTATCACATTCATTCAACTTCTAGGTGTACTTGCCAACTGAAAACAGCTATTAGCCACATTAAGTAGGAAAAGCAGACAGGGGAATTTGATGAAAACAGTCTTAAATTAAAAGCTACAACTTCTAGTAGTCTGGTAAGAGTAGCAAAAGAATAGAAGATGACATCAGCCAAAAGTAAGGTAGGTGTTATGTTAAAAATTAAAGTGTTAGACAGCTAGAATTCCTATATGAATTAAGCCAAGTTGGCCCATCCTTAGCTTTAGTAAACAACGTTTTCATGAGTACATTCCAGCAATAAAGACAGACCTTGAGGAACTGCTGCTGATGGTCTGCACCTTCCACGAGCAGGTCTGGATAACCTGCATTCACAAATTTAAAGAGTGTGACTGTAGGGCTCTATTGTTAGTCGAAGCAAATTCTGTAATAGCTTGAGGCAATGAAGGTGAAGTCTTTGTCATTATCCATCTCATTTTGAGTTGGATGCTTAAAATCAGTGCTTAAAGATTCATCCCAAAGTTGTATTTCTCTCCACTAACTACAAAGAGAGCCTAGGGTAACTAGACAAAGACTCCTTCATTGTCAATGCCTGTCAGGTGATCCCCCCCCCCCCCCCCCCCCCCGTAACACAGACTGTGTTACTCCTAGAATAGAGGAGACATTTCAGAGGCTGGGAGAGTGCTAAAGCCAACATTTGAAGAGTTCAGACAGGCCAGCAGTAGCTCAGAGACTTTTCAACAGAAGCATATAGTTTCCAGTAGGCAAGTTTCAAAGTACTGTGACTGTAATGAATCAAAGGATTTCACCTTTGTCTCCCACATACCTCCCCAGGAACACAATTGTCTGGGTTTGCTCAGCTTCCACAAACAACAGCCTTTCAGAGACCATTCAGAGGCATTTCACCCCACCTCCCCCCACCCCTCCACTTCAGATGGATTTACAGAAAGCTAGTTTGCAAGCTACTCTGAATTCAAGAAGCCAGCATTTCTTATGCCTATCAGCCAGGATGCTCTAGAAGTGCTCACAGGTATCTTTGCTCTGAAATTCCTCATGAAGGTTTTAATTTCTCAACTTTGTTAATTAATTTGCATCTCAGAAAACATCTTTCTTTGGCATTTACAGCACAGGGCACCAATAAGCAAAATCACATTTTCAAGGTTTCTAGAGAAGAGCAGCCACTGGCACAAAGGCCATCATATCCATCATGTTAACAGAATTTTTAAGATTTTCCTGACTCTGAGCTGGGTCACATTGCATGAGGAAGAAAATGAAGACATTTCTTTGCAGTTATCTTCCGTGTCACACTCCCATTCTGAGTAATGTCAAAAATCTTTCCTTCGGCTTTACAGCAGAATTATATCACATACAATAATACAGAGCATCAGTCAAAGTACACAACAGCTCAGGGAAAATGAGGACATTTAATTGTTATATGAATGCAAGGTTCTTTTTTTTTTCCTTGAGTTATTGGAACATAAGTAAAATCTCCCTTCACTGGTTCCATAAACTACATTTCCCTCAGATCATGTTGGTTGACTGCATGGGGTTATACTTCAGGAGGTGAAAGCCAATGGGAGGAACCCAAGATTTTCTTCAGATTGGAGAGAACCTTTCCTGAGCCTCCTTCAGGATGCAAAATCTATGTGGGCTATTACCTCTGTATCTGTCTGAAAACAGTCCTGGAAGCAGAGTTACCTTCCTATCCTGCCAGGTTATTTTTCCAAGAAAGTTTATTTTTCATTAGGATACAGATACAGAGAAAGTCTCTGTAGATTAACAGCCCTATGAGGGCACAGGAAAGACCCTTAATACCAGAGATACTTACAAAACATACTAGCCAGGTTTTCAAATATTTGTTTCCACCCCTTTTTCTGCCATCTGATTTTTCAGTCAGCCTTTCTTTCAGGATTTGCTTTGGAGAATATTGTACGTTAAACAGAGAAACAGTTACAATTTTATTAGTGTTCTCTGTTACTATTACACACACATTGCAATTACAGTACTTATAAAATGATGCTACAACTAAGTATTATGACTAGAAATACTTACGCACATCTGAATATAAATCCTGTAAGAAGACTAGTACCATGCAAACTGTAGTATTCCACACATCATCCACCCATCCTTTAATGTCATCAGACTCTTTGCATTTCTTCTCTCAGTCCTTGTTCCTTCTCCCTGCCTGCCAGCTATCTCCTTACAATGTGAAAGGCTGAGAAGTGGAACATGTGCATCCCCTCCTCATGAGCCCTGTTTCTTACACTTCACCTCTTGCTGTACACCAATACTGCTGCCTTTCTGTTACCGCAACTTCACAAGGATTTGTTTCCTCATGCAATCACTCCTCCCTGTCTCCCTGTGCAGAAGTGGGTTCAAAATATGAGTGCCTCAGGATGTAGTTAAAGGGTACCTTGTCTTCAGTGGCAAAGTTAGCTCAAGATGCTTCCCCACTACTGTTTGCTCCTGAGGTCACACTGTAGTTCTCCATCTCCCACAACTTTGTGGGGGTGCATTATAAACCAAGTGGCTTGTTCAAAAGTTATTCCCAGTACTAGAATGTTTTGGTTTTTTTAAACCTGATCCATTTCACCAAACAGCTTTACAGCACAGATCCACAAAGCATCTGAAAAGCACAGTTTCATTTAAAAAACAGGTTGCAAATTGCAAAGCATGGGTAAGAATGAGCAGTCAGTGGGGAAGAGGGGTCGGCAAAGCTTTATTGCTGAGGATAATGCATCGTGAAACTATACTCTTCATTTGACTTTTTCCATCTCCTTTGAGAGTATATTGTGCTTGCTAAGCCAAAACATGGTGCTTCAATTCTAGCAAAAGCATGTCTGTATCTGGATAGATGCAAAAAAGGCCACCACACTTCGGAGAGGCAGGCTTTTGCCCTAGTGACATTTCCGCTCCTTCCCAAAAAAGCCTTTATTTCAAATCTGCCAAAACCCTCCCACCACCTTCACCATTCACACCTACCTTTCCAAATCCTCCAACTATCTCTTCAGGTCTTCCTGCCACCATCCCCTACTTTTCCTGCTGCTTGCCGAGCTAGTCACCAACCTTTGCCCCTTCTTGCTGTACCCTCATGGCCTCTCAGGCTTGTTTTTATGCTGGTGGAAAGTCATATGACTTCTGGAACACTCCAGAGAGTGATATAGGCACTGATCAGATACCTGTCAAGTCTCACTATCTTCTCCCTGAACAGTGACACAGTTGAGACTGTAGGGCCATAGTCAGGCAGCCTGAATCCCATCCAAATACTTTAGCCCCAGTGTTTCCTACTAGCTGGCTTTAAACAACCCTCATAAGTTTTAAATTTTCCTTAAAAAAAAAAAAAATTGCTACTGGGCATGAAAATAAGCCTTTCCAAGCCTCAGTATAGATCTCTGTTCTGCTACCAGCTGAACCTTCTGTTCCATTTCAACAATCAGAGGATCATGATAGTATATGGCTGTTACAGTAGGAGTTAAAAAAAAACAAACCAACTATCATAGAAGATCACCATGCTCCACTGAAAAGTTAGTTACGAGGGAAATGGTTCTATATGATCACACAACATGTAGAGAGGCACATAAGCAGGTGTTTTGTTTTGGGTTTGTTTTTTGGGGGTTTTGTTGTTTTGTTTGTTGTTTTGTTTTTTCACTTGTAGGCTAGACAGCAGCAAGAGAAGAACTACAGCTTAACTATTTCTGTAGTTCTCCAGCTTCTGGGCAGTGTTTTGAGCTCTGTGCTGCCATGATTAGACTGCCTTCTACTTTAGAGCTAGCTCCTGTAAGCCTCCATTAAACCACAATCAGAGCACACTGCATACACCCAGTGAAAATCCCTGCAATTCACAACACTGAGGACAATTATCATTGAGTTCCTGTGTTTATGAGTACAGCTCATTAACAGACACTTTTTTCACTCTGTTAAAGACTGTTATACTGCAAAATCATTAGTCAATGGTTAAATCCACAGCTTCAGCAAACCACAACTAGAATACAGCGAAGGTAAAAACAGCAGAAGACGCATTCCTTTCACATACACAGCATGCTGCTTGCTGCTATAGGATATTATCAAGCAAAAAAAGTAGTCATTTGCAAGTATTACAATATTTGCTTATGCTATAGGAACATCCAGGAGTCCCATCCAAGAAGAGGTCCACGGTAGGCTAACTTATGCATAAATTCAGAGTCAGATTATACCCTTCTTCCCACAGCTACAAATTGGATACCAATTTACTTACTCTACTAGAATTACACAGAAATGTAGAGGGTGTTCACAACACCTCCACTCCTATCAAAGTTCAGTGTAGGGTCTACCAAGAGTTACCAGTTTGGTGTGACAGTGCACCACTTTCGCTAGTACCTCCAGATACTGATACAAGATCAGCAGTCTGCCAAGATAAAAGTCACTTTATCTCACATGGGAATGCATTAACCAAGACAATCTTTAAGCAAAAAAGCACTGGTCCCGAGTGTCACTCACCACGCCCTCAAGCTGGGGACAAAGATAACTCAGATGTCTGAGAGTGGCAGTTCTAACGCAGAATTTTTGCCATAGAAAAGCTTTAGAACATTTAAACTGCATCAGACCCAAGATCATTACCAAAATTTATTTTATGACCCAACTTCAGACAAGAAGTACTGGTGTATGTTGAGGTCCAGCATGCATTCAAAGGCACTGCTAATACAATTTCCCCTTCAGGTCTTGACCTAAGTTATGCTGGGAGCACTAGCTCATACAGGGGCTGATAACCAGCATCAAGGTGTCTTAGACCTATATATGCTGTTTTATACCCAGATTTGAAGAATACAGAAATCTGGATTTCAGCAGTTTTGTATCAGCATACCTGCACCCTGCCAACCTGGGGTCTAGTTTATTGCTAAGCAAAAGAGCAAGCACTTAATTGCTAGTGTGCAGATTTTGTTATTCCTATTGCTGAGTTCATTTTGGTGCTGTTTCACAAGAACAGCAGCACTGCCAGGACTGAACCAAGGAAGCCTCTAATAAATACAGATTAACATCTTCCAAAGACAGCATGCTTTTATTTCACCAAGAAAAGTCTGGGATACAGGCTGTAGCAATCACTTGCTAACTCTCTCTGACTTCCTACCTAATTTGTCAGCCTGCCCCATGCCTCAGTTTCCCAGACATTAAACTGGGGGTAACAATATCTCACCATCTCACAGCGCTGTTCTGAAATGCTCCACTACAATTACAGGCTTCACAGACTCATACTTTGTTATCAGTGGACCAAGACAGATAAGTACCAGTTCAAAGCTAGAAGTACAGAGCTTGAACTCAATCATCCAGGATATTCCTGCTACCTGAAAAAGAATACAGCTCCCTACATTGCTGTAGTTTTCATGCAGAGTTCAAACTGTAAGAAGATGCAGCTTTGAACTCGGACTTTGGCAACCAAAATATTTTAATTTCACTATTATAAGCAGCTTCCAGCTATTTTAATGTTACAGCAGTATATTAAAAACTTCAAGGAGCGTGCAGCTGGAACACACTGAAATAACAACTCTACTTCTTTCCTAAAAAGTTGAATAAAGATCAAAAGAGCAGTCTAACAATCACAAAAGCCTGTGCAATTCTCTCTAGTAGCTCTTAAACTTTGTTCTGAACACCTATCTCCAGATCAGAGTGGAAACTGGAGAACAGAAGAGCCATGACAGAGGGATTACAGTATATCTGATTTGACACAAGAACAGGCAAAGACTAATCAGGAACAGGAAACCTCTGACAGTTGCAGGTCTGAACACTGCAAGCATTGTACTTTTCTTCTACTCAAGTTTATGAAAACAGGAGGCATTCTTTGCTCTAATTAAACCCAGTGTGAAACACAGATATGGCCTTTAAGACAACAGATTAGGATCCAGTATGTATGCAGTTAAATGTTAAAAAAAGTATGCTAGTTAAATATCAACAGCATTAAGAGTTCAGTTCTACCCATGATGACCCCCTTATGACTGTCCCATATTCACGCCCCTACACGAGTTTTAAGTCATTTTCCAAGCATGTTTGGAAATACCCATAGCTATTATATTAGCCTACAACTGTAAATGGAGGATTATCATCCTCCAGAACATCCCTGCACAAAATTCACTCCACTTGTGGAAAACAGGAAATCAGAAGCGCCAGTCACACTTGAAGGCATAAAAAGATAGCACAAGTCCTATTAGAATTTGGCCCGTCAGCCATTTTCTCCCCATACACCTTCCCTTCAAAATGTGCTTTCAATTTTTCACTTTGAAAGAAAGTCAAATTCCTGAGGACTATGCCTTCACTGATGCAATTGTCCCATTTCCTCTATTTTAAAAGAAAGTTTTATACACACTGTGCCCTGCTCCCAGTCATGAAAATAGCAACTTTTTAGTTATGACATTTTTATGGTTTGTTTTTGGGTGTTTTTTTTTTTTTAAACTTGTTATTTAATTCCCATTTCCTCCCCCCAGACTTAGGCAAATGTCTACATCCCCTCTGCAAATCTGCCCACTCCCACTTCAATGTTAACACTTCCTACAAAACTGGCAAGTCACTGCCTCTTTCACACACAGACAGAACTTGCACCCTTTTGGAAATGCTAATTAAATTTATGAACACTAGGACTTCATACTGTAGTGCAGCTTTTCCTAGAGTGTGTATTTTGTTATCGCTTCTTTCATCAACAGTAAAGACAAAACCAACTTTTTCCTTTCTAAAAAAAAAAAAATCTATTACAGGAGGAAACATTGGTATGAGATAAGGAATAGAATTAGTTTTCAACTTTCTTTTAACTAATAAGAGATGTATTTCCCTTTTTCCACATTCCTTCTGTTTTGACAGCACATTATCTCTCCTCATATATCATCACTTCAAGTTTTTCCTTATACAAACTGGTTTTTAGCCGGGCAAAAGTCACAGTTCTCCTCCTTTCAGATAACTAACCAGTCATCATTAAATAACAACTGAAAGCAGTGAGGACCAGAACAAGGAAAAAAAGTCAAAAGAAATAACAAAGATTCCACCCATGCTCCTGTTTGGTGCAGTTTCTGTGACCACCGATTTCATTGGAACTGTTGACATGAATAACAGAAAGAATCAACTTGTAAAGCATCCTCTTTACTCACAGGTACCAACTGAGCTTATGCAATGACTGTTATTAAGAACTTGTACTTTTATCTCAAAGTGCTGCTATTTTTCCAGCTACTGAGATAGCCTGCTATACCTTTTTCACTGTTCAATTACTTTTTGTACAAATTAAATGAGGTTGTCCAAGTAATCTACTTGGGTTACGCTTCAAGGGATGGAAAAGAGCAACACAGTCAGAGGCCCCAGCTTCAGAAAGTTAAGAGAACTAGCCCTGTCAGGACAGAATTAATCCCTCCAGAGAAATATTTTAATGCATGGCTTTTTATTGTTCCATTTTTAAGCTCTGTGATACATAGTCCTTCTACCAATTATGAGACTGACACTTCTGGGGACTGAAGTCACCCAGAAACCCTGACATGTACAGTAGAGGTGCAACCTTATGGCTCTGCAAACATATTGGAAATCCCACCTGGAAAATTACACTGCACTGCCTAGTTGACACATGGAGGTGCCTCCTTCTTTCAGGCTGAGGCTTGGCCCACCATTGCCTTGTCCTCTAAGCTAAACGTAACACAATCATGTGCACATCCTTCTGCCTGCTGCCTTTCCTCTGGGGCTCTTCAACGTATCTGGCAAGCAGGGTTTCCAAGCTGAACAGTGGAGAGCAAGAGATACTAGAAACCACATATAACTTCTTTAACAAAATCAAGGATGAAAATATACTTTGTTCTGCCCTCAACTCAGTGCGCACGTACACTGTGGTAATCCCAGACAGGATCTGGGCCCAAACCCTAATATCATTTCACACAAGCCACAGCCAATAAAATCTCATTAGCAACCAAAGTCGCAAAAACTGGGTTTAAAAGAGGATTTTAAGACAAAAGGCCGCTTCCTTCTTTCAACCCCTTGCCTGTTCTCTTAAGAGTATTTCCAGGCTACAGTGAAAACTAATGGAGCACAAGACAAAGAGACTAATTCTTTTATTGGGGAAAAAAAAGAAAAAGTGAGATTCTTCAACACAAGGGATCGGAAAAGTAACACCCAGCCTAGGAAAGCCCAATGTCAGGACAAACAGCCATGCCCAGCACACCACAGGAACGCAGCCAGCTAGCAGCTACTGCCACCAGCTAAGCAAGCACTCCTGCCCTTATTCCAAGACGTCCCTCGCATTTTATTTAAGGGCTTCAGCACTCATTCCTCATGTGATCTTATCCAGCCCCGATAGTCAGAAATACATTTGTTTCTGACTCATACCTCTCATTTGCTATTCCCCCTGTAATTCTGAGGAATGTTTCCAGTGTGTGATCAGTGCTCACAGGACCTGTCAGTTTTACTGATGCAAGCTGTTTACCTTCACACAGCTCTCTTAACATCTGTAGGCGTGTCACAAATTACCTGTAATTGCGGAAGCCTTTATTTTGCTTGGTGTTTTAGCTGGTCGGGTACTTCACATAACGTGCTTAAAAGAGCTGTTGGGAGAATATGAATTAAAAAAAAGAGAGAGGCTGTTAGGAGTTAAATGCATAATTAACAGCGACAAGAGTATTCCCAATTAAAACCGGTGGCGGGGTTCAAGCACTCCCCCTCATGCTTAAGCTCGGGAAGCGAAACCGAGAGCTCCCAGGCCGAGCGGGGCTAAATCCTGTCAGGCACAGGGCGCCCCTCCGCCGAGGGCGGCCCCCGCTCCCTCCCCGCGGCGGGCAGCGCCGCCAGAGCTGCCGGCTCCGCTGCGGAGGGCCGCGGCCCCGGCTGGGGCGCAACAAGTGTGGCGGCAGCAGCAGCAGCACGGGGGACGGCGGGCCCCGCCGCGCCCCCCCACCCCCACTTCCACCGCCACCGGGTCCTCGCCTCACGGCGGGCGCGGAGCACCGGCTTCCCCCGCCGCCGGCCCGGCCCGGTCCGGTCCCGCCGCCGGCTCACCCCCTCCCTCCGCGCCCCTCACCTGCCTCAGCAATGCCCACAGCGGCAGGTGGAGGTCAGCCCCGCCGGGAACTCCCGGCACCAGGCACCGCGGCGGGGCTCAACGCGCATCCGGCGGTGCCTGCGGGGCGGCCGGTCCCAGCCTCGCCGCCCCGGAGCTTTAAGGTCCCTCCCCGTTCACCTGCCGCCGCTTTTAACCCGCCCCTCGCCCGCCTCTGTCCGCGCCCGGCTCCTCCGGCCGCCCGCGGAGGCGGCGGGGAGTCCGGGGCGGAGCCGGGCGCCCATCCCCGCCGCTGTGCCTCGGGGAGGGGGGGCTGTATGGAGATCGGGGCTTTGAACGTGGGGGGAAATCGGCCGAAATAAAGGGCGGGACGGCTGAACTAAGCCTGGAAGAGTCGGGCGGGAGGGCTTGTCTTCCACCCGCGGGGGCGGCGGGAAGCGGCCGGGGGGCGGACCCGGCCGCTTCCCGCCGCCCGGGAGCTGGTTTGAGGCTGCAGGGGGAGAGCCCGAGAGGAAGGCAAGTCGCGATAACAGCAGATGTGGGGGGGGGGGTTTCAAAGGAAATGCATATTTATTTAAGGTAATAGGGTCATCTTTCCATCACGTCAAATCCAGGTATCCAAAAGGGCCTTGGGACGGGAAAAAAACCCAGGCCTTTTCTCCTGGAAATCATTAAGGAATTGCTGACCAAACAAAGAAGGAAGAGCCAGTAGTTTCTGGGTTTTTTGAGGTTTATTTCCGAGTGTGATTGAAATGCTACAGCAGTGCCCTGCAAACTCGCAGGCTTTCACGGAGCTGCAGATATTTGTCAGTGCAAAGACCTATTTTGGAAAGTTTTCTGTTTCCAAGGAAGACAGTTGCTGAGGAAACAATTTACTTTGGGTTCAAAAATCCCTGCCCCAAACTGCATTCTCCATCTTGCACACATGCACATCAAACTAAATAAATGGTTTCTAACCTCTTAACTAAATTTCCAAAGAAAACACACAGCACAACTGCAACAACAACAGTACATTTGCTCAGGCTTTGGGTGAAAAATGCGTGTGTTTGCATTGGGCTATATATTGTATATGTTGTATAAGGGCTAAATTCTTCTGCCCCTTATCTCCACTTCCTAGAATAAAAATAATCCCTTTTGCAAAAGTCAGTAGCTTAATTGATCTCATGCTCAGGAAGACATAGAAATTTCTAGCATGAGCAGCTCAATCTTCTACTTGAAAGATAAGAAATTGCCATCAGTTGTGGTTTAAACATTAGCCTCTGTCTCCGTGGCACTCTTCTTTCCTCCACCAGCCTTTCTTACCCTTGCACTTAGATCCACAGAACCTGCGTGTTAGGACCATAGCAAAATTCATGTTGGAAGGGGTCTCAGGAAGCCTCTAGTCCAACTCTTAGCTCTTATCTCGGACCGTTCAATAATTACACCCCATCCATGGGGGACCCAGCACTTGCTGCATATGGAGTCAGTTCACTGCAGCAACTGTAGGACCAGGACCAAGGTATAAGATGCTACGCTGAGCTAAACAAGCAATAAATACCTGAGGCCTGAGTCTTCCTGCATTCACTGACTTCTGTGGGACTTGTGTGTTCAGATGACATTCAAGGTTCATGTGTACAACGTGTATGAGGAAGAGAAGTAGCTCCAGACCTGGCCACGCATCTGCACTTGCAAAAGGGGAAGCCCATCTCCTTATGTAAGAAAAGCTTTAGAAGAGGCATCTGGAACTCGTGTGTTGTTCCCTCTCCAGTCACCTTCCAGCTTGATTCAGTAACCTTGAAAAAGTAAAATGTGTCCCACCTCTGTCATTCCAAGGCCAAAATACTTTAAACATTGGGTATATTTATAGCTGCAGCAAGGATTTTGAGTTTTGTGCTGTTTTTCAAACCTGTGTTTGCTGCCCAAAAGAGGGTTTTTTGCAGTAAGAAAAGTATTATGAAAAGCTAGTGGAGGCAAGACCCTATGGGTCTCACTGTGAAACTACCTAAAGGAGACGAGCTGTGGACAGGGGTACACTGTGGACCTCTCCGAGCTGCCTTGCATCAGGTCTTCGCTGCACTGCCTTTGGGAGGGTGTTACAGTTTGGAGGCCAACACCTGGTCTTTATTCCAAGGCAGAAACACCCAGTTCTGGCAGCAAAGAAAAAGTCTTTAGTGATATTCTGTGTTTCAGAAATGATACAATATTGAACTAGCCATTCTTTACCTGGAACCACTGTGGGGAGCACTGGGTGAATGGGGGAGGGGGGGAGCAAGGGGCCAGGTTCTCCTCTGCTGGGTAATTTTTTCATCTCTCATCTGTTGAATGCTACTTCTCTTTGATTATAAGTGATGATTCAAGGGACACTAGATAGAAAGAATGAGACATGTGTCAGTGCTGGAAATTTAAGGAATAGGAAAAGGGTTTCCTAGTTTTAATCACAGGGTTTTCTCTTTAATTATGGGGGAAAAATGAAATATATTTAGTAGTTGACTACTTAGCAATCAGAGCTAAATTGTACTTACTCCTTTACAGATGAGGAATGTTTTGTGTATTATTTAGCCAGAAGTACTGTTTGATAAACCTGTGAAATAAATACATGTAAACTGATTACTTTTGAATGATGACAACCCTTCCTCCTGCAATAGCTGCAGCTATGCACTATAATGCGCATGAGTATATTTTGTTTGTTGACATAATTTTTAGGTAAAAAGGGAGAAGAAAGGGACAGATAAACATAGAAACCATCTATTATTGACATATAAACAAAGAGGAAAATTAAAGTTACAGGGTTCAGAAATTCTGTGTCACTAGATGCCTCGTGTGATAATGCAGATACCAAAGAAAAATCTTTGTAAATACATTTTTTGGAAAATAGAGACAGTTGTCACAACATAATATTGAGGACAAAGAGTAGCTTTAGGTATAAAGCCTAACTTTAGGATAAGGCCAGTCTCTTTGGTTGGACATATCATCCTCTATAGGGTCACAATCACAGGCAAGGCTGACTATCCTGTAAGAGCATTTAAATCACCAGCACTCTTTTAAAAATACTGGCGTAGGTCAAGTTTTCCTCCTGACCGCTCTAATCAAACCAGAATCTGAGATGACTGGAACTTTTGACAGAAAACCTCATTTTTAACCTCATTTCCACGTGTTTCATTAGACTGAAGATTTGTACAAAACAAATCCAACTTCTCAGTCTTCTTATTATTCAGAAGGGATAAAAAAAGGAGAAAAAAAACCCCACCAGGAAGTTTCTTTTCCATTTTCCCATGGCAGACCACTGCTCAAACATTGTGGTGAAGACTGGAAGCGGGAGGTTTTTTCTTCCTGAAAATTTCTGGTTCCTTTCCAAACCTTCACATCGCTAATTAGACTGTTTTTGCCTTCTGACTATTTAGCAGTTCAGAGGGGGGAAAAGAAAATTAAGTCCACTCCCTCAGTGCGAAACTGTTGTGCAAGTATGTCTCAAAGTGCACGCTCTCCTGTGGCACGTTTATTAGGGGCAACAGGCATACATGTGGTACTGATACTTTATATGAAGTCTTGGATCAAGCCCCATCCTTGTTGGATGCTGCTCAGGAAGCTGGTGGTCTTTGGCTTTTATTTTCAATTTTATTTACTGGCCAGCATTCCTACAGGGATGGTGTTGGCCTTGATTTACACACTCTCAGCAAATGCCAGGACCGCATCTAGCCAGAGATGACACCCAAAGAGTCATTTCCTTTTCAATATAATTACTTTAATGACAGTGTGTAGTATCATAAAGGTTGCCCATGTAATATCGCTGTTTATTAACCATTACAACTCCTCAAGCATTTGTACTGCTATGACAAGCAGTACTTTTTCCCACCTGCAAGGGTGCCTTTGCAGAACAATTAGGATTGCACTTTCCTTGAATAATGGGGCAGATGGCTGTCTCCCTTATCTTTTTGACCTCAGATTGTCCTCATCAATGAGACCTTCCCTTTTTTATTTTCAGTTAACTGACATTCATGAAATATCCCAGGAGAAATATACCAGGTGCTTTCCTGCTAAGGTAACTCGGTGAGCTCAGTGATGTTCCCTGCTTGTGGAGATGGAAGAAGGAACAGGAGAGAACCAAAAAACCACGCAAATCCCAGACGATACAGGGGACCAACAAAAGGGGGTGAAAATGGTTCCTAGCACTGTTAGTACATCACCAGCCTGACTCACACCAATCCGTGTACTTTACAATTTTTACCTCAAAATGGACATAGGCAGCTGTTTTAGTACATAGCCACGCTCTTCCAGGATGCCATTGGGAAGTGTACCTCTCCTGCACGCTAGGTAGGGTAGACTAAATAATTGTCAGGCACCCATCAAAGCCTCTCAATTAATTTCTTAAGCTGACAGCTCCGGATATCCAGCATCAGCTTGATTTGAAAGGCAGAGCTTTCTCCATCCTTAGGCAGCCCAGTAATTTCTGCAACACTATTTCTAATTTGGAAGCTGACAGTTTCCATCTCCCCACCCCTTTGCTTTATTACAAATATTTCATCAGACCAGCTGTAGTCTGCCATGTCCTTCTTTGCTCTGGGCAAAGGGGGACAAGAAAGGCTGTCAGCAGCGATGCACAATTGCTGTTGTGATGTTTCTCCTGGAGCAGGCAGCTGCAGCGAGAGTGCCCCGCTCCAGTGGCACTTAGCCCAGGCTCCGGATGGACCCATGGAGGCTTCCAGCTGATTTAATTAGTTGGTCGTTCCCTGGTTTGATGTAATAAGTTCATTGTTCCCCAGTTCAACTTAATTGAGTCATTGTTACCCGATTTAACTGACTGATTGCTGCCTGACTTGATTTAATTAATTGCCGCCTAACTTGCTGAATAAGCAAGCTCCTGCTGCCGACTGCCAGTGTGGCTCATGGCTCCTAACTCATGCTGTCTACCTCTGCTCCTTCCCCTGTACCAACCTGCTCTTCTCCTGGGACCTGATCTCCTTTAGCCACATTCTCTGTTCCCTTCCTCCTTCTCTATTTTGTTCCTGTTAGCTCTTTTCCAACCCAAGGAGCTTCTCTCACTCATCCTCTAAGCCTCTTCTTCCTTCTCTGCTTTTCCCTGGCTCCAGCCCGGGGCCTGCCTCCAGTTTTCCTCCCAGAGCTCTGACCACTGCATCCCACAGTAACCTACTCAGCTGCAGTTCCTCTAAAGCTGCTCCTGAGCTCCCCTAAAGGCTTTGCATTTCACTTGTTTCATGTGTCCCAGATTGTCTTTCCTGTAGTGGGCTTTTTTTTTTATCCTGTTCTGCCTAGCAATCCTACACAGGCAGCAGCACTTGTCTGGTGCTCTCCTTTTTCCTTCATTTCCACTACTTGACTGTACCCAGTTTTCTCTTCCTTTAAGGTATCATCCAGAAGCCTCTCTGCTTGTTGCATGTTACCTAGCATCATCTAGGCTCTTGGCTCTTCTTTCTTCCTTCCCTGCCCTGGATCCATTCAATTCCTTTGAGATTCCTATATGTCCACTGTAAGGATTCTCTGATTGCTCCTTAGCTTATACTCTAGCCTTTTGTGTTCACCTAAGATGTTCTGATGATGGTTCAGGTTTCTCGCTGGCCTTTCACTCTCTGGGTCTCACCTCATTCCCCAGCTCTCCTTGGCTTATCCCTCTGCATGTCCCTTTGTCTCCATTCAGCAGAAAAATGAGGTATTGCTCTATTTTCTCTGCTGTTCTGCTCCACTATCCACATCTGATGTCAATGCTAGGAGTAGACACACACTTATGCAAGCCGAGAATTACTGTTTTTCAAAGTAGGTGTGTCAAGCTGTAAGTCTGCATTTATGGTAATGATAAGTATGAGCCCAGGCTTCCCCTTGGCCGCTTCAGTTTGGTGCATACAGGTGAAGTCAGCTCTACCTGTGCTGTCAGTCCAGTATGCACAACATCTTGCATGAGCATATATCCCTCCTGGCTGTGCATTGGCCAGGCCCTGTTGGCCATGTCATTCTTTCTGTATTTACCCATTTTTTCTTTTTCTTGTGTTGTCAAGTGCCTTGGAAGAAAGTCCAGGAAGGATTGCTTGTCTGTCCAGAGTACTCCCCGTCACTCAGTGGCCAACTGACAGCTGGCTTCTGTATTCCTGGGAACAGATTCAGAATGTGTTGCCCCTCCGTCTTCTGGTTCTCTCTTTTTACTAATGTGTCAATGTTTTCTTGAAGAGAGGATCTCATTGTCTACAAAGACACCTTTCTCTTCCCCTCCAGCCTTTAAGGGACCTTTACTCATCCTACACTGCCTGGCTGGTGGTCTTCAATTTCACTTGCAGTGAATTAACCTGTCTCTGCATTGCTTTTCATGCATGTAAAAGCCACTGTATTGCTAGGGCATTTTTGGTCAGCCCGCTCTGGTTTTCACATGCCATTGATTTCAAATACCTAAGAACCTTGGAAGATGCTTTGGGAGAGCTGGATCTTTGGGTTTTTAAAATCAGCCACACAAGTTTTCACCAAAACCGGTGTTTCCTTCAGCTACAAATTCATTTCAGTTTGTTCCTTTTCTTACAGTCTCCTAAACCTGAGCACAGTTCTCTAAGGGAGACCCAGCATGGTAGGCAGGGCACGATACACAGCTTCTGTATACCCTAGTTAACGCAACACAGTCATATTCCTGCTGCTCTCTCATCCATTCTCTCCCCCGTATAAGTGACTCCCTTAGAGTTAATCTTTGCAGGTCCTCCTATTGTTGGCTTCAGCTCATTTGCTTGATTTACAAAAGGCATCTACTTTACAGATGATATAGATACTGGCAATCCCTCTCCCATTACTAGTATATGAAGGTATGACACCCAGCCTTGTTCTCATGAAAACTGGTGCCAAACCTCTCATAAAATGTTATGAGAACAGAACTGGGCCATAGACTCTTCATTCCATTCTTCATGATGATAATTAAAATAACATTAAAATTAGCTCTAGAATTAGTGGGTGTCAGACTCTTCTTGACATCTTCCATCTTCTGCATTTGGTAAGGCATCTTTCTGATAGTGGTTCCATTCACTGAGCTGATACGTGTGAAATAAGGATGCTCGAGGCTTTTCATAGGTGGAGCACACCTCAAGAAAGAGAGAAATGGGGCTGCCCTTCAATGTACAATCCGACCTTCCATTTGTATTTGCAAAGCACCCCTGGGGCAAGAATAATAGCAGCATAGATGGTTAAGGAAAGTATTTATGGCCTTTTACCTTTATTTGGTGTGAAGTATTTTGTCCTTTTCTAAACTGTTAATGACAGTCTAAAGATGCTCCCTTTTTCAGCCCCACCCTGCACTTCAGAGACTTCTGCCAGTTTGGGAAAACACTGATAGCAAGCACTCTGCACTTCCTTCAGAAATTGCAAATGAAGCTAAATCTGTGCAAGTCACTTCACTGCAGGGTTGTCAGAGATTTTCATTGGTATCATTGCATTGATGTAATTATCGTGGTGTCAATATGCTCAAGGACAGAGTTAAAAAAAAAAAGTTTTACAAGATTATTTATGCAAATGGTTTTATCTCAAACTGAGAAACAAACAAAAAATCAGATGTAACCATTTTGATGCACTTGTGTGCTGGGAAGAGTTGTTGCCTGCTGCATGGTGACATGGTTCTTCCCTTTCACATGCGTGGTGTGTAGCTCGGAGAAGTCACCCTGTCACCTGGAATGGTTGTGCCACCTTCCACAGTATGCAGGCACAACCTGGAGCATGGACCGGGGCATGGGGTGCTGCTTCCCTGCACAGTGCATTGTGAGATACTCACCATGATGCCGTCACGAAAGGCAGTACTGGTTATGCACTGGGAGGTGGCTGAGGTCTTTATACCCCACATGTGGAAATCTGAAGACTTTTCTCTCTTCCTCGCTCTTCATCCTGTAGTTTTCCTTCCTCTCCATTTCAAATTACAGAGCTGTGGTGAAGGACAAGATGTTTCTCTGGATTGCCCTGATGGGAGTCAGGGTCACTGGGTGAGTGTGTGGCTTCACCCCATGTCTCAAGAGCTGTGGGAGCTCCCCTCACGCTAAGCAGCAGCAGCAACAAGTTTTCACCAGCTTCCCTTTCCACTGCAGCATCCTCCTGGCTTTCCTTAGTAATATCTATGCCAGATGATTTTTATAAACACAGGACACCTACGAACGTGCCAACCCTTAGTTAACATTAGTACAGCCATCTGAAAAGGCCAAATCCTACACACATTACCTTAGGTATATATATTAACAAAAAGCCCCATTCCTCCCATGCATACTAACAATACCATCTGCAAATGTCACCGCAGTATGTTCAAGAGTTGAAAATTTTCCAGTTAAATCATGCTGATAATTATCTTCTCTGACTCTGGGCAGAGATGGTTGAATACCCCTAATTTGGAAACTATTGTTAGATTCTTCTGAAAGAAGGCCAACTTCCAAGGAGCAAGAGGGGCCTTGCTGGGAGCATCTCGTAGAGGCAACTTTTCAGGGGTTAGGTGAGGGGGTTCTGTGTAGGTCATAGAAAATTAAATTAGCTTCATCTCACATTTCTTACACACATGCACGCGCACACACACACAACCTGATAGCAAAAGCCAAGAAGCCACATGCAGTCTACATCTGGAAGACCTGAGTGAATGCTGCTGGACATAGATAACAGAAGAGTTTGGGCAAAGGAGTTTAACTGTTTGCATCTGCTCCTGTTTGACAGCCAGTAAGAGACATGAATTTGGGAAAGAATACAGAGCTATATAAATACACAAACTGTCCATTTTCCTTACTGGCTCAGTCAGGCAGAGTAAATATGTATAACGCTCTAATTCAGCTACTTCACTGTCACAGCATCCAAACATACTACAAAAAAATGGTCTTCCTCTGAAGATTTGCCCTTTTTTTTCTACTCCAACATTATTTGCTATTAAATGTTTACAACATTTTATGCAGCTATGCAAAGAACAATGAACTATATTCTGCAGGGCAGAGGCTCTATAAATTAACCCTTAAATGTGAGCTGATAAGGGCCTGCAGAATTTCGCCTTAGAGACACAATGTGTACAGGAACTTATGAAATGCAAAGAGCCACAATGAATTAGCCGCAGAGTTCCCAAATGACTTAGCTCCTTCAAATGCTTTGCTCTCTTCTTCCATGGCTTTGTATAAAAACTGCGTAGTTACATAGTGTCACTGCTTGCTTACATGTTTTATACTTTCCTATATGTTTCAGCCGTGAAAGGCCATGCTTTCTATTGGCAAAGAGGATGATTATAGTTAGAGCGTATTTATGGGCCTTTGACTTTGCCCCATCAGTTGTTAACTGCAGCTGCATACTCACTTCCAGATGTATAATTAGTCATAAGAAAATAGCTTCAAATATCATCTATTATATTGACATTTTCACTTTGTAAATGATCTTATCTAAGAAATGTTGTTATTTAGCTTCCTATTAGAAGTGTCACAACTAATGTAAATCTTCAGAGATCCAGGTGGGCATTTTCCCTGCTGCCCCTGGGGCTACGAAGGTCTGACATGGATGTTTTCATACATCCACTAAATCATTCAAAGGGACCGTTTGGATTAGCAGGTATTCACCTACTTACATGTTTGCAGAATCAGTAAATGGCATCGGTCTCGAGCCCATGTGATAGAAATGCACAAAGTCTCCACTGTCCTCATATGCCAAATATTCCTTAACAGCTTTGGTCAGAGTAGAAAAATGGCTCCCTACCGGTGCAGAATGGAAACCTCAGCAGTAATTCACATTTTTCCTCATGACTTAAAGGAAATGTTCCCCATTAATTTGTTGCCCGTTCACAGACTTCCAGGATGAAAAAAGAGCAGGCTCCCCTGGAGCTTCCCAGCTCTCTCTGGACAGCTGCTCCAGGCCTCCTGTGTTGTCTCTATCTTAAGGAGTGCTGGGCTTCCAAAACATGGCAACAGCTTTTGCCTTACTAGCTACTAAAAAAAAAAAAAAAATCACATTACATTCCTCCTTTACCTCCCTTGCACCTTACCAATGAAATGAGAGAGCAGGTAAGAGCCTTTCAAAAAAGTGTTGTGTTTAACCGTGATGAGATCCATGTGACTGTGGCTCCAGGGGGTCTCATGGCCCTTGTCCTCCCAAGTTCCCTTTCTCTTCTCTCACACATCTTGCTGCTTCTCACTTGGGACATGTCCCTGCTCTTTACACCTTTTCGGCCAAGAGCAAGGGGTTTTGCCTGTTCTCACAAGCGTTTTGATTATCTAAGCAGCTCAGCAAGCAGTGGCAAAATAATACTGGGTTTCCATGAGTTACTCCAAATGAATCGTGACTTTGAATTAATGATTTGCAACAGTTAAGTGCAAGATTTTGCTATGTCAGCTACTGGATTTGAACAGGAGCTGTTCCCGGCACGTGCTCACAGAAGCATCTCAAAAGTGAAATGCTTTAAGAAAACACTCCTTATGCAAGCTGAGTAAACTGGACTCTGCCACATAGGTATGGGCTGAGCAGAAAACTAGCAGCATTTTCCAGATCAAGCACTGTTGTCCCCAGCCCCAACACTTGCCATACTTTAGAAAGACTTAAGGCATGCAGATGGAGTGACTAATGAAGGTCTTGACAGACCTCCCCTCTTCCTCTCAGGAGAGAATGAGTAAGTTGGGCTGCCAGGCCCTGCAGGAAGAGAAAGGAAGAAGGGATCTTCCCGGCTCTCATCCCTCTGCAATGATCCTCAGTCCCCATCAGTCAAAGCCACTGAGATAATCTCTCCTCCTGTGCCAGGATCCCCAGGTGGATGGACCAGGGTAGTCAAGCCAGTCTTGTCAGAATAGTCCCAGTTAAAATCATAGTGTCTCTTTAACTTGGTCAGGTATAACTCATACTTTGTGGCCTGTATGAGATCCTACCTGAAGAGGTGAGAAATAGATCCCTTGCACCATAGGAGGTCATTCCAGAAATCCCATGGGGTGTCCTCCATCCCCTGAAGCATATGGGCTACTGTCAGAGAGAGGGTGCTGAGATATGCCAGTGACTATTAGCATCTTTCTGGCCTGTCCACTGAGCCCATTAGTATTACCCAAGAGTTTTCATTCAGCCAACACTATGGATTTTCAGTGGCCAGTGAGTACCTCTCATCTAATGCCTTCTCAGTAGAACAGGATGGTCTCTGCTTAGCCAGTGTCTCCCATCAGACACTACAGTCAGGATTACACCTGGGGACAGACCACCCCATCAAAAACCACCCCAGGCCACAGCTGGTCCTAACTAACCACGGGCTAACATGCCAACATGCTCCCCCTGTCCCAGTGCCCAGCCAGCCCTCTCCCCTCTTCTCTACCAGCATGGCCAAGCAGACATTGGCTGAGTGGGCAGAGGTTGGGCAATACAGGACAGTCACACCCTCTGCTTTTCTTGGTTTGGCATGATGATGTCATTTTCTGGAGCAACAGGAAGGCCATGGCTTCTGAGGGACGCAATCTCCAATTTTTTTCTGCTGCTTTGGGCGCACGTCTGTGTGGTAATCTGCAGTGTGAGGATTACGGAGCTGACTCAGATTGTGGGAAGCCTTGTTGTCTCATAACACTTAAAGGTCCCCACTGAGTCTGTGCTACACATTTAGGTTACGGGAGAACCTCTTTCTTTGTCGTCCAGCAAACCGGTTTGCCTCCCAAGGAAGGACTCTTCCCGTTTATCCCAACCTTCAGCCCAGCGATGAATGGGCTCCTGCTTACTTTGTCCTGCCAGTCCTCCCCTTTGTAGTATGCATTGGCTAACATCTCTCCAATTCTGGCACTCAGCAGTTTGTGTGGTTGGAGATAACAGGGCCTGGCCATGATCTCCTACGATTGCAAACCTCCAGCCTCCCAGCTGTCCTCCCAGCACTGGGTCTTCCTGCCTTGCTGTGTAGACCAAAAAAGTGAGGTTGCCCTTTGGAAACTGCCTTGTGCTCTTCCTTCCCTCACCACATGAAGCAAAACTGTTTTTTTTCCACCATGTCAGGATCTCCCATGGCTGCAGGGGAAGAAAGGTTTGCCTCAGCCATGAAACCAGATTTGCTTTGGTTTTAGATTTTTTTCCACCCAGTGAAAACAGCCAGGAGATTTGTTTTGGACTGTTGAGTTCAGCTTCTCTGTACAAGATTTTCGGCCACTCATCTTGGCTGGGACTGGAGAGATGGGTGACAGGGGAGACCATCAACTGAATGGGGCCACCAGAGCATCTCTGACATAAGACATGTGACAAAATCCACATGAAAACCAAGTGAAAGGCAGACACAAAGACATGTTAGACTGTGCTCTGGTCATCTGTGAAGTCCTCTGCCAGGAGGACAGAAATACTAGAAAATAGGGAAGGGTGGGTATGAAGTGGGATTGGCAACCATTGCCAGCTTAACCAAAATGGACACTTAATAATGTGTAGAAGAAGTGACTCAGATTTTGATGCTGTCTTTTAATTTAGCATTGATGTGTGTATAGATTACATGGTACATTTGCAGGATGAGTACTCATAGAATATAGATGTTATTAGAGCAGGATAATTATTTATATTTGGTGTCAAGCCAAAAGTCATATTACAGAAAGGTCTTAAATGCAAGTTTAACAAAATAATTTAAATGCAGAAGTGAGAATGGGAGGATTGATCAGTGTATAAAGGATGATTCACATTGAACTCTGCTTCATTTTTGTGCTAGTTGCCTTAAATTTAAATTAGCAAATCCCATAACAGTAGTTGTTTTCAACTAGGGGCAGGCGAAGGCTTCAGCTCTTGAGAAACAGGAGTCTCCTGCACAGAAGGAACATGTAAATAATCCTCACCAGGAATTTTGGAGGGCAGGATCTGTCCATGCTTACCCACCTCCCTGTTCTGGTGTTTCCTCGGTCTCCCTGCAGAAGATGGAGCTGCAGAAAGCAAGCCATGGGCTGTTTCCCTGTGCCGCAGGGCTGGTGCATTACCCCGAGGTGCTCAGGATATGAGAGGGAAGCCAGGGTGCCTAGGAAGGCTTTCAACTCTTCACAACCATAAACATTTCTGTTTAACTTCCAGAATCCCCCTTCCCTCAGGGGAAACTGCTGCTTGTTTCTCTTTTACCACTGGATGTGAGTGCAGGCCTGTTATTACTGGCACTCCCTTCCCACAGATGCATTCTTCTTGGTTCAAGAGACTCTAAAAATTTCTGAATTTTTAAAAGGGAAACCCGAGACTTTTTTGTTAAAGCCTCCTGTATTTTATATGAGCAGAGGAGTTCTCTCTCTTCCAGTATATTTTCCATCACCCGGGCCTTGAGTAACAGGGACTCCCTCTTTACCTGGTATTTCATATACAAATCTGCCCTTTCTTCTACCATAAAATAACTGCACCAATAAGAAAGTAAAAGTCACTGCCTACCTGTAAAACAAAATTATATAGTAAATAAACAGAAGCAGAAAACAAGGCAGAGGTAAATAACTGCTCTTTCCCTGCCTTTATGAGAGATGAGTCCCATGCATAAATCCCCATCCCAAATGCAAGCAGGAAGGAGAGCTGTGAGGCACAGATGTCCAGAGGGTTCCAGTTTGTCCAGGTGCTTCTGTGATGTTTCCCAGCATGGCCCATACCCTCCCAGGACCAGCCTTATCCAGCTGCCCAAGGCCCAGGCTGCTGTGCCCACCTGAGGGTCTCATCTCCAGGAGAGACCCTGCCTTCTTCTGGGATGCAGAGCCATGGCTTACACAGGCAATTGCTGGGTCAGTGACAGGCCTGAAATTGGTGTCTCCAAAACCTGTGCGACCTCTGGACTATGCCACAAGCTGAGCAGGGGTAGAAAGTATTTTCGCATCTTGCTGATTTGCTACCTGGAGTCTTGCTCTGTCAAACGGTGTGCAAGACCTACGCTGCCACTTCTGCTATTCCCCCAAGGAGCCTATTCTATTTTCCTTTTCTTCTAATTTTTATAAATATTTGTCCTGAAAACAGCCTTTCTGAAGTGGATACAATCCAAGTAAAGCCCAAACTCTGAACCATCAGAATTTCCCCCATCTCTGAGGGCTTTCAGGCCCTCTCTGTGCTAAGCACTGTGCCTCTGAGTCCATCTCATCAGCATATAGTAAAGCTCATGGAGGAGAGAGAATCAGACCATCTTGTGTTTTGCATGCCTCCGCGGCTTTGTCGTGACATATATCGCCTCCCACCTGTGGACACTGTTGTGAATGTGTAGAAGGTCTTCCAAACCGTTTTAGGAAATCACACATCCACTTGCCTTCCCTGCTCAGTTTCCCAGCCCAACCCCAGAGAACAAGTGTTCCCTGGGGCATTTCCTTGGGGACCCTTCCGCATGAGGCAAGAGTCTTAAGAAGGAAAACTTTACATAAGCTACTTAAGTCTCACCTTGATTCAACCTCTTCCCCCTTTGCAAAGTCAGGGTAATGCTTTCACCTTGGCATTGGCTGGCTGGGGGCTGGTGGTGCAGCTGTGCATGTACCCACTTGCGTTCAGGCTGCTCAGGAGCGCTCACAGTTCTCTTTGACAGCTCTTGTCCTGCAGATTGCTATCTCCCAGGGTAAAAAACCTAGTACAGAGGACCCTGATCCCTGTGGGTCTGGTAGAAAGTGTGCAGTAATTGAAAGAATAATAATACATGTCAGACGTACACAGGCTGAGGAGGTAGCAAAGGAACTTAATGAAAAAACAAATCCTAACAAGCATGGGATACTAATTTTAAGAAATAATTCACATATTACTTATTGCTTAAGGGCAAAATGCATGCTGCCTAACATACTTTCCCAAGTTTGCAATGCATGGCCTTTGCAACACAATAGGTAGGTACTTTTTAACACTTTCTGCGACCACAAAGATGTCTTTATAACCTGTGCCACATCAGATATTCACAAGGCAACAGCATGATTTCAGGAATGTGTTTTAGTGTTGTAAAGGAGATCCCTGATGAGATCCATTCATGCTCTCCCTGAAGGGTCCAGGCTGCCATTACCACTGTGCTGAGCAGGGAGGAGGAGAAGATGTCCATTAACCCCTTCATTAAGTGCTGAGATGCCAGTCACAAGTCAGGGTGCGTCCAGAAGAGCCAGATGAGCAACTTCTGCAGAGAGCAGAAATCCTATTTGAATCCCTCAGGGCTGTGGACAGTACCAGCAGCAACAACACCAAGTTTTGGTGCAACTTTCCATTTCCGGAGCTCAGAGAAGCCCACGGTGATTAACCAGCCGGATCTGCCACTGGGGAAGCAGAAATTTCCATTTTAGAGGTGAGGAATGCCAGAGCATGGAGAAGGCAACCTGAGTGCCCTAACGTCAAGCAGCTGTCAGCACAGGACCAGGAGACAGGCCTGTGACCTGCAGACCTGTATCCTAAGGTCATCTTCTCCACAAGACCATTCAGGCTTTGTCACTTTCTTTTTCTTTGTTCCCTAGCTACAAGAAAAATGTGTTTGTGAATTCTGTCGCTGTCTGTCCTACCCTGAGCTCTGTGGTTGTAGGAGACCGCAGCGGGGTTTATTGCACCCGACTACCAGGTACAACACACCACCTCCTGTAAGCCAGGCGTGGGGAAGCAATGTAGTAGGCTGCAGAGGGGACCAGACAGGGGAAGAGGCAAGCACAAAGCATCTGCCAGCCCCCAGGAGCAGCTTTCCTCACAGCAGCGTGCTCATACACAGAGATGGCGATAGATGGTGATGGTCTACTAAGCTGTTGTTTATAGCAGCTTCTGCATTGTCTCCCCAAGTTCCCACCAGGACACCGTGTGGGTAGATGGTGTTATCAGGCATCCCCAAAGAGTTTGGTAGAAGAACACAAGGTCACTGAGCTGCTCTGCCCAAAGTCATGGCCACAGGAGTAGCCAAGGTCTTGTTTTCTCATACAAGGACTAAAGGGTCCTGAGGAAGGGGTGTTCCTCAGCCTAATGGGCTGCTTCTGCAGGTGAATGGTATTTGGGGTTGGTCACCTGCACACAGGGGTATCTCAGTGTGTGGTAACACCTCTGCTTAGCAATCTGTACCCAGATCTCAGCCACCCCTGTGGATCATAGCCAAGACAACATCCCATAAGAGGAAACTCTGGGAAAGAATTAGTGAGTGTTTACTGAAGAACAGTAAAAATGCAGAAATGTTGTCCAGAACTGGACTTCCAACATCCCCGGCTCATCACAGTCCAAGTTCTCTTGAAGTCCTCACCAACAACCTCCCTCAGCATTAGCAGGAGCTAAATGTGTGGGAGAGGAAAGAAACAAATATCTTAAAAATCAAATTACCATGCAAACCAGAAGGCAAAGAATTTATTGCATGAGATAAATCTTCACATATAGAACTGCCAATGTGCAAAAGATAAACCAATTAACTTTCTAACAAACATCAGTGCATATTTCAAATAACGTTGAGTTTCCATTTTCAGTTCTTTTCTCCTCCCTTCTGTCTTTCTTCCCCATTTTTCCCTCTAAAATTCATTTTGGTAAATATTTCTCCCTGTTGCTCAGATAACCGTATCTGATTGCAGAGGCTTGAAGCATAACCAATGATGAAAGACTACCTGAGGGATATTGGAGCGTGTACGCCACAGGGGTGTGGACATAAACCCCTGAAATATGCTGGCAGTATGACCAGAGTCGTTCTACCTGTAGGTTAAGTCAAGATAAGAACTCACTCACCGGCTGCACAGGGGATTAGACCAAACCGAATCCCTCATGGTTGTTAAAACACCACCAGGACTGTTGGCTTGAGATGGGGCAGAGCCTCTGGGTCGGGGAGCCAGGAGGGGGCTGAGCCTCCCCCCAACCTCTTCTGACACAAAACCTGCCAGCAACCCTTTATCCCGACACAAAACCTGCCAGCAACCCTTTATCCCGACAGTGCAGACCCAGCCGGGAGGGCGGGAGGAGAGGGTCAGCCCTACCAGCCAGGTCGGGGGCTTTTGCTCCAGGTGGGCTTTTCAGCTCAGGGCTGACACCATTGCAGCAGGTCCTCCTGCATCTAACTCATGGGCACCTCTGCCTTTTCTTGGCAGGCTTCGAAGTCAGTCCAAGCACAAGGTCCCCGATGGGCGCTGGGCTGATGTGCGGTGGCGTGCAGTGGGTGCGGTGGCCGCCCCCCCGGCACCAGCCAGCCCTTTGGGGGGTTTTACATAAAGGCGGTCGAACACATCTGTTCAGGGCGCAGGCAATGAGGCATGGGAAGAGCGGATGACTAATGGCCCCAGGCTGGCCTAGTTAGTACCGGGGCGGCTTCGCTACCTGCCGCCTCGGCGGGTCCCTGCAGCACCGGTGCACGGGAGAGAAAGACCACTTCTTGCTGGAGCAGAGGGCAGGGTGAGAAAAGCCTCCCCTCCCTCAGAGATGCTGAGTGGGAGTCTGTCTTCCCCTTCACGCGTGGGGAGGGCTTAGGTTTTGCATAGGAAAGAAATAACTGGAAAATAGTGCTGCAGCATGAGAACTGGCACTAGTTGCACACAGCACCTTCATACAGAACCATCTCAAAATGATGGCCATGCAATGCTGTTCATGGGTTTGCAGGATTTTCCAAGTGTTGGCTGATGATGGATTCCCTCTCGGAAAAGCCAGGGCTGCTTGGGTCACCTGGAGCATGTGAAAATCTCTGCAAACACAAGCCATCAGAAGGTGTCAAATCAAAACCAGCTGCCACAGTACATTTGTAATTCTGCAGATTGTGGACAGAAGAAACAAAAAGTCATCTTAAAGTAGCCAAGTGCTCTAATAAAAAGAACTAATTAAAAAAAACCAAACCACAACAAATGACAGTAAAAACTCCCATGATTTCTATGCCAGGCTCCTGATTGTTTGATGCCCCTGAGCTGGCAGTACTGGAGCAGTGCCGGGGTATGTGCACCCACTTTCCGATCGCACAGCTCCCCCAGCGCAGCCCAGGCAGGGTCCGTCCTGTCCCACACACAGCTGCAGCGTGGACAGGCACCGGTGGAGAGCATCTCTTAGTGGATAGCTTGCAAGTTTGAGAGGCTCAGGCATTAAAGGGAACTCCCAGTGGAATGCTATGGCCATAGACATGTTGTTTTTAACACTTAAAAGCTACCTAATGCTTAATTCCTCAGTTCACCTCTACCTTTGGCTCTGTACCTCTGGCATTAATGCAGCTGTCAGTAAAATGACATAGTGTGTTTAAGCTTTCCTTGCTATTAATCAGGACAGGAACAGGTAGCTTTCTGCAGGTTTGTAAATGCCCACACCACAGACCCATACTATCTCAGCTCTCCATCAGGTGTTACAACATCATGAGAGAACTGCTGGTTTTCTTCAGACTTTTTGACCCATTTTTAATGCTGCAATTCTTCACCGTGAGGCCATTTCTTGGGCCGTGCAGCAGCAGGCGTCTGCTGGCAGCAGTGACATGGAGGAGCGCAAGGCTCATCTGCCAGAAAAATGGGAAGGAATCATTGCTCCGAATGGAGCCGTGTTTGTCCAACAGCAGTGGGTATGGGCGGCAAGGGAAGATTTTTTTTTGCCGCAAGTGTGGGGCCGAGGCCTTGTCCGTAGCTTGCAGCTGGCAGGGAATGGGCAGCTCCTGGCTCGGGAAGGGAGCAGGAGCGGAGGGTGACTCACAGCCCAGCCCAGGCTTCCCTCCGTGCTGGCCACAAGTGCCGGGCAGCAGATTTCAGGGAGGAGGAAAAATCCACTTATCATCCCCTCCCTGCCCTCCACCCATTCACTCGCTGCTCATCTAGATGGGGCTGAAAATAACAGCATGCAAGAGCAAGGGCAATAGGTGCAGGCAGCCCGGGTGGGAGGTCAGCGCACGCCGGAGTTCGGCTGGGATCACCAGTGTGGGTCACCCTGGCACAGCAGCAAACCGGCGTGAGACGGACCGGGAGAAGATAAGTGTTATCTTCACTCCTCTAACACAGAAGTGAGCATGTATTTGGTGTGATTTAATATATGCTAAGATCTTTGAATGAATTAACTGGAGTGCTGGGCCCTGGTCTGGATGTGGTGCTTGCAGACCTGGACAAAGTGAGGAGCATTCAAGGAGCACAAGATTTAGGAGAAATATAGTCCAAGGGATTAAAAGGAAAAACTGGGGAACTTGGCTCATTTAGCCCAAGAAAAGAATATTAGGAACAAAGATGGAAACAATCCTCTAACACATGAAACCTTCTTGAGGAGATGATCATTTTATATTATTTGTGGAGACAAAGACATGAAGAAATCAGTTTTCCTTCTGCAACAAAGAGCGTTTTGACTGGCTATTAGGGAACATTTCCAAGATGTACAAGGCGTGGAGTGTGGGGAGAGGCTGGAGAATCCCTTTCCAGAGAGATTTTTCAGGAGTCCTTAGACAAAACTCCCTGTGATGTTGCCCTACATCGAGGATGCCTGCAGGCAGGGGTCCATCAGGGCTCCCTCGCAGGCGGGGGGTGCCTCAGTGCAGAGGGAGGACCCAGCAATCCCTCCGGGTACCTTCCTGGTTTACATTTCATCGCCTGAAACAGGGCATTAAGTATTCTTGGCAATAGTCGTAACTTGGCTTGAACAAGCATTTGATAAGATCCATAAAGCTAAACATGGATTACTATTCTATAAGAAAGTGTTGAACACCAAGTATGCCCCACTTTCTATGATCTAAACCGTGTTACTTCTCTCAGTGCAATTCGTAACACATCTGGAGCCAACTATTTCCATCTACTTACAGACAATGTTAAATGAGATACTGTTTTAATTTTGCTGAGCTGGACAGAGATAATACCCCCAGGAAACAGTTTAAGTCTGCAAAAAAATAAAAAGGACAGCATAGGTTGCTAAGTGATAATGATTTGCAAAACATAAATACTTACACAAAGGAGATGATTAATTCAGGACATTATTTACATATCACCTTTATAATCTTTTCAGCTGTCGGCCATTATGTACCTTTATCTCACAGCATACTCTCTTTATTTGTCTTACAACCAATTCTTTAAATCTGTGGGGCTTTTTCAGTTTACCCAGCCTTCTGCCTGCTGCAGCCATCCTCACTCTGTGGAATAACACCCACGGACCCATCACACAGGATCGGATACATTTGCACTTCGACACCAAAGAATGGTTCTATGTACCAGTGTCTGTTCAACACAGGTGGCTGAGCCACATCTCCATTTGCCATCATCCATGGAGGAGTTAGTGGTGCGGAGTCCAGCTCCTGCAAACATGGCATCCACCTGTTCTTTATTAACTCCTGCTGCCGCATGGCAACATTTTGCCCTTTGCCTTAGATGAAGACCTTGGAGATGAGAGGCTGTAAATCCAAACTGGCAAAAATGTTGTTTGCAGGGCGATAGAGAGTGTGGTCACTAATTATGACTGCTACTTGTACTGCGTTACCTGCAGTGACCAAGAACCAGCATTCACATCTTCCATGGGAATACCTCTCTGTTGCGGTTTAACCCCAGCCAGCAACTGAGCACCACTCAGCCGCTCACTCACTCCTCCCTGCCCCTGGTAGGATGGGGAGGAGAATCGAAAACAAGTAAAACTCATGGGCTGAGATAAGAACAGTTTAATAATTGAAATAAAAAATAAAATATAATAATAATAGTAATGAAAAGGAAGATTACAAAAAGAGAGCGAAATATAACCCAAGAAAAGACAAGTGATGCACAATGCAATTGCTCATCACCTGTTGACCGATGTCCGAGCAGTGATCCACGCCCCCACGGCCAACTCCCCCCAGTTTATATACTGAGCATGATGTCCTACGGTATGGAATATCCCTTTGGCTATTTTAGGTCAGCTGTCCCGGCTATGCTCCCTCCCAGCTTCTTGTACATCTGCTTGCTGGCAGAGCATGGGAAACTGAAAATTCGTTAACTTAGGATAAGCGCTACTTAGCAACAACTAAAGCATCAGTGTGTTATCAACCTCATTCTCACGCTAAATCCAAAACGCAACACTATACCAGCTACTAGGAAGAAAATTGACTCTATCCCAGCTGAAACCAGGACAATCTCCCAGCCCCAAAAATGCCAAATCTTTGCTCACAAAAATGGTGACAAGCACAGGAGCTCCGTAACTCCTCGGCTGCTATTAGTGGCCTAAAGGTTTGCCAATTCTTGGAAAACTGCAATCGCATAATTTTTTTTTACGACAATGTTGTCATCTGAGTGTCTGTATGATTTATTGCTTCCCTGTAAGGTGTTGCATCCTGAAGCAGATGCCTCCTGCAAGGAATGAGCACAACCAGCCCATGACACCCCCAGCTCCCTCCCTGGCTGTTAGGGTTGACTGGCTCTTCCTTGCTCACTCCTGCTTTTAAACTGATGTGAATTCCCTGACATCTGCTTTCACCAAGGCTTCTTTCAATACTGACTCCTATCGTATCCCTAAGGAAGCATTGAGGTGACCCTCCACAAAACCAGGAAAGTGCAGTAAAACCTGCCAGCCGGTACCTCTTTGCACTCTGCCTGTTTTTGGAGATCTTTTCTGATGTTTCAGTGACCTTTTCCCACTAGTTGTACAGCCATGTCCTGCTCTGGAGCTGTTTCCCTCTTCTGTTCCCTCGTCTGTCACAGTCTCGGTGTTGACATTGATCCCTCCTGACAGGCTCCCTAGTTATTTCAACACACCAGTGCTTATGTTGGGACGGACTGTACAGTTTGGTCCTTCAACCGAGTGCTCCTTCCACACTCCCCGCACCTTCACAGCATTTGTTTCCTTATGACTAGTGTTATTGGCCTACATTCCTGTGTCTTGACTTTATTTCCCATTTCCTTCATGACTTCCCCTTTCTAAAAGGTATGAGTATCCACTCTTGGTGATTTCTTCATTACTTTGTGCAATGGTGATGTCTCAGCAGCCCTGGCTTATTCATACCTTTCTGGGAATTATTTTATTGTATTGCTTGCATAGCTTTACCATGTTTGCTTACATCTTTCTGCGAAGCCCACCGCCATGCTATCTTGGATCGTGTCCTTGAATATTTATCCTGTGGTTTACAGTGAGATTTATTTTTCATACAATCGCCTGAAGTGCTACCAAAATATCTCTTTGGAAACCATCTTTTCAGAGTTAGCCTTTACTTATCATGATCAAGTGTCACCCCACGTTTTTCTTGGTCTTCCTCTTGGTCTCTTTGTTAGATAAACTAATTGTTGGCTGCATGAGCATTGGGTGTATGCTTATTTAAAGCATTAGGCAATGTTGTATATTTTAACTGTTTTAAATTTGCATGCTTATAGGGAGGAAGGATTTCTGATTTGTAGTAACTATATCTGCATCATCTCCAAGAGATGTGTATCTAACCTTCCCTAAAAGAACTCAAAGACCTTTGCAACTGCTCTAAATAGTTTCTTCAGTTGCTTAATTTACACTTAGGAAGACTTTTTTTAAAAATCTAAGCTGTGGATCAAACTCTCTTGATGCTTATATTTTCACCTAGAATTAACTTCATACAATCTTGTAAAACCTTGAAAAATACTCTTTGAACTATTTCATAAGCAGTGAGCCCAAGAGTGTAGACAAGTATGTGAAGACGGTCTCCATGGCCACAAGAAGGAGCAAAGCCCATGACCGAGTGGACAGTTATCAAATCTGACCAAAATCAGGCCAAAATCATGGGCATCAGAAGGAGATGTGGAAGCAGGAGCAGCAGGTGATAAATCTGCTTGGCTTATCGCTGTCTTGGGGTGACAGGGGTTGGGTCCCCAGTCAGGCCTTTCTAACTTGCCATGCTCAGGGCTGAGGCCGTGGCTTGAGGTGTCACCCTCGGACCAGGGTCCTGTGCAGCCCTTGCAGCGGTCCCCCCTGCCGTCCCCCCTGCCGTCCCCAACCCGCTTCCCTGGGAGGGCGGGTGACCCCGACGGCCGCTGGCCTCCACCGAGACCTGAACCGGGGGGAAAAAACGGGAATGCAAAGATGCAGTTGAGCAGTGAGCGGGCAGCTGAAGATTTCGGGAGACTGTAAGGGACCCCCAAACAGGCGTAGATTAAAAAAAAAAAAAAACAGATGGGGTAGTAGGGCAGGAACTGTAAAAGGCCACAAACGCAAAAAAAGGGCTGCTAGGAGAAAGGACACTGTGTATGAACAAATGGGGTGGGCCAGGACCGTTGCCCATCTTTCTGGGCAGTGAAGGGAGATGCTGACGTGGACCTGAGGATGACCCAGCGCAGCCTCCCTCCATCCCAGGCTGCGCTCGGGGCGTTATTCAGCCCCATGCTATCTGCTGTGCTGCTGATTAGATTACTGCCAAAGGTGGAAACACACTGTCATAAAATTCTCCCTAATAAATCTGCCTTAATTAAGTCAGCTTGCAATTTAGTTGTGGAGACTATACTTTCTCCGCCCAGCTACTGTGGTTTTCCCAGGTATGCGAGCTGGGGATTTTAACCAAGGATGGAGTTTGTGCGACTGTAGCTGGTTCCATATCCAGGCCGAGAAAAAGACTCACAAAAGTAGAAGCATGTATTAAGCATTTCATAACTTCCCCACAAAGGAATAAAAAAGAGGAACAGGTGTTGCAGATTTGCTAAAAGTCGTTTTCTCCAGGGAAAATTGAAGGACATACCACAAAACCATGTGAAAATAATAGTTCGAATAACAAAAAGATTAAGGACTCCCTGAGAAAACCATGTTTGGAAGGACAGTATTTGCTGAACAGGCCTGAAAACTAGCAAAAATATATCTCATGGCTGGAGAATATAAAGAAAGAATATGAAGTGAGACCTGGAGGGAACAGGGGCTCAGAGAAGGTGCACCAGTTAGAGTGACAAAAGCGAGGGCAGCGTGCAGCAGCCTGGTACATCCACCACATGTTCCGCCTGCGGTGGGGTCTCTGCTGCTCAGGGGGGACGTCAGGAGTTGAAAAGGCAACTAACAGCAGCCAGAGGGGTGGAAGAGCTGCTCTGGGAGCCTACAAAGGGGACATAATGTCCCCCATTACAGGGACCATGCTAGCCACCAGGGTCCTGCTTCTACCGCCCTGTGCCTTCTAGGTCCAAATACAAAAACCCTGTTGGTACGAAAAGGCCTTCTGCCAATAACTTTGTTTTAAGGCTCACAGAGCAGTTGATCACCAGTGATCTCAGCAGGCACTGAGTTGACAGATAAATACTGAGTCAGCCATAAAACAGGGAGCAGCTTCGTCTTGGAACATATCATGAGATTAAATCGGAGAAGCCAAACATCACTGTCAACAGAGAGGATTAGGAAAAGTCTGCATTTGGCTCTCCACCGCCAGCAGCACATGGTGCTCTCCTGGGAGGAACGTGAGTCAGAGGAGTTGCTGCCAATGGGCAGCTGGGCTGTGCTTGGGGAACTGCAATGTGCTGATGGGGAATGACCAAAACAGGCCCTTGAGGCATCAGCCATGATCAGGCAGGGTCCAGATGGCCAGAGGCTGGCGTTTGGATCCCATCTATTGAGCAAAAAAAAAAATCAGTAGTTGCCACAAACTCAGTTTGCCTGTAGAGGCTGGAATGGGAGGTTGGTACAACATCTGGGTAGCAATTAATCCCGATGTGTAGCTTTGAAATTAAAGATGATCCTCTGAGCAGCTGAGAAACATCAATAATAAAGAAAAGAGTCATCAGAAGAGACTAATGTGGAAACAGGTGGATGGTAAATGGCAAATGGACAATTCAAAAGAAGGTTTAAAAAAAAAGGAAAAAGAAGAAATATAACAAAGTGCAATATATAACCATATAGCTACATGAGCTTGGAAATCACGCGAAGGATCATATATTAAAAAAGGGCTGGAAAATACAAGGTCCTGCTTCTGTCAGAGAAATTTCTTGAGGAAATGCACCCAAAAAGGAGGAGTTATGAGAAGCAACCAGATTCCAGTGCCACCACTGAAAATAAGCTCACTGAGTGTTACCAAAAGTGAGAGACAGCTATGGACTTAATGCTGAACAAACCAGTCTTCCCATGGTAGCTGAGCTTCATTCAGTTCTGGTCTTTGTGCTTTCCTGCTATAAACAAGGTGATCATGTATAGTTCTAGAAGTCTCTCAACACTGCCTTAATTAGGCAGCTTCCAAATGATCTCTGTTGTTTATGCCATATTACTCATACATAAATCATGACCATGGTCATATTCAAGCCCTTCTTGTAGGCTCTAACACCCAGTGGTGATCACCTCTGCCTTTTAATATAGGCTTCTGAGCCTTTGATAAGACCACCTGAAGAAGGTCCTACAACTACACATATCTTGGCAAAAGAGGCACATGCTGCCGATAAGATGAATATTTGTCTCATGGCAAGTTCTCAAGCTTTCCTCACACTGAAGTAATGCCATCAGATGGGTGGCAGCTGGAGGTAACTTGCATCAGGGAAAATCAGAAAAGCTGCAGCAGGGATCGTGGAACAGAGAGCTTGGACCAGCACAGCACTAGGGCAGATGGACCTCACTTAGCTTTTGCAGGTAAATTATCTTGGAAGGAAAAAATTGGTTTTACAGGTGAATAGCCCAAGCTTGTTAGCCTGGAAGACAGGTGAACGAGGATGAGCTGTTAACATCTGTTTCCAGCTATGCAACAGGCTGTGGCTGGGCTTCCTATGAGCTGGGCAGACTGGCCTATTTAAACGTTACAACCAAAACTCTTTTGCTACAGAAACAGGGCAGCAAGCCAGGCAGGATGTCGACACAGACTGGTCTGGCCTAAGAAATGGAACAAAACCCGGGATTGTGGGCAAGGCGACCCACATTGCCTATTTACTGACCTGCACCAGCATGGCCAGGAGCTGGGTGTCGGAGAAAAGTCCTTTTGTTGACATTCAGGAAACTCATCGGCACGTTACAGGAGAGGTGGCAGCTGCAAATTACACTTTCTTTTGCTCTGCCTATGCACAGGGACAGGACTGCTAGCAGGGTGGACATGGTGGTGATTACCTGCGGCTACAGTCAGCGACCACCGTCCGGGCAGTTGTCACGGGACGTGTTATGGCAGTAAGTGTGATGAGTTGGCAGGGCAGCGCTCTCCCGAGGTAGCACTCTGCAGAGGAAACTGGACCGTAATTTTTATAAGAAGAGACTTGAAACCCAAAGCTATATTCAGCCACAGTAAGCACAGTTCACACAGTGTACCAGGGCAATACTAACAAACACGTACCTCGCTTTTACTGGTGATTAAATACGATTGCATTAATCCCTGTCTAATAGTTTTCTTTTTAATAAACTATTCAGATACTAAGATCCGATTAAAACATAAACTCAGGTTATTACTTAATGAAATATGTTTTTATTTGTAGTAACATAAATAATACCTGCATCTTGTTAGAAAATTTATATTTTATATTTTTCTCTGCTGTCATATCCTTATTTTTAATAGCTTTTGTTTTGTAAACGACAGACTAGAGAAGTATGATGTTGTCTCTTTCAGCAATTGAAGCTATATTCAGACTTTAAAAATCGATCAGACTTCTGTAATCACCCTTTACTATGCACTGATACAGATTTGGGGGGGTGGGGGGGAGATGATGTTTGTAATTAACTTTTCTTCCTAAAAAAGGAAAACCAAAAGCAAATGCAAGAAATGTTTCTGGTTTACAGAATTACACAATGTGACTTCATGCTACTCCATAAACTTCTATGTGATACGGATCAGGCACAGGCCACTGCCCATTCAGTTGAATTGCCTGGTTACACAACTCGCTATTCCCACGACCCTATATATTTGAAATGGCACAATTACATCTTTCCATTACTGCATGGATTTGAAATGACACTGCTGAATAATATCAGAAAATCTGTTTTTGTGGTCATAAGGTGTTCTGGAATGTGGAAAGCTCCACACTTGGTCTGCCGCCTTTGCGTTATAGCGGTAATTCCAATAATCTGTTTTTAACTGCACAGAAATACTTTCTATATTAGTACTATGAACTCAGTAGACAGATTTCACCCCATTACATTTTTAAGTAGAGCTTGAAAAGAAAATACACGCTCCACAGCAACATAGCTGGGAGTAAAGCTGACCGGTATCTTTGCTATACAAGTGCTGCTGCTGCGTGCAGGAGCAATGCACACGTTATGAACTTGTCTGTGCTACATGGAAATTGCCAAGATGTTCACTGAGGTAGCTGCTGGAGTGAAGCACAAGGCAGTGGTAAACCATTTCCACTGGTAGTGCCAGTTTTAATTTATGTGTAAATGATTATTGGGCAAGACAGGGGAAAAAAAACCACAAAAAAAAAAATTTCTCTTTCAGAAGAACCAGTTATATCAAGGCAGTTCTCGGGAACTCCTGGCTAACAGACAACCTCATTTCTTCAGTAATACCAGAGTGACAGCGAGGATTTTCCAGCCTCAACACTTTCTCCCTGGGCTGCAGAAAAAATGCCTCCATTGTATTCCTTAGGAGTATTATCCGCTAAAGCCCACCAAGAACAAGCAACCGTGGTTTCATATGGGAACTACGTACTGTTACAGTACTGGAAAAATTAGTGCAAGACCTGATGTTAAAATTTAAATACATCATGAATGCAAAGGAAGGTTTTCACAATGTTTTAAATTACAGAGGCTTTTTAATGTTTTTTTGTTCAAAAACATCTCTCTCTGTTGTGCCAACACAGAGGTGTTGGACCCTTATGGAGGCCTTGAGCAGTACGTTAACACTGTAACAGTAGTCATCATCTAGGCTTAAGATGAACAGATCAAACATCCAGTTTAGGGCAAATTTACAGCTCTATTTTACAGAATCTTTTAAAACAGTAAGTTCAGCTTCTGCACAAAGCTCTCCTATATCCACATGCAAGTATGGGCTCTTGACCTTTCTGTGTTAGACTACATTTTACTCATAGATAAAGGAAAACAAGTTTCTGGATGATTCTGCATTTTATACATCTCCGCTTCTTGCGAATACACGTCTGAAATCCAAGTAGCTGGAAGAAGTCCACAAAGCCACGCATTAAAATCTCCATTCTACACTCAGGTTCAAGAAAAAAAAAATCTCATGCGTGCTAAGTGCCATTTTATTCCAAGTGTCCCTCCATTTCAGTGTTTGGTGAAGGGCAATCCATCCTTGCTGAAGCCAAAAAAATTGTCAGAGAGAGAAGGAAAAATGCTGAGGGATGTGCAACCCCATGGAGCATTTCTTTGAATATACATTAAGGAAATAAGTCGCGTTGTTTTCTAGCAAACTAGAAAACAAAGCAGTTTGATGTATTTCAGAAGTCCAGTGAATTTTGTGGAAACAGTGCCCTTACCAACCGCTCTCCTTGAAATCCGCTGCACTCCCACAGGAGTGGTGCAGGCTTTTCCTCACAGCCAGGAGGACATGACCAATTTTTGATGAGCTGTGTACAAAAAACTGCTAGTCCAGCTGCATTTGTTCCCGGCTTCATTTGCAGCTGGCTTGCAGTCGGAGCCAGCTGAAACCATCCTCAGAGCATTTCACAACCACGTATCAGCCTGTGCAAACTGGAGCTTCAGAGCAAATTCTGGGGGTCAAACATTCAAGGTTGCCCTGTTTTGCCTCAAAAGGGCACTCTAGCATCTTTTTTCCCCAATTCTTAGGAAACTATTAATATGACAGCATTTGCTGTTTAAATTGCTAGGTTCTTTTCTGACCTCCCATGTATAAAAGAAGCGAGAGGTCTGTGTAGCCATGGCTCTATGCCTTATGGCATCACATGCAGCAGTGGAGGATGCCGGTACTCGTTCTTCCCAATGGATAGCTTTGTATGGGCATAGTGGTGAGGAATCAACCCTTGCTACTGCTGTGCTCCCAGCCTTTGTAAGTATTAAGCTATGCAGCTAAATCTTGCCATTTGAATATTGCTTTTGTATGATTAAATGTACACATTCAAATGAATACACCAGATTTAAGCTCCCATCTCCCTGCTATTCCTTATTATAAAAATCAGTATTTATCATTATTCATATATAAATATTAGCTTGTATTCGATGGTCAAATGACTCTTCCAAAATTAAAGTTGTACAATAAAAGAAAAAAACTCAGAAGGGAGAAGAAAGTTCTACCTGAAAAATGAACTATATGAAATACCAGCCAATGGGTAACTCTAAGCGGTGTGCTCTAAGCTGCATCACCACTGAACTCTGAATCCCATGCTGAAGGGAGGAATTCCTTTCTCTTTCTGAAATCACAGAAAAGAACAGAAAGAAATCCTTGGCTGTTGGCTCGACACAAAGCCTTACCAAATCAAATGTGAGTTTTCCCCTGGGATCAGTTTTTGTCTTTCCACTCACTTTGACCAATTTGCATTAGCACGTGCACACGCACACGCACACACACACAAAATGGAAGGCACAGGCGAGAGGAGGGCTACCCTGCCAGCATGACTGGAGCTTGGGGGACTGGGAGCAGATGAGCTGGCAGCTAGAGCAAATGTATTCATTTACACTCTAACTAGATCCAAATTAATTTGTGAAACATTCCCTTTGGGCCTGATAGGCTGTTGAAAGCAAAAGACCATTTGTTTTTCCTACTGACACGTACACTAATTGCTAGGTTCATGTCTGCCAGGCTCCTCTTCTCATGGAGCGCTCCTGTCCTCCCTATCTCTGTATCTGCAAGGGTACCACAGTTACATGTTCTCAAAGACCTTTCTGTAACTCCATACCATGGCAATGCAATCCTACAGGCACTGGCAGCAAATCTCATCTTTCTTTTGAGAAACTGAGGCTGGCGATGACATCATTTTGTCTCAAAATGATTTTTTCTGTTTTTATAACAAGCACCACAAGCACTATCCTGCTTCCCTAACGAAGCACAGTTCATTTTTTGCCTAAAAGATGGTATAGATAGGATAATGCAATTTCTTAATACCATTCTGATTAGATAATATGGCAATCAGAAAATACTCACATTTTAACTTTCAAACTATTATCATGACTGAACAGAAGAATAACTACAGAATAAGGAAAGTAAATTCACATGGCTGCTTTGCAAGCTGCAAACTACTTCCATTACACTCAGAGATTTAGGAAACAGAGATACTGGACTTCCCTCAGTGAAGCAGGTGAGTATTTCCCTGCATCTGCCCTTTCTTCCTTATCTTGCACATAATAGGTGGTTTGATTCCCAATAGCATTAAATCAAAGGCTTTGGTATGAACACATTGGACTCTGCTTCCAGTAAGCAGCAGTAAGCAGTAGTAAAGTACACATAATAAGGAAAATAATAAATATCAAATTGGTAAAACAGAGAAAAACACAGTGTAACAAAGAGAGGGATTTAGAAAAGTCTATAGGTGTAACTTGATTAAAAATAATACAGAATTTTCAAATATGCAATTGTGTCAAAAAGAAACCACAAGATAAATTCTTCCAAAAAATCTCATAGTTTACCATAAAATATTGAATGTTCAAGCAACTACTGTTTCTTCTGCCAACAATCAAACAAGATAAATATTTGACCATATCTGTGGTAGTTCTGCAACTTTGTAGGACTGCTGGTGTTAATTCTGAAAGAGTCCTCATAAAATACTAGGTGCAATCCATCACAAGAAGCCTATTGCATTTGAGGAAAAAAAGTAATGGGATAAAAGGAGTAAGACAACTTTGAAGAAAATAATTAAACCAATTAGTTCAACAGAATTGGGATTTGTATCTTACAAGCAGTTCAGCTCTGACAAGTCACTCCCCAGAAGGGATTCTTCATTGTCCAATTAGCAAATCTATTAGCAGTTCTGTCCAAATTGTCAGCTAAATACCCTGGGAGAAGTTAGTGATGGACTATTATGAGAAGCCGAGAACCAAGAGGGAGAAGTAAAGGAAAAAAGTGAAAAGGGAGAGAGAGAGAGAGGGGAACCCTTCCCTCCCGGCAAACCCTGCTCCTGCCAGCAGCCCCCAGCAGTGGAGATGCTGAATAAGGTGAATGCGGCATTTATCCGTCACCGGGAGAGGTGGCCCCTGCGGACCAACAACGTGAGATTTTTGGTGGCTCAGACTTTTCTGAAAGGAATTCTTTCTATGTGAAAAGTTGTGACAATTTAATGATATTTTGTTAATCTTCCCAGAAAAATGCAAGTAAAAACCCGAATGCAGATTTATTTACATCCAGTCACACCATCCTAAATTTCATGTACGATTTAGGTTAAAAAGTCCTCTCAACGTATGCGACAATTTGAACTTGCCTATATACATTCTTTGGAGTTAATTGAGTTAAGCCAGAGCAACGTTTCTGATACATAACAGGCCAGAATCAAACAAAATTTGGCATCAGGCTAATGCAGGCCGGGAGGGAGCACAGGAGGTCTCTGGCGGAACCTCCTGCTCAGAGCAGGCTCAGCTCTGAGGTCAGCCCAGGCCACTCAGGGCGTCATCCAGTCGAGACTTGAAAACCTCCAAGGACGGAGACCGCACCACCCCTGCGGGCAACCTGTGCCTCCGCCTGACTGTGCTCAAGGGGGAAAAGGTGTCTCCTTCCATCCAGGCTGAAACTCTTGCGTTTCAACTTACGTCCATTGTCTCTGTCTTCTCACCCAGCCCCAACTGAAAGAGCCCGGCTCCATCTCCTCAGTGACCTCCCCACAGGCACTGGGCGCTGCTGTCAGGTCCCCCCGAAGCCGACTCTGCTCCAGGCTGGACAAGCCCAGCTCCCCCAGCCTCTGCTCACAGGACCAGTGCTCCAGCCTGACCATCTCAGGGGCCTCCCCTACCATTTGTCCAGTGTCTTTCTTGTACTGGGAGCCCCAAGCTGGGCTCAGGACTCGGACACAGTCTAATGACTGATGAGTAAAGGGGATTAACTGTGAACAGGGTACAGGCCCGTGGGATGACCAGAGCCCATCTCATTCCTTTAGCTACCTTTTCCTAATGCTTTCCAGTTGTTGTTGCATTTACCAACTAATAATTTTGTGTGCTTCAAATCCTAAGCAAATGTCAGCTAAAATACATTTTTTGTCAAGCATCTCCCCCCTAGCTTGTAGCTGTGAACCTGGGTGGGAACTGATGCCCCAAGGCAAGCTTTGGTGTATGCCAGACCCTGCGGAGGAGCCGCTCACCGCACAGAAGTGCTCTGGCACTCTCCAGAGTACTCCTGCCGCCGCAGAAAGTCATTCCCTCACGGCAGGGCCCCATGTCTGCAGCAACTGGTCGCCAACACATGAACTATAGGAGAGTGCACATTATTTCTTGCCTATTTACCCCCACTGACTTCCACAAATCATTCTACCAGGGCACCAGTTTCTAAACACATGTTATGTAGTGCTACCACTAGAGTATCACACTGGAGCACAGAAGTTAGTACTTTCCTCATTAAAATATTTTATTAATAAACAAATAATAAAGGTGGAGGCAAATATTTGATGACATGATCAAGTTTTAAAATACCTCAGAATAAACAGAAGCAATGCAAGCTAATTAGTTATGACAATGTCATATGCTCATAGCAAAACAGGTCTAACCCTAAAAGTATTTGGAACCTTCTATGGCCTTGTCTGAAATACAAAAACACGAGGAAATCAGCCCCATAATTAATTTACTATTGCTTAATAAGGCATCGGGAGTGAGGACTGACCTCCCCAACTTCAGATGTCTAAATGCAGGTTGAGCCAGTCACTGTGGCAGTAAAAAGCAGTAGAAGAAACTGACAATTTTAGGTCTATATTGGGTTAAAATAAACTGAGCTTACAAATTTTCCTTTCTCTCCACTGATTATAAAGGAGCATAGGACAACCTCTGCATTATGCCTCCCATCCCATGATTCACATTCAGAGATGTGTTCTTGGCCCACCATTTATGTCAAGTGATACAATTTATCTTAGGTCTCTTTTACTGTGACCTAAGCAGAAATAAGTGGTATTGGTATGTTCAGGCAAACATACCTGCTGTTCAGCTCAAAATGGTAACCAATTAAGTTTCAGCAACCCTTTTGTGTGCTGCACCCTCTGTGAAAAACAAAAGCATTAGGAAAATGACAGCTTAAAACCTGCATCTGTGCTGTGACTGAAGTTACATGACCAGTTAGCACAAATTCAGAAATGCTTAACTCAAGCAGGGTGGGTGCAATGCACTGTTTCAAGTTATTCTATCTGCATAACTATAATGCCCCAAGGTTCCAGCTAAGATCAAAGTCCAACTATATTATAGGGTACATAAATTCATAATAACACTTTGTCTGCTGTGGACTGAAACACGCCAGTGCAAGCAGCTGAGGATATTACTACTTCCAGGTGTATACTGCGTCCACGTATGCGGAGGAGATGTTGTGTGTCCTGTAGGCAGGGCAGCAGTAAAGCATAAAGGCTACATCTACGCCACTGCATCGTTCCCTCTGTAGGGGAGCAAAACAGCAGATACCTGGGGTCCCTTCAGCTACGGCTGTTACATTCACTACAGCTGAGTTCTAAAGGAGCAGTCCTTGCTTCAGATAATGTACAAAATAGACACGGCAACAGAGAGGTGAACTGGCTTCTCAAGATCACTCAGACGGTCATGGCATAGCCTGGAAGAAAGTCCAGACCAATACACTACACCATACTCTCTCCCAACCTAGCTATTAAATCAAAATCTCTTACTTCTCATAGACAAGTCTTAAAACGGGGCACATATTTATGCAGTAATGCCAACGGCCAGCATCAAACATCTCACTTAAGCTGGGGGCAAAGCCATGGGGTATCAAGTGCATGGTCTTAAAAGACCGAGCAGGTCTCTGGTAAGTCTTATAGAACCAGGGATAGGGGATGAGGGGGGAATTCTGCTCTATTTACTCACATTTAGATTATCATACAGGTACACAAGTGCCAAAGGGAGGAAAAGGAGTAGTAACTCTTTCCCCTACATTGTGGAACAGTTACAGATATAAGGTGAAGTGACCCTTACTGCTGTTGAGGTCTCAACTCACTGGCCAGTGAATCTACTCTTTGCTCAATACAACCTTCTCCTATCTACAGTCAGTGCCTTACAAATTAACCTCGCTGTCACAGTGATTGGCGCGTGAGGGCTTATTTTCTCCAGTGACAAACAGCTAATGTTTGCCTATTTCAGATCCCTGCATAAGCAAATATTGTTCAAGCACTGAACTCCTAAGCAAGCTGAAAAATGCATTATTTAAAACATGATTGTGTTCCAGCATTGCACAATATTAATATTGCTAAAACTACTTAATGCTTAAACATCTAATGCATATATATAGTAATTTGATAAATTTTAACTGAACTTTTAAATAACTGTTTTCAGTTATTCATGAATTACGTCACAACAATTTTGGACCAAATGTTTCACTGGTCTCTACGTTTGTGCAGATCATTGGTTGCACATTCAGTCTCCTCTTCTGCATGACCAAAAATTTCCACTTTTTATGAAGATCTGCTCTTCACTTGGTCTCTCCTGTTAGACAAGGTACACCTCAGTCAGATTTCATTTGTTTTTTCAGTTTGGCAAGACCAGTGAGATATTCATCTCTCCGTTTTCTTCTGGCATCCAGGACTTTTGGAACAACTGGAATTTTTTCAGACATTGCCTGGAACAGAAAATTTAAGATGATTAAATCTCACGTTCCGAGTAAAGTTTCTCACCAGCATTATTTTCCTGCTTTTCCTGCATCAGACCACCAAGTAATCATCCACGCAAACTGTAATTTAGTCTATCACAGGCAATAGGCCACTAATTCTTTACATGGGTGACTGGAAATGAGCTAACCTGTACGAGAAGAAAAGTGCTCCCACTTGGAGAAGGTTGGCCTGAATGTGGCAATGAAGGTGCCTACAGAAACAATAAAGGATCAGCCTCTTCTCTCGGTTTGCCCCACACAGCCACTGTCTGGTCTCCTTGATAGCAACCTTTTATTAAGTAGGAAGGAGGCAACCTGGTCATTTCTGTGGCTGAAAATGTGCTCTAAACTAAATTCCTGTGTGTGTGTATTTAAAACTGTGATCTCTCTTCTGGCTCCTAATAAATGTAATGAGGGATACCATGTTTATTAAAAACATTTTATCTTAGGAGTGCCAGTTATAATCAAAATGACAGGGGAAGACACATAAAAAACCCAGAATTATGATTTTTGTTGTTGATTGGAATATGGGGGAGAGAAAGTACAGTACTATTTGAGGAAACAAAGGTAGAAGTCTGAACAAGTTAGCACGCAAAAATGATATTTAAAACAAAACGGGGGGAAAAAAAGAAGTATTTCTGAGTGCACAAATTTGTCTTAGAAGTGCAAGTTAAATGTATCACTGAAAGGAGAACAAAAGGTAGTAAGCTCTGGCCAGATAGTACATTGTACCAGATTTTCTTTCAAAGAAAAAAAGCTGTTTTGAGAATGCGGGTAGAGATCACAAGGTCATCTTTGCCAAAATAGCACCTGGGGTTTAAAAGGCAAGTGTTGAGAAACTGGGTAAAACCTGCTACCAATGACTAGCAAGCTGCAGTCACTCCAGAAAAAAATCGGGGGGAGGGACAGAGGAGTAAGATAAGAAATGTTTAATGTTTTACTCTTAAGAGAGGATTCTTGCAAGCGCATCTTTGGCATTGAAGACTGAAGATAATAAAGGGACACAGAAACAGAGGCTGAAGCGGAATCCAGCTTTCTATAAAGAAACCCAAACTGTTTTGTATCAATTAAAAGTTTCTAATCGTGAATAACTCCACAGTTATTATTGACTGTTATTATAAGCAGTCTATGTTGTTTAAGCATAAAAGAATCTCTTTCCTTTCTAACATAGCTGATGTTGAAATTGCATCAACATAAATAGGAACAAAGATGCTATCTTCCAGATGGACTGCCTCCATATTTGAAATTAATCTCTGCCAGCTGATCAGGAACGATTCAACACCTACACGTGTTCTTTAGTGAAGCATTAAAAAAGGCAACTATGAAAAGGCAGAGTTAGGAAATGACAATACTTCAGTTAATTCCTATGGCCATACAAAATAGCCTATATAGCGAGTATAAACAAATTGTGGGCCTCAAAAAGTTAACAGACAAACTAGGTCCCAATCCAGCATAGCACTTAAACACATCTTATCTTTAAACATGTAAGTAACCTTACTGGACTGCTCACATGCTTATTTGCACGCATTACAGACTGGAGCTCTAGTTTGTAAAGTATACAAAAACAAGAAAAAGAACACCCAGAAGAAAAAAGCTACAGGGTTTATGCAGGAAGATGGAGTAGAAGGAAGACACAGGGAGAAAAGTCATGTAGGAAAGGAAGCTTGGAGCTGTGCATATTATGGCAGAGGACATAGGACAGAAGTGGTAAGAAATAGCGTGGAGGATTTGTCAATAACCCATAGCTGCTAGCAGTTGACTCCTCTGTCTCATAATAATGTTACTCAGCTGCTAAATCACTTTCCCTTGATGTATGTCAAAGTGCTTTGGAAAGGGACTTAAATGCATTCTGTCCTGATCTTTTCGCTTAAAGTACACATTCACACAAGAAATACAGACTACAGATACCTCTAAGAGTAAACTGAAATGGTACAAATGTTAAAATAAAAGCCAACATTCTTTGTTCTGCATGTCACTGCATTTATCAAGTCCGTATTTACCTGACTGATTTTCTGCTCAATTTCACCTGAAAATTCTGGAACTGGTCCAAAGGTGTTCAGAACAAGTCTCATACCTTCACGGTATCTTTCGCAATAATTTGAAATACCTAAAAATAAGAGCAAAAAATTACATCTCAACAGAAGTTCCTACTTAAGTTCAGAAAGGCTGCCTGTGCTTAAGCACTGTCTTAAATCAGAGTCCAAAAAAAGGTGTGCTCTTATGCCTAAGACACCTAATTGTCATAAAGAAAAAACGGACTCTATCCACCACATTTCCATTAAGGTTCATGGAAAAATCATTTAGGACATGCCTTCATTGCAAAACCAATTAATGTTACATACCAGCAGGCAATGCTATGTGAGGGGTGTAGTACACAACCATGGATATACTTGCGCTTTGTTACTTGAGACCAGAAAGCTTCCCCGGCCACAAGGAGAGTGCTCTCACCTCTCCTCTCCTCCTGTTTGGTATATGTCGTATCAGTTGAAGCATTCCTGTTATTATTTTTACTGATTGACCTGGAGTGTATCAAGAGCAACATGGCTGGGGGGGAAAGGGTCAAAGGCATGGAGACCCAGATGGCCTCCAGTGAAGGAGAAAGGGTTAAGGAAGAACAGATGGATCTTGCAGATCAACACCTTGTACTGCAACTGGGGTTAGTGACAGGGATTTGGCTTTTATGACCACAGGACCCTCTTTGACAGTTGAGCACTGCTAGGGGGAGACTGCATCCACCTGACAAAAAGCAGAAAAAGAGAAAAAGCATCTTTGCCAAAAACCTGGCCAATCTGGTGAGAAAAGCTTTATATTAGGAACACTGGAAAAGTGAGATTACAACCCATAGTCAAGTGAGGAAGGGGTGTACCGGGGTGGAAAGAAAAGAGTACAGAGTAACAGGTACAAGAGAAACCTCAACAAAGTACAAAAAAAGGCAGAAGGAGTCCACCTCTAGTGTATGTGCACAAATGTGTGCAGCCTGGGAAACAAGCAGGGGAAATAACAGCTCCATGTGTGGTCACACAACTACAACATTGTTGGAGCAACTGAGGTGTGATGGGATGGCTCTCACAAGTGGAGTGCTGCAGTGAACAGATACACACTTCAGGAAAGACAAGCAGGAAAGACAAGGAGGGGGTGTGCTATCTCTGTAAAGGAGCAGCTCAGATGTATGGAGCTATTCTACAGGATGGGTGACTGGTTGGGTGAGAGCCTGTGGGTCAGCATCAGTGGAGAGGCCAGTAAAGGACAGCATCCTCCAAGGGCAAGAACAGTCTATCCTGATACTCAGGAAGACAAGTAAATGTATCAAGAGATTGGCTTGGATGAGGTCCAGTGCAAAAAGGCAGCATACAGGAGGTGGAAGCAGAGACAGGCTGTAAAGAAGAAATTTAAAAACGCTGCCTAGGCATGTAGGTATGGTGTTAGGAAAGCCAAAGCTCAGGTCCAGTTGAGACTTGCCAGGATGTCAAGGGCAACAGGAAGGACTTCCACTGTTACATTAGTAATAGAAGGCTGAACAAGAAAGTGTGGGCTTGTTGCTGAATGAGTGGGTGATTTAGTGACAGGAGAAACAGGTAAAGCAGAGTTCCTCATTGCTTTCTTTGCTTCAGTCTTCATTGACAAGGTCTCCTATACCTCTGTGCTTAGGGGTAGGGTTCAAGGAGGAGAAGAGTTAGCGGCAGCAGCAGACAATCCAGTCAGTGACTACCTGCAAGAATTCAGCCCCACCTGAGACCATGGGACGCGACAGACTGTATCCAAGGTTACAAGAGAAATGGCCCATGCCCTTGCAAGGCTGCTTTCTATCGTATCTTAAAAATCATGCCAGTCAATGCATCAATGTCATCATTTGAGATCTCCAGGTGACTGAAGGCAAATATTGCACCTATCTTCAGAAAAGGTCAAGAGAACAATCCAGGGTACTACAGGCCAATCAATCTCACTTCTGTCCCTGAGAAAATCAAGGAGCAAGTCCTCTTGAAACAAATTCCTGGGCACAGGAATAAGAAGAAAGTGATTGTGACAGTCAGCATGTAGTCACCAATGGGTACACCATGGTGTAAATCATGTCTGATTGACCTTGTTGCCTTCTGTGATAAAATCACTGGATTTGTAAAAATAGGAAAGTAGTGAATATCATTTACCTCAACTTTATAAGGGCATTTGACACTGTCTCCCATGATATTCTTGTATCAAAGTTAGGACATTAAGGTCTACATGCTTGGACAACTAGACAGACAAAAAATGGGTTGGATACTCAGGCTCAGGTAGTGGTTAATGGGTTGTACTCTACCTGGAGGCCAGTAAAAGTGGAGTACTGCAGGAATCTATCCTAAGATCTGTACTGCTTAACAGCACTTGCTCATAAAGTTTGTGAATGACACCAAATTGGGTGGGGGTGGGAGGTGGAGGGGGATGGACCAGCTAATACATTGGAGGGCTGGGCTGCCCTTAGACAGGCTGGAGGAATGAGCCAATACAAAACCTTAAAAAATCTGACAAGGACAAATGCAAGAATCCTGCACCTTAGAAGGAAGAGCTCCTTACAACAACACAGGCTTGTGAACCCCAAGAACTCCTGGTCGTGGTAGGCAGCAAGCTGAACGTGAACCAACAGTGTGCTCTGGCAGCAAAGAGGGCCAGCAACATCCTGGGCTGTGTTAATAAGTGATTAACCCCCTTTACTTGGCACTCAGTAGGCTGCATCCAGAATACTGCATTCAGTTTGGGATTCCCCAGTACAAGAAAGACATTGACAAACTGCAGCAACTTCAGCAGAGGCCACGAAAATGGTAGGGCCTGGAGCACTTGCCCTGTGAGGAGAGGCTGGGGGAGCTAGGCTTGTTCAGCCTGGAGCAGAAAGGACTTTGAGGGGGACCTAACAGCAGCTCCCCAGTGCCTCAAGGGAGATCACCGAGTAGACGGAGACAGGCTCTTTACAGTTGTTGCATGGCAGGAGGACAAGAGACAATAGGCTTAATTTGAAACGAGAGGTTCAGACTGGATACTCAACCACTGGCACAGGTTGCCCACAGAGGTTGTGCAGTCTCTGGGGGTTTTCAAGACTGGATGAAACCCTGAGCAGCTTGGTCTGACCTCAGAGCTGACCCTGCTGTGAACATCTTAAAAAACATGTGGTCAGAGAACCTGAGAACCAGCTAACTGGTAATAATGGGTAAAATGGCAGTCAAGTAGACCTTGGCTGAATTACAAAAAGGTCGAGCTTCCATCAGCTCCAGTAGGAATTTCAAAAAAATTATTGTTGAGGCACTAGAGAGGAACTGGAATGATAAATGCACCAAAAAGAGAAATCGGTCATTTAGCCAGACATATACATCTAGTAGACTTTTTAGTGCTATTAACTACCACATAATCAAGAAAGGATAAGGCAGCCTTTCCCACTGTACATCAATCAAGAAGTCATGAGCTGCACCACAACAGTAAATGAGCAATGCTTGTCTGGCAGTAAGCAAGCCGATGTGATCAAGAATGTGATTATCCTGATGAACACCCTAGATCTGAGAAGGGAAGTTCTGGATATCCACTAAAAGCTTGTAACAATCTTCCTTTTCTGAGAACCTTAGAGACTGAAGAATTTGCATCCTTAACTCTCTTTTCATTAGCTAATTATCAAAGCAAAGAGGAGAAAGATGCAGAAGACAAAGGCAAGCAGTTACCATCACCAACTCTTTCACAAAGACTCAGGAGATCGTACAGACCAAGAAGCATGAACCTGAAGTGCTCATGGTCTTATCCAACCACAAAATGCCGGAAATGTAAGTGGGGTGGCCTGACTACCACACAAAAGAATGCAACTCAGGTCAAGAGTCATTAAGCAGTCTCTTTTCCTGAACAGCTTGTAGACAGTTCCCTGGAATGCAATACTGTGTGATATCAATACCATGCAAGTCACACCTGTCTAACCCTAAATGGTTGAGGTTGAAAGGTGGATAAATGAATGAAAACCTCCGACTACTGGCAGCTATGAATCATAAACTACAACACTTACACTGCTTAACACGCCTGAAATCGCTGAAGTACAGGTTTTCCAAAGGCCTCTGACGTCAGTAAGAGTATGGAGAACACTCTTGTTTCTGGACCAAAGACAGAAGAACTTTCAAAGCACAAATGCTCAAGGAAGTATTCAATTTCCTTTAAGAAATTAGCACCCTGAAGTCATGATGACGATCAGATAAACAACTGAAAGGACAGAATGGGAGAACATGTCCATTGCATGACAGCAATGTGGAGAGATCTGAGAGTATTCAACTCTCTTAAAAAATGGACTAGAAACATTCTCCAGCATCAGAAGAAAGGAGGCTGTGAGAAAACCAGCAGCCTTGTTAAGTAGCTTGAACCTATATTTGGTGCCAGGAGTGTGCCAATCAGCATTTAGTCAGCCTGTTCTCTTGTGTTATCTACCCATGGAGCACATGTGTTTCTAGAACACACTCCGGCATGTTCTGGCCTTCTCCAACACAAAAAGAGAGGTCAGCTAGTCATAAAGGTACACTGGTGCTCTAATTATATGTAAATTTAGTATTTTGCTCACTTTTCTTGATTGACACACAGCCAGAAACCTTCAAATTACCCAGTGGGCTCCAAAACATCACTGGCAGGAAGTGAGATTCAGGAAGAGAAGCATTACTGTGGGATGTGGAACAGGCTGTGATATGATTCTGTCTCTTCACTGAGGGAATAAGCAGAGACCATCCGCCTCCATAAACACTCTGGAAAGGACCACTGGTTATCAGGGTTTACTGGCCATACCCGGTCATTAGCGTAAGTGCTTGCCTATTACATCTTAACAGCTGGGCTCACACACTTTGGCACCTGAAGCCAACCCAGATCAACCCACAGGGGATATACTATCCACATGAGTAATCTTGGGAACCCAAGACAATTCTGCATGGGACTCATGCACCAACCACAAGATGATGATCTTTACATTTCACCTTGCTCACGTGAGCTTTTTCTTCTAACAGTGAGGATTCTGAGCAAAAAGTTTGCCCCCACATCACGCAACATCATGAGTGAAGTTCCCAGATGTAGAAGTAGAAATGACTGAGGCTGAAGAGTGCAGAACTATGTGGACTTGGGTATACTTGCTAACTCACAGCTGCTGGCAGCAGCTGTTGCCAGCTGGACAATCACAAAATCAAATATGGCAATTCAGTGAAATACAGCAATTCAGTGAAATATGGCAATTCAAGCAAATCCACATGAGCAACTGGTGATGGAAGGAATGCTAAACAGAGCAGTGTCTGTTACCAGTTATTCTGGTGCTTATCCAGCTGACACAGGTCTATGACACCTAGACCAGTGCCAAACAGTTTGGGTTTGGTACTCTTCCAAAAGTACCAAGGGGTACTTTTCAAAAGTACCTAAGGGGAACTTCTCAACCACCTGGTAAGCTTGTGTAATAATACCATAGATCTGAGTAGTTTTGATTTTGGTACAGTCAGGAGAAGGTAGAAGAGAAGACTGTGCGCCAGAAATCTTTTTCACAAGTCTCGATCTAAAGAGATAACATTAGTATCTTGGGAAATCTGAATGCTTGGATGTGGCTGATACATTTACCTCTCTGTCGTGGTTTAACCCCAGCCAGCAACTACGCACCATGCAGCCGCTCACTCACTGCCCCCCCCACCCAGTGGGATGGGGGAGAAAATTGGGAAAAGAAGTAAAACTCATGGGTTGAGATAAGAACGGTTTAATAGAACAGAAAAGAAGAAACTAATAATCATAAAGATAACACTAATAAAATGACAACAGTAATAATAAAAGGATTGGAATATAAAAATGATGCACAGTGCAACTGCTCACCACCTGCTAATCGATGCTCCGTTAGTCCCTGAGCAGCGATCCCCCCAGCCCCCACTCCCTCCAGTTTATATACTGGGCATGACATCACATGGTATGGAATACCCCGTTGGCCACTTTGGGTCAGCTGCCCTGGCTGTGTCCTGTGCCAACTTCTTGTGCCCCTCCAGCTTTCTCACTGGCTGGGCATGAGAAGCTGAAAAATCCTTGACTTTAGACTAAACATTACTTAGCAACAACTGAAAACATCAGTGTTACCAACATTCTTCTCATGCTGAACTCAAAACATAGCACTGTACCAGCTACTAGGAAGACAATTAACTCTATCCCAGCTGAAACCAGGACAGTGGTCAATGTGAATTCCTGAGCTGGAGATGGCCTTCAAAGCTCACTCAGCCAGCTAGTCCTGGAAATTGAGCTCCTACTGGCAGCTCATCTACAGCTTGAATGAATCAGAACAATTTCTGGGTGGGTGTAGCTCACCAATGCAAGAGAGACATGCCAAATGCAGGTTGGGTAATACAATTCACTCACTGCATGCAAAGTGTGAATGAAAAGAAGCCTTATGCAAAGTCAGCAAAATAGGAAAAGGTAAGGAAAAAAGTTACGGGTCTAGAGAAGAGCAGCAGCATTAGTATAGCTAATCTCAACATCGTTGCGTTAAAGGGTAACAGTACAGGTTCTTTTGGATTGCAGGTGATAAATACACTGTCTGCAAAGCACATGCGAATATTGAGCACAGCACGCGAAATCAAAAAAGAAAGTGACTCTATGTATAGAGATTTCTAAGTTTCCTGGGGAAGCACTTGGTACAGCCGAGTATTTGAATCTCACCCAATAGGTGTCCCTATGGCGGGGGGGGGAAGAGAGGCTCAGCCCGTCGACTGGTCCCAGAAGTCAGCGATGTCCTTCTGACTTGTCTATGATGGTATCTTCCCTAACAGTCTTCCTCTTTTGGGGTCTTTTTATACTATTTTTCCCTTTACGTGGAGCTTGAGTGACTCTAGTCATACATACCTTTACTTTGATTGGTATACAGTTCTCCCGCTTTGCTTTTAAAGGTATATGCTAGAATAAATTCAGAGCGCATGCTCCATGGGGGGGTGGTTGCACCTTGGAGGTGGGTAGCTTTTGGGATGGAGGTGTGTTTTGGTATTATAATGATATTATAATGAGCAAAGTTCACCCAAAGGACATGATGTTTGTTACATGTCAGTTCCCCAGAACCGGGCGCATGTGATATAAATGAAAAGTAGGGCATTAGGTTAACAGAACCATTATTTTACTTCCTTGCTTCAGTGGATCCAATGCAGGGACCAACTGTTCTTGTTCCTATCATTCCAGTTCCCTATCCCTGCAATCACAGAGGCTGGCCGCAGCGTCTCCACTCCGCTCCACCCTCCGTGTTACTTTTCAGAGTCAGCACACCAAGCTGCCCTGGTGATGCTAACATCTAAAGTTGCAGGTTATGTTGCTTAGGGAACTACCATGGAACCAATTCTTTACATGTCCACTGTATTCCACCCTGGAGGTTGACCTTCCCTTGACAGGGGCGGGGGGTGTCATATCGATAAGTCACTTTCGGTAATCATTCCACAAACATTGTGGCTGAAATGGCAACATGCAGGCATGTATGTTGCATGCCAAGCAAGGGGTGGACACTGCAAAATCTTTCAAGTCTCAAGTTAGGGAAATACACCAAAAGTTAGAATATACACATGATCTCACTCAAAGATTAAAAAAATAATAATTTCAAAATAGCTAACTCAGGATAGCACTCTGTCGTGGCTTAAGCCCACCCAGCAACTACGCACCATGCAGCTGCTCACTCACTCCCCCACCTCCCAGTAGGATGGGGAAGAGAATTGGAAAAAAAAAGTAAAACTTGTGGGTTGAGATAAGAACAATTTAACAACTAAAGTAAAATAAAATGTAATACTAAAAATAATAAAATATAATAATAATTGTAATGAAAATGAATTTAATAAAATAAAATTAAAAAAACACAAAACCCAAGAAAAGACAAGTGATGCACAATGCAATTGCTCACCACGCGCTGACCGATGCCCGAGCAGCGATCCGTCCCTCCCAGCCAACTCCCTCCAGTTTATATACTGAGCATGACACCCTATGGTATGGAATATCCCTTTGGATATTTTGCGTCAGCTGTCTCGGTTTCGCTCCCTCCCAGCTTCTTGTACACCTGCTTGCTGGCAGAGCATGGGAAACTGAAAAATCCTTAACTTAGGATAAGCGCTACTCAGCAACAACTAAAACATCAGTGTGTTATCAACATCATTCTCACATTAAATCCAAACCACACTATACCAGCTACTAAGAAGAAAATTAACTCTATCCCAGCTGAAACCAAGACATACTCCCAGCGTGAAATGTCAGTGGAGACTAGTGCAATCTTTAACTTGATTTCAGTAATCAAGATCAACCCTATGCTGCAAGCCTCAAGAAGACACTTGAGCAATGGGGAACACTGCTGGAAAAATCACTTTGCTTTTCAACTGCAAACTCAACATTGGCAAATATTTGACTCCAGGCCTTTAGACCAGGCCTTTAGGAGTCCTTTGGTTCAAAGGTCAGGGCTATTATTGCAAATGTGGATGAGAAGAGCACTTCACTGGAGCATAGGGAAGAAGATGGAAAACAAATATGACAGAATCACTTTAACTTTAATCCTTGTTGATACTGCCTCGGGAGCAGCTTAAGCTGGAAGAATTAGCATCCGTAAACAGTGTGAGACAGATAGGGCAGCACCAGGGAGCTGGAGAAACAGGAAGAAGATCGCAAATGGGGCTGTTAAAAACAATCAATCTCTCTCCTTGCATCCAGCTGCTGTGCCCACACTGTGCCCCACTATCTCCAGCTGGAGAAAAAGAATGACACAAGAGGCATGTGGGACAGAGAAAGAGGGGAATCAACTCGCAGCACAGGAATGACAATAGCTTCCTCTTGTCTGTGTGCTTTGTTGGCTCCCTTTCTAAACCTCCATCTTCCTTGCACGCTCACCTCATCAATATTGGACAGAAGAGGCTGTGGGAGAAGGCAGATGTTGCAGCAGGCACCTGAGAACCATAAATACAGAACAGAAATACCTCCAGGGAAGGTAGGAGTTCCCTGAATCTTCCCTCCACCACGTTTACAACTATGGCGGAGTGTGGAAGAAGAGGAATGAGTAAAATGTTCTAAGGGAGCAGTGGATATAGGATTATAGAGATGAAAAGGGGAATACTCTATCTTCCTTGAAAGTCCCAAACCCACTCAGCACTTCTGACTTGTACAGAATAGTTACAGGAACATGTTATCACAAGCTACACAAGGGCATTGATTCAAGGCTCTTTAGCTGTCCATATGTATCTAGGAAATGCAAGGCTCTTTATACCACCAACAAAGGAAGAATAAGGTGCTGCTTATTTAACTTCAATGAGAGTCCAGGCAGTTCCCAAAATAGCTAATGAACTGTCCCACAAGAATTTGTTCACATAACTACACTTTGGGTTTGCAGGTCCTTACCTGAAGGACTTGCACCAGTGTGGTGCAAACATGGGTATCGGTGAAATGCTTCTAGTTGCATCATCAAGATAAACGAGGCATTGATGAAGTAAAAGGAACTCAGGACAGATATTTAGCTTAGAAGCATGCATAAAATGCTCCTCAGAGGACCTCTTCACAAGTGAGGTTGATAAACATAAAGGTGATGGGAGTAGTAGGAAAAAAGAAGGGAGAACATGACAGTATAAAATGGAGTACATTCATGCATTATAGTATGTAAGCATCTTCAAGTATCTTAGCTTCTTGTATGCTGAGTCTCATTGCTTCCTCTTCATAAGACAGGCATGAGGGCTGAAGGATGCAAGCAAGCAAGCAAACTTGGTAAACCAGTCTGGCAAGGACACTACACATGGGGCAAAAGGAGGAAGGCACTCAGATGCTTGTGAGAGAAAACAAGAGACAGGAGCAAGTGTTACTGGCAAGGACAGGGAAAACACCAGACAGAGGGTGTCTCACGATACTGAGTATTAACTTGATGACTTTGAACCTGATGAGCAGCATAAGATGATACTGTAATGACTCAAAAAGTGTAGGCGAGATGGTCAAGCCACTGATGCAATAGCATCAACAATCTGAAAAGATTGGGGTGGAGTTGATTTTAGCCAGTAAAAATCTAAGAAGAGGCTGCACTTGGTAAGACTGAAGATGAGCATGAATGAGAACAGAAAAGAAGGGGCATATTTCAGGAACATCACAGTGGAATCTGTCATGGTTAGGTTATGTTCAGAGAAAAAAAGTCCCAACCTCTTTGTCTTGCTGACAGAGGGATTATATTTCCAGACATTACAGCTCCAAGGAAAACTTTTGAAATGTAATCCTATCTTCATCAAGAGTGTCTGAACACAGATGCATGTTCTTAGTTAGGGTGTGAATTCACAGGACACTTGCTACTCTGCATTAATTCCCATATGAATTCACTTAAGACTGCAGTTGCACGAATACTTTCAACTACCCTAAGACAGTGGTAGCACCAAAAAAAGTTTTATTCTCACTGTCCCTGTGTTACCATCTCAACAGCAATGCACAAATATTTGTGCAGGGCTGCTGCGAGCTGGATCAAGGAATTAAAATGAGTTAATATGAACCACTTCTTTTATTAGATCAGTTTCAAATCTGGGATGAATTCCTCAGCCTGAGCCACTTGGTGACCATACACATTCTTTTGCTAGTACAAGGGAGAAGGATGTACCAAGATGTGTCCTTTAGACACATCTATAATGACTTGAGCAGTAAAGCATTAAGAATTCCTGTGCAAAGTCATGTGCTCCTTTCAGAAGGTGAAGGGAACCACTTTACACCTAAGTGTCCATAGAAGGAAACTGGTGCACAGCAGGCAGTATGTTGAAAAATTCACACTTTTGCTTACTGCACACAAACTTCTTCATACAGAAAAGCCCTGCAGCTGCATAGAGGCAAACAACAGTTATAGGACTATAAACTGCTTTCTTCAGCCTATTGGGAAATTAATTGAATGTGTGTAAACATGTATGAACTGGTGGGTTCATGAAAGAATGTTTTTGTCTGATTATGTACCACTGTGATATTTCATCTCAGTAGTACCCTCTTACAAGTATTCCTGAATTAAGTTGAGATATTTTATTATCCTAAAACATAATACGTGGGTTTGACAGAAACAGAAGTAATCTTCCTTTTCTTAGATTTTACTACCTTAACATAGAGATTCTCATGCCTTCTTCTTACTAGCTTGTGGTACAGAAGCTCCTGAACTGGGTTAAAGCTTGGTTCGCTCCCTATATGGCAGCATTAAAGCAGCAGCCATAGCAATGAAAATAATCTCTGCTTTTGAACTAGCCAGCATGCCTGCCTACAGTAATTGTTACAAAACATGCTTGGCTATGTTTTGCCTAGCCAGACAAGAAAAATTTCCTTCCTTTGAACCATGGCTTATGATTGCCCCTCTCCATGTTTTGTGCTTTTCATACAGCACAATCATTCTGCTCCTATCATCCAAAACCAATTCATCTGCCAGGTGCTTCTACGATAAGCAAGCATTCCCACTTCCAGTAAGAGAAATACAATTTTGACCATGAAGACTCATTTCTAGGTTACCAGGTATTTGCATTTACATTATAGGGACCATACATCAGCCCCAATTTCCACACAACTCCTGTAGACACCTGTACAAATACCACAGTGAGGAACAGGTAGAATATGATCCTGGAATGGTGTTTTTATAAATGCAGGAGAGAAAATAGCAACAAAGATCCTTCAACCTGCCCCTATCCAGCTCTTCTGCTAATATTAGCAGTTTAGATCAAGATTAAATTCCAATTATAGCTCACTAAATAACCCACTAATAAAGTAACTGATCTAAGACATCCAATTGTGAAATATATATGAAGAACTTCTGCTGCAAACATGTAAAACATAGTATGCAATAGTCTAGCCTCTGGTTTTACAGATGATTTTTTGCAAGGGCTTAAAAGCAGCTCACAGTTCAAGAAACAAGAGATTCAGGAGATACAATCTTACTGAGGCTGGATCATCTTCAGTATATTCACAGACAGCCAGGTCCATACACAGGAGGGACACTGTGTCTGCTGACGTAATCCCATGATAAGTAAATGGGTAAAAATTACTCTAGTGCAGTCTATTGATGTTCCTTGTAAAAGACTTAACAGCATTTGTTGCAATGCTGCCATGTGAAATCATAAGATGACAGACTCAAAATACAGATCTTACTGAAACCAATGTTAATTTTACCAACAATCAACATTATAATATTATGCAATTTGGACGTGCTTTTTTCCCCCCAAAGGGGTTTCCTTCCTGTCTGTTGCAATTCAGTTCTCCAATTGCTGTTGCTGCTTCTGCTCCTTTCAGTGACTTGACGCTGTCATTTTATTCCATGTTCAAGGCTGTCGGCTCACTGCCATATATTCAAAATTCCTAATATTCATGCATGGATCAACGGGTTATCTAAAGTGGCCTGGATAACAGCTCTTGGTAGGACCATTTATGAATACGAAAGAAAGGACAAAAGAACTAACACAGGGGAAACCTGGCATTAGCACATAGGAAGTTCATGGGAGGATCTTGATGTATGCATCCCACAGGGAAAGAAATAACACTGATCTCAAAAAAAAAATTGTTGGAATAATACTCTTTATTCAAAACCAAACAAAAATATCACAACACTCTTACAAAACAAACAAACAAACAAAAACCCCAACAAACAAACCCCCCAAAACTTCATCTTCCTGCATCTCCCACAAATAACACAATTTTTCTCTCATGTGCTTCCTGCATCCCCAACATCCTTCCTCACTGATTAGCAGAGAGTTTAGTATTGTGGGTAATTAATACCTTATGGCTGTAAAGAAAGCTGCTGTGAAGTTGGTGAAGCTGCTAGACAAGCTAACAAACAGGAGAGAGGGGGGTTCTTATCTCTATCTCCATTTCCCTCCATCAATGAAAACCAGACACTATTAGTACAATGCACCAGAGCGGGTTTTCCTGGGCAATCAAGAGGAAGTCCATACTATTCTGTATTATGTGAAGCAATGCTGGGCAACCAAAGAAAAGTTGGCACTGGTACGAACTATGACCATAAGTCATCATGTGTCCTGACATCAGCAATTTTAATTTAAACTGTCTCTGGTGAGAGCAACAGCCTGAGTCAGCCTGCCAGCACATAAAGAGGAGCAGCTCTAGACTCGGAGACAATGCATCTGCAAGATCAGGAGTGAAGCAATACTTCTCATGATCCAAGTTATTGAACAAGGTGCTTTTGCATAAGTGGAGCAGTCCACAAGTGCACTAATTGTGCTATTTTAGGGTTATTTTTAATTAAGAAGATTATATAATGTTAAAATAACTCTACAGGTATATTTTGGTTTGGTATTTTGCAAGCCCACCACAAGACTACTCTTCCAGTTTATCAGTCTCTTGGATTATACTTCATAATTTTTCTTCCTCTGATCTGGAATACTAAAATTCCTAACAGAAGGTAGCATTAAATCCAGAAGCTGGATAATCTCTGCCATAAATAAGCAACCTACCAGTTGCATATGTTACCTAAAACTGGTTTGAGATGGGAAATTCCAGAAATGTTTTTGTAACAATGACTACTTCTTGATGGGAGGAAGGAAGCTAAGCTTCCATGGATCATGATGGAACACGGAATGCCAGAGGGCACTCCAGGAAGAGCATCAAAACCAGCCCAGATGACTTATATGATTCCATTAATCTCAAGTAAACATTGTTTTAGAATTAAGGATTAAAACATGGATTAAAAAAAAAAAAAGGATTCACAAGTATGATTTGATCTCTAAAATGGATTAAAAATTTTTTGGTATTAACAAGCATTTCGCTTAACTGCCTCTATTAAAACCAAGTTACTCTAACAGAAGACCCAGTGCATGGGCAGTTCCTGCAGAGGATGGCATGGCAGTTTAGCAGAGTGATGGGGGCAGGACTGGACAACCCTGGCCTGCAAGACTCCAGGTAAATTGCTGTCTAGTACTACGTGCACCTGTTCTGTTCTGTGTAAAGAATATATATGGTTTATATTGACTAAGTCCAAAATCACTAGAGGGAGGACTGGAAACTGCCAGATATTAATAGATCAGAAGAGGGAAACCTTTAGAAAGGAGCCTCTATTTAGAGGATGGATGTTGTTACCTAACAATGCACAAAAGCAAACACTTCGTGACATTTAATTTACTGATATACAACCAAACTGACAAGCTGAAAGACTCTGGTGGAAGATCCACAATTCCACATTTATGTCAAAATTGCTTAGTCAGCCTTAAGAGACAGAAGTTTCTGCCAAGTAACTAACCAACAAGTAGACATAAAATAACATTTGTAATTGTGCACTGATACTTTATGATCTTGGATTCTTATTTTTATTTTATTATTAGGCATTGCAGTAGTGCCTAAAAGATCCTGTAATGGAGCAGGGGCCATGTACCATGGCAGGGACCATACAAAACAATAAAAGACACAGCCCATAACATAAAGATCTAAAAATATATTTAGTTGATCTTCACTTCTTGAAGTTTTCATGTTTTGTTAAATTCATTGCTCAAACCTTTGTAACCCTGATCTGTAATTTTTATTTCATTTTATGCAATTGACTTTTTATTTAGCTGGGATTCATGTATACTATTCCAAAAACATCTAAAAATCTGTCTTGATTATGCAAGACAGATGTTGAACTGTTACTTGACAGCTTTGTCAAGTCAACTTTGTATGCACAGTATTTTGCAGACAGAAGCAATTTTATTTCACTCAGGATCTAAGCCAGCTTAAAGCAAGCCAGCTCTGGTGATACTTACACTGAGCCTTTGCTACAAATTCTGGAGAAGAAAAAACACAAAGACAACCCAAAAAAGCACACTCATCTACAGAAAGTGAGTTTCTGTTGACACTTGATTATCAGATGGGTACAGCAAGGTTTGCAAAGCACTGGGACAAATCTTGGAAAAAATGAAGTACACAGCTAGCGTTTCAATGATTTGTCATCTTTCACATGATTACTTACAACAGGATATTCAATATCCATTTCCTTCCATCCAACCTCAAGTTCTAGATAAATTTTCTTTTTCTTATCATTACAGTAAAGAGAGAGACAAGTCATAGCTGCAGCAATCCTAACCTGGTTTGTTATATAACATTTCCACAGCCTTGTGTCATGTAAGCCTTCCCTTCACATTCATATAATTTTAAACTACCTACCTTCTGCATTAAGATGCATGGTTTCCAGAGGTCCAATAAATGCATATCGCATTCCCAATCCATCAGACATTACAAGGTCTAGATCAGTAGGAGATATTAGTCCTTCCTAAGTAGCAAAAGTAGAACAGGAAGGAAGATTTGTGAATGTTTGGTTTTAATGCAAAATTGCCTGCTCCTTGTATATAATTAAAAAATTAAAGTAGTTATAAAAACTAAGGCTAGAAACAGCAGTTAGCTTGCAAACAGAAACACAACTGTTTGCCAGAAATGTCCATCTATTATGCAAGCCTTCCTATGGTTCAGTATAAACACTCATTCACATCTCTAGGATTGCTGTACTTCATAATCCAAATACACATTGATACACTTTGACAGTACCTTATTTTTAAATTTTTAGATTAATACACTTTTTCATACAATATGTACTATTTGTACACCCTAATTTGCCTGATACTTACTACTTACAATAAGTCATGTAATAAAACTAAATCAAGCTGTTTATGTTAACAAACATACTTTTATCTCAGAAACTGAGAATCAGAGAACACAGAGCAAATGTGACACTCTTAATAGCACATGACCAAAAGAGTTTATACCAAGTCAAAGTACTATACCAGCCCTTTTAACACCTCCCTTCACATTCTCTTAATTTTGGATTTTTGGGCAGTCACAACTGGCAGAACAGGGGCACAGCAGTGGGTACTGCTCCCGAGGCCACCTGCAAACAAGGCTGGGACTAAACATGCAGGCAATGCAGCTGCCACTCCCTTCCACAAAACCCATTGCACATTCAACCTACCCAGCCTCAACCTGCCCAGGTTCTCGAGTCATTGCCAGCCTCACATCTCAGAGCTGGCAGGATACGGAGCATGCAAAATGAAGCATTTCTCCTGTTAAAAGTTGGGCACTGCTGTTCCACCCACATGCTGTCATTTACCAGAAAGCCAACGCCCCCATCAGGTTAGGGCAAGCACATGAAGGCTTGTAAAAAAAATGAGTTACAGTTCATTAGCTTAACAGATTTAGTTGAGAAGAATAATATTTATCATATGAGGTTGTTTTCCACCTACCAGAAAGATATGAATGAACTAAGACCTGTTCTAACCACTTCCATCAGATAAAGCTTGGTTTCAGGAACTTGTCGTCTTTATTCCCAGAGACATAAAAACATTTTCTTCTGGTTAAGAAGGTGGAAGAGATGCTGAACTGCTTCTCATTTGTCTTCTCACCCTACCTTGAGGTGCTCTCCCCTCCTCAGTGCCTCTTTCTCCACAAGTCCCTTTGAGCTGCAGAATACAAGTAGGTATACTCATCTGCTTGGCCAAAGGCAGGTCTTTTTCTGTTAACTTTCCCTCTCACAGGGCCCTGTCTGAATGCTCCTTCATATCACAGTGATCAGCTAGAGTTACAGACCTGCAGGACAGCTCTCCTGACTTGTTGTAGACATTGACATCTGAGCTAGACATTTAGACTCTATAATCACTAGGGAGAAAAAAGAAATCAGTGTCCTAAAGCAGGTATCTAGAATAGATGAGTTATGCCCTAAAAGGGCCTAATTCTCCTCACTGACTGAAAGATGACTAAGGAGCTTGGATGTCAGTATTTACATTGTAGAAATCCCATCTTAAGCAAGTGGAATCCCATCCACAGTGTCTTCCCTGTGTTCATCAACTAGATCATCTACTGTTACTTAAAAAGAAAATGATAAGCCAATATAAACCAACATAACTTCTACAGCTTGCCACAGACATCAAGTTTCATTATCTCAGGCTTAAATAGAGCCTTTTATAAGACTCAACCTCAAGTCTCAATCTGTTGGTAGGCACTGCTCCTACCAAAACCAAGCCTGGCTGAATCCCTGTTGCAGGTGGCTTTTGAACTCTATCTTGAAAAGGAAATGATAATGTAATTACTAAGATCTACCCACCATACATGGTACACACAGCTCTGGTAACAATTTAATTCGACATAAAATGGCAGGGATAAGGAAGCATTATTTTCTTCAATTTAAAGGTAAGGCATAGGTATGGTAAAGCATCTTGAGGCAGACAAGAAGGTCTGCATAAAGACAGGACTAATGCAAACCTCAGACAGCATTCAGATTACAGACCAGCATCAGTGTAACTAACACAGCCACCGTACGTTCTGTGACAGTTTTTTCCCCTGACATGACAACACAACTTCTCTGAACAACATCAGCTAAGTCAACAAAAGCACTCTTCTGTTGGGAGCGCTTCAGCCAAACAATGAGTTATGCTGGTAAAGCTGTGCTTGATGAGTGATTTTTTTCTTCCCTGGTTGACATAGATTTGTGGACAAAAGATTAACCACAAGTTCCAGACATGCATTTGAAACACAGCAGCAGTTAAAAACTGTAAAGATAACATTAAAGAGTTAACAGGCTCTTGAAACACTTCAGAATCATTGCAAATTAATTTTCAAATTAAAAACTGATTTACTTCTTTTGATACTGTAGTCCTCAGCTTTGGTACTGACATTTGAAGACCAGGTACCTTCAGAATCATGAGATAGGAGTGCTTTGCTCTTGGTCTTTTGACTATAGCTTTTGACTTTAGCAGCTGCTAAAAGGCAAAAATTGTTGCTACCGGAAGGAAAACATGACAGATCCCTCCATTTGAGGAATATATTATTCTATACATGTAAGCTCAGTTTCTCCTTGCCACATAGACTCTCTTAAAGAAAAGTGTTTTACTTTTTCTCTTCAGAAATGAAAAACGCGTAAGTGAGAAACAAGTTAGACCATCCTCCCCTAGGGAATAACCCTACTCCCACTTTGTTAAGATCATAAATAGGTGGAATGATTCAGCAGGATGGGTGCAAGGTCAGCAAGGTATCTTCCACAAGGATCTGTGTTTATGCTAAGAAGTAAACAAGAAAGAGTTCCAACCCAGTTTCATTAAGTCTAGGTGTGAAACAATCTTCCCAAGGGGATTTTTCATCCTCTTCATCCTGGGTAACCCTTCTTGCAAGCCTTCCCTTCAAGCACTTCTCAGAGGGAAGAGAAAGTGTGTTACAGTTCACCAGAAGCTTTCACAGCTACAAAATTAAGATCTTAATTTAAAATAAATTCCACCAAAATCCTCAGTGACCCCGATGGCCAGTCAAACTTCAAGATCTAAACTAGTTCAGGATCCTCCACACTTCTTATGACACCGTTTATATACCACAATCTCATCTTCCTGGCAATTTTAATCTCCTGTGATGCCACAGTATTGTCCTAATGCTCCTTTGGTATTTTATTAGTGCTTATCACTATGCAGGGACGCTTTTCTCCTTTCCAAAAACCTGTGGTGGTTCTGCAGTCTCCACCTTTAGGCCCTGACCCAACCTCCTTGGTTTTAATCAACAGTCTTTACATCTGTGAGTCACACCCACATCGCAACTTCTGTCACTGACTTGGTTTGTAATCATATTAAATGTGACATGGCCAAAAAAAAAAAAAAAAAAAAAAAAATCTTACTTTTTCTGATACTACCAATTCATCATGTTCTCCTACTCACTCCAGTCTGTCTATAGAGTTATTTTGGACTCCACTCCCTCCCGGACCACATACTTTCTTGTCTCCAAATTTGCCACTTCACCCTCTATCTCCCAAATCCAGCATTTTTTTTTTTCTGATTGCCACTAATATACACATTCTCTCTCAGCAGCACTTGTTACGCCCTTCTCTTCACTATCACTTTAATCAAATCACTTTGATCCACACCCTGATGAGATCTTACTCCAGTCCTGTCATTTTGAGCATATGACTTTTCTCCTAGATCCCTCTACCAGCTCCATCTCTTTCCATTTCATCATGTTTGAGAAACTTGTTGTCCCACACAATTCACACCTCCTTACTTTGCTGGCTTTTGTCTTCCTTCTTCCATGGCACCCTCACTCACCTCACCCTATAAGAATCACTTCGTATCAACACTATTTTTATCCCTGGCCCTTATAAACTTCCTTTTATGATATCCCCCTTTTATGGGGCACTGTAACTAGATGTTTAACCTTTTACCTTATCTTTGATCTTTTGGAAAGGTCCTCTGAATAACACTATAATATAATTAATAATAAGGCATTCAGAATTAAAAAAGGCTTGCCAGCATTTAAGGACTGCCAAGCTAGTCACCTGAGAAGGGAGAGGTGCATATATTAGGGACTGAAGCCAATGCACCCGATTGCTGTGAAAATGAAATAAAATGGACACACAGCCAAACCATGACTTTATTTTCCAGAAGATTAACAAAAATGGCAGGGCTGTCCATTGTTCTTGTCTTTTACAATGAGTATAAACTAAAAGAAAACCCACTTTTAAAGAAAAAATATATTAAGACACTACCAAAAGGTTATACAGAGGAAAATACAGACTCTAAAGACACTTATCATATGATCCATCATGCAAAATAGTCCTAGCAGGTTCTTAAAAGCAGCTGAAACTCCTAAATTAGATCAGGGCTGAAAAACCGCTGTGTTCTCCTCACTACCAGTGTTGCCGTATTTCACGACCTCCTTGCAAATTCCAGCTGATGCTTAGAAAAATATTTCACCAAGATAAGCTTCCACTCAGTAATCCACAGTAAAAGGACAGTCCTAGATGTTCAGAGCAAGGTTTGAGACTTCTGATCTAAAGCATTGGTGAAACTGTTTGGTTGTCATTTTCTGGATAAAGTCAACCAAAACTTTACCTTCAGAACCAAAGTCAAGCTATTTAACTAGTACTCTTTTGCAACATAATCCCAAGCTACTATAGAATGCATTGGTACTGGTAAAAGTACAAAAGTAATAGTGTCAGCAGTGCACAAGGTGCTTCCCAGGCAAATAGAGGCAGTAAGTCTCTGCTCCAAGGAGTTATGAACAAAATCAGATATATCAGTGATCACTGTCAATGGATGCATGAGAAAGTAAATAAATGGTAACAGGGAATAACAGAGAAAGCTGTCTGAGATATTTTTCCTATTACTGGCTACAGATTATTCTAATGGTTCCAAACTTAAAATATCAAAATTTAGGGTTCAGAAGAGAGGAATAAGGATCTTCGACCTCAACATCTCTCAGTGCATCTTTTACTGTCATCATAATTGGCTTTGCAACACTTCCACCAGAGACCTAAGAATTAAAAACATAAATAAGAAACCTACAAGAATGTCAATCTCACATGCTATGTGGTCTTACAGAAAGTTCTCAGATACATGACCTTAAACAGACAGACTGGAGTGTTCCCACTATCTGCATTTTCATGGAATAAATTGTGGAGCATGGGAAGACACAGATAACTGACGCAAAAAGTTCCTGCCACAAACACCTGCATTGCCCAAGTGCTCGTGACTTGCAAGTCAAAACAATGTGCAAAAAGACATCTTGCCACACAAAAGACTAACTCAGATCCAAAATGAAACATCTCATTGTACCACTCTTGCCTCAAAGGGGAACGCTTGCTTGAATTCCTTCTTTTAGGCCCATGAATGAATCTATGGTCTTTGCTTCTAAGTTCTTGTAAAGTCAAACTTCTGCATCCTTAAATCCACGTTCTTAATTATCCACATGGCCAAAGTTCTCAGCACCCAACTGTGTGTCTCTAAATGAGTTTTCATTCTCCTACTTGCCTACAAATTGGGATCTCAACCTTCAGGCCTCCTAATTTTTCAACACCTTAACTCCATACTTCCCACTCCCACATTCGGCCCAGTTCTGCATTCACAGCACTTGTTTTGTTCCCAGCTTCAAAATCCCAGCCACCCCATGTATGCTCCTGGGGACCCCAGCACCTTTGGCAAAAACAAACTGTATCCTAATATCTGGGCTTCTTTTTGTTACTTTCATCACTTTGCCCTGAATTATGCTTCTCTCTCTGCTCCAGCATCCATGCCCACATGCAATTTGAGCATCATAGGGAGTCCGAGCCTGAACCCAACCTGCCAGTGGGGCCTTACCTCAGATTTCTGTGTTACAGCCTCTCGTACTCTTGGACCAACGTGACAGAAGTTGGTGAGCCCCATGCATCATCCAGCAAGCAGCTGTATTTACCACATTACTTTCTATACAGGCCCATGTTCATGCTCTGTATCAGACCCCTTCTCCCATTGTATGATCCCTGTCCCATGCCTCACCCATCACACATCCCAACACAGCACTGCTAAAGAAAAGAGAAGGACTGGCAGGTCATCAGTTGCCAAGCTACACTTGGGAACTAAAACGTATCCTGCAAGCCGCTCAGTCCATTTGTGATAAAGTTTTCCAGATAAATGTTGTTAGTACAGCTATACCTGCATGTCTGTCCTACCACCAATGCCTTTTTTAACAGTACATAAGTACTTCTACTGGAGAAGCTTCTGCTCATTTCTTGAATGAAGTAAGCTCAACTGACCAAAAAAATCCAAACCCAAACCCTAAAAAAACACAAAAACCAAAACAACAACAAGACAGACTGGTTTGGTCCATGCAAAGGTGTCCAAATTTGGACTATCCCCTGCCATTACTATAAATATTTTTGAGGGGAGGATGCAGATGAGAAGCTTTCGAGCTCACATCTCAGCAAAGTCCTCAAAAAACCAGATAGTTGTTTACATAAAGGGGCTGATTTAAGATCATTTCAAGTGGCTTCAAAACACTTGGAGACTGCTGCTATGCTTTTCTCCGGGTTCATACATAACATTTATATCTGGAATATTTATGTTCTTGTTATGTGGCAAAGAACTGATACACTGCAGTGCAAATACAACAGTCCTCCAGCAACAACACAGATTTTTCTCTAGCACTCACCATGTTAAAATTAAAGAAAACTTGTAACAGAAATAGGAGCACTGATCTGTTTATGACATGTAACTGTAGGCATCCATAGATACTTGTTCAGACCTTTACAACCTCTAATAAAACAAGTAAGCTTGAAATTACATTTTATCATTCTGCCTCATTGATCTTTTACAATAGTCAAAAGCAATATACAATTATTAGCATCAAAATACCACAGTGTTTGTAAGTAATTCCGTAAGAATGCCTGTGCTCTGCATCCAAGCTGACTTGGATTGCCTCATCCAATATGCACAATTTACACATCTAATCACAAAAGGATTAATAGCGTGGTCATTTTGGACAAGAATGCTTTATTAATATGTCCCTCCTGCTAATATTTGTAGTTTATCTTCCACCGCCAGTTCTTCTTAGGGTAATGAAAACTTTTGTTACCAGAGGGAATCAATGTGAGTAAAACTTGATTTTCAGGAGCCTCTCAAGGACTGTGAGGTGGGGAGCCTGAAGTTTTCAGTATTTTAACCCTCACAATAAGGACTGAAAAGTGACTGAAGAATCAGAAGCAAGAAGTATTTTTCCCCACTTTGAAAGTAGAAAACACCAAAAGAACATGACTTGCAATAAAAATTACAGAGTTGGCAGCACAACAGTAGAAACACAGAAACTGCCTCAGGCTTGCAGCTCTGGCCTATCCGCAGTGATTCTCCTCCCATCAAAGGCAGTGTGTAGCCTGAAGTCACACAGCTGAAACTATATACCTTTGATAGCTGCTATTTGTCCAGGCTTTTGGAATGGAAACGCAGCCAAAGTTGTTACAGTTTAAATGTGTATTTGCCTGAAAATCAATAAAATTATACAAAAACAGAACAACTTAGAAACTTTGATGATGCACAACAAAAGCAACTTTCATTATCTGTCACTGCTTCAGGCACTATTTTGTAACTATTCACATACCACCACCCACACAAAACCATCCATACAGGTTCATACTAAAGGTTCACCTCAAATCAATACCTCTTTTCTAATAGTAGTCCATTAAGTATTCTTACACTCTTTCCATAACTGAAGACCAGAAAGTGATACTTTCAATGGTATGTACTGCCTCAGCTCCCAGCAGTCCAGTCTGAGACTTCAACAGCTGGAGGTTGTTTTCTGTGTGGTTTTCCTCTAACAAGAATGTGTCTAAACGTTCCCTGAACCCATTCATATTTTTAGCATCCTAGGTTTCTATAGGAGTGGCTTCCACAATTCAGTTTATGCCTCTCAGAGGCATGAAAGAATCCTACTAGATTTTGGAGGCATTACTTCTGTGGATACCTGTGCTGACCAAGGGTATTGTATCAATATGCCTACACATTATCAGACTTATTGGTTCAGTTTCCCAATGACTCCTTTAACTCTTTTAAAAGACCGAAGGTGTAAGTGCTAACTTCCATTTCTGCAGTACTATGCTAGTTGCTGTGTAAAAAGGTGCTTAAGTCAGTATTTCATCAACTTCATATTTAAGTTTTGGGATTCTCGGGTAAGTTCCATTTCTCCTTCACAGTCTGCCATTACTCATTTACTCTTTCCTCCTCCAAAAATCTTGTTCTTAGTATGACTTGTTCTACTGCTACGTCAGATCCCTTCCTTTCAAGGAAAGGTTACAGTGTGGGAATCTCCTTAACAGTGAACACTGCAGTTCAGCTAGCTTTCTCCCTGTGAACTTACCTTCCTTGTTCACATTTTTTAGCAGTTGTTTTTACATTTTTATTCTCAAAAATCCTTTTTTTCACCAGTGTTATTATGGTTTCAAAAATAATTTAGAGGTTACTATCCTCTCTATCCTGTGTCTTTCAAAATTACAGTTTTCTGAAGGGTTTTTTCTTATCATATACTTAAGACTTTGTATTAACTTTTTTAATAACAGAAACCTTGTCTTTAATTCAAAGAGACATCTCCAGCAGAATATCAGTTCCTTCCTAACAACATTGTTCTAATTATTATTATTATTCACCACCTCCTTTATATTGTTGTATTGTGTTGCTAGGGGAAGCTAACTACAGGTAAGCAAAATCAGTTCAGCAACTATGTTTAGATACTGCTTTGGAAAAAGAGTTGCTTTGTTTACGATATGTTAGTATTACCTTAGTTTTAAGATCTTTACCTATATTTGTGTGCATGGTTGTTTTAAACAGCTTGAAAAATCAAAACACTCTCCATGACAAAAAAAGTAAGCCCTGCTCAAGCCCAGCTGAATATCTTCTCAACAGAATAGCAACAGACTCATAATTCAGCTCTTCCTGATGAAAGATCAGACTTTGCAGCAGAGAACAGGTAACTGGGAAAAGCTGAAGGGGCACAAACAAATGATTCTCAGCTAGAAGTCTGAATGGGCAGGAGGAGGAGAAATCTGTCTTTACCTACAAGTATCAAATAACTGTTGAACCTATGAGTGCAATTCCTGAAAGGCCAAAGAGAAAACCATTTAAAATATTATTTTCATAACCACTGTACAGTAGGCCAGCAACATTCAGAAAATAACGAGACAACCTAGAAAAAAGAAAAACCAGTATTCTGATTTATGTGCTTTTAAGATTGTTCTTTTGATTGTCCCAAAAATGACAGTATTCTGAAAAGACAGCAGGATAAAGGATAGTTGTTATGATCGTATCACGTTGGTTTTGTCAGTCTTTGCTATTTATAACTGACATAACTTCTTACTGTTTTTAATTTACATGTTAATATATAGTTCACGTTCATAAGGGACAGTTTAACAAAGATGACACAAATTTATAGGAAATTTAAATATACAATCTCGCTTGTCACGCCTACAAAACTGGCAGTGTGTGTGTGTGTAAAATTGGAAAAAAAAAAAGATATACATACACCCACAAGTCTCCAGGCTTCACTTATCACTGCATACTGGAGCCGATTCAGAACAAACCCCTCAATTTCTCTGCTTAGTTTGACAGGAGATTGACCAATCATCTTCATCAGAGCATATGTTCTCTCTGTAGTAGAAGGATCTGTTTCTGGATGAGGAACAATTTCAACCAACGGCACAAAGTAAGGTGGATTTACCTCAAGAAGAAAGACAAAAGAAGAATGTCAACTACCAACAGATTAACAGTACGAGTTTATATAAAGCGTCTTTATAGCTTGCTACTAGCGTGGATATTTTCCAGTGAACACAGCAAGCCTGATCTTTAGACCCTGAAATACTTCACCAATCCAATAAAAGCTGGTGTATTAATTCAAATTAAAAAAATAATTAATGTTGCATTAAATCTATCTCTCTTTAACCCCAGCAAAGTTCATGGAGCCACACTAAAGATGATAGCACTCAAACAGTACTAGTGAAGACTTCATACTGACTTGAGTAACTGATATTTTCTCAGTATTCAGGCTGTTTGTTATTGTAAGACACATGGTCACCACCTGTCTTTCCAAATGAAACAAGGCATTTCCTTTTAGATATTCAGGAACTTTATTACAAAATTATTGCTAAACACCACCTGTAAGATGGAACACTTAATATATAAGCTACTACTGGCCCAAGCCTGTAAATATATGTAAAACACAGTAACCAGATACCACATAAAACACACTTTGAAAAAGTTGCAGGACAGGTTACCTTCAAACACTGTACCTACTTTAAAAATAAATTAAGGAATTACCTCTCCCTGACTCTTCCCAAATATAATTTCTCATCAAGTCAAGACCTTTGTGTAATGTATTTTTTAAGTAATAAACAAAAAGTTCTGAAGAACATGGAGAAACAGCTAAAAGTTCTTCAGGTCATACTGCCTGCATGCTCTTTCCAGAAGCAGCAGTCCTTCAGCCATATTCTTAAGGTGTTAAACTCAGCTCTTGGTCTAGTTTCCAGGCAATAGAAAGAGTTAACATGTCATAAACCACTACGAGAAATAACACTGACATTTAAAGGATGGTAATTAAGTACTGATTCTTTCACCATGCTCCCCTACAGTCAACTGCTCTTAACTGTGCTCACGTAAATGCAAGGACAGGATTTAGTCACAGCAACATGCAAGCAGTCTTTCCTCTCTGCATGTTCTTTCTTTTCAGTACTTATATCTGCTCTAACTACTGATGTAACACACTTCATTCCCTTTAAAGTGCCTTGTGTTCCAACATAAACTTTCTCACATTAGTCTCTTTGGCAGTGCCACCACCAACACTGAGAATAGCATAATGGACACCATCGCAGGTGTGGTACCAGGCAATTTAGCAAGACACAAAACACTGCAAGCACCAAGAAGTTCTCTGAAGGCTTTTCTAACCCTTAAGTACATCACAGGTTCCAATCAGGAAGAGGACAAGTTAATTGTTGATAGAGACTGAGGCTATTATAAATTTCTTCCAAGATCAGTGTTGACAGTCATTTTATTGAAATATTCTATTTCATGAACTTGGCATGGGGAGTATATGGGTGTGTTCATGAGCACACTGAGAAGACTTAGGAAGACAATTTTTTAGGAGTGAGATAATAGATGTTGGCAAAAGCTAGAAGTGGTAAAACATGGATGAAACTGGGGATGGGGGAAGGTTTCTAAAAATGAGAAGGGGAATGCAAAGCCTTTCTTCAGGGAGCAGAAGAGCTTACCTTACTCACCCTAACAAAATGAAACCTAAGAAAGGATATGACAAAGTAAACACAGGGAAAGAATTAAGCTATACAAAAGCTGCCAACAAACATCAAATTAATTTTAATGGACTGTTAATAAGATTGGAACAAAAATTAGAAGACAGCTTCCAGCAGGAGTAGCGGAGTTAAAAAAGAAATCTAACAGATATAGCTTAATACATGTCTAAGGTGATTTGATTAGATGGTTTCCTGTACAGCAAGGGACTTCACTCAATGGCACACATCTCCTCTAGTTCCATATTTCTAGCTGTGTGACCTAGCAGGCATATACAGTACATGAGAAATGAATCACTCTGCAGAAGACTTCTACTGATACACTGCCTGAAACTGCTTGCAGAGAACAGCTGTATCTACAAGTATTGCGTGCATTTCTATCATACAGCTGTGCTATGGGATTTAATTTATTTTTTCACTGAACCTATCGCTATGTTAAGCAAAGGAATGAGCTCCTTCTGCCCTTTGGGCATTTAATTTCATTTCTCCTCAACATGCTCACCTGTGCTAGAGGCTTTACAACTTTAGCTTTTAATTTTTCTGGTCTACCAAATTCCACGCTTCTTGTTTTCACAGTGTCTTCCAGAGCTGCTCGCTTCCTGCAGCCACCATTCCCCATGTCCTACTGTCATGTTCAAGATGTTAGTAAGGCCATGGTTAAAAACAAAAAAAAACCACCAACAAAAAACACCACCAAAAGCCAACAACTACTACAAAGCAAGCATGTTTACTGATATAACAGATGCAGAAAGGCCCCTGGAAGAGTACACTGGCTCAGCTTCTCCAGTACATTCCCCTTTGAGTGAAGCTGAGATTACTAAAAAAGTCTCAGTTGGATTGCAAAGCCATTCAGAACAATTAGACATTTTAAGGCACTCCTAGAGTATTTGCTTTGGAAAATACTTATATCCCTGTAACAGCAACCTAGAAAATGTTTACGCAGGGACTAGCTACCTTTCCAGATCTGATAAAACCTGGTTTCAGAACTGGCTCCTATAAAGACTGCAGCTCAGAATAAACCAGTCAACTGGTACAGACCAACTTGGGAGAACAGTAAGAAAGAGTAAAGTAAAATCAAAGACTGACAAACAGAGAATAGACAGAAGCCCAGGAATGGGTTAAAAAAAATAATCATAGCTATAGTTACTTAATACAGGAGTCTAGAAGAGACATTATCTCTTCTCTTGCACTACAGAAAGTTACAACCCTGGAAATATGAGATAAGGAACTACTGAATTTTAGACTGGAGAAAGGCTAAACCTCAGCACAGAAACATACTTTGAAGTTTGACTTTTTTTTAATTAAAAGGGGTTGAAAACTAATTATACAGAAAGAAACCAATCCTTTTGTTCCTCTTGCTTCCCAGTCACCCCAAGGCACAATGGTGGCGGTGGAGGGGTGTCAGAAAAGGACTGACCAAACGCTTTGACACTGCAATATTACGCTACTGGTAGCTGTAGGGACGTTACAGTAAAGGAGGGCTGTATTTTTGTGTTCACACTACCACTTTTGACCATGCCCAGGGAACTGATATTTACTTTACACCCTAAGGGATGCCCTGGAGAGACGATATGCAGTTACCAGTTTGCAGGCAACAGAGCAGTACCTTCCTCCACATACTGCAAACGTTCGTAACAACAGTCCTCCTAACTGATCTGTCAAACATCAGACTAATATTAGGCTAACAAATTCATTAGCTATTGAGTAGTGGAAAACAGAAGCAGTAAGAATCCCAGTTACCAAGACAAAATGCTCTTCCATGCTGAAAAGAGATGTGATAAACTGCTGTCTGGCAGCCCCACACAGACCTCTACAAAGGCTCACAAGTGTCCTTCAGCAATTTGAGGTTCTGCTGCCACCTCTAGTCAAGCCATTTCTGCATCACTGCCCTGTCCCAGCTGGTTTCAAAGCATGCTGATTCAGCTCCAAGTACAATTTGTTCCATGTCATCCACCTGCTTTTCCTCTTCAGGTATACTGCTTCTGCATCAGAAGTCTGAAGAAACCAGAGTCAAAAGCTTCCATCTGTCGTTGACATTACCTGACAAGCACATTCAGCTCACTGTTTGGATCCTTACTGTTACTCAAGAGCAGCTGAAAAAGTATACTAAAAAGGACTAACGATGCCACAAGAATAAAGTAGGGGATTTTACGTGCTTGTCTTCAAAACACAGAATTCCTATATTTTGAGAGCCAGTAGTTTGAGTAACACACAACAGTATGAGCACAACAGCTTACATAAAATGTATCTTGAGCCAACAGTATGAAAGATGCATACGTCCTCTCAATTTAGTAGATGCTGCTGCTCACAGCATGACCAAACTAAAGCTTTTCTGATAAGTCAGGCCCCTGCACACTAACGATGGCACACAAGCACTCCAAATATCCTTCTGTATCTCTCAGTCTGCAGGGAAGAGTTTGGGATGCAGTTTAGTTAAACACCTGTACTACTACTACCACAATAACAAAACATGCCATCATACTTACAGGATGTGACACAATACACTGCTTAACATGTTTAAGGCCAGTGAACAATTTGCTGGGTAAGAGACAAGAGGTCGAGCTGCTCAAGATAACATTGTCACCAACAATAAGATCTAACTGACTGAAAATCTTCTTTTTCAGTTCCAGGTTCTCCGGAGTACATTCCTGGAATAAAAACAAAAATCAGTATCAGAAGTCTTCTAGTTCAATAGTATTTATCCACACATTTCAGACTTCACTGATCCCACCTTGACACCTAGGAACTCAGCACAAACCATCCATTTTAATCAGCCTAGATATACCAGTGAGCCATAACACAAAAATACCTGCCCACATACAAAGAAACGGAAAGCCCAAAAGTTTCTCTATAGCAGAAGATGGACCACCACACAAGATTTAACACAAAACAAATGAATTTGCTTTGTCTAAAATACAGACTTTTACTCATGCACAGAGATAACACAGTATGGAGGAATAAGACCTGGTCTTAATTTTTTTAAGAGAATCTCACATGATAGAACTTGGTATTCTCTCTCAGACAAGATAGAAATGAATAGGTGTATCTCAAAAGAAGACAAACTTACAATCTCCGGAACTATGGCAGGAGATTCCAAGGTACAGTTCTGGAACCTGCACTGAAACGCCTCTCAGGGAGCTTCACACCTAAAAAGCTTAAATATCTTCATTCATTTAAACTCTGAGAAAGATTTTAAGTAGAATGCACACTATCAGAACTTCTCCCAAAGCTACTGAGCATATTCAGCTCTGCAGTACTGTGTGAAATTTCACATGTATGAGCCAAGAGCCACAATCTACAGTCACTAGAATTTCAAAGTTAGCCCCAGGAGCTGCCTGAATGACAGCATGCAGAAGTCCACCAGTCTGGGAGCAACGAGGAAATGGGAGAATAACTACAACAGATCCCACAATCAACAGGAAAGACTTCAGTCTATGAGAACAAAACAGGGGAATAAAGCCAGCTTGTTTTCTGGGTTTTTTGGAAGGGTTAAAAAAAAAATCCAAACAGGATCCCAAACTTGCAAAACCTCAGCTTTCCCCTTTGAACACACAGAAAATACTTGCTCTTTTCCAACTCTAACCTTCTCCCACTTGTCAGTACTTCACTCTGTCCTTCCTGTTATGCCGAACTGCACGGGTAGGGGAAAAGGCTATACATTTAATATAATCCCAAATTTACATTTAAGACCTGCAGCTTCAGACAGACTCTGTGGCAGGCATGCCCAGGGCCAGTTTTTCACCCAGTAAATGGGTTAAAAGTAATTTGAAGTCTTAAAAAATAAGCAAGTTGCATGGAATAGTACTAAAAGTTCCACGATGCAGAAGAGATAAACAGGGTCATTTAAGAACTCCAAATAGAGCCCAAAGTAATAGACGGCCTTATCAAAACAAAATGATACTCTGCTTATAATTCCAGGATCCCTGCTTGTTGGTTAAATTTAAATAGTTTCTTTTAGTAAAGCCAAAGATGAAGAGAACTCTGCAGATACTGTTCAAGCAAATAAAAGAGTTGCTCTGAATAGGTTTATTGTGAACTTGAAACTCTAAGCCTCCTCTCACATCAGACGATAATCAAAAAGGCAAACTCAAATCTGCTGGAAACTCAAACCTGCCACAGTTATGTAAGGTTTCTGAATGGGCCATTTGCTTGAAGTTTCTTGTATAGTGTCACAATTGTATTCAGATTGTTGGACCACTGCAATAAAGTTTCTGTCCTCATCAAGCATGCAATTATTTTCTCAGAGACACCAATTCCCTAAAGAACAGGGGGAAAATTAAGCTCTAAACAATCCATTAAACAGGAACCTCACTTGCTGTCAGTTATGGAGCCTGGAGAGGTCTGAAGCTATTCTGTTTACCCTGAGAAAGAGAAGATCAAACAGTAAGCAGATAAGATACAGTTTTAAAGCTACCACAGTCTCTCTCAAAGAATCAGTGCAAAAAGGTTAGCATACACCTCTACGCATTTTAAGTGACACTGTATATTTCTGTGCCCTTTTTTGTAGAGAAGATCACACTTCTCATTTGCAGTGAACAGTACACCTTTATTCCAAGACCTGAGCACCTGAACAAGGTTGCTACTAATCTGACTTCCAATTTAAACTTTATTAGACATCTTTTCAACAGCCTGATCAGAACATGACAGTTGTTAATTTTTAAAACCCACCTCCTGGAAGAGTTGTATTGAATTAAAGGCTTAAAGGCAATAGGCATTACGCTGTTCAAATACATGTTCAGAGAACACATAGCAGCTACTTGACCAGCCTATGAACTCTTAAAGAACTACACAAAGATAAACACGTACTAGACTCTCTCCCTAGCAGACAACACTGATACCCAGACAAGGTGATTGAGGTCTAGTTGCCCCTAATTAAAAAGTTGCACTCATATGACACAACCCTTTGAATGCCAGCACATGGAAAGCTAGGGAATTTTATCTGTTTAAATCCAGCGTGTTCGTGTTTTTGTACAGGCATTTCCCACCATGCTATCCGCCATCAGTACTCCCATACATGTCCACACTCATCTAAGTGCACTACTTCATTTACCTATATTTAAATGCTGGCATCTACCCAGGTTCTTCCTATCCATTCTCAGATATGTCAAGGTAGCAACTCACCTGTACCAGCTTCTAGGAAAACACTTCCCAAAACACGACCTTGCCAAGTATCCTCTCCTTACACTAGCAATGGGAATCGCTGCCAAGGCCGTGGATTTATTAGCACCAGGAGGTGAAAGAAACAAAGCATGGCCTGAAGTAAAGCACTGCAACACAGTTGTGTGGTCCTAAAATAAGTGGTATTGTCCTCTACAAGCATGGCCATATAAGATGAAAGCCAAAGATTTAAATTGGCATGGAGAACATCAAAGATTAGCACCCATTCAGCAACAAGCAAGCCACTTTCTGTAAGAGTATCTGGAGATGCTGTCACAGGGAGCAGCATCAAGCCCTCTCAATAGCAAGTATGAAGTCTGATGCTTATTCAGCATAAAGAATTGCTGAATAAAGAAGTTTGAAAGCCACAGCTGCACAATGATGAGTCCCATGTCCTGACTAGATTCTGGCTGCTGCATATTCAAAGCATAATCAAGAAAACATTGCTACCCTTGCAATCTTAATATGAAGATTTATCATGTAAATTCCTGTAAATGAAGATAGATCAATCTTGAGCTCTCCTAGACCAGCTTTCCTAGACCCCTCTTCATTCCAGGATTTTATCACATGCCGTGGGATTCTTCCAAGCAGATTTTGGCCTGAACAGGCTGAAGTTGTCTCCCTTGAAGTCCAGGGCTGTGATCCCACTTTCTGTCTTGCTTCTCCTCTCAGGATCCTCAACTCCACCATCTCATGGTCACTGTAGCCAAGGCTTGCCCCCGACCTTCACATCTCTAATCAGTTCTTCCTTGTTTGTAAGTATGAGGCCCAGCCCAGCACATGCCCTCTTCTGCTCCTCAACCACTTGTGTCAGGAAGTTATCATGAATGCTTTCCAGAATCCTCCTGAATTGTTTGTGCTCTCCCTCCAGCAGATATTGATGTGGTTGAAGCCCCGCCATGAAGACAAGGGCCTGCAAATGTGAGGCTTCTTGCAGTTGTCCAAAGAAGGCCTTTTCTTTCTGATCAGGTGGTCTGTGGCAGACAGCTACCACAATGTCTTCCACGTTGGTGGTCCTCTTAATCCTGACCCATAAGCTCTCAACTGGCTTCTCATTCAAAGTAAGGCAGAGCTCTGTGCATGCTAGCTCACAGCATGTAATAAATATCCTAGGCAGCTATTCCTCTCTTACCTTTGTCTTGCACCACCTAACCCCCAAGAGCTGTACTTCACTGCCATGATGCAGCTGCTACAGCAAGACTGCCCTGTAGCCTTGCCCTAACCACAACTGAGGTAGAAAATTATTTTTAAGAGTTCCATGACTTCCCTCTTCCCAGTAAATTCAATAGGGCTTCAAGTAGCAGGTAAACTGTTTAGGAGCCATAACCACTTTCACTGCTACAAGTATGCTCTTCATTTTCCACAGTTAAGTGAAGATCTCCAAACATGTTGCACACCCTGGCTCTGTTCCTCTAGTTATACACATACAAGTTACAGCATTTTAAGTGGTCTCAGCTTTTCAGTGCTGTGATTTAGCTGACAATTTTCAGGCACTTCTGTAGAACAGTTCCCAGAGTCAAGTGACAGCAATCCTCTCCTCTCATAGACTCAGGGCATAGCAGCAGCTTTCAGAGCACCTAACTATCTCACAAGCTGGACCCAGACTGTCAGCACTCCTGCAACAGGAACCACAATACAGAGCCAGACCCAATACACAGAACAAATTATTACATCAGAATACCAGTTTTGCTTCCAGTATTATTTTTAACCATTACAATTTAGCTCAACTATCTAAAATTTTTCTGGCATTAAATAAGTTTGGTAATTTCATAAAATTCAGCATTATTACATATTTCAAATGCAAATACTTGACTGCAAGTATTTTGGACTCTTCCATCATGCTCCCCCCCAAAATGGCAAAGTAGTTTTAGATGCTTATTCTGACACACTTTAAAGATGGATAGTATGTGGATATACCAGTATACCAGGATATTAATTAAGACAAGGTGCCAAATAAAAATGCATTATTTCAAACTGCACAGATGATGGTGGGAAAACATATTTACTTCAGTCTCTTTTTAGAAAGTGTTACTACCCTCATCTGAGGGTAAAAGCAGGGCCAGCAGCTTGTCAGGAGACACACTTGCTTACCACTGTATGGGTTTGGGATGCAGCACAGAAACAAGATGTGTACACACAGCTGTTACTGAAGGAGACCCCAGGCACACCTTTCAGTGTGGTGTCAGCACTTTGATCATTTAAAATGAGGAAGATTAAAAGAAAAAAAAAAAAAACAAACCACGAACACCACCACCCCCCCTCCGCCAACAACAACCAACAGCATAGACTCTGATAACAAACAAGATTATGTTAAAGCATGACTAGAACTTGAGGCCCGAGGAGCTAGGGTCAGGGGAAAGCATGGGGAACAACCTGGCTGTGTATCACAGCAGGGAGGTGAGGGTAAGTGGGACTTGACCCTGAAACACTTGGAGGTGATGCAGGAACCCAAACCATATGGGATACACACAAGGGAACAGAAGCTCATCAGGTTGTTTGCCCCTTTTCCCCCCTGCAGATATTCGTTCCACATACCTGGGTATACAACTTCCTCCAAGATGGTTTCAAGCATGTGTCCAAATACCAGATAGTTAACAAAAATGTTTGGCAACAAAAGACCCATTAGATGTAAAACAACTAGTTAGCCCAAAACAAGCCACATGACCATGGCAACCAAAGCTTTATTTTGAACCTGAACAAGAACTGGTATCCTCTAAGCCAAGGGTAAGAAGGCAGGATAAGGACAGCAGCTCCTTTAACTGAAAAGCAGACTGGTAATTTGTTAATAATGACAGGGCCACATCATCACCATTTGACACAATTATAAAAAACCATAAAATAGAAAGGCATGGGAGCTTCACATCCTGGGGCTTCAGTTACAGACTTTCTACAGGCTAGGTATGCACTCAAGTAAAATACTTAACACAGGGGAGGAGAAAGAATCACATCACATGAGGATTTTAAGAACAGGTTAACCCCTTTTTGACAGACAGTCATCTAGGTATGACTGATCCTGCCTTGGGGCAGGGGTTGGACTAAATAACCTCTGAAGTCTCTTCCAGTCTGATTTTGGATAACTCTGTAGTTGGTAGGGCAGCAAAGGTAAAGGAGAATCTTCTGATAAAGTTAGGATCTTCGCATATGCTGCTGTGCTGAGGAGCAGAGGACTACAGCAGGGGAAGGAACCCCCCCGTATGAGTTTAACTCTGATTCTTAGGGTTTGAACTTGTTTAAATTTCCATTCAAAATATAAAGGCTCTTACAGCAAATCTACAAGTGCCTGGCTTTTAGAACAGTGTCAAGCTCATATTCAGAAAAGCTTTAATAGAATTCAAAACCATCAACTAAAGGACAGTAGAGGAGTAAGCCTATTACAGAACAGTTGTAAAAGCACCAGTTAAAACACCAGTACTTTCAGGCTAATCAACTTAAAAAAATTAGGGCTATAACTCACTTTAAATCAAAAGTAATAACTTCTTGTCTTGAATTTATGAGCTCATACCAATGTGAAATATGATGCTTCTTAAATCACTACCTCTTGAGTGACATGAAAGACTGTCTACCACATGATACTGTACAAGTAAATAACACCTTGGTAAGGTGAAATCCAGCATTTAGATGGAAACATTTTGTACTTTCCTACAGTTCAGAAACATACCCTGTTAAGGAACTGGAGCAATAAAAATATCAAGTTACTGTCATCTTATACTGTTCAGAATAAATGACTGCATTACAAGTGTCTGTTCAACCTTTAGTACAAAATACAAAGCAGGATTTGAGGAAGTACTAGTTTTCAGAACTACATTTTCAAATCAAACTTGCAGATTTGGGAGGGTTTTGGGGGATTGTGTGGGGTTTTTTTGTTGTTTTGTTCGGTTTTTGTTTAAAACACATACAACAAATGAAGGCAGGTTTAACTTCATCTAGTGTCAGCATCATGCCATGAAGAGATCCATCTTTTTCCACAATGTTCATGTCTGTCTTTTGAAAGTTTTGCAGGGCACAAGACAAGCTCATCAGGCTGCTACGGAAGAGGTGAAGATCTTTTCTGTTCCCTTAGGGACGGGCAATAAGATTTCAAACAGGTTGATTGACATCCTCCTCCCCATATTCTTTCTCAAAGGTTCAGATCTCTGTTTTCTTCTACTGTGATCCCATCCACCCTGAAAAATAGGGGAAGTGATCTAGGAAAGGCAATGGAAATACAGCCCTAGAAACGGGACCAAGGAGCACTGAAAGAGAACCTGAAGAGCAAGATTACCTGCTGGACAGGATGACAGTTATGGCAATGACTACCTCCTGTAACAGGGACCAAAACCATATTCAAGTCCATAATGGTAGACAACACCAGTTGTTATATGCACAGGATAGATGTGGAGCGAATGTTAAAAAGTTTGGAAGTACAAAAGGCCATTCAGCAGTGACACTGGCAAGCTGTTTACCCAAACATCGTCCTTCAGTTCAACTCAAACACTAACCTGATAAAGTATTTTACAGCAAGTCTTTGAGACCAGACTGTTTCAAACCCTAAGATCAGGAAAAGAGTTTTCTCAAAACCTCTACAAAGACAACAAGTCAGGTCACATGCTTAAAACCAGCTCCCTCAGAAGCCAAAACATAACTTCTGGTGCCTCAGGTCAGTGTTTAAGATAAGTAGGGTAAAATCAGGCCTAAGGTTTTATTTACCCAGCTGAGAGCAAACAGACCAATGTTTGCCTGTCCAGGGCTCGAAGCTAACCAGTGACCAGTCCACCACAAGCCATGTTACTGCAGTGCTTGCAGACTCTGCCTTCCAGCAGCTTTGTACTTACAGAGGTACCTCATTAGCACAGCTTCCAAACCAGGATGGTCATCTATCCTACAAGCTCAGGGCAGCTGAAGACATCTTCACCCATTGCTGTCTGCAGATATTCCCTCATCCCCAGAAGTAAAAGGGCTCTTGAAAGCCATCAGGAAAGTAAAAGAAAAGCTAGTGGCAGAAACCAGATAATCAAAGACAAATTTTTATGACAGGAAACTTGAGACCCCTACTGTCAAGGCTCCCAAGTCAATGCTGGTTTCCCATTCTGAAGAATCACCAGACTTTTTGAAAGCTGTTTTTAAGCTGGCAACACTGTTTTTCTAAATATGTCTAACTGGGAGAGATAAAAGAGCCAACAAGATCTAAAACAGACCAGGCTGAAGACCCATTAGTGTTATCACCAGCTCAAAAGAGCTTGCAGGTGTAATGGCCAGGCACACCCTCTCTTTTTAAAGAGGGGGGGGGGAGGCGGGAAATACTGTTCTAAGGCTTTTAGGCAGAGTTCCTTTAAAACAAAAAAGGATAAATACCTCAGGCCACAAGGTGTTAGTTACAAGCTTAATTTCATCCCCTTGCCAGTCTGCTTTGTCCCACACCACAGCACGACTGACAGGTTCAGAGATTGCCTCTCAACCACCCTCCAAGCCTGGCTTCAACCAGCCTGGCCAGGCCCCACGACTCACCAGCGTACACAGCAGCTCAAGTGTGAAGAGTAAGATCTTGCCAATAGTTGGTCATCTTACCCTCCTCTGAGAGCTAGTAAACTTTATTATTCTGTTAGTAAATTGCTACAAAGCAAAGCATTTAAAAAGATATGTTTTCATTTTACTAGCATTGTGGCAAGAGATCATACAAGTGCTGCACTGATTTCTATTTGGCTTGTATTACTTAGGAACTAGACACACATCCACTCAAATCTGGTTTTAATAGTGAAAGGAGTACTAATAAGTTCAGTACCCAATAGTCACATAAGGACAAAAGTCATCATGTATTTATGCAAGAAAGTTAAGAGCACAATATTAAGAAACATTTACCTCACCCATGATAGTCCCATGTCAGGGACACTGTAGTACAAATGTACCCATTAATTTGTCTCCATGGAGTTTTCAGCTAATGGAAAAGTTATTTCACAGTTAAAGCTTTTAGTGATGCAAGAGGCTTGCAGTGTGTATTCACATAAATGCTACAGGTTACACACTTACTCAAAGTAGCATAGAAAAGCTCTGAGAAGTGAAACTGGGTGAATATTCAGTTTTACAGCAAAAAACAGACTGATATCCTTCTGAAGTTGATGCGAAGCACGCTAATCAAGACAAGTTACTTCACAAAAATGCTCAGGAGAAGGAATATATAAAATAGGCATCAAGGCACACCTTTTTTTAAAGGTTCGTGACATTACCGTTATGAATTTTCTTCTTACTCAATCCTTCTGATTATTTCTTGCATCTTTTTCACTTTTATATCTTCACTAATGTCATTTAAGAAGTTCCACTTTTTACTACTTCATCCCATTTGTTTTAAGTTACATCCCATGAAAATGACACAGAAGGCAACTGTCTGCAGAATTCATTCAAGGAGTGCAAACACCAAGGAAATTTTTAAAGCTTGAAGTGGACTTACTCTACAAAGGCCAAATTTGAAAAAAGTTAAGATTTAACCAACTGAAGTCTAGGGTAAAGAAATGCAGTTCTCATTTAAGTCTTCTAACAAGTTAATCAGTAGGTTTTATCATTAAGCAAGAAATACAGTCCTCTATATTCAACTAACATTAATGCAACTGATGTTTTATTTTTTAAGTAACTAAAAGTCAGAACACTTGCACCCACAAATTACAATTAGTCCATTTTGTCCTTCCAGGTTCAAAGCTGCACTAGGCAATGTTTCTGAAGTTTAATACAGTGCAGCCAGAAAGTAGTCCGGTCATTGCTGAAATAAGGCTGTGAGCCTAGAATTAAGATGCTTCTCTATCTATTCCACCTTGCTTCCAAGAGCCAGCTAAAGACTAGTTCAAATTATTTACCCACTTACATGGTATATTTATTAACACTTTGTATCAAACCAAAATTTGATGCTATGGTTTGAAACAGATGAGCTGGTATGAGTACCACCAACAGTGTTTCACACATACGATTTGTTACCCACAGGCATACTACAGCTACTTTTTAAAATTTTATTTATATGCTTAATGATTACATGTTATGAGACACCAAAAGGATTATGGGAACATAAGATAGTACCAGAAAGCTTGAGTTACCTCAGGTAGATTGTTGCTATTCAGAGACTATCAACACAACACTGCTGTCTTCAACTACCTGAAAGGAACACACAGAGAAGCCAGATTCTTCCCAGAGGTCCATGGTGGTAGGACAAGGGGCAAGAGACTAAAGTTTCAAGAAGGGTATTTCCAATTAGATATTAGGAAAGAAGTTTAACAATGAGGGTAATCAAATGTTGTAACAAGTTACCCAAAGAGACCACAAGTGTTTACCCTTAGAGATATTCAAAACTCAACTGCACAAGTCCTGACCAAGCTGATGTAAGTTGGTCCTGCAGCAGGTTGGACCAGATGACTTCCGCAGGTCCCTTCCAACTCAAAATTACTTTGATTCTGCAACATTTGCCCAATGCCTGTTTCATAGATCAGCTGACGGTGGAAGGAATGGATGATGCAGCCCCTGATTTTACCTGAAGTAGCATGCAGGACCTTGCTCAAAAATCTTACTGCTGAAGAGCCTCTCTAGGAGGAACAATAGCATACTAAGACTCACCATCTCTGTAGGAGCAACAAGAGCCAAGAACTCCATCACAGCTGTGCTTGGCTTCAGAATAAGATACTAAAATAAAAGCGAGGATACTAAGGAGATGCAAAGTTGGCAGTAAGAAGGATCAGATCCTTATAGGTAGCATAAAGAGAAAGTAAGAAACACTTGAAAGAGCAAAAGAAAACAGGCAGAACTAGAAGTGTCTACTAGAAACAAGAAGGCAGCCTTCACAAAGTTGAGGCAGTACCCAAATGAACATGGCCGTGTAGGATTTTTAATTTGTCAAAATAACACAAAACAAAGACACCCACACCACACCCACACCCACAATTTACAAGAGGAATAATTAAAAAAAAAAAAATCCCCTTCTTTCTTCAAAATGCATGGAGAAGAAGAATGCATAGGACCAAGAGATGATGAGAGTACAAAAGGATGATCATCTGCAAAACACACACAGAACAGTGATTTCTTTGCAACTGCTCTATTTCTCCTTCTAATCCTTGAAGAAAAGTGAAGCCTTAGTCTTGGGGACTCCCAGGGTCTGTCTCAAGTCACAGAACAGAGGTGAATGGAACCAGAACCAAGGTACAGGACATGTTTTGATATGGTTTGAATACCTGACACAGTAACAGTGATATACAACTGCTCACTTGAAACAAAACTGAATGTACACTATTTTGGTACCAAAGAGCAGATAAGTGGCAAGCATCATGCAACTTTTAAGGGACCTTCAGGAAAGATCTCAACAATAAACCTGTAAGCCTTATGTCTCTATCAAGCAAGTTAAGAGAAAAGGGTAGCACTGAACGAGTATTACATAAATGGGGAAGAATCAAAGCAACTTTCTCAGAGGGACGTCCTGATTCACAGACCTAGCAGAATTCTCTAAAGGAAGCAGCAAGCACAGGCATCATATAGCTGATGCAGTTGGGTGTGAATGCCCAGAAGTCTTGCAACAAAAAATAATAAAAGCTTTCAAGGAAGTTAACTGGTCACATGTGAGATAAAAGGTCCTTTCATGGACAGTAACTGGTAAAGAGATAGTAAGCAGACAGTAGGAAGAACAGTCAGTTCTTACTCAGTGGAAGATGCTGACCAGTGTTGTTTCACAGGTATCTGTGCCCTTTGTTATATCCATTCATAAATGACCTGAAAGTTAGCTCATAAAATTAAGTCGGTTGTCATCATCACAACCACAAACATTTGTGGAAGGACTTTACAAGATTGTATGACTAGACAATAAATTTGCAGATTAAACTCAGTAGAGGTAGGCAATACATATATGAAAACAATAATACGAACTGACAAGCTCTGAGCTCATTACTGATGAAGGAGTAAGATATTGGGGTAACAGTATATAGTTTCGTGATCTGGAAAAAAGGAAGTGAACACAAAATACTACATCACTGTAAAAAAATCTATAGTGCATTCACAACTTGACTCCTGTGTGAGGCTTTGCTCTGCCTCCCATTCTCTCCCCCTCCACCTCACCAACTTGGGAGGAAGAAAAGGTCCAGAAATCTGTCCCCTTTGAATTCAGTTTATTATTAGGGATGTGTTGCAGCTAAGCAGATTGTGGGATTTACAGCCTGAAACAGTAAACATTGTAAACTCTTGGGTGCAGCACACATACAAGTAGGGCCAGTTAATGGTACAACACTAGAATAATACTGGGGGACCACGTAGGGTAGAAGATGACAAATCCAATGCAAACCCGTTCATAGTTTAGTCCAGAAATGGTCCCCGATTCACCTGTTCCCTGAACTATGCCCATGCCGGTAAGCATACTAATAGTTAAGCAGGCACAGACTATCAGGTTCAGTAATACAGCTTGCTCCCCATCCCAATTTTACTTAGTAGCACAGATTCTAGCCCTATATATCAACCCTGTTTTTAATATTCTAACACTCTGTTGGATAGCTGCTTTTGGCTACAGTGCTCCCCCACAGTCAGAATAGAAGTCACCCCTGGACATAGCCATACTCCCTGCCTTCCCGACGTACCTGGAGAGGAAGAAACATGTTTTAGTCCCAGCACTAGAATGTGTGGTGTTCACTAAGACATAATCTCTCCCCCAAGAATCTCCTGCCACCCCATTCCCCCACATTCATCTCTCTAACACATACAGTCTTTGTTACACATGGAGGTCAGCAATTCTCTCTTGGCTTAGCCAGCTACCAGCCTCTTCCAACATAACCCAAAAGAAACTTGCAAGGACTCTTGAGTAGGGAAATCCTGCAAAGAGGCATTATCTCCCATGTCAAGATACTAGGCTAGAAAGAACTTTAATTTTAACAAGCACAACCATCCTTATGTGGTCAGGATGTTGAAGTCTCCATTGACCATCGACTGCACAGCACAGCTCTTGATCATCTTTCTAAACTGTTTGCTAGGAGTCGTCAAATCTTTGCTTACCTGAATGAAAGTAGCACCCTCTACTGCTGCCCTCAGGTCTGTACAGATGCTAATGAGAGCCAACTGCTGCTCCGCACTCAAAGCTCCTTTCAGGAATCCCGACTCCTCCAGCTCTTTCATTTGTTTGCTGACAGAAACAACATACAGATTTAAGTACTTTATCATTGTTAAGCCACCATTAATTTTTTAAAAAGCTTCTTAACAACCCAGTAGTATTATGCTATTTGCCATGCCACTGCATATATTTATACTTAAAAAATATAAAGGTTAGTTTCAGTCATTTCTCTTTGCTCCCTCTAACCTACAACATTCTCTTCAAGCCTGGAGAGCTCCAAGATCTACTTCTGGATGCAAGCTTATCACCACCTCAAACCTGTTTTCACTGGTACAGGATCAGCAGGAGTTTTTATACTCATATTTAATGAGAAGAGAGGTCCCTTTAATATACTTCATCCAGTTTTACAAACAATAGCTCTTTTGTTATGAAGACTCACTGCAGGAACACTGTTTAACTGCATAGAATAAATACATTCCATACAGCCAGGAGTCCCTCCTAAAAAATTCATACCCTACAGAGGTAATGACTACAGAGCAAGTATCAGAAAATTCAAGTAGTTACTAAACTGAGTGGCCAGAGCTTGAAATGAATGTTCAAGTGCACACCATTGCGGGGGCTGGACATGCCACCTTCTCAGAAAAAGTCTCTACAGTTTGAAACCCGTGGAAGTCCAGAGCAAGCAAGCCATTTTCAAAACTGTTAACAGTCACTTAGAGGAGCAATTTCCACAGAAATTAAGTGGGATTAAACTATCTGGTCACGATCAACCTAAAGCTATTTGATGTAGCCTTTATCACAGCTAAATCTGTCAGTTACCTCAAGCCAGAACTCCTTTGAGCCTTTGGTTACTCTTCAGCAAAAATTGCTCAGCCTGAAGAGAGGAGGAAATTGAACTAAAGATTAACAGCAGGGGGAAAAAAAAAAAAATATCCTTTCTTCTCCCTACCAATCTAGTTCTGAAGCTTTGGCTTCTTTTTGGATGCCTTTTTACATGATAAATAAATTGCACTTGCAACCCAGTTGGAGGGTAGAAAAGCTGTAGCAAACAGAGAAGCTATACAGCTTGGAAAAAGTTAGTGTATTTTTCTACTTCACAAATCATATAACTGTATATAGAAATAACCAGTGATCCATCGTGTTTTCCAAGTGACTGTGGCACTGGGGTACACATGACAGTCTTCATTAGGGGCTTTACAGGACAGTACATGTTAAATGGGCAGAATTTATTTATACAGGCCCAGATGATCTCCACTCCCAGCCACACCTCAGTCCTTAATACACCTGCCCAGGCCCCTCCAAGTATCCAGACAGTAACACTGGATTTATTTTTCTATCTAGAGACCTCAGGGATGGGACCCCATATGTTTATCACAATCTACAGCAGCCAGAGACAGACCCTATCCTTAGTCCTTATGAAGCACAGCAGGCAGCCAGCCACCAGACTGGGATGTCAGCCCCAGACCACTTCTCCAATCCAGCTCTTAGACCCTGCAGTAGCCTTTCCTTAGCCCCTGCCAGTGACACCACTGCAGCCACCTTTACATCAGCAATCCTAAACAAACCAGACACAGCGCAACCAGACCTCAGCTCTCAGTTGCTTTATGAAGTGGCAGGAGGTCTCATTTGTATTTTTCAAGCAGCATTTTAAATTAATTGAAAAGGGAGAGGGATGTAGATCATTATCTTTTTTCTCTCTCTACTTTTTCCAGGCCATCTGCTGAGCAACGTGTGATAATGCACTCTCACTTTGTCAAACCATCCTTTTCTTTAGAGCTCATTCCTGTCAACACGTATTGAGTCCATAGATCAAATAAAAATATTAAGATTCCTCCTCCAGATTTCCTGAACAAAATGAGTGGGATTCATCTCACCTACCCTGTCAACATGCAGATCTGAGACAATCATCTTCAGCTCTCTTTTAAAGAAGGGAGAACTAAGTGTTTCAGGTGCACTTGATCTCTTTTAGGCATCCAAGTATGCAATCCATCTTGTCTTATGATGGAAGTACCTGTTTATCCCCAAAGAAAATAGCTCAGAATGAGACATTTAGACCACAGTATTCTGAAGTCACTGAAGACAAAAGTTTGCAGGGATTTATTTAAAGACAATCCCGTTCCTACTTAACTATACAGAAGCAAGACAAACCTCAAACCTCATCAGAGATTCACTGGGCCCTCAGATCTTTAGCTTGAGCTAGCTCACTAAATCTACCATTAACTTCCAAAGAATCAGAATTTTACTTCAGCATTCATGTAGTTGTGCTGTGTCCAAGAAAATACAGCAATTATAGGCTCTACCATTTTTATTCTGGCTTTATTAAGAGGTCATAAACATATGCTGCTCTGCAAGTTACTCTGACGTCCTTTCTTCCACTCAAAGTAGAAAAGAGAACATTTGTTTCCCAGCAAACAAAACAGCTTGCTCCTGGTTTAGTACAACAGAAGAAACATACCTTCAGATCACCATGGACTTTGCACGTTAAATGGATGAATTTCCAATAACTAGCGAGTAGGTAAGATGTCAACAGAGGCTCTATTTGAAGATGATAAAGGTGACAGTGCACCTTCTAAACCAGAATATGCATCCATATTTCAAATTGGGAAGAACAAAACCAACAACAAAAAATCTACATGCATGTGCACACACAGCGCTTAACTCCTACAAGCATTAACTTTCAATGAACTGTTTCAGCAATTAACTCCAGATGATCATTTGTGCACTGCAAGTTCTAGCACTTCCTCTTTATTTGTGTCGGAGCTGATCATGGACAATGATTTTTGACTCTTACAGCACGCCTGGGTAAACAGCTAAGCATTGCATTCTGTTTACATTAGACAAGAGCTTTGAAAAGGTTCAATTCATTCTCAGCTGGAAAATGAAGCCAAAAGTCATACGCTTTTTAGACACTGCTCAGGTCTGTCCTGTTTACTTCCCTGGAATCCCTTAGACTTGGTGCCAAAATTAGTATTCCTACCGGTTTATGCAGTCCAAAACTGATGAAAAGAGTTCCATTAATGGCTTTCTGCCTCTTTTCTCAAAAATGGATTTAGGCTCAAAAACCCAGACCCTTCCTATCCAAAGCTAAACTAGTCAGAAATTATTTTCTGCTAAGTTTTGTTTACAAAAAAAGGGGGGGGGGGTAGTGCTCAAACACACACCCCTCCAGGCAGCATCACAGAAATAAGTAGGAAATCCATCAAGTTTCTGGATCGGTTCCCCATTTGGTTTCTTAACACCACAGAAAATGGATGGCTGGAAAGCACAGACTTCTGCCTTTGAGTAATCTCTGTAGTAAAGAATAGGAAACAGGAAGCTTCAGCTCCATTTTCCAACCTGCCAGGGTACACCAAAGCTTGCTAGGCAGGAGTTCCATCCAAGATTTAAGGCTTCCAGCACACTAAAGGTGCCAGTGCTTCACCTGTAAAGAAAAAGGTGCACCTAAACTACAGTGTCCAAACTTCTAACTCCTTTACACCTTGTGAGGCAAGATGGTAAGGAACCAATCATAGAATCATTTAGGTTGGAAAAGACCATTAAGATCATTGAGCCCAACTGTAAACCTAAGACTGCCAAGTCCACCATTAAATCATGTCCCTAAATGCCACATCTACACATCTTTTAAATATGTCCAGGGATGGTGACTCAACCACTTCTCTGAGCAGCCTGTTCCAATGCTTGGTAAGCCTTTTGGTGAAGAAATTTTTCCTAATATCCAGTCTAAACCTCCCCTGGTGCAACTTGAAGCCATTTACTCTAATTCAAACGGTCTTAACTATCCATTCATCAGAAGTTCATTTCCCAGGTGCACTTGCCTAAATCCAGCACCTTCTTCTTGCTCATAGGCTGTGCATTGCTCTTAAAAAAACAAAAGCAGAACTTAAATTTGAAGATACCACAACAGAATTATTTCTTTCTTTGAAAAAAAGGGTGAAGTTTTTGTTCACTTTCTGTGCAATATGACACTCGTCTCATCCTCCCTGGTCCTCTGAAACTCAACTCCATGACTGATAACTGAGGGACTCAAAAAGGCTAGAATGAGACTAAGAGATCTGACTTTTCATTTTCTTCCACAAGTTTTTACATAAGTTTGCAGCACCCATCTCCTGTTCCATACCTTTCCTTCTCTGCCGGTGATGACCATCCCATCATTTCTGCTCCTCTGTCATAAGCCATTATCCACTACACTGTGCATTGAACACCATTTCTTAATTAACCAGCAAAACCATCATCGTCATACTTTCAAACTTAAGGCTGGACTGATTCTTCCTCCTAAACAAAAATCTTCATGTTAACATCACCAATCTTCATGCTAGCCATTTATTTAAATTAGTATAGTTATTTAAAGCATGGAATAGGAAATAGAACTTGTGCATTACTTGAATTTTGGCCTTCCCTCCCAGGAAAATTTTTTTTGCCCCCCCCTTCACCAATATATTTGTTGACATTCTGGCTGTTTTGTTCCACGATTTAATTTTAACTCTTCCAAATGCTAAACCCTCTTTATATTCCCCTGGGGTAATATTGTCCACACTTTTGTGGGAAAGGAAGGGAGCTTCCCCTGGTATTTATCATACATTAAGGCACAAACAGATCATTTTGTACATACAGCAGTACACCACTGACCTCTACTGGATGACTCTTTATTCAAAGCAGCCTAGACTTCAGGGTAATCATCCCTGAGGATGACCACAGACTGAGGTCACTGCAGCCATGTCAATAGAACACACCATAGGACTTTGCTTTGCAATTGTATGGTGTGCACAGTTTGGAGAGTTTGACATGAAGAATTCACATCCCTAAGAAAATACTACCTCCTTTTAGAGCCCACACTTTGCCTACCTCCAGAGTTTTACTGTTGTACCTGACTGCCCATGTCAACACTACTCTGGGAAGTGAGCCAGTATTTGCTTCAAGATAAGGCACCCAATCTATAACAACACCCCCGATCAAATAAACTGCCCTGGATGCTCATGGTCACAAATCCTGTTCTAAAAGTTTTTACAGAAGGAAGGACCTTGCAAGCAATACTAATACTTAACCCATCTTCTTCACACCCCATTGCCTCACCTTTATCTACAGCTACTATTGGGCAGTCATACTATTCAGCACACATTGTTGGAACAAGCAAATACTTGCAAGATTAAAGACCACTTAATCACAAACTTATTGCCCAAACCAGCAAGGAGAATAGAGAGAAGAAGAGAAGACACCACCATTATTATTCTTCACAAGTTCAGCCAACCACCATTGCCCAAAGACTAGGACCATTAACCAGTCATGGCACCAGACTGCTATCTAGTCCTGTCTGATAAATGAGAGAGTAGTTGGCATAGCAAAAAAACCCAACCAAAAATAAGCCAGCCATCACCAGCCCCATATACCTACCCTGAGACACAACAGACCAAGTAGACAACTGAAAGCCCCCAATACTGGGACCAGCTCACTGTCCACACATGCAACAGCCAAATAGTAAGCAGCTAATACTGAGTTGCAATTGGCCATATGAATGCATAAGCAATCACCTTCCTTCTTCCTGCTCTCCCCAGACTAAAGATAAGCACACAACACACCACCACGGAAAAGTTATTACACATTATGTCTTCTTGAAACAGCAGTACAAGCTGGACCATGAAAGTATGTATGCTTCTGTTCAAGCGAGAGATCCAGCGCTGTCAAATGTACTTCATCCATAGCAATGGCAGTATACTAAAGAGGGAGAGTTACACATCTGCCTTTGCCACAGTTTTGGAGAGGCACAAAGCAAAGGAAAACAGGGGAGCTGGGACATAGTACAAAAGTATAGTGATGCACACCATACAAGTTCTGAGATCTCCTAAAGTTATCACACACACAAACTGTTTTCTAGCCCTGGCACTCTGAGGATGTCTATATCGGCATTACACAGACCAGATACCGCAATGACAGCAAAGACTATTTTTTTTTTTTAACAGGAAAATGCAGTTACAGTCATTATGTTTTTCCATGGTAAACACAGAGTTGCCAATATTGCTGAGTCTGAGCAGGGTCTGCAACCCTTTACAAGTCCCTTCTTACCCTTAGAAGATCAATTCCAATGCTGTCTCCAGATCTAGTGAGCTAAATAAGTTCACTCATTAGGTTTGTCAAGATTCTTTTGGCATCTTGGCATCAGAACTGAACAAGTTTATGCTGGGAAACCTTCCTGCTAGGAAGCATTTTCTGTGGTTCTTAGTATTTTGTTTAAGTTTAGGTTCAAGATGGAAATTCTCACCAAAACCAAAGTCGGCCTACCTAAAATAGAGACCCACAGTTCACATCCCTGCTTCTGACCATGCAGACCCAGCCTGAAACCTGGGTCTCCCACACAGTCACAGATACACTGGCTGAAAGGGGCCCTGGGAAGTCTCCAGTCCAGCTTGCACCTGCAGCAGAACTATTGCTAACATGAGATGAGGTTAGCCTTGGTTTGGTGTAGCCAAGCCTTGAAAGCCTTCAGGGATGGAAATTTCACCAGCTTTTTGGACAACCTGTTACTTCTGCATACCAGGCAAATGTCAACACCATTAACTGTTCTCAACACATAGCCTTTGTAATTGCAAAAATCAGTCTTATTTAAATCATATATTCTAGCTGCCCAGGGGACTGGCTGCCACACAGGAATGAAGCGAGAAGACAACACTGCCCTTTGGAGGTGTTTTCAACTACAAAATGGCCACGCAGAACCCTTCGAAAGGCAGAATCTATCCCCTTCCAAAACCTATTAAGACATTCTCTAGTTAGTTCTGCAAATGAAGCAATTTTCCCTATCCAGTTAATTGCACTTGTGGGGAGGGATAAAACTGAAAGGTAGAATCAAGCCTATGATTTAGCACAAGCTTGATGTGCCACTCGATAAAAATATACTTTGATAAGAATTGTCTACTTAAAAGGTGTCCCCTCAAAGGAGATATATGAAACTACCAAGGAAGACCTAAGCCAAGCTGCATTTTGCCCTTGATACAAACACTATGTCAATACAATACAGACCAGAGACTGGCAGAGGAAGCCAGCTTGGGAAAGTATCTAACCACACAGCCATGGAACATGCCATGAGCTAGGAAAAGAGAGTAAAGCCTTATCAGCGTACTCCTCATGCTACAAAACCAATTAGCAGTAAGCTGTTCCCCTTTTTATACAAACAAAGCATAGGAGGGCACCAGACAGCAAGAAGTAATGTTCATTCAAATGTCTTTTCTAGAGACGAGTCTCCTCCTGGAACGAGAAAGGTGATAAGCTTGAGTTACAGGGGGAAGAGTCTTTCAAAACTGGCTACAGTGAAGTCATAGGCATAGATATGGTTTACTTCCTTGGCCTTGTGACCTGCCATACATCAGGCACTTCATTACAAGTTCCAGATCCCTATTCACAACAGTACAGAACTCTTAAAGAACTCCTCTCCACTTGGCCAAGGGTGGGCAGGGAAATGCTACTTTTTTCTAGCCCCTGCATCTTGTTTGTTTTTCATAGCAATTGTGCTCCTACAGTACAGAAAAAGTTAAGGTTGCTTAGGGCAATACTACACTTTACTATGTATCAAGTCCAATAAAAGTTACGGTTAAATGAATGCTTAAGAGGAAGTGTGATACTCTGATCTCAAGACTGCTTGGCTCCAACTCTTTAAAGGCCTAACGTCTTTGAACCATGCAGAAAAGCAACCTACAGTCAGGTAAAGCTGACATGTAAGTAATTCTCACTGAACAGCTTCACTTTTGAGTTTAGATTCAGTACCATGCAACCTTAGCAGCATCTACCAGTTTTCAGAAAGCAGAGTTCTGTAGAAGTCCATTCTGGGAGAATGGAACTCACTAATAATTTCTTTTCATTTTTAATTAATTAAAATTTAAATTAATTTAATTTAAGGGAGAGGGTCCCTATTATTTAATAGAGGGTCAAAGTTGCTTCCCTTCCAACCAAATATTTCCATGTTTTGATACTACTATTGCATTTCACTTGTATCTATGTAATAAAAGTAAAAATAGTAATTTTACATGCCCACATCCCTAGATACAACTACCACTTCACAAAGTCAACTTCAATCTGTCCCAGAAAATTTTTCTACTTGGGCTAAGAGAAGAAAGGAAGGATCAGAAGATAGAAAAGATCTTCTAGTATAATGTACTGTTTAGTGCAGTTGAATATAATAATGTAGTTTTAAAAATAATCTTGTCTTTGTATTTTAGCACAGACTACTTCCTGAGATCTTCTACAGTATTTTTTTCTTTAGTTAGCTATAGCCTTTATGCATACAACTGTTTGTTTTTCATTTATTAAAACCCGTTACCTGCTCCTGTATCCTGGAGGACATACAGTTTTGTATCTCAGTAAATACCACATTTAACCAGCATCTACTTCTAGAAAGAAATCATAGAATGCATGCGCAAATATCCAAGTTTTAGTGTCCTCTTCAGAGTCAACTGAACTTTTTCCCCTTGCAATAGTATTTCACTATACATGCAAAAACTATTCTATATAAACCATGAACCAGTTACATAGGGGAAAAAATACAGCATTTCCACTGTAATTAATCAGCCTTTATCAGCAGCATAATTATGTTTAGAACAGTAGCACAGTAACTATTCAAAAAAAGTTTACATATTACAAGAATCTTGAAGGTTTTTTGGGGGGCATGCACTAAAGCATTTCTGCATCACATGTTTTAGGATTACTTTCAGGAATAGGGTACTACTTGTTTTTCTAACTCTCATTATTTTAGAGTTTATCAATCTTGCATTCAAACCAAGAATCACACTGACTCAGAAAAAAGCATACTGGATATGAAAAGTTACCTTTTCCAAGGCAGGTTACTAAAGCATGTATTCAGTAGGTCAAGTGTGGCATAAAGCTGTTCATTAGTTTGTTTCTCCAACAGAACAAAAGGTTGTACCATTAGAGCAGACACTGGTTGATAATGCCACCGGTACACCCAGTTCAATCCAATGTGTGGTTGTTTTGTATGCCAGGGCACTGACTGGCATGCATCTGGCAACAGGTAGATAGGCAGTAAATCCATCACACCATGTAGGCCTTAGTAAACACACTCTCCTTTTCCTTCTGTATCTGGTCTACTGATATTGTGGCAACATGATACATATTTCCACTTGTTTCAGTAGATCCAAATTCCATGCTTTAATCTTATTTTTTACCCATAACCAAAGTCTTTTGAATAAATTTAGAGTACATTTCAGATTTTCCATAGATATATGCAGGCTGTCGTGATCATTGTAGGTCCATACCAGTCTCATTCCAGTCCTCTTGCAGGACTACACACCCCTGCTGCCCACCTACAGTTGTGTGACAGTTGAATTCATTATGTAAACGAACCTCAAGATGTCCTGTATATAAATTCAGAACGAGTTACAGGTCAATGTACTAAAAGTCCACCACATAAAATAGTTAATAAATATTTAATATTTCTACCAAAGGAGTCTCATCTCCTTTTAGAAGTAAAGTGAATGTTGTTTACTACTCAAATCCCACTTGTTTAGAAAAGGGAAACTACGAACAGTCCTCTGTATGCCCCAGTTTCTCTTTAATATGTAGAGTACCTTCATACACTAAAAGTTCACAGACTGCAGACTAGAGTGGAACAAATACTTTTCAATACTAAAACAATAAAACCCACAGAAACCCTAAGCCTAAGAACTTCCCTAAAAGTACTAGCTATTTGGAGAGAAAGAGAAAAGCAAATCCCAGCAAGTTCAGATAAGTAGCCACCAGCTGACTTTGTCAGTTGCTCTCTCCTGCGAGCCCTTGTTACCTACTCAAGCTCCAGCACTCACGCAAGTATCATATCAATAACTCAGAGAGATTTACTGCAGGTTGTGTGCTATGAAATCAGTGCAAAGAAGTTCAAGTTTGACCACATTTTGATAGATACAATCATTAAAATACTGGTGGAAGAAACTGCATAGCTTGTACTCTTGTCACAAAAACGTTGTCCTGAAACTAGGCTTTTTAACCAGGATGTTACAACAGCCAAAACATACAAGTTAATTATAAGTTGAGTTAAGAGCACCTTATGTAAAAGGCAAAACCTGCCTTGAACTCCTACGGGGCAGCAGCACATGCAGGCATAGGACAGTACAGACACACCCAAATAGCACTCTATCCTATTACACAGGACATCTTATGCTTCACTTTCCCAAGCCAAAAGCCTTAGAAAGCTTAAGTCCTCATTTTGCTATTAGAAAAAGAAAAAATTAGGGGTGAGTGCTGTCTTTAGTAATGTAGACTGCAAAACTGCCCCCTCCACACTAATCCAGAATCCCATTAAGGCTACCACTATGACAGCGATTCTGAAAAAAACAGAAGTGTCTGTCATCTAGGTGTAGCAACAGAGGTGTTCAGTCTGACTAACACCAACCAGGAAAGAGAGGTTTGGGGAACAAATAAAAAAAATAAAATTGTAGGAGATAGATTTTTTTTCCCCCTCTTTCATTATCAAGCCTTTTTTAGCAAACCTCACTAGATATCACATATTGTTTAACTTCTAAACTCCAACAACTGAACTGACCTACAAGGGGCTCCTGAAGTCACGCCTCCTTGCTGTAAGCCTTGTTACAGAACACAATCAGGCTGCAACATGCCAAACGGGAATAGTACTTCACGAGGCGAGCAGTAAACCTGCAGAACACAAAGTCCTTTGGCCACGAGGCCACAAAAGGATTTACGCAAGTTCAAGGGAAGCTTAGAGAAATACTTGGAAGAAATCTAGTTAGAGTTACTGAATACACAAGCAACTTAGAGGCACTAAAGTTTGGGCGAGGGCAGCAGACAGGCAGGAACTTGAACTTGTAGCTCTGTCATGTACCAAGAGAGCACGTGCCTTTAGCCGTAGCACCACAGGGCAACAGAGTAAAGGGCTGGAGGATTGTTGGTCTGAAGCAGTGCGATTGTTCTTGTGTTCACACTCTCAGATTTGCTCCTTCTAAAGATGCTTTCCAGCCTCTCCTATAACTGATCGGCAGTTGCACCATCAGTGGAAGTAGCCATCTGTTCTTCTAGGACTCAAAAAATATTAGTTTAAGAATTTTAAAAATTCTAGTTATGAAATACTAATAATTGTAGCAGGGCTCCTCAGCAATCCATATTAACCTACTTCCATTTTGAAAGTCTTTGTTGTCTTTCTACACAAAAACTCTTATGTTCATGTATTTTAAGCTTAGCTTATAGAAAAACTAATCACGGTAAACATTGTTTCAAGAACTTGGATCTAAACATAAGCTCTTAAATCACTACTTAAGAATTAAAGTGCTCTTCAGAAGTGTCATTGAGAGATTTGGGAATATAGTTCTTCTGACCTTAACAGGACCTGTACTTCCAAGTTAAAGCCTTCTTCCAAGCTTAAGAATCTATGTACCCTTAAAGAGTAAGATGTGTCTGTTCATTCATAATTCCCACAGTTTCATTACAATCCTGGTCATTTCAAATCAGGTGACCTACCGAATGTTTTCCAGTGCACTTGTTAGCTGTTGTTGTGCAATATCATAAAGTTTCACTTTGAAGCCTCCAGCAGCAAACACCATGGCCCAGCTGCAACCAATGAGTCCGCTGAAAAGAAAACAAGTATCAGCTAATAAATAAAGAAGCATTTATTTTGGGGAAGGGGGTTTGACAAGCATTCCAAGGAGGAAAACAGAGCTTGGACTCATCAATATTTGATGAAAAGATCGTTTGCATATTGGTAAAAAACAAAATATTTTCTCTCTCTAACAGAGAAATATTCTTTGCTAGCCATGTAGCAGCTTCTCTGAGAGCTAGAAGAAAAAACAGAAAAAGGACAGCAGAATTCAAAACAGTAGGAAGCACTACTTTGGGACACTGGACTCAAGTATCAACAGTTTTGTCAGCTGCAGTCTTAACCTGGAGTTGGTGCATGGAATTACATTAAAGAGATTATTATTTTTATTTTTTTTTAATTTTAAAACTCATCTGTTCAGTTCATAGTCTAAAGACAGACACCAAGCCCATTGGTCCAAGAGTTCAGGATCCTGCTTCAAAGATGATCAGAGAACCTAAGGCCCAGCTACCAAAGTCATTGGTCCTCTACAATTCAGGAAGTACCATAAGCATGTGAAAAGGAAAAAAAAAATAAAAAACACAACCCCAAAAAACCAACTATGGGTTTGATACTGCTTTTCCACCTACTGACCTCTAGCACTACCCTTCTTTTTAGATGAAGCACCCTACCATGCTGGAGGTATGCAGGAACAGTCTGCCTACATCTTTTGGTGAAATCACATTACTGAGAAATACATAGAGGAAACTTGCAGTAACTGACAATTTTATCATGTCTCTTAAAGCAATGCAGGTTTTAACTCAGTAAGATTTATAACATGCATCAGCCGCTTCAAACGGAAGCGCCGAGGAACAGTGTAGTAAGCTTAAATAACCTGAGATCACAAAAAAAAAAAAAAATCTCCTTAACAAAGACAAGAGCAGAACTCCATATCCGTGACTGTTACAGTGGGGATTTTGATAATTACAGGCATCTCCTGTCATTTCTGAGATCACTGTATTTGTAGCATTAAACTTAAACAACCTCTGGCAACTGGAGAATACAAGGCCATTAGGGCATTGATAAAGGATTAAAAGGGGAGTAAAAGTCAGAGATAAAGCAATAGGGCAGATGAGAAAAGAAGGAAGAGAAAACAGGAACATGTCCAGCCTTTAGTTTAAATAAAAAAAAAAAAAAGAACAAAACAGGAAGTTGCAGGAAACAGCAGGAATCAGTGGAAATAATTGGGACAAAAAAAAAAAAGAAAAAAGAACAAAACTTTGCATTTAGCGTTGTTAAGCAGACAGTAAGTTCTCACTCAAAACGGTTACCCTCTAAAACAAAAAAAACACACACACAATTTCACTGTAGTAAGCCCAGACCTCAGATGTTCTCAGGCAAACTACAGAACAAGCACACTTAAGGAAAAGGTAAGGTATGGGTCAAGGTTTGTTAGCTACTGTAGCCTCCTGGGTAACCAGTACTTTTAAAATAAAAGCATTTGGATCACTTAAGCACATCTGAGCTACCAATATCTTTATAACTCGCATCATCTCTTTCAAATTGCACTTTTAAATTCCTCAAATCAGTGTTTGACAAAATTTTTATTGTTTCAATACAGGTTTTTAGGATTGTGGGGTTTGTTTTTCTTTTGAACTACAGAGCATACAAAATAAGTCCAGCTCTCCGACCCTTCGCACACCTATGGCGAATAAGAGTTCCCCGAGTGCCACCAGTGAGAGCCAGCTTTGTCACCGTCACATGACGGCACTGAGACACGTGTCCCAAGACCTCAAGTGGTCTCACTGATAAAGTTTGTTGCAGCCCACGCTTTTAACACAGAGTTACAGCAGCGAGTAGGGGGCTGTTACTCTTTGGCAGGTTTTTTCTCTCCCCACCAGATTATTGTTCAAATAGAGAACTTCAGTTTTAGCTCAAGAGGAGGATGAAACAATGCATTCCCACACAAGTCAGAAATACCGCTGTGTCTTGCGGCAAGAAAGCATTACTGCAGGAGTGCCTGAACAAAACGTTGGAGTTTCTTGATGTAGTTGGCAAACAGGATCTTAAAGTTGCGTTTGGATTTCTCCACCCTTGCACTTATACACACACAACACTACATTGAAAAGGGGCAGCAGTCTTTCAGATCTAAAGGACAACTTACTTCGAGTAGATGCTGTAGGTGTTTGTTGTTTGTTCTGGTTTGTGGTGGGGTTTTGGGGTTTTTTTGGGGGGGTTGTTTTTTTTTTTTTAAAGCAGCACAGAGCTGTCAGGGACCTAAGCAGAGCCACTCTTTCTAATGAGCCAAGCAGGTGCATTGCCCCGTAGGTTCCCGAAGTCCAGCAGCCGCAGGAACCCGCAGCCGGCCAGACCTCCCTCGCCCCGGCCCTGCCCTCCCCAGCACGGGCTACCCACGCCGAAAGCCACCGACCGCCCCGAGGTAGCACCTCGCTGCCACAGCCGACGCCTGCCACGGCAGGGACAGCAAACCCACCGCCCCGCAGGCCGGACCTCGCCGGCACGGCGCCCGAGCCCCTTGCACCTCCCCGGGCATCCGCTCCCAGAGCCCCCGGGGGGCCGGGCCGGGCCGGGCCGGGCCGGCACCTCCTCCCCGGGGCGCTGCACCCACCCGCGGGAGGGGGAAGACTTTACCTGCCGATGATCGCAACCTGCGAGGGCTCCATGCCTGCGGGGGCCGCGACCGGCAGATGCGCCGCTACCGCCACCTCTGCCTTAATGCGCGCCCGCCCCCCACCCACGGCTCCCGCCATGTCACGGCCGCCCCCATTGGCTCCTGCTACGAGCGTTCCGATTGGCTCCCCGCCGCGCCCCTCAGCGGCCGCTCCTCGAGCCGCCGGTCCGGCCTTCGCTTCCCCGACGGGGAAAGAGCCCGCCCCGAGGCGGCGCGGGGAGCGGCCGCCCCCGGCCGGGCGAGAGCGGCCCCCGCCGCCCACGGGCTCCCGGTCCCCGCACCCGCACGGACACGGAGGGGCCTCCCCGCCCCCCCTCACCTACCGGCGGCTCTCACCTGGGCCGAGTCCCAACTCGCCTCCTTCCGTGCTCCACAGGCCGCGGGGGGCACGGCCACGACACCTTCTCTCACAGCATCAGCACGGTCCTGCGTGCGCCGGCAGCGCTGCCTCGGCCCCCGTGGAGAGACAGGCCCTGCGTGTTCACCCTCGGGCTGCACCGAGCGGCAGCAGGCGAGGGTGGTCACCTGCAGGACGAGGGGCCGAGAGCGGCCTTTGCCGGGACGGAGCCCTGCCTGTTACACCCGCTTTGGGGTGGGACAAGGCCAAGGTTTGGGTAGAGGCCAAGGCTTTACCCTACCGTTAAAAAGGGTGGACCCCTATGGCCGCATAATCGAAGGTGTCCGGGTGCCCCCAGGTGAGCTCCCAATGAAACTGAAACACTTGTGAGGGTCTGGGCCTTGGGATTCACAGCCACCTTTGGAGACGCAAAGACCCCATCGCGCTTTGGCCAGAGTCGGTACTAGAATGCATCAAACCCCGTTGCTCTCTGTTTTTTGACAAGGGCACAAATGAATTCCAAAGTAAAGTTCAAATTTGAAACTAATTTCATACTTTTTCCACATTAAGCAAGGCCTTAGTATTGTTAAAAGACTTTCTTCTTGAATGGAAAATATATTTTTGCTGTCCTGGGTTTTCATATGAAAACTTTTAAAAATTGTGCAAAAATGTGACATTACAATGTCAACGTAATTCTTTAAGCTGCTCTACAACGTCTACTGTTCCTGTTGTCATGTGGCATTACTCATTTTTTCTAATTCTGTATAGTTCCTACTCATCTGCAGATTGCTCTGTAATCATACTGGGTATTCCTGAAAAAAAACAAAAGTTAGCATTTTAAATGCTTACTTGTTATCAAAGATGATATTACTGTACTCTTAACGTAGCTTAGAAATACTTGCAAGTTTTCTTGTGTTTCTGGCATTCTGAAAAAAATTAAGTTGAAAATTAATACATTTCTTCCCAGAATAAATGTTTCATAGTTACTGACAAAGTTCAGTGAACCTTTGTTTAGCTATAATTTCTTCTAGTTTCCAAGAAAAAAATAAGATAGAAGACCTACATAATCACTTTGTCCATCCGTCCCCCTCACTAGCCCTTTGCTAATTCCAACCACATTCAACAAGGAGACAGAGATCTCAAAAGTACAAATTCCTAAAGGCTTCACTAAGACCACTCAACGGACGGCAGGTGGAAAACCAAACTAGGACCTCTGTGACTTCCTGACCTTACCACCACCCATGTACCCAGAGACCTGCCAGTAGCTGCGACATGCAGGTGGAGCAAAGTGGCCATAACAGGGCCACAAGAAGATTTAAGGAAGTGGGACAGCAGCATGGGGGACGTCTGGCCATGCCAGTTCTGCGGCTCACAGCCTGCATAGGCTGGTGTAGAAAGCATTGTTTTATGATTGAAGCAAGTACCAATTTTGCTCCTTTTAAGACTAATTCAAAATGGCATGACTTGGCACGTGTTACAAACACAAAGACCTTTGCCTAGCCAAAGTGTAACTGAAGCAACCAATGTGTACTCAAGTTTTTACTTCAAAGAAAAAAATCAAGCTCCTAGAACATAAAACTAATGTCTTCTGGGCTTTGGAAACATGGTTTTCAGAACAAGGTCACCATCACTCCCATTTGGAAGTACTTATCGGTTATTTTAATATTCTTTGACCTCCTAAGATGTGTATTTATATCTTAAGTTGTGTTAAGTAATACACTGTTAGAGACAAAACACATTACAGATAGACAAATGGATTCAGGAGAATCAAGTTACAACTGTTCAGGAGGTGTTACTATAGGGGTCTGAAAGCCAATCACAGTTGTGATAATAGCAATTACAGGGCCTTTAATTTCTGTTGGTGAACAAAACGAGGTCTGTGGCAATGAAATCTGAACTATAGTATCATCCATATATTAGTGACAAAGCCACATAGATCTGCATTAGTTATTTGATTAGGGTATGACAGCAGCCATATTCCCCATTGTTTGTGGTGACCAGACACACTGGTGAGTCCAAACTGAATAGATCAAAAGTGGAGAGAGAAGTTTGCAAGAAGAAAGAAAAATATAAAGAATTAAATTCTCAGAAGTGTAAGTCAAGGGAAGAAAATAGGGTTTGAAAAAAAAGAGCAAAGTTTCATGTTCGTGTAATAGCTAAGAATTTTTAGGCCCAGTACTTGCACAAATAAGTACGAATAAGGGACAGTGATTCTCCTGCCTCTTCTGCAACCTAGATGGGAACCTCAGCCCAGAAACATCAAAAACCTATAACCAATAATATGGTGAAAAGTCCTGGGATCCATTAGAGAAGGAAAAGTAGGGCTTGTACTGGCAGCAGGAGAGGCCCAAGTGGAGCAAATATGCACTCACCAGCATATATATTCTTTCTTCTAAGTCCGACAGCAGTAGGAGCAGACTTGACTTGTGTTGGGAGCTGCAGAGTTGATCCCTCCATGTTTTTAGTCTCTTTCTATTGAGCATGCTCCCCTTCTTCCCCATGTGAGGAGCTGAAATCTGCTACTGGCTGGAGAGAGGAGGTGGGTTTACTGTAGGGGAGGAGTAGTACGGTATAAAAGAGTCATGTAATAAACAAGGGGAAATAACTAGCTTTAACTGTGAGCCACAGGGAGGTGGAATATGAAGGAGATGTGAATTCCCCCTTGCAGAAAATAAAGGAATTGCATGCTTCTAAAATACAGAGTGTCCTAACCTGAGCTTTTGGCATGGGATGAAAACAGAGGCATAGTTCACATTTGTTAAGTATTAGATCGGTTTAATACGTTACTTGCTCACCAGAGCAACCAGAAAGTACATTTCTTTTGTAATGGACTATGGTACATTGCTACTGTGATCCTAATGGTTCAGAAAACATAATGCCTAAATATGATAGCTTTAATTTAATAATTTTATTCCTATTCTGTAGAGTTCTAACTAATGGTTTGCATACTGCAGTTATAACTAGTGATTATATTAAGATTATGCTACAATTAAAACTATAATTTTAATTATAGCTAGTAGATCATGCAGTTAATTTAGGTGGTCTTTCACAGTGCAAATGGTCTGATGCAAATACTGCCAATATTGCTAAAATGCTGATTCTTAAGGAAGCTATTTGCAGGAATGAGAAAGTAAATAGTAGTAAAATAGATATTACAAAAACATGATTCAGCAAAACTAGATGGCTTTATATCCTTTAATAGTAAAAATACCTGTTAACAAGATAATTTTCCTGTTGCAAATGTCTTTTAAACCCAAACTACAACATATACATTATTCATAACATGTATTCTTCATAGTGAGGTTCTTCCATTCATTTTGTTTGTTTTCAAATTGTACGTAAATTGATTTACTTGCTTTACTAAATACAAACTATATAGTAAATTGATGTTTAGAGCAGAATGATACTGAATATTTTCTGCCTTTAGATCTGTTCTGAAATAGCTCTTTTAAAAACTTTCAGTATAACGCTATATTTTTACCTAATTAATTCCTCATTAAGAACCTAACCCTGAAAACATTCTGATCCTTGTACTTATTGTTGCATCAAGAGTAGCTCTAGAAACTTTATTTTCTAACTTGAATTCTCTCAATGTAATTTATATATGTTTATGCACACCAACTCAGAGATCACAAATATAAAATTCATTTTTAAATCTCCTAGAAGAGACAAAAGGCTTCTTTAACTTACCTGTTTCTATGTTAGGAAACATTAACTGGAAGAACTTTATGTTAAAAAGTGCTGTAGAGGTGTTTTTAACAGCACAGAAATAATGAGCTGATATATAAAGATTCTAGCACCCATACTGTTCATACACTTGATAACAGAGGAAAGTAACATGCAGTATGTATCTGTTGATGAGATAAATGAGCCCAGAGTATCAAGGCTGTAACACAGACCAGACACAATTCCCAGTATGGTCAGGGACCGTACAGGCCAGGGACCACTTCCAATAGCTGGTCTGAATGTATACACCCAATTTTGGAGGGTAAGAAAGTTTGATAATATGAACATGGTCAGATTCCAGTGGTGCCTTGGCACCATTTCATTTACAAGACAGGTGCACTGCCTCCCTATCACAGTGCCTTCTTTCCACTGCCCTAGATAATTGGGCTGAAACATCAGAATATGCTGGGCACCAGTATGCCCAGGTGCCCGATATAGACAAGCTGGGTAGCAGAGCTAGGGCTCTTGCCACAGAATGTACCTGCTGCTTGGATACATATGAATGTGTCCAGGGTCAATCAGAAAAATCTAAATACCTACCATAAACTCAATTATGTATGAGGAGTCACAAGCAGAAAAGGGGGGCTGGAAATGTTTATATATTTCTGCTGCTGAAGTTCATCATTTGTGGCAAGTATGTCACCTGAAAATTTTTCCTAGCTGAAGTCTGTTATTCTGCAAAATACTTGTATTCCAGAAACTTCAGGTATAAAATTCTCATATCCAAAGGTCTCAAGTCTGAAGTTTCTGTGTGAAAGTGGTTCATCCATGGAACGTGAACAGGTTAATGCAAGAAGTGATAATGTCTTAATACTTCTTTACGTTATCTTTGTTTCTCTTGTTGGGAGCTGGAGTAGAAAGACCTTTCACTCGTATCCCCTGTACCTTATCTCTTCAGAAAGGACTTTGAGGCTGAAAGAAGGTGACCAGCAGAAAGCCCTGACGTTGCATAATGCTCACAAACCCTGACCATAAAAGGGGTGTTGTGACTGACAGTGCACTCACTGTATACTATCTTTGCAGCTTCCTTATGCCATTAGCATAAGGCAGTAGGGGTAGGTTACAATTGGCCTCATAAAATATCTTCTCTCTCAAAAATACTGTAGGCATGTTCAGAGATCCCTGCTCTATTCTGTTTCCCATTTAGGCATGGGGAACTTTCCCATGTTGCAAATCAGCTGTGGGCAAATCAGCTGACACTTGTCAGGGTTTCCAAAATACCAACGAAGAGAAAGCAGTAAAAATGGCAGTAGGAATCATCTTTTCCTAAGACATTAAGGCCTTTAATTTTTTATTTAGTTTCACAGACTATGGCAGATGGGACACTTTACTGACTTTTTTATTGAAACTTTCAGTTTTGACAGCAGATTTCTCAGCTCACTGGAAAAAATGGTGCACTCTGAGAATGAGCGGTGACTGTGATGAGGTAGGTCTCTGCCCGGAGGTGCCAGCTGCTGCCTGAGATCCATGCCTGCCGGTGGAGCCCTACCACACTCCAGAGGGCATGGGCCAGCAATAGCCTGGAGCTCAAGAAACATGCTCTGGGATACTCTCAGGTACGGGACGCGTGCTCAAGCACAAGGTTTGACAGCTATGCAAGAAGTCACGTGCTTTACCATAGCAGATTTGCTTTTCTCTCACGATAGCTAATCTATAGCATATAATACTGATTTTCACCATAAAATGACAGCAGGTTGGCTTTACTCTTGGGAAGAGACACAAAAGAAATTTAAACTAGGTATAAGGATGGGAGAGATGTCCTGAGGTCCCTTCCAGCCTGAATTATTCTATGATCCTGTAATACTAAATTCCCCATTATGAAGAAGTCTAGAGTTTTTCCCCCATTCTGAATTCTAATTGCTCTCTATTTAATGTTTTGGAAACACTAGCTCATTTATCTTAATAATTTTCCCTTTAAAGTTGATAAATATTATCCACGTCACAGACTTTTATTTGCACACAGCAAAGCAATGTCTAGCAGACAACAGATCTTGTTTCCGCTTATGTTTTCCTTATCCTGTGGACTAAAAGTAGGCAGTCTGACAAGAGCACCATCCTTCACAGAAGTTTTGTGTTCCTGTTGCAGAAGATGAGGAAAGTGTAGGGGGAAACAAAATTTGTTTGTACATCCATTATATGACACACCTTTTATTCCTTAGCACACAGGCTCCCATCTTGGAAATATGCATAACCCAACTCAGGAAATTAAGTGTATGTTTAAATGTTTGCAGCATCAATTCAGACCGAGTCCTAGAACAAGCAAGAAGTCAAATTTAGTTCGCATTTAGCTCTAGCTCAGTGATCAACATTAATCCACTTGAAAAATCTGTCCAGAAATGTTCAGAGCAGTAGTTTCCCATCTAAAAGATGGTCATGGAAATCTTTGAATTCGTGTGGGTTCCTCCCTGCAGTTACACATTTTGGAGAACTGAATTTTCTTGCTGTTTAATTTGCAGAAACGAGATGACAGTCGGCTTTCTTTTTTTAACCCCAAGACTAAGCACGCCCAAGCCGGTAAACAGAGTCAAAAGCTACTCCGGCGCGAAGCCGCCCCAAGGCCGGCCCTAGCAGGAAGCAGAGGGGCGGCGGGCGAGCCGGCAGCTCTCACAGCCGAGGGTATAACTCCTGCGAGCAGCACAGCCCTTCTCCTGCGCCGCCATTTGCCGCGGGAACGTCCCCTCACAGCAGGCGACGCCCACACAGGGGCAAAGGCTTCGGCGGCGGCTCTGCGCATGCGCCGGGCCAGGGCGCCCCGGCCCGGCGCGGTGCATTAGGGGACCGCGTCCGCCGGCGTCCCCCTTAGCAACGCGGCCCGGGTCGGGCCGGGCCCGGCGGCCTCCGCCGCGCTCGGGGCGGGGGGAGCGGGCCGCGGGCGACCGGAGAGCAGGCTGCGTGCGCCCTGTCGGGGTGGGGAAGGGGGCGTTGGCACCGTCGCGCTGGTTCCCTGAGCTCTGTCGCCGACCTGCCGCGCTCTGCCCGGCAGCGCGGCCCCCGCCGCCGTGCGCTGGGTGCGGCGCGGCGGTGCCTTCCCGCCGCCCTCGAGAAGGCGGAACCGCGCTGGGGGACGTCGCCGCCGCCGCCCCCCCGCTTCGGGCGCTGAGGGAGGAAAGCCGCAAAAAGGAGAGATTCGGCGTCGGGCGATTCGGCGTACGGCTTCGAGGAGGGCCCCGCCAAGTGGGAGGCAGCGGGGGGGGGCATCCGCCGGTGGAGAGGAACCGGCCCTCGGTGGGGTGCGGGCCGGTTCGTCCTGGCTGAGGCTTCCTTGCTAAAGTGCACGTATTTCCTATTATAGCTGAAGTAAAATGTTGCCTTCTTAAGACTGTTACGGAAATAGGTAGCCAGGCAAAGAGAGGGCGCCTTATCAGTGAGGGAAGACCACAGGGTGGATGCAGCTGTATTAGACACTAAAGTATTTGTGAAGGAAGACATTGGAACCCAAGCTGCTTTAATTCTAGTTTTTAAAAACCACTTGAATTGAAATGGCAAAATTATACGAAGAATGTTGCATATAGAGAATAGCTGTGAAGGAGCTGGTGAAGGAAGGAAGGAATATTTGAATCTAGAGGAGATATCTTTCATTAGACTGACTGCTATGGTTTGGCCTAATATAAAAAAGCAAACTTTAGAATATGAGAGAGTTATCTTAAATCGAATGTAAAGATGCCATTCTAAAAGTAATACCGTTACTTGTTATGATCATTTAGTTTTAATGATAAATATCTTTAAAACAATTTTAATGACAGTGGTATAAATACCTAACAAAATACAATTCTGTGAAATGGTGCCATTTAATATTGTTTATAGGTGAAAACTAGTTTTTATGACTAATCATAGCTTATTTTTAATTTCAAAGACAGCAATTAAAAACTAAAATGAAACTGGAGCTCATTTGAACTTGTAAACCTTATTACTAATTCTATTTTACATTTTTAAAGATTTATATAAAACCACCAAGATAATATTTGGCATGTTAAATGTTTCACAGGAAAATGATGCAAAATGTGCATCTGGCTCCTGAGGCTGATGAAGATGATCTTTATTCTGGCTACAATGATTATAATCCCACATTTGACACAGAGGTAAAAACACTTGCTGTTTCCCACACACAGGATTTTAGCTTCTAAGTACGAGATAAGAACATGTGGTACAGTAATGCACAAGTGTACTACTGCTTTGAAGTGAATTTTTCTTTATTTAGCCAGAAATATATAAAGTTTCACCAAGACCTTTTTGAATAGTTATTTTTTGATAGTTTTCCAACAAAATACTTGTGCGCATCTCAGCAGATCTAATACGCTTTAATGGTTAGAATTTATTAAGTATAAAATCCTAGTTATTTGAAAGCCATATTCACATTCACGCACATTCAATATGGTGTTTCCCAGTGTGCAGCAGCAAGTTTTCTGACAAAAGAGGCTGCTTATTGGTCAATAGGTCATTGATCTCCTACTGTGCTGCAGCTGAAGGAGATAACAGTGGAGTGGAGTCCTGCAGGCCTCAGTGCAATTGGTAGAGCATCTGGGATGACTTACGGTAACCCTGCAGACCACTTTCTGGTAACTGCTGCTGTAGTGGAATTGGAACTGTAGGGGGCCATTTGGTGCAAACCCACTACCCCGCTCAAAGCAGGGCCAGTGTTGCAAGACTTGGCATCTCGTGTGAAATTCGAATGCCAAATTCATGGGAGTTGCAGCGTGACCCCAGAGACATGAGATACCTTAATGTATTGGCATGACAGGCATTAATGTTAAAAATTTCGAAATAGTACTAGTAGTAAGCTTTTGGACAGAAATAAAATTTCATGTTACATTTTATCACTAAAGCTCTGCTTCCTCAGTGTGTTTTTATTTTTCAGAGAATAATGAGTTTCTACATTTCCTAATCTAAAATACCAAAAAAGACAGATCAAATAATATAATCATTATTTATTGTCAGTAAAACCTGTCATTCAGTTATCTTCAAGTCAAGTATTTTTGGAAGAAGAATTGGGTTTTTTTACCTATCTGCTTTCAGTAGTCATAAGGTTCTGGAGTTGTGGCTTTGGGTGTTGTGGTTTTAAAAGGGTTGATATATTTATTTTATCTTTTCTAGGATTTAGAAAATGATGTAGCTTTTCAACAGGCAGCAAGAACAAGTCATGGTAGAAGACCCCCCGTGAGTACCTTTTAAAATACATTGCAATAGTGTAGACCTTCTCTAAAGCCCTAGCTCTGGTTTTAGCACTGGTACAAACTTATCTTGGGAATGTCTTAGTCTCTTTTTGTCTACTACTAACATGAAGATACAGCCTTTATTTATTTATGTGAAAAATATGAAAAAGATTAGCAGAGCACAAGGTCCATTAAGTTCTGTAGTTAAGCTAGAGCAAACAAGGAACTTTAGTTGAAAATGTGTATTCTTGTTTGATAAAATGAGATAAAACTGTGTTAAAGAGGAAAATGATATATTCTGAAAGGACTTTGTTTAATATTCTACACATAGAATTACTCGCTCTGGCATGTAATTATAAGGTTGATATACATACTAGATAGTGGGATTTAGAAAACTGTGTTATTGTTCTGATCGTTCTTTTCTCTGTAAATTCATGTAATTTACATTAATTTTCTTACTTTCATTTAGCTGTGACTTAATCTTATATCAGTTTTCAAAACTAAATACAAAGTTGGCACCTGCACTTTAGAAGTGCATACTATATATCTAAAGAAGAGCTGAAACTGTCTATATTACTTATTTGCCAGAATAATCTGGTTCTACAAGGAGAATTCTTTCTATAACAATTGGAGCATTATTTCTATGAATTCACTATAGAAACTATATAGAAAGAATGATAATTAATACATATGGTTGTTAATTGGTGGGGGTGTTTTTTGTTGGGTTTTTGGTTTGTTTTTTTTTTTCCACCCAGGTGACAGCCAAAATTCCTGGTACATCAGCTTCAAGACCTTTAGCTACTGGAATTGGTGTATGTTTTTGTTCTGTTGTGTTCTTAATGCAAGTGAGGTATTTACCATTTAATCCCTTGCACAAACTGAGCTCTTTTTATCTAAGTATTTCCTTCCAGTGAACTACATGTATTCATTAATTTGAATTAGATCACAACGCCGCACTTGGTCAACGCATGGTTACTGATTTTTTTTTCCTCTTTTTTTTCTTTTTCTCCCAAACCATACTGCAAATCAACTTCCATACTGCATAACGCAGTAGATTCCAAGCTATTAACCTGATTTTTTTTCAGAGGGAACTGCATGGGTTGTTATCTGGGCTCAGAAAGTTTTTTGAAAGTTAAGGTGAAAATTCAGTCTTGAAAAATACAGGCTTTCAAATCACCTCTAGTTTAATCAGAGAAAGTTGGTTATATTCTTTGGTATACTTAACCCATTGTAACTCTTAAATAACTAACACTAACCTCGTTTTCTATGGAAACAGAAGTTGTGCACTAGTGATACATTCACTGTCCCCTCATCCCATTAAATTTTCAACCTGTTGGCCTCAGTCAAATTTGAAATGACAGTGCTCTTAAGTATAAAGTTCCTGTAAGTTTTATGACAAATAAAGAAGGGAGATCACATTCCTTTAGATCTCTTACGCAAGTTAGCTGGGTAGCAATTTCAAGAACGCCTAAATTCTATTATAAGACATTGAAATACATCCTTTACTCTGAACCTTCTGTTACCTGCTCTGCATATATTCCTTTTGAGACTGCTTTTTATTAGCAGTCGTATTTGCAGATGTTTAGTGTAGTACCACACTGTGACAGGAAAAGCTGTCTTGTTAAAGGAGTGCACAAAAAGGCATTTCCTAAGGATAATAAAGATTGAAATGTTTATCTGCATTAGTAGAGCTAGAAACCTCCAAAGCTTTGTCCAGTCCACAGTACTACCTGTTTCACTCTGCAGATTTGCTGCTTCTACACTACAGTCCTTGTTGATGTAGATTCAGCCTTAGCAGAAAAAATGAAAAACAGTCACAATGCGTGGTGGATAGTGGGTAAAATAGTAAAACATAGGCCTCTGAGTGGGAATTAGGGGAATACTTTTTCATGGCCTGAAACCCTTTATTTTTGTCTGTTTGTATTGTATATCTGTAGCAACCTTTAGCACTTACTACTAAATATTTCACGTTTATTTCTTTACATTTTTAACACTACTACAGAAGGACAGCATGCAGCATGTCAACTAATGGAAAAGATATCCATTGGCAGTTTCAAAGTATATCTGTATTTATTGTAAAATAAATCTTCATGAAAGTATGCCTTAAAATCTGTCCCTATATTCATCTCTGATCAGTTGAATTTGGAATTTTACTGAAGTATCTTGTGTAAATTAAAGGTAGTAATTTCATAATGGAAAGTACTACCACCTCAGATAAATTTCTATGTAATGTTTTTTTAAAAGGTCTGACAGAAATGTCCAAATACATAAAAAACAATATTGTGAATTTGTGCTGAAATGTTCAACATCATTAAGTCTGCCAGGCACTGGAAGTATATTGCATATAAATAACACAAATGGGAATTTTGCTATGAACTTATGTGAGAGAGCAACTATTAAAACTCAGTGTTGAGAAGACTGTGCATAGCCTTTACAGGCTTCTAATGCTTTGTGAGTGCTAGTTTCAAACAATTTACTTATTTTTGTAGTCAAAGGCAACTTTAACTTCATCTATGGGAAGACCAATGACAGGAGCTATACAGGTAAAAGTTTCAATATTTACACTTTATATTGATTTGGAACACTGAGGTTTTCTGATAAGTGTTTGGGTTTGATACAAATATTTAACAGTTCATTGAAATAATACAAATTATTACACTTTTAATTTGTCCTTTTTTGAAAATACTACTGTTAGAAAGCATGAGGGTTGTGATGAGTATTTTGTTTGAGCACAGGGTTGGAAGCAGTACCAGTGTAGTGCTTTTTAACACTTATTGACATGCAATGAATGATTTTTCATTGAAATAGGAGAAAGTTAGATTCTGGTTTTCATGTTTCTCTTATGTACTTAGACACTAATAAGAATCTGCTACATTTTACCAATGACTTTCCCATCACTGCCCTTAAGTATATTGGCTTAATGTTCAATATATCTATAGCCACTATATTCTTTTGTGTCAGCCCAGGCGAGAAACAGGAATTATCAGGAAGCATCAAGAGTAGGGCTACTCCCTAAGGGAAGGCAAGCCAGGAGCCTAGAGGGAAATCGCATGGCCAGCAGTGCAGGGGCCTCACCAGCCAGGACCCAGTCCCACAATACCTGAGCAAGGCAACTAGGATCCACCCAGAGATGGTGGCCATGTCCAACCAAAAGTCCAGAACATAAGGCAATATCATGGTGATGAGGCAGGTCCAAGGTCAAGCCAAAAGGTCGATGCATAGCCAGGGTTAGGGCCAATAATCACTGGCCAGGTCTATAGTGACAAGGCAAGGCTAAGATCAATCCAGGTGGTCAGTCCACAGGTTGAAATCTGGATCAAGGGAACCTGTGGCTAGGCATAGCTGTGGCTGATTTGGAAACCAGTAGTCCTCCAACAAAGCTCAAGCAGGGGCTGAGGGACCAGGGTTGAGCTTAAATAAAGCTCCTGGACCCATGGGTATGGTGTATGGCTGGAGGCCTCAGGTGAGTCTGGTCAGGGCCATTAAGGTTTATTAGTGCAGACAGTGTTCTGGCAAGAAAGTTTAATAAGCTGGCATGGGGTGGGGTCAGAGATTCTTGTGTTGGGAGGCATTGTCTGGTAATAAGTAAAAATACAAAAAAACTGTAGTTTGTTTGTGCCTCTCTTGGTTTAGATAAAGTTTAGATAAAACATTCTGATCCGTAATCTCGTAGGATTCTCTTTATTGTCAATAAAAATTTAAAAAGCAACTGAGCTCTGAAACAGTGTGATAGTAAGCTAAAGTATATTACAGATCTCAAGATGAACAATTTTTAAGAATTTTCTAAAAATAAAAGATGTTTGAAATTAAGTATTCTTAATATATATAAAATTTACACAAAGTAGAAAGTGTTCCTTTGTGTCAGCTACAGTTTCCCAATAGTGTTTGCTCCTCTACTTTGTAAACAGTTATTATAGAATCATAGAATACCAGGTTGGAAGGGACATCAAGGATCATCTGGTCCAACCTTTCTTGGCAAAAGCACGGTCTAGACAAGATGGCCCAGCACCCTGTCCAGCTGAATCTTAAAAGTGTCCAGTGTTGGAGAATCCACCACTTCCCTGGGGAGATTATTCCCATGGGTGGTTGTTCCCATTGTGAAAAATTTTCCTCCTATGTCCAATTGGAATCTCCCCAGGAGTAACTGGTACCCATTACCCCTCGTCTTTTCCATGAGACTACTTGTAGAAAGGGAGTCTCCATCTTCTGTGTAGCCACCCTTTAAATACTGGAACATGGTGATAAGGTTTCCCCTAAGCCTTCTTTTCTCAAGGCTGAACAATCCCGTATTACATGATGTATAATATTTGAGAAAAAAATTTTGTTTTTTTTTTCTTATTTGAGAAAATATTTTAAAAAATATTCAGTTTACTGAGGTGGTAACAACTGATTTTTGTATTTAAAGGTTTTGTCGTATGTAACTGATGACCATACTGTCCACAATCTATTCTTTAGGAAGATTATTTTAATATGTCTTCCTTTTTATTTAAGGATGGGGTTGCTCGACCAATGACAGCAGTGCATGCTGCAGGTTACACTAAGGCAGCTATGAGAGGTATGGTTTGTAGTAATCATCAGCTGCCAGAGGGAGATGTTATTTTACAATTTTCAGTACTCTGTTAATTTTGCAGGTTCTTCATTTGATCCTCTTGGCCAAGCAAGAGGTCCTGCTCCACCTCTGGAAATGAAAAATTCAGACAGGTTTGTTTAGTTTTGCATTAAATTATTTCAGTATTAACAGCACCAAAAAACCAACCATGGGTAGAGTTTAAATCATCCAGGCAGTTACAAAGCCTTGAGGGGCCAAACTCTTAACTTTGTGGAATAATGCCACATACATTTATGCATGTGGTTAGCTAACTTACCAGAGCAGTTGCACTGACTTTCAGGAACATCTGATTTCAGTGATTTCTGGTTCCAACTGTAGCTCAGCGGCCTGGACGTAGTTGTTGCCACACAAACGCTGTGATACTTATATAGAATTGTGGAGGATTATGGAAAAGTGTGTGACAAGCAAGGAACACCATGATTCATGCAGCTCTCTGGGAAGAACTTGGGGGGATTTTGCCTGCTGATCTTCCCTGTTCACTCTGACCTTAGCACTTGAGGTAAAACTGAGGTTGTGAAAGTTTTGCAGGCTGCTGTGAATGTTGGGGAGTTCACTGAGAACAAGTCATTGAGCTTTTTGATACAAAAGTTGTATTCCTCAAATATAACTATATAGGAATAAGGAATCCTACTGAAATGTTTGGTTATTTAACTGAGGAAAAAATCTAGGTAAATAACAGCTGTTTATTAAAATCTGCATTTGCAAGCTATATTTTAAAGTTATCTATGCAAACAAAGGTTTGATTAATTGCTTTTAATACAATATTTCATTTCACTAGGCATTTGATTTGGAAGTTTTACTAGCCCATCTGTTTGTTCTGTCGTTACTTCTCTGTAATGAATTGGGTCCGTGAAATTTGCATGTCTGTCTTGTTCTCATAAGAGGATTTATGTTTTCTTAGGTCTCTGTTCTCATATTGAAAGTGTGAATGTAGTATCTCTGGAGGATCTTCTCTGGCCATAGTTTCACATTATATTTTCTTTGGGAAAACCAGTTAGTTGTGACATGTGATACATCACTGTGTTGTTTTATTGAGACTATCCCGTGTAAAAGCTTAATGTTTGCAGTTACATTACTAGTGTTAATCTGTTTATTGTTATTTTTATTTTAGTTCAGAAGAGAAGATTAAGCAGTTGGAAAAAAAAGTGAATGAACTGGTTGAAGAAAGCTGCATTGCTAACAGTTGTGGAGACTTGAAATTGGTAATTTTTCTGGATTTCACTTCACTTCTGCTATTATGTGAAGAACAATTTGTGTAGATGTTTCAAACTGGCTTTGGTTCAAACACTTCAAATTATTAAAATCATCTTAATTCTAACTTTGCTGTGACTATTCTAATCCAGTGATACCTTGTATTGCCAAAAAAAAGGTAGAAGCTGTATTTCTTGTGTATGTATTTGTTAAGATTTCAGTGTTACAAAAACTCCCTTCTTATGTAGATTGTACCAGACCATTCTGAGGGTCCTCTAGGATGTTATGTTAATTTCTGACAAGTCCAGCAGAATATCCATTTTCCTGCAGAAGTCATCAAAGTTGCCAACTCATTATCTATAAAACAGCCAAGTTAGATTTGCCTTCCATCATAAGGACTAAGAACCAAGCTATATCTTGAGAAGTACTTCCTTTGCCGCTAGCTGCCAAATAGCTACCTTGAGTGCTAGCCATTACTTTTTTAATCATTGTGCCCTTGCAGAGGCATACAGGACTGCTAATGGCACTTGTAGACCTGTAGCATTACTTGTACAAAGGGTCTTGACAGCAATCTGCAGAAGATTATCATTGGATAAAATAATAATTTTGGAGTTACTCAAATTGTGAACGTACATGTGAAATGCCACTTGTGGATGGATAAAAAAGGGAAGCAATTTACCAGCATCCAGAATCAATCAAGGTGCTATGTGCAGCACACATTTGAGTGGCACGCGTGTTTACTTACTGCCTTCACTTTCTTCCTTCCAACGTGTTCCTGCACTTGGATTCTGCAACTAAGGAAACATGCCAAGCCTAAACACTCTTTTTTTTTTTTTTTTTTTTTTATTTTATGTGCACTTTCTATGATTAATACAAGTAGAATACTCTTCTAGGGTCACCATAATTCTTCCAGGTAGAATAATTTTCTAGGGTCACCGTAATCTAGTGATTATGGCATATGTATGTGTGTGACTATACTTCTCTAAAATTATACAGCTAAGCAGAGTTAGACAACTGTATGTCTCCTTATTGCTAATTAACACCTTTCTGTGGGTTATATTGCTACTTTTCAGCCATTGGGTACAGTCTGTGCATTTAAAGAAAATGGACATGAGTATATTCTTTTCATACTTGTTTTGAGTGTATTTTTGCTGTCTTGGGTTAGTAAGATTCAAGGCATTGCTAAATTTTAGTTTTTTATTTAAGGCTCTGGAAAAAGCAAAAGAGGCTGGAAGAAAGGAGAGAGTATTGGTGAGACAACGTGAACAAATTGCTGCTGCAGAAAACATCAACTTAGACCTCACTTACTCAGTAAGTGCTTAGAAATCTTCAATGAATGCAAGGTGTTGGTAAAAAGCCTCCTAAAGAGACATTTCAGTGTTTTCTGAGTGTGTGTGTGTTGTAATGCTCCTAGCAGTGTACCAAATCATATACGGTCTATGTTTGGGGGTGGGGGAAGTTTATGAAGATAAAGTGAAAGTTAAGCACTTTAAAGTTAAGTTAAAACTTAGCATTGGATTGCAAAGATCCATGTGTATCATTGCATCTATTCCCTTGCAATACTCCTAAATCATTAATCTTAAAGCAGGTGTCTAGATTTACATTCTGGTTTTCAAATTAATAGTAGACTTTTTTTAAAAAAAGGATACAACATGCATAAAAATACTTAAGGGGAATTTAAAGTTGTACTCCAGGTAGTGCTGTAGAGAAAATTATTAACAACGAATGCACTGAATTAGTCAGACCTAGTAATTTATTTTATGGTGAAGTTCAGAGTAAAGCTAGGGAAAAAATGTGGAAGTATTTTACCTGACACCAACAGAACTTCTGTTTTGAAACAGCAGTTTGGAAAAATTCTGTCTTTATAAATTGAGTAGTGACCACAGGTAGTAGGACTGTTTTCCATATTTTGGGAGTCATAAATTACAGACAGTTTCTGAGAATTATCTTGTATGAATGTTTTTTAATAACCTTGCATTATAACATTGTGTTTGTTTAGGTCTAAGGCCTACTTAGCTTGACTTTTTAATGGTAGTTACTTAAGTACAAAAATAAAAAAATTACGTAGAATAAGTAGATTTGAAACTTGTTTTCTCTATGTCAATGTACAAGAACAAAGGAGCATTAAAGATGGGAAGCTTAGAACTGGTAAAAACAATACTTCCAAGGTAAAATTGTATTTTAAATTATCTATTATAATAGTTTATTACTGTTGGGAGAACAATGTATTTTCTTGTACCTATAATTCCATTTGTCTATAGGTTCTTTTCAATCTGGCTGGTCAGTATGCTGCTAATGAAATGTATGCTGAAGCACTGAACACTTACCAAGTTATAGTGAAGAATAAGATGTTCAGCAATGGAGGTAGGGTATACTCCAGAGTGGATTAAAATTGGTAGTCAGGCATTCAAAATGAGGATGTCATCTGCATGGTGTTGACTCAGAGATCTCAGCCTTCCTGTCTGCCAGTCAGTGTGGATGACAGATATTCATAATCTCTGACTTCGTATAACTTAATGTGGTTTGGCTCTCCAACTCATGAAGTCTTTTCTTTCCATAGGCTAAGCTAAACATGAAGCCAAAGACATATTTTTCTCATGCCGCACACACTGTGTTGTCTGCTCTAATACTAGTTTTTTCTCTTTTGATTCTGCTTTCCCCTTCTGAAAGCTTTTTTTAGTATTTTGCACATCTTTGAGACTCCTATAGTGCACTTGTCAGAGATGCTTATTTGCAGCTGTCTTCCTGGAGAGCACCATAAATAATCTCTACCTCATCCTTCAATTCACAATCAAAATCAGAATACATCTTACATGATAGTTCTTTTCTAGGTTTCATTACCATTTCATCTCCTTCTGGGTGAAAATTCACAGAATGCTGTTCTGTGCAGTTCTTCTTAAAGGGACACTGGTACCCTATAATGATGACAAATTCATTAGGAAGTTTTTCTACTCTGTCACTTTGAAACAATTAAAAAAATGCTGTAACTATGCTTTAAAAGGCTGTAACTCATTGACTTCTTTTGATAGGTAGACTGAAGGTGAATATGGGAAATATATATTTAAAACAACGGAACTATTCCAAAGCTATCAAATTCTACCGTATGGCTCTAGACCAGATTCCTAGTGTCCACAAAGAGATGAGGTGAGTTTCTACTAGTAGCCATGGTTCTGAAATACAAGTTTTGGATACAGTATGCTTTGATAGTTAAAAATATAACCTAATCCTCATTTCTTTACTTAGGATTAAAATAATGCAAAATATTGGAGTTGCATTTATTAAAACTGGCCAATATGTTGATGCCATTTCTTCATTTGAACATATAATGAGCATGTCCCCAAACCTCAAGGCAGGCTTCAACTTGATCTTATGTTATTTTGCTATTGGAAATGGTGAGCAAATGAAAAAAGCCTTCCAAAAACTGATTGCAGTTCCCTTGGAAGTGGATTATGATGACAAATACATTTCACCAAATGTAAGTTTGAACAAAATAAACTGTGTATGTTTGAACAAATTAAACTGTGTCTTTATATGGTAAATCAGGAGAAAGGGGGAGAGACACTGAATGCTTGGACTGCACTGAATATGTAAATCCATGTGTATTTATGTATCTAAAATAACTTTTTTTTTTTACCAGCATGAACTTAGTATGGCAGTACTGCTCAGAAGTATAAAATAACATTAAGAACGTTTCAAATCCTTTTTTTCTCAAAAGATATGATGTAAATAAAATCTGCACCATATGATTGTCTTCATAATGATTTTGTTGAAATTCATCTGGGTTGACTTACATAGCTCACTTGCTGCTTTACCTCCTTTATTTATATAAAATTTTAATGAAATATTTAGAGGCTAAAATAAAGGGAGCAAGGCAGTGAGTGAGTTAATGCAAGTTATCTCAAATGAGTGCTAACAAAACTTGTAATACTGTAGTGCTATTTTACAGAAGAATATTTTAGTAAAGTTTATAGAAGCTTATTTTAGTTTATTAGACTTTGTTGGAAACTGGACTTCCTTTGTACCATGAAACTAGCAGCTCATGATGTTAAAGACAGGAAAAAGTAATTAATAGGTTTAGGGTCCCTCTTAGGTCCTCTATAGAAAGATCAAAGCAAGCCCTTTATAATCTCTTAACAATCTTTTTTTTCAGTGATGCAAAGCTTCCATTTTCAGTCCTAAAGATCAAAGATATAATTAGTCTTCAAACTTTGCAGCTTAAGAGTAGCTGTTGCTTCCTATTGTCCTAGCATAAGCAAATAAAATTTAATATATGAAGCATATATATATTTATTGATACATATGTATTTAATTTCTTGTATATCTTTTTATATATAATTGATATATATATAATTTCTCATATGAGAAATTATGTAACAGTAAGGGTCATTAAACACTTGAATTAATTGAAGAATATGTAAGATCATTCATTGGAAGAAAAGCTTTAGACTGGAGAAGTTCTTTCTAAGGATAGGCAAGCTATAGTTTTAACAGACATTCCAAGTTCTGTATTTTATTATGAAGAGGTCAGAGAAAAGATCCCAAAGTTTCCTTCTGGTCTTTATTTTGTATAAATCTATGATCTATCCCCAATAAATGAGGAAGGGGTGGCTACCCAGCATACCTGCATTAGTTCTTCTAGAACTAACAGATGTGTGATACAAACCACAAGATGATCGTGTGAGTTACTGTATCGAGAAGGCAGCACAAGTCCTCATTTACTGAATACCACTGCAGTTCAGCAAATGCTTAAGCATGCTCTTATTTTTAAGCATGTGAGTATTCTCACTGTGATTTGCAGCCTTCCCAGTCTGTGACATTAACTACACCTATTAACAACCCTGATGTGAGCTATGACCACATACATGAGCAGAAACACTGAATTAAAGTAGTTGTAATGCCAAATTTCAAATTTTGTGGATAGAAAATTACTTTACACTGAAGCTAGCATTTTGAAATGTGAAAAGTAAATAACTGACATTATAGACTATGTAATTTACATGAATTTATGTTTACAGTCATACTGTCTTTAAAATAATTAAAATGCATGTATACTGGCATAATTTGCAGTTGTTTTGTCCCCCTCCAGGATGATCCACATACAAATCTACTGATTGAAGCCATTAAAAATGACAGCTTAAGACAAATAGAACGTGAGAGGTAATGGTGGAGTCTGTTCTTTCTTGACCGTGTGCCATGGATTTTAGCTCTTGAAAGTATTATCAGTCTTCTCATGTGTCCACAGCTCTTTTTATAAAAGTGCCCTCATAATTCTTAGGAAGGAGCTCACTTGGAAGAACCGATTGGACCACTCAATTTAGTGTACTGCACTAAAGTAGAATATCTACCCCAAATGCTGTAGGTTACACTGCTTAAAATTTGCAGCATTGGGTTTTTTTTAAAAACACAACTATGGTGTGCAGTGAAAGGAAAACAGAAAAAACTGAGAGCTTTATCAAGGTACAGGGCAGTAGCAGTAGCAGGGGACTGGTTAGATTGACTTCTGAGGTTGTTCTGAGTGCAGGAAGAAGCAAGAACAAGATTTGGTTATTTTTTGTATACATGTTTTTGAAATGGTGATGTGTTTGTGTGTTGGTTTTTGTGTTGGGTTTTTTTTTTTCCTTAGGAAATCCATGGCAGAGGAATACATCATGACAGCTGCTAAACTCATTGCACCAGTAATTGAGACATCTTTTGCAGTGGGCTATGACTGGTAAGAGTCAAACAGAGCTTCTTTTTGTCTAAATTACAAGCCAGTCTCTCGTATCGGTTATGAAATCAGATTCACAAACATAAACAGCCTGGGAAACAGTCTGTTGCACATCTCAAACATAGCATCCAGGCTATTTTCAGTTTGCCTCCGTAATGCTCTGGAGAAAAACAAAACAAAACATTAGAGTCTATTCTGTATTAAAAACTAATTTCATTGTATCATTGAAACTCGACTGTTAATGATACATTTTGAACTGTTCTGTATTAGCACAAAAAGAGCTTCTTAAAGTTCAATTGAATTTGAAAATTCAGGAACTTTTGAAAGTCTTGATAGACAAATGCTATACAGAAGGCAATGATCACTACTCTTTACTGTGAGTTTGAAGATAGCATAATGAAGACTTGGAGTGCCTAAGAAGTTTTACGTTACTCCATGGAGTCATAATATGAAATACTGGAATCTAATTATTATTATTAGAAGGTGTATTTGCATTTCATTTATAAACTTAATGTTTATAAGTGTGAACTTAAATCTACTGTTTCTTAAACATTTATACAAGTTTATACAGTGATAGGCTGCTGATACAGTTTACCATTTTGACTTTCGTATCCACTTTATTTTTCAATTTACAGCTTAGCTTTTGCTTTCTGTGGTATTTTCTACAGCAGAATACTTTTCTCTTTAAACCAAAATAAAATAGACACACTTCCTATAAGGACAGTATAAAAGTGATTAGTATAACTTTTCAAGATGTATTTTTAACTAGTTTTTAGTTTTCTACTATAAGGATGTACTTTGATGTTTTTAGTATTTTTAATAACTTTATTGGAAAATAACGTGTACGCAGATGAATATTGGGTATCTGCAGCCACAACATTACTAACAGATGTGTTCAGTGTTTGGGAAGTGAAGGAAGTTTGATGGGCAAAGAGAATTTTCCTTTACCTGTTTTTTTTGTTTGTTTGTTTTGGCCAGTTAGGAGTATTTTCAAGTTTTGCAGGTCGTATAATTATAATTTACTAATAAAACTGTTTATACTAACATGAAATAATCTCTCACACAGACATGTTTAGTCTGCTAGAGTCCACAAGGTGGTGTTTGATGGTTTAATAATCATTATAGTCTTGTAATTTCCCTACTTTGGACATTCTGATTTATCAGAACTTAAACAGTATGTCTTGTGAAAATTGGCTTGCTGCTTTATAAGTTGTTAACATGAGTAAGTCAGATTTGTTTGCTTCGTGTCTTGTTTTTTGTTCAAGAAAACTGGAAAAGGTTGGCAGATATTCAGTTTCCTTAGTGCTTTCCGCAAAGTACGTGTCATGAAGTAGAACACTCTTTCTTAACTGTTCTGGCTAATTAAACAACTTCTGTTGACATGTGCAAGATTGTTTTATGTATATCAGAACAGATTTACTCTATTCTTCTAGGCTGAGTTATTCAAGCCTAGTGAAGAAGTTTAACCAGCAGTTTGAGCTTGGTTTTCCAAATACTACACTTTGTTGTGAGTCCTCTGAGTATTAAATGTGCTTTTAATCAGTTTAATTTTATTTACAGAAATAAAGTGGGGACAAATAATCTTTGGATTCATAACTTTTTACTTAAAATGTGACAATCTTGGGACTATTCTGTCATATTCCATAAGGAGCAGTTGGATAGTTAGATCTCATTGCATTTTATAGTTAAAAAAATGTTAACAGTAACAGTTGAAAACTGTTTTTTGACCTTTCTTTTATTACAGATGTCTTTGCAGAAATTGCTGGGTTTTTCAATATAATTTTTCTTCAAAACATCAAAAGGCATTTGTATACTTTGTATAGAGACTGTCCATGTGCCATCCCAATTATAGCAGCAGGCAGTTTGTTAAATTAAACTTCTGTTGGCAAATCAGCCAACTATTAGAAGAAAAGAAAGAGGATTTCCACCACTTTAAAAAAAAAAAGTGGAAGGCATTAAAGAAGCATCCCACAAAGTTGTTCATTTAGTGCGCTTAACTCCAAACAGTTTGAGAGAACAGTATATTCATACAGTAAACAAAGGTCTTGCTTCAAATGATTAGGCAATTTTAAAGTACACCACATCAAACCCTGGAAGATGGTGTCTGTGAATGAACATCTGAACTGTCTGCTGTGTTCTGTTATGCCCTCATTTTGCAGAAGACCCTAAGCCAAAAGTAACTTGGGGATGATCAGAAAGAGGTTTATTGTTATGACTTTATTATTTTTACATAGCTCAGGGACACAGTCTGCAGTCTCTGGCTTTGTTCATTAAACTGGTTTATGGGTTTGGTATTATATGCAACAGGAGATCAGGTTTGAAAAATCAGCTGATAGAACATTTCCAAAGAAAATGGTTTGAAAAATTATCTTAGTCAATATCTGACATCAAGTATCACTCAGTGATGGAAAATAACATGATATTTAGGCAGCTGACAAAAAAAATGAGAGCAGAGATAGTATTATTCAGGTAGGCTATGGGAATAAAATGTTTTTTCAAATACTTTTAATCAAAGTGCTCTTTGCCTCTGTAAAGAAAGAACATTAATTTTGGAAAACAAATTGGCTGCAAAATTATATAACTTAAAGTGGCATTTGCACAGATGGATTTTGTTTATCTTTACGGCTTGCTTTCTGTTGCAGGTGTGTTGAAGTAGTAAAAACTTCCCACTATGTAGAGTTAGCCAATGACCTGGAAATAAATAAAGCCACTACTTACTTGAGGCAGCAGGATTTTAACCAGGTAGAGTAACTTTTCACATTACTACTTTTTAATACTGTATTGGCAAAGATAACTTTCTCAGCCACAGCATATTTTTCAGCAAGGGAAAGAATGATTTATACAAATGTAATAATTATATCGATGTTGCTCTGTAAAATAGCTTTATAATAACACTGTCAAGAGATGAGTTTTATCTAAATGAAATTTCTGCCACAAGTTACAGTGAATGCAGTTCACTTCAAAATAAAGACACCTAAATTTAGTTATCCTCACTGGGTGTTCAAGCTGTCATTACAGTTAATGGAACTGTAGTCAGTACAGTCAACAGAGTCTAGAAAGCATGTTGCTAATCAACGTGGAGGTGTTTTCATTAGTATGAGTTGAATCTTTCTCTCAGGTTGACTATAGTACCAAAATATATGCAGATGCACTTCATATGTATCATTGTGTTTTATGTTATGGCATTCTCACTGTTGCCTATGTACTACAGCATTCCCTAACATACTATAATCTGACCTTGAACTTTAGTCAGCCTTCCATTGAAATACAAACTGGAATTAAATTAAGCATCTGCTCGGGAGCTTGGACTTTTCTGCATCTCTTATAAAAGATTGCCCCCCTGGAGGGCACAGAGGGCTAGGATGGATCACCATTACTGCAAAGGTCATATAGCAGTTTAAGCCATGGTGTATATTAGCAAATGAGGAAGGTCGTAGAAAAGATACAGTATTGGTACTTCCAAGTAAAAGTATAGCTCGTTGCTCAAAATTAATTAACTGGCAGAAGTTCAGAAGACAGATCTACCAAAATCTTTGTGATTTTACAGTTTTTATCATGCATATTATTACATGTTCCCTTTTCATTGTTATGTTATATTTTTAAATATACATGTGAAGTAACTTTTGGCTATGTTGAAATTATTTATGTATGTTTATGTAGGTAAGATCTCTTTCTGCAACTGGCCGTCTGGTCACTAGTTAGACAAATTTCTGCCAATGAATTTTATGCTGAACTGCCTTCATGTTAAAAATCATCACCAATCTCTTGCTAATAAGTACAGCAGGCTGTTAACTGTAGCTTTCCTTTTCTATGCATATAAGTTGCCAGTGTAGATGTATAAATTAATACCACAAATTACCATGTTTAAGTTTTTGGTATTATCTAAGTGAATGTGCAGCTTTCTTACAATGTTTTATTTTGAGAAATGCATTTTTTTTGCTCTTACTCAAATTTTTATAGGTTGTGGGACAATTTATAATGCCACATTTTCATCAAAATTGTGATATTTTCTTTGCCTGTGAAAAAAGGCTTGGTTTGAAACATGAGCAGTTGAAAAACAGGTTCATCTGAACAAAGAGAAGCTCAGATATCTGACAGGATTTGCTCAATTTCCTTGTAACATGCACTGTTTGGTACATTCAATCATAGGAATGCTGAATAAAAAGGAATATAGCAACCCCCTTGGTTTGCACAAGTGGCAAGAAGTATGAGAGATCATATACAGCAAAATTACAGCTGAAGCTGAATATCTTTGTCATCTTCTAAAGTCCTTCACCTTCCTATAGCTTGGAAAGATGCACACAGGGCCATGTGCTTAACTTTAGCCTGCTCTTCCTTCTCATATTTAAGCTCTTCTGGTTTCCTGAGTAGCTCTTGCTCCTCTTGTCCATCCTGTCCTCTTCTCCTTCCCTGTAGATACAGCAAGAGAGTTATCCTTTATTATACTGCATGTCTGACTGACAGCTTTTCTGAGATCAGGAAGCAGTTTGAGAGTTTGGAAAATTTTGGGCAGATCTAGTAGCTTTATTGATGATAGCTTTTGAAGGGTGAGAGTGTTACAGGTAGGTAAACAGTCATATGATCTCAAGAATTTACTATTTTGATGGTAATTTTTTGCGATTTCCAGTTAGCATCCAGTATATGTTAAAAAAAAAATAATCGATTCTTGGAGGTAAAATGAGATACAGAGATTGTTGGTGATGTTTCTGTGGAGTACTCTAGTGGAGGGAGAGGGAAGGGTGTTGGAAGTTAGGAGTAAGTGGAGAAGATGCTCTTTTTATTTTGATTATGTGATAGAAGACCTTTAACCTGCACTGGAACTACTTAATAGTAGAGTTGGACTGCAGAATGGTGACTGCAGAGTCTTTTTCTTTTTTTTTTTTTTAATTCTAATAAAACTGCAGCTGCCACTTATATTCATCCTGTCTGTCTGTTGTTCATATACTTACTAACTTACCACCTGCTCAACACACCTTTGGCTGAAGAACAAGAATGGAAACTTTTTGAAATACTCAGTTTCAAGACTGAAAGTTTTATTGTGTTTCAAAAAAAAAGAACTAAAATAGATTTCTGCTGTAACTATAATGGGCTTAACTATGTGCTCATCATAATGAATATGTTGTTTTAAAACAGTCCTAGCAAAAAAAAAAAAAAAAAAAATCAGGGTGGAAATTAACCATAATATATCTAGATTGTATTTTATTAGTAAGGGGTTTTGTGTATTAGATATTTTGAATGTTTTCTTAATTTCAAAGGAAAACTTTGAAAATGAATTTAAAAAAAAACTCTGCAGGTTAGCCATGCAACTCCTTAACATCTCTGGCAAACCCTGCTTGGTTCAGGCAAGTTGCTTTGAAGTTTAAATTCTGTAAGCAAATAATTTAGGTACATTGGAAACATGTCACAAAGAATAATTCGGACGATCTGTGTTTTGATTGTTGAATCTAAGTAATCATTATTGTTGGGATTTATATATTTAGAAATATGTAAATTTAGCTGATGGTACAGTGAGAGCATTTCTACTTTGCAAGGACAAAAGGAGTATTGCTATGGATTTTCATCCTAGGGCTCAAAATTGCTGACATGGTTCAAGAGACCTGCAACATAATGTACCAGTAAGTGAACAGAGTTCAGAGTCATATGAACTTTCCATTATACATGAAAAAGAGATTGCTTCCACTCTAATCTTTATCATCAGAGGTGCCATTTAGCACTAAAAGCAGAGGTAATCAGATCAGCTACAATGGGAAATGGCTTTTCAGAAAGTGACTTTGAACTATATAGCTGTAAGTTCTCTAAAAATGAATTCCACGAAGAAGCAAGTCTTTTCTTAAGAGTAGAGTACCTTAGATATAGTACTGTTACATCTATAAATATTTGAGACCATTCCCTTTTTGGAGAAAGTCACAAATTTATATAGTAGTTTTAAAATTATCATAGTTGAAATCTTACATTTCAGAGATCACAAAATATAGAGCCGAACTTTTGAAATGCTTTTCTTGATTGAAATTGGTGTATTTCTTTAGAGAATTTTCTGTTATTAGGAGAATATTACGATCTTTAGTAGTTCATAGTTCTTGGGTGGAATGTAGTTGACTAAATCAATGAACTGCATCTAGCTATATATACTTTGTCATTTTACATGTTGTTAGTACAGTCATGGGTTTTGTGTAAAGTAACTGTAAAAACAGTACGTATGACAGTCAATTAAAACTTGTTTCCTTTATGTTTGTTTTGGCATTCCACATACTGTATCGTGCATTGACTTTGATATGTAAACAGCAGCTTATAGGTTTCATGTCAAGGAAGCAAGAAACTTTTGAATTCCTAATGTTGATGGCTAAATTGAGGTTGCAACATCTGTGTTGTGGTAGATGACAGAACTGGGCTCACTGTGATATTCTAACAGTTTGTGTAGTTAATATAAATATTTAGTGTAAAGAAGCCAGATTTTCTTAATAATTTAGTCTGCAGTTACAAATCTTATCACATAGTCAATGAAAAAAAAAAAGCTGCTTTTTATTTCAAAGTTTCTTTGATAGTTTATTAGCTATAAATCTGTTTACTTTTTTGTCCATAAACTTATTTATTTTGAAGTTTATGAAGTTTAGTTTTGATGTTAAAGTTTAAAAAAAAAAAATCTTCTGGCATCAGTCTTCATGTTTGAGTATTTCCTAAACTTAAACAGGTGTTGTCGTCTTATTACACAAAACAACTGCAAGTTGAAATCCAATCCTATGCTGTCTTGCATATTTTTTTATATAGTGTGTGCTTTTTTAGCTTTTTAATAAGAGTTTTAATTTCAATCTTTTTGTGTTCACTGAAAGAACTGGAAAAATAGGTATGAGGATTTTAATTAGTTGACTAGATTAAAAGCAAATAATATAAACTTGTGTTTTGTATGTATAGAATTGCCAGATACCTGCATACTTCAAGGTAGCCATATCTAATCTAAATTTTGAAGAAGTAATAAGTAGCCAATACTATTGAAATTTTGTGACCGAGATTAATATTATATATAATATAGATATACTTCTGTGTGTATGTGCTTACAAGCATGTGTTACAAACTCTAGTAATTACCATGTATGTGAGCATATGAGTTGATAATTTTAGCTGTTTGTTACTGTGAAGTTTATCAATGCTTTCTAAAAGAATTTTGGTATAAGTTTGCTTCAGTGGGAAGTAAGTTGTTTCCAAATTACTTCTAGGCACTGGAGACTTTAAAAATGTTTGAAAAAAAGGATAGCAGAGTAAAGAGTGCAGCTGCAACAAACCTTTCATTCCTTTATTATTTGGTAAGTGTTTGCTTTAACAAAACCAGTTAAGAACTGCAGTTTAGGTAGCAACTTTATCTTTGTAGCAATTTTTGTGTCTAAATAATCTCTGTAAACAACAAAAAACTGCATGTTAGAGGCGTTAATCTGGAACACCCATTCTTGGCTGTAGTTGAAGTTTGGAGCGTGTCCTTTGTATCCTGTTGCTGGGAGGAAGAGTGAGATTGAGCCCCAGGCCACACAAGTATGCCTGCAGTGTGGTTTGTGCAGAAGCTCAGCAACTGCATTTAAAACTCAGGTCCTGAAGACTCTGGCTGAACTTCAGGAACATGTGAAGTATGTATCTTAGGCAGGTGTGTTTGTGTATGAAGTTTGTAGGGTATGGGGATTCCTTGTTGTAAAACAAAAAACTTCCAGACTGAATGGGACAGAGTGGCAAAACACATCTCAAGTGTTAAGTTCTCTGAAACTTGGAAGAAATGATCTGCCTCATGCAAATACGTAAGGAATATTTTAGTACTGAAGAATGTTTTTGGTTTGTTTCTTTTTTTTTAATCAATCTTTTGAAATTCCACTATATTAACTGTAAGAAGCCACAGCTGCAAGAAAATTGATTGACAAATGACTAATAAAATGTTTATTTTGTTCATGTAGGAGAATGAATTGGCACAAGCGACTAACTATGCAGATTTAGCTGTAAATTCTGATAGGTACAATCCAGCAGCTCTAACTAACAAAGGAAATACTGTTTTTGCAAACGGAGACTACGAAAAAGCAGCTGAGTTTTATAAGGAAGCTCTCAGGAATGATTCCTCATGCACTGAAGCACTTTATAATCTTGGTAAGCCAAAGGTGCTTTTGTGATTTAGCTTTTGTCTAAAGGTAACACTAGCGTTTCTGAGAATCTGGCTTTCACAGTTTTCTTGTATAGAAATATATACTAATTATAATTACTTTATTCAGTAATTTATGTTATAGCAAGGTATTAATTTGTACTTCCTATCTGTTCTGCAAAAAAAAAAAATCACCCCAGTGTTAACAACATCAACTAGTAACTGCAGATGATTAAGTCACTTTGAAGATAAATTTCTACTATCTACTAAAAATATACCAGTTTTAGCATTATTAAACCATCAGAGCCATTCCCCTCTAAAAGCCCTCCCTTTCCCTCATTCATCTTGTTCAAAAAGTGAGATTACATACGTTCTTGGTCTTTGATTAGGTTTACATTCCTTGTGGTTATCAGTTTGGTAAGTCATACTAGTGGGTAAGAATTATAAGCATGGCTGTTGCGAATAGAGTCTGTCAATGTCAAGGCAGTTACACTGCCTCTGAGTACCGTGTTCCTATTTAATTTTTCTTGGTTATTCTGTCAGTTAATATGCTGAAGTCATCTTTTTCTCATTGCATTAATACTGTAACCTTTATTTTTTAGGTCTGACATACAAGAAGTTAAACAGAATAGATGAAGCTTTGGATTGTTTTCTGAAACTCCATGCAATCCTTCGAAATAGTGCCCAAGTCCTTCACCAGATAGCAAACATGTATCTTTTTCTGGATTTTGATAAGCGATGGTGGTTTTAGTAAACTGATTTAATTTGAAATATGTGTTTCAATCATGACGCAACGACTTAGAAATTTACTGTAGTGTCCATTATAATTAGGACGATCATGCATAAATTCATTCTCTGATGTTTGTGAAAATGAGAACAGAACTTAAAACCTTCTTAGACGTTTCCAGTGAAGCAAGTGAAGAAACACATTAAGACTGTTCACATTGCAGGGAGTACATTTACACTCAGTATTAAATTATGTCCTGGAATATTTAAAATGCTGCTGATTTTATTATGAAAATAATGTGGCAGATGTAAGCACAATTGAGTAAAACCTTTCAGAAAAAAATAATACAGTTAATGAAAGTGAAGTTCTGTTCTGAAAGCTGTTTTCAGATTAGTTAGTGTATGTGTAAGAAAATAATTGTCTCCCAACACTGCAAAAGCTCAGCAGATTGAAAAGCTGAGGAGGGGGAGGGGTTGGCTTTGTACATCACCAGTGATATTCTACACTATGAATTTCTTTAACAATGCTTCTGAGGATGTGCAAACTGTAATAAAATCCTCCCCAAGGCAGAACAGATTCCAGTTGCTGTACTACACTTTTAAGAATAGTGAAGGTAATAAAATTATATTTTAGTCAGTAAAATAAGTAACCTCCAAAAATACAAAAGGACTGTGATCTCTATTGCATGTATAGCCCCTTTACAACAGCATGAATGGCCCTACAACTCCCAGTTCCCATCTGGGGGAGAATTTCTCTGTTCTACTGCTATGTAAAACTGCTTTCTGCCAATACTCACAAGCTTTTTTCATGAAGCGTAGGGTGCAGCAGAAACTGAAAAACCGTGTTGGGCAGTAGCTCCAGCTCGCATTGCTGCAGAGGTCTGGGCTGTTGTGCCCTTAAGGCTGACTGAGGAGGGGAGAGCACACTGCGGGCCTAATTACAGCTAAAGCTGCCGCTGTTTTCTGCACCAGAATCGTACACTGTGCTGTGCTGCTTAGATGTACAGCAGAAAATCTCACTCAAGGCAAAAGTCTGTTCTTGAGTACAGCAGTTTTACCTAATCGCTTACTTTAGAACAGAATGATGTATTACAAAAAACTAACCAAGTTGTAAAGGCTACAAATAAATTGCCTGTTTCTCACGCTTGATTCTTATCAATGAGGAAGTCAAAGTAAAATTAGTGACAGAGAGAGAGGAGAACCAAGCCCAAAGTTCTGTTGAGCCCAAAATGTTTTAAGGTAAAAGAGCAGCCAAAGCCTCTGAATATTTCTCTTTCTTCAGCATAAGAACAATGCTTTCTGATATGAATGAAATTATGAAAACAATGCGTAAAAAAAAAAAAAAAAAAGGCAAGCCAATGTATCTCCATGCTACAGTGACTGGTGTATCTGTCCAGCATATGGATTACGTTATGTAAAGTAGTAGAATTTTGACTAAATCAAAATGTCATCGGCATCAGTCCTTGACTGAAGAAAACTCAGATATGAGATCATGGAAGATCCCAATCAAGCCATAGAGTGGCTCCTGCAGTTGATCAGTGTAGTACCAACTGATCCACATGTACTTTCAAAGCTAGGGAAATTATACGATAATGAAGGTGATAAATCCCAAGCTTTTCATTATTACTATGAGGTACTTGCTCTTTATTGCTTTTCCAATGCACTTTGTCATAATTGAAGAAAATTTTGCTGTAAAGTTCCCATATCAAATTAACAGTTGACTCATTTAAACTTCTTAAAATGTCATCCAAAACAGAAGGAGGAAAAAAAAAAAGATATTTTGGGAGAGAGAGTTGACAAAATCTAATTTTTGTAGTCAGATCCTAAGGAAACACATAGCCTGTGTTTGCACGTGGTATTTGACCTCAGACTTTCTTTTTTCATATGGTTGTTTATATTGACCCCCAACAATTTTAATTTAAAATATAGTCTGAGATGAAATAAAAAATGGATATGTTAAATGTAATTTTAAAGATGTGTAACATGACTGCGCTGATTGGAAGCTATATCTGTATAATGGATATGGAGATATATTTATAATGTGTTTGTGTTTATGTGTGTAAGTTTATATATATGTTTTAATGGTATAGCTACACATTATGTATACACAGTTGCCTAAAGATAGGCATCCTCTCTCATTTCAAACCAGCTTTAGTACTGTCTGTAGACATTCTTCTGTTTTAGAAACAGGAGTAAGACAGGAAGTTGCTCTGCTGCAATCTGAGAGTTCTTTTTATCTGTGTAAAGTGAGGATGACCAAAGGCTGTGTTGCAATCTGAATACTAGTGGAGTTGTGCTTGATGATAATTTTGGTGCCTATTTCAAGGGGAATTTTTGAAAAGCCAAAGTGTTATTTACGTACATATGTATTTCATGGAAAAGAATGCTTTTAGGTGAGTTTTCCAGCAGGCTGATTTGAGTGTGGGATTGTACACGTATTAGTTAGCATTGTTTAATGTTTTGGGTAACTTAATCACACGTAGATATGTTCTAAGTAAACATTTTTGCTGTTGCAAACTATTTAAAATAATATTTCAAATAAGGCTAGGTGGAAAATGTGACAGACTCATCTCGGGTAACTTCTAAAAAGCATTCTGTAATTAGAAAACTTGGCATGCTTTTTTTTTTTTTTTTTTTTTTTAGGATTACTTAGTATAGCACACTACTTCCATTCATATATTACATGTTTTTGGCATCTGGAGAATTAAACACTTGAGTAAGATATTCCAGAAGTAACATAAAGATGTTGTTTATCACTAAAATTGTGTTTCTTTCACCTTTCCTATTTTGTCAGTCATACCGGTATTTCCCTTCAAACATTGAGGTCATTGAATGGCTTGGAGCCTATTACATTGACACCCAGTTTTGTGAAAAAGCCATTGAGTACTTTGAAAGAGCAGCACTTATCCTGTAAGTAATTATTATTTTATGCCTACTCAAATATTTTGTGATTAGACATCCGTAAGTATACCTAGAGATAAATTAGTTGGATAACTTTAATACTATAGGCAAATACCAGAGTTAAAAATATTTTGGATATTATTTAATTTTCTCAACTTTCTCTTCATTTACAATGTGTTTTTGCTCTTACTGTGCAATTTCAAAGTTAAGTAAGATCCTCCTTAGGGCCCAAGATTAATATTAGGTATTAGAATCTCTTTTCTCTATCCTCTGCCATTAAACACAGCTGTGAAGTGGGGAACAGCTCTCCTAAGTCACCAAGACCTCCTTATCTATGGCTTTATGTGAAATATTTCCTTTCTATTATTTTATCATGAGGATTTTTTTAGATAAATCCATCTTTTAGCAGTTCTTGCTGCATTTCCACTTTTCACGTAACTTCTACTTCCATAAAAAGGATATTACAAATAAGGTTTCAAAGTAAGCAAAAATGTGCAGTGCAGAATTACCAGTGGTCAGTGAAAATAAGTTGACAGATCAAATTGATCCTGGTAGAGATATTTGAAATATATTGAGTTCAGTTCAGCAACTTAATTGCTGAAATTGTCCTTTAGCAGAATATTATGCACTTAAGAATGTATCTAGGCCATATATTTTATTCTAGATCAGAAAGAGAGCTTACCAGAAAAATGGTTAATAAAAAAAAAAGTGGTCAAATTTAAATCTGTAATCCAGAGTTCAAACAGAATTCTAAAATGACATGCATACAGTCTTTTTATGTGGAAACAAATATTTCTGTGTATGTTCATGAAGAATTTTGTGTTAATAGACCAACTAAAATTCATGCAACTTAAAATTCACTCCAACAAGTGTGAATTTCTCTATTTTTGTTTTGGGAAACCTATCAAAAATCAGGCTAAGCAAAACTCAGTTACTGCTTGTCTTGTGATGATCTAAAATTTGTCATTCTTTCTGTTCTGTGAATCTGAATGACATGCATGAAAAAGCATGTGAACAAAAATTTGTACAATATTATTCAAGGAAAGATTATACTTGCAAATAGGTTGTTAGAAATTCAGTAAAAAATACTAGTTCTGACTTTGAAAGAGCTTGAGTTAGAGTAGATATTAATTACAGAAAAGAAAATCCAAGGTGTAAATAAGGATTAAAAATTGAAACAAAAATAAATAGAAAAATGTAGACTTTACCCAAATTGTGGTATAATTATAAAGAAATAGAGATGTAGATTAGATGAAAATACACAGGAGACAGTTCACAGAAATGACAGTTCACAGGTTTGGCAGTATTCTTTTCAGTATAAATATTGGCCACCTTAAAAAAATTATATTTTAGTCAAGCTATGAGACAGCATATGCTGGCATTCACAGCCTTCTTAGAAACTTTGGAAAGAAACACCTGAAAGTAAAAATAATTATTTCATAATCTTGTTTTGGCAATGATCTAAATATTTTATGCTTCATGTTGCACTCAGTCCATGCATGAAACATGAAGTATGTGGATTGTAAAGTACTTAAGATTAATTGGCATATGAAATTCTTCATTATTATTTGTAATTGTTATCTATCTGTAATACAGAGAAATTATTTCTCTGTAGGATGAGACCATTAATAATAGATAACAGAACATAGACATTTCGGTGTTTGTTTGGTATTAAAAATAGAGTCTAGATATGCTAGCTGGTAAGTATGAATGTTGGGTTATAAATTGCTACTAATTGTAAGTAAAATTACATTTTAAAATTATAACTTTATTTTAATGGTGACCAGCATTTTTTAGTTTAATATTGTTTAGTGTATTCAGTGTTTTAATCACAATAATTACATTTTAAATTGCATACTAAGATAACACATTAGACAATGAATTGAGAAACAGTTTTTCATTATTTTACATTTTACCAGCATGACAAATCTATCATTAAAAGGAGTTGTGCAGCTAATGCTGGCTGCTGACAATTTATTCTTTCTAGAATTTTCATATTGAACTGCGTAATAAACTTTATTATGGTGTCTACTTGGCCGCCTTTATTGTTTGCAGGAGACTTATTCAGCTGAAACTAAAAAAGGTAAAGCAGCTGTCTTTCATAAACTGGTTTGGCAGCTACCAGGCAAACAGATTATTTAGAGTTAAAAATGGCCTGTGCTATGACTGGAGGGAAAAACTGAAGAGAATAAGTACAAAACTGTTCTGAAAATGTTAGCATACAGTGCCTTTGGGATTTGCTACTGTTGAATTGTAAGCAGCATGTGAAAAGTGCTTTGGCTTATAGAGCATCCTTATACTGTTGACATGAAAATTTCCTAATTTTAACATTATCTTGATAAGAATGAGGTAGGAGTCCAACAGTTTTGTTGTACGTGCTCAAACATCTCAAATATTTTCTCGTCCACATCTATCACCATTGTGTGCTAAAAAGAGAAGGACCGGTAGCAGCTAGGGCATCGAGGTGATGACACAGAGGAGAAGCCAGAGTTCAAAGCTGTAAGTGGGTTGTGTGCTTCCTGGCAGGGATCCCTTGGGCATGCTTCGAACCCTACTGGTGGGGGCTTCCTCAGAATACAGTTTAGCATTTTGTTCTCCCCCATTGCATGGTTCTGTACCTCAGACAAAGATTAGCGGTTCACATGTCAGGTCTAGTAGTTGTCTGGTGCACAGAATCACGAGCAGTAGAAAGCCTATAACACAGGACTACAAATGAGTGCCATCAAGGCCTGAACACGGGAGCATGACGCAGGGGTAAACTGTGTGTGAACTGAGCAGGCTAAATTCTTCCTAGGAAGGCAATATGCTAGGTGAAAAACTAAGAGTAGTTTAGTAGTAGGTCTTTACCAACGCTATGCAGATTATTTTGCTTATTCACTGCTTGGCAGTGTGCATAATTTTATTTTATTTATATGCAGACCGACACAAGTGAAGTGGCAGCTGATGGTTGCCAGTTGCTACAGGAGAAGTGGTGAGTTCTGTAACTTTCTTGTAATTGATTGGAGGTTTGTAACATTTTTTGTAATTAGTTGGGGTTGTTCAGCCTGGAGAAGAGAAGCCTGGAGAATACGTGAAGGGGGCTTATAAGAAAGATGAAGAGAGACTTTTTACCAGGGCCTGTAGTGACAGGACAAGGGGCAACGGTTTTAAACTGAAAGAGGGTAGACTTAGATTAGACATAAGGAAGAAATTTTTTACGATGAGTGTGGTGAGACACTGGAGCAGGTTGCTGTCATGGGGCGGGGCGGGGGGAGTGGGTGGGGAGCTGGGATCGCTTAAAGAATCATCTCCAGTTGTCTTAGCAATACAAAAATGATTTAATAGAAATTTATATAAAAGTGCAACATCACAGAATTCAATGGCAAAGTTCACTCTATTACTTAGTACATGGATGAAATGCGCTCAGGAAAATGAAATTAGAATCAGACTAAACTTACATATATAGAGACCGAAAATGTAATAGGGTAAAAAGAAATATTACAAAGAAAAATCAAGTTAGAATTAATTTCTTGTGATTTGTGCAAAGATCAGGAATGTAGAAAAGTAAGGGGAGACCCTCCCATCAAGTCACGAGGTTCAGAGAAGACCCCCTTGCTTTCTAAACTCCTGTCAGGAGTCTAGGTGTGGCTGGATCGACTCCTAGTCCCAGACTTGGTCAATGGTTTATATCTAAAGGGATTATGAGTATAATAGCAGCCTAAAATTCATTCACAATTGAATAAAATTCACAACAGTAATTTAAGTACAAATTTGAAAGTAATAGCTTATAATATACTTACTATAATACACTTAATATAGACTATTCAGGCTAGTACATGCGCATGCATAAAGATACTAAGAGTTATACATATAAGAGAGGAAAAGAGAGGAAAAGAGGTATACCTGTTAAAAATTCCTCTCGAGGTCAGTGAAAAGATTCACTTCAAATGCTTCGGCATCTTTTTCAACGGGCGAAGGGTCAAGCCTTAAGGAGCGGAAAGTATCACCCCAGGTCGTGTCAGCTTTTGGCAACAGACCTCCGATTTTTGCAAACAGGAGAGTTCACAAGCTCTGAGAGGTGTCCCACTCAGAGGGGGATGATGGTCACAGCCCACTGTGGTCCAGGAGAGCTCCAACGGCCCCACTTAGTACTGCTGTTTATAGGTTTAGGAGATGATTGACTTCAGTCATCAACAAATTGCTGGAATCCCAGCTGCACTGGTACTGTTTCATGTGCAGAGAAGGAAAGCTCCGAGGCTGTCTGAGAATAACTTAAAACACAGACACAGGATGTTCCAAGATTGTCAGGGGAGGACTGGAATATCTCAGGGTTGTTATGGGAGAGAACTGGCTATCTCCACTCCCATCCCCCACCTCTGCCAGGCAGCAGTTGTCCTTGAGACGCACAGCATAACTCCCTGTCTTAGCTGTGTAGGAGTTCCTGGCACAGTCAAGGGTCACTTAACTGCCTGACTCATTACACTTATGCTAAGGCCTAGCGAGCCTTCCCGAGTTCATAAATTAGCCTGGAGAGGGGGAGGAAATGCACCACCACCGTTGCCCAGAGAAGTTGTGGATGCCCCGTCACTGGAAGTGTTCAAGGCCAGGTTGGATGGGGCTTTGAGCAAGCTGGTCTAGTGGAAGGTGTCCCTGCCCATGGCAGGGGGTTTGGACTAGATGATCTTCAAAAGTCCCTTCCATCCCAAACCATTCTATGATTCCATGATTTGTTTTGATTATTTTTTTCTTTTGAACTTTTCTGCCTGATGTGAATACTGGTCCTAAAGTTTGTTTGAAAATTCAGTTACATATTATTTTATTATGAATTTTCTGTGTATTTGTAATAAAACATGACTTTTCTTTTAAGTCCAGGAAGTGTGCCTGCACTGACTTATGCATGAAACACTCCTTGTGCTGTTAAATAAGTAAAATAGAGAAGATACTACAGCATAAATGATCTGATAGAAGTTTTTTTTAATGTAATTATACTACCCTCTGATCTAACATAAGTTGCTTAATTCCCATTCCTTTTCAACAGCAGGTCTAATTTTTCAACATTAAAATAGTATTTGCATTACACAAACAAAAGACAGTCTTTATGTGCTGTATTTTCTTACTGGGAACATAATATGCCAATAAGTAAGATGGAAAGAGACTAATCTTTCTGGGTTTTTTCATCACCTAAAATGCATTCGAGACACTTGATGTAAATGATACTCTTCTTTTTTGCTGTCCCATTTTGTCAGTCTCCTTTATGCTTCTTTAGAACTTTGCAGAACAGACTTCCATAATAAATAAGTGCATTTTCTCACTGCTCAGTTATTTAATACAACCATGAGAAAAGGAACAGGACCTGGGCAAGTCAGTGAATTAACAACAGTCAGCACCACACAAAACTAGACAGATTAACTGTTTTCCCAGCAAAGAAACACAATGAATGGTTTTGGCTGCTTTTTAGATCACTTATGATTCATTGGCAAAATTCCTGGCTTATCGTATTAACACACAGCAGGTCAGTTTGATCTCTACCTTGCACTAGGAAAATAAAAATAGTGGAATCTCAACAAATATTTTTGTCAGATATTTTATGGATATGAGGTTTTAGATTCACAGGGTCTATCAGTCCTTTCCATAATAATCAAGCTGAGCCAAAACTGAAGGCAGAAGTCTTAAAGAATAATTGCTCACTACCAAAGGAGAGAGACACAGTATTCTAATGGAAGGAAGGACAGGCAGAGCTCAGCTGTTACACATTTCTATTTGACCAATCCATACATTTGCAGCCTTTGATAAGACCTGATATGCTTGATACAGTTTGTCTAACAGATGTGCCATAGAACAATAGGGTCCTAGAGGCAGGTCAAAAAAGGGGCAAAAATCAGGAAACTCCTCTTCGTTAATTCTGTTATTTACAGAGTAACTTGGACTGTTTTCAGATGCTCTTAGTTTTTACAATCAATAATTAAAGAATGTTAAGTTTGGTTTTATCAGATTTGGCCTTATAATATTAAATCATGTACTCAAAAGATGAAGTGATGTTAAACTGTATCAATTTCTCATCAGATATTCTTTTTTATGTTTGGATATGTGGATAGGAGATGTTTGGTTTGTTTGCAGGTAACTACCAGAAAGCTCTAGAGAAATACAAAGTCATTCACAGAAAATTCCCAGAGAATGTTGAATGTAAGTTGTTTCATTGAGTGGTACAACTATCAAAGGAAACTTTATTACATTGAATATGTGTGTTAGTAATGGTATGATGTAAGTATTTTTCATATGAAAATATTTTCATGAACTAACATTTTTATTCATGCTAATGCTGCATGTTGTCTGTGACAACACTAAAGCATGATTTAAGAAATATTAGGGTAATGCTGAAGAAGAGAGATGAAAATTAACTGTAGCAGATTGGTTGAGTTCTTTCTCATACATACTTCCTAAATTTTAGAACTATGTTACTTATTTAATCTTTCTTATGATAAAATATATGTATTTTTACTTCTAGTCCCTGCTAGCTGAAACTCCTGCTGTAAATTTCTAGATATGAGAAAATCTTATTGTTAAGTTTTACCAAAGCCAGGCCTTCCAAAAGAATGTAGAGGGTGAGATTTTGTTGTTGGGTTTTTGAGTATAGGTGGTCAACCAGTCTCTGGAAAATCCGTAGAGAATTTCAAACTCAGCTACAGGAAACATAACTTTGAAGAGTAAGACATTTTGCAGAATCAGTCACACCTGTACTCCATATGAAAAAGACCTGCAGAAAATAAGGGTTGTCACTGGTTGTGAAAACATCCTCCTATTCCAGAATACAAGGTTGTCACCAACAAGCCTAAGCTTTTAAATGCTATGTGGGAAGAACATTCACTGTATTTTAAAATCAAATTATATTGTTCTGCTTTAACAAACATACTGCTTTTTTTAAAGAGGAATCATATAGCTCTGTTGTACAAGAGAAATTAAATATTATGACTCCTCAAAGTTATAAGCAAAATGTCATGTTCATATTTGTCACACATTTCAGAGGGGTAGAGTATTTAGTAAACCTTTTAGAATGCTGATATTTTTCTGAATGTAGTTTCTACAGATTACAAAATGGAGGCAGGAGTTAGACAAGACACTTTAACCGATTTTAAAGTTTTCTGCTGCTGAAACAATGGTTCTTCACTCATCCCTCCCTGACCATGTGCTCCCAACCACCTTCCTTATGCTCGTTCTGATGCTTATCTGATCCCTCAGTGACTTGAGTTCAGCTCCCTAAACCAGCAGAAAACTAATTTAGCACAAAAAGAAAGTAGCATATTTGTGAAAGCAGCTGGGAGAGTAGTGGGTCATGCCATGCTTGTTTCTGCTTCAGAGGCAGTTCTTTCAAAGGGATGTTGACAAACACAAAGGAATAGCAACAATGTTTTCAGAGTTCAGTATAGTGTCTCAGGAGACTGTTTTTAGGGGTTCTTTTTGTTCCATCATACAGTTACAGTTGTCTGGTTTGTTGGGTTTTTTTAATTCTGTAAATACTAATCTTTAAAAAAAATCAGCCACAGCAATAGAGAAAACAAACAAACCATTCTGATGCACTTGGTATTTGTAAAATTGTTTTCAACAAAATGCTGTTGATAGTGGCTCCTCAGTAATAACCTAGTATCATTATTATGCTTTCCAGTTCCCAAAATATTTTGTGTATGTCAAGACTTCTGAGCCAGATGAGTTAGTATATCTTGCACCTTCCACGTATATAAATGGTATTTGTACTGTTCATGGATATAGACACTGCATCACAGAAAGTGTTGAATTATTTGCAAAATATCACAGCTTGCATAGTGATACTGGACTAGAGTCACCTTGTATTCACAGTTATTTGTATTGTTTGCCATTCTGTATGTCCAGTTCTGTTAGGGTGCATTTGTAGTTTGGCCTGCTTGTAAGCCTTTTTTTAACAACATTTTGCTTTTCAATTAGGCCTCCGATTTTTAGTTCGTCTCTGCACAGATATGGGGCTGAAAGAAGTCCAGGAATATGTGACAAAGCTCAAGAAAGTGGAAAAATTACAAGAAATAAGAGAGCAGGTAAGCTTGTTTCTTTCTGTGATTTTACAGTATCACTACATACATAGATGAAGCTAAAACAGTGTTTATGATACTTCAAGATAAAATGCGTATTAACTTCCTGGTTTAGAGAGGGTTGTGTTTTGCATTTTTGGGGCTTTTAGTTTTAAATTACTGATCAGCCTTATATCTGTCTGAATGGTTTTTGAGCACTGGATTTTCTGTGATTTTTAAATACTAGTGAAAGATGGGTTATGTGGATGTGATGGGAATGCTGGAGCCACCCACATAATTCAATGTCTCTGGAATGTCGTCTTTCCTACTTCTTTGCCAGACTGTATAAATTGTATTTATGAGCCAAGTAATAATGCAACTATAGGGAGAAAAGGGGAGCCTAAGAATTTGTCCATGTAGTAGAACTCCTTTTTGCTATATACAAAGCTGCAACATTGACAGATTATATAGGTAGAAGTAAATTATTCATGTTAGTGCCAATTTTTAAACCAAAAAAATATTTCCGTGGAAAAGCTACAGGCTGTGAAAGGTATAAGATCATAACTTCTGTTCTATTCAAAGGAGTGAGCGTGTGTGTGTGTGCACGTGCATGCATTGTTTTCTTGCTATTCCTGTGATAAAGTAAGATTTTAAAATTAAAATCAGTTTCTTGTTTGGAAAGCATTATCTGTGCTGTTTAGCTGCAAAGTGTTCAAGCTTGCTCTTCTTTTCCAATGAATTGCTTCAAAGCTACATAGTTGCATTAGAACACGTTAAGTCTTAATTAATTTACTCTGCTCCTAGTAACACTTCCTGGCTCCCTTTTGGTGTCAGATAATGTGTAAATGCATCCATAGTTACTTCACTTTTACTTCAATTCCAGAGAGTCTCAGTATGCACATGTACACTAGGACACTTTAAAAACGAAACTCACAAAGGAAAGCACTGATCAAAGGATTCTAAATTTATGTTACAACCTCACTTTGGGGGGGCTAGTTGAAGTACATTGGGTTGGATTTTCAATAAATGTAAAATTTAAAGCACTTTGAAGAATGGACAAAAAGTAGTCCACAAATGCAGTGGGGCTAATATTCCTCCATGTCTCCCCCATAATGGTATCCGTAAGCAAAACAGATGACCAGATACCATGTTCCTATTCTGCAAACCTCATAGTTAAGAGATCACTCTGAAGTGTGTTAAACAGGCTTTGCTTGGTTTGTAGGGAATATCAGTTCAATGTCAGTGATATACATAGTTCTTTGCAATAACTTCCAATACCTCAGTGCTTTACTCAGGAAAGCTGAGAGATGGAACCAGTTAAAACTGGATTATTTTATAGTTGGTAAAAGAGAGGTCGGTCCCTGGAGATGGAGAAGTTATCTATTTCCTTGTATATAATTCCAGCATTTTTTACACTGAAGGTGTTAATTATGTACCATAGATCTGCAAATGTTGAGGATTCTAAGGAAAACACTTTTTTCCTTTAAGAAAGTTAATGTTTGAATATGTAATAAAATAAAATAAAAATTGTCATATCTCTTCCTGTTTATTTCATGATGGAAGCAGGAACTTTCCTGAACACGTCTGTACTTTCTGGTGGGGAAAAAGCTACCAGTAAAATATTTAAAAGATTAAATACTCTTATTTAAGATTTTAGTAACACAGAAATTATGTTTAAATTATGGGTTTTTTTCATTCTGACTACATTGTGTTAAGGTTCTTCATTGAGTAGTACCCGAATGACAAAGATATCAATGGAATCCAGTACAGATGCACAGTAGCACAAGTTATTGCATAGTTGTTTAGACCGTTCAGACTTTAATAGTGATCGTAATTCAACCATGACATGGAAAGCTCACTCTGTGTATTACATTTCCATACTCCTGTTTAAGAGTCTGGTGACTCTATCCTGTCACAAAACTAACCTTGCAAAGCAGAATCAGAATGGTTTGGGTTGGAAGAGACCTTTAAAGATTGTCTAGTGCACGCTCCTGCCATGGGCAGGGACATCTTTCACTGCGTCAGGTTGCTGAAAGCCCCGTCCAGCCTGACCTTGAACACTTCTAGGGATGGGGCATCCACAACTTCTCTGGGCAACCTGTTTCAGTGTCTCACCACCCTCATCATAAATTTTTTTTTCCTTACGTCCAGTGTAAGTCTACCCTCTTTCAGCTTAAAACCACTGCCCCTTCTCCTGTCATTACAGGCCTTGGTAAAAAGTCTGTCCCCATCCTTCTTATTGCAGGCTTTCAGTACTTAAAGGGGGCTTATAAGGTCTCCCTGGAGCCTTCTCTTCTCCAGGCTGAACAACCCCAACTCTCTCAGCCTTTCTTCATAGGAGAGGTGTTCCAGCCCTCAGATCAATTTCATGGCCCTCCTCTGGACTTGCTCCAACAGGTCCACGTCTGTCTTGTATCAGGGATGTCAGATCTGGATGCAGAGTAGAGGGGAGAATAAGGTATCTATGATGGCTCTTCTAATTAGTCAAAGCTTTAAGGTAGATCTGCCTAAATATTTTCCTATAGCATGTTGCCCAGAAAAGAAAACAGGCTTTTAAATTCAAAGAAGCCTGGTTTTATTGTAATTTAAACTAAACGAATTTTCTTTTAAACAGAGAAAACTGAAATGCACTAGGTTTAAAAAAAAAAACACCAAACCCAAAACAAAACAACACCTGTGCTTCCTGCCCTGCCTCCTCAAAATGACGACCACCACCAATAGAAATAAAACAGGTTTCTAGTCAGCTCTGTCAGTGTCATCCTTGCAGGTAGGCCCATGCTTCCAGCCTGAGTAAGCTCGGTGAGTTTCTGAAAGGCAGCAAAATTCTGCCCCTGCGGTTCCTAGTACATTCTCTTCGGAACCTCTGAAGCCTGATCCTTTGCTTTCTGCTCCTTCTTGCAGCTCCTTGTCATGGAGGGACATGCTTCCATCTCCCTCTTCTGGCTCTCATCTGCCACACTCAGAAATCTCCTAAGTTCTGTGTCTCCTCAAAGAAAGGAGCAACTTTTTCTGCCCCCCAAGGAACCCACTGACCCAGTTTTCTTAAAAATCAACACCATTGTAGATGTAAAGGAACAAAGACTCTAAGAAAAGAAAGATGTTACAGAACGCACTGCGATTTAGTATGCTGCTGTCCTGTATTAAAAGTTCAATATCTTTCTGTGAAAGAATCTCAACATCAGTGCTGTCTTGCAAACAATAGCCCTGCAGTTCCTTTTTTGCTATTGGTATTACATCTGGGTTCCCATCCCCTGGTTTTGGGTTTGGGGATTTTGGGGGGGCTTTTTGTTTGCTTGCTTGGTGTGTGAGTGTGTGGTTGTTTCAGTCTTATGTCTACCATCTGGCTTTGGAAATTACTAGGTATTTTTGTCCTAAGAAATTCCTTCTGTCATCCATGAGCATATAGTCATACTTTCAAGTTCTAAAATTACCAAATTTTAATATTTCACCACCTAAGTTTCCAGTGGAAACACTGGTTTCAGTTAGCAATACCAGATAATAGTTTAATTCCTGCTCCCAATTTCAGACTAACCTACGATTTCTCGATTGCACCCAGTAAAGAGAAAATAGATAAATGCTAGTGTAATATACCTACATTTCAAAGTCTGCACACAGATTTTGTCTTCCTGTAGAAATTTATCAAAATTTGCTATTCTGGCATTGTTTTTCCAGAATAAGTATATCCACATGGAGTTTATACCAAAATAAATATTCTGGAGTACTTACTTCACTCAGTTCTCAAATATGGACAAGTTGTTAAATACTTCCAGCCAAGAATCTAGGAACATCTGTGGGGTTCATTCTCTGTAGAAATTTTTCTCCCTGCCTCTTACAGCATTGGATTTTTACTGTAACCTTCATATGTTGGTTTTTTCTTGCCTTTTTTTTTTTTTAAACTGTATTAATCTTCCTTTTTCATGTTTTAGTTTAAAAAAGAGAGGTAACAGTGTAAAAGTTCATGCAACCTTCTTGGCACTGATGTATACACACATTACTATTTATTTCCGTTAAGTGAGCTTAATGACTGAAAATGAGGGACTGATTGGGTGTGGTGTGAAGCACTGATGATAGGTGAAAACACTGGGGGGGACTTACTGCCTTTACCTTCAGGCATCTACATCTGGACTAATCATCCTAAATGTCTTTTGCAGTCATGGGAGAGAAATAGGCATTTTTAGGGTGGAAATCATTGGACCTATTTTAAATGTCTGCTTTTAGTATGGGATGACTTATAAACTACTCACTTGGAACTTTACAGGAATTAGTCATATGCTTAAGCTATAGTACTTGTGTAATATTGTCGAGTGAAGTCCTAGGATGTAAATGCCATGAGGGCACTATCATATAGGGACCACTTCCCTCTGCCAGACAGAAGCTGAGCTTCCACTGGCAGACTTGTTGTCAGTCATTCAATATTTGGAGAGTCTGAACATGCTTCCTGAAGGACTGATATATGCAGCTTCACTGGACTGTGAATTGGATATTTAATCCAAAATTCAGAGAACATATTTTAGACTTGAGGATTTCCCAAAATAAATAAAAAGTATGAGAAATTCTGGTCCCAGACTGGATCGCTCCAAGACCATTCCTGGTTTCATGCTAGGCTTGCTGCTTTCCTGTCTGACTCCTGTGAGTTTTGATTTAAGGGTTCTTCCTTTTTCTGTTGGCATGAATCTTGAAAGTTCTTTCACTTCTTCTGTGTCATTTCAACTTTGCCAGACTCCATGGTATTTTTCTGGTGAAAAATAGGTGAAGAAGCTACAGTAAGTGACCTGAATACATGGTTAGATAGTGTGCACGTGTTTTAATCTGATCCTGAATTAATTAATATTTTGAAATAAGATGCAGAGGTTACTTATATTAACAGCTGAGTGCTTTAAACACCAAGTTTTTGTACCCATCCGTCAAAAAGTCCCTCACTGAGATGTACCTTCTTGTCATTGACAAGATATATGCATGAGAAATTTGGTGTTTTTCCACGAGAAGCCAAGTCTGCTATTCAATACAGAGGTACTGCTTTGATAAACAGTTAAAGTTTTCAAATAACACTAAAAAAAACACAGCTGGAAGATGTTTATGGTACCTTCCTCAGTGCAAGAGAGCTGACTTTTTAAACACAGCTTTTAAAGTATTTACCTTCACCTTTATCTTGCATTTAACACTCAACAGCAAATTAAATTTTGCTGTGAAGTACAGTGCTGTGCCAAGTATTCAAAATTTAAGATCTATGGGGTGAATAGTTCTTTTTATAGATTTCCCTGCATCCCCCCTTGAATCTTTACAATAATAAAACGCCTGTGGGATTTACAAGACGTTAATAGGCAGAGGCTACTTTGAACTCGTGCAAGGAGGGCTATGTTGCCTGTTTTTTCAGCTGTACTTTACAAAGGTACATCTGAACTATTTTTATGCACATTCCGTGTATGAATTTTATCTGAAGAAAAGTAATTTATTGAGATATTCTGTTTGAATTTCATAGAACTCTTGTTTTATGTAAACACTGGATTTAACACTGACTTTAAGGACAATTTTGTGCATTGAAAAAACATTTATTAGTTACAGTATAGTAAGCCTAGCTTCATGTTCTTCTACTGTTTTATTAATAAGCTAAGTTGAGTTTTCAATAATTATCTCTAAATGTATATTACTAAATGGGGGTTTTGTTCTGTTCTTTTGAAACCTTTTTCACTGTTCTCCAGCGCATTAAATCTGGCAGAGATGGCAGTGCACGTAGCCGGAGAGAAGGAAATGCTGGTGGTGGTAAGTACTTAATACCTGTGCTTAAATATCAGATTTGTCAGGATCCTAAAGAAAATAGTTTTTCTTAAAGTGTTTGTAAAATCTCCTTACATTCTGAAATGCACACAAATATGCATTGAGTAATATGCAAGTACTTCACAAATTTTGTTTCATACTTTTTTATTATTTCATTGCTGTATGAAACCTCAACCAGTATGGTCTATGATTTGTGCTTTATATACAGATCTCAGTGTATTCCTAAAGCTAAATTTCTACTTGTTTTCAATACTGTGGACTTGAACATTTTTATCCCATTAACTTTGGAATATTTACTGTAAGGAATCATATATTATAACAAAACAGAACAGGTAAGCCATGAAAAACAGGAATTCATTGTGTCTTTAACATGGAGGAAAGGGAATTTTGTGCCCAATGTCTAGTCTATTACATTAGGTGTTTGTTACAAGTTCAAGAGGCTATTTTGTGCAACCAACTCTGTAATAAGGAGAAGACACCTGTACTATCTTTGAGCTCCTTCTTCCCCTTTTCTCAGTATAGCAGAGTTGAAGTACTAGAGTCTTCCATAGAGGAAAGCTTGCTCTCTGACTACTAAGTCTCTGTGCTCTTATAGATTTACAATGCTGACTTTCATAAATGTAAAACTCTAGCAATGTAAGTCTGGAAACTGGCCTGCTTTGTCTTTTCTGCACTAGGCAGTCTGAATATTGCAGAGCTAATGATTTTTCCCTCCCATTATTAAATCCATGAAATGTTCGTAATGTTAAACCTAACTGTTCCCTGCTGCTGCTCTAAGGAAACTAGCAGACTTCAGGCTACTTCAGCCACCTGGAAAAAAAAAATCCCTATTTTGACCCAAAAAGGAAATGGTTTCTTTGTATTCTGCTTTTGGTTTATATTAATATTGGTAGGTCTCATAAAAAGATACCTCCTATAAATTCTTACCTCTCTTCCTTTTACAGAGAAATAATTTACGGATTTTTTTTTTTCCTTATTTGGTAATTTTATTTCTTCACCTACATAGCAGATGCTGTACAACATTTCTGTAGGGTCATGAAAAGTCATGGAAATTACTGCTGTAATCTTAAGATGACCTTAGAGTGCTGTTACATTTATGAAGACTGCTCTCCTGGGTTCTCTAAGGATTAAGAATGAGTGTTGGATGCTTAAGAGAGATCTCATTCCTTTTTCAGCTCGGTAGTTTTACTAAAGAAGCTTTTAAATCATTTATTGATATGTAGAAAAAACACAACTCACCTAGGATTGAATTTTACCTGTTCTGGGCCTCAGGCCAGCCAAAGTAATTCTTGGGGTGAAATTCCTTATTTTGGTAACAGAGAGGGATGGAAATGTTTCTGGACTCTCCTTTGTAACATAAGCCCTATGATCAGGCAGCCAGCTAGAGGTGCCAGCAAAACAGCAGCGTGAAACAGCATTGGTCCCTGTTTTCTGTCATAAAGTGGAGATCCACTTTGACTTATAATAAATAGAAATGAAGAGCAGCATTGGTGGCAGGCAAGGGTATTTACAGCTGGGCAAAACATTGCATCAGCCATATAGGCAAATGGCACAAAGGGTTTCTTTTCTCACAGCTGTATTTTGTAATTATCCCTACCCTCATTAGTAAAAAAGGGGTATTTTATTGGGAGAGAGTGAGTTGGTAATTTAGCAAAGAGGATATAAATAACGATCAAGCTGGAAAGATGCTAAGATAACATTAATCCTCCAGACTACCAGTTTGTCAATACTTCTTTTAAAGACAGAAGTATCTATGGAAAGTTGTCTTTTTAAAAAAAAATTTAAAAATTTAAAAAAATCCCTTCCCCTCCCCTCCGAAGTTGAACACATGAGGAACTTGACTGCAAGCTCTAGTAATTCCAAGGCATTACTCTTTCCCCTCATAACCAGAGTAATGGGAGAAGAACAAATGCAGACATTTAGGATGCTAACATTAAGAGGATGAGAGGGTAAGCAGGGTCAGAATTGAGATAGAATTTGTCCTATCAATAATTCTTAGATTGTTGCTCAAGATATTATGTCAAATTCATGAAAGAATGGGCAAAAAAAAGAGTTTGGGAACAAGTCTGTTATGAGAGCAGGTTTGAGAAGTCTCTGTTATACAAATTCAGTGCCAAAGATCCAACCTTTCTGGAAATGACTTGGCAAACAAGCAGAGGTACAAAGAAGGTCCTGTATTGAGCCTGGAGTTAACTTTCTGCTGGGGATTCCTAATTAAAAGTTGTGGTGAGATGTACTACTTATATATATTTTTAGAAGGAGTCAAAGGCATTACACATTTTTTAATTAGTAACGTTGACTCTGGGGAACCTTATCAGTGAAGAAACTGCACACTCACAGCAACAGCAGTTAAGGACTATGTTGTAGTTTGTCTACCTTTTACTGAGGATGCCTGAGAGAAACCTGAAGACCCAAACATTATTTTGTCCAATGTTTGGCATTATTCACTCAGGTTATGAGTCTGTATTTTGCAGTTTATTAAATTTCTGTACATGGCCTGTGTGAAGACACATATGATATATAAGCATGCATTATTTTATTTCAGAATCTTAGTACACTTTTGATAAAGCAATGGCTTCAAAATAAAAAAAAAGAAACATTTGTATACATTTCAAGATTAGTCTTTTCCAGTGGTGTTGCCAAGACCAAAAGGGATCATTTTCCTATACTGCATGAGGGATTTGTTATCATTATTGAACCCAGTGAAGCATGGAATCCTCCTTAGTTTAGTACTTACTAGCTAAATGAAGTGTGTAGACATTCCAAATATTTTAGGTATGATGCATATTTTATTTCTTTGCTCTTACCAGCTCACTGCCCCCCACTTGCTGGCATTCCTAACAGATTATTCTTTTTTCCCCAAAATATTTTGTGCCTATATAGTTATTTATATTAGGACTATTATTAATTCGGGCTTCCTTGTTTTAGGAAATACAATCTAAAATTGCTTTTAAAGAGGAAGCTAAGAGGAAAGAGAACTAAGTCAGCAGGGTTTGTACTTTATAGGACACCTACTACTTTGCCAATATAAATTAAAACAGAAGGTGCATGAGATGCACCAAAGCATAATTTGAAGAATATACCCAGGTGGCCAAGAAGGCCAACGGCATCCTGGCCTGTATCAGGAACAGTGTGGCCAGCAGGAGCAGGGAGGTGGTTGTTCCCCTGTACTGGGCACTGGTGAGGCCGCACCTCGAGTCCTGTGTTCAGTTTTGGGCCCCTCACTGCAGGAAAGACATGGAGGGGCTGGAGCGTGTCCAGAGAAGGGCAACCAAGTTGGTGAGGGGCCTGGAGCACAAGTCTTATGAGGAGCGGCTGAGGGAGCTGGGGCTGTTCAGTCTAGAAAAGAGGAGGCTGAGGGGAGACCTTATCGCTCTCTACAACTACCTGAAAGGGGGTTGTAGTGAGGTGGGTGTTGGTCTCTTCTGTCAGGTGTCTGGAGATAGGACAAGAGGAAATGGCCTCAAGTTGCGGCAGGGGAGATTTAGGTTAGATATTAGGAAAAATTTTTTTACTGAGAGGGTTGTCAAACATTGGAATAGGCTGCCCAGGGAAGTGGTTGAGTCACCATCCCTGGAGGTATTCAAAAAGCGAGTAGACGGGGTACTCCAGGGCATGGTTTAGGGGGCATGGTTAATGGTTGGACTCGATGATCTTGAAGGTCTTTTCCAACCGAAATGATTCTATGATTAGTGTATGCATGGATGGTAGACAGAATGGAAAAAGGGAGTCCAAGAAAACTGACATCTATATCAGCGTCAGTTAAAGTCTGCTCGTCTTGTGAGAAGGATAAGCATTGAATCTAAAATGCCTCCCCAAAATTGAACCCATTTGTTAACTCTTATTATAAAAAGTGAAATTTTCTTCTCCCCACAATTATCAGATTTATGATTTTCAATCTTTTTGATTCATGTTGAAGCAGATGACATTGGTACACTCCCTTAAAATTAATCTTTTTAATTTAAAAAAGGAGAAAAGAGAAAAAAAAACAAAACCAAAAAACCAAACCAAAACAAAAACCAGAAGAAAACCCCACCACAAAACCCTGAAGGGAGCTAAAAGTACATCTGAGTTTACGCAGTTCTCAAATATTTCCTTTCCAATAATATTTTCTTGTTTTCATACTCACCTTTTTGTGTTTTGCAGAGATGTGATAGTAACATCCAGAATTTGGAAGTTAGGACACTGTAGTTTTTACTACTCCAAGAGATTTTTACTGTTCAATGGCATAAGGCCTTTCATAGATAAGGGGAAGTATGACTTTAAGGAATACATTACCATAGCAGTGTTTACTTGGTCTGCATTTGCCCTGCTCTCTGAATGGGGAGTTTTGTACTGGATGAGAGGAGCCGTGCAGTCTCGGACAGGAGCCCAAAGAAGCCGTGCTGAATACAGAAGATGAAAGGCTGAGCACTTTGCATTTTCTTTGTTACCTAAGGCTGTCCAGACGAATTTGGAAAGGAAACCATGTGAGAATAATTTAGGTTTCTTTTCCCTTTTTCATTTCACCTGTGATGATGTCAGTAGATAAATGGGTTTGTCCATCCCAAACAAACATCCCATATACAAACATGCTGTTTCTCAGTTTTAATATAATATTCTGCTTGCTATGCTGAACTTACTGTTCTCTTTGGTCAAACGAAACTAAAGCCTTCTCTTCTCCAAAGATGGTGTCTTCATCCCATATATGAAAGATACACAGAGCTGCATTTAAACACATTCTGAATTTAGTGAAGCATCTGTAGTCTTTAAAAGCATTAGCCCACTATGCACTTTTACGTAAACATTTTACAGAGGAGGTAGATTACCAAACAACATTACCCTTTGGTATCTTTTCCTAATGAGTAAAACAGTACTAACAATTCTAATTTGTCCTTTGTGATACTGGAGGAATTTCTGATCTTATCACTGTAATTGCAACTAGTGAGATTCCTTTAAAAAATAAATATAAATATCATGGATTTTATGCGTTGAAGTGATATACACACAGGTATCTTGCTAAGTAGGAAGTACAGAAACACTTAAAAAGATTTAGAATCTTTTTTGCTAGATATCACTACTTAAAATAGGATTATTCCAAAATAGGATTACTTTTGCAGTATGTTGCTTTATTCATTATTCTGCCATATAAAATTAACCATTTTTTTAAAAACTAAGTTTTCTACTTTGATTGGTTGTTTTGGTTTTTTTTTTCCCCTCCAAATTGTATGTGAAGGAATTAGTTCAAATCAGTTCTTGGAGGAAGTTGAACAAATCTGAATGAACAGAACATATTATAATACAACAATGTAAATATCCTAAATATAACATTATAGGCATGACTTTTAAACAGATGAGAAGGAGTGCACTGTAAAAGATACCAGCATGCAGAGTGTATTATTTATGTCTTTATATGCATAGTTCCTGGTTAAGGCTATTGAACACAGACTGTGAGGGGAAGATAATGTCAGCATGATAATCCAAGTCTCAAGTATGATCATTTTACAGAGTAAATATATTTATAAATCAGATTTTAAAAATATATCGACCAGCTCTGCTTAATCAGTTACTGTTGCTTTTTCAACTCTGGAACCATGTTCCTGCAGTCAGTTTATGTGTATGTGTCCATGTTACCAACTCAGACTGAGTACACTGGAACTGGCCTCCATGTTGAACTACAGTGATAACATACTTTTTACATAAAAGCACAATAAGTAAATAAGAAGCATGTATTAATTGCAGTGAAGGTTTGCTTAGATACAGAGAGCAATTTAGTTCAGCAGTGGTCTTCCATTATTAAAGAACTTTATTTAATTAGGAGCATGTGTTTGTACAGTTACTAGAGTAATGCAGATAGAATTAATTTGCAGTTGGAGAAATGTCTACCTGTAGTCCTTTGATTGCAGGTGCAATCAGACAGATGTTAACACTCAAAGCTCTACTATTAGTAGAGAAAAACTACAAAAAAAGCTTTTCATCCAGAGTTTTTATTATTATCCTTTGCACCAATATTAGCTTTGTTTTCTTCTGTGTATTACTTTAGTGAAAGTTAGTTTCATTCCCATCATCCAAAAGCTGGAATGTGTATAAAATCTTTTTCCTGGATTTGAGGCGGGACGCAGGGAATGGTGAGTAGAAACTGTAAAACTCACCTACCAAAAGTATGCATGTCTGTGATGCAATGCTTTAAAAACAATTCCTCCCCTGAGTTCTCTTCACTGTAGGACACCAAAATCCTGAAGTCTACATTGCAAGCTTATATTCCTTAACGTTGGCCCAATTACCTATGTATGTATATTGAATAAAAACGTATAGATGATTTATCTGCAAACAGAACTACAAAAAGTAATTTCAAGATGAGATTTAAACTTCTGGCAGATCATGGTGTCAGCAGAGTTTTTAATAGCTGCCATATTGGCAGCCAAATCCTGTATCCCATGGCCGAGTGTCAAGAACAGCCTTACCCCAAATGGCTCAACAACTAGGACACTCCTCCTGAAAGATGGAACTGTGGGTTTGAACTCCCAGAGTTGAAGGCAGGCATTGAAGGCAGACCTCTTGCTTCCTGAGCTGCTGACATCTCCATGTAAGGTAGATGGTGTCAAACACCTCTTATTCTCTTCCAGATGTACTTTAAAATGAAAGATGCTCCTCTTCCACATTTTTAGGTATGCTCAGAGCGTAATGCAGTCCATGGAGACTTGATGTGGTTTTGCATATTAGCTTAATTTATACTAATTGTGGGCTGCTACCAGAAGAGATGTTAACCTTCCCTTCACTCTTGCTGTAGATATAATGGTCATATAGAGGTAAGGTGAGCTGTATTACTTTGCTGATCCACCTGAGAAAAAATTTTCATTAGATTAGTTTTAAACGTATTGGTAACCTGCGCCAGCACAGCCTGCTACCACTTGACAGCATGTGGAGGGGGATGCAATGCAGGGCAGAAAGGGCAGGGTGCTCCTTTCTGTGGGGAGGTGGGGCTAGATTGGTAGGTTCAGAGTAAATGAAAGGTGGAACTCCTTACCTCGGGTTGTTACGGATGGAAAAATTTCACAGGGGCACAAGGAAAGACTGAACAAGTTCTTGGAGAATAAATCAATCAATCCATTGTTAAATATGAAGAGCTGCCCCCTTCCCCTAAACACGTGCTTGACTTACAAATTGTTGGAGGCTAGGAAATTATTCTTGGAGAGCTACTGTATATGCTTGTTCTACTTATGATGCTCTTCCCTAAGCTTCTTGTTCTTTTGTATGGACAATAAGCCAGTTTAGATAGATCTTTAATCTAATCTAGTAAGGCATCCATATGTTCTTATTGCTTAAGTGTTAAGAGGGCACTGTGCCCACAGACGCTTAGTCTTCATAGTGTTTTCCAGGGTGCATTTAGTCAGGGTGGGATGTACTGATCAAATAACTTGTTGCTTCTGGAAAGAAGAGTCCAGCCCCTCTCAGCACTTCTTTTCTTTCCCATTCCTGGTCATATGTTCTTGCTGCTTCCCTTGCACTACTTCTAGCATTAATTAACCCTTTGGTGAGTTGGTTCAGTTCATTAAACACAGTAAATAATGCGTTTGGGCAACTGAATGAAGTCTGAAGCCTAAAAAGCTACATTTGTGTGAACAGCTACATTTGCTCACTGTAACAGCACTCACAATTCCATTTACTGTATTGGCTCACAAATGGAAAGAAGAGCTTAGGCACCAAGGTCGCATGCTGAATATCCTGAAGGCATCTTTGCTGCTCAGGATGGCTATTTTGGGCACCTCAATCATAGCAGTAAGTGCTTAAGGAACTTTAAAGCTATGCAGGGGGGGCAGTTGGTGAGGCTTAGGTACCTCAAAGGTTGGCCATCCACTGGATGGGGACAGAAAAGAGGGGGAAATTTGGCTTCAAATTTTGGACTTACTGCTTTATTCCCTTCTTGGATGTAGCCCTAATAAAACTTAAGGGTCCTAGGATGTTCAAGAAAGCTTCTGTTTTCAGTTGTTTGTTTTAAGGCAGCGAGATGTACAGGTAACTTGCAGGTGTTATGTTTATTCCAGCTATTTTGGCTTGTCTACCATCCTTTTTTTTCTTCTTTTAGTTAATATAAAATCTTTCACCTTCCTCTGGTAATATCACTGAAACCCATGTGTTTTCCTCCTTCATGGTTGAAAACCTTTGATATGCCATCTTCTTCCTCTTTTATTTTCATTACACCCAGTTCTTCCTTTCTGGAACCAACCAATTAAACCTATGGAGTTTCTCTGACTAGTTCAGTCTTCCCCTAGTGTAGTTGCTGCTGTATCGTTCCTGTCTTTAGATCTCCTTACTGCTTCTTCCAACTTTATTCATTATTTTGTGAATTACTTGTTTTCCTTTGCACAAGACTCTGTGCCTACTCCTACCCTACTCTTTCTCTCCCTGTTAAACATTTTGTATTCTCCTCTAAACTGTCCTCAAAATGTTTTCATCCACACCATCTTTGAAGCTCAGCGCTCGCCTCCTTGTTGCTCAGGCCTGTCCAAAGCCCACTAACATCAAGAGCCAGCCCTTCTGTAATTTCACAGCCCTTTGTTTGATCCCCCCCAATCAAACCCATTGATATCTTTCAGTTTCTTCAAATCCTTTGTTAAGCATTCACTTTTTCCATGAAACCTGTCAGTGAGAATTGATCCAAGGGAGGTCAATGTACATTAAAATAGATTTTCCTTGCTTTGAAGTTTCAACCGTAATCTGTGTCTTGTAAACATATTAACTGTTTGACATGTGACTGTATGTATTAGATCTTTCTTGGAGCAGAAACATTGTCTTCCAATTCAGGGCTGAGTAAACTGGAGTCTGCAGTAGTATTTATAGAGAAATAAAGGTTTGTCATCTTTGTGGAAGTGTTTTGGTTTTTTTTTTTTTTCTTAAATAGTAACAATATTTAGAAAAAGAACATTTATAGTAAATAAGACAATGGAAATGTGTTGCCAAGTCCAGACTTTGTTATTAATGTTTGCTGAATGAAACCCATTTTTCCTCCTTACAGATGGAGGACATTTAATAACAGCATTGTTTCGCGTTGTAAATGAGCATGTTTGTATTTGGCTGCGTGGCATGTCCTGCCTTGTAAATATACCATGCCAAACGTGAAACATTTATGTTTTCTCCTAGGAGAAAAAAATGGCATAAAAATTTGTTTTAGCAGATGAGATTGAAAGCTTGCCATGAATGTGAAAAAGAGATTCAGAGGTGAACAGAATATTTAAAGTGTCTGGAATACTGCTGTGGCAAGAGAATGTTAATCTGATGTTGTCTGGGCACGAGGCAGCCCTTGGAGCCGACACATTCCTTGGGGCCCCACTGCAAACTGAGCTGCCAGCACAGTGTTTACAGCAAGATGCAGGGCCAGGATGGTCTGTATACATGAACTGCGCCTGCCTGCCATGCGGACAGCACATGCCAAATATACTCTTCTAATTAAAAGGAAAGTTAGTGTTGTATTTAACCTTGATGGTATTGAACAGGTGGATCATACTAATATATTAGTAAGTGCACAGACATATGAAATGTCTGTATACATTGTGACAGTGTTTATATTTATCATGCTTATTTTAACTCCAAAATGTGACCGTAATTTATAAGCAACTGAAATGTCAGCATTTGAAGCAGAAATATTTTAATGTGTTTACTCCAAAGTAAATAAGGTTGTATATATATTTTTTTTTAAATTAAAACACACACATGTGTGGACACAGTGTCCATTGTGTTTTAATGACCACTATTACAAATGTGTACTGTATCCATCATGAAAAGATGGTTTCTTCCAAATCTTGTTTGACAGATAGTAGCTGAATTTGTTGTTCTTGTATCATGATTTCACAGAACATAACAGCATGTTATTTGTCTTCAACTTTTTTTTTTTTTTTCCTCCCAGATAGTGGTGGTACCAAAGGGGAAAGACTGAGTGCCAAACTAAAAGCTTTGCCTGGAACAAGTGAACCCTATGAAAGTAGCGGCAGTAAAGAAATAGGCAAGTGGGCATCTTATACCTTCTTACTTTCCTGGCCCTTAAAGAGAGGGGAGATGGAAAAAATAAGTTCTTGGAAGAGCATGTGAAACTAGACAATTAGGAAAACATTTTCCTCATGAAATAAATATGAAGAATAGCTTTAGCTTCATTGTTCAGAGCTCACTATAAAGTAATTGTAAATATTAAGAAATGTGACCCATGTAAATATTTATTACTTTTGATTTGTCTGCTGCATCCTTTAGTCAATTCTTGTGGTTCTGCAGTCATAAGTTCTTCACTAAGGTTGAATTTTCAAAGGGGTTTAAAAACCCAAATCCACGTGAAATGTGGTACTTCCTAAAATGCCCTTCCTTAACCAACTCATCAGTCTTCCTGTTCCATGCACTTTTCTGAAGTCTTTTTCTCACTTAATGACTGTAATAAAATAAATAGAAATTTATTTTTAAAAAAAGGAGGAGGAAAAAAAAAAGCTTCTATCGCTAGCACTCAGGTACTTTGCTCTTGTGCCGTGCCTTGGTTCCTGAACGCGGTATCTTGTTCTCCTTCAGTGTTCATATGCTTTTTCTAGTCTGCATTTCAAAGACATGTTACAGATGTGTAATGCTAAAACCCACTCTTTTGTTTGATTCTCTGTTTGAAACAAAGCTAAAATTACTTGTAGGTAACTGTTTCAAATGTATTTAAACCCTAGATGCCTCTTACATAGATCCACTTGGCCCGCAAGCAGAAAGACCAAAAACTGCAGCAAGAAAGAGAACTGAGGAAGATGACTTTGCTGATGAAGAGCTAGGAGAGGATTTGCTTCCAGAATAGCATATGGTCCACTCATAATTTTTTCTCTTTTTAAAAGTTTTAGCAGAAAAACTTTCATCCATGATGATTTTGTAGTGGATTTTGATAAAATATTTGTGAAATACTTTGGATATATGGTATCTTACATTAAAAACACGGATTTGAAGTTGCAGTGTCTTTTATAATTGATTTTTAAAAAAATAATGCTGAGGTTATTTTACTCGTGCATAAAAACTACACAGGTATTCAAACTCATTGCAAACTGTATCAAATGCATAAAGCTTTTGCTTTCAGAGATACGCCTGATGATAGTATGAAACACAGCAGCCTCTAAAATTTCACCTTTCAGTGTGAAATACCTCAAAGCAATGTTATAAGGTTGAAAGTCCCGTATCCTTCATCCAAAGCCAGAATTTATTTAAGGCCTGTGAATTGACTTTCTGAAAGTGTTGGATATGACCTTGGTTATCTTTAAGGCCCCAGTTCAGCAAAGCACTTAATACTGAAGAAATCATCTTAATTTTAGTCTATCCTTAGCTGAACTAGGGCCATTTTGCAGTCTCTTAGCAACGCAATTACAAAGGGGAGGGGTTTATTTTTTTATTTCGAATGGTCAGAGTGGGCAGGATTTCAGTCTAGTTTGTTCAGAATTGCTAATTAGATTTCGGCTTTTGAATCTTGTGTTGGGGATTGTGGCACTGACTACATAGAGGTAGCTTTCTACAGCCTAGCTTGAGTATGTGCAAAGATGTTAGTTACAGGAATCACCATTTTGCTTACAAACCAAACAAATTTGATCTGAAGTCATGAAGACGTGTTAAATAGGAACATGGGGTTCCTGATTTATATCACTTTTTGGACATAAAGATATTACTCAGCTGTTCAGAATTTCCTAATAAATACTTGCTAAAACTAGTACACTGGGGTGGCAGGGACTTGTTTTTAAAACATTGGTGTGAGTTTGGTTTAATAGTTAGACTTTGGTTATTACTTTGAAATGCAAGAGTTCAGTCTTCTAAAATTTCCAATGCTCATTCTCGGTGTTGGTGCTTAGACTGTTTCCCAACTAGTGACCCTGGAAAGTTCTCTTCATATCTTCATGAAATGTTCTTTTCAGGTTTTAGGAACATCTGCCCTGTCTCAAAAGATGTCTCTGCAAGTGGTCAGAAATACTTCTGTAATGGCACAGTTGTAGAAATGTAGCCCTGTAGGTTTTATGCTACAGTTAATGAACTGCTTTATATCTAACATGTTTCTCACGATACTGGTGCAGCACTCTGTCTAGGACTGTACCAGCTGCCGCTTGGTGGTATAAGCAGAGCACATCCAGTGTGGTTTATGGAACATCCTGAGGAGCTCACCAAACAAAAAGGACATGGTAAGCTCTGGGGCCTGATCCTTCTAGAGGATGGAAAAGAGCATGAGAAGGAAGCAGATGCCACCTGTCTTATTTCTGCAAGTCTCTCCTGTGGTGCAGTTCGCCCTTAGCAGCCGGACAGAAAGAAAAAAAAAAAGATGACCTCTGCTGCAGGTAGGGACAGAAAGGGAAAGAATGGATGGCTTATGCAGCTAAGAACTTGGATACCACACTGCAATGCTAACATGCCAAGCCAGAGCAGTCTATGGCTTTTTGACTGCTCAACTCAGCTGAGGAGACCTTCCATGTCTTTTAGAACAAGAAATACAGAAATGTGTTGCCTCTTTTGTCTCTGGTGAATCTCCAGTTTCACTGCAGACTTTACCTTTTTACTTTTTTCCACTCCTTGACAGTAGTCCAAAGAGTGCACCCCTGTGAACACAGAGCCCACGTACCATTGTCAGCAGGGTATATTCTGGGTCTGTTGTAGAGCCGGCAGGAACTTGCTGTGTCTGGCACTGGGCAGCCCTGACCTCTCTTCACCAAGGCTAACCCTGCAGCCCCACCACTGCCAAAACCTTGGCACTGACACCCAGTACAACAGTGTATATTTTTAATATTTTCAATGAAACGGCAGTCAGAAAGACAAAGGAGGGGAGATGGAAAGGCAATCGAGCTGAACAATTCTCAGAGAAGGACTCGGGCAGAAGACTTAACCTTACGGTCACACTTGAGACCCAGCTTTCTCTTGCCTGTTCTTCACTGCTGCTGTATCTATTGCTCTGGTCATGGGATGACCTATTCCTGGATATCATGGTAGTTCTTTTCTGTCAGGCTTACAGTCTTGGAAGACCTGGACCTCCAGGATGCAATGTGTCAGGCAGGAGGGAGCATCTTCAGCTACAGACTGCAGTGGAATGAGGTATGTGACTAATCACAGTGGGAGAAAGTATTTGGGACCATGGCAGAGAGCATAGATAAACCTGTGAAACAGTGCAAAGGAGAAGACAGGCAAGATACTGTCATGGTCTTCTAACACAAAACCATTTGAGTAGAGCATCTAATCAAACATTGCAGTTGCATAGACATGTCTGTGATAGAGTGGTACGAATTACTAATAATTTGGGATATGGTTCACGGCTTAGTCTGTAGAAACACTCCTATGGACATCAGAGATTTTGATCAGCAGTAGATTCTTTGTTCGGTTTGCCCAGGTGATCATGTAAAATTCTGTGTTTTACAAACAGATTTGCACTTCTGTTCCACTCCTGCACAAACTCCCAGGAACTTCTGGAACGTGTTGTTTTTCCTATAGCATGAGGATCTGATTATATAATGCTCTGGATTATGATGTATTTGCATGTTATTTTGCAAGCACGGTTGAGCTTGTTCTGAACTGACAGAAAGCCATGTGATCCAGCTCCAACACTGGACTAGTATAGTAAGTCCTGCTGACAGTCAAAATGATTTAGCCCAGGTTCACCTCCTTCAGAACCATGTAACTATGGCTATGTCTCTACTGGAATTGCAACACTGCCAGGGCAGGCCCAGAGCAGAGGAGCTGACGCATAACCATCCATACTGTAAGACCAGTAGCACACTCCCCGGTACGGTTTTGGCCCGTGGCTATTGGCAATCTCCCAGACGATTCCCTTGCATGACCCAAAGGTTAGCCTGGGCCACTAACCATTCTTCATAAGCAGCTTCAGTGCAGCTGCCTTCTGCTCTGGGAGACATTCTGTGTGAAGGACCACAAGATGTGACATCCCACCTGGACTCAAGGCTGGAGAATGATCCCTCATGGGGATGAATATAACTGGAATCTGTTCAGGAGAAAGAAGCTGCGTGCGTGTCCAAAGTGCTATGTCAGCATGTTGTTGGAAGACCTCAAGATATTGGTAGGTGAACACACCTGTCTCTCCTATCAGGTCGCGAAGGAAGTGTCGCCAAGCTAGCGGGATGCTGTGTCTAAAATAATTACCTGGGTTACACGTGATTATTGTGCTATGTTGATGCGATGACCCTGGCCCCGTCCTGGAGGTAGCTTGGTTGGCATTTAGCTCAGGTGCAATGTGAGTTCTGTTCCCTGCTGCCATGTAGGATGCCCTCAGCCCTGCGACAGGCCTCAGAAACTGCAGGAGTGGAAACACTGCATGAGCTAAATAATTCTACCTTCATCCTAGAAAGTCAAGCAGAAACATTTAGTCAGGTTTGGTTGTGCAAAACAGACTCCATCTCTAGAAGCCACACTGCAGGTATGTGCTTCCAGCACCATTTAAGCCCTGATTTTGTGTTTATCATTCTGGAATTAGTAGATCATTTAAAATTACTGAATAAAGTTTTGGCAAATGCAATAGGACTGCTATTGTATTAGTTTATTTACTTTTTTATCTTAGGAGGGCAGCAGTATTAAACCTAGGAAAATGCTAATCCTCTTGAGGAACTTATCAGCTATTTTATCTTGTATTATCATGAAAAATGTATTGGTCACAATATTAAACAATCATCAGTTGACCTCTCAGACCTGAGATATTGTGTAAATCTTCTTCAGGATGTGCTGGATTCAGGTAGATACAAAGTTACCTTTCTCTTTATATGTATGAAAAATGCCTCTTTGTACACTAGGCTCTCTGGTAATGACCCTATGAGTCACTCTCATTTTACAAAACATACATAAATTCAGTTTCCTTGGATAAAGGTGGAAAGTAATCACAGCAATTCTATCCCTTGAGACAGACATTTGTCGTCTTGATTCTCTCTAGAATCTTCTATGTCTATTACTGCTTCAAAAGTGGGGAAAAAAAAATCCTTTGAGAATAGCCTCTTAGAGCATAGGCTGTGGGCACTCTAGTTGGTTACCCTGGTGATGAGCATCTTGGCACCATAAATAGCCAAATATAAATGATTACCTGGGTAGTACTTTATTTATTTCTCAACAAGCCTACCTCCACAATATCAAAGCATTCTTACTCACATATTTCATGTTTCACCCCGAACATCCTTCACTGCAGATTGTGTAACTCATTACTTTTAAAACAAAGCTTGTCTAGAGTAACATGGGAATTGAAAGCTGTACAAAGAAAGGATAAATAGTTCTGCAAGTCTTATCGTGAAGGGCTGTTTCTCTTCTTGGTTCTTTTGCAAGTGTAGTATGTGACCATAAGAAATTAGTCTAATTTGCTAAGCTTTGATTGTTCTTTATTTCAAAGGGACAGATGTTCAGCTTTTCAATAGAAAGGCTATTTTTAACCTGTTTGCTCCTCAGTTTCCACCTTTGCAAAATGAAGGCCATTAAGGATTCTCCACTTTGCAGGAATTCAGTTTTGCAAAGCTAAATTGCCTAACAACTGTAAAATATGCTGAGATCCTGCTGTAGAAGATGCTATGCCATGGAGGCTGCAAAGTGGAATTACAATGCTTACAAATGCAGGGAAGATGTCAGTGCCTGACTACTTGGTGGACTACCTATGCATCTTGGTGTTTGTATGTATGAAAGTGTGTTAGGGGCTGAAATCAGTTGTGTTTTAACATAAATTAGTATTTATTTCCTTTCTACAAGGACATCAATATAAAGATAAGGAATCAAAAATGACACCAACTCCTGGCGCCCACCCCAAGGATGCAGTGGCCACCTCATGGTGGGCAGCAGGCTGGCAGTGGCCCGTGTCACCATGGGGTTGGTGACACAGCCAGCCCAGGATGGGTGTTTCCTGGCTGCCTGGGAGATGCGGGACCGGCAGCCTTGGCCTAAGGCTGGGAGAGGCCCAGGCAGGGGTTGCCCATGGTGATGGAGGGTGGCTGCTCCAGTTGTTGATGCTACCCTGCCTTTTACAGCCACAGTCCGTACTGCAGCACAGTCTCACAGGGAGCTGGAAGCTCCCCACAGCCGTGGACGAGGGGAGCTCTGCACCACCCACCCTCTCTGCGTGAAACCTCTCTCAGAATAAAGTTTTCTGATTCATGAACCCCTTGGCTGGTTCCCATTTGTGTGGTCTTTTTGAGGAAACTTGTTCCCATATACATACAGAAATCTCTATAAATCTGTATATTATACTGGAATGCTTCCTGACATAAAGGAAGTGGGGAGCCAATCAGAGGGTGCTCTGAGATCATGTGGGTATGATGGTTTCAAAACATGACAACTGTCCAGTCACAGTTGGAAAGAGTATGAAACACGTGGGGTGTGACATCATCAACGACGGCAATCTCCACGTATGCAGTGGGCAAGGGCTTCCTGTTGTCACGTACTTCTGGGAAAGCTGTAAGGGGTGGCTGGTCCTGCCAGCCAGCCACAGGCCAGGATGAAAACATGTGGGCCATGAGACTGTCAGAAATGGCGACTACCTGCCATAAAATGGCACCTGAAACAACATGGTGGCCCCTGTGCATGTTGTGGGAGGGGACCTACTGCTCCAAGGCCCTTCTGGGGCTGACAGGAAGGGGTAGCTGGTGTCAAGAAATGGCCGTGAGCCAGTCACAGCATATGAAAACGAGTGGGTCATGTTTTACAAAAGGGTGGCTCGGGCCATTACGAAGAGCAAAGAGAAATGTCCTTTGACCAGCAGGATGAGGCAGGACCCAGTCTGTGGGCTCCATACGGACCTCACCACCAGGTCAGCTGTTGCCAAGGGCACGGGTGGGATGTTCTCTGCTCTGTCACTGGGAATTTTCACCTGAGGACATTGAAGGAAAACATCTCACTGCCTTTTCTCTTAGAGAACAGCCATGAGCCGTGGAATTCCCTATAGATTCACATGAAGGTGCACATGGCTGCTATTCTGAATTTATTGATTGAAATATTATCATACATTGCATCAAATCCAGGACAGACACTTTATTACTAAATATTTTTTCCCAATATTTCATTATATAGGTATCTTAAAACCCCTCAAATTCTGAGAAAAATTATAAATCAAAGTCAATGACAATGATACTGATACCTTAGTAATATCTTGGTAACTTCTCGAAGTCATGGAAGAACCTAAGTTTTGCCAAAGTATGTAAGTGAATTTTTTATGATTCAGGTGTCTCTGGGGTAGACTATGCCATGAGAGCCGGCATAGCGCTCTTTCAATTCCTGTGTAATGGAATCTCATTTGCTGCCCTTCCGTGATGATGATGATGATTATTATCAATGAGATTATTGCTAATCAGACAATACAATGCAACTAATGTACAGAATTAGAATATTGTCTAGATGAGACTCAAAGCCTTAAGCTTACTGGCAATTTAATGTCTGTGCCGTTGTTTCCGCTCCTTCTGCTCTGATTTTTTGAGGCAGATCTCTCCCAGAAATGTCAATGCATATAAAGGAAGTGCATAAAAGCCATGTTTTGCAAAGCCAAGTGTGATATCCTCACGCTACTCAGAAAGCATTGAGAAAAGATACTGGCTTATCATAGGAAGAGTAATATAAAAAGATCTGTCATGATAAATATTAGTCATGTTGCCACACATGTCATTCGGAGGTGTTGAAGTAACACAAGGCCACGTGCAGCTTAGAGCTCAGGGGGTTAGACTGGACTGGGCTAAATGGGCAGCTGCCTTGCCCCAGTCTGTCGCCTGAGGATACGACTGCAAAAGAGAGTTTTGAATTCAGTTTGAAACAAAGTCCTTCCTCAGAGTCAAAACTGGATTCAAATCCCATACAGTTCAAGGTTAAGATACCGCTCATGAGTGGTACTGACCTGTGATGTGTAAGGTACCAAAACCACTAAAAATCACAGTTAGACTCATGTCAATGACTTCTCAGAAACCATGAAATGAAGTCACTTCATCACATTATGAATGCCAGGTCATTCTGTTTCAATTCCAGCCTGGTCTGTGAAGCTGGTATCTTGTATTTCTGTGGTACCAAGCGGGGGTTTCACAGTCCTTGTATGACTTACGAACCTGTCTTCCCTTACTCCTGATCAGTATTTTAATATTTAACTATCCTTATACTAAATGTCTCAATAGACGTGCAGGGCTTAATCACAGCACACCAAATACTTGATTCAAGTGATGAATTCTAAAGGCGGTTTTTAGTGCAAACCATTTCAGTGGACCAGATCTTTTATGACGCAGAGTACTATACAGATGCTTATTTTTGTGGGTTGTGCCAGAGACCCTGAATGTATTGCATTACATGTCCATTAAAAGTACCAGTAAACCAGCACAGAATGGATGGAGACGTCATTAGAGGTGAGACTCACCTCAGCCTCATTTAGATAGAAACATTGCAAGCTTCTCACCTTTTGAAGTAGGCTTCCTTTTTAGTCAGCAGGGAGTGACATCGTAGCAGGTGTCTGCTGTAGGCCACCTCAGCAGGAAGAACGACAGGTGGATGAAATCTTAATGGCTCAGGACCAGGCTATTCCCATGTGCTGCAAGTCGAACCGCCAAGGAAAATGACCGGCCTGGCTGAACAGGGAGCTTTTGCTAGGAGTCAAGAAAAAAAGGAGAGTTTATAATCTCTGGAAGAAAGGGCAGGCAACTTGGGAGGAGTACAGGGATCTTGTTAGGTCATACAGAGAGGAAATTAGAAAGGCAAAAGCTCAGCTAGAACTAAATCTGGCCACTGTCGTAAGGGACAACAAAAAATGTTTTTACAAATAATACGTTAACAGTAAAAAGAATCCCAAGGAGAATCCTTTAATGGATACAGAAGGGAACGTTGCCACCAGAGATGAGGAAAAGGCTGAGGTACTTAATGCCTTCTTTGCCTCAATATTTAATAGGGACACTAGTTATCCTCAGGGTACTCTGCCTCCTGAGCTGGAAGGCAAGGACGAAGAGCAGAATATACCCCCCTTAATCCAGGAGGAAATAGTTAGGGACCTACTACGCCATCTGGACACTCACAAATCTATGGGACCTGATGGGATCCATCCAAGAGTACTGAGGGAACTGGCAGAGGTCCTTGCCAAGCCACTCTCTATCATCTATCAGTGTTCCTGGTCAACGGGGGAGGTCCCAGAGGACTGGAGGCTTGCCAATGTGACTCCCATTTATAAGAAGGGTCGGAGGGATGATCCAGGGAACTACAGGCCTGTCAGCCTGACCTCGGTACCGGGGAAGATTATGGAATGGTTTGTCTTGAGAGCACTCACATGGCAAGTCCAGGATAAGAGGGGGATCAGGCCCAGTCAGCATGGGTTTACGAAAGGCAGGTCCTGCTTGACCAACCTGATCTCCTTCTATGACCAGGTGACCCGCCTAGTGGATGAGGGAAAGGCTGTTGATGTTATTTTCCTAGACTTCAGCAAGGCCTTTGACACTGTCTCTCATGGCATACTCCTTGAGAAGCTGGCGTCTCGTGGCCTGGATAAGTGCACTATTCACTGGGTGAAAAACTGGCTGGATGGCCGAGCCCAGAGGGTAGTGGTGAATGGGGTGAAATCCAGTTGGTGGCGGGTCACAAGTGGTGTTCCCCAGGGCTCGGTGTTGGGCCCTGTTCTGTTTAATATCTTTATCGATGATTTGGACAAGGGGATTGAGTGCACCCTCAGCAAATTTGCAGACAACACCAAGTTGGGAGGCAGGGTCAATCTGCTTGAGGGTAGGGAGGCTCTACAGAGGGATCTGGACAGGCTGGATCGATGGGCTGAGGCCAATCGTATGAAGTTCAACAAGGCCAAGTGCCGGGTCCTGCACTTCGGTCACGGCAACCCCATGCAGCGCTACAGGCTTGGGGAAGAGTGGCTGGAAAGCTGCCCGGCAGAGAAAGACCTGGGGGTGCTGGTTGACAGCCGGCTGAATATGAGCAGCAGTGTGCCCAAGTGGCCAACGGCATCCTGGCCTGTATCAGAAATAGTGTGGCCAGCAGGAACAGGGAGGTGGTTGTTCCCCTGTACTGGGCACTGGTGAGGCCGCACCTCGAGTCCTGTGTTCAGTTTTGGGCCCCTCACTGCAGGAAAGACCTGGAGGTGCTGGAGCGTGTCCAGAGAAGGGCAACCAAGTTGGTGAGGGGCCTGGAGCACAAGTCTTATGAGGAGCGGCTGAGGGAGCTGGGGCTGTTTAGTCTGGAGAAGAGGAGGCTGAGGGGAGACCTTATCGCTCTCTACAACTACCTGAAGGGGGGTTGTAGTGAGGTGGGTGCTGGTTTCTTCTGTCAGGTGTCTGGAGATAGGACAAGAGGAAATGGCCTCAAGTTGCGGCAGGGGAGATTTAGGTTAGATATTAGGAAAAATTTCTTTACTGAGAGGGTTGTCAGACATTGGAATGGGCTGCCCAGGGAAGTGGTTGAGTCACCATCCCTGGAGGTATTCAAAAAGCGAGTAGGCGGGGTACTCCAGGGCATGGTTTAGTGGGCATGGTTGATGGTTGGACTCGATGATCTTGAAGGTCTTTTCCAACCTAAACGATTGTATGATTCTATGACTTCTACAGGCAGCTTGAAGCGGCCTCATGTTCGCCAGCCCCAGCCTTCATGCGGGACTTCAACCACCCCAGTGTCTGCTGGAGAAACGACGCAGCAGGTGCTGCAACCAGAGGTGCTACCTGGAGCTGGGCACGTCCCAAACCCCTACAAGGGACGGTGCCGATTGCTCCAAAGTGGCTGAAGGAGTCCGGTCTGCAGCCGTCCCCTCCCCAGCTGCAGTTACATAGCCAGAGTTGTGCTGTTTTCAGCTGTAAATCCCCACGTTTTTTCTCGTCAGCCTTGACACTTGGGCTCCGACTGGGCCAAACCATCCTGGCCCTGTCTCAACCTCGTGCCCTGGCCCGGTGGGTCCCACTCGAGGCTCAGGGGCCCAGCGGGCCCGAGGAGAGCCCGGCTCCCCTCCGCGCCACGGATGTCACGGAAGGGACCGCTCGGCCCCTGACAGAGCAGAGGAGGGCTCGGGGCGCGCCCGCGGCCCGCCAGGGCCCCCCCCACCCCGCACACCCCCCCAGGCCTGCGGGGAGAGCCGGGCGGGTCGCTGCGGCGGCCGGGCCCCGGGGCAGGACAGCGGCTGGTGGCCGAGCGAGCCCGTCCGTGCCTGGGGGGGCTCTCCCCGGTGGCCGAGGGCAGCGCGGCAGGACGGCGGGGCCGTGCCGAGAGCGGCACCGGCCGGCTCCCGGCGCTGAGCGCTCGCCTCCTCCGTGAGCGCCTAAAATGTTCCTGGCATGCGAGGCCAGGGGAGATGCAGTGAGGAGCGGGGCACTTTTCCAACAGCTCCTCCGCCGAGAGAGCCAGTGGCACGGCGCTCTCCTCGGCTTCCTCCAGCAGCCCGACCGCCATGCAGCGAGGCAGGGTAAGGGGCTGCGGGCCGGGGCCGGGGCCGGGGCAGGGCGGCCCGGGGCGGGTGTGTGTGTGGGGGCAGCGCCCCGACCCCCGGGCCGGGGGGGGGGGGGGGGGGGGCTCCGGGACGCGGCGGGGTCCCAGCCCCGCTGACGGCGGCGTCGTTGCAGGTGCGGGCGGCGCTGGCGGCGCTGCTGTGCGCGGCGCTGCTCCCGCTCCGCCCGGAGGCCGTCAAGGCGCCCAAGCGACCGGCGCGGCCCCGGACCTGCGGCGAGCGGCCCGAGGAGCTGCTGGAGCAGCTCTACGGGCGGCTGGCGGCGGGCATGCTCAGCGCCTTCCACCACACCCTGCAGCCCGAGCCGCCGGGCCGACAGCACAACGCCAGCTGCCCGGCCGGGGGGCGGCCGGCCGCCGACAAGAGGTTCCGGCTCCCCGTCAACCTGCGCAGCGCCTCGCCGTGGGCCTACAGGTGACTGCGGGGCACCGGCGGGTGTGGGGAGGGCGGGGGGCGAAGGGGCAGGCGGGGGGGGTGTTCCAGCCGCGTCAAGGGGCGAAGCGGTGCCAGGGTCCCGGCGGGCTGAAGAGAGCCGGTTGCCCTGTGTGGGACCCCGCCGTGCCACGCCTGCCCGGGGGTTTGGCCGCCTTTCCCCGCGCAGTGCCCTGGGGCTGCTCCGGGAGGCGGCGGCCCTGAGGGGTGAGGGCCGCAGCGAGCAGCAGCCCGGCCGAAAGGCGTTGAAGTCGACGTCTAAATAGGCAGATGTGAGGTGAATGTGTAAAAACAGCTTGTGTGAGGAATATGCCTAACGGGCAGAAAGAGAAGTGAAAAGCGGATGCGGTGGAGCAAGCCGTGAGACGGAGCTCCCGCGCACCCGGGAGCGCAGACCACCCCTCAGAAAGTCGCTTCGGCAAGCTGTCACGCGCGAAGTTCACGCAGAGGACCCTCGGCAAAGGACCGTCACCGCCAAAGCCCCTCCTGACTCTGTGGCAGCCCGCAGGGGGCTGAGACGCTTTCCCTGAGGTGTGACCCCAGACACGGTGCTGGTCTCTGAAATACATTGGAGTACGGCGTGTGTTCTTGGTACGTAGCGGCAGAGCCGTACCTTCGCTTACCCCGCTGCAAACGCTCCCACGGGCTTGCTGTCCAGTTCGCTGTAGGAGCGTAAGGCGAGGAATGAGTACTGCAACTTTCTACATCGGTGTTTTCAACCTACGCTTTGCAAACCCCCTCCCTCTGCTGAGGTGGAACAGGGGCTGCCAGGCTATTTTTAAGGGGGCATAAAAATAATCTGTTGTTAGGCTGGTTAATACCCAAAACAGGGGTCTGCACTTCCGTAGAGAGCTCTGGAAGAGCTTGGAAACCACTGATCTAGAACACTAAGCCCAGCGTGTGATCACATTCTCACTATCGAGGCTTCTGGTAGTTTTGTCTGAATGAGACTTGATGGCATTCAGCTCTCTGTTTTCAGCTTTCTGTAAAGACACTGTAGAGAACGGGAGGCTAAAACATGCACAAACTTAAAAGGAACGGACTTTCTTGCTACTTTCTGTACGTTATCCTTCGTATATACCTTGATGCAGTTACTGTGTATTCAGCAAACTTAAATATCTCCTTGTTAGTGATCTCCAATAAACATTTATTTTGTGGCATGGTTTTGGCCCGCTTTTAGTTTAAGAAGTAATCCTACTGAGAGAAAAATGGTTTATTTGCTCAATAAGCCTTTCATAAACGAAGTATTTTTAGAAATAGTATTTTTAGTAATACATTTTCTGTAAGCAGACTGAGGATTTTTTAAGCTACCTAAGCGTGCAAAAAGCAAGTATGATGAATGGAACACCTACCATTAGGCTCAGGTATCTTTTACATTGGTTTTGCCAAATACTAGTGGGATCAGAAAATTGTTCTTCTGGTCTGAAAACAGTGCATTCCATGCTCACATCTCGTTGGGCAGGTATTTATTTTCAGTTGGAGCTCTGTACAGGCTTACTTAACAGAGAACCAGCTGCTATTTGGGGCCTGGCTTACAAAAAGTTTATTAAGAAACCGTAAATCCACTGTGCTTTTCATCAAAATGTTTTCAAACAGACCACTAACCATTCACATAGAAGTAACTTAATGACATCTCCAAGCTAGAAATTTTAAAAGAGAGTGAAAAAAAAAGTATTACACCATTAAAGGCAAAATCTAAAATTATATTTGGGGGAAAAATTATTTCTCTAGGGTGAAGAGGCCTGAGTACACTGTCTAGTTAACAATATCTCATTTACAGCTTTTTTTTCTCAATTGCATTTTTACTGTATCATTAGTGTGCAATGAGGCAGCAACTGACATTGCAAGATATGTAATGAAAGTGTAAAATATAAAATTGCTCATTATGAACAGTAATGTGCGTTTGCTATTACAATCTGCTATTTCATAGATTTTGAAGCCAGATAAAAGCATTATGAAGATGTGGTCTGATCTGTGCTGTTCACCCAGTTACCCTGGAAGCAGGCTCCCAAATCCCATTAGAGCTATTGCGTATCTTTAAAAAGGACATGCAGCTCTTCAATAAAGATTGCAGAAAGTAATGGCACATTACATCTTGTCAATAGTTAACCAATTTCACTTATACAATCCCAACAATTTCTTCTCCATGGCTGGGGTGTTAGTCGGAAAAACTGCATACAGCTCTCTTCTGTAATATGGAACTTTCTTGACAAGCCTACTTTTACATTTAATTCTTTTAATCTTTCCTCATAAATTGCTCCCCTTCACTCATTCATTGCTGTCTCCTGAACTGCCTCCGCAATCACCAGAGTTGTTCTAGTAGTGAATGCCCAGAAACTAATTCACTGGAGGCAGACCCCTCTTGCACACCCTGATAGGACCCTCCTCAAAGCGTAAATTTGACTGTTTGAAACTTACATCAAGATACTTGTCCCGTTTCAGCGTGTCTCTCAGACGTCCTGCTCTCCGACTTCTTTTCTGCCCCTAAAGAGTTACAGTGCAATTGATTTCTGCTCTGCGCATAAAGAGTCTTTCTTTCTGACCTGCATTTTAACATCTGAGACATCTCATGCTGTTTCTCTGTCTTCACTGGTGGTGCAGCAGTTCCCATTGTTACCATCTGCAGATTTCATTAACATACTGTTTATACTCCCTATTCCAGGTCATTAATAATAAAGATATTAAGTCTGGCTTTACTTATCTTCCCCTGCATATCTCCCTAGGCACCTGTTCCCAGCTGTTTAACACTGCTTCTTGTAATTCTTCTGCTCACATGACCGTTCAGTTCAAGTCAACTGAAATTTTTTCATATCAGCATTTGTGAGAAAGAATCAAATATATTACTTAGAGATCTGTGTATAACAATCAGCCTACTGCATTGCATAGATCCAAGTTTGTCGTTCTATTTAAGTGTGGAAGAATTAGGTTTGATTGACTCAAAGTTCAGCTAATCCTTGTGTGGCTTCTTTCCTTGTCTTTGTTCTGTGCTTACTATTTATTTTCTATTACTTGGTCTTTAATTTGGTTATACAAAAATCAAGACTTACATCATTTTTGGCTTGCTACAACCCAGAGATACAGGAGTTGCACATGGATTGTACCACAGATCCATCTGGTCCACGATCCTGCTGCTGGCAGCAACCAATAGGTGGTATTTGAGGCAAAAGTTAGGGGAAAAATATTGGTTCATCTGCTTGATACTGAAATTCCATCCTGATGGCCACAGGAGATCAGTATATAACTCAGGGCACAAAGTTTAATCACATGAATTGCTCTTTACACTGCAGAGCTATAAAGAGACAGCAGAGTTCCCTGAAGTCAGTTGAGTGGAGTGAAATCTTGAGCGTACAGGATTTGCTCAGCACTTCGGGAAGTTGGTCTAAGAATTACCCAGGTTTTTTAAAAAACAGAGCCAGTGGCAGAAGCTCTGCCATGAAATCATCATGCCAACTGTGTGCCAGTTTGTGACATCTATCCAGGAGCCGCTTGTCCTTTTTAGCAGTATTACATGGACAGTCAGTGAAATCCAGAAAGCCTGCTTGTACGAGGAGGTACCGGTAAGGGCCGTGGACCTTGGCTACTACTATGGTTCACAGTTGCTTCACAAGAATTAGTGATACGGGTTGTCTTACTGCCTGCAGATCCCTGCCGACAGCACAAGATGGGTGCTGCTTGTTAAAATTTACAGAAGCCATAATCATGGGGAAATCTTTACCAATGCAACCTCAGCTCCAGAGATGCACACACAGGTTGCTCATGGACAAGAGCCACTATAAAAAGGATTAATTTTAAATGCATGCCTAAACGTTTGCAAGGTCTGATCATAAAGCTTAGAGTAATGGTTGAAAAAAAATCTGATCCTGCTGAAGTCAATGGTGCATTTACAGGTAGTGTTGATTTGTGATTCCATTCATGGTGCTGCAGAGCACAGGCACCATTCATTAATCAGCTGTATACATCAGCTCTATTTTTATTCTCTGTTGTCTTAAGGTTATAATAACATTCACAGTTAGTTTGTAGGAGTACATTCAGAGTCTTCTGCAAACATACTTCTGCATGAATTCAGCAAAAATTCTTTATGTGTATTCAAGAAGTCATTTCCATTTCTGAATTTCCAGATCTCGTGGCTTCTGTGTCTGTCTCTGGGGCCTAATCCTGCATTTACTAAGGGTTAATTTACAGAGATTTAATTTTTATTGTCAGCATTGATCTGATCATGAAATCCCATGTTAGCTAGTCCCTCCCTCTCTCAAATGTTGCCCAGCTTGTTTTTTTCTGCTTTTCAAAAACCAGTTTCAGTTTATGAGCATCCTTGCTTTAGTACTCATCTCCATAAAAATCTTAATAAAAGTAATACAGACAATTCTTTTTTTACTGATAAAAGCTAAGCTTGTCCACAGTGCTTTTGAAAAAAAGTCATACAAGAGGGCTTTCCTTTAAGTAATACTCCAGTGATTTTCAAGAACCTTATCCAAGACATTTTCCAGGATTTAGCATTACCATGTGGCACAGTGTGCATATCCCAAAGATGCAGCCAAGGGAAAGAATACAAGGGGACGCAGAACTGCTGTCCTTTTTATTTGAGTACACGTTCCTACAACTCTTCAGAAAATCACTGTTAGCACTAGGCTATTTTATTCAAGCACTCATTACCTGTGTATAAAACAAACGAAGTGTAATGTGAACAAAAGAACACCTGCTATAGAGAAATAAATGTCTTGCCAAGAGGGGAAAAAAAAGTTGTTAGCTCTTAATCCTGTAAGTATTTCAGAGTGTGAAGTAAAGGGATGATGATCTGCTTATTAGACTTCTGATAGCATCCAGCTGTTAGCCTAGTGCTAACACTGATTTTGTGAAGAGTTAGCTGTATCTGCCTGCCCCAGCACAGCATCTGACCCATTGGATTTAGAAGCTTGGAAACTATGAAGTGGTAATATCATTAAAAATACTACATATGCAAGTAGCAGTACAGGACAAGACAGATTAAGTCTTTGCACGAGTTTTACTTCTGACAGAAACTTTTCTCTTGAGTTTCCAGGCTTAGTACATAAACGGCAGGAAGTTTGTTTTTCACTGGGAGCTCTCAAAGCGCTCGTAGGGTCATAAGGAAAAGCAGCCTCGAACTAGTCACACTTCATTAGCAGTTCCAGTTCAGTACAAACCTGCTTCTTGTTCCAGCAGATTGAAACACAGCAGCCCGGCATAGCTCGCTGCTCCTGTCATTTGTAAATCAGGAGTGCTGGCTAGGCAGAGCTAGCCGTACATACTAGTAACCTGAGTTCACAGGACAAGGGCAACCCTCATCAGAATGGCTGGGCTGTCTAGTTTGCAGCAGTGGCCACAGCGAATGACACAAGGATGCAGGCGACACTTGGGTGCCAGTGGAAAGCTGCACTTCTTTGGTCCTCCACCGCTCTTCCCAGCTGCTTCTGTTGCGTCCACCCCAGTTGGGTGCATCTTTCACTACGTATAGGAAAGAGTCAGTAGGACCTTGGAGCATGTGTTTTATCTGGTTAATTAACCTGATCAAACATGTTTTCCCTGTTGTAGGAGAAGACATAAAAACTTGACTTGTAGTGCTTGGAGAAATGGACATGCATCAAACTACAGCAGCTGAGGCTGTGGTCTTTATATGCACAGAGTGATTATGTTCAATACATGCAAACAGACGAAGCAGGTCACACAACTGCAGGCTAGATTACTGGTGTTTATTAGTAGTTCAGACCCAAATCAGTCTGGGTTGCCTAGAAAGATAAAAATGAGGCTTTAGTAATATGGCCTTTCTTAACAGGTTTAAGCTGAAGTTGCAGAACTTTGGATGTGGGTCCAAAGTTTAGTGACATTTGAGTTCAGCGTTTAATTTCAGGAGGCATTACTTAGAGCCTTCAGTCTTAAAGTTCTGGTCTGGATGCAAAACCACGTCTATATTTTGGAGCCATCTTTGGGTTTGGATCCTCTCTGATTCCTTCCAATCCTCACATGATGGAGTAGAGGTATCTACATCAAACTTAGCAGTATAAGAGATTTTTCTATGGAAAGTAGAAAACCACACCATCCTTCCAAAAAAACCTAATTTATACCTGACTTTTGCCATGTGGGAATTTGGAGGGGGAAGTTTGTTGTAGACCATGATTACAGTGACAGTGTTCTCTTGTTATTAGGGAAAACTCTTATGTTTGCATCCAGAAGCATGTTCATGCTTTCCAGTAACATCATAAACCAGGTGCTAGAGATAATCCAGTAGAGGAAATACCAGTGACTTGACGTACGGTGTGTTTAACAATCCACCACTGAAATTATTCACACTTGAGTTGTTTGAAATGGGAATGTATCGCGGTAGAAGAGCCTGTATTTCACTTTCTTCCCTTCTGCTAGCTACCAGACATTTTATTTCACATTGGTGTGAGATCCTGTAACATGAAGGTATTTCCTGGGGAAAGTAAGCAAGTATAAATGGGACAGAGAAGTTTTGCAAAAAAGTATCTGCAACATCACAGATGTCTGGCTATGAGAGAACTGGTCAGATTTTTCTGTGAGGAAAACAAATTCCTAACAAAGACAGAGAATCCAGATTATATGGTCATTGCAAAAAAAAAAAAAAAGACTCTTTTCTTTGATGACAGGATAATCAAGTTTGTGTTTAGCTAAAGCTGTGATTCCAGATTTGTTTTTACCTGATAAACTGGTGATACTTCTGAAAAGGGCAGCTCCCTTCTGCCCCCATCTACAGCTGCTTGTTCACACGGGCTTGTTTGTGTAGGGCTCTGTGTATATGTGGCAAGACAGCTGAAGGACCAAAATCCAGCTTTTGATGAAGTTACTCTTCAGTTGGATGAATTCCCCGATCAATCCTGTGACCAGAAGAACATCAGCATCAACCCAGGGGCGGAGGCGAGAGGGAGAGCCAGGCAGCCTGTTTTGGCAAGTGCAGATTTTGTTGACTAGAAGTGACTGTGCAATCAAAGCACGATGCAGACTTAATGCTGCCTCTTCTGCAGCTGAAGCCTCATCTCAGAGACCACCTGAAAAGATAAAAGGCTAACACTTTGATACCCAAGGAAGTGGTACAAACCCTGGGAAACCCAAGTTAGGAATCACTCTAAGTCTACTGCAGTTTTCAAAATCGGTTATTTTGAAACTACTGTGGGAAGGGGGACATTGTATGCTTAGTAGTTTGTATCATGCCATAAATAATTATATTGATGACAGGTATTTCATTTATTGATTTTTCTTATGTAGTTGCCCCACTTCATCTATTGCGTGGTGATCCTATCCTGATGCCAAGTAGAGGATGGCTTAAAACCCAGTGCCCGGAATTTTTACTGGTTTTGCAGCACTTCACATCACAGTAAACATTACAGGCTTGAACATTCTCTCTGCTAGCAAATCTTTGATTGTTACTCAGTTTTTTTTAGCCTCAGCTGCTGAAACTTCCCATCCAAACATGGGAAATGATTGATTTAGTTTGCAAGAAAAAAATGCTCCACTTCACTGTTAGGAGAACTTACCGAGTAAAGAGCCGGTGAAATACTGCAACAGAGCCTCTGGGCAGGCTGGGGATCTCCTCTGGAGGTTTTTAAGAACAGGCTGGACAAACACAGGGAAATACATCTGAGCTTGCCTCATGGAGGAATTTGGACTAGGTGACCTCCCAATGTGTCTTCATGCTCTCTGCGCACCAGTAACAGCCTGTAGGGTACTTCTGCTGTGCACCACGTGTAGGTCTAACTGTCTACTGTGTGAAAGTAGGAGCAGAGAAGGGTTTTCTGTTACGTGGTATGTGGTAAGTGCTTCTGATAACGTACTCGGGGTTAGCATCCTCCCAAAGGGGGGACGGGCTCTGGAGGAGGAGCACCAAGAGGCGGCTGGCGGTGCTTCTGGGCTGAATGCTTACCCAGCCAAAGAGAGCAGTCATCCCTCTCCAGCTGGACAGTGCAACCAGTGCTGAAGCAGGGCTGGTTTTGTAACAGTGTGAGAGCAGAAGGTCATCTGGAGGAAGTTTAAAGGTACAAAGAGGACAGCTGGCATGGGAGTTAAACATATTAAAAAAATCCTCTTTTTCTGGAGGTGCAGACATCTTTTCTAGAATAATGACACACAGTTGTAATAATGTACAAGTTATAGCCATGCCCAGCAATTACTTCTAGTATAAGCAGGAAAAGCGGGTAAAGAACAAAGCAACAAATACATCACCACCACAATAAGCAGTGTGGCTACACACTCCAGTACGTGTACTCCGCTGTGTACTTTTTTTTCTTTTATTTCAAAAAACAAGCAGACTTTATCAGCTTTTACTCTCTTCACTAAAAACAATGGCTATAGGTCAGCCAGGATCTGTATATCTTGAGACCATAGTATCACATCTTTGTTTCTGCGCCCAACAACATCCAGAGAGGAATGTTGGAACTTGGACTTTGTTGGTCCAAGCTGTACTTAGGTTACAAACTTTCCAGCTCCTGCTAATCAGGAATTTCTAGAGACAGGGCATTAATAAGCAAAAAGAAAGGGTCAAACAACAAACTGTAAGGCAACAAAAAAATTGAGGCTATACTCTTGAAGCTTTGGGACAAGGCTTTACTGCCAAACGTAGGAGGAAAGGGCAGAAAAAACATTAACTTTTTGCAGTTTATCTCAGTGTGAGCATGCGACTTACTCTTCTCTGGTTAGAGGAAGAGACAGTGGAGGTGAATTAGAGAAAGAAATACAGAGTTCTGCTTTCAAGAGGAAGGCACCTTTATAACCTCAAGTATAGCAGGGAGCAAAAACTATTGCAGAAATAATAGTACAATTTAAATCTATTTTAATTATAAAATTTTAAAACCTCACATCATAGCTTCAACAATAATAATCTTAACAAGGATTTGTACCAATTTTTTAAGGACTCGAGGCAGATCGAAAGTCTGGAAATGCCTATGTCCTTTTCAATGCTCTATTTATGGGTTCAGTCCAAAATGCAAAATTTTGGGGCTTAAGCTCCTGTATCTCACATTTTGGAAAGCAGGTCACTTCATACTTCATTGTGCACTGTAGGACCTGATCAGTTCTGTAAGGTGTTCATGTTTTTTCTTTACACTTCACAAATAAGAAGCCAGGCAGCAACAGCTTCAGCTATTTTTCCTGGCAAAGAAAACAAAAACATTGTATAAATGTTTACAGTCAAATAACATTATAATAATATTTTCCAGATGAATATATCTGGTTTTAGAGATACTAATGAATCTTTATCATTTGCTTCCCTATAGAATTTCATATGATCCCACAAGGTATCCTAAATACATTCCTGAAGCATACTGTCTGTGCAAAGGCTGCCTCATGGGGATCTTTGGCGAGGAGAATTTTCACTTCCGCAGCACCCCTGTGTACATGCCAACAGTCATCCTCCGGCGCACGTCGTCGTGTGCTGGGGGCCGTTACGTCTACACAGAAGATTATGTCACTATCCCAGTGGGCTGCACTTGCGTACCTGAACAAGAAAAAGAGGCCGAAAGCGTAAATTCCAGCATAGATAAGCAAGAAAGGAAGTTGCTGGTAAGCCAGAACAAGCCGTCATCAGAATGAAGAATATATAAACAGTCGTGTTATTGGCTTCACATCATCATCTCACCACCTCAGGAAACTGCACCACAGCAGCAAACACACCGACTTACCCTCTTTTTCTACTTAGACTTATTTCAATTATAAGATGGAAAGTTTTGTCCAGTCACTCAGATCATTAGAGATGACAATTCATATTAAGAACTTGTTTAGTTCATGTAAGTATTTGTTGCAAATTCCAAAGTAGCTTTTTTTTTCTTAGAGCAGAACATTTTATCCTTGCTTATTCACAGTAAATTTTATAAGATGATGCAAATGTAAGACATGCTAGCTATTACTATAGCAGCCTACTGGTTGTAGATACTTTTAAGGAATCTCTTATACTCTACTTTTAAATACTTATATATAAAAATCACATAGCTGCCATACATGTGTCAAATCAGCAGTTAAAAGGATAATTTCTCAGACTGGGAGAGCCTTTCTTTATGTTGCATATCTCAACTCCAAACAGTGTTCTTGGCTGTTATATCTTTGGCTATTTATACACTGCAGCAAGGAAACCTTTGCTGAGTTTGAGTCATCCATGAACCAATGTTCTATGAGTTTGCTGGTTTTAAACTTGCCAGATTGCTAAGGGTACAAGAGTTTTGTGGAAAAGCATGCTAGAATATTGTAAAACTGTAATGGACTTTTGTGATGTGGACTAAGTCTAATTACACGGAAAATAGCAATTAGAAAAAACACAGTTTGGGTCCCAAGAATTCTGTATTAGATTTCATTCATCATTAACTGCTTAACTGTTTCTTGTGACAAAAATGTATTCTGTACAGTTGAAAGGCCAAAACCTTTTTCATGTTAGAAGAGGAGATTCCTCATTAAAAAAAACACATACGAAGGATAGGCTTCATCTCTGGTACAGTGCAGATGAGTAAACAGGCTAGGTCTTAACTTCTAGAAGCTACAGAGGTCATTGAGGTGAGTCTCAGTCAATCAAAACTTGTTGAATCTGACTGATTTATGCAATTAGTGTTACTCATTTTCCCTACACTACATGTAACAGACAGTCGGTCACCTGCAAAAGATGCTAGTCTGCGGAAGAGCAGTCTTCCATCTTTGCAGCTTACAGGAACTTGATGGCAAGCCCTAACCAGAAACCCTAGATGCACAAAAACTTGCATTTCCAGAACAAGAGACTGAAGGTTGACTCAGTCTAGTGAATGAGAATCAGGAATAACCAGGCATACCTTGCACAAACATAACTCTTCAGAGGGCCACAATCACCAAAGTTGATAAATCTCTGCACAGCAGAGAATAACTTTTACAGTTGAAGGATCATGACTGCAATGTCATTACAAAAATGAATAACCACCATATGCAGCAATGTATTTGCTACATCAAGAATCTCAAAATTGGGCTTAACTCATAGCAGAGAAAGTCCCTAGGCTATACAAACACACACTCCTTTGGAATGTCATTGGATGAAGAATGGAAAGACTGAGCTAACCAGAATTAACAAGTTAAATAGAGAATGAAAATCATAAGACAACTCCTTGTCTTGGTGCATAATTATTGACTGTGCTTTTTATGACTCAGTCTAGTATAACAGCATTTTTATAGTGCAATCTATACAGTTTCTTACAAAGCCTAAAACAATTTTAAGAACTCCAGAAACCAATAAAAGATTCCCATCACAATGTCAGATTGAAGTTTATAACTGCGTTTCTTGTGCAGAAGCTTTTCCACAATTCTGCTTGTCTTTAGATCTGTGTTTCCTCAAATTGTGATGCATCTATCTCAAGGGGGTTCTCAAAGGAGTTCAAAGACGGCCATAAAGTGTTTATACTACTCAGAGAACAGCTAATTGCCTAGCTGCTGCCAGCAATTAAAGGTAGTTACCTGTTCCCTGGAGAATGTAAATACTTGCAGCAATTACATCCACTTTTCCTTCCTCCTAATGTGGAAGAACTTCTCACCCTCTGAGAAGAAGGAAATGGTAATCAGAGGGGCTCAAAAGGGAAGCAGACCTACAAAACTGGAGAAACACTGCATTAGATGATGCTTCAGCAGTCTAACTTCTTATAGTTTCACTATTAAATTGTGGGTTTTTTCTCCACACACACACTTCAGACAGGGTGAAGTTGGACCTTCAGACTCCACAATGTAGAAACCAAAGTCTTTACAGTAAAAGGTGTCGTGGTTTAACCCCAGCTGGCAACTAAGCACCATGCAGCCACTCACTCACCTCCCTCACAGTGGGATAGAGGAGAGAATCAGGAGGGTAAAAGCGAGAAAACTTGTGGGTTGAGATAAAGACAGTTTAACAGGTAAACCAAAAGCCACGCATGCAAGCGAAGAAAAACAAGGAATTCATCCCCCACTTCCCATGGGCAGGCAGGTGTTCAGCCATCTCCAGGAAAGCAGGGCTCCATCATGCGTAATGGTGACTTGGGAAGACAAACACCATCACTCCGAACACGCCCCCCCCCCCTTCTTCTTCCCCTACCTTTATATGCTGAGCCTGACATCATATGGTGTGGAATATCCCTTGGGTCAGTTGGGGTCAGCTGTCCCAGCTGTGTCCCCTCCCAACTTCTTGTGCCCCCCCAGCCTGCTCACTGGTGGGGTGGGGTGAGAAGCAGCAAAGTCCTTGGCTCTGTGTGAGCACTGCTCAGCAGGAACAAAAACATCCCTCTGTTATCAACACAGTTTTCAGCACAAATCCAAAACTTAGCCCCATACTAGCTACTATGAAGAAAATTAACTCTATCCCAGCCAAAACCAGCACAAAGGCAGTAAAAAAAAACCCCAAACAACACCACAAAAATGCCAAACCACACAGCCCTTAACATTTAGTAAATACCCAGAAGGGCTATGGGCTAAAGCTCTGGCTAAACACTGCCCTCCAGCAAAACTCAACTGTCTGCCCATACACTTTTGTTATACAAATTTGTCTGCAACAAATTAGTTACTAGAGCACATGGATTTATTTGCATGATGTGGAGAAAAAAAAAATCTCAGTTTTTGTTGCAACTCTCTTGTCCTGCAGGCATAAATTACAGAGTCATTTTGAGGTTTTTCAAGCAACTAGAGCATGTTCTGGGAATTCCTAGGAGTTGCAGGCTAAGATCAGGTAAATGGAACATAATCTGTTTTGCCAATCCAGAAAAACAGATGCTTTAGCTTACATATAGCTTCAGGAATTGGATGACTGAAAGGAAAGTACTAGAGAACTGCAAAACCTCAATGGATCAATAGATTATGTATGTTGGCGACCTCCTTCTCGTCATACTGCCACAAGTGCAGAAAGCTTCCTATGGTTACAAACAGCCTCGTGTTATCTTACTCAGAAGCCCATTTTCCTTTTTTAATCCTCACGCTCCTGTGTGACAGACTTTTTAGCTGAGCCAATTTGCTTCCCGATCCAGCTTTCCAGTTAGGTGTCTCTTAAAAGCTATGTTTGTGTTTTAGTGTGATCAAGTGTTCGATAATTGTTAGTGAACAACTGTTTGTTAATACTTAACATCAAGAACCATTAGCTACATAAACATTTGTTAACCTTCAAAATATCCATCCATATATAAACCCTGTCTGCATTACTCATGTGGAAAAGGTTATTAAATGTGTTTGTTTGGAATTTATTTTTTTTAAAGAGATCATCACTTCATGGATTTATATCAGTTTCACTTCAACTGTGGTGTGACATTTTCCAGCTTCTAGCCCTCTGGTTACAGCTGCTGCAGCCTTGCCTTTAGTTTGCATGGGGGGAGGAAGGGTTCATTGGAGTTGCTTCAAGGCTCACAAACTGTTGACACAAGGCAGACATGAAATGCCTCATTGAACCAACTCCAGGCCCAATAAATGCAAACAATTCAAAGCTGAAACTATCTGGCAGCTGCAGCTGATTTGAGAAAATTTTTGTTGTGCCAGGAAAATCTTTTCCTTCAATGAGGTTGTCCCTGGAATACATTAGGAGCCACAAAACACAGAACAATATCCTTGGTAAAGAGATTATTTTCTTCTCTGTAGTATCACTTAAGATAGGTTGGAAAATTCGTATCATTCAGGAAGATTGCAAAAAGCCTGAGATGCTAGATTTGGTTTACTAGCCAGTCATTACATGAAGGTGTCTGAACAGGCAGAAGTCTACAGCTGCAAGTAAACAAGAAATCACATGGGGGAACATGAACATGAAAGCAGCAAGGGGAAAAGGGAAAAAGGCTATGATGTGCTCAGAAAGTATAAACACCCATTAATCTCACTGGGATTAGGGAACAGCCATAACTACCTGGACTAGGGCACATGAGGGAGATCAAGTTAATTCGACGTGTTTTGCTGAGTAGTGGCATGAGCTACCACTTGGTTTTGCTGTACTCCCACCTAAGGAGGCTGCAGAACACGAGGAGACCCGGAGCGGCAGCACAGCTCTGACACCGGCTGACAAGGGGCTTCTGCAACCCGAACCCAGCCGCCCCATTTCCCAGCTCACTGCACCGCGCTGGGGCTGCGCCATGCAGGTAACCAAGGGAGAGCGACAAAACCAACCATCAGAGATATCTCCCACTTGCTCAGGTACGAAGAGGCATGGGCGGAGGGGTGAAGGCACTTGTGTGGTACAGAGACAGGCTAACTGTGCAACATCGAGCTGAGAGCAACACCATCTTTAACGGAAAGTGCGGATTAGATCTTGATGGAAGCAGTACCTTGGACTTCACGCAACAGCATTTCTAGAAGTTTCATCATTTGTCATCTGGGGTGAGGTGCAGGCAGCTGCAGTGTATTCTCTTCCCCCTACAGCCATCAGCCTGTGCACAAGACCCCAGGTTTCCTCTGCCAGGTGTCACATTCATATCGACAGCAGGGCACTGAGATATCCTGCTGCTGCACAGTGCCTGTTCCTGCAGCCAGGAGGCTGTAGCACATACAACTCTGCAGTCATGAATGCCACTGGAAAAGCAGCATGGTGGTAACACTTCACCACAGTTTGTTCCAATAGAAATAATAATAATCCTATTACAGAAAAAAAAGATTTTGCTGTCACATAAATATTTCTTAAAGTTTCTGCGATGGCATAAAGTACAAATTCACTACGAATTTTTGTGACTTGTAGCCTTCTCAGAAACATAGGTACTTCCTTGGAAACAAGTATGACAGAAATAGTTTACCTCCTGTCATTGATGAAGGCTGTGAATGCCCCTAGTCAGGCTCTGCTTGGGCAGCTGCCTGTGCTCACCAGGCTTTTAAGAGGGAAGCCGGTGGACAACGGGCTGCTCTGTTGAGCGCATTTACACAGATTTACATGTACCCTCATCTTCATAATCGTGCATCTTCACAGTGCCTCTTTTCAAAGCCGTCTGACCTACATGTGAGAAGTAGCAGTTATTTTCTTGGTGAGCGGAATTTCTTGGTTCAACTGAATGGTGTACTTCTATTTTTTTAAGAAAAGTCTGATGAAGTTAGCAGAGTTGTCTTTTAATTCTGATATAGAGAGTCCAACAACACACATTTACCAAAAGGAAGCAGACAACTGAAGGAATTAATAGCAAAGCAGCAACGCAGGTGAAGCTTGTATTTGAACAGCACATCTTAATTTAGGTGGGTGGCGGGGGAAGAATAGCATCCCTTCTGGCAATCGTACCTGTCCCACTTGAAGCCTCTACGTAGTTAAAGTTTCAGGAGTTACTTCATTGTCTCCATCTGCTTGGTGTGCAAGACATTGAGGTAATAAACATAAAAAAGTTTACAATTGTGAAGTATAGATTTGTGCCAATACCTATTCATTTAACATTCTGGTTTGCTTTATTTTGAAATGGGCCACGTAAATTAATGGCATAGCCTCCTGGAAAACAGCTAAACCCAGCTGTATGTCACCTGTGAACAGTCATTTTCAGGGGGGATTCTGGCTTTATTGGGCTCAGCAGCAAGGATGGCTTCTGGTTTGAAAGGCAAAACCGTATCAGCCATGGGCTCACAGAGACTGTCAGAAGACCCTGGTCTCCATTCCCCCTGCAAGCTCTTCCCCTGCTGCACTTTTCTTGTTTTAACAATAACTATTACCGGTCTGATAGAAACCAAGGTGCGTGAAAGAGAAAGAAAACTGGTATCATGAAACTCAGGAACACTATATGGGGGGTGGGGGGAAGAAGCAGCGGATGATAGAAAATGTGAGGAGGGCAAAGCCTTAGGAAGACAGCAGATCTCTTGGAAAATGGGGAAGAGAGCAACAGTGGCTTGGACAGTTATTTATGAACCAGTGTTGTGTCCAGCTCAGGAAGCACAATTCTCCGAGCACTGAGAGAGGATTATATTCCATCTACATTATTCCTGCTCATTTGTTTACTCCACCAGATGGGAAAATCTGCATCCAAACAGCAGAAATGCACAAACACATGAGTATTATCTCTTCCTTATTAGAAGTCTCATCTCACAAGCTTAATTAGTTTATCCCCACCGCAAAATGTATTTCTTAATACTTCATTTTAGGCACTTCATTTTGTAGATGCAGCATTTCTGTTAGCCTTTTTACACAATCACAATATATAAATATGACATATAAAGACAAGTACTTATGTTTTGTATAGTATATTTATAGCTGATAAAACCTTTGAGTGCCTTGGAATTTATGAACCAGCTTTCACCCAAAAATACATTAGTAGTGTAGTCAAAAGGTTAGTCAAAACTGGCATTAAAAATTTCCAGTTACCAAAAATCTCTACTATCCCGAAGTTTTTCTAACGCATCATCTATTTTGATTGAAATTGATTGAAATATAGCCCAAACCTTGATATAAAATTTAACATTTGTCATTAGAAACAGTGGGAGTTCATCAATACATTATGTTATACCTCAGTGGCCTTGTAAGATTCAACAATTTCTAAGATGCTTCTATTCTACTGCTCTACTGCTGTCTGTGGAACAGGAGGCAAAGATAAAACTAGGCAATTGGAAAAAAATGACTGTTCTTATAACTCCAAACTTGACATACCTGTAAATCATCTTTAGCTTGATACTGAAATCCACTAAAAAGCAGGCACTGTATTTAATCAGATCCATTGTGATTCAAGATTTAAGAGACTAACATGTATAGGTCCCGTTACTACAAAAGTATCTCATAACCAACAGTAAAAGTAACTCCAAGTGAGAACCCATGAACACAGTTTGAAGCACTAATGCAAAGACTGGCTGACGTGTTGCATTTTAATTTAGTAATTACTTTGTATTCCAGGTGATTTGGCCTGACTAATGTGTAGGATTCTTAATGAAAGTAAAGCTCTTTCTAATGGGGAAATCCTTACTGTGCTTTTTTCAAGGAAACATCAGGTTTATACCACCTCTGGAGATTAGCTGAACTAGTAAATAGAATAGCCTAGTTGTGTAGTTTTTTAAAAGCTCATGATGTTCTGTTGCACTAACACATAAACATCACAAAATAAATGCACCGTACTTCTGCAAAGAGACGTTTAACAACTTACATTACTTTTTCTCTAGTACAGCATACATACATACGTACACAAGTTTACTTGGTAGTAAGTGATGACAAAATAGATCTTATCTTTTACAAAAGAAAGTCTGGGTTTGTGACAAGGCTTTAGAGAAAAGGTGAAATAATAACCACAAGTTTTTAAAAAGCCAGTCTGGCAACAATAGCGGATAGTAGGTCTTATCTTACTTGGCAACTGGCAGGTAGTTCTGATTATTATTAAAAGCAACTGGAGAGGCCTCCCCAGAAGGAGACCTATTTTCTCTTCTAGTTATCCGTTATAAAAACATCAGTCTGCTGGATAATGAATCTGAAAACATGACGTGTTCAGAACAAACATCTCTCAATCCTTTTACTAAGGGAGCATCTCTCAAGATTGAAAGGAGACCACTATTCATGCTCTTTCAACCATCCACTAGCTACCAAGTCATCGGTTGATGCAATGACAATTCTGATGTCTGTTAGGCAAGCACCTATGTGTTGTTATAAGCCAACCAGCTAAAATCACTTCAGAGAGGTCACTGAAGAGTCCTTGAATGGTAAAAACTACCAGTTAGAATGAAACTCTAACAGAGAAGTTCCCATTATCCAGCACCTGCATTGTTTGGTCCCCATTTACCTAACAGGTAAGATACAAAACACAGTTAACTGCAAATGCTTACACATTTAAAAGAGAGGCTATCACACCGTGTTGATTAAAGCTAGCCCAGAAAACAGTACTTGGAGCTGAGTATTTCAGCACTGAGAAATGTGGAGTCACTGACAAAAAACAGAAAGGAGCTTGACTGAAAAAGTAGTAGATCTTCTTATGAGAATCAGTCCAGTCCAGAAGCATAGTTCACGTAACATCGAAATTCATTGGCTAAATTTCGCGAGTGTTTTGGAATAAACTTACATATCTTCACACCAAGATGCTTTGCTGCCTGTTCCTCCATGATTGCACCTGCAGCAAAAATAAGTAGTATTCAATGAGAAAAACAGTAACAGAATGTTTGGGCTTTTTTAATAGCTCCTCCCAAATGCATATATATAGAGAGCCTGCTTTTTTTAAGGAAGCAAGGCTTAAAGCAGCTACACTATCAGCCCTCTTCAACAACTGAATCTATTGGAAAATTTAAAATAAATCTGAAAGAATAGAAGACGCCGCAAGGAAATGAATGTCCGAGAAGTTTCATAAAAATAGGTAGTGGGTAAGATCAGTGCCCCTTTTATAGAAAACAGAAACTTGAACTCAATCTTCTTGCTACATGCCAAAGAAATTACCTGGTAGGGAGCCATGGGAAATGCAAACAGATTACATATACTCTTCCACTTAAATAAACTTCAGGGCGATATTTACAGCTACACACTGAGAAATCATTTCCTTGAGCAGTATTTCTCAAACTTTGTAAACTGAAGACCACCTATCCATTTTAGGGAAAAAAATTCTGAGAACCATCCTTGTGCATGACTGCCATGTGCAATTAAACAAAGAAGTAGGCTTTGTATGGCCATACATTATTTTACATTTTCTTTATTTTGCCTGCTTGGTTGACTTCCCTCAAGTTGTATGTATAGAGGGGTTTTGTCCTTTGTTTTTTTGCAAAAGTTTCCTGGATGTCTTCACACATCTTGTAATAAGATTACATTTTAAGAAACACCATGGCTAAAGCAGATACTCATCACTTCTTAAACCAGCAAGTGCAAGTACAGTTGGTAAGTTATCCAGTTTCACTGCTCTTATCACTGGTTTTTAATTCCTCCTGCTGTATTTCAGTGCCTAAAATCTCCTTACTTGAAACACAGTGGCAGAATCCCCTCATACATTCATTCAGATTAAAATTTCTATGTTTAGCAGTAAGGACAGGTAATATAAAAAACAAAAAAAAGTTGATTTTGTTTTTCTTTTCAAGACTTAGCTAAAATCATCCCACTTTACTCAGCAAAGGCCATTCCAACCTATTTGTCATTCTTTCTACTTAGCTCACCTTCGATGCTAAGTAGTATTAGCATCTAAGCATTGTAGGTCCCTTCCAACTGAAGTAGTCTATTCTAGTCTATTCTAATTTTGTATGTGGCAGCTGAAATCCTGCAGCTACTGACACGTTTAAAAATATCACAAATTCGTAAGATTATTGAATAAGACATTAACAATAAGTTGCACCTACATTCATCATACCCAGATTTCAATCATTGCAATTACAGAGAGTGGCCCTTTTACAAGAAAAAAAGTACTTCTGGAACTTTGCAGGATGATCTTGTAATTCTTCAAAAATTTAGTAAAACTCATAATGCCATATGAAAAAAGTACTGACTACAACTATTAAAAAACACATGCCTTCAATTTAAAATAAAGGTTGAACTAAAGTATTTCAATAAAAAGTGTAGGATACATATTCCTCCTTGAATTAATGATAAATTAGTATTATTTAGTATTTTTCTCACTTGAGTAAGTTCGTCTTCTGAGAGAGAGAACAAGGTGCTTAATGGTGACCTAATATTTTTATCAATTATACCTGTGCAAAGCAGAATCTTTCCTTTTGTTAAGTATTTGATGGTCTCCGCAGTTTTTTGAAGACATTCCTCAGACAGATAGGGTGGATCTGCTATTACGATGTCAAAACTGTGTGGCAGGAGATTTTCAGGTAAGTTCAAAGGGTGGTTGTAATCATAGAAGATAAATTCTTCTCCATATACAGAAAACCTTTTGTCGTACTCCAGTATACATGCTGAAAAATCTTTACCATCCTGTTCTTTCAGTTTCTGGTACACACTTGGTGCACTAACACATGCTATCCTGAAAAAGGGACAATAACTTAGAATATTAATTTAAAAGGCAAATAACAACAACAACAAACCATACAGCAGTCCTCAGGGCTGCTTTGGGAAAACATTTTAAACATTAGTCCCAAAAATGTAAGCTATACTTCCTCCATTCTAACAAATAATTACTTTAATAACAGAGTTTTAAGTATTGAAGCCATTACCTATTCAGCCTCCATGCTGCACAAAGACCTTAAGCTTAACTACAGAGAAAGTCTTGTTTCAGAACAGCACGGAAATATACTTGAAAACTTAAAATTAAAAACGACTCCTTACAGAAATAGGAAGAAAACCAAGTTTTTCCATCTGTTCTACAGAAACACTGTATGAAAACAGAGAAAAGAATTACAAGTCATTAATATGCTCTGGAGCTCTTTGTATTTCTCAAAAAATAAAAAGATTCACAGTAAACTTTTACAAGGCAGAGCCTACAACATTCAGTGAAATGCTAAATGGTAAGATCAGTATGAACTATTAATTAAATAAATAATAGCAAAGCATTTCTGCAGTATCTCAATTGAACAAAGATGAACTACAATGAGTAACGAATTAAACTTCATGCTCTACCTACACAGTAGAAACAAAATATTTACAGAAAAGACATGTTAAATCTACAATGTAATTATTAAAACCTACCTGCCACCTTTTCCAGCTGCCACAACTGCTTCATTAGCCAGGCATGATGCAGTTTCATCGCTGTACCAAAACTGGCTCAATTGCTGAGAAAGATAACGCACAATTACAAACAACATCAAATCTTCTGACTGTGCTATGTACAGTTAGGTGTGGTGAGTCATATTTGAAGAAAATCAAAATCCGTAGCAACTTCTCAGTTCACAGACTGTAAAGCTGGAAAGGTGACTATTTTCCTGACAGTCTTTTTACTTCTGTAATGAAGCGACATGCAGCAGGTAGCTTACACTGTGTGTTTCCAAAGCATTTAATGCAGCATTGGGAAAACAAAGTAATGCAAAATCACTGACAAGGTTAGCTCAAACTCAGTGTGCAGATGCACAATATTTATGTGCTCTTAAATTGAGTTACTTTAGCAGAAGAGGAAAAAGGAACTTGAAAAGTGACAGTATAGAGGGAAATAAAGGATAAAAGTACTAAATCAGAAGAGATCAGAAAAAGGAAGAGTTAAAAAAAAAAAAAACCAACCCAGAGACAAATCAAAAATCAGTCTGTCAGAAGAAAAAAAAGCAGCAAAGCAGCAATCCATAAAACCAACGAAATAAAACACAGAAGTATGATGTGAAACGAAAGATCACTTGATCTTGTTACACTGCATTTGTCTCAAACTCGGGGAAGAATCTTTACTACCTTCACATACCAGGCTGGAGTTAAAATTTCCAGAAGGGATAGATGCTTCTGTTGGCAGCCTTATTCCCTCTTCATGTAATTTCAGTTTGTACCCGCCACACACATGTAGAACAGACAACTATACCCAGATTTAATATTAAAGCAAATACCCCACAGTGTTACTGTCCATGAGTAATTTGATTTTGCTACTCTAGGAACATCTTGAGCGTTCCCCTTTTTAATTCCATTTCATTATCCATCCACAGAAGAAACTTGGTAAAGGCTACTCCTCTAACTGTGCTTCATTCACTGAAGTTTATAGTTTCTTACCCAGTCTTCTTCTATTGAGCCAATGGAATATTGATTAAACCCTTGGGAGGTCTTCATGTCCTCTCTCTGCTGCTGTTCCAAATAGAACTCCTGGAGGGCAGCCAGCGTATGGGATGAAAGCTGGGGAATGTCATCATCATCATCATCATCCATTTTTCTAGATGTCAACCAGAGGGGAAAAAAATAATTAAAGTAACCCTTTTCAATGGTGAATGCTTTTAATAACGGCATAGTCTCCTGAGGTAAAACAACCTCCACTGACAGTGCAAACTTAGTCTAACAGCTAACTAGGAAAACCTCCTCACAAGAGAAAACATATTCCCTCTACTTAGGAGCTCTTCAACCAGTGACAGGCAGATTGGAAATAACATGCCTCCAGAGAGAATTCAGGAACAGCAGCAGCACTGTTCCCTTTCTATACAACACAGATTTGGCTTATATTCTTACAGGGAACTTGTCATTACCATTCTTGATTTCCTGAATCTGTAAACCTTTTTTGTATCAGCTTGCAGAAAAAACAACATTTAGTGGATTTGGCAAATCCTATAGAAATTATTCCCTTCCCTCCTAGAAATAATGATGGCTACCAGTCATTCCTTTCCATCTTCAAAAGTCACACCATTCTGACTCAAAATGAAGTAAACCAGCATTCTAGGATCAGCATCACCTGGCTTTAACTTCCACACCATAAAACAATTCCTCTGAATACCAGAAACCTTCTGCAAACAAAAGCAGGCAAGAAGCTCAAGATGTTTTTCTAAGATAACACTACTCAACCGAAAATTTGTGTATTTTGTGTGTAAGACGTGGACATAACTCGTATCAAAAAGACACGGTATATACTAATGGAAAAGTACAGCCATTTTCAGAAAACTCTTGAACTGGGTTACACTGCACAGTATCGCTGAACCCTGCTCACCCCAGGCAGCTAAGCGGCATCTGCCCAGAGGGAAAGCCAACGCGTTTGTGTCCTTCCCAGAAGGGACAGTGCCACCTCCTGGAACGAAGGGGACGAAACCAGGAACCCTGCATGTTAAAACTACTGGAGAAAACTTGAAAAGATTCTTCTCTCGAGAAACCCATTGTGGTGGGTTGACCCTGGCTGGATGCCAGGTGCCCACCAAAGCCGTTCTATCACTCCCCCCTCCTCAGCTGGACAGGGGAGAGAAAATATAACAAAGGGCTTGTGGGTCGAGATAAGGACAGGAGACATCACTCACCAATTACCATCACGGGCAAAACAGACTCAACGTGGGGAAAATTAACTCAGTTTATTACCAATCAACCAGAGTAGGGTAATGAGAAATAAAACCAACTCTCAGAACACCTTCCCTCCACCCCTCCCTTCTTCCCGGGCACAACTTCACTCCCGGATTCTCTACCAACCCCCCCCAGCGGCACAGGGGGACGGGGATGGGGTTTACGGTCAGTTCATCACACGTTATTTTCCGCCGCTTCATCCTCCTCAGGGGGAGGACTCATCACACTCTTCCCCTGCTCCAGCGTGGGGTCCCTCCCACGGGAGACAGTCCTCCATGAACTTCTCCAACGCGGGTCCTTCCCACGGGCTGCAGTTCTTCACGAACTGCTCCAGCATGGGTCCTTTCCATGGCGTGCAGTCCTTCAGGAGCACACTGCTCCAGCGTGGGTCCCCCACGGGGTCACCAGTCCTGCCAGAAAACCTGCTCCAGCGTGGGCTCCTCTCTCCACAGATCCGCAGGTCCTGCCAGGAGCCTGCTCCAGCGCGGGGTTCCCATGGGGTCACAGCCTCCTTCGGGAACCCACCTGCTCCCGGGCTGCAGGTGGAGATCTGCTCCACCGTGGACCTCCCTGGGCTGCAGGGGGACAGCCTGCCTCACCATGGTCTTCCCCACGGGCTGCAGGGGAATCTCTGCTCCGGCGCCTGGAGCATCTCTTCCCCCTCCTTCTGCACTGACCTTGGTGTCCGCAGGGTTGTTTCTCTTACATGTTCTCACTCCTCTCTCCGGCTACCATTTCTGTCTGTCCCAACTTTTTTTCCCTTCTTAAAAATGTTATCACAGAGACGTTACCACTATCGTTGATGGGCTTGGCCTTGGCCGGTGCAGGTCCATCTTAGAGCTGGCTGGAATTGGCTCTGTCAGACACAGGGGAAGCTTCCAGCAGCTTCTCACAGAAGCCACCCCTGTAACCCCCCTCGCTACCAAAACCTTGCCACACAAAGCCAATACACCCATTTTCTCCCATGTTCTAAGAACTAGCACACGAGCAGTGACTTGAACAGAACTTGGAAATGGGCGTATGCTGGCCTTTGTGCAGAAGTCACCGAGAGAACCATGTGCCATCTGAACTGTGTGCAACTTCAAAAGTTAAGTATAATTTGAAGTATAGCTGCTCACAGTTTTTATTCTCCCCATTCCCTGCATTACAACAAGAACTCCAGAATTCACAGTCTCCTCCCCCTCCACCCTTCCCTCCATGCTGCTCGCCCTAGCAGAGTTTCCAGACATTTCCTAAAACACAGCTTCTCCCTACCTGCTGGAAAAATGGTACCATTAACCTGCCACTGTGAGATAACTCATCAGTATTCACTAGAATAATTACTCTGCCACTCCACTGACATGGTACACACCTACATGTGATAAGAGTAAAGCACTTGGCTTTTCCAGATTATCGTTTATTGACTTGCTGGCTTCTCAGGCTGGGTTGGCCAAACAGGGGATTGTTCAGAGCTTGAAGACCCACCTACCCCATTAGTCTCACGCACGAGAATTCAGGAGTCAAGCTACCTAGTAAAACTAAAATCGCTAATTTCGTCCCTAGTGTTTTGTTGAATAAAACATAAATGCTTTAAAATTATTTATATTATTAAATTATGTATTATTTAAAAGTATTTACTATAAAAATGACTGCAAGTTCACACAGATATTACAGTTTTTAGCAACAATGCTCTAACAATATGCAATGCTACAGTCCATTTTAGGCCCTATACAAGAACTTTTTTTCGTTGGGACAGACGTTAGAAGTTTAAAATCACTCATCTCAAAACTTTTTTATTAAGTGCATCATACATGTAGTAATCTGGTTTGCTGTTATCCCCTAGGCAAGGACACATCTATGCTTTGACACTAAGAAACTGAAACAAATGCAAACTTGAAGTTCTTAAGTCAAAACTTGAAAATTTGATCTTATGTTCAGTGAGCCCATACAGGCATTTGCAAGGACTAAATCCATGCCCATGAAATGAAACCCTCACAAATAAAATTGCTGATGAAGCATTACCCATTGTTTCAGTAGATAAAAAAGCATACAGTCACAGACACCTTTTTTCTAGAAATATTTTTTTAGTTGATTTTTTAATAGTCTTCCTTTCGGTTTGTAAATTAAACCCTTAGGAACCAAGCAGTAATTAACTGTGAGGTTGCAAGGAGAGGTAACTCGGAACATATGGTAGAAATATTATGTACATCTATTAAGAACACCTTCAAAATTCAAGATATTTTTCTGAATATACATATATTGTCTACATATATTGACTTAGGTTATTAGCATGAAGACATTTTCATGCTCAAGAATGACAACAGAAAAATATTAAAGTGAGTTTATGTGAACAAGACTTGTAAATTCCTTTGCCTTCAAGGGAGAAATTTCTACTGTTTGAAAGCCCCTCTATACCCCTCCCAGAAAGTTCACTGCTCTCAAGTCCAGAAACAACCCTGAAAGTTTTGGGGGAGGATGGGAGGAAGCAGAGAAACTCACAGTGCCTCCGGCACTTAGGGAACCTTTAAACTCTAGTAACTCCCAAGGCCCCTGAGCCCTGAGGCTCCAGCTTGCCCATCCATGCTTGCCCCAGCCGCTGGGTCCCTCCACAAGCAGCCTGTGCTCTGTCCTCATGCAGACTCTCTAGAAGAGAAACAGAGAAAGGCTAGGCCATACCTACATCTGTTTTGTACAGTCTTTTAATACAAATCAAAACTTCTCAAACATCTGAGAGGTCATCCTCAAGCCCAGGCAGCCAGCTTGTTCCCCTGCAGTCAACTGGGAAAAACTCAAAACCTCAAGTTTTTGGGGCCCGGGTGCCATGAAACAGAACGGCTTCTGAATAGGATGGCTAAGTCAGGAGACGTCAGAAAAGCAGAACTGACAAACCTGCACACAAACCTGAAGCGGTTTTCTTATGTACCAATGGTTTTGTGGAGTAGGGAAAGAGGGACAAGGCAGGATTTGTGGACCAGGAGCAGCTTACCTGCCACAGACCTGAGAACAGCTCCATTTCAGGATTAAGTCTGGAGAACTTTTTGTTAATGTCCATGGCAAATGGTTCAAGAGGAAAGCTGTACTAGTTCAGATCAGGGGTTGATACTGGTCATTCTTCTATCCTGAAGGTGGCCAAAAGCAGCTGTCTCAGAAGGAGCGAGATAAGGCAAGTATATGTGATACCTCCCCACTCTATACTCTCCCAGACTTTAACCATTTGCCACTAAGGGAGATGTTTCTGCATCTGAAGTCATTTATTCTGTGAATGCAGTTCTCTTAGAGACACTTGTCCAGTATCCCTTAAATTCACATAAAGTTTTTTAATCTATAATGTTCGCTGGTATGAAAATTTATTTTATAACTACCTCTTCTTGCTGTGAACGTGGCTACTAGCTTCATGTGATGCAAATATGTCGTGTATTGGAAGAGAAAGCAAATGGTTGAGCCCTTATACACTCCACAGCACTCCACGTGTCATTTCACAGACACCTATAAGTCAACCTCCCTCCCTCACTACGCAAGTTGGCTCTTTTCTAGCCTGAAGGGCCTTAACCCACTCTATTGACTGGCTGACAAAAGTCCTTCCACGCTTTTCCTCATCCTTGTTAAACACTTCTAATATACCCTTTTTTTGAGATAAGGAGACTAGAACTCTACGCAGAATCTAAGATATGGGTGATCACACATTTATGTTGTTGTTTTAAGATGTTTTCTGTTACAGCCTATTTCTTTTCCTAAAAAATTCTAACATTTGATGTGTTTTTCTGGCTGCCACCAAACACTCATATGATGTTTTTGGAGAATCACTTATCATAATCCTGAAGTCTCCTGCCTAAGTGGGGATGGTGTCCAATGAGAACATGATTAAGTAGAGTTTACAAAGAAATTTAAAAGGATCTACCAAGAGCTCCAAGATACCAGCACGTACAGAACAAAACTAAACAGCAGTTCTGGTCCCTTCATCTCAACAAAAAGCAAGAGAAAATACTGAAACTAGAAAATGTTCAAGAAGGGTCCTGAGCCATCCAAAGACTAGAATAGCTTTTACAGGGGAATGAGTACTAGGAAGTAACTGAGAAGGGGTATGACAGAGCCTGTCATCATGAGTGGCATGAACACCATGGGCAAAGATCAACTACTGTTTTCCAAGGGAAGAACTAGAAGGCAACAAGTTTGGGCTACAAGAGCCTGGTTCAAAAACAAAATCAAAAGGAGCTGGTTCTCGATGCAAGGTGTTGCTGAGCTACAGAATCCCTGTCGGTAATAAGTTCATAGTGCTTCAAAATGACACAGAAAAGTTTATAGAAGAGAGACTCTCAGAGGATTACTAAATATGCAGAAACTGCATTGGATTCAAAAAGTGAGGTCTGGAGGCCAGGTAGCTACTTGAAGGAGAAGGGAAGTGTGATGTATTCTAGCCCAATTCTCATCCTTTTTAATAAGCACAGACAGAGAGGGAGGGTAGGCTGGACTCAGAACCGCTGTAACCCTCTTCCGTGTGAACGACGAAACACTGACAGTTTCTGAAGGCCCTTTTTTCCTGTTCCCTCTTGTATTTAACCGCTTTGAGCGCCCACTGCTGCCAAGTACGTAACCCCCCGCCTCCCCTGGAGCGAGGGGTTCCCCAGGAAAGCACGCTCCCCGAGAGGCGAGCCCCCCGCCGCCCACCAGCCCTCTCCTCGGCCGCCACCTACCCCGCAGCAGCGGAGAGGCGAGCAGAGCAAGGAGCAGGACGCTCCACTGCCCCAAGGCTGACGGGAGCCACCCTCCCGCCTCCCGCCTCAGCAGCCCCGTCCGCGCTGGGAGCGGCGCGTCCCCGCCGCAGGGACCGCGACACCCTTGCGCCTCCCGCAGGCCGCCCCCTGGCAGGCCCCCCCCCCCGCCCCGCAAACGCCACTCGCGCTCAGCCGACGCCGCCCCTCGGCTGCGGGAGTCCCGGTCCGGGCGCAGAGCAGGCCCCGGTCCACGCCGCCCGCGGAGAGGGGAGCGCCGGCCGCCCTCACGGGCGGAGGGGCACGCGTCCTCCGCGGCCGCACCACTCCCCACACCGAGCGCGCCTCCGAGCGCGCCTCCTCGCGCCACTCACCGGCCGCCAGATCCCTCCGCGCACGCGGACCTCTCCCACCCCGCCCCGGCGCCGCGCGCAGCGGTGCCGGCCGAGGGCCGCGCGCCCCCTGCTGGGGACTTCGGCCGGGCGGGGCGGCGAGCCCGGCGGCCGCTCCGCCATTGGCTGGAAGGGCCGCCCCCGGCGCCGCGGGCGGGGCGGGGCGGGGCCAGGCGCTGCCTCCGCCCCCCCCCCCCCCCCGCCCCGCTCCCGCCCGAGCCGGCGCCGGGCGCGTCCGGCGGCGGCGGGCAGCGGAGCGCCTCCGCCGGGGCCGAAGGCGCCAGGCCCGGGGCGCAGCCGCCTGAGGGGGCTGGCGGGACGCTGCTGCGGCGGCAGCCGGAGGGAGGCCTTCGTTCCGCTGTGCCTTTCAGCACCGCGGCGGGCCGGGTGGCTTTAAGGCGATCCGCAGAGCGGTTTGCAACGTACATAAATAACGAGCTGCATAAAAAGGGAACGGCCTACGCAGAGAGCCGCCGGCCGGCGCAGGTTGCCGGCAGCCCGGAGCGCTGCTGCCGCTTCTCGCCGGGTTCTCGCGTCCTTCCTTCGGCCTCCTCCCGCGGGGCCCGGCCCACGGGAAACGCGCCTGGCTCGAAGCGGTGACTTCCACAGATGCAGAACTCCTAGATGGGCTGCACCTCAAGTTAGACAGCCGTAGGTAGCCAGTCACGGGTGTATCTCGAGTTAGCTGCCAAGTGTTGCTGACGAGCCCCGAGCTTTTGACTCCATTAGCCGCCGAGCTCCCCAAACTTCTTGATCTGGGTCTCTTGCCCAGTTTTTCCATTTGAATTAAGCATTATCAAGTTGGAACAAGCTCCCTTTCTGGCATACAGATAGAAGTTGAGCTGCGGCTCAGTTTCAAAAGACGGCAAGCTTTAAAGTACCTTCCTTGTTTCAGTTAATTCAATGCACCTTTCCCTTTGGGCATAAAACTTCCCATCTGCCCATTTCTCATCTTGTGCGAGCACAACGTGCTTGTCTGGCACTTCCTGTCATCCCATATTGTCCCAAAACAAAAACTTAAGGATTTTTTTACCACTGGTTTTTTTTCACTCCTCCTTTATAGTCTGGTAATTTGTAAAAAGCATTTTCATAACATTGTCCTTCTATTGTTCAGTGACTGTCCTATAAACCAACTCATATGAAGGTTGCCCATCAGATTATTTATAATTAGCCCAACAGCAGACTCTCCTCATGTTCGCCAGAGCTAGATGTTCCTATCAGCAATGAGTTGAATAAGAAACTGCTGTTTTACCTACAACCTGTTGAATCTTTATCTGCTGCAACACTTCGCTGTGGCTAAACAGAAAGTCCCAGGCTCAGCACTGGGCACCTACAAGCAGAGCAGAAATATTTCCTGAAGACAGAAATACTAAATTTGGATAAAATATTTTTGCAGCACAGCTTATGTAGGCAGCAGAGAATCAAATTTTCTTGCCACCGCAGGATGTGAAGAGAGGCTGATTTTTCCTTCAGATCCCCCATTCTTTTTACATCTCCCTCCCCCCCATTTAGAAGCAAGGCTTTGCATGACAGTAGAGAACCGTGGGCACTCCTGTTTGGTTTTAAAAGACATCCAAGTAGTCTGGATCTGGCATTCAGTACATTACCCCCTTTGTCTTTGAAAGGTCTTGCCAAAAAAGGTCTTCATCCCAGCATAGAAGATTGTCCTATGTGGAGTGCACCCATATCCACTTATGTTACCACCACTGCTGTAGTTTACAACAAACAAAAAACCCCCTTTTTCCTGCACTGCTGCAAAGTGACGGTTATCTGACACCTGCATATTACTGAGTGCAGTAAGAAATGTGTTTTAGATTCTACAAAGAAGTGACACTTAAGTAATTTTCTTATTTCATGCATGTTTGTAAAGCATTTTACATGAAAAATGTTCTGCATGGGGCTGATAATGAAAGGATAAAGGAGACTAGGCAGACACACATGCTCAGTCCAGATTTCCCAGAGCAACAGTCCCCCCCCCGTGACGAGCGATTCCTCCTCACCAGGAGGGTTACAGAGATCATGTAAGGGCACGTGGCTGTGTGGGGGCTTGGGGGAGCAGGCAGGGCGACATTACTTAGGTTACGATATCAGATACTACTTGGCAGCAAACAGACAGCTCAAGACTTTGCCTGAATCCACGTTACAAGACGGTTCTAGAAGGAAAGCTCAGGAGGACCTCAAGTGACCCTGTAGGAAGGAAAACGGGTTATATCTTGCAAAGCAATTTCTTTGGGATGTGAGGACAAGTGAACCACAAATATGGGAACACCTGCAAAGTGCACCCTGTAAGAAATTTCTTATTAATAACTAGGTTTTATTGTTTCCTAATCTTTTTTTGCAGAAAGGTATTTCAAGTTAAGCTATTTCCCCTATCCCTTCACCGACAGACCCACGTCACACAGCAGTGACACCGGTGTCTCTAAGATGAGCCTGACAACAGACCACTGCTACTTTACTAATACATTCGCTAGTACTCTATGTTGGACCAGATCAGGAACAGAGCATGAAACAGAGTTTTTAAAAACACAGTTCTACCCTGGACAGTAATTGCAAATTGTTACTTGTAAGGCTCTTGTAGTTTGGTCTTTGAGTTTTTATTTTATAGTATATTGTATTTTTTCTTTACTGACAACAGTCTATACTTTTCAGCCCTCTTGCTGTAGCACAAGCCATAGCCATATGAAAAAGTATAATCAGTTTTCACGAATATGAAAATAGATTCTCAAATTCCAATTGTAGCATCTCTGCTGTTGCAGAGTAGTGTTTAGCTTTCTTAATAGCTATCCCCCTGCAAAATCTCGACATTTTTAAGACTGGCAAACCAACTCCACATTCATTTGGAAGGCAGCCAAGCATGCAATGCTTTACAACTATACAAGGATTACTTCTAGTTAATGTCAACATAATCCTACTTCTGAAGATGGAAAATAATAGAAGTGGAAATATTATACTTGCAGAACAACTTGCAACATCTCATCTTTGTAAGAGAGGCTTACTACACTTTTTCTTTCAATACCGAGCTGTTCTACAGATGCAGGAGAAAACGTGCGTGCGAGCCCCGTGGGGCAGCTCTGGGGGCCAGGTGCATCGCAGCTTCCCGAGACCTTGGGTCACACGATAGGACAGACTATCCATCAGCCTCTTAAAAGCTTGCAGTCGCTCTCTGAATTCAAGTACAGTAGTCAGTTTTCATCCTCAGTTTATGGACTCCCAACTCTTTCTCTATTGGAGATGCAAATCTTCTTAGAAACATTACAGTGACACATGATCACAGTGACTTCCTTCTATTTTGCCAGGCTTTGTGGATCCCTTGGAAGTAATTCAGGGGCCACAAAGAGGGCTACAGTCTTTAGACTGAAAAACACTCTACTTAAGTGACCACTTGTCACTTAATACCACCTAGTGGTATTGATGTTTTAAATAGATTTTAGAAGTAATTAAAAAAAAAAAACAAACAACAACAAAACCCCCCCCAAAAACCAAAACGGAAACAGAATTACCAGTGTCTATACCTTCATACATCTTAATATCCCCATTGATTTTACTATGCCATATTGCCCCTAATTTATGCTGTTCTCTCAAAAAATGCCCTGAGATGCATGCTAACATACAAACTTGATGGAATTTTCTGGCCAGAGCCTTCTCGTGGTTGTTTTTGCTTCCCCCCCCCCCCCCCCCCAAGATGTAATCACTCTGCCATCACAAGAAGCAGGAAGGAAAATATATAAAATATATTTAGCAAAACCAGTAAAATTAAAGTGGAACAGAAAATGCAGTCAAGTAGCAAACATTATGTACAGCAGCAGATTTTACAGTTTTTCCTGCACATACCTCTGCACTTACTTCACACACACTTTTTAAGGAGAAGGAAGAAAATGGAAATAAGCTAGTGTTAAGAAAGAAAACATTTTTTTTTCCTGAACAGTAAATGGGGTTTATCACTGTTTTTTGCTTTTGAAACTCCAATTCAGACTATATATACCTCTAAGAAAAATAAGAGAAGGACACCATTTTCTCACTCGCTAGAGTAAAATTACACTGTCCTCCTTCTACAGACTATACTGGTATCTTAAATAGTTATACTCACAGGATCTAGACATTATCTGGCCATCTTAAGGGATGTAGGTAACAAACATTTTAACCAAGATACAAAACAGGTATCCGATTTTTCCAGCTTTCCTGAGGCTGAGTGAATTGTTTAAATACATGTGCGCTTATCAAAATCCATGTTACAGTACATTTTTAACAGTAGTTTGTTAAGAAATCATGAAAGTGCATAACAGCCTAAAAGCAGGCAAAAAGTACTTCAGAACAGTCTTTCCTTAAAGTGGCAGAAGAATGTAAGCCTTCCCCAAAGTAATGTTGATCTTGTGTGAGGACATCAGTGATCTTCCTAAAGACTCCACAGTGTGGTGGTGGGGTGTTGCCTTTGGGGTTTTTTTCTGAGTTACAGCAATCATTTGAATGAACAAAAGACCATTAGAAGTGTCACTGCAGTTGTAAAATTAAAGCAAATGTCCTGACAACTTATTAAACCAAGTTATGAATGAGACTTTCAAATCAATACTTGTGTTGGAGTCTAGTGATGACTTTCATTCAGTAAACACCAAACACAGAGAGTGGAAGTGGTTTGAATATGCCACAAACCCAAACTGCATCGTCCAAAGCAATAAGTTAAAGCAAATCAAACATTCATGCCTTCGCAACCATGAACAGTAGGCCAGACACAGAGGGGAAGAAAAAGGGAAGTACATCACACCTAAAGCTCTGCCTTACTCTAACTTGCAAAGGCAACAGTGTGTCAGAAAAATCAAATCTGAGAGCATCTGATAGATGTTAAGGTAAAAACAGTTCTTCCATGAGATTCAAATACAGATGGGAGAAAACTAGTAATGAGTTATATATCAGTCACAGTGGGTAACTTCAGCGTTCTCTTCAGAGATGTACATTTGTCTGGAATGTTTCCCAAAACAAAGATTTTATTATTTAATTAACAAAACTCACACCAATAGTGTCGTATTTCTTACAATTCCAAAATAGCACTTTCTCTTTTCCCTCAAGAACGCGTTGATGAAATGGCAGGCTTTTACTAATCCTTGTCAGGATGACAACGGGTTAGGAAGTTACGGGACAACACTTGTATCATGGATTTCTTTTTCTTCTTACAGATTAGCTTCATTTATTTTTTTTCCTCCACATGAGGTTGAAAAAACTTTTTACTTTCTTCTCTTCCTGCTCCCCTCTTCCAGTTCATGTACAACCCCCTCCTTGGTTCACCTACCAGACAAATTCCACTTGGAAGGTTGAGCTTTCCTACCTTTCTGCTTATAACACATGGCAAATCAGTGAAGGAAAAAAACCACCACCAACTCCACCACTCACGACTAAAGCAAATGTAACTTTCATAAATGCAAAATTGATGGGTTTTGCGTACACTTACACAAACAAGTGTGAATAAAGGCTTTGTACCCAAATCATTCAAGTTTATTCCAGACCTCATATTTAAGGTAAAGCAAAATAGTTCCACTTTCTACATGAAAGGCTCTTGGATACGCTGCTGTTAATCTTACCAGCTGCTTTCAGAGATTTCCTCAAAATTACCTTAAATATTTCTGTCCTTCACCAAAACGTTCACTGAACTAAACCAGGCCAATATAAATATATAACTGCAATAATTTTACTTCTGAAATCAGTAAAATTCTAGTCATACATACAGCCAAGATGTGTATAGCAAGCTGTCACCACCATAGCTGTCGCGTAGTTTTACTTTCAGGATTTGTGAAGCTTTTTTTTTTTTTTTTTTTTTTTTCAAAGAGATGTGAGTGCATGAAAGAAGAAGGGAACAATAGAAAAGAGCTGTAGTTTATCCAAGTGTGATTGTATTATAGCACATTAGGAACTGCTGCCTGTAACTGAACTTTTCTGATATACCTGAAGTAACATACCGATAGATGTCACTTACATGGGAACAGATTACAAGCTTGGAGAACATTTCCATGCCAGGTATCATCAAAAACTGTTTGGATTAAATCCACAAAAAAAAAAAAAAAAAAAAAAAAAAAAAAAAAGAGAGAGACCCAGAGATCAGTATTCCTTCTGGGTAGACAAACACCACCAATAAGTCACCATTAAACTTTTTTTGGAGGATGAGGGAAAAGATTAATTTGATTATATATTCACAGCCACTTCTGGTAATTGTAGTCCAGTGTGAGATACTCCTGTCGCACACCTAATCACATTTTTTTTTTTTTCTGTTGATGGACAAACTCATGCCTTAAGTGCCGATGTAAATTAAAGTTACCCCATCAACTTGTAACTGAATTACTGCGTCTTCACAGTAGCCAAAGAGCACAATGTGTAGCCTGAGGTTTCATACTGTTCCTATTTTTGTTTCTACTGTAAGGAGGTATAACAAATGCTATTTCAGGGATTCAACACAGGTGAGATTTTAGAAAAATATTAAACAAGAATACACACAAATCACACACGGCCAAAACAAAATAATAAAAGTCTTTAGTGGAAAACAATTTTATCCTCCTCCTGCTTATGGATCTTAAAAATACACAAAGTGTTCATTTCAAAATTGAAAATTCAGTTGTGGTAAGGCTTGATTACACAGCCATTTCCCAAGACTTATTGCAACAAATTGTGAAATATTTCTATGCAACTTCATATCTTCAACTGTACAGGTAAAATAATACTTGAAATCAACTAGCACTTCAATCCCTGTGTTTTTAATATATAAACTCAACATAGTACTGAGTTATACATTTAAAATATTTACACACTTGACCAACAGCAGTACTAGCATTTATTGCCTTAAAGCTGCATGTTCACTGCATGGAGGTTCCTTATTTTGCACAAAGGGAACAAATAAAAGAGGATAATATTTTTTTCCTTATTATAAACTCTAGAATGGTTCAATGGGAGACTGAAATGTGCTCGGGAATGCTATTAGAAAGGATTTTATCAATCTCAAGTATCAAGCTGTAATAGATTGCAAAATCACATGGGTAGTAGCTTTCCCTTGAGGTTGGAAGGGTCTTCCGAATCTTTTATAAGAATAGCTTAAAAGGACAGGAAAAGCAAGATAGGGAAAGGGAAGACCTGGAAAAGCAGAATCTACTTTAATTCACGGAGGACAAGGGAAAGCCAGGGATATCTTATTTCTCAGTTGCTAGGGTCCCAAGAAATCTCATATTGAAAAAAGGGGTTTGTAAGACAGCCAAGAGCTTAAGGCTCTAGAGCAAATCACACTTCATGATTTGCTTCACGATTAGTGCTAGAAAGCATTAATCTCATTTACTGCAAAGAGGGCACAATCTACTCATATTAAAAGCAAATTTACAGGGTGGGTGGGGCTGGCTCTTTAAATTTTAATTGTTATCATTAGGCTTTGGTTATACTGAGTGACTGGAACAGATATGGGAGAAATGAGTGGTGTTTGTTCCTTGCAGAAAAGTATAAAAAACCAAACCTAAACCAAACAAAAAACTCTACCACCACAAGTGGCACTTGTCACAAGTAGAGGCACCAAAGCCTGAATAACTAACAACTGTCCTCTTGCTATGTAGACCAGAACCGAGGCACACTGGTGGGGAATCTTATCATATTTAAGAAGCAGCCACCATTTCAATTGGCTGTAATTGAAAAAAACCTACAATTTACAGCAAGCATTTCTGTACTGCAGTAGACCAGTCTTGGGGAATACTGCACCACTGCTGCCTCTACTGAGCTTTATAATTATGAAAATCTTCTGTTTTCATTACAGTAAATCTTACACCTCACAAAACTAAAATTAAAATATTTAATATTTACAAAGCATCTCAGATCCTCAATGCATTTTATAGGCATAAGCTAATCCTCACAACATCCCTGTGAGGTAGGTGGGTATTATCGCTATTTTAACAATGACACAGTTCTAGCGACTTGCCAATGGCCACAGAGGATCCAGTGGAAAAACTGATACAAAATTAGAGGAGCCTAGCTCCTACTCCTGCGCTTATATTCATCAAGCTACTTCCATAAAAAACACCCCTTCTTATTTAATTATTTAACCAAAACTGAAATTACTTAACGTGTTTTACAAGAGAAATGCTGCAATTTGTATTTTTGAATAGTTTTACAGATCACAAATTAGAATTTGCTTTACCTTTTAAAGAATTAAATTTTAAATGGACAACTGACTGCTCTGAGCAAGCTTATTTTCTAGAACTACATGGCTTAGATATAAAGGGATTTACCCAGGTAAACACTGGGGCTTTAGTGAGTGCTATGCACTATCGAAGAGATTACTCCAATTCAAACCCCTCTCTTTCAACTAGTAGGATTTGGACATGCTGAGAAAACAAGTTTCTCGTTCCTGAGGAAAATGGTGAGCCCTTTATCACTAAACAGTGAAACACAAACTTCTGGGCAGTAAGTAGCAGAATCCGGCGGTAATTCAGTGAAGATATTTAAGGCATAAATGCACATGAAAGTGGAAGTTTCATGTAGTAGTCATCCACTTCTCCCTGTCCATGTGTATCTGTGCTTTCAAGGTCTTGAATTTCATGACTCAACTAGATGGTCATGCTTGCCAGCATCGAAAATTATAGGTTGAACAACAGAAAATTATTATGCCGGCATTAGAACTAGCTATTACAATGCAGAAGGAGCTGGCAAAATGGGAAAGAAGCTACTTGATTTCTAGTCTCATAATGAAAACACTGGAGCAATAATCTGTTTTAGCAAAAAAAGTCTAGACAAATGTATTTGTTACAATTATATCATGCAGCATTTATAATTCAGTTTGAGTGGCCTTTTTTTTTCCCCTTCAAAAAAACAGGTGCATTTTCAGAACCATTATTCACTTTGCACAGTGAATGAAAAAATCAATGCAGCGATGCTATGAAAATTTCAGAACACTTACATGGAGCCAACTCTTAATGTTCACTAAAAATGGTCTATGAGTCTTTCCTATGGACTTGAATGAGCTTTTGCACCTAGATTTACAGCAACTGGATGTGTAGAAGACCGCTGAAGGATTTTTTTTTTCTTCTTTTTTTTTTTTTTTTTTGGAAGCAATATAGAAGCCAAATAGTTTAGGTAGAAGCAGCCACCTAGCCAGCAGGAGTATGAATTAGTAAAACTTACTCCCAGAACCTTTTGCAACAATTTCATGGATGTCACTAAGCAGAGACATCTTAGCATTTGCTCTAAAAGAAACATAAAATGGCATGGAAGGATCCCTGTTGAATATACCAGAATGGAAGAAAAATTAAGAAACAAGAAGGGAAGAATGTTGTCTAGCATAACATCAAGCAGGAAAATTACACCCCCCCCCCTTACTAGGACAGTTTTCCTTTAACACATAGTATTAACTTTAAATGAAAAGTAAAGGAAAGCTTTAAGCAACCTTCAAAACTAGTCTTTGAAAGTAAGCGTTCATACTTTAGCAAGTCTTGATAGTCAAAAGATGCTGTGTGTCTTTGCTTGTTACAACACAACAGGCCTGATAAGAAAAGTAATGGGTATGCACATTACTTTGTCCTGAATACGAACTCAATTTGTGCTCCCATTCATCAGTCACAATATGCAAGAGGATTTCAAAATTTTAAAGTTAATAAATATTTTTAAATAGTGAGCCAGCTTTAGGATTGAAAAAATTATAGTGACAGAGCTAGTTATAAGAGAAATGATGACTGAGTATATCAGTTATTCAGTCAGATCCAAAATACATGAAGGTATTTGCTATGATCTCTTTGAAGACTTTGGTCTAGATATTTGACATCGAGCACATCATGACAAACTAGCAGCTCCTACTGCCACTTATGTTTCCAGGCTTTAATGCCCTTCATGTGAAAAAAATGAAGTTTCAGAACTGCTGCCCTATCCAATGTACAAACCCAGAGAAACTCCAGAAGCAGTTTCAAAATCACAGCAAAACCCAGACAAATTTAAAAAAATCAGCCATTGGAACAGTTTAAAAACAGAAGGATCTGCCAGGATCATTATGTTTTGTGCAAGTGCACAGTCAGGAAATATCTTAAAGCAAAGCATTAGAGTTTCAAGAAAAAATTGAGAGCAACGCCCCTGTTATAAAATACTACGCAAATTATCTTAGAAATAAAATACGAGCTGGGAAGGTACATTATCTAACAAGTTTTATGATCACTTCTTAATGTGTAAGTCTGCCCTAGCCCAGTTTTCATATAAATTAAAAGAAAAAAGTATAATGAAGAGATGGCATTTTTGGCCTTGTGGATCCATGCTTGAGACAGGTATGGATTTAACTAAAAAATAAAAAAGCCCTAGATCACTTATAGCACAGTATTACAGATTTATGTTTTTTAAAAATTCTGGCTATTGTGACTTACTTTGAGATGAATAGCTGAAGAATGGCACAGAGTTGCAAACATGATGCTATACATAGCCATGTAAAGGTGTATACTGTACATTTTATATAAATTTTAAAAACACGTGGGAAATATTCAACAGCATAACCTAGCACAGGTCTTAAACAAAAGGGCCCATTTCTGCCTCCACATATTTCCACAAAAATCAATTTTACTAGACATGCAGCATTTGTGTTTGCTTCAGTTTTCTCTGACTCATGACTGGAGACAAAGCAGGCCTTGCTTTTGTATTCATGTGCTGCTCTCCCTTGTTGGTCCACTATACTCAGGGCACTATATTCTGCTGTTGTAATAGCTAAAGTGCTGACATAAAAAACCAAGCAAGAGCAGAGCAGCTGGCAGGGCTCTGCAGAAATGGAGCTAGATTCAGCAAAACCAAAAATCCCACACAGCACTACACATCCCAATTACCTTTCTCGACTCAAGTCAAATAAATATGGCCCTTGAGTAAAAAGGTTTGATGTCCCTGTTCTAGCATAATTGTTTTAGCTAATGCCCCAACTTTAAAAAGTTTGCCAGTAATCTACACCTTTCGAGTTGTTATTGCTTAAGCAAACAGTTCAGTGTAGAAATACATTGCAGTTACGTGCAACCTGGGTATGAATCAAAACAGATACTGAAAGTAAAACTACACATGAACCTTGCATTAGACACTCATTCCAAAATGACACATCAACATGAAGGGCTGCAACAGGTACACAGCAGCTTAATGCCAACAGCCTAAACCAACTCTGAAGAGTCAAGTCTTGCCTTAAATTTCTTACCTAAAGTATATGAGCTTTTTTTTTTCCTTTTAAATTAAGGCAATGAAATGGCTACAGTTCCTAAAGTTCATTTTAGGGGAACAAAAATATACACCTTTTTTTTCTCCCCCCAAACTTTAGGCAGCAGAACATAATGTAAAAACCCACATTGCATTAAACATGCAATGTCAGGTTGATGTAGAAAAACAGAACTAAACACAAGTTAAAATACCATTTGGTTTTTCTTCCCCATTGGAACACAAACTCAAACTTTAAGAGAGGAAAAATAAAGCTTAAAATCAGCTAGACTGTTTAGAGCTTTATATGTATCTGCATCACACTCTAACATGATTTTGGGTAGAAAAGAAATCTGTACATTTATCTGGCCACTCATATTTTAAACCAGTGTGTGGGGGAAAGGCACTGCATTTATTTTTCATTGTGCCCATATCTGTTTGCACATATATGGAAAAAATTTAAATTCAAATTTCCTGTTCATTCTCTCCCACACACAAGCATGACAGATTGCAGCTAACACATAACAGCAGAAGCTGATTCAAAGTTGACCTCTCCTATTCCATTGTGTTATGTTCAAACTTCCAGGCTCTCTAGAATCTGAGATGGCTGCAAAGAACCCAGAGACAGGTACAAGATTTAGTCAGCATTCAGCATTTTTCAGTGCATTTTGCAGAAAGGGTCTAAATTAGGCATAGAGTTTTGTTGTTTATTTTACACAGAGAAGTCCACCAACATTTGCCATAAATTCTTCTAAACTCTTTAAGAAGGCCATCTTCTGCTTACGGTCCAGTGTAGGAGGAGTGCTGCTTGCAGTAAGCTTGTTGAAGGCATCTGCTAACCGCTGGTAAATTACTGGATCTTGTTGAGTTGATAGCAATGTTTCAACTAGCTCTGAATATTCAGCCTGTTAAATAAACAAGAATCTTATTAACTTAAAAACAAACAAACAAAAAACCAACAAACAACAATATATACAACTTCTCTCATCAGGACAAAATCCAGAATCAAGGTTGTGACAGAAAACTATCGGTACCTCTCCACCTGTTACCCTGTTTCACTGACTAGCGTACTAGCAGCGACTATGGACCTGCAGCCTTTCACCTACCTCTAAACCAGATAAAGCCCTTCAATCGGACCAGTTTTTTTTAGTAAGGCTAAAGAAACATTTAGAGCTAGGTACAGTGCTTTACAGTGCAGAGTAAGAAGAAAACTTTAGGGCACACCCTTCAAAGTGCCTTCTGGCTCTTTCTTAGCATAGGCTTATTCCTGCACTTCTCTTTCTTCATGCCTGCCCCATGTTCAGCATGCTGTACCACCCATCTCCTACCACGGGTTTTCCCTTTTCTAGATTCCCTTCCCTGGGACAGAGAGCTTAGATTCCTTTCTAAGAGTTTTCTGCTTACTCTCATGCTTACTTGGACAGAAACAACAAAGAAACATGTTAAACATGACTAAAAGGACACTGCCAAGGGGCACCTGGAGCAAGTCCAGCGTGACTACTGAGCTCTGGGAGCAAGGGTGAGGGACACAGGAGCCAGAATGGAAGTCCCCTCAATTCTACTGGTGAAGGGCTTAGGTGGAGGTAGACACAACATGAAGTTGCCACCTGTGGGTGGTGTCACAGGGTCTTTTTGTCTTACATGACCATGAGTCCCTCTTTGAGGGATGAGGGCTGCTAACAAGAGAGAGGATCCATATGACAATGTGGCTTAGACACATCTTTGTCAAAGGCTTGCCAACCTGGCAGGAAGGGCTTTAAAGGGCATGTTGGGGGATAGTGGTAACAGCTTCCTAATAAGTGAGGTAAATAAGTGAGGACACAGAGACCATAAGTAGTAAGAACACAAGGAAGTGTTTAAGGATGGGTTTAAGAGTGCTCATCAGGAAGGATGAAACAGGTTGAGAGGAGGCCAGCCTCAAATGTCTGTGCAGAAACGCATTCAGCTTTGGAAACAAAAAGGAAGAGCTAAAGCTCCATGTGCAGATGCAGAGCTGCAACATCACTGCAGGCACTGAGATGTGGTGGGAAAGGTGGCATGACTGGAGTGCTCCAATGGACATATGGAGGTTCTTTAGAGCTCTCTAGGGAAGAAGAGGACAGAAGATGGCCATTTATGTGGAAGGGCAGCTCAAATTAAGAATGCTTTTCTATGGACTGGGCAACAATCTAGTTGAGTGCTTATGGGTCACGATCAGACAGGAGGTGGTAAAGATGACATCATGGTAGGAGCTTGTTACAAATCACCAAAACAGGATGAGTAGTGGACTGAGTCATCTTCAAGCAACTTGAGGAAGTTTCCAGATCAGACTTAGGAGAGATTATCATCCTGAGATTTGCTTGAATGCCAGATGGGCCACCCAGGGGTGACTCTGCATCTGCTACTCACACCTAGGAAGAGCTGGTCAGGGATGTGGTCATTAACGGCAGCCTTGGCTACAGTGATCATGAAATAGTGGAGTTCAGGATCCTTAAGAGAGTGAGACAAGAGGGCAGTCAAGTATAGACCCTGGATATCACAAGAGCAGATTTCAGCTTATTCAGGAGACTGGTGGGTGGGATCCTGTGGGAGAGAGGTCTGAAGACAAAAGGAACTCAGGAAAGCTGAGAGGTCTTTAAGGACAACCTCTTCTAAGCACAAGAATGGCCTGTCTGGATACTGAGGAAAACAACATAAACATGCGTAGGACACCAACCCAGCTGAGCAGGGAGTTCATGACTGAACTGCAGTGCAAGGAGGACACATGCACATGAACAATGACAGAAAAGCAAAGTTCAGCTAAAGCTGAAATTTGGCAAGGGACATCAAGGACAACAAGAGCAGCTTCTACCAATACATTAACAGTAAAAGAAAGAACAGGGAAAATGTGGGTCCTGCTACTGAATGGAGCAGGTGATTTAGTGATAACAGACAAAACATAAGGATGAAATACTCAATGTTTTCTTTGCCTTGGTCTTCACCGACAGGTTTTTCCCAGACCTTTATGACTAGAGACACGGTAAAGAGGATCAACCCAGGGGTCTCTTGAGAAATCTTGACGCATACAAGCTCATAAGACCTGACAGAATCCATCCAAGGGTTCAGAAAGCTGGCTCATGTCATTACAAGGCTGCTCTCTAACATCTTTGAACAACTAAGAAAATCATGAAGCAAGTAATCCTGGAAGCTACCTCTGGGCACATAAAAGAGAAAGGGATTGAGAACAGCCAGCGTGGATTTACCAAGGGTAAATTGTGCTTTACCAACCTGACTGTCTTCTGTGATGAAATGACTACATCTGTGGATGAGCAGAGAGCAGTGGATGCCTGATATTAGCAAGTCTTTAGCTGTCTTGCACAGCACCATTGTAACCAAGCTGGGATTTTATTGTCTAGATGGCTGGACTACTACCTGGGTGAAGACACACCTGTATTATCAGCCTCTAAAGGATTGTGGTTAATGGCTCATATCCCACCTGGAAGGTGGTTACAAGTGGCACTGAGAGCTTTCATCTGGGCCTTGCCCTGTTAAATATTTTAGTCAGTGACCTGGACAAGAAGAGGAAATGCTGTCTCAAGTCTGTGGAGGAAACCAAACTGGTGAGTGCAGCCATTGCCTTCAAGGACAGGACTGACATTCAGAGACACCTAGTCAGGCTGGAGGAATGAACTAACAAGAACCTCATGAAATTCAACAAGGACAAATGCAAAGTTCTGCAGTTGAAACAGGCTAACCCCCTGGAACTATACAGGCTGGGAACTGACAGGCTGGGGAGCAGTCCTGCTGAATAAAGGACCTGAAGGTCCTGGTGGACACAGCAGGCTAAGCAAGTCAGTGGTGTGCCTTGTCAGCAATAAACACTAGCAGCATACTGGGCTGTATTTATTATTTGTCTTTACACAGCACTTGTATCTAGATGTGGAATATTGTGTCCAGTTTTGGACTCCTTAACACAAGAAGGATATTGATGAACTTGAATGAGTCCAGTGGTGGGCCACCAAGACTGTCTGGCAGGTGCTAAAAGCACATGTATTACAACGATAATAAAGCATTCATTGGTCTGCTCAGAGAGCCTTTGAAATATCCATCTGGGAGGTTTTCAAGACAGTTGAAAAAAGCCCTGAGCAACCTGATCATAATTCAGTGTTGACCCCACTTTGAGCAAGAGGTTGGACTACAGACCACCTGAGGGTCCCTTCCAACCAGAACAATTCTATGGTTTGCCAGACATATAGTAACTAACCACTCTCCTTTAACAAATGACTGGTTTTCAGGGTGTAAGTGTCTAAATGCCATACCTGATGCAAACACACTAATGTGTAGAATGCTTCCCCTGCTGCAGTTGTCATTTCTGTATTGTGCTTCTGAAGTACCAGCATATCAAAGACCATCTGAAATCACAAAACAGCTGTAGTTATGGAAGTGTAAACAACTTTCTGCTTTACCAACATTTGCTGCTGAGCCTCATCTTCACTTCTGGTAATAACAATGAACATGCATTTACAAACATCCAAGGTGGTTGTTTGTTTTGTTGCCTTTTTTTTTTTTTAATTTAGGTATCAGTAATTGAAAAGCCAAGTTCTTTTAGAAGTCAAGTCTTGGGTTAACAGCACAAAGTCACATCTCAAAGCACTGAAACCTGTTGTTGATTTATATGTGTTCTTCAGAGAGAAATGGCATCTTTTGTATTTTTCTCCAAAAGCTGCAGATATGCCAGAGAAATAATGAAAAAAGCCTTTGCTCTTCCAGAATAAAACAGGGAACTTTTTCCTCAAGTTTTGGAGACTCCTACAGCTCACAGAAAGCCAAACAGGGAACAGATTAATAAGAACAGTATAATTTTAAGTGGAAATCTAGAGAAAAGGCAGAAAGCTATGTTAATTTAGAAGAAATATAAAGACAAATAAAATTATTTAAGGTGTTTCTCATTCTCTCAGCTTGACTGATGTGTGCTTTTAATGAACAATCCCCAGAAGTTCGAATGTCAGTTTGGTAAGAAAAGATGCCTTAAGGAAAACTGAAGTCTTTACAAAATCAGAAGACAAGCACACAAATTCCACAATTACTTTGTTCCCAGTAAGCAGGAACCTGGTTGCTACCAGGTCCCTCCAAAATACGATGAGATAAAGTGGATAGTCCTAAAAGGGAAGTACTAAATACGATACTGGATTAAGAAAATGCCTAATTCATTGGATACATTGAATAAATGACAGCATTTTCCTTCTAGTTCCCAATTAGGCTCTTTTTTCTGCCTCTTGTTTTAGTACTCTACCCAGCCCCCAGTTCACACAATTCTGGAAGCTTTCTATTTCACAGCTTTCACAGTAAACAGAACTGCTAAAATTATCAATCAGGTTCATTCTAGAGCTCGTGTGCAGAGCATGGATAAGTATAAATTGCATTCTGAGAGGCTCAGGTCTTCTGTTGATTGGCAATAAGTAATTTCCTCCCTCTACGCCTCCATCTTCTTTTGTACTCTAGTCCAATGTCTTCAGTCCTTCATGCTCTCTTTCTTCTTAAACTGCCAGTTTTTTAGGTAACAGGCTGTTTCTTACTATATGTGTGATCCTGATTAACCTGGTCAGATATGATTACTGTTTGGCCTCTTGACGCTACCTGAATGCAAAAAAACAAAGTAACACAAAATGCAGATGCCTTACCTTAAGAAAGTGCCTTGTTGCTAGAAAAAGGGTTGAATCCGTTTCTTGTGCTTTTGCACACTGTTCTGCTAATGGTGTTACGGCTTCCAGACAGAGCTGGCAAACCTCTGAACTCATTCTGATAATGGGCATTAAAGAATCAAAGTCACATTTCAATTAAATTGTGGTAAAAATTCCCAGTTGTGTCACTAGAAAATATTTTAAATACTTGTATGTTCCAAGATTTCTTTTTACTACAAAACTGTTAATAAAAAAATAAAATTTTAAAAAAATAGAAAAAGGGGAAAAAAAGAATTCCAACTTTGTTGCCTTCTTTTATTAGCTACGCACTCTAAGGTAACATAACCCTCTCTGACATAACATTTTCAGAAAGAGTCCCTTATGGTCAAGCTCATCTGTTTCTGACACGTGCCACAGATTAGTGAAAATGGTACTCCCATTATGAGAGGGAGAGCCCATTGGCACCCTGACAGGAAATGCTCTGGAGCCAGCCCAGTAGAACAGCAGCAGTGTTTTGTATTACCAGCTGAGAAACTAATTCAGGAATGGCTTTGGGATACCAGCTGAAGGCTTATGAAGTTACACACTCTGAAATGAAGTAATGGAGGAGGCAGGAATGGCTGCCAGAAAAAACTTACATGCTAAACCACTTAAAGGCTGCATTCAAGCAACACAAGTCAGAGGCAATTCAGCTAATGCTAGAATCTCAATAGACACTACAGCAAAACTTTCAATCACCAGAGAGCAGAGTAAGAGTCAATTAGCGATATATAATTATAGATATTGATAGAAAAGGAAAAAAATGCAAAGAAAAAAAATCAGATTTTTAACAGGTCCTTATAATAAAAGCAACTCAGATTTTTAAACGCTCCCAAGCACTATAAAGGATACGATGACATCCCTAACTCCAGTGAGTACATCAGGCTCTTAAAGAGGTCCTCTGGAAGTTGTGGAATTTTCTCAGGGAATATCTCACAGATGAAAGTGATTAATTTGTAATATTGATTACACAGGGATGGAAACTGTCAAAAGAAAAACATGGTAACTTTAGAATCAATCACATAACTCTATTCTGACATAATTTCCACCTGTACAAAGAGACAGGACTGATGCTTTCCACTGAAGAAAAGACAATTTTAGTAGACAACTTCAGAGACATTAGAATGGCTACAACTTTATTAGCAAACACTGTGGTACAATAAAAAAAGATTGCTAAAGCTAAACAGTTAATGGTGAGAGTCTCCTATCTGCTCTATACAAATTCAAGGAGTTTTACTTCAGATATGAGCAAGTCTAGTCCTGTGGGATAAAAGCCTCACAAGCATTTGGAGCACAACAGAGGGGCTCCTAGGGTACATCCTTTGACTCAGTCTCATCTAAAATGGATGTAGCTCTCATGATCAGCAAGCGCTACCAGATGAGAAAGCATGTTAAGAGGGGACAACTGAGATACACTTCAGAAGTGTTCCCCTGATTGTTTGTAATTAAAACATTAACACAGTGCAACCCAATGAAATACTGCCATTCCATTGTTTCATATTTTACTGCTCTACTGACAAGCTGCTGATGTCTATGATACAAAAGCCAACTGTATTGTGAAAATAATTAAAAAGTTACTACTTGCTCCCAGATTTTTTTTTTCTTTTTACTAATATCACTGTTTATGCTTCGTATCACATTTCTGACACTATCAGAAAAAGGATTCCACAAACCACATTTCAGGTTTGGCTAATCGTTGACCTACACAGACTCACTTTTAGAATAAAAAAGTTTTGTTTAGGCCCTTCAAATATACATTTTCTCAGCTTACAATATTTCTTTTCAAACAGTGTCTAAAACTACAGAACAGTTATTTACATTTTAAAAAGCCTAGAAAACTCAACTTATGGAGGTGGAATGCATATAAGAATGAATTCCGGGAATTCATTACTATAAAGCTTTAATATTCTAGCAGCTATGTGTAAAAATATACTTACCTTCAGCAGATCCTGGGACATTAGAGGCAGAACTAGATTAACCCCATATAAGACAACATCTGCTGCTGATACAGATCTATTTGTAGCTTGCCCAGGCTCATGTCCTCTAAATACTTCATCTGTAGAAAAGACAAAAAATGTTTTGTATAAAAGGAGGATTAGACACATTGAAGGAAGAGTCCAATTTCTTTACAATAAAGACATTTTTAAAAATAGGACTATTCCTTCCCCCCTCCCCAAACAAAACTATGAGGCACTGTATTAAAATAGAATAGTGAGTGGAGGCTGCTACATCACACTATATTTATATTCATTAAGACTAAGCATTTCATAATCACATGTACCAGATGGCATGCTAAAACAGAACACTTCATATACTGAGGGCTCCCTTCCATTACAGAACATCACATTTGTTTCTAGTGATAGCTGCTTCATGCCTGCACACATAAACAGATAGTAAGCAAAATATTACTGCATTTTTATACTTTTTATATATAATATATTTACATATGTTTATATATATTTTATAAACACAAGGAGAAAAAAAATGCGAGTTAATGCAGAAAATTCTGTAGTTTAGATGTTGCCAAGTTTTCTCCAGTTACAGGTAAGACCTACTTTTCCCATCAGCTGGCAGTGACCTTACTTTTGTAATTTCTGCATTGAGTCAGCAACAGTATGCAGACAACTTTCAATACATTTGATCTCTGGGCATTACATTCAGGTAGTATTCACATTCCTTAGTTTCATGGTAAGTATTTTACAGTGTTTTCCATGCAACTAACATCCAATGTCTGACCTCAAAGAGAATACATTACATGGCATTGAGTCATCCATTCAATGGACAAAGTCTAAATCTGGTTCTGTATTTGTGTTGTGCATGCATGACAAAAAACTAGACCGATGCACTGAATTTTGGAGCACAAGGTTCTCTCTTTCAAGACGTACCTCAGAAAAGCAACTAACAATATCAAAACAACCTAGGCAGATTCAGTTTGTTACTGAGCATGTTTTCTGTGCAAACTGTATAGGACATGGTAAGATCTGAATCATGCAAATGTGTTTCAGCTTATTCAAAAGCAATGCAGCACAGCTAAGCTAGAATTGGCAGATCATATTCAGGACTACTGCAATTTTAAGTGGCAAATACATGGAAGAAAGTAACAGGCTGGGATACAAAAAAGAACCCTTAACTACACCCACATACCATAAAGCATGTTCTGTGAATGAGGAATACAGAAAACCCTCAAACGTGATGGAATTTTAACAAGCTCAGCATTTCACAAAAGTTGTATCTTGTATGAAGAAGATAATGCATCTGCCCTCTTGCAGTAATTTACTATTCCAACTTCTCTAATTGTTTTTTGTTATAAAACTGCTGCTACTACATATTCAGACTTGCAACATTCAGAATTCAAGTTGTTTCATACATGCCCTATTTATTTTATGACAGCAATAATAATTTCAGATGCTAGAATACTGTGAAAAGTCCTTCCTTTGCTACTGGGACATTAAATAGTAATTTCCATATCCTGAGCTAATCAAGCCTAAACTTTAGTTTTCACTTTACCTGGATTGAACGCATGCCCCACAATGGTTTCTACAGTTTAGAACACAAGTTATGGTTCAGCAATTACCAATTCCTTCATACCTGTATCACTGAAATCTATGAATTCTTTTGATAGAAGATTAGTGAGAAGCTCCATAATAAGAAGGAGATCCTGGTACTGGTCTTCTTCTGCTGTAACATCTATCCGTTGTCGACCTAGATTATTCTTGGAATACACCTGGAGCAGAGTTAGGCAGGCCTCATACAAGTTCATGGCTTTGGCCTATAAAACAATGTTAGATAATAAGAAAACTTCCATATGCTAAAAGTGACAAACTTTGTTTTAAGATGGTGTTACTTGGTTGACGATACCTCAAGATTTTAATTTCAGTTATATAACCAATTTTTGTAACAACTGCACACAAAAATCAAGGAAACAGCCACCTTAAACAATAAGAACACTTACAGCCATATATGATGTGCTACTGACTGAAACAGCAGAACATTACTTTTATCAATTCCTCAATCTAAAAAAAAAAAAAAAAAAAAAAAAAGACTAAAGTGGCTTGGAACAGGCTGACACATCTCACTAATCTCACAAATTAGGTTACCAACAAAATCCCTTGGGGACACACTTCAGCTATCAAAGTTTGGAGCCACAATACACTGTTTGTGCATACCCAGTTTGGACTAGGCATGAACTCCTCTAGATGCAAAAGCAAAATTAGCCAACAGTGCGAAGATGTAAGTGTACTGCACTGACTCATTTTACCCATTAACTTTTTGGTATCCATTAATGCCTTGTTTAGGACCAAGGCAGTGTCTCTATGGTATGCATTTGTCACTTAAAATAGTGCTCCAATTCTCCTAGACTAGCCTTCAGACAAGTTTGATATGGTTAAAAAAGGTACTCAACATGGTCTGCGCTCTTTTGCCACCCATGCACAGAGTTAGACTAACGATGAATTGCGGCTAAGTTTATTGGTATAACAACAGTCTAGATGTCCTGCGAGTATGTTTTTAAACAAAGGAATTCCTCTAACAGATGCAACTTGATAGCATTTCCTTCTCTATAGAATCTAAAATCACTACACTTTATTTTAAGGGATAGCACTGTATACACATGTACGTACGTACGCGCACACACACACTTTTCCCCTCCTTTCCCTTCTCGTTGTATTTACCTCTCCAAGATAGCAAATTTGTTTATGTGCAACTTCAACAAAGACTTCTATTATGAGATTAACAGTCTCTGGTGTGTTTTTGTATACTTCCATTAATCCAATGCAATTATTAAGGAAGTCCATTAGGAAATTGAAGAGAATTGCTACGTTATCAATCTGGGTAGCCTCAGCAATGCCACAGAGTGCTTCTAATGTAGCAGTGATTTCCTGTTTCACTTCCTCCTCCTGACAGATCTGCTGAAAGTTTTCTTGGTTTATCACATTCAAGAATCGCTGCTGAAGTGGCTGAAGAACCTTGAAATTTTTTAGAAAAGTCACATTAAGATAAGCATACTATTATATGAGATCTGAGGTTTAAGTGATTTAGCAAGCTCATGGGTTGCTTTTGGCATAGCAGTACAAGTATCAATCACTTCCAGTTTCCAATGGCTCAATTATGTTATTATCTGTCACATTAACATAAGCTAAAGTGGTAGTGATTGGTGATTCTCATTAGCCATCATCACCTGCAGGCTTATTTCAAAATGAGCACCTCCATAAATATTTTATGTTATTTTGTAGTGTTTAAACAAATTACAATGACTTTCTCTGGCTCACAGTATTTGATTCTCTTCCAAATTCAGTATTAGGGGAAAAAAATTGTTACAGTTCATCAATGAAAGCATTAATTAAGATTCATGTTCCCGATTATCTTTGTCATATTAGAATTCTCAATAGCACAATCTCTTTTGTAATCAGCTGTGTTGGAACCAATTTAGAAACTTCCATAAAATAGTTAAAATGTTTTTCTCAATTACTTCCAGTACATTATAATCTTACCTTCAATCACTAATTTCATAGCTTTGCTAATAAAACCAAGTTTCTCTCAGAAGGCCAATGCTTTACAAACTCATGCGGTGCTTCCTGATCACATTTCAGCTACTTTCTAGCACCAACCTTTCTGGTATTAAATATCTGAGCTTCAATGGAGCCAGGGCACCAAAAACTGGTCAAGGCTCTTCATTGTGTTCCACACTAGCTTTTTACTTACTGTCATTATCATTAAGTGAATAACTGAATAATTTGTAACACCACCAAATTAGAATAAAGGGAGGAAATGACACTGTGCTGGTTTTGGCTGGGATAGAGTTAATTTTCTTCACAGTAGCTGGTATGGGGCTCTGTTTTGGATTTGCGCTGGAAACAGTGTTGATGATAACACAGGGATGTTTTTGTTCCTGCTGAGCAGTGCTTACACAGAGCCAAAGACTTTGCTGCTTCTCACCCCACCCCACCAGTGAGCAGGCTGGGGGGGCACAAGGAGTTGGGAGGGGACACAGCTGGGACAGCTGACCCCAACTGACCCAAAGGATATTCCACACCATATGATGTCATGCTCAGCATATAAAGGTGGGGGAAGAAGGAGGAAGGGGGATGTTCAGAGTGATAGCGTTTGTCTTCCCAAGTAACCGTTACGTGTGATGGAGCCCTGCTTTCCTGGAGAAGGCTGAACACCTGCCTGCCCATGGGAAGTGGGGAATGAATTCCATGTTTTGCTTTGCTTGCGTGTGTGGCTTTTGCTTTACCTATGAAACTGTCTTTATCTCAACCCACAAGTTTTACTGTTTTGGGTTTTTTTTCCCCCCGATTCTCTCCCCCATCCTGCTGGGGGTGGGGAGTAGGCAAGAAGCTGTGTGGCACTTAGTTGCTGGCTGAGGTTAAACCACGGCAGACACAGTTCCAAGGGAAATTCTTAACCTTTTACAATAGTCTTTCAAGTGTACTGCTATACTGGCTGCTTCACGAATCCTCCAGGTAATTATTAGCTGTTTCTGTTTAGGTTGTGATGTTTTAGATACAATTTTTGGCAGCTCATGGGTGCCATATAACTGTTGACCTTCAAAGACAGAATAATTTAAAAAACTATCAGTATGAGATGTTAAAAATCAAAAGATTCTATATGAGTTGATTTTGTCACCGTAAAATTCCATAAACTAACTTGTTTGTACTACTTGCTAAAATGGAGCTAGCAGAAGCATCAAAACAGCTTACCTCTGTCCAGTATTGTTGCTTTGTTTCTGTATCCATATGAGCAAAACCTCCTAAAACTAAAGCTTTCATTAGCGTTCTCTGCACAGAACTGGACAAATAGTGAAGAGGAGGGCTTCGCCTTGCAAATTGTTTAGCTAAATTCCACCAGTTTTCACACTGAATAACTAAGTTTGCCCTAAAAGAGGGAAAACCAGTTTAATTAAAGAAAAGACTTCACAAAATTGTATGAACAGAGCACATCAGGTTGCTAGCAGTCGTCAGAAGATTTTTTTTTTTAATTCCTTTATTCTAAGGCTAAATCGCCTTTTGACTTTCATCTTATTAATGCCTCACCTCTAAGATTTCTAAAGAACATACTTTGAAAATAGCTCAATTCATGTGGGAGAAAAGCTGGGAAATGCTTTAGTTTTACATACACACACAGAGAGTTAATGGACATATTGCATGGATTAAAAGCTTAGTCTCATTATGTCATGATAAAATAAGCAGTTTATTCCAAAACTAACTCCTGTGGGTTTTAATTTTTTTTAAAAAGAAAATTCCTCAAGTATTTAAATCCTCAAACTTCAGAACAGTCTTTCAGCAGACTGTGAATGCATGATTGCATGTATAATTGCATGTCAATTCACAAAAGTAAAACATTCAAGAATTTCCTGCTTCACAGTTCGTAATACCGAAGACGACTTTGAAATTTGTCTGAATCCACCAAATCCTGAGTTTTTAAAGAATTTTTTTTGTATGTTTACAAAACACGTTTTATACTGGCTTAACCAGTATCTGAACTCTTAATCCAGAAGAACTTGTTCAACAAAAATAAACACCACAAAAATCCTTGCAGTAAGAGTGGAGACCAGCACAGTTTTCCCTTCTCACTGTTTAAGAGTGAGGCACAAGGGTAAGAGAAGGAGAGTGCACTTCTAAACAATAAAAATTAAGTTATGTTTTGTCAAATATAGGTCTCACTCCTTACTTTGTCACACAACTTTTTTTTCATTTATAGTATGTTACTAAATAAAGTAATTTGACTTACAGGAGACACAAATATGAAGTGTCCTATATCTGGATTACTTTGGCCAAAAAAATTTAAAGGAAGCAAAAGGAATTTTTTGACTTCCAGAGGTATAGCAACTTACCGCTCTCTCCTTTCCACTAATGTTACTAGCAGTTGTACAGTATCATTTGCAAGGTCCTGCTCTGAACTCCACACTGCCAGGTTACTGATCACTTTTTCTAAAAGGTAACCCACAATCCACTGGGAACCCTCTGTATCAGCACCAAATGCTGTACTAAATGGCAGACTTATCTATAAGAAAAGCATTAAAATGAGTGAGTTTTACAGAAGCCAGAATCCCAAAGTGTATGGTAATCATTGTCAGCAAATTCTTTTCAGGCTGTCACTTCTTCCCTACTTAAAATACACAAATGTTACATAGACAAAGGCAAAGAATACCTGTAATAGAAAAATCTTTGCCAAATTTATCTTGCAATTTTAAGCACAACACCTAAAACAAAGAAAGTTTCATGCTCATTACAAAATCAGGTTTGAGTATGTCTAGCTTTTAACACCAGTGAAAGTTCAAAACCTTTAAAAATTAAAAGAAAGATCCCAAAATCATCTCCCAAAAGTGTTTCTCTGAATTTATGATGAAATTCCTCAAATTCAGTTACAAGATAAAAATTATTAGAAATAAACCTAGCTGTTGATCTAGATTGAATCTTGTAAAAACTTATTTTCATCACAATTTTTCTGCATCCGCTTTCTGCAGATTGTTCCTTCAATCTATACATCTTTTAGGAAAGATGTCAGATTCCGGTCCTGGCACATTAATATATGCTTCCTTGAAACTGCCTGTTCTCCTATCTTTAAAAAAAGTTTCTCAAGAGTGAAATCCAAGGATTTTGTAATAATTGTGCAGGGGCTTCCTGTCAGCACACCACTAACATTTCTAACCTTAAAATTCATGATATATACATGACTGAGCATAAGGTTTAAATAGAGGTTTCACTTTCACACGTCAACACAAACTAAATGTGTGCATTTCCTATATACTATATTTTGTTTATTCACATGAACATTTCTCATGTGGATCTCCTCCTTACATGCTCTCCAATTCTTCCCCAACTGGTACCTTTACAAATTCTTAGCTCTGCTGTAAGTACAAGCTGAATAATATGATTCCAAATATTTACAAATCTATGGTATACCTATTTTTGTTAAGGAGGGCCCTCCTGAAGGGTTAGTAGTCTTAGTTGCTTCAACAGTGGAAATAAAGGGGAGGAGGAGGAGGCTTCCTTCTCAAAAGTTAGAGCCAATAGGACCTCCCCAGGATGAGTGGCCTCCATCCGCTAGCTGGATTACAGTTAGTTCGATAAGCAAAATCAGGATCAAGGTCTAATCATGATTAGTGCTGTCCAAACACAGTAAGAAGTTGCCCTTTACAAAGAATGCGCTGCTGAAATCATGATATATACAATGAGAACATATGAGAACGGGGAGAGGAGAGAAAGTAGCATGACATTTGCTAATATATACCACCTTGCGATGGTGTTAAATATCTAATTCAGAATCATGACCAGGTTACTAACTAAATCCATCAAGGGCAACCACTGTATTACACATGAACTGTAGGATCTGATGGATAGTGAGAAGTAGCTTATAGAATTGCTGTAGTCAGTGACCTTCACCCACTATGCAGCCCAAGAGCACGGTATGCTATTCTGCTATGGCAATGGCTACAAAAAAACCCAAAAAGTATCACATTTGCACCAAAATGTGCAAGAAGGGTCCCCTAAAAACTTATATTTCTAATTAAAAAACTGAAGAAAATACCAACTTTCAAACAAATTCCAAGAATAAACCACAACCCATTTAATATTAAAAATGCTTTATCATTGCCCTTTAAAATACCTACACTGACATCTGCATTCACAGGATAATATTATTGCTAATACTCACCAATTAATTCATAAAAGTTATATCCTTACCTGATCATACAGCTTTTCATCTACTAGGAGGTAAGTCTTTGCCCAACGCTTGAGGAACCATACAATATCTTTGCCCATCTGGGGGCTCAGGAGGTGCGTGAGATTTGCCCTTATTGCTCTAGATTCTACTTCTGACACTCTTAAAATAGCAGATAACAACCTGCAGATTTAAAATACAATGAGGATGCTGAGAGTGGTTTTTGGAGAAGCAATGCGACTACCAAACACTTTCATTTTCATGAAATATTACAGAAGGAACAGGATAACACAAAGTAGTTCAACTCTAATGAAGTAAAAAGCACCTGAATTTATTGTTTCTTTAAATGCAACAGAGACAGAATAGAGCAGCAAATATCCTCCAAAAAGTCAGAATATGCATTAAAAGACAAGGTGCTTATCTTTGACATCAAAATTACTGCAACAAAGAATCCTCACAAGCATTCTGACATTGAGGGAATGAAGACAAATGGACTACTACTTGGAGTAGTTGAAAAGCTTTTTTCAAGAACTGATTCTCCCTTCCTTGCACCATCAAGCTTAGTGACTAAGTGGGTCCTAACTGTGCAGCTTTTGCAGTGTGATGCATATGAAAGAACAAATACAGAAATGACCAGTTATTTCTCTCTTTTTCTTTACTGTAGAGAAACAGTCTGAAACAGCAGGTCACCAGGTGATTGTATCAATACAATCAGTCCATAAAACTACATTAAATATTAGCTTTTCTAGTATATCAATTAAATTTAGTAAGAATCCGATAGTGCACAAGTAATTCAGGAGTTGATGGAGGTCTATTTCTTGAAGACATTTCAGAGCTATTACCAGAGAGCCTCAAATCCCTCCTTATTTAGGTCTGATTTTATTCCCATCACCACTGAGACACTGCATCAAGAAATCCTGTTTGGTGGCCACTTCTTGCAGCTGCCAATAGTATCAGTAGGCAGTATTCAAGCTTCTAAAACATTAGGCACATCATTGCTAATGAAGATCCATTTTTTCCTAGCCTCCTCCAGAAGAAGAAAATGTTATGTACACAACAACTAATCTTGGGTGAAGCATCTTCCATGTCAATTAAAAGTGGAATGCAATCTTCTGAAATGTGAGTATTCAAATTGAGAAGTCCTTTGTGGGCATCAGCCTTCTTGCAAGAGAATGGAAGCCCCCTCTTCTGCTCCTTTTATAGGCTAATCGTGATATATGTATGTAAGTGACAACAATTCCTCCCGCATAGAGGACCAATTTTGCTGCTACTGTCAAGCCTGGGCAGTAACTCATGTTCAAAGTAGACATGCTCACTGATGCTCTGGAAAGCATTTGCTTAAGCTATACACGTGCTGAGTGAATTACTGAGTATACAGTATATTATCCAAAGATTTTGATCTACCAACTTTCTAGTACTTTAAGTAATTTTAAGGATTTTCTGTAACAAATAGATCAAAGATGGGTTTTCAGTAGATATAAAAAATTTCTGTTTATTTTCAACACTTTGGCTCATGTCCTCCATTAAGACTATTAGGTCAAGCTAGTCATTTCAGCCTTCCCATCTTGACTCGGTTTTATCTGTTTCGAAGCCTTACTCTCATTTTTCTTCTCAGTCCTCCCCTGGATCACCTTGACTTGAAATATTATCTGTATTTACCCTGCCTAAGAAAAAATAAAAAAAATCACTTCATCTTTTCTATCTTCTTAATCTCTTTTACAGCATTGCCTTAATACATGTTATAAAACCATTCTTACAAATTATTTGCCCTTACTTTAGCACTAGTTAAAAGAGACATTTCTTTTCCAATGTTCAATGTTTACATATTGCTTTGTTACTTTTCAAATTCACAGAAGTCCACTCACATTCTCACTTTTTTTTTTCTCTCGGAAAAAACATTTAATGTACTTAATAGCACGAGATGCATCCTTACCTAATTACAGAATCAGTTCTGTTGTACCCTGGGATGGAAGAGGCCTTTTCTCCTGGAGACCCCAGGATCTGAAGTGTTGTATTGATGTCAACCTCAGCTGAATGTTTAATGGAATATTCCATTACTTCTGGAGGTATTAGCGGAGTCTCTCCCTGAGTATCATTAGCCAAGAGGTAGCCTTACATTAAAAAAGAAAGAGTGATCACAACATTCTACCCTAGGTTAACTTATGGCTTTTTGATTAGAGAATCCATTGGCTTAACTACAGACATCACACCAGAATCAAATATAAAATAGTTCCATCTAAAAATCAAGACCAAAAAGGCTCTAAATTCAAGTTCCCTGAAACATAACAAAATGCCAGGACATAGATCATCAGCACTGAGAGCTTCTGGAACTTACTCGATTCTTTGCCACCACCGTTACCCTGATCTTATGTCGATTCCCTTATAAAGTCATGTGCCCTCAGACAATACAACTGATATCATGAACAGACTAATTTCTTGACTAGGTTGACTGATAACATCTCAAAAAATCTGTAACAGAATTAGTTGCAGGAATTTCCAAAGGACATTACCTCATGTAAAGATTTCATCAATCTTTTAAAGATAATGTTCATGTTACTCAAGGCAGGTGAAAGTAAAACAAAGACTTTGCAAGTAGCGTATGTAAGATGAAAGCATCTTAAGGGATAAAATTTATAGTCAGTTAAGAGTAGTTGATATACAGGGATTATTTTTTTTCCTGATGTGTTCCAGCTGCTATAAGAATACCAGAGTAAGTACTATTTAAAGCTGCTCACTAACCTGTGACTAAAATAAGCCAATGAATATCCTCATACAGATCATCAAGCACTTTATTGTCAATTGAGCCTGATGCTGGTGAGGCAAGTAACTGCTGCTGATGTCTTTGCAACTGACCATGGAGCCTTGTCACTCGGTCTTCTAATAAACTGTGGACAAATAACAATAAAATAACTTCAGTGTTTTTAAACTGTTTTAGTAAAGTCAGGCTTTTCATATGTGATGGTTTTATTGATTTGCATTCATGACTTTTTTTGTACCTTGTAAGAAGAGGTATACAGTGTTCTGCAGCAATTCTCCCCAGCATGCCTACACTGGCCAACTGGTCACAGAACTGGTCTCTGTCATCTTCTTGCAGTTCACTTATTTCTTCTTCTTCCCGAGAGGCCACACCATTAGCAGTCTTTGGTTATTTCAACAAAATTAGAAACAACCAGTTAGTGTTATACTTGTTAAATTTTATCATCACCACAATTTTCTATGTTACTTTGCCTTTTTTAAGGTGTTTTGCATGGATGAACAACAGACTTGTACTGAATTAGACACAGAAGAGTTAAACAGAGAAGTAAACATGGCTTCACATTGTTTTAAAATCAGCTTTCACAAAATCATTAGCAAAATGCCACATTCAGTTAATTGTGTATTTGCTACTGTTTCCAGTAGTGCTCTCAAGTCAAAAGATTCACTGGTTTTGAAAAGAGTCAAGGATGAGTTATGAAAATTGCTACTTGTTATTAATAGGACAAGCACAGGCTGGACAATAGCAAAACAGCTTCTTTACACCACAGGGTATATAAATCAGTTCTGTCGAGCATTGACTGCTAGAATTATGATAATAAGGTACTGAATGACTGGCTCACAGAGTGGTCAGCAAACCCAGGGGGCAGAAAATTGCTGAAGTACATTTGCATTTCAAATCACATATATAGCAGACCAAGAACCATTTTAAATACAGGAACTTCCATGCTTTCCCCTATTCATTAGTCAAAGATATTGTTCTTAGTTGTCTGAGATCTTACATAAATCAAATAATAGGCAGTATTTTTCATGATGAAATGAAAATAATCTCTTTCATTAAAGATTTTTGGTAACTCATTGTTTGAGGGGAAAAAGCTTTAAAAAGTAAATGCTATAACCTCAGGAAAACAGAAGACTAGTAACAGCAATAATCATCATCTCAGTTTTATTTCTTGCTGATACAGAAGTTGCACTGTTTGAGTTCTCAAAGCTTATCTTGGCTGCATTATAAAACTACTTAAATAATCATCAGACCATATTCCTTGAAGAGATGAACCATGATATGTAGAAACTAAGTACTGATGTTAAAAACATTTTAAAAAACCTCTTAAAGAATCACAAAATTTACACAACTGAAAGTAAAATACAAGTGACAGAGAAAGCTATCTGTCTGGTTTTCTTTCTATAAAGGCTCTGGAATACTGAATCCACACACAATTCCTTATCCAAAGTGCTTTTAACCCATTTTTTCTTTATGTAACCCAGCAAATCATTCTCTTTTGGCAACTTCAAAGTTGCAGCTGTTTACTGAAGGGTGAGCCTCTGCTCTCAAAGCAGAGACTAAAAGTTCCTGTTACTGCTTTGATATTGAACAAGAAGCATTCTAAAATGCCAGCTGTGGCTTTTAAAAGGTTACCCATGGGATAAATGACTTATCTCGCAGAATGACATGAATTAACCTGTGTATACAAGTTATGTCAAGACCGCCTGATATGAATTCAAAGTTCTCTTGTGAAATATCTCTCTCTGTTTTAGCACTGCTATTACCATCTGTTACATATTGAGATAGCAGAATTAAGTTTTATATGGTGCTTTTCAGAATGAGGTATCTCTGAGCTCTTTGCACAGCATCAAATTAAAGAGAGATTTTATACAGTTATTGAATTGAATCTATGCAATAATTAATTCATCCAACATCTACATCCAATTTTCTGTATGGGAATCTATTCTAGTAAGATCCAGACTCCTGGCAGACTAATCTGCTTTCTTTCTCAATGGTTCAAGAGATACTTGAGGTACTTTTAGGTTTTCTCTAGAACAGCCACCACAGAAGTTCAATTGGGAATTCATTTTATCCAAACGAACTACATAATATTGCAAGTTTTTTTTCATCTAAGCATAGTCATTCTACTTTTTTTCAGATACTTATGCATGTCAATTATACTTCAAAAGTATACTTTGAAGATAATGTATGGGAGGTAACAACTGTATAAAAGGCTTCAAATTTCATTGGGGATTTTAACTAGGACCCTAGTCCAGAGAAGGATGGTCAAAAGTTTAGTCATTGCATCTGCAGGAAGAACAGTAAGATGCATGTTGATTTGAGTAACAGGTTTACTTTTTTCTATTTTTTTTTTTTTTAAACATGATTTCCAAATTTGTATTCCTTTATTTCCTCTTTGGAACAAGAGAAACAGACTGGAAAATGACCACTGAGTAACAAATTCAGCAAATTTTTCATTTCCAAAGTCACAAATAGTAATTGTATGTTAGCTCCCTTGAGCTACATAATATAGTACACACCAAAAGACATGGGCTAGTTACTATATATCATCACCAAGAATTACTAGAATGAGGGCTTACCAAATTCCTTGTACCATCAGGAGCAGCTAGATGGCACTGAATGTAGGAATTAAAGACCTGAACAGCATGTTGGGTAAAGAAACCTTTATGGAAATGTTTGTCATCTTGTACCAAAGTAAGCCAAGATTCCAGCAACTTATCATATGCTTCCATATACACCATGTCATCTTTGTCAAGCTGTAAGAGATGAAAGAAACACAAATCTTATTTCTAAACTAAACCAGAGGGACATACTTAAATAATAATGAATATAACAGATGTTCTTCTAACGTTGAAACAAAATTAAAAAAAAAAAGTCACAAAACCCATCTAAGTATAGCCAAGAAAATATCAGAATAAACTGAAGCAACACATCAAAAAGGTCAATGCAGCTTTCATACTTGCTAGGCTTTAAAAAACTGTCAAAGTGTTTAGCTATTTCTATTCATCTGATGTTCAAAACTAAAACAGTCTTAAATTAAGCCTTTCGCGGATAATTACCTAAATACAGGAGCTACTGAGCTTTTACCCCAGAAATGCCAAGCATCTCGGCTCTTATTAGTAACAACAAAGAATTGAGCTATTCCTTTTTAATTAAATAGACAAATACAGAACATGTGCATATAGATTTGTATTTATTCCACTATTTCTGAAATAGAGAGAGAAAAGATTATGATTTGCTCTTCCAGAGGAAATCACTGTAAGATTGCATGTGTTCAAGAAACCTTACTACAGGTAGCCAGTTTTGATGATGATACACAACTTCTCGTTGTATGAGCAAACAAAAAAAAAGCAGAATTCCACAGAATAAGCCTGCACCTCCAATTGCTTAGTGCATTTTAACTGATGCTTCATGGTTTTAGTTATTCGTATGTATTTCTATGTAGTACATAAGTTGCAAAAGGAAATAACGTATGTGAAAAACAAAGTCCTGGGTTACAGGCAAACTAAAGAACCCAAATAGCAGAAAAGCCATTTCTTTTTAAAAGTATTTGTAATGTACCTATCAACTTTTTCATTTGATGCAAAAATCGAACTTTAGTAAATACACCCAACTTCAAATAACCTAAGTGTGACAGTACGGATAAACATGCTGCTAAAGCAGGACATTTCTTTCCTCTAAGAAAGCTCCTCAAGATTCTACCAATAGGATTGCTCACAAAAATTACTTTGAGATAGCAGAGCTTTGTAAAATGATTCCTTGATGAAAGAGATATTAAGGCCTTAATCATGCTCCAGACAGAAGAATTCCTGACTTTCAGTGAAGTTACAAACACGGCTGAATGAACAGGCAAGGAAAAGAAAACATTGGCTGGATGACTGATTAAGAGGGAAAACTGATATCACATTGGAAGCATTTCAAGATAGCTTCACAGCATCATTTTATAACTGCAAAGTGGTCACATTTACAGAAGTTAAAATACAGGACACACTGATGCAAGTGTGAAAACAAAAGCTGAAGATGACAAGAAGAGAGGCAAAATCATATTCAACACTAACATATGCCACAAATTTAGGATGGACACCCCAACATGTCTTTTTAAAACTTGGCTAAAGGACACATGAATTCATAGACAGTCATTCAATCCCAAAATATTTTGACATGTGTGTGTAATATATTTACATATATAACTTACATGTAACTTTTAATAATTTATAAGAATCCAGAGCATAAAAAGACATGTCTGTTCATTGGTTTATGAAGAACAAAGGAACTCAAATCCATCCAATTAATTTATTTGAAAAGGTAATACAGAATTTAATGCCATGAAAAAAAGTGTTTTTAAACACTTTACGGTATTCTAATAAGGAAGCTAGGATTAGTAAGTGCCTCCTTAAAGTATGTGCCCCAATAGTAGAAAGAGTTTATCCACATTGAACGAATCTGGTCACAAAGGAACCTTACTAAAAATTCCCAATCCTTATTTCAGATTAGCTACAGCTGGGCTACCAAAGATGTCACACAGGTAAACTCAGGGATATACTGTAGACTGGGGAGCTGAATCGTTCTGATGGATCCAACAGAAGCAATGGCAGAGACCAGTTCAGAACTCAGATCTTCAGGAGAGGCAAGATACAACCAGAAAAGTCAAAGCAAAGATGGTTAATTTCTCTAGTATGGGAAACAAAAAGCAAATTGGTACTTCTTCCTTCACAGTCTGCTGAGCCTTTGAAGAAAGAACACTTCTAAAATTTTCAAGCAGCAACAGGCTTGAAAGAGTTGGAAGCATACCAGAGAGGACCAAATTCAGAATGACCTCTCCCATCACATATATTTAAAAAAAAAAAATTTAAAAAAATTTTAAAAAATATCATGAAACAGGAACAGTGCATTAAGATTCATTTTGAGAAAAAGAAGCCTTTGATATACTTTCTACTTGACTTTTCATCCAACATCCTGTTCATACTCTTCACTAATTCAGATGGACTATTTGATTTCTACTTCTGCATAAGCACTGAGTGTTGAGCAAGGCGAAGCATAGCTGTGGACAAGCATCTTCTCTCAGACCCAGTGCTATTAAAGGAAGAGACTACTGGTCCGACTTGCACCATAAACTAACACCCAGCATTGCTGAAGCTTACTGCCCTCCACCAGTGTAGCTGTTCAGGAAAATGTTTCAACTTCCTTCAGTCAATCTCCGCAACCCAGCAGGCAGGTTAATGTAAAACAGCACCTGAACATGATGTTTGGATTGTGGTTTTTTTCCCCCTTGGCTGAAAATCAGAGCTGATTTGACATGGTCTGCATATTATGGTTCAGGACCTCCCAATTTCGACAGTTCCCATGGCAGGTCTTCAGCTAAGCAGATGCCTTGTTCCTAACGGGGTTTCTGCAATGTTCACATGAGGCATTCTGCTGACATATGAAGTGGCAGAAATATGCGGAAAACAGCTCTTCTGACCAGCAAAGCTTAAGGAGTACGCCTGCGTGCATTCTGCTGCACTTCAGATTTCTGAAAAGTTCCAGGAATATTATGTGAGGACTCTACTGAGCCCAACGCATACGGTATTTCATCTTATCAAAAGCTCCTAATTACAGACAGCGCATGAGCTCGCAGAAGGTGTCACTACAAGCAGTCTAAGCAAGAAGCTCGGGGAGCACATTAACCATGGCTGGGACATTCCTAAGCCAAAAGACTGTTTTCAGGGATGCAAAGTAGTATTTCTACAGGCACAGCACACAGTATCATTAGACCATCTGGATTAAGTCAGCAATAACTTAAAAGCCTTGGTAGCATGCCTTATTGTTGACACACTGTTAAGGTATAAGAATTATTTGTTTTAAGACCCATCACCACAGAATTCCATATCATCCTTGAAATCAGAGAAACAGCATGAAGTTGAGATATCTGTAAGACCTATGACAGAATGGAAGGGGTGAAAGTGTAATGTTTCTCCTTCCACAGAATGGTTAAAGATTCAAGGACAGTGAGAAAATTCTCTCTTAAAACAAAAAAATCTCGCATTCTCTCTTTCTGATGTTACTGAATCTGAGAACATTTAAGTTTAATAACGAAAAGATTTTCTTCAGCAAAAACTATGGGATTATATAAGTGTAGGCAGCCACAGTTTACTAGGCATAACTGGCCAGTCATTTCCAAAACAAACTTTGTACCAGATGGTGGTACAAGCTACTATAAGCTTTTGCTGAGAGATGAAGTGTTTTGAATGGCATTACGTTGAGTGCTGTTTTCATTAAACATGATTGCAAATTCTAGCTCTCAAGTAACAAGCAGCTAACTGAGGAAACAACATCCCCTTAGTCCCTTTAATTTAAATGATAGGTGCCTACGGTTTTGCTGAATCTTTTCCATAAAGGCTTCAGGAGCATTCCTAAATGTGTTGGTGAGCACCAGAACATACGTTCAATGTTCTACTAGAAAATCTCAAAAGCAGGGCAAGTTTTGACCAATAAGGTTTGGAAAGTAGCTGTATTTTAGATTCTAAATTAACCACCAATTTTTTGATTAAGACATGAACACACTTGAAAGTTTAAGTGAGCACTGGGCCAAACATAATACATTTTAACCTTGCAGCAAAGACATGATCTAATGCCCTGCAATGAATGCTAATTAACACACCTGTGATGTCTGGTAAAGAAACATATCCATCAACTTTATAACTAAATACTTCTATAATTATTTTCAAACTCAGGTAATTAAGCCCAGTCAATATAGCAAAACTGGTAAAAATTCATACTTTTTAATGATACTGGCTAATATCTTGATAGTCTCATTTTAAATCAATAGCTACTACACATAAATAGGTCAAGTGCAAGATTATTCACCTTAATTTCTTACGGGCTTTTTTCCTTAAAACTAGGTCTCCTTAAGTTTTTATTTTTAATACAATTTTTAGAAGCAGAAGACTTAAGACTATCCCAACTGCTCTTTAATGTTACAACCAAAGTTTGAAAGAAGTAAACAGAAAAAAAAATCCTCTGAATTCCTGTGCTAGTTTTGTACACAGAATTACCATTTGAACTGTGTCAGCAATGAAGGGATGATTTGAACAGCTTAGAAGTATGGGATTAACAACAGATCTTAACAGCTACATTCACTTGAAACAGAAGTTCCTGACTCAGAACTCTTGACAGCAGTTAAGTTTCGGTCTGTCCATATGTTCATGTAGTCATTTTAAGCTTTCAGGACTGTAGCTCGTTCATTATCTACAACAGTTCTCAGAGAAGTCCTACAAGAGCAAGTCAGCAATATTTAAAGACTTTAATATTTTTAAGTGAATCCATTCTTTTTAAAATAAAAATGAGACAAGTGCTTTAAATCAAAACAAAGTCTGAAAGATGCACACAGTGTGTAATTATATTCAGTATGTTGTTTGAAACAAAAAGAAAATCCTCTCAGATGCAATTTCAGAAATATCTAGAACTACTGAATTCACAACAGTTATTAATAAAACAGCCAAATTCTCATGTCAATTATGCTTATCACAAATACAGAGAAAGAAAAAAAAAAGACTACCTACTATTTGAGAGCGGATACTTACCACTTCCTCCAAGGCAGCACTTCTTCCAAAAGAACAAGTGAGGTGTGCGAGGCAGTTAACAAATGAGGAGAAAAGTTCATTTGGAATGGCAGTTAAAATATTGCGAGGAAATACGGTTATCAGGTTGCTGATAATACTGGAAATTCCTACTGCTTCAGAGTCTTCTATTTCAATTCTATAGATAGAAATAGCAGTTAGTTTTTTGCCATTAAGAAAAATGCTAAAAGTGAATTGATTTTGTTGATATATTTTCAATCAATAACTCTATTTCATATTACTTAAGCACCACCTACTTTAAACTGCGTTCTCAATTTCAGTAATCCAACAGTAAACACAAATTATACCCAGAAATAAGCCAGCCATACAAGCTCTCAACACAGATACACTACACTCCAAACTAAAGATTAAAAGATGCCATCTAAATTTAGAGAGCAGGCATACATACCCATTGATAGTATTCAGTAATCCCTCAATGAAGTGTGCCAGGTAATCAACTTGTGAACCTTCATCGGGAAAGACTGGCCCGTGCAAAGACGCCAGCTGTGCCAGACACTGTAATGAATCTTGGGCCATATCTGTATCTTCTCTGATTTTTCGATGTACCTTTCAGGAAGTGAGATAGTTAGTAATACACGGAAAATAGGGTGTTCTTACAAGTGTCACATGGCTCTCAATCCAAAAGAGCACACACCAAAAAAAGCTTACTATAACTTCCATTCAGTCCAAAATACAATGGTTTCTACAACTCTCTAAATCATAGTAAATGTCAAGATCATGACTCAGCTAACAAAACCACAAGCCTTGAATTAAATCACTGAAACTAAGTCTCACCTACATGTTGAAAATTGAACTGTCTACTGAATGTTATGTCTTAAAGGGAGAAACAGATGCCAGCCAGTCAGACATACTGCTCCTTCTAAAAACAGCAATAATGACAGTCATCTCTATTATGCTAACTATGCCTAGGCTACGGAGTCTTGCTAAAGTTAGTCAACAAGTTCAATCAAGATTATACAGATGCTTCTTTAGCCGAGGTAAACACTGAAGACATATACAAAAATGAATGCATCACTTCCTTGGCAACACCCTTACATTATACAAGGCCAACAGTAATCTTCCCACATTTCTGCGAACTGTTACGTCATTACTTCTGCTGGTGAGACTTTCTAGATTCAAATCTTAATATTTCAGTAATCGTATTCTCACATACTTATGTTAATTGTCAAGTATGGATTTAAAGAATTTTCTTAGGCTCATGCCTACTTTTTCACATAACATTTACTGAATAAATATAGGGTAGCTTTTTCACCCAGAAGCAAATCTAGTTAAATTATTTCAGCAATATTATACATAAAAGTACAGTTAAAACACTATTTCTCTGTGGTGTTATAGTTGCAACTTCACCCAACTCATACCTGGTTGGATTAGCTGCACAGTTAATCTCCGAAGGATCAAACTAGCAGGAGAAACAAACCCTGCAACAGAAATACCCCTCCTAATATACACCCCACACTGGGCTGAGATTAGAACTGAAGGCTCTCTCTTTAACATGGCAGTCCTGCCAACTTTTGCAAGGTTATTAAAATTTCTCAGATCAGATAAATGAATATAAATTACTACCATTCACTTACATTACTTCAAATAGCAAACTAATACTACAAGCCTCAACCATTGCAAATCAGGAATCTAAAACCAAAACTGACAGCGTACTGCCCTGGCTAGCATTCATTCAAAAATAATCAAATGCAGGCGAGTTTTGTTTACTGTTAAGTAAAATGCAAATGTATTGAAACAATGCTGCATGTCATTCAAAACATTATTCTTATCATGAATAAGTAATTGTAAACCAACCAAAGAAACAGATATCTGACAACTACATACTATTAAACAAGGAAGGGTTAATATGTAAGCCAAAAAGTTATTTGCACGTGGAGGTTCACAGCTGACAGTAGCAACTGTCTGGATAGTCTAGACAGCTGTTCAGATTGTGTGTAGCTGCTAAGAGTTCTGCCAGTGATTTTTTTCACCTTTTCAAAACTGCTGGAACAGATAAGCTTGCAGTAAAAAAAAAAAAAAAAAAATTAAAAGAAACCAAACTAATTTATCAAAAAATCCTTTAAAGGAAGGACACGTATCCAAACACGTATCAGACAACTCTCAAGCAGCACTGGAGAGTTACATTTACTTTGTCTAATAACAACTTTGTCCAAGTTTTGAGCACGTTATTTCTCTCTCTCTGCAAAATTTCTCTATTGCAAAAATGAAAATAGCTTGAGAATGCTGAATTCTCAGGTCCCAAGAGATGTAACATAAGATAAAATAGCATAGTAAACAAATTTATAAGCCAATATATGTTGTGGCTGCAGTAACTCCTAGCTGAGCAACAACTACAAACTTCTCCCAACAGTTGCAGAAAGAAAACAATACTAGTTTTATCCAGTTTTAATATCATGGGGCTTTTTAAGTTACAGAAATTGAGTATTACATTCCCCTCTCCCAACTCTACCTCTTCCCCATCCCTCCTAACTTAAACTATTTTAACTTGATTGGATTTACTTTGTGCTGAGAAGAGATGCTGAATTCTGTATGCTGAAATTGGCTAGAAAACTGCAACTACATTACTTATTTTCAGCTGTTCTGTTGAGCAAATTCTTTAAGATCAGCAAACACATACTATTCATTTGATCTTTTCTGAGAGCCGTTACACCTTATCTGAAAGATATACTCTACTACTGCTCATCACGTTTGGTTTCGTTTGATGAGTACATGTCCAGAAGTATTAAATGTCTAAAAGTTTAGATAACTATACACATTTTTCTTTTGTTAATGGTCATCAATTTAAAGCAATTTATAGGCAAAATATATATTTGGTAACCTAGGAAAAATACAATACTTCTGTCTGCTTTGATAAGCAATCTGAAGTTAACAGAATCAGTCCTACCTGATGCAAAAGGAAGAGTCCAACAATACAGTTTTAGAACAGGAAGGAGCTGCTTTCCCTGTGGTCTGGACTATGAAAGTTGAAGAAAGAAACTTACTGTAAAGAAAAGCTCCATAACTCTGCTGTCCAGGAGGGTCTCACGCCAGGATTCTGTTGGCTTTAGCATCACATTTTGTGAGGATTCAAACATAGCTATATAATGTCTGCCCAGTTATCTGGTGTCAAGGTCAACAATAACATTCCTACTTGGCTTTAAAAAAATCCTAGATACAACAGGATCCATTCAGAAAGAATGTAATGGAAACAAACTTTAAGCCTCTTCACATACACAGCATAATTCATGCATGAGGCCAAGGAATAAAAGGTATTAAGTATTGAAAAAAAGAATGCTCCAGGAATGTTAGATAACAGTTTGATCATAATTATGAGACATACCATAGTGATACGATCACTTTGATAACCAGGGTGTCTAATGTGACACAGCGAGAAGGGAAAAAAGCAACCGCAATTAACAGGTGTTAAAATTTATGCAAAATAGGAAATCATTTTCTAAAAAATTTTCCTGGCAGCTTTTAAAAAGGCCTTATGATAGCTAAAGATAGCTCATTGAAATCTATATCTAATTTTTCTAAATAGCCAAATATGTGTCACAGAATGCAGATATATTAGCCTTGCATTAATCTACATTTTTTAATCACACCGTGAAGAACAAAAGCATAAGGCATTGTCATATTAAACACATTTGTACAAGATGCACGTGAAAAACATGCACACTGTGAAGCCACAATTTTGCTGCACTCATTTCAGTTCTTACCATGTGTTTTGGCATAACAATTTACAAAATTCTGCAAATGCTCTAATACAGAAAAAACAGAGACATGAGCAAAAACATTTAAACAAGCAGGTTACATTCTTTGTCAGTCTGATCATGCAGAAGAGTGTTTATCAAAGATTTTTGAAAGTGCTTCCTTCTGTGACACCCCCCAATCTAAGTAGTAGTAAAACTGCTTTAAAACTCAGCAACTTATATTTTCATTTGTCCTTTTTAAACCCTTCATTATCCTCTCTGATCCCTTTCTAACCCAACCATCAGAATAAGTAACAGCATGCTCAGCTGCATGTAATTTACTTATTGGTAATGAACTGCATTAACTTTTGTACTGTAAGTCATCAGATATTGTAGAAAACATGTATCAAAGTATTTATATGTCTAGAAGAAAATAAATTTCACAATGGTATCATTCAAGAAAGCAGACCCCTTAACTTTTGATGGGTTTTGTTTAAGAGAATAATATATAAAGCAAACATCTAGCTTAATATGAGGAATTGTGGCACAAGGCAGGATGCACAATTTTAGTTTATTTACACTTGTCTTCTGAGTTCTGCCAAAACCAGAAATTCCTAACAACCCCGTGCAGAAACACATTCCAAAAAAGCAACTTTTTCCACAGCACAGTACCAAGTGGACCTTCACTGGTGGTATGTGTCCAGAACTGTTGTCAGCATGTTATAACACGTAAGAACAATCAGGGATTTTCACATTAGTGCAAAACAAAACAAAACCAGTTTCACCGTTTTCAAAATTATCAATGTGTGCTGAACCATAGCCAGTTCTGCATTATTTCAGATGGGGAAAAACTAAAAATCACGGAATTGTCTATTTTACTTCCATCTGAAATACAGATGTAATTTAAGTGATCAAAAATGCTTCACTTCTCCCAGATGAAAAAAGAAATATGGGCATGGAATTATCATATCCAAACATCCTTTATTAGAAGTAATATTACAAATCAAAACTAATTTTATCTGGCAAATTAAGCTATGCTTTTCTTCCTTTTCATTTGGAATGTTTTAGGAAAAAAAAGTATTTTAAAATTGTTTATTGACAAGAGTATCCTTTGCTGAAACTTTCCAATAAATACTTGGGTTGGAAATACATCAATATCAGAAGATGATCATAGATACATTATCAATCTCTGAAAATCAATTTGCTCTTCACTAGGTTGAGTCTACAGAGGGGACCAGCTACATAACACTTTTCATGTGGAATGAAAGAAGGGCTAGTTTGCTGTCACTATTTTAACAAGCCTCAGTATTTAACAGCCCTATCCTGTTATTTTTAGTACTGTTTCTCATGCTAATAGACTGATGACACATCTGACAATAGCGGTTTTGTGGGTAAAATATCTGTTCACTGAACAATACAAATTATGCCTGCACCTATCGTGGAGATCTTGTACCCATTTTCTGTCATGTGCTAGATGTACGCAAACATTAGCGTAAGTTGGCTGTGGAGATGCTTGCTGCCGTGAAATACCTCAACCTAGTTTGTGCTATGGTTCAGCCTTATTAGCAGCAGTCCAGTTATGCCAAACCTGGAAAAAATGGCACTAAATTACCTACTACATGGGTGTACACAGGACAAATGCAGTCTTCATCATCAAAAATTAATTTACTTCTCAATACTTATAAGGAAACAAAAAGTACAGAACTAGCACATTTTTTTGTAAGCACTCAAGCTATAACATAGACTTATGATAAGCATAGATCAGTCTGCTATGACATCCTGGAGGGTTTGGGGTTTTTTTGTTTCTTTTTTAAATGAAAAACAATTGTAAACCACTTCTGGTAATAATACAAATGTTTGTAACATTGCTAATTCTTCTGAAGAACGAGTAACTCTCATTAGAGTTCACTTTGAATGACACAGAAGTCCAAGCTAGGAAACAGCTACCAAAAGTACGGCAATGTTTCACCCAGTTCACAAGACTTAGGACACCGATTCCTACAGAGACTAGAAACTTCTGCCTGAATTGGAACAGATTATTCAATAATACATACCAAGTTCTACTGAAAAGCATAAGACTATAACTAGATGCCTTCATGTATGGTAAGGCTTATATGCTCACTAATTAGTGCCTAGAGAGGAAGAGAAGATCATAATGTTTAAGGCAGATTTTCTTTTATCTTTACCTAAATTTATGTATGTAGACATTAGCTCTATGCTTGGTTTTGTTTCATGAGCTGGAGAAATAAGAGTAATCTTTTTAAAGTTATAAATTTGTAATTTTAAAATTGTAATTTAGAAAAAAAATTTTGAAGTTTTATATGCTTCTTGGAGGAACATATCAAAAAAAGAAAATAAAAAGATAAACGAATGTGTAGTTTTCCTCCCACTCTTTGCCTCTGTCCCAGGAAGGGACCGATGGGTGAAGATGACTATCAAAATATTTCATATCCTAAGTCAGACATGAGGGATTATAACATTTCACTTCAGGACTTCCCACAAATTCCAGTACCTAAGAATGGATCCCATGGTCTTCTTCCTAAGAGAGGCAAGGCTTGCCCTTCCACAAAGCAGTAAATTAGGAACTCAAAAATCAAAGTTGTGACTTCTTCTGCCAGACCCCCATTCACAAATTTGTTCACAGGACTCAAGAACAACTCAGAAATGGAGGGAAAACTCCTGGAGTGCTAAGGTCTGAATATCTTTCTTAAAAGTTATTTTAGTCACTTCACCTTTGTTGTTTGGAACATTTCTGGAGAGCTTTGTGTCAGTCTTAGACTTATATTTTACAAATAAAAAACTGCATTAGAAAGGTAACTGCTTGGAAATCTGCCGTCCAGTGTCATAATGCTAACATACTGATTTTATTGGGATTTTTAAGACCTCCTCTAGCTTGCTAGCTAGTCGGCCAAGCACATGGGATGAGTCTAGGAGCAACTGTCTAAAACTGATGCATAGGCTTGCTGCCCCCTATGGAGAAATGCTTCACAAATCTTTAACTTACACTCTCAGCAAACATATCCAGCATTCACGAGAAGGAATGTATGCTTAAATATTTAATTATTAAACACAAGTATTGTTAACTGTCATGAGAATGAAACAACAACTTTGTGTTGGAGACATTGGACTCAGATTGCAGCAACAGGCGTAGGAAGTGTAGGAAGTCCCAAGCTAATTTTAAAACTGGCCAATTCCGGAGCCACTAGTGGTATAGCCATGCCAGTAACAAGTCTCACATTGACCACCCAAGTGGATTCTGCAGCTCCTGCTACATTTTGCTGCTACGTCTATACAGCTAATAGTATGCAAGCTAATCACTTTAAGCCTAACTTAACACTTACAGCACCTATGCAGAAGGGACTGCAATGCAGATGCAGCTCAAGAGTCACACCTTTCCACTATAGACTGGCTGCCACCTAGGAAGCTGATGACAAATCACTGCCAAACTGGAAACTTAAAACCACTGGGGCGAGAGAGCAGAAGGGGAAGAAACCTATATACTTTATCAGTTCCCCTTCATAAAAAAGGTCACTACTGGTCTCTTTTCCTCTTCTGGTATTAATGCTTTTAAGATGCTCTTATGTTGCAAACTAATTTCAGAATTCATTCAGGAAAACCCAAATGATGAAACACTAATTGTTAAAAAGTTCAATATCAACACAAACATGTTTAGTGCAATTGTGACCAAACTCAGGGGATCTGTCAATCTTCTTGGTTTTGCCCAACTTTTTAAGACACAGTTGCTAGAAAGGATTGTCAGGAAAACACATAGTATCCTAGAAATAATTTCTAAACATCAGGGATTTCAAACTCGGGTCAATTTTCACCTAAGAGTGATAAGTCTGATAGAAGTAAAATGCAGCTCTCCTTTGCACTTTCTTAAATACAGCTGTTCTAGTTACATTGAATTTTTCTTTATATCCCAAACAATAGCCAGGATAGTACCCCAACCCTTCACCTTTCAGGTAAGGACAGACTACTGTAGTAAATTCAGGATAATCCCAGGCTGCTAACAAACACAGACCTAAGGAAAGCAGCCCTGCTGCTGAAGGAAATCTGTGTTGTCGCTCCTCGGTAAAGGTTCAATCATTTCTGTAGCTCTGCAACAAATCAAACTGGGGACCTCAACCTGCTAAAAAAAGTTTTCAGCTAGGTGGTTGCCTGTTCAGTATCGTGCTCATGGGAGGTGCATTTCAGCAGCAATGCCAACTTGAATCATTCCTCAAAACAAACCTCAAGTTTTCTGCAGCATTCTGTGTGTTTTTCATGCACTTCCAATATACATAACAGATGCTACCAATCTGGGTTGGACTGAGTTCAAATCTTGAAAGTCTGCAGAACTATATGGTTCACAGCACCTCCCAGAAAGGTGTCTCACTCTGGCTTGAAGTTTAAAAGACATTTTCAAAACAGAGATATGAAGAGCTTTGTTCCTTTAACTGTGTGGCCAAGGAACACTCACACTTAAAAAAAAAATGCATTCAGATTGGACAAAAGCTTCAGTCAGTTCATACGATTGCCATCAGACCATTAATTTCAATGGAACAGCAACGACGCACATTAGTGGAGTGCATCCCATTAGATTTACGTAACCTGTATTTTAAATCCAATCCCCTATTCTACATTCACTTGAAAATTTGTCAGTTTGCCTCCAAGCAAGTAGAGGCACCAAATCCAAACAAGAACTAAAGTTCAAGTTCCTCTTTATTCATGTACTATAATCCATATGTTAACAAATAAGGATAAGTAGTTCTATAATAGACACCTTTTTGTAGATGGGAGACAGCTGGATAAAAATCTTATGTTCTGTTTAAGAACTTTTTCATTTGAGGACATTCATCCAAAGTCTATTAGAATGTGGCTGCCAAGAACAGATAAATCCCAAAGTCTATTAGAATGTGGCTGCCAAGAACAGATAAATCCCAAAGTCAAGAAGTGAGAAACATCTCTGGAGGTAAGAGAATATAAATTATCATTATATCCTGACTCCACAGGACATATATGTGTGTGTCAAGATGCTTTAAAGCCCAGCAACATTCAGCCCCTTAAATGGAGACTTTGGACACTTACAAGGTATTAGGAGTGAGATCCTTGAAGGCATTCTTGTAAAGGAGAGGGCTGTACCTCTTAGTACTGATCACCTGCACTTCCTTAATTAGTCAAAATATTCATTTAAGAAAAGATAGTTAAAACTAGTTCCATCTGAGTAAACAATATTTAACAGTGCTGTAGCAGCACTGAAAAAAGAAACTCTGCAGAAGCCAACATGCCACAACAGACCACCATACGTTCTTAGTGAAAATAGGAATCCTATGTTACTGTCATTTCCAACAGTACTGCCAAAAACCTCTGAAGCATCCGCAAACATCAGGTGAACTAATATCTTGAGGTAGCAAATAAAAATAACAATAGATGATTGCATGTGTGTTAATAAAATGAAATGGAAGTAACTGCACGACTGAAAGGAGGTCTCCTAGGCCATCATGCCCTGCCCTTCCTATTGCAGGCACTACATCCCAAGACACTTGAAAAATACTAACCTGAAAGTAGGTAGGTCCCAGCCTCTCTCCTTTCGTTGCTCCAATAAGAAAGCTACTCCAGAAAGCAACTTTCATGCTAGCAACAGACAATAGACTTACTACAACTCTTCTGTTATTAATGGTGGCAGCACTGTCCAAGACTGCATTTAACAATGCAACACATATTAAGTTATCCTCTAACAGCACAGGAACTCTTGAGAAGAGATACGTTTTGATGTAATTCTCACAACTCGACGATTTAAATAACGTGCCTCTTGACGATGGTCACTCTAGAGTTAATGCATATTTATGCTACTTCCTTTTTTTGGAGATACAAGAGTCTTGGTAAAGATTATATACAAATACTGCAGATTACTGTTATACTGTAGGCAATACTGAGAATCAATACTATCTTGCCAGGGGAAATACCAACTAAAGGAAAAAAGACATATCTGTGGATACAATGGATCATTTTACTCCATGCTTTGAGTATTAAATTTATGCCCATTGCTTCAGCATATGTACTGTCAAGATTTGGAAAGAGGATACCAAAAGGATACCAACTGATCAATCAACACAGCAATTCTTATGTTCTTATGTAATGTGCTATCTATTTAGAAACTGCAGCCAAGTTAAGTTTCACTGCCCGTGAGCTAACAATCAACAGTTATTTTTAAACTAGTCGTCTTAAGGAAGAGATTTATGCCACAATACAATCAACATGGTGCTGTAAATCCCAACAGTTATTGAATCTTCATCAGCTAAGACCCACATTTCTCAAGGATGATTAAAGCCATTCCAACTTCTGTGAAAACAAGTTGCTACATAAAGGAGGGAGACCCAAGCTGGCACTGTAATTCTTACAACAAAATGGAATGTCCAATGGTAGAAAATAAAAAGATGGTATCAAATGGAGCAGAAGTTATGAAAAGATTTGAAATAGTACCATGTAAGAGCACTTGTGATGGTTCAGACTAAAGGTCCATCCGATCTCCACAAGTGGCCAGAATTTGCTTAACAGCTGTAGTATCTAAAGTAGGCCAAGTAGCAGAAAACAGTTAACCTTAAGCAGCAGTATGGCTTGCTTAGCTATTTCAATTAACACTTATTTACTAGCACCTATAGACTAAACTTCCTATTATTTAGAGGTATAAGTGAAAGCTGGAACTCCCAAGGCTCCACATCTTGCTTGTGTATATCTAGTTCCACCACTGCAAACCTTAGCCTAGGATAAAATGCTCATGAAGAACTAGAGCCTTCACTTTCAAACTGTAACAAGATCAGTATTTAGGACTACATCACAGGTTTGCACAGAGCAAGACTAAAATTCAGAGGGAACCACCACTGCACAAACACAAGAGCATTTCCTTTCTATTTAACATTACAGCTTAGGAGGGGAAAAAAAAAAAGCGTTCACACATTATTTGAATTCTTACAAATCCTAAATCCTCTTCCAAAAAACTTCTATTAGATTCAATAATTTGACTCCAGTCTCAGCCTTGTAGGCACATGCACTAAAATTCTTCTCTGGACCCCTGCCAAATCACTTCAGTGATCAATAGGAGTGGGATATTTACTTTTAATCCATGTCACCTTCCATAAAGACAATATAACTGGTATTCTGCTTTACAGATGTGAACCAAGGAATATCCAGTTTCGAATAAATTTCACTTTTGCTGCCCGCTGCATAATGAACAGAATCAAAGACAACAAAAACACACAGATATCACCTTCTGACCATCAAACCAGGAAAGCAAATAAAATCCTTTACAGAGGATTTGAAGGCAACATCAAGATTCCTGCAGTATATATAACTTAGTAACAATTTCAAAAGGTTTTAAGAAAAAAGTTTATAAACGAGCTTAAAAATTTGGCTCTTGGAAATTTGCTGAGCATCTGAAGGACGGTCTAGCTATTAAAAGAGGCATTGTAATGTTTTACTGCAAGTGCTGTCTTAACCCTTTATTAAATAGAGAATGTGATCGATTATTTCTACAATATTCTTCTAGCCCGTTTTTTGGGCTGAGCATTTTCATATCTTTTTTCTTCTCTCCCTCACTAAGACTCTCTTTCTGATTCCCATTTTCTCCTCTACTTTCCATCTCCACCTTTCTCTGGACTTTCATAATCAGCACACATCAGAAAGATGTCAAAATGGAAGCAATGGCACCTGTGTAAAAAGGAGATGCCATTTCTCCTCTCAGCTAGCAAATACTTTTTCTACAGATTGAAAAGAACCTATTACATGTTCTAGTATATGACCATGCTCTTTTATGGGGAGTCGGTTGAACATGTCCATTCCTAGATGATGGGGCATTTACCTGCCCCCTCCTCTTCTGAGGTAGAAAAGTAGGACAGATCACATCTCCGCAAAAAAATTCAACAGAGCTTAGACCTCTTCACCATTTGTTTCTGCACTAAAGCTTTATATTACACTTTTCCTCCTCCCTGCACCAACCAGACAGACCATCAACCCATAACTGGGGGCTGCTCTGCTGAACTAGTTTTGCCTTTTATATGAAACACTTTAAAACTTTAATGAAGAACAGCAGCAGCTTCTGTATATAAGCATCGGTTAGCAAGCAGGGGGGTGACCAAGAGCACTAATGGAAGAAAACATAAATCAAGGACTAAATAAGGCTTGTAAGTTTTACATTTTTCTCTCCTCACAAAGACTTTACTTATCATCTGGTAGAAGTGACCCAAGTCAGCTGCAATAAAGGGCCTGACATTAAAAGGATATAATTTGGAGGAAGGAAGTTCCAGCTTAAGACCTGATTGGCTAGTGCAAGATAACGCTGAAACACCGAAGACATCTGAGCATTGAGGTTTTCACGTCTGCTGAATTCCTGAAGTACCTCTACTGTGAGCATGAAGATCTGCCGCAGATCGTCCTCCTATAGTCAGGACGAACACAATATATTAATAGAGTCTCTCAGTCATTAATTAAAATGTTGATTAAAAAGAAATACTTTTCTAAAGAGAAAAGAATTTTCTGGTTTCACCCTATTTTTCATTAAAATACAGAAAATATTCTGAAGTTTTCGGTCAGAACCCCCCCCCCCCCGCCGCCTCATTTGCCAAAATTAATAGACTGTGTTTGTAAAGAATAAGGAAAAAAAATTTTCTCATAAATGCTAGTCATTAAAAGAAAAACTTAACAATATGTTTTTAACAACTGGTGGAGGAGAGGGTTGGTCTTTGGCATGAAAAAAAGTTGGTAAGTTGTTCCACAACAGTCAGTTTAAAGCAATGCCTTCACAAAAACATTTCTGCCTGGCCAAACAATACATCTGAGACAACCAGACTACACCATCTGCAATAATATTTTTAAATACATAGCTCTCCTTGGCTTTAAACCAAAGCTATATTTAAGACTATCATTGTTCCACAGAGTATTCGTTTTGTTTGCAATTGGTAGCCAAGGAATTAAAGAGTCCAAGCGCATAAAGACCTGTAGCTCTACATTCATAAAATGGGCAAAAAGGGATTGCACCTTTTTGATATAAGTTTTTAAAAAATACATTATCAGCTTTCCTGAAGTAGCCAGTATCTGCAGTTATAATAAAATATTTGTTCTATTAAATGCTGTTAGGCACGCACTGTACCTGAATGCACCTGGCACAAGAAAGTACTTCTGCTTCTCAATGTTTAAATTTTAGAAAGACAGGTAGCATATATTGATACAGAACTAGTTTACCTGAAATATACGTTTACAGTTACCATGGAACTCCATGCTTAGTCCAATGTTGCTGGTTTTACTTGAACTTGAGAACTCGCTCAACAACGCCGTTAAAATGGAACAGGCCAATGTTTGCTATAAAGAAAATAAGGGGGAATAATATAACTAAAAGATTTCCAATAATGTAATACCACCTACATTGTCCTTAAATTTTTTTATTAGCATTTTTCTATGACTATTACTTCAGTTTCTTCTAATACAAACTGGAACAAGTCAAACTTTCAGGAGTATAGTTCCTTGGGTGAACCATCTCTGGAATCATCAAGGCTCCATCCCTACAAAGAAATTCAAGTATTTGAACAATATAAAAACTAGCACCTGTGCAATCATCACTACAAAATGGAAACAAATTTATTGCAATCCATTTCCCAGCCTTGCTGCTTGCTTTCTCTCCCTGTGCGCAGGGCTTTACAGGTATTAGTTTCAGGGAAGATTCAGTTTCCACTTATTTCTATTGATCTAACAGTTCAGGTCACCTGAAGTTTGTTTTGGCCCTTCTTTGCATTCGCTACACTTACCGTGTTGGTATTTGATCATGATTAAAATTATACCACTGAAAGTGATAAAAGCTAGTAAAAAATCACCACCTGCAATACACCATCTACTAGATCTTTTCCGTCTCCCCCCACCAAAAAAAATAAATGAGAGGAATACGCAGAAAGCTCTGATGCTTCAAAGCTTTTGGATACTTCCCTCCAAAGCACAACAGAAACAACCTTTAAAACTACTCTATTAGAATAATGTCTCTGAAGTGGTATAAAAATTAGTAAGAAAAAGGCACGTTAATTTTAGAGAGACAGATCCATGAAGACTGAAGGTTTAAGTATCTTTTTCATTCTCAAAATGTAAGGTAAGGTAAATCAAATGCTTATCCTAAAACACAACTTAAAAGCCAGCTTTCCTTTATGAAACACACTGCTCCAGCCTTTATTGCTGTTTTTTGAAATAAAAAAAAAGCTTTTTTTCCTGATGCCAAAGTCCAGTAACCACCATCACCAGTTTTAATATTTTTTTAACTGATCATTACACACAAAGGGAAGTAAATATTGTATAGTGGAGATGCAAGCAGTACTTCAGGAGTGTGCCATACACTACTATAACAAGCACAATAGAAACTGTATACGGATGAAATGAAAACACTTTCTGTTAAAGAGATGTTCTTAACAAAAAACTTCAAAATTACTGGCTATCCTCCCAGACTGTTTGGAGCCAAGGTGCCAGGGATGGACAGAGGGATAGGAATTGTTAAAGGGTCATGCATGCCAGCAAGTGTCCAGGGGTTAAACAGAAATATGCACACTACCTCTGAACACCCGAAAGATTAAAGTGGAGATGATACTATTTATGCAAGCTCATACAACAGCTGAGACCAGTGCCATCCACCCACCAACTGCAACATCTTTGTTCAGAAATGCCTCTGAAGTCAGTACCTTGACCCCCCAGACAACTAGTTATCTTAGCCAGTATACACTAAATTAACATTCTTACTTGCTAAATAAGTCCCAGACAGATAGAACATAGTGGCTTCATGATAATATATGGGTTTTCTCTTCTACTATGTAATGAAGCTGTACAGTGGACCAGCATATTGCTGATCAGTTGCTAAATCCAAGCTTCCCCATTTTGAAGAAATACCTATTTATTCCAAGTGGACTATTTCTCATCTACAGTCACCACTGTCACACATAACATATGATAAAAGCAACGTTGAGCCAGTGAAAAACAGTACTGCACTTTAAACTACTCCAGCAAAAGTGCAATTTTGTCAGTTCTATACTAGACTTAGAAATATTTCTAATTAGCTCAAACATTTCAGTATTTTATTTCCAAATTTCTGTGTAAGCTATTTACACAATAAATATTTTTTATTTGGAGGAAATCCAGATTTGATCCAATATAAAAAAAAAAAATCAGCCTAGGCTAACACTGAATTTTAAATCCAACATTAAAAGTTCCATATGAAAACAATTAATCTGGGTGGAAAAAAAACCCAAACTGAAAAAAAACCCCGAAGTTTAGCTCTAGAACAATGCTTCAGATAAGAATACATGTTTTTAAAGGAATAATGCAAAGTTGCCAGAGAACACTGCCCAATTTCATTATGTGCCAGGAGACGCAGAAGTCTCACAAGGCTCTCTAAATACTTTAAAACACAAGCTTTTATTTGATGCTTGAATTACTGACACACTGACACTTTTCAGCTCAGAGGAGCCATGATGCAAGGACATCATTAGTTGCAATTACAAATCTATAGTTTGATGCTCTGTAACATACCATGATTACCAAGTAGTGTTAATGACTACAATAGTACAACAGCCTGGCTACAGCTAAGCTGCCTCTGCTTTATCATGCAAAGATCGTCACACCAAGCCACCATCCAGACCACCACAGGACAAGCAGGGCAGAGATGCAGCGCACCCATCACTTGCAGTCGGTTGGCAATTATTAGAAAATAAATCACTAAGTTTGAATGACAGGTAAGCAGCAATAGGAAAAAAAAAAAGGTTGTTCCCACCATGGTTACAAATAGTTAATATTAGCTGAAATAACAGATGTTTCTCCTTACATTTTCTCCAGTTTGTTTACATGGTATATAATAATTTATCCTTTCTGTTTGGATAGTAATGTGCTATTGCATGATAAAAGTGAGTTCCATATTTTTTTGTGTGCTTTTCTCCTGGTTTCAAGGAGAAATTTAAAAGGAAGGTTAAATTGTATGATTGATGGTAAAGAAATCTCTTCAAAGATGTAAAAAGCAATGGATGCAGCTAGGCTGACTGAATCTGCTAAGAGCCTGATAAAGCAGCTTGAGCAGTTACCTGCCCCCCTGATTTCAATAAGAGCTATTTCAGGTAGTTCTGACATCAGTACCTACTTTGAGCATGAAAGGAGAAGTGTGACATTACTAGATACTTACACACTTTATACCCTCCAGCAGCCTAGCTCACAGCAAACACCAGAGCACGCTGCATCCCTCCGCTCTCCTCCCTCCCACTGAATTCCCAGCATCCCACCAACTCCTTCACCTTGCTATTTCAATACCTGGGGTGCAAATCCTGCCCGATTCCCTCACCATCCCAAGGGCACTGTGTGCATTATGGGCACATCCACGCCCTCCTGTAACTATCTGCATCTCTGCTTACCCCTTGCATCCATAAGGAATTGTAAGTACTCCCGTATATCCAGGTCACCAGAGCAGGAAAAGACCAAAAATAAGATATTGGCCAGTAATTTAAAATCTACTGCAACAACAGGCTGAGAGGAGATTGCTCGAGACTGGTTTCCTAGAGGTAGGTGCCAGCCCCGAGGAGTTTAGCATACAGACAAGAGCAGAGGAACAGATCAAGACATGTAACCCATCCTTGCCATGACAAGCATTTGCACAGAGCTGCATACAAAACCACCACTGCTTCCCAAAACTGCCATAAGACCATAGGAATTTATATAGATCGCTGTGTATAGCAGTAGGATTGCCATTTTCATATGAAGATTAACAAACTAGTTAGCTTAAAAGAACATGTGCTCTACCATCTATTGAACTCTTCTGAATACACAGTAATACTTCAGAAACTCTGGAATAAAGCTTAAGTAAACTTTACTAAAAGTAAAATTTTACTTTATGAAAAGTAACTCTACTGAAGGTTAACTACTAATATTTTGAAATACTTTTTTTAAATTTACATGTATGTTTGGTATGAAGACACTAAGTATCTCAACACAAATGCAGGCTATTAGAAAAAAGACGACTTCAAAAATCTGAAAAACAACATAATTTCAGATAAGCCAAAACAGTTGTGCTCTGTGAAATAAAATTACTTCCTCTTACACATAATAAAACTGAATGCACTTAATTCATGTAAAGTTCCACAGTGGCGGGTTTTTTTTGTTACTTTGTAGCATTTTTTAAGTTTTTTGCCACACCATAGAGGAGATTAACAATCTCATTTAGTAATACCATACAGTAATAAGTAGAAAATGTACGTGACTCTGGGCATCATATTAAAAGTCAGATCTGAATGTCTATTGCACAGTAATGCCATTAATTTCATACCAGTAAGAGTACACCTCTGAACCTAGTTTGACTCACTCGCTAGCAATTTCACTAGTTCTGCCACAAGTACATACCCAAACAATAAGCCCATCTAACAAAATAAAATAGTTCTCTTGTTGAGAGCGGACTGCCTCTGAGAATAGCTTGGCACTCACCCCAGTTAGCTTTATTACCAGGAATAAACTTTATGAAAGATCGCTATACATAAAATAGACTCTCAGCTGCTCAAACAGAAGATCAATGGGACTTGTGATAAGAGATTAACTTGGCAATCAGACACCCAGTAGTAACATCGTTTTAGTGGTTTTCTTTTTAAATTACTCTAATAAAACACAGACACTATGGAAAGACCATATACCATTTTAACATTAAACAACATTTATATACCATTCATAAAACTCTGATGCAGAAGGTAAATGCAACTTATTCCTCTAAATGGAATGTCCCCTATAACAAAAGTTAAAGCCATAATGTTTGAAGGGATTTCACACTTGTGCCTGGATTGCCCATGGAATAAGTGAACTGCTTCATTTGAGGGTAGTTAGGTTACAAAGCATCTGAAAGGAAGAAGAGTTCAAATACAGCTTAGGAAAAAATGGACATGTGGTACACCAGCTCTAAGGCAGAAAAGCCAACAGACAAAGCAGAATGAACTACAACACCAAAAAGGTTTCCTCTGTTCTGAAATTCAGAGTAGAGATACAGCTAGGTTGTCAGAGGTTTGATTAAATCATTCATTTTACTACAAAACCTAAACTATCAAGCAACATCATCCCCCCCGCCTTCTGCAGGAGTCATTTACACCTACAGAAAAACGAGTAAGTATATTTAAAATAATAAAGGTATCACCTTACCAGAGCAAATCATAACATCTACCCTGTTACATTAGATCACTGCCAGCCTGAATATGCATTTAGAGGACTTTTTATCTCCATCTGTATAATGTAAACCCTGTTACTGAAACCAAAGGGAAGCCACAAGAGGCATTTAATAATACCCCTAAACCAGCTAATTTTAACTTGCACAAGAGCAGGAAGAATCAAAGAGAAAATCAGAGGTTGAATTTGCTGTGCTGCTCCTAGTTGATAAAATTCTGTAGTGAGAATATGTCAAAAGCAATTTTACCAAATAAATTGTTTAAAGCAAGGCTTCCTTTAGAAACGCAGTAAGATACTTCTTCCCCAACTTCCTTGAATAAGCACGGATCTATTTGCTAACATTTGCAGAGTATCTAAATCTCCAGAATGGAAGCTGCCACTCCAAATGGAAAGGTTACCAGGATGGCCACAGGACCAAAAGAAACACTGTTACGTACACAGAGTAACTGGGGCCACTCCAGGTTTTCAACTTCTGCGTATTGCAATGGGGGTAGGCAGGGGGACCTAGGAGCTCAAGTAGTAGTTCCCAACCACAGAAAACCAGAATATATTCTGAAGAAATATAAGCAAGCTCCAGGAAGAACCCACTGGATTTTATCTGTTTGTTCCTTCCCAAATGAGCCAACTGGTGGAAAAGAGCCGTAGAGCAGGGACAGAATGATAGGAATAGGACCCACAGCTGCAGTTTTGTGCTGTCAGCAGTAAGGGACTGGCTGGGCAGCGCACCCCTTTCCTCCCATTCCCCCTCTGCCACCATGCAAAGACAGACAAGCAGCACCAGGTTAAGACACCACACCAGGCGAGACCCTGCCTTTCTTCCTTGGAGGTAACCAGGCAAACCAAGCGAGGGAAGAAACCCCTAGGTTGAGCGGAGGAAGAGAAAACCAATTCCTCTGTGAATCACTGGGGGCCACAGGAAGGATCTTGTGGTATGTGAAGCATGCAGGCTTTGGCCAAAGAGAGAAGGGAAGTAGCAGCCTCTACTAATAATGGAAGAGGTCCAGCCAGAGTTTGCTGGAGCTTAAGGTGCAAAACATGCTTTTCTTTGTTTCTCTGGGGACAGGCAAAGTTGTGAAGCAGAAATCAGGAGAAAAAAAAAAGTAATCTCATCAAAAAAAGTGAAGGTCTGAAAACCATTTATCTAGAGGTAACATTTCCTCTTCCAGGTTCTTGTCTGAAAGGCACCAGTTGAATCTTCAATCCTCCAGTAGTTGCATGAACAAATCCAAGACTTTCAATTAAATTCAAAATAATGAACAGTAAGACTAGCCATGCAGCTCGCCATCAGTATCACCCAGCTTTAAATATCCATCATCCTGGCAAGTGCTCTTTGGTGGGCAAGTGTCCCCTCTCCCCCCACTTTTCCCACTACTCATTCCTGGTCCTTCTTGCCCGCCTCTGCCTGCCATACTGCCAGATATGCCAAATGAGCTGTGTTACACGGCTGTGCTCCACAGTAGTCTGCTTAAAGAAGGGGGGGGGAAGAGGTTAGGAGGGAGAAGGCTGGTTGTTTTTAAGTAGACTCCCACACAGATCCAGTTTATTTCTGAACATATATATTCAGAAGGACAGTACCTCTGAGAGGAAGAACGACTAAAGACCAAGCAGCTAGGGTCAATAAACTTCTTAAAGAGGCTTTTCCCCTCAAGCCTGTTTATTTGTGTGTTACCACATTAATAAAAGAAATATGGGGGTGACGCATGGAAAGGCATTATTTCTTATTTCCCAGTGAGTCTGAGGTCTACAGGTGAGGGCCTCCACACCTGCACATCTCAGGAGACTGCAGAATTGAGGAAATGAAGAGTCCTGGATGCTACACACAGAACAGGGGGCACACATCTTCTCTTCTAGATCACATCTCCTCACCTCCCAGCCTCATCTTTGAACCTGTAGCTCTATTGTAAATGATAATACTGGGAGCTATCAATTTCTAATATTAAAGTTATTAAGCAACTAAGCTGGAGTCTTGCTGTACTGCATCTCCAGTAAAGTCGGCTCTCTTTCAAAAGAAAAATCGGAAAATTTTAAAAGGCACCTTGGTTAATACAACTACTAAAAAAATACTGATGCTTTAAAGTTCTCTTACATTTCTATTATTGAGTTTTAACCTCATATTTGGTAGTTTCTAGATCCCTAAAATTCCCAAACCAATCTTTAATACACTAACTTCGGCCTTTATAAAGCACTTATCAGCATGAAGGAAACAGCTTAAATATCCTGGTTTACCATCTGTTTTTTTATACCTAACATGTCTCAAGGGCAGTAAGATTCATAGGACAAGGTAATAATTTTATTAGACCAGAAGATAGAGCTGATGGTAGAGGGAGGAAAATAATACATAAGTTTTTGTCAAAATGTAAAAGTCATGAGATTCTCTCCAACTCCTACCCTACCACATGAGACAACAACAGCTAGACAGGGATCCAGAAGTAAAATTCCTCTCAAAGAACAGAAATAAGAACCATAAATGCTAAATAACTGTAACTAGTTATCTATGCAGCCATTATTATTGATAGATTAATTTCAATAAAGATGAATGCCTACAGTTCTGCTTATTAATATTTCTGACTGTTCACATGAAATCCATCCACAGCACATTCCTCAGCAGTTTTAGGTAACCTGAAGCATCTGAATCTCCTCTCTAGCCCAATCATGAACATTGAGAAACAGACCAACAGATTTACAGATTTTAAGAGAGAAGGAATTGTTAGGATCTCCAGAGCTCTTTCAGTAGGTCTTGACAAGTCATCTTGTATATACGGAAAAATTTAGGCTTCAGGTATGGAGTTTTATATTAGAACACATTCTACTGTACACACTGTAGATTGTAAAAAAACCCACAGCTTCTGTTGCTTCCCAGTCCTGTGTCGGGTCTACAGCAGTTGAACCCTTCTGCATCTGCCTACCCATATTCTGGAAGAAATCAAGGTGTGACCCATATCCTAGTCCAGTTTTAAACAAAGTCCATCTGATGGTGTTCACACGCAGACCAGTTCTTCCTCCTAGGAATCAGTGACCTTTGCTGCCAGGATTCCTGTCCTTCTGGCAAGGATGAAGGACAAATGAAATCCTTCAGCTATGCAAAAGCAGAATATCCTAACACAAAAAGAAAAGGCCAAGAAATTGAAGGCATTTATAGTTGAGAAGAATTTGGCCCACACAATTCTCCAAAATCTTGATATCAGCTATAGAAAACATACATTTGACATTTTAAGATTGGCCCATGATACTGCATCTACTGCCAGAAGCCCTGTCCCCCAGAGATGCAGATTTTGAAAAGAGATCCTGAAATTGCTATTGGAGGGAGATTACAGACTCTCCTTCATGAGCAGGAGGATGGCTTGTATTAGTCTTACAGGAAAAGCCAGGAAAAACAAAACCAGGAACTCCAAAGCTAACCCTTGTCCTCCCAGAGGATTACTTCCTAAACTCACCTATAAATTAATAGACAGCCAGACCCTCTATAGTTAGCTTTCCCTTTTCAGATACAGGTTTCTTCCATGAGATCCATAAAGGTCCATACAGCAGGGAAGCGGCAGCAGGAGCCAACGCTCCAGGTTCAAACCCTGGCTCTAACCATGCATCCTTCCCATCCCTATAGTATTACTTCTCCTTAGTGCCCTGTTATTTCCTTAACATGTACGCTGTGTTCCACCATTGAGAGATTACTCAATGCTAAAGCCATCTTTTTAGTCTCCTGCCCAACGTCTTCCTTTCATCACTATTCTCCTTCTCTTCCTTCCAATCTCCTTTTCATTTTTTCATTCTCAACAGTTCATACATCAGTCTTTCTCCCATGTCAGTTTGCCACAACATTACTCAACATACCTTCAAGTTCCATCCTCAGAACACATCCATTTCTGAAAATATTTTTAAGTACTACTCGAGAAGTTAAGGTATTTAACATACCAAATCCCACAAAAGGACACAGGCAAAAGACACAGCACCATCTACATTGGCTGCTGGCCTCATTGCACCAACCTTCAGGACTTGACCCTGACAAGATGTTACTGAAAAGTCCCAAAGGTTTCATGGAGCAGGAGTGCCTAACAAACACAAAACTAGTACAGATGTCTGACAGGAACTGAGTGGAGGATTGAAAGGAATGGAAAAGATGAAGTACCTACTTTATTCTTGGAAGATAAAGAAGGGCCAAGGAAGCTTTGGAGCCCAGCAGAGAGGAGAAAGCAAGTGGGAAGCAGGCAAGAGACCACTTTGCTTTTTTAAAAAGGACTTTCTCTCAATTACGAACTGCTGTAGAAAGCCATCAACAGCTAAGAGCCATGTTGGAGAACTTTAAACATTTTTAAATACAAAGTGATCTTAAAAGCAGTACCAGTCCCTTAGCTCATACTGTACCCTGAAGCACCCTTAGCTGAGACTCTACACAGCAGCCAGGCAGCTGCACCACTGTGGTTCCACACGGCCTGATGGGCACGGCTGAACACTACAGGGACACAAAACCCTCACCTATATTTGAAAAGATGAGTGAATAATTCATTGTATGAATTATTTCATACAACCTTTCGAAGTTATTATATATTTACGCAAGAGGCTATATTTACACAAGAGGCATGCCCTGAACCCACTCAGAGCTCAGTTGTGGCAGGTACTGTCCTGACACACAATTTTATTACTGCTTATTATTGCATATGCCAAGTCCTGGGTCACATGAAGCTGTCCCAGTACAGGAGTTTGTCTTGCAGCAAAGTCTCAGAAGACTACAAGAACATTTTTATGAATGAGAACTATTTTATAATATAAAACCTCATACAAACATGGGAGTATGTGTTTATAACCAGCTTGCCAAAGACTAACAAACATATACTGCACCTTACAGAAAAGGTGTTCCAGCAGCATCGCGTGTCATTTTTTGCTAGTACATCACATTAGCATACCAGAATAGAAAACATCATTATATAATCAAGACATTCTTCAATACCATTCTTAAAACTTGAGAACAAATACTTTGGAAAAATTATGGAGAAAGTAATATTTGTGAAGAGGGGTGGATAAAGGGAAATGAAAAACTGAGCCAAACTTGGTCTCTATATGGTGGCAGCAAGCGGAACTTGGATTAGAGGACAGTGAAATACTACTGTCCCTTCCCCCAGCCAGAGCTCCTCTGCGACACACTCTGTTCTGCAGCAAGCCCAGGATGATATACTTAGAGCAGGCAGCCTTAGCTTGCTGTATGCTGTGGTCAGTGTAGTGTGTCTGTATATTACTAGTGCATCCACAGAATACAACTGTAGAAGTTGGACTGTGCAAGAGCTAGTTCAAAGAGGACTTCTCTGTCAACATCCAGGTTTCTATTTACTCCACTTTTGTATCTTTATGGAAAGATCATATAAACTACACGAGCATACACACTGGCATGCATAAAACTTGAAAACCTCAGTTGTAACTCCATTTTTATAACAAGGCTATGCTTCCTGGAAAAAAGCACAAACTCAGCATTGCTCTAAACGAATACCCATTTCTATCCAAATTACACACAACAAAAAGGCTGAAATGTTCTCCTTAAGCTAAATAACTGTGAAATTAAGGTTTACAAGTGTAACTGAAATTTCCATACCCTGGAGGGATATCACTTGTGCTCAGAGGTGACACACTATTTTTAGGACCATGACATGAGCTGCATTACTTCTAGTACACTTTGATCGAATTTTCAGAGTTAAACATTTGCTGCTCACATCTAGTACAACTGCTGCTCTAAACACTCAGTAGTGTTATGAGCCAGTTTCCTCAAGGTTTTTGTTTGAGAAAAGCTTCAGTTGAAGCTTCAGCATGGAATCTACATACTCTTTGATTCTGCATTTGGAAGGAGAAAAATCACCTCTCTTTAATCTCTAGTTACATGCCTCTATTATGACCTATTCTAAACTTATCTCCTGGCATAGCAAACGGAATTTCACTAAATGCATAGATAGATATTGGACACCTTGTTTCCACTTTGAGCTCAGTATGGAAGGTAACACTTACCCCTAGTAGTATGACATTAAATCTAGAGTAAGTTTTGTATTTCCATTCCACGTTTTACTTCCTCACACCCCTTTCTCTCCACCTACCCACCTCCCAGAGAACAGCAGAGGCCTATGCCTCTTGCTCAGTAGCCTATTCCAACAGCTGAGCCACAGGAAGGTGCAGCGCTGCACAGAGGGAAGGGGAACAGAGCGTGTAGAGAACCTGCCAGCTAATGGAAAATCCATTTTAGATCACGCTGTTTTATTAAAGAAACCCAGAGAAGCAAAAAAAACCCCATGGCACTTAAAGCAGCTATTCATAGAAACCTATTCCCTAAAAAATATGGTGTAATTGTGTACCAAAGAACTACACATACTACTCCCAGTCCCAAAACATTCTTATTCAAAAATCTCCAACTTGGTAAATGATTGCTTGAATAGATATCAACTTAATTACTAATTTTAATTTTTAGATAAAAGAAGTATACAAGATTTTATAGTCACTAAGTATATGACTTATGCTGCTGATACAGATTGCTTAAATTCTGAAGAAAAAAAATAAAATACTTACCACAGTGGGGTTACCGCTACTGATCAACTGGCTGACTTCATGAAAAATGCTTTTGCAGTCAATTGATTTGTCTAATGATCCCCGTTTCACTATCACCGCTACTGCTAATAGAATCTGCTCCCGAACGTACTTTTGAAGGCTGTGAACAACATTGCAAAAACATATTTGCAAATAATTCTGAACATCAATGCTCAATAAAATTTTAAACACATTTCTTTTTCAAACATTTCATTCATAAGGGAAAGCCAACAACTCTACACAAGTCAACTAAGTGTTAAGAAGGGAAGATAAATTATTGTTGAAATCGTCTTCCACCACTACCCTGAGAAACAAAAAGGCTAACCCAGACTTTCTGCAGAATCCTACATGTTCAGAGGTATTTTTTCTATACTTACTTAGGCCTTTGTAAGACATAGGTTAGAAGGAATGTTCGCAGTGACTCAATGCTAGTTTTTTCCAAGAGAATCCATTCTCTTACAACTGCTTCCATTATTGCTGTAGCAGCTTGAAAAAGGACATAGTCCACTTTACTAGTTTCTGTGGGGAAAAATAAAGGCAACTTGAGTATCAGAAGACATACATGTATTTAGCTTGTATGCATTTCCAACAAAAAAAATTAATGGAATTTAGTATTATTTATTCTTAAATTTTTTTTTTTTTGCTATGAAAACAGGCAAAGAATTTACAACTCAAAAGGGGGGAAAAATAATCAATAACCCAATTATCAAATTGTCCAGTATTATTTGAGTCAGTGACTCAGGGGAAGAGAAGCTGGCTGTGCAAGGAGACTGGGCCAAAGATCAGGAATAAGAATGATAACACAACTGTGGAACAAAATAAAAAAGATGACAGATTTAGTCCCAATACATTAAGATATGATTATTTATAGACTGGTGTATTTAAGGTTTTCTACATCATGTTCAAGCTTGCATATTTATCTTGAGGCAATCAAAATATAACTTCCAACCACAGTGTAGGAACCAATAGCCCTTATTATCTGAGTATCTGATTGCTTTGTATATGGATGCACTAAAAAAAACTAGAAAAAGATGTTAAGGAAAAAGGTAACAGCTTGGGTGACTATAAAGTATAATTTAAAGAAAAACTCCAGAATCTAACTTTAATTTATATGACAATAGAAAGCTACAGAGACATTGTTGTTGTTTTGCTTTTAAAAATTTTAACTTAGAAATAGCAGGCGGTATCTCATTAGCCAGCTTCAAAACATTGTGAGCTCTGTAGAAAACACAGAAAGAGCATTCAGAAAGGGTGTAGCCACAGGGTGGCAGAAGCATAAATTATGAAATGGTGAAATAAAATTCCCAAACAAGAAGTGGAGTTTGAGCTATGGTGGGTGACCTGCCAGGACTAGAAAAAATGAGTTTGTTTGAGAAAACCTTGGTCATGAGATGATGGGCTTTAAAAAACTACAAAACAAACTTTCTTCCCCTGATTATATACACACAAGTTTATAATATACATTTCCTTTATATGCAAGTTCTATATCCAAGATAGTGGCCAATTTGCTAAATGTTTTTAAGTAATTTAATCAGGCTTCAAATCTAAACCCTACACAGGTAAACATGCTTAAATCAAAATAAGCCACCTTTAAATCTACTTAGCTTAATTTGGAAAACTAAGTAACCACTTAATTAAAAGATTAATGTGTATGTCTAACACATACATAAAAATGAGCCAAATTATTCCTGCATGGCAATTTTAATTCTGGCATTTGTTAACTTCTGGGTCTTTGGCTTTTCAAACTGTACAAACTCACACAAAAAGAGAATGCTATTAGAAAAGATGATGGAATTTCTCCTTTGTGTCAAGTACCACAGATGCACAACTGCAATCATTAACAGCACAGAGCTCCAGCACTCAGTGTAAGCTTTTAACTGGTCAGAGCACCATTATCCTCTACATGAAGTTACTAAAGAAAGACAGGACAAGTTTTGCCAGTATGCTTAACAGCTATAAGCTTACAGCAGAAGAACGTAGAGCCTCATGCCTCCTGGGTTCGACTTCAGGTTTTTAAAGACACCACATGGCTGTTCCCCTTTTCCTTATGCTCATCATCTCCACTGCTCTCCCTGCATTGCTTGTACACTCTTCTTTCCATGAATGCCATCAACACCCCTGTTATCTCTCTCCACCTCTATTCCAATTCCTGTCTTGACCATTTTTTTTGTTTGTTTCTTTTTACAGCCATCTACCCTGATCCTCTGGTTCCTGCCCATCCTTACCTGCACATATCCTTTCAGTACACTTCAACTCTTTTATTCTTCACCACGAACAGCTTGTTTCCCTTCCCTGGTTCTCGATTTCACAATCCCTGCCTCTCCCTTCTCAACTCTCAAGTCTTAACTAGCTGTTCTTTCTGTCCAAACTATTCAAACACTTACTCAAGAAGCACAAAGTTTTGGGAAAAATCTCCCAGTCTCAGGTCTCAGCATCACAACTGCCTACACTGCCAGGAAAAACCTGCCCCATGCGGAAGCATGCTAGTTTCTCAATGGTGGTAGCATACAAACAGTTTAAAGAGGTAAAATTTCTAGTCATCCAAGAGGTGTTAAAAACAGGATCACATTCCTTCCAACCAGCCACATTTCAGAAGAAAAAAAAAAAAAAGGAAAATTGTCTGCAGTGATTTCATGAATTTTCATTTTTTATTTCTGATTAGTGATGAATACATCACTTAAGAGATAAAAATGGTCTGCAAAGTTACTTAAGTATGTTCTTTTGCCCACTCAAAATTCTCTAAAAATCAATGTGAAAATAGAAAGTATCAATTTTGCTGACCCATAAAGCAAAAAGTGTGATTACAGTCTTCAGGACCAGATTAAGAACTACTATAATATACTAAAACCAGAAGAAACTCATTTGCAGAAAAAAATTTGGTTGAGGAGTGGGTTGTCCTGGTTTCAGCTGGGATAGAGTTAATTGTCTTCCTAGTAACTGGTATAGTACTATGTTTTTGAGCTAGGTATGCGAAGAATGTTGATAACACACTGATGTTTTCAGTTGCTGCTAAGTAATGTTTAGTCTAAAGTCAAGGATTTTTCAGCTTCTGATGCCCAGCCAGCAAGAAGGCTGGAGGGGCACAAGAAGTTGGGAGGGGACACAGCCAGGACAGCTGACCCAAAGTGGCCAACAGGGTATTCCATACCATGTGATGTCACGTCCAGTCTATAAACTGGAGGGAGTGGAGGTGGGGGGATCACCACTTGGGGACTAACTGGGCATCGATCAGCAGGTGGTGAGCAATTGCACTGTGCATCATTTGTATATTCCAATCCTTTTATTATTACCGTTGTCAATTTATTAGTGTTATCATTATTAATTTCCTCTTTTCTGTTCTATTAAACCATTCTTATCTCAACCCATGAGTTTTACTTTTTTTCCCCTGATTTTCTCCTCCATCCCACTGGGGGGGGGGGGGGGGCGGGAAGTGAGTGAGCAGCTGCGTGGTGCTTAGTTGCTGGCTGGGGTTAAACCACAACAGGGTGTAGGAAAGGAACCACACCCTGTTCTATATATCACAGTATAATTTAACACCACAGTAGTAGACCTGCAATACTGACATCACAATATTCATGAATTTTAAGTCTCTAATCCAGTAAATATAGAAATAACTGTTAAAAAAATACTGTGGAATGAATTAAGTATGAAAATAATCATATTTTAAACATAATTCTAATATTTCTCTGTTCATTCTGGCAAATTCTTTGAAAGAAAAGTTGCTTTTTTGTGTTTTTGGCATGTGTTCTTTTCCACAAATTTCCAGGTTTTCCTCACTGGGTTTCAGAGTCAGCTTTCACTGAAACTTCCCCCTTGTCTGCCCCCAACACTCACATCTGGTCAGTACAGTGGTGCTGAGCAGGAATCTTACATGCTTACTGCTCCTGCAATTTTCAGATTATTTAGCTGCCAAACTCTAATGCCTGTAAAAACAGACTTATTTTTAAAGACTTGTAACACAATCACATTTACAGCATTTCCATTAAAACCCAAGGAATTTCTGATAAAAGGTGATACCTACCTATCTCTTTCCTTTCTCCACAACACTTCATATCAATACTCTCTTCCTTCTACCAGGTGGACAGAAACTTTTCTAACCTTTTTTTTTTTTTTTTTTTTTTAAACACAACAGTTGGGCTGTTAACAGCAACTTACTGAGACATTCAACCTGAAATAAATTCTCACCATGGAAAATTTCAGCACCAGTGCAAAATCTGGCAAAAGTGTATAAAATTGCATTGTTGATTGATTTAATGGGAAGCATCAAGCCAAGCAATCACACTACAGGCTCTACAAGCTCCACAGATCAGACAGTGTTACAATAATCATGTCACAGAGGAAACCTGAATCTATTAAATCAGTTTAGGAGCTTACCTACATGAAGTTACATCTTACAGCTTTAAAGCTGCCAGAAACAAAACCAAAAAGGGCAGCAGTAGGCTTCACCCTCCATCAAAAAGTACCCCTCATTAAAATCAAAACCGATGTTCATATTCTCAGCTGCAGAAGAGCACAGTTCCAGTTATAAAAACAAGTACATACTTAATTTAATTTATTAAAACTTACCCAAAATGTGTTTGCAAACAGCAAATGGTGATTTTGATTTTCTAAATGATAAGAATATGTGCTCAGCATGTTGGCGTTGTTCATTATTGACCATGGAAGGTGGTGCCTGAAAGAAAAGAGGGGGGGGGGAGCTATTCAAGCACTAAAACCCCATCCCGATTGTAAACATATATGAGCAATGTCATGAACTTATAAATATTTGCCTTGTTAAACATCAAAACCAAGTATCTCTTGGTAAAACTGCCTGCTCTCTCTCAGTCACAGCCTCTTCTTATATACCACTTTGTATTTATATCATGTGCACATGAGTGTGAATATTGAGACATCAGGCAGAGAGTGAATAATTCTAGGTATTGTGTTCCTAATGATGCTTCTGAAGAAAGATAAAAGTCAGATCTAAACTCAACCCAATCCTTTTCCTACTCAAACCAAAAATATTGTTGCACACCACTAAATGCTGCTACACACGCTCACAGTCACGGAAACAAAGCACTATTTTTTCTTTAGTTCTACATTGGTTTTAAAATACTGAATTGTATAATCAAGTCAAGGAATTAAAAAATTACTACAGATATGTTCTAAAATAAAGTATTGGCAGTAACATACTACCCTCTAGTGCTTAACATTAAAGTTGACATCCTCAAGACTGAGTGAGGACTCTGATTAAAGAGACAGGTCAGCCCATTTGGGGATGGCTACAGTGGTTCCTTATATACCCACCCCCTTACATCATGGGCACCTTGGCTGCTCAGGTAACACCTGCTGCTCCACTACTGCTGAAAGCCAGCTCCATGGTGGTTTCTACCTGAAAATCAGCCATAGGTAAAGCATGAAACTACGTAGTAACCTAGACCACTGCGAGATGGGATACTGCCTACAGAGCACAGATGAGAGCTAACTGCCTGCATTGCAGCCTCATCTCATCGAACATCGCCAAGATGCCCCACAAGATAAAAACAATCCTGCAGAAAACATCAGCTGCTCACAACATCAATGCTGCTCTCCACTTTTACCACTAATATTCTCTGATTTCTGCTATTTGGGATTTATCTGAACAAGCACATGGCACAAAATACTCTTACAGGGGATTGATGCCACAAGGCAGTGTAAACTGAACTGATGCGCCTTTGAGAAAGGAACGTGCACACATAGAAAGATTGCATACAAACTGCAGAGCCAGGTCAAGGTGACAGCGTAGGTTATCGAGCTTCAGCTGAACTTCCAAACTCCTAATTCCAGTCCTGCCTGTAGCAATCTGAGGAGAATGTGTGTGCCACATATCTTTTGGTTTTGATTTATAGCCACTGCTTTGGTAATAAAAGCATTAAGACCTTAGCATAAAGACCAAGGTTTTTAACTTAAGTGAAATATTTTTCAGTAAATAAAACATATCAAATCTGATTTAATTCTTTCACCCTTGACAAAACACAAGATGACAGAAGATTCAAATATGAGCAAATAACACCACAGATTAAAACTCAATCTGTGTAAATGAAGCAAGGGAGAGCAGGCTGCTGATCCTTGGATCAAGGGGGTCCTAGTAAGCAGCTGTGCTCCTTCCTACACAGCCAATTTCTGACTCTCACAACCTCTCCTGTGTAGATATGATGAATGCCTGTGAAGGGAGCAAAATAAGTAGTGGAGGAAGGCAACTGCAAAAAAGCCTTGTGGATGCAGAATAAACACTCTGTCCCTTCACAAACCTGCTCTGCTCTACAGCCAATCTGGGGGCAAGACCTCCCTGGACAGTGATTTGAACATACACAGGACAGCCCAACCTTACCAGCTCTGGGGACAAGGTCACACTGTTTGTCCATGCCCCCTTCTGGGCAGGCATCAGTTCGTGTTAGCTTGTGCACAGGCATAGACGGCAGCGTGCCTTCAGTTCACGTGTCTTCCACGTGCTTGGAGCAGCGTCTCAAGTCTCTAAGTCAGCAGGTTGCAAGCAGATACACACGCAGAAAAGCTTTCAGATATTTGAGGCATTATGCACTGCTGAACAACTGAGACAGAAATAAGCTCCATGGTGGTACCCAAGTCCTTCCAGGACACTGAGCTTTGGTGAACTCCAACCCAACAGAGAAACGCAAACCTTAATAACTTTTAAAGCAAATGTAAACTTGTAAAGAAGCAGCCGCACCAAATTGGGGCACATGACACTTCTGTGATAAAACCTCAACCCTCCCACGCGCAGCCAGCCATCAGCAGGAGCTGTTCCCAACCACCCGTGCTTTCTGCAGTCTGAAGGACAGTACCTCTCTGTGTGGACTCTAGCTACATTCACTGCAACAGAGCCAGCTGTACTGAATGCCAGAACAACATTTGGAGCACGTTATCAAAAATGCAGGAATGACCTACACAGCAACAGCCTGACATGCACTTTAGTCAGTGCTATCACAAATAAACCAAACCAACCAACCAACCAGTCCCCCCGTTTTTTTCCCTGTTGTAAGGGGGAAACACATTTGTACAAATGCAGAGAACCAGACTGGGGAAGTTATCACCAAAAAGCATCCCACCAAAGGCAAGTTATTTTCATCTGGATCAGTTACCCAGCCTGGTTCACCATAAGCCAGCACAGAAACCTGTGCCAGCACAGCATAGGACATAATGGCTGGTGACAGGCTTCTTTTTTCAGCACTAACTACCATTTAAAGTGCATTTAAATCTATAGCCTCTGTTGCTCTGCAACGCCATGGGAATACTCCGAAGTCTCAAGGAACACACAGCTTTGGTCAATGAAGTTTTGTGAGAACTAAGAATCAAATTTCTCTAGACAAGTGACTTATTAAAATAACTTTCTGCTACCAAAAGGAGAGGTCCCGCTCCTTTCTTGCTCTCACCTGCATGGTCTTGTCCTTGCATTATCCCATCTATCAAGCAGCCTGCCAAAGGGGGGGGGGGGCAGGCGGAGTGGGCAAGGGGAATGAACAGTCTTTTGTTACTTTAATAAGCATCAAGAAGTCAGACAAGTGCCAGAGCCAGCGCAACGACAGGGAGAAAAGGAGTGGAGTGACATTGCCCCTTCAGCAGTACGGACCCTGCAGCTCACAGCTCTGCAGTGTTGCGAAGCCTCACTAATTACAGCCACATTAGAAGGAATCCTTTGGGTGTGACAAAGCATAACATTTTCAAGTCTGGAGTCATTTATATTCACATTCTTAAAGCAAGAAGAGCAAATCAGGGTTACCTGATCTTGAACTAATTTTGCATTAACAAAGCATATTTGAGTTTGTCATACAGAGATCGTATCTATTTTCAGCGTTCTGTAATACTTAAGGGCACTTTCAGGGACATCAGCAGCAAACTATAGCACCATTTAAAAAAAGACAGAATTAGAGTTTTATGGGAAATACCCCTTTTTGCTTACAATAACTAGAAAAGAGACCTCTAATTTTACATTATTTTAACTCTACTTCTCTGAAGTCTGATTACAGAAGACCTTTGGCACCTTGAAAAGGCATACAGCACATCATATTCCTGTATTAATTTTAAAAATCGCAATAATTTAATAATACATTATGCAATTAGACTCTCAAAACTGTCCAGAACAGACAAGTGCAACAGGTAAGCTTTAAACTGCACTATACAGCCACCAGAGGGAGCTTAAAGCTCACAGTCTACTGCCTTCAAACACTAGTTATCTGTACACTGAAAGTATTTTAAAGTCCAGCTAACGTAAGGCTTTAAACGAAAGCCCAGCATATACATATTCTGTGTGCAAATTTCACATTACAAGAACACCGGCTTAGGTAAGTTCAAGAGCCCTGGAAGCCCGTGCCCAACATCCCCTCAGCGCAACAGGGTTAGAAACATACCCCAAGTACCCATCGCTCTTGGAAGGTCCCCCTCAAAATACCTACATGTTCACTGTTTTCTTTCTGTCTCCTTCAAACTCTTCTCTACCATCCAGCTTACAGGGAATTAAAACAAGTATGGTAATGATCAGGCTCTTTTGGCACGTTGAAACTATTGCCCACTATACCGCTTTCCTTTCTACACTGTCTGATATTACTGCTAACACCCATCTGCTCACTTTTTTGACTCAGAAGTTAACTATAAAAAATTCACCAGGACAAGGATCATCTTTCTGGTTTTAGCATAGCAAGATGCTGCCCCATAAGAATAGAGCTTCTATATAACACAGTATTATAAATAAAATTACATCCTTTCAGCTACCAAGACTGTCTGGATACAGAACAGGAACAGCAACAGCAACAGCAGTGCCTACTGATCAGATCCAGTGGGACTACTGACTCAAATGGCAATTATTCACACAAAGGAAAGAGAAACTGAAAAATGACAAGACTGGAAACACTCTGGCAGACTAGCCCTAATACTTTCAGGACTACTAAACTCATCTGAAAGCCTGGACAACTAATAAGTAAGTAATGTAACTCCTTCCCTTTCATATCAACCAGTTTATAAAAAAAAAGAAACAGTTTGTTCTACTTCATTATGTCCTACTATCACTAGTCTGAACAAAACAACAAAGAGAAAAAAGAGACAGAGAAAAATTAAGGTATTTGATGACAAAATTGTAACAAAGCCAATAAGCATATGTTAGAAGATTTAAATCCTGCGCATGCTTACAGAAAACCTGTACTTTCTCTGTGGTTTTCTGCTCAAGGAAAAAACATGGGAAAGCCAAGATCTTTGCTTCCCTTCTCACTTCTTCTTAGAAGAACACAAATAATTGTGATAATTCTCCTCAAGCCATCAACAGTAAATGAGCCAGTGGAAAAAAAATCTTTTTGAAAAGAGCAGAAACACTAAACTTTAGGAGGAAATAGTGAAGTCAAAAGTAGAAAACACCTTTAACACCTCACAGTCAAAGAAAGAGAACTGAGAAAAAAAGAAGAAAAGAGCTGGAGATTGAGGTTCTCCATATTATGGTAAATACTGAGTCCTCAGCAGTCAGCATCTTTCTAATATTTTGGGATACAGGCAGACAGATGCAGTTTGAAGGAACGTGTTGGCACAGATCAGCCAAACAGAAAAGCTGTCCAAATCATAGGTACAAACGCATTCTTCTGGTGTAACGTAAGCATTCTCCAACTTCTTTTATGAAGACTGAATCCACAGGGAATGGCTACAGCTCCTTCTGTACATAAAGATCAGTTCCGCCAACAGAAAGTCCCTCAGCCTGCATCTTGGACACAGGCAAGCCTTCCAAAAGTTAGGCAGTGATCTTCAGTGATAGAGAGAGAGAGAGAGAGATTAGGCTCTTATACCCTTGATTAGGTTCTTAGCAGTTTCCTTTCACAGACTCACATATCACCTAACATTTGATTTTTCACTTTTTGTACATTTAAACAAACAATAAAAGCAAATCACTCTTAGGACATAGGTTATCTCAGCTTACATGAGTGTTACAGCAATGAGACAATTATTTTGGAAGGACAGGAACTGTCATGTAAAACTAATCCCAAGTCAGGTTTTGCTTTCCTTGACTATTAGACCAGATACTTTACAAAAACCTAAACATAACTTCCACGCAATTACCTTTTCTTTCCAGTGCAGAACCTGATAAAAACAAAACTGGATTCAGCTTTGCATCAGAAAAAAGTTTCTCCTCAATGAGTTCAAGGTCAGCACAGCCCCTTTAAATCCTCCTTCTCCCCTTTCTTACCACTATGAGAATGTTACGAGAAACCATACCACAAACAAAGCTCCAGCACCCTTCACTCTACTAACAAAATAGGGGGTGCCCCAACATTGTTCGTAACAACTGTCTACCTCTCACAATCTTAGGATAAGCAAGCCGCTGATCTGAAAAATGCAGAAGTCACAAATGTAACAAATTAACAATATTAAACCCTCCAAACGGCACAAGGTCCTCAACAGCCACGAGAGTACTGGTAGGTTTTTAACTAGCTTTCCCATCCTTACTGCCTGCAACCATCCTTTTGTACTATGGGAAGAAGAGCACCTGATACAGCAGCAGCATTTAATTCCATAAGTCTATATATTGCCACTTACTTTTTTCCTCTCCACAATAACCTGTCTTTGTTTCTTCCTTATATATCACAGATTTCTCATTTCTAACTTTGATCATCTTTTTTTCTGCTCCTCCCTTGATGGTACACCATCAATTTAAATGATATATTATTCACTGATGCTACAAGAAAGGACAGCACAACCAGGAACAATTAAAAAGGCTAAAAATTTGGCATACATGACCTAGGCAGAAACTGATTAACACAAACAGATACTACAAATAATTTAAAATATTAGTTGATAGTGACACTCAGAACAGGAAAGTAGTAAGTATGAGAAAGGGATAGACCAACTGTCATTTGGAAAATACACACATGAGTAGGAAACAGCTGGTGAAGGTACACATGGAAAAAATAAGGGGTAAAAATAGGGGGCTTGGGGGTTTTGTTTTGTTTTAAATAGAAGTAGTTAGATGCAGATAGAGTATCTGAAGCTACACATACGTATTCAGAACCACATGCTTAGTATAATCACTTCCTACCTCAGTAACGTACCTTTAAAAAAAATATACAATTATGACTTGTCAGGATGGAGAATGCCAAGCAATGAAGGTAAGAGACATGAGAAAGGTAGCAAATGGGTTGCAAATACCAGATGCTCTCTTCGTAAGACTAAAATTGAAGTCACTGCCTATTTGCCAATAACAGGCTGAAGAAGTAATACCACATCCACATTTGAAGTGGTGTCCGGTTTTCTACCTCCTTCCCCTTATTTCCAAAAACACTTTTTGCTTTAAAAAAAAAAAAAAGTATCAAATCCCCCCTGCAAAGTGATTCTGTTCAGGCAGTTTCATGTTGATCATCATAGACATACAAAATACAACATTTTTTGATTGTATATTAGAAGTGACATTATCTTCTTAATGATTTTAGTTGCCAGAGAATACTACTTCTTGGTCACTTGTGGACAGTGACAGTATCTTAAAATTAACAACTTCTAACATTCAAGTGACAACATTATTATTCAAATCAATAATGAAATAGGTTTTTTATTTAAGTATGATTTAATTAACCAGTTTGCACTGTTATCTCTGCATCATACTTTTGCTAAGAAAAAACCTGCCCATGATCTTGTATAAACATAATTAAGGATGGGATGAACAGCATTCATTCCTTGCAGACAGAAAAGTTTGCTAGAGACAAATTCTGATTTTTCAGACTTTTGCTATGGTAAGACAGCACTGAATACAACCCAATTCAGTACCTTTCTACAATTACACTAGGGGAAATCTGCAAATTAGCATGTCACAAAGAACAGTCACGCACTCCTCCAGACTTTGCTGCTTAAGAGAACACAGAGAGAGCGCACCAGAGTGTTTTAAGCTGACACCCACAGTATTCCCACCTACAAAAGAGGTCCCCTATGAACAGTACAGCCTAAACACTAGTAGGATTATGGAAAGGCAAACATGCCTACTAAGAGAATTTTCTTGGGTTTAAAAAAAAAAAGATCAAATTGCTTGTACCTGCTACTACTAAAGTCAAGAAGGAACTTTCTTGCCAAAGGCAATGTTTATGTCTGCAAGTAAAGCACATTACAAACTTGACAAGGGTAGAAACAAAAATCTGAGATTTCTACTGAAGTGTGACTTCATAAAATTCACCACAAACTCTCCAAACTGAGCTTCCCCAAATATGTAGGGGAATCTTGCTTTCCCTGCAGTCAAGAGGGATAAAATGAAACTGTTCCCAAACTCTGATCTGTGGGCCATTATCTGCTTATGAAAAACACGTTAGTTGTTCTTCAGAATGGTATCTAGACTCTGTGCTGCAGAGAGCCTGGAAGCCTAACGGAGACAAGAATAAGAAACTGAATCTCTATCAATCAGCAAGGATAAGCAAAAGCCACCACAGACGGCAATGGCACCACTGGGTCTGGACCTTGCTGACAGCCACCATCAGGCAAGACACGCTCAGAGAAGCGCAGAATAAAGGAAGCCCAGATGGCTCGACAACACATCCCAGCAGGCAGGGAAGCCAAGTAACAGTGAGGCATATGTAAAGGAGAAAGATCATGAGTGAACTTGAGAAGCACATGCAAGGGGAACACCATGTGATAGTGGTAACGTAGCTGAGGAGTATGGGCAAAAATATGAGAGAGAAAAAAAGGAAAAAAAAAATCAAACACAAGGGCAAGTAATTTTTAACTAGTGCACATACTGCATTTAGGACAGCTAAACATATTACTCTATCCATGTAAGCAATTGTTACAGCTGCAACATACCTAAATAATCAGAAGTCACGAAATTTTAACTTACTTTGCTCTTCTACTAAGGTGCTCAAAACCCCCTAAAAACAGATTTCTGTTTCTTAAATAACAAACACACCTTAAAAGAATTACTCCCCAGCACAGCACATCTGCTATATAGATGAGTTATAAAAAGGAATCAGATTCTCAGAATAAGGAGATTCCAAGTTTAACTCTACCAAAGTCACATCAAGCAACATGCCCCAAGACTGCATTACCTTAACTTCCATGGAGTCAAGCCATTAACAAGTTTCCATCCCAGTTTTACCAGTAACACTTTTCAAGCATTTTAAATAAGCTTTTTCCTACAGTATATCACAGCACATTCAATAACTGTCACTTGCCTTATTAAAATAGCTATTCAAAGAGATCAAACACAGGGGTCAGACACAGAGAACTGGATGGTTAGCCACACTTTTGTTCTCAGCTGTTCACCCTACTTCTCTAGCAGACGCTGATACCTAACAATGCAAGGATGTCTGATCCACTCATGAAGCAGATGCCACCAACCAACAATTCAGGCTACATGAAGATGCTCAGCTCTGCAGCATTCTGCATCTGTTTCACAAGTGGATCAGACATTCCTGCCTCGGGCACCAGGCCAGGAAGCCGTTTGGACAACTGGTATCGATAGCCTCTGCTGTCCAATTCAGATCTGTCATTACACAACTGCCAGAGCTTTGAGTAACAGCTAAGTTACTACAGAAAACCTAGCTAGCATAATAAACAACTTCAACTATGTTCCAATTATTCCCTTTGCACTTGCTTTTTGGAATAATCATTTAAATTACAGCAGTAACTCATCTTCCAATGTAGAAGATACTCAAGATTATATCTGAATATTAGTAAGAAAGATGCAATAGATGGCTTCTGACCACACCTGCAGTAGAGACAGCATGGTGGAGATAAGACTTTCTGAACAAAAACTTTGTTTCATTTTTTAAAAAATTCTTTTCCAAAAGTAATTATGATTTGAATTATTTAAACCCCAGAGTGCCCAGTATTTTTCAGTATATATTTGGAACAAATGCGTGACTGCTGGAGGAATTACCTCCTACACATCTACTCACTCATGTCTTGCTTTCATGTAGAGACTTAACAATAAGGGAAAAAAGACTTTTTTTTTTCTTCGTATCGGATTTTGCTTTATATTTTGGAGCTGAAGTACTTTATTAAGTCTTTTGCAAGTAAAACAGGAGATAAATTATGGTTTGTGATAAGATCTATTCTCAGTTTTGAAATGGTCATATACAAGATACTATATATAAACACACATTAATTGACTAGAGAGCCAAAGTAAATCATTACCATCAATATCAAAACATTTTCTGAGATAAGACTTCCTCTCCAAGATAAGCAACAAGACCTACAGATTTTACTTCTCTGCTAACAATTTGACCCTCAAGTATAGACTATTACAGGTACTCCACTAAAATTACCATTCATTTATGTGCACAATACACTTCAGATACATGATTTGTGGTAACCAGTCTGCAGAGGAACCGCTTCCACTGTCCATGTCTGCTTCTCAGCATCTAAACAGGTACCCAGGACCTGCTGCTTGAAGAAGAGCAGGTAGGACTTGAAAGGCAAAAGGGAGGAAGGTGGAGTGGAGTCTTTGTTCAACGAAGCAAGAGAAAAAAAGAGGATGATGAAGGTATAGCCTTCAGGTAGCTGTGGTAGGACACTGACAAACGGATGTCTGTAGCTGGTCTATGTACCTATAGCAGCTGTTCATCCACTATCAGCTCTGACCGTTGTCTGTCTCCTCACAGGATTCATTTAGGACTTTCTCTTTTCTGACCACTGTGCACATTGCTCAACAAGAAAATCCACAAATTCAACCAAACTAACAGTACATTGACTCATGCTAACCTTCTGGAAGCATTAGGTGAACAGGATCAGCCCAAACTCCATCCACCCCACAGAGGATTGCTCCAGCAGAATTTGGGAAAATGACTGAATTCTGCATGGGAAATTCTGCATATCGCAAGAGTTACAAGTTTAAACTTGTCAGTGCTGGCCCAAACTCAGAGCCCTATATAAAGTAATCACAAAAGGAGCACACAGAATTATCAGACCTTACATACACTAAGATCAAAATCTAGTTTTCTTTTTATATCATAATGCTTTCTTTATAATCACTGGGTCAAGAAAATGTTTCAATTTGGTTTCAAGAAAATTTAGTGTAAACTTAAATAGTCCTTCACTTCTGTAAATTTAGGCAATAAAAACCAGGATACAGTGCAACACGTCAGTGAAGACAAAACACTTTAGAAAATTATGTATTATACCTATTTGTTACTGTTTCCTCTGTAACTGCAGTTAGGACATTGGTTTAAGTATGCTGACAACAGATAAATCTGAGAAATGTCCTATAATGGATATTTAGCTTACCGTAGTCTGGCTGTGGACAGCCAGAGGATGAATGCTGACACGAGGTTACAGTTCAGACCCTTAAACTAAACGTTATTTATTTCCTAATCTCCACATTCACTGTTCCAACATTTCAAAGCACAAGCAAGGTCGGACCTGCAGTTCTGTTTAGCAAAGTAATTTCTGTAAAATACCTGGCTGATGGCAACGGGCAAATCCAGGCAGAGTCCCTTGAAGTCAGTAAGATCCTATAAAGCAACAAGAAGTCAACCCATGCAGACCAGAGAAAGCTCAGTCAAGACAGAACAAGAGCAACTCAATATGGAAGAGAAGGACAAAGATAAGAAAAACATCATAACTACACAGAACAGTTATGGAAAACCTCACTGTTCCAAATCTTTTTAAACCATTTAATGTTAACAAGTAAAATCAGCTTGCTTTGACTTTAGCAGGAGTGACACATCACTACTACAGTAGCACAGGAACCCTAAAAATATACATTACTAAAGGACACGAAAAGTCATAAAGTGCCCTTACTACAACTGCACTCACACTAGCCTCAAGTTCTGCTCTCCTGCTTCCTTCCTTCCTCTGACTGTCTCCTGGAACTGGACTGGACTTGGCCTCCTCATCCTGCAGCAAGGAGGAGAAGGGCTGGTGAAACAAACCAAACTTTTCCCTCAGCTCCCACCAACTACAGGTGCTTCCCTCTTTCCCCAGCAAGCAGGCATGGAAGATAAATGGGTCCCAAGTTCAGGCCCCGAGTCTGTTATCCTACTGGGGAAGGAGAGGGGTCTCAGCATCAACATACACCACAGTCTCCACTGCAGGGCAGACTCCCCCCATGACAGGTCCTGGTTCTCCAGCAAGAGACAGGACCCTAGCCCATCCATACCCCCGAAAGCCTAATTGCAACTCGATCGTAAGATTCAAGTAGCTCATCTCTGTATTGCCCATTTCTGTACCTATAAGACAGTATAGACACGGCTTAACAAAAAATGCCAAGATTGTGACAGTGAATTTCAAGACAAAGTTTTAAGTAAAGAAAGAACCATTGTGACCCCTCTTCTACTAGACAGCAGATCATAATAATGCTGGTAATGGCAATACTCATTTTCCAAAGTTCACAAGTTGAGATGTACGTGATATATAACCCATTTATCAAGGTCACGGTCAGCAACTGCTCTCCTCCTGCAAAAGAAACTTTAGTATTACTCATATGTGAAGAAGTGTCTTATAGTATTTATTTTTACTCGCATGTAGCCTTCTAGTAAGCATGTGCGGATGGAGTAGGACATCACAGGGCTAACAGGACATCACAGGGCTAACCCCCCCATCCGCCTCACGCGGACCCCCCAACACAGAAGTTAAATGTCATCACTCCGTGAAAGATTTAAACTGAGATAGCGATGCGTTTTGGTTTCAGAAAGTTTTAGGCTTTGCCCCCTATCACAAAAGTATCCTCCCACCAAGCTAATGAAGGCTGACACACAGGGCAGCCAGCTTCCCTGCCAAAATTCAGGTTTTAGCACTTCCTCCTCCATCAATCTTGCTAAAATTTCAAAACCATTTTGTCCCATCTTAGTTATTTAGAAGGAGTTGATTAAAAGCGAGATAAGGGAGTTTTTAAAGTTTTTGAAGTTTATCTAAATTTGATATGGAGGACTCCTCTGGCTTAGCGTACTTTCAAAATGGCACAGCCTAAAACACCTAACTTTATTAATGTCTTTTAACTGTTAGGGCATTAATGGAAACTTGCAGGCAGACACAAGTAAAATACACACAAAATACAATTCCCGAATCACATAAGCAAACAGAAATGTAGCTACAGAGACACGAAATCAAGGTTTAGCAACAAAGAGCAATAGAACAGAGGACAGAGGAGGAAGCTCATCACCTAAGCCAGCCTGGAGGATAAGGAAGCCAAGAGAAATTGTGAAATTGAACCATTTTTTGAAGTAACTTCACTCAAAACCAGGAAAAATTATGGACTTTCACTGAACACCTAGAAAAATTTCCTTTCCCTAACATTTTGGCCATTACTGGGAAATGGCAAAAGTATATCTAGAATTGTACGTACTTGAGAGGTAGGATGTCATTTACTTTTCCCTTGTTTCACTACTTTGTTCTGCTCTTGCAGATACAGTCTGAACCACATTACCGAAGGAGTTATATCTCTGTGTTCATCCTCCAATATACAGAGGAGCAGACATCATACATATTTTGAGAAATCCTCTTCTGAAAAGTATTTTTTATGAATAATTTTTTTTTATTCCACACACACACATTTTGGCGTTTTAATTAGAAAGGCAGTTTTTAAGACTCCCTTAAAGTGCTTGAGTTCGCTCTAAGAAACCTGCATAAATTAGCTAAGTCTCAAGTTCTGCACAGTCACAGGGCTCCACATACTTACTGAAAAACAATTGTGAAGAAATGCAGTCATAATTATGTATTTTATTCTCAGCACTGTTAGAGGGAATGTTATTGTGACATGAACAGGAGAATAGCTCCAGAAACAATATTGTCATTTCTCGATATTAGAATTTAATATTTGTATATTCCCCACTAAACAATTCATTATCCTGAAGCTACCCAACATCTGTTCTTAATACCACTTAAAACAACCTCACAAAATAAAGGCTTTGCAGCTAAGCCTCCCTAATTCTTTCAGGAAGAAGCATGTTTGGGGTTTGGGTTGGGCTTTTGTTGTTGCTGTTGACAGGTAAGGAAAGCACTATTCATGTTTTCTTAACCAGAGAGGAGTGTACATGTTTTGTAAATCTATTTGCACATTTTCTCAGTAACGATGCAAGATGTAGCCATCTGGGAAGCTACCAAAAAAGCATGGCTGAAAATAAAGTCAAATAGCAACAACATTATTAGCAAAGCAAATAGTAGAAGTCAGTGACTGAAGAGATGATAAAGCTAAGCTAAATGTGAACACTTAAGACCTTAATGAAAAAAAAAAACAAACCCAAACTATGATCAGTGCAGAAAACACCCAAAGCTCTGTTTGTACATAAGATCAGTGAAGTTTTAAGTAAATGCTTTTCAGCCATTGCTTTAACAACACAGAAATTCAGCTTTAAGGCACCTAATATCAAACCAGCATCTGTAGCTGCAAGGGGGAACACGTTTTTCCCCCTCCAGGGCTGCAGTCCTGTTGCAACAGAGATACAGATCCCGTCTCCCATTTGGGGATCTCCAGTTACTGTATACACATGTGTTCATACAGGTGCTGTGGAGAAGTCCTCATGAAATCTAGCAGTGACAAATGTGTAAAATGTAGCTTTAAGATGAGGGGTGTAACATAAGAGGAAACTAACTGAGCTGTAAGGTGAAACCCACAGCAGGCAGGCAGGCAGGGTCTGCCAGCACCAACGATGCCTGGGTAAAGTCATGGCAAGACAAAAGAGGAACTGACTTAAGGGCCAATATGATGCCAAGAGCAGCGATACAAGCCCAAGCTGTGGCAGATCAAGTTTGGGGAAGTTCATTCCAAAACCTTGAAGATCGCCTATTTGCAGAGCCAGACAAAAGCAGCAAAAAGAGAAAAGCCTTCGCTGAGTGCCCAAGGCAGAAGCTACACAAGTAGATCCTGGTCTGGAGAGGACGACGCTTGCCCCCACATCACCAGCATGGAACCTTGCCCCTGTCCCCAGGCAGGCAGTGCATGGAGGTATGACTTCTCTTGTGCTGCGACGTGACAGAAAGGTGGCAGTTCTGCAGTAACTCCTCAACAAGTGCGTGTATGAGCCAACATGGTTTGTGTTTGTAAAATTGTTTCTGCTGTTTGTTAGCTTTGATACTGTTTGCATATCACCACTAATGCCACAGTTAACAATAGCTGGAATACTGTTTCATAATAATAAAGGATGTTATAACTCAATGTTGTTTGTTATCGAATTGCACCATTGGTCTCTGTACAAACCAATGCTTAAGTCCCAGAGCCACGGATGCCCTGTGGCACAGGCCAGCGCACCAGCCTCTGGAGTACACCCAGGTACTGGATTTTCAGACTTTGTGTTAATGATGCTGCGACCTGTTTTTTTAATTCTATGAACTGCCTCTGCCCTACTTCACCTGTTGCTGGAGCAAAAACTTCAGCAGCCACATTTACTTGTGATGTGAAAGAGTCAAATTCAAGGTCCTTCCAAAGCAACCTGGAGAACTGATTGAACATGGCTCAACCACCTCTTGGTGTCTTAAAAGCTATCAAGTTACCCATTTCTGAAAAACTGGAAATAAAAAGTCAAAGAATATACCACTCACTCCAACACAGTCTTAATGCCACACTACAGGAACCCCCTCAAAACACCAGCACTCTAAGCATTCCAGTCCACTCTTACCTCGAAAACGGAATACTTCAGTAAAGTACCCAAAAAGACAAATATCGTGTAACTTCTCTGCAGCTCTTCCCATGGACGGATTTCAAAACACATTCGTGAAGGATGCTGATATTATTCTTTTCCTTCGTTACACCAGGATCCTAGTCTAAGTTGATAATGAACAGGGGCTGCCTCTCCAGAACAACAAGGCTGTGGTTCCCAGAGAGGCAATGCAGTGACAGAGACCTTCCTTCTCTCCTTCCAACCACGCTAACTCTTCTCCATTCCTAGACAAACATCATCTCGTGCGAGCTTTGGCAACTGGCAGGTCCTTCCATAAGCCAGTCCAGCTCACTAAACTAGCAGTTAATCAATCCAGCAAAAAGACAAGTAATGATTTTCCTCAGCCACTCACTGTTAGGCTGGTTTAGGTTTCTGTGAAAACATAGCCTATGTCTGCGTTACACTTACAAGCCTAGGACTGCAGATGTTCTTCACCTTGGCCAAGCCTTTTGAAATCCCAGGGACCACCGTCATAAACAGTAAAATTCCATGGCAAAACACTTTTCTGCACTTTATTGATTTCACAGCCACAAATTAATTATACAAAGCCTTCAGGAGACCCTGGCATAAGGCATATTTTCAACACTACTACAGCTGTGCCTCTACCATTTTGCACAGCTGCACATAACACAGCTGGACTGCATGACTATAAATACTGAAATTCATAATTTCAGCACAAACCATGATATATCTTTAGCCTTTCTTCATATTCACTTCTATAGTCTGTAAATTTTGAATTTGGTAGGCACCACTAAACCAACTTACCTGCCTTCTAGAGTAACAAAAGCAATAAAACATTATTCACTTGCTCCTATATTAATCCAAATAACTTTAAGTGTATTTTCAATTAAAAAAAAAAAAAAATCAGTCTTCATCTGAAGACAAAGAGAATTATATCCGCTACTTCCCAAGTGGTTTGACAGCATAATTTGACCAAAGTTTCTTTTAGGAGCATATGCAAGCTTTTTCATCTCAGCCAAGGTAGCAAAATTGTTTATAATGCAACACAGTGAAAATTACCTGAATTAAAAAACCCTTTTCTCCCTGCATCCACTTCCCAATCAAGTTCACTATGCAGCCACACATGTGGGTGTACTACTACTCTGTGTTTTCGTAGAGCCAAAGGCAGCACTGTACAGCTGCCATTCATCATTAAGTCTCAGAAGTAGGAAAGTTTGGGGTTTTCCTTTTTGGGAGGCAGAAAGGGGGAAGAAGAGGGACTATTTAAAATACATCCTTCTGCCAGTTTTCCCCCATTTCTTAAAATTCCTATTTGAACAACTACTCCCTATTGAACAGGATGTTTTAGACAGACTTTAAAGGGATGAAAAAGAACTGAAGACTCATATCATGTCTCCTACAGCCCAGATCTGACACCCTCGCTTCTACAGCACAACTCCCAGCACATGCATGGTTTTATGCCACTCATACAACCCACTACACATCAAAATTTCTCCAAATGTTACTGCATTCCCTCTACCAGGTCACTGCCTCTACACAGGCCTCAGTTCCTCAGTTGTTTTGTTCTGGGGAAGCCGAGGAAAGCAGGAGATAGATACGAGGAATACATTTTCCCCTAGTAAAATGGAAAAGGGCATGATCATCAAAATCCAGAATTCCACCCCTACATCAAGCCAGGACACAGAACTGGAGATCTTATGTATGTCTAATCCAGACAGACTTTTAGTATCAGAACAGTGTCAGAAATTGATGAAAAGGAATATTTTATTTAGCTGCTTGTGACAGCATCAGCTCAACTTAATAATCAAGAAGATTTCTTCTACCCTTCCATATGGAAAGCTGTTAATTAACTAATGAACACAGATTAGCACAACAAGGATAAGACTCTTAGGAAGCAGGTTAAAAGGAAGACAGCAGTAGGTAGTGCCTGAAGAATTATCCAGATGGAGTTACGGACTAATGAAGCTCCCCAGCGGACGAATCTAGGAGCAGACACACCAGTATTTTCACTGACGACTCAGAACAAAATATAGAAATATCCCAATGCAACAGTGACATGTCAAATGAGTGTGAAACATCATCTTGATTCAAAAAGATGAATACTCCCTCTGCGAAACAGTCAGGGGAAATAAACCCTAAGTGTGAAGAATCCCATTTCACTAGATTTTCATTTCATCAGATGCTATGTTTGCTCTTCAAAGATACCAGAATCTGTACCAATCTTCACATTCCTATTCTCAACTCCTCACCCTTAGTACTGTGTGCTTCGGGTATGCTCCACGCACATTTGTTCTCAGTTCCCAGGTAAAAGTTTCATTAGCATGCTGCACGTACTTATCTCCCAAGCTGTAATCTGAACCGTGTGCCTGTAAAATGCACCAACCATACCAGTTCTTAAGCAAAATGAGGAAAAACTATACATGATAGACTCTAAATTACTTAGTACCACTCCAGAAAAAGATCCAGATGGCTTGGGCATAGTCCTCTGAAAACATTACCTTGCTACTCTGAAGTAATAAAGAAAAGCACAATTTTAAGTACTATTAGGAAAGGAATACAGAACAATACCATAAATTTACAATCATTTAAAATCCTCAAGTACCCACATCACAAAAGAATGCAGTTTTAGTCAGTCCATCTCAAAAACGGTATCATAAATCTAAAAAGCTACAGAGGAGTACAGGAATCATGAGATGTATGGGGAATCCCCCACATCAAAAACTGACAAGACCCTTCAGTTTAGCTAACAGATGACTGGAAGATGCAATATGATAGAGAGCTATAAAAACCACAAAGGATACCATAGAAGAAAAATCACAACAATGATCAGGTATATCTCATAATTCAAGAATGAATGAAATGATCAAACAGCAGGCTTCTCTCAAATAACATAATGTTGGGTTTTTTCCAAAAACACCTGTGAAACTCATTATTACCAGACAAGTATAATATAAAAACAAAGAAAATAAAAAATATAAATGCATTCCAGAAACAACTGGACATATTCATGGAAGAAAAGTTGATCAACAATCATTAAACACAACAATGCTACCTCAAGCTCTTGAAATTACTAATTCAAATAAGGTAAAGTGTATACTAGTGAAAAGATTACCCTTATTTTTCAGACCCTTTCTCTAAATTAGCAGCTATGGGCCATCACTGGAAACAGAAGTCAGCTGGGCAGATGTTTGGTCTAATCCAGCCATAATATAGCACACATCCAGCTTGTTTTGCTGGGTGATGTCTTGGAGGACTTCAACAAATCTTCTCAGCATTGGAATGACTCATTTGTCTGATTTCTTCCAACAGGTAACCTGCCATAACAAAATCAGAGCTAGTCCATCTCTCCCTTTCACCCTTACTATTAGATATGCTTCACAATCTGAAAAACTGCCCCACAGTGAAGACAGGTTGCAATGAGAAACTGAACTTCCTCACAGAGGGAGCATTGTCACAGCCCTGAACTCCAAGAAAGGCAGGTCAAAAAAAGCCAACCATACTAATTGTCAGGGTAGATGATATAAACAATTTGGTCTTGGATTTTAAGGACACTAATGTGTTCCCTCATGCTCTTATTCCATAAGTTTATTTCAACATCTAAAAGAGAAGTTTGCATGACCATTGTCAGACTACCCAACTTTAGCCTGAAACCTCCCTCAGAAGGGCAGGATAAGCCACAAACTAAGTAGCACCCCGAGAAGATAGTAATGTGTGACTCCCCCACCACCCCCAAAACAGACCACAGAGAAAGGAGAACATTTACAAACTTTTAAAGAAGGGAATTCTTCTGCAAAAGCCTTTGCTCAAATGTTCTTGAACCTGTTAATGCTACCCAGACCCATACTGCATAGAACAGCTTAGGATGACAGGGACCTCTGGACCTCACTTTGCTCAATCCCCTGCCCAAAAGCAGGGGATCTAACTTGTTTCAAAGTTAGATCAGGTTGTTCAGGGCCTTGTTCAGTCAAGTTTCAAATATCTCCAAAGATGGGAGATCCCATAAGCCTCTCCAGGTAGCGTGCTCTACTGCCTTCACCAGCCACACTTACTGTGATTTCTTTTTTTTTTTTTTTGCCTTCTCTCCAGCTGGAATTTCCCTTTCTGAAACTTGTAACCTCTTGTCTTTTCACTGTGCACCTCTAAGAAAAGTCTGGCATTTCTGATACCAAGGCAGTCTGAGTTAACAAGTAAATTGTACAGTGAAGGTATATGATACACTTGAGCCAACCTGACAGCTCACCACTGCTAATAGGGGCAGACCAGTCCTGTACATATCCAACAATCTAATTTCAGCCATCCCACCCCCCTGTGCTAGCTCTGCAACCTAAATGGCTGCACAGATAGCCAATTCGTCTTGCTAATCTGACAGAAGTCCATTCCCTTGTTTAATTCCTATGTCATCTCAGCAGTATTAATATGTTCAGCACAGGGTCACAAGGGAGAAAGTGGAGCTGCAGGTAGGAACACAGCACCCCTTTTTGGAGGGGGGCAGGGGGAACAAGCTGCAACCTCTGTATTTACATTTAGATGTCAAAGAACATCACATGCTAAAAAATTTCAGCCTGCTTTAATAAACTCTTGGCAATAACTAAACAGTCTTACACATGCTTCCTACTTCATCCTCTCACCTATGGGATAACATTTACATTTCTTTCCTTAATAACACAACCTATGTCTTCTCTCATCTGTGAAGACAGTTATTAAAACAGTGCTTAACTGATACTAATTATATTCAGCATTAATTACAATCTGAGCTAAGCAGAACGTAATAGATAGGAACTATATACACTTGGTTACAAGATGCCATGCCAGCTGGAAATGGAGTAGCAGTAAATTCATTTGGTTCATACAGATGCTGGTGTATGCTCTTCAGCAAGCCAAAGTCTCATGGGTCAAAGGTGTTTACCAGCCTGTAGCACTGAAAAACTGCACAGCTTTCTACGCTTTAAGTTACGAGGCACTATGGGAACCTTACTTCAAGTAAACACCATTTAGCTTTGTTGGAAAGGAATTAAGTACACAAAAAGCACACACTTTTTAATATAGCAAATACTCTTACACACACCAAAGAAAACTGTCACAGGACCAGCACTCAAAGTCGTATTTGGCAGCTAATGACAACTCAAGTTTCATACTTTATAACAACTCTTCAACTTACACCAAATTTCAATCGTTTTCCAAACTGTGTCTTTTGAAATTGGGCTACCTAGAACCTGTTGAAAGGTATTATTGGCAACAAAGGAAAAGCATTTCTATACAGCTGTAGAGGAGCTTGGTGAGAGAACAGATTGAATCTTTCCAGTTTTCATACACTGCACGCCATGGTTTGTAAAGTCCATGAAGATCAGTCATTTATGAGATCAGAACTAATATATCTCTTATCTGACTTATAAAAGGGATTTTTCCAAAGGAAAACTAACTAACCCAATGCAATAAAAAAAAAAAAACCAAACCCAACCAAGAATTATGAAAATACTTATCAAAGATTTAGAGAGCTCACAGTAATCCATACTTACCCTCAAGGAAAGTTAAACACATTCAGGGGGTTTTTTTATTAGCATGTCTGAATTCCTCTAGTCCACTATTCTCCCCAAGGCTCAGTATTTCAGTTTGAAATCAAGACAAGTATCACGTAAGACACCACCACTCCCTGCTCCATCCTCAGATATGCTGCACCACCTTTGACGCCTCCCTAGCCAACCGTATTTTGCAAGGATTGCTACTGCTTCAGCTACCGCAGACTGCCCCAGGAAAACCTCGTTGAATCCCTCCACAACTTCCTGCCCAGTTAAAACTTGCTGCCATCTATTGTCAGACCATTCACAGCTCTGCCCCTTCCCATCGCTTCAAGTGTGGCTCCACTGCAAGGTGCCAGCCTCTACTCATGACCTCCATTACCAGCACCAGGTTCACCACCCTCCCCCAAGTCATCAGATTTTTACAGAAATACCTTCCTAAGTGATCCCACCAGTTTGCTTGATCAGTTCACACCTCCCAGCTGCCACACACAGTTACTTGCCCTCATCCCCAAGTAGACCTTTTATCAGATTTTACCAAACAGCGTAGTCCTCTGGCTAAATTAAATTAAGATCATCGCTGTCCAGGTGCAGTCCTGAAACAGCCCTTGTTTTGCCACAGCTGCTAGTGAGAAAGAACAGAAGCAGAGCACATAACCCTTTCAGTCTCTAGGGTCGCACATCCACCTTTGTAAAGCACCCGGCGAGCTGCACTCCTCCTCTCCTCCATCACTCCAAAGACTTGATGATTTTTGAGAAGAACCACGGAGCGATAACCCTAAACAGTTGTCGCAACTCTTGTACAGCCAGCCCAGCTTAAAGCCTGATTCTGGGTCCTTAGCCTCACAGATAGCTTTAGTAAATATCTGTTTTATGCGGCTTCCTCAGGAAGAGCCATCCAGCTAATTCTTGTCAGTTCACTGTTGCCAGTGAAACTTCCAAGAGCAGCTGTGGAAAAGAAAAAAGAACAAGAAAAAAGCTAATGACTGCAACAAGTCAGCTTTTATACTGTCAGAGGCTGGAGGGAGACAGGAAGCTTGAAATTCAACACAGATCCTAACAACCATGTGCTTGCAGACCCGAGACGTATTTTTACCAGCAAGTTTAGCACCTATTCTTCAACAGAAGCACAAACATTACCATAAGAGGCTTGCATCTCTTCGTTGTATTAACATTTTTTTTTTACTCTAACTCCACATTAAGTTGCATTTCCCTCTCTCTGATAGCAGGGCTATGCTAGGGAAACGATGCCAACACAAGTAACATTAAGTTTTCTAGCACAGATGCAAAACTTTGGAGATGCCACTCCACATGCTATCAGTTTGATACTGAAAACTACCTAACTGTCAGCTTCCTTCACACACATGTTCTGCCTCATAATAATACTTATTACATATTTCCCCTATGCAGTCAAACACTTCTGGTAATTACAGCAAGTGCGTTATTTTTAAAACTGAGATACACAGACATTATGAGAACCTCCAATAATCTACACAGTTACATTTTGCAAAGGCATGCATGAATCAAAAGCAGCTCAAAGCTTAAAATGCATCACTGTTCGCATACTTTGAGAAGTTTTTTCTTCTAAAAGGATTAGTGCTCGCTGCTAAGCTATCTACCTTTACTCTCCTGTTTGGAAACATAGCCAACGTTTTTCAGGTTTTGACATCACAAGGAGTAACACACACATATTTTGATGAGGATGCCTGCGAGTAAAGCTAATCGCCTGTTGCTTTACAGTCAGGCTGCTTCAGCTAGACATTAAACCGCAATGCTTCAGGCTCTGGCCACTGACCCATTATCAACACCAGGCAAAATTCCTACTATTTGCTTGGGTCTTTTGAAATCTCTTTAATATCAACAACTTACAAATTTTATTTCTGTTGGAATGACATTTTGGCAAGATAAATTTTGTGGGGAAGGCTTTCAGCTAGACATTTTGAGAAGATCTGTAAGACCGACCTCTAAACGACAGCGGCCAACGTACAGCTTTTCATTCAAACAAAAACTTTTACAAGGATGCGCGCCTAGGACGTTTAAACACCACCGCTCGCTATAGCTATTCAGGCCCACCACATTTCTGATCTCTGCCGTGCGGACCACCGTCTTTTCCACGCAGCCATGGAAAACAACACACAACACATTCACGGTCAGCACGAACAGTTCACTGGTAACGAAAAGATTAATCGCTTTGCTTCAACGCGGCAGCAGCAGCAGCAGCAGCACCCCGAGCCGCTGGCTGCTCCCTGCTCCTCCACTGAAAGGAAAACTCTGGAAACGAGCGGCGCTCAGCCCGCGGTTCGCGGCTCTTCTGAGGTGGCCTCCACGCTGCCGACGGTGCCCCATCGCCCCCCCCCCCCCCCTCCTTGGGCCGGGGACCGGGCGCGACCTCCCACCGCCCCGCCGCTGCCGCGGCCAGGCGCCCCGGGACCCCGGCCCCCGCCGCCGGGAGGGAGACTTGCTCCCTGGCAACTTCGGCGAGGGCTTCCGCGGCGGACAATGGCGGTGCGGGGGCCGAGGGCGTGAGGGGACGGGACGGCCCGCCGGGGCGGGAAGCCCGGCGAGCGGGCAGCCCGCCCGGGGCGGGGGTCAGCGGGCGGCACATGGAGGACCGGCGCGGCGTGCGCGGCGGGGGCCGACCGCGGCTGCGGGGTGACAGGGACGAGCCGGCGCGGCGCCGGCGGCCGCCCGCGGAGGGAGAGGCCGGCCGGGGAGCGGGAGGAGGCGGGGAGGGGGCGGCGGGGGCGCCGCGCCCCGGCGGGCTGCGCCCCGAGCGCCGCGCCTGAGGGGCGAGGGCGGCGGGAGACTCCGCGGGCGGCGGGAAGGGGAGGCGAGGGCTGGGGGGGTGGGGGGGGGGGCGCGGAGAGAGGGGGCCGGCGCGGGCGCCCCCGCCGCGAGGCGCCGCTCCGGGCGCGGCGCGTGCCGCCGCCCGCCTCACCATCAGCACTTTGGCCGCGTTCTCCAGCTGGGCGATCACCTCGGGGGCCCCCCCCGCCGCCGCGGCCGCCGCCATCATGGTCTCTCTTCAATGACGCGCCATGCGCTGCATTCTGGGACGAGGCGGCCGCGCAGCCAATCCCGGCCCCGGCACGGCCCGGCCCGGCCCCGGCGCGGAGGCGAAGACGGCGCCGCCGCCGCCACCACCGCCGCCGCCGCCGCAGCAGCAGCGCGACCGCCGGCCGCCAGCCAGGGGGGGCCGCCGGAGACAGCCCCCACCCCTGCGCGCCGCGCACCTTCCTCCCTTCCCTCCTTCCCGCCCGCCTCCGGGGCGGGCCCGGCGCACGCGGTGGGACCTGCGGAGTCCCGGGGCGGGGCCCGCCGCCGCCGCCGCCGCCTCCGCCTCCGGCCGCCGGTTCGAGGCCGCCGCACCTGCCGGGGCCGGCGGCTGCGCCCGCTCTGCGTGTGGGCGGAGGAGCGCTGCACGGCCGCCCGGGCCGGCTGCGGGAGCGCCGGCTGAGGTGGTAGCGCCGGGAGGGCAGGGCGAGACCGGAGCGTGAGCCTCGTTTGGGGCTGCCCGGTGCGGTCGTGCTTCCCGGGGTGTACCGGGCGTTAGCGAGACCGCGGGCGCTAGCTGCTTGCCGTTCCTTGTGCTGAGCGGTGCTCGCAGCTTTTTAGTGGGGGGAGAAGGATTCGCTTTTAAAATACAGCTTAGAAAGTGGTGGGGAGTGGAGAAGGTGGCCCGCGTCTTTACAAACGGAGCTGCTTTAGGGCCGACAAGAAAAACAGCCCAGGTTTAAAACTGATCTAGAATGCCTTTTTTTCCCACGTAACTCCATCTGGAGCTCGCCTCACGCTACTGGATGTGAGCTACAAGGCAGAGTCACCTCTGAAAACTGTGCTGGAGAGAACATTGTGTTGTACACCTGTAGGAGTGAAAGGACTCTCAGATTGTGCCTTCGCTGGCATTCCGTATTGGTTTAGGAGTTTGCCTTTTAAACAAATCTAATGGTTTCCACTTCCGTTTGCACACTGGAGCAGACTTGGAGCTTTGGTACCTTCAGATGAAACTAAACTGGAAGATCTGCAACTGCCAAGGCGTATTCAGTGCATAGGACCAGGCTAGATCTCCTCCAGAGTAAGTCCCTTGCAGTGCGGGCCACTGAGCAGCATCGGCTGTTTAGTTCCCCAGATCCCGCTGGACTGCTCTACTCGTAACAGCAGTCTGGTGCTTCCAACCATAGTTCTCCCATCCTCCCAACCTTGAGAAGACATTAGCATACCTCTAGTGCTGAACTTACGCAAAGCTTGGAACATACCAGCTAACTGAGCAGGATGATAGGAGTCTTGCACGCTCACAGACTGTTCACATAAACTGGGTGTAAATGTGCAGTGTTTCCATGCAGGTGATACAATGTGATAGCCAAAGGCAGAAGAAAGGGTCAAGGAAATGGGATGACGGCAAGAAACACATCTTTTGCATTCAAAAGAATGCAAGTATTTTTCTCCCAAGAAATGACAGCTTTCAATGCTGAAGGGGGCATGGTGCTCACTACTAGACAAGAATCAGAAGTGGCAAGAGAACCATGTAAAAAATTGATGTGGTTTACCTAGGAGGTAATGTAATTCATGCTAAAACATTAAGCGTCTTTCAGGGTAACATTCAGCTTCACAGTTGAAGAATGTGGGGAGATCAGCAGGGCTGCACTGAAAGGAGAGATGAGTATAAGGAAAATTAAAACAACAGTCAGAGGTGGAGGAGTTCGAAGGTAGTGAAAGTATGACAACACACTTAAGCCCTGAAGTGTGTTTATTGGGCAAACAGCGCAATGTACAATCAGTCTTACTCTAAAGAACAGCAAAACAAGAGCTAAAGACTTAGAAGTTTGTGTACAAAGAGGTAATGTCAAAAAAACCTGAAGAGTATGGAAAAAGCTATTTTAAAGAATTCTGTGTTCAATAAAGGACTACTTCAGTTGAGTATTTCTGTACTTGTAGCTTGTATTCGTAATGAGATTCTTCAACAACTTCCTCAGCATGCTCAAAGGTCCTTCATTGTCCTGTGGACTTGTGTGTTCAGCAGCACACTTGAATAGCCATAGGAGCAATAGAAATAGAATATTACTGTTCAGGTTGGGGCGGGCTCAAGCAGTCTCTAGGCCAACCTGCTTCTTCAGCCTTCTGACCAAGTTGCTTAGGGCTTTGTCCAGCAGGGTCTTGAAAACCTCCAAGAATATGCCCAATTTATGCGGGCAACCTGTGCCAATACTTGATTGTTGTCACGGTGAAGTCTTTTTCCCTTAAATCAGAACTTTCCCATGTGACTATTGCCTCTCATCCTGCTGCCGTGCACCTCAGTGGAGGGTTTTGCTCCATTTTCTTGACAAGTTCAGGTACTGGAAGGAAGCTCTTGGGTTCCTCTTCAAGCCTTCTGACTGAACGCAGTTCCCTCAGCCTCTCCTCACAGGGTATGTGCTGCCACCCCCTCACTGTCTTGATTGCCCTCAGCTGCACTCACTGCAATTTGTCAACTTCTTTCTCATACTGGGGGCCCAAAGTGTGGTGTGGTTTTCCAGATGTGATCTAACAAGTGCTGAGTAAAGAGGACTAATAATTCTCTTGATCTACTGGCTTCATGCCTGTAAAAAGAACCTAGTATGTCTTTATAAAGGTAGCCTTGCTCACTGCTGTGGCGTTCTGCTCACTTCTTATGTTTAGCTTGGTATCTCTCAGGGCCAAGTAAAGTGCACGACTGGGCCTTAATTGCCCTGACATCCTCACCTGAGACTTCAGCATGTGCAGTACTGTAGGTTTACCTGTGCCAAGTCCTGTCTCCTGTTGTCTTGGCTTATCAGTTGGCCTTCCTGGATGGACCTATGTAAATATATAGCCTTGTCTCAAACCCTTTCTCCTGAGTGGACCTTGTCTCTGACTCTGTCTTCTGCTGTTCCTGGCTGGACTTGCTGCCTGGACCCTGGACCTGACTCATTATCTCACCTTGTCTTGGACTCTCAAGACCTGTCACCAACCCAGCCCTGCCCAAATCCTATGGAACTGCACCCTGGTTGGTGAGGGCACTGCCCTGCCTGTCCTGTGGTCAGCCTTGGTTCCCAGTTTATCCGCCCTCATGGAGTGGCCCTGCTCTTGCTGTCTGTGACACAGTCCACCAGGACCACCAGAGTCCTTTTTTCTTCAGTCCTCAGTCTATACTGTTGTGGTGGTTATTCCATCTCAAGTAAGGTATGACACCTTAGGATCCATCTGTCAGTTCCCTGAATAGACACAGTGGTTTGATCAGTCTGTACCTTTCCCTTCTCCTGAAGTTGTCTGTCTATTTGAGCATACTTTGAAAGTAGCATGTTCATTAAATGCACTCTTTTTTCACAAATCAATACAATATGTGCAGATAAAATCTTGCATTTTACCATATCATCAGGTGCATCTTGCCCTCATTTTCAGTGGAAGGACTGAGTGGAGTAATCTGCAGTAAAAATGAACATGTTCAAGTAGTCACATTTTCTCTCAGCTATATTACAATCTTAATGTTCTCTTGGCTACTCTTAGAAAAGCTGATTGTTCATTTATCTTGTCAGAGTGAACGCTGAAGCTATTTCTGCTGTTGGCTAAAAAAGATGCATCACATTCTTCCTTAACGCTTCCCTCTTTTGTGGTGTTAATACTCCTAAAATAGTTCAAAGCTTTTGGGCTGCTGCCAGAGTGTTGTCGGTAGTGGAGCCTGTGCTTGCTGCTCTAGCAGTCCTTCTGTAGCTTGCTTTCTTCCACAGCTGAAAACATCCAACTAGTGCTAGTGTTGGCTAAAGATTAAAATGTTAAGGAAAATGAGCCAACAGTTGGTAGTAACACAGTCATGAATTAGGGTTTTTTGTTTTGCTTTGTTTTAAATATGTGTTAATCGGGCAGCCCTGTGCACACACACAGTAACACTAGGAAAGATCTGCTGTAGTCAGGAGCATCTGACAAAGTCTAAGGTAAGGCAATAGAAGTGACTGAGCGCTAAGTTAGGTGAGATAAGGAAATCAAAGTCAGTAGGGAAGTGGATCACTAGTATGAAAGCACGATGACAATTGCAAGCTTGCAAGTGGCAAGCTTGGGAGCAATTAATCTCAGAGGAGGATCTCAGAACAATCCTTTCCCTCACAGCTCTCACATGTGACTGGACTGCACGACTCATCCTCCAGAGCATGCCCCAGCCCCTCACAGCTTTTGCTTCTGGCTGAAATCTCTGCAATCACCATCCATTTCTCCGTTACTCCTGTTTTCCTTCAGGATGCAGAGAATGGTACTCTTCTTGTTATTCTCCAAAGTCTTTTTTGTGAATAAATTAAGATCCAACTCTAAACTGGAGGTCTGTGAGAGAAGCAGCTTGTCCGTAGTAGGGACCTTACCTTTCTTGTTGAGGAAGTGCAGGATGAATGAAAATGATTAAGCAGATTCCAGGAATTCTGGGACAGTAACTGTCTTTGCCTGCCTGTTCTTGCACTGCTCTGGTCTCCTGCATTTCTCTGGTGAGGGGCTTAAACCAGGCTTCAAATTTTTGCTGTGTGTCTTATTTTATGGGTCTTGACTTGATTTCTGGGGTCTATTTGTAGCAGCACTGAAGGTCTACAACTGCAAGTAAAGACAATGTGAGCTTCATTGGCATAATTGAAAACAAGCTTATTAGGTATCTGAAGAAGAGTTCCTTCAGTTTGTTCACACTCTGAAGTAGACATTGGCTCTTCAGTTTATTTCTTGCAAAGCAACAGTACGCAATGCTGCAAAACTATATTAGCCATTCAAGTAATTCATTTCAAGTTCTCAGTTTTGTTAAGAATGGAGTTTGACTAGGAATGGAATGTGTTGTAAGTGAGGTTAACTGGGAAGAGGTAAAATATTAGGTATTTAAGTGAACAACCTCCACATTGTAAGACTGGGTCTTACTGCAAGGAGGGTACAAACCATATTAACCAGTGGTATGCAGACAGAGATACAGGGGAGAAGAACGAGGTTATAGAGAATTGGTGTGTTGTGTAGTTGCGTGTGTGCAGTACCAGTGACGCTGTCAGAGCAGTGAACAGTGACAGTGGCCGGGAGCAGCCACGAAACAACTAGAGCGGCTGTCGAGTTGCCACAACAGCAGCCTGCAGAAGGGGAATTCAGGAGGATGTCAGACACACAGCTGACTGAGTCACACTCAGTGTTTATTAAACTAATATTCTGCCCAAGAATTGAGGCACGCACCTCTCACTTAACCTGGCTTTTCACAAGCAAGGCATTACATTGGGGTAAATATGATTGACACCAGAAGGCAAAATGTCAGTAGAGGAAAAAAATGTAGGCTAGGTGGACAGTGTGACTGGATCTAGACTTTTGGCATCTTGTGACACTTACTCCTGTATTTGAAGCTGTAATAGTAAGAGCTTGAGCATTGTTTAAAACAAGTGACTGAATTAATTATTTTACAGGAAACGTACTGTGTTTGTTTTTGTATCTGCTTATGTTCCATTTCTTCCTGGCTCTGCTTGTCTAGCAACCGCTGTGTCAGTTAGCACTTCAGTGTACTGAGAAGAAACGGGGAGCTGAACATAACAGTCACTGAGTTTAGCTATTTTGACCTTCAAAGTTATCTTTAGGATTTATGACTGGTTGACCAGAACATGTTGCTTATGGTTCATACTTAGAAGTTTATCAGCAATAAATTACACTAAATATTTGGAAAACATGTGGGCTTTCCTTCACACAGCCTCTGTGCTGCCTCTACCATGGTCTTCTGGGGTATTCGGGAACAATTCACCAGTACAGTAAATGGTAGGATGATAGCTTAAACTAGCCTGTTTTATCTTGTCTGTAACAAACACTTAAAAATCTTCATGCTGCAGATATCTATGTTCAAGCACACAAAATGCCAACTCAGATTGCCAGCTTACTGCCTCTTTCATCTCAAGACTGTTGTGAAGGCAAACTTGCCAACCCAACAGGGATCAATGCAGCACCAGTGTATTTTAGGCTACTGTCTCTAGACACTTACTTGTTTCATGTAAGTGTCATTCACTCAAGATAAGTCATTCTTTTGATTAGCATAGGCTACAGTACTGATGCTCTAGTCTTGCCTCTGAGATTGTTCTGTTCTGACCCTGCTCTGAAGGCACAGTGTGCCTTAGAAGGAGATTCCTGGGTGATGGGTTAGTATGAACTGTGGGCATCACCCTCACCTGCCGTGTTTCCAGGGTGGATAACCACTATCACTGTGGTTTTGAACCAATGAAAGTCTTGCCTCTGTTTTGCACCTCCCTACCGGCTTCTGTAACACACCGCAACACTGCACTGTTAGACACGAACTCTTACATTAGTCTGAGGTGGATTTGACTGTTTTATTGAAAAAAAAGTATTAATTTTCCTAGTGTGTTGAGACATTAGAAAGATCCTTTAGCAGCTTCAGTTTTTGCTAGCCTTATCAGAGGTTAGTATTGTCCATCTGGATAATTGGTATGACCAGATCTATGACAGCCTAATGAAGTCAACCAGGAAAAATCTATGAGAGGAACATGATAAATCAGAAGTGCCTTACAGTTCTAAGTTTAAGCCCCTCACATTGCAGAGTCATGTGCAGCCATGCATAAGCTAATAGTGTCTAAGGTGAGTTAAGTTTCTTGTCCTCACATCTCTAATTGAACAGCTATTCCAGAGTTTGACTTTTCAGAGTTGTAAATCCTTCTGACTTCCAGCTTATTTACTTTCACTCTATTTGCTGCTAGCTTGCTGGCACAGGAGTAGATACTGTTCTTTATCCCAATTAGATTTTCTTCCTTCCTCATGTTTATTCTAGGTATATTTAGAAAGTTATATTGCCCTTATTCTTCATTTTGTGAGTTCATATAGAATTAGAGGAGTTTTCTTCCCATAAATAAGTTCCTTCCCACAAATAGTGCTTCTCCTGTTCTAACACGAGTTCATCTATCTCAAAAAATGATCACCAGAATGGTGGTACTCCAGACTACGTTTTACAAGGGCATTGCTTTTTCTTTGGCTGTGTTGGAAATGTATAGACCAAAGCTGTAAAATTGCCTCCACTAGTTTCACATCTGCATCGTTTTAGTGGCTTAGTCATCCCCAAATCGCCTGATACCCATACATACATTACAGCAGGAATTTTAGGGTGTCAGTCCCAGAAGTCTTACAGTAAAAAACTTCATGCCACTTCTATTATTCCATGCATCAAATTAATTTAGTTTTTCCTTTTACAGTACTTTTAATAATCTTTTACGGAATGTGCCTGAATACTATTTGCAGATTTCATTAACGTGCTCTACTTTTTGTTCTCAAGCCATTTGTAAAAGTATTAAAATGGGTCTATTTATAGGCTTTCCACCCCTCGACATGCCCCTTTGCAATGTGGTCTATGTGGCAGAAATACCATCTCTATTTTTCATCATCAGCCCCTCAGGGACTTCACTGCAGATGATTGTCGAAGTGCTAGAATCAGCTCTCCATAGGGCAATTCATATAAACAACTACAGAGGAGTTCCTAATCCTTCTAATAAATTCGGAACAGGAATTCCATTTTTTTCCATCTTGCAGGAGGGCCTTGGAAGTCTCAAGCAGCTGTATAAAAAATTTTAGATTAACCACTCTTTCCAAAGTTATATCCCCATCCCATTTATGTACCCACCTCCCATTTATTCATATGCGGCCCTTCCTAGTGGGAGCTCTCTGTGGTCCCCCAGCCGGCCCCTCCGTCAGCAGTTGAGAGCCCTGATCTCGCTTTGCTTTCTCTGGTTTGAGGTCTGGCAGGATAGCAAGTGGGTACCTTGGTGGCCAAGTCCGTGACTTTAGCTGAAGACATTGGGCAGCAAATCCTTTTACTGCCACTCTACCTCTGGTATGTCAGCATGGGGGAACTAGGGGATAGATCTTTCAAGCTGTTTTTCCTAGGTTAGGTTTTTCTTTGGTCCCCCAGACTAGGTGTTCTAGTTCTGGGAGGTCGATGGAGAAGTCTCTCAGGTTCTCTCTGGCTTTCCAGGGGGAAAGATCACAGTTCTTCCCATAGATATCTCACCTTATTCCAGTGTGCTGGTTTTGGCTGGGATACAGTTAATTTTCTTCATAGTAGCTAGTATGGGGCTATGTTTTGGATTTGCGCTGGAAACAGTGTTGATGATAACACAGGGATGTTTTCGTTCCTGCTGAGCAGTGCTCACACAGAGCCAAGGACTTTTCTGCTTCTCACCCCACCCCACCAGCGAGCAGGCTGGGGGGGCACAAGGAGTTGGGAGGGGACACAGCTGGGACAGCTGACCCCAACTGACCCAAGGGATGTCCCAGACCATATGATGTCATGCTCAGCGTATAAAGCTGGGGGAAGAAGAAGGAAGGGGGGACGTTCAGAGTGATGGCGTTTGTCTTCCCAAGTCACCGTTACATGTGATGGAGCCCTGCTTTCCTGGAGATGGCTGAACACCTGCCTGCCCATGGGAAGTGGGGAATGAATTCCTTGTTTTGTTTTGCTTGTGCGCATGGCTTTTGCTTTACCTATTAAACTGTCTTTATCTCAACCCATGAATTTTCTCACTTTTACCCTTCTGATTCTCTCCCCCATCCCACTGTGAGGGAGATGAGTAAGCGTCTGCATAGTTGCCAGCTGGAGTTAAACCATGACATCCAGTCAGGGGTTTTCCCCTGGAAGTTGCCAAACAATCCTGGGTGACTGCTGCTGCTTGTTTGCCATTTATATTTTTCAGGTGCTGTCCACCCTTTTGATCAGTCCAGCTAGGGTACGCTTCCTCTACTGCTGAGACACTAGACCTACTTCATGGCTACTGTATGCTGCCACTGACAAGAAAATGGGAGGAAAGTTATTAATGAATTGCTATTTATGGCTCTAGAAGCTTTCAGTCAACATCCTCTCCTCCCATTTTCTTTCCAATACAATCCATTCTAGTTTTCTCTCTGATAATTTCCATTCTAACAATCTTAAGCATCTCTAGTTTAACTAATAATTTTCTGTGAGACAATGGAACAACTTTTTTTGAACTCCAGAAGATTTAATCTGGAATAAAATAATGGTTTGACTTTGTAGGTTTTTTTGTTCTTCAAAATAAATGCATAGGTACATAAGCATTCCCATTCTGGATCAGACTTGATATAGATCTAATACTATACCTTATATCTAGAGGTGATGAGAATGAAATGCCAAAGAGGAAGGTGAAAGTAGATGAACAGCAAGCAGATGCGGACTCGTATGTCCTCAGTGGGTGCCATCTGCATCTTTAATGGTTGAAGATAGACCTGGAATAAGCTATCCTTTCCAAAGACAGAAGACATTTTAGTATTAACTTTTGCATATAGAAATATACAACAGCATTTATGAACTTTTACTACCCTTGCACAGTTAATCCTTTTTCTCAGATTTTTGTCCTCAGAAACTTGCTTAGAGTTGTGCTACATCATACTCTGTGTGCAGATATGTTTCCTATTATTAGTGCAGCGTGTAGACTCCCTCAGAAGTGCTCTCTCTCATTTTGGTCTTTTTACCTCCATCAAAAATGGAAAATTTGAGAGAGGATCTGGAACTGGATGAAAGGTGCCACATGGAGATATTCCACAGATTTGTTTAATATTATTATATATTGCCTGACCATTGTAACATTTTACATGCTTTCATGGCTATGCAGCATGTTTACCAGAGGTATTCAATAAGCTGCCTATGTTCATGCAAAGGTGCTTTTCCTGAGCTGATGAAATTAATTTAGACCCTTTGAAGGTGTATGGATAGTTTACATTTTTGTCTCCAGTGTTTATTATATTGTGTTTGTCACTATTGAATTTTCATTTGATATCATGTTGTCCATTTGTATATTCTTACTAAATCTCTCAAGTACTGTGGCCTGCGCCTGTTTTTTTTTTTAATTAATTTACTTGTACAATCTGCAGATTTTTTATCTAATATTTCCCCTGGTAATATCTTAAACAATAATGGAATTAGAATCATACAATCGTTTAGGTTGGAAAAGACCTTCAAGATCATCGAGTCCAACCATCAACCATGCCCACTAAACCATGTCCTAAAGTACCCTGTCTACTCGCTTTTTGAATACCTCCAGGGATGGTGACTCAACCACTTCCCTGGGCAGCCTATTCCAATGCTTGACAACCCTTTTGGTGAAGAAATTTTTCCTAATATCTAACCTAAATCTCCCCCCCCACAACTTGAGGCCATTTCCTCTTGTCCTATCTCCAGCCACCTGACAGAAGAGACCAACACCCACCTCACTACAACCCCCTTTCAGGTAGTTGTAGAGAGCGATAAGGTCTCCCCTCAGCCTCCTCTTTTCTAGACTGAACAACCCCAGTTCCCTCAGCCGCTCCTCATAAGACTTGTGCTCCAGGCCCCTCGCCAACTTGGTTGCCCTTCTCTGGACACGCTCCAGCCCCTCCATGTCTTTCCTGCAGTGAGGGGCCCAAAACTGAACACAGGACTCGAGGTGCGGCCTCACCAGTGCCGAGTACAGGGGGACAACCACCTCCCTGCTCCTGCTGGCCACACTATTTCTGATACAGGCCAGGATGCCGTTGGCCTTCTTGGCCACCCGAGCACACTGCTGGCTCATATTCAGCCGGCTGTCAGCCAGCACCCCCAGGTCTTTCTCTGCCGGGCAGAATTAACACACAACCTTAATACACAACCTTGAAGCACCTGTTCTTATTTTTTATCAGTTATAGCATAAATCTTCTCTAGGTTTTTGTATTTTTAACCAGTTCCTTTTTATTACGTTATTTGAATTCTCATTTCAGGGCCACTTAATTTCTTAAACAGTCTCCTGAAAGACTAAATAAATATAAATTACCCCCTCACTTTTCCATCCTTGTATCACAATAACACTATGAGATTGCTGGAACATGATTGTCTTGTACAGAAAGCATGCTAGTTAAACATTAGCAGAGCATCTCATGATTTTCTAGGCACTTTTGCTTACTCTCTTCAAGTATCATTTCAACAAATTTGCCAGATACATACAAAAGTTTTATTGATCCATGCTTTTCAGGATCCAACCTGGAGTTATTTTACAAAGCAGGTACAATCATGGCCAACCCCTTAACCCTTTAGCCCTACAGCTGATTTAGGAGATACATTCACATAATGGCTGGCATTAGACAAGTACTTTTAACAGTATGGCTATGAAGATTTTATGAGCCAATTCACCATCAGAATGTGCTTTACCTTCTTGAGGCCGTCACAGCTTTCTCATGTCATGAGTTCCCTGTCTTCTTTCCCAGTTAGCAGAGTATTAAAGGAATGCATATTAAAAAGTATTTCAACAATGATTTTGTAATTAGTTGTCCATGTATAATGTTGTCAGTGAAGGTACATTCACATGATTATTCAGATAAATTCAGATTAAGTAAGTTGCATTCATTTGTTCCTTCAGATACAGGCTTTGATTTATTTAATCACGGAGTAGTTTTATTTTGTGATTACATTTGTATTGACCAGAAAAGCAATTACGTAATAATTTGGTTAGCCAGTCAGAAATTGAAATATTGCACTATGATATAAGGCATCTTATCTCGTAGATAAGCAGCCTTGAGTATTAACTTCTCAAAGGAATATTTGTAGTAAACAGCTGAAATTTGCTGCGAACACAGCTTCCCAAACTAGGTCTGTTAAAACTTTGGTTTGCTTGCAAACATATTGTGAATAAAGAAAACTATAATGTTTAATTTATGAAACAATCTTTTTCCTTGGTGAGCCACTGGTCCCATAGGCATGAAACCTCAGGACCTATTCCAGGCGCAATTCCTATGGAAGCCTGTGCACTGGGTAGGATCAGAGGTGAAAGCTGGTGACCTGAAATCAATGTGTGATCTGCTCCAAAAGGAAAACAGTAACGTGAAGAATGATGACTCACAACAGGCCAGACTGTACCCATGAATTTTCCCGCAGTGACAGAGCTAGTCTCATTACTGTTACACTGATGTTTTTCAGCAAGAGGGACGCTTCAGGCACTCCCCACCCTGCCCGTCCTGACCCCATCCTCCCAGCACCCCCAGTTCCCCGTGCTCCTTCACTGTGCCGGCACGACTGTCCATGTGACTGAAGTGTTTCAGAAAATCAATCCAGCTAAAATTAGCAGCTGCTGTTTTACTGGGTTATTTTTTGGCCTAAGCTCTCTGCTCTAAGTTTGCTGCCCAGTTGCACAATTACGGCAGCACAACCGAGGGGGCATCGCAGGGGCAGCGGGGAGCAGCAGCACCATCAAGCACAGCTTCAGTGGGTTTGCCATTAGCTGTGTAATCCTCACCGACACAAATCCAACAAGCAACGTTTTGATCCTGTCATTGCTTCTCTGCCACCTCCTGCACTGTTCTGGCATAAGCATTTGTGAGGCTGTGCAGTGACCCATGCTGGGGAGACACTTTCCTAACAACAACAAAAAATCAAGCATTTCTGTTGGCTTATTTTTCAGCAAGGTTAATTCCCCAATCTGGAAAGTCCCATGGTCACACAAACACCTGTCCTGGGAAGAGGGTGCCATGGGGCTGAAAAGTCAATGCAACAAGGAAAGAGAGCGAGCGCCTAGCATGTGTTCAGATAGTACAGATGCTGAATGTCAAATCACAGTTTTAGTAGCCCAGCAGCCTAATTAAGTAGCCTAGTCTGCCACCCAAAACGTTACCCATTGAGGAAAGAGCAATAACAATCTTATAATGGAGATATGTTTTGTATGTTACACATTTTGAAAATTTGCTTCCCAAATACCATGGGCTTGACGGAATCACTCTTACTCCTCAGGGGTTGGATTGGGTTTGGTTTGGGGGGCATTACCCTTAGAAGCATGCTTGATTATTTAATATATGAAAAACTACCAAGTTTAAAGTGAGCCTAACTCTTAACAAAAAAAACCATGGTGAGCAAACAACCAATGTCAAATTTAAATATTGAGAGGAATTGTCCTATACAATCAAAAATAGTAGGTAGAGGTCCTGCTTTGGAGAAATGGAGGCAGCAATCCTAATTTATAATCAGTCTCTACATATAATTTTTAAATGCTCTGACAGTTTATTTTAAAAGTTTTCATTTTAAAAGCAAATGGATAATTTATAGATACTTTGCAATGAGGAAAATATTCCCAATTAGGATTTTGATTTAAGAAAACAAAGATTCTGTTGGATTGCTCATCTTCATAAGCAGAATTTTTCCCTGTGCAAATCACCTGATTGTTTCACATTATTCTTAGCTCTAGCATCTGCCAGCATATTTTTCAGTAATTCTACGTCATTTGGAAGTGAGCATCAGAGTAAACAGTCTGCCTAAATGACTAGGAGTATTGAGATAAACAGTTTCATTTTAGCCTCAAAGACAGTAATATTGATGATTTACTCAGAGGATGGTTTCCCTCAGATTCCAGTTGCTCAGGAGGCTGGAGGGGTCAAGTTTTCAGGGTGGCACAGAAAAATGCAGGAGTCAGACATTTCTGAAGCTTGGAAGCAGCATTTTCTGTGCAGAAATACTGACTAAAATTTGTCCTTTACCATGTCTTAAAGAGAGAAAATGGTATCATCCAACCATGACTTTTGGTATGGATAAAGGACGGAGAAATGCCACACGTGTAACAAGAAGGTATTATGTGGAGTTAGATTTGGTTTGTTTTTACTGGGCATTTAAAGGACTTAACACGTTGAAAAAAATGCTGAAGGAGGTTTTCTGTCAGGATGTTGGGACAGTAAGTGTGACAGGAGTCAGATTATGACTGTGTTTGCTTTGTTCTATTGCTGTTGTTTTGACTCCATTCTTCAAAGCTGTTAGTACAGAACTTGTTTTATTTGCTACCATAGGTATAACTGATTGTCAGCAGCTGCATTTAGGAAAAACCCGTCCAAAGTAATCTAAGTAAAACCTGTATTGGTGCTAATATGCTGCAAAATGGGAAGAAACACATCATGACAGGCAATAGCAGGTCTGTAGGATCCGACACAGGAAGATTTCAACAGTTCAGGCAACGCCACTAACAGTAGCTCCTTTTTCTGGGATCCAGCAGTGCAATGTCCTCCATCCTGTTCCTTTGCTAGCTGTAGTTCTGACATCAGGATGTGTCAAAAAAAAAAAAAAAAAAAAGAAATGCAATAGCATTGTTTTGGGCTGGATGAACTCTGAAGCGGAAGGCCAAGGTGATGAAAGCAAATAAACTCTGAGACTGTGTTTATTAGCCAGGAAGTGGTTAATTAGCAGGAAATGTGCTGGAGGCTGATGTGCCAACTCCAACATAGCTATACGTATCAGTCATCTTTTCCCAGTGTTGTTGAAATCTTGGAATAACAATGGCAACTGCATTAACTTTTATTTGAGAACAGGCAATTTCATTTTTTCCAGCCAATCCTGCAAATAAATCCACCTTTATTTAGGGGGGGTGCATCTCGTTTGTCTACTCCAAATATTTTGGTGATGATAGTGCTCATGAAACAGGACTGGCCGCTGCTGTCACACGGGGCGTTCGGAGAGATGGCAGCTGCACTCTGTGACACTGTGGCAAATGGCAAGAACGAGCAGGGAGAGGTAGGATGGAGCACGAGCAGCACCGGCAGGATCCCTTCAACAGCTGTCATTGCTGGAGGCAGCTTCTCATGAAATGCTGAGACACTGTTCAGAGAGAGGTGGGATCCCAGGGGCAGGATGGGATCCTACCCTGGGATCTACCTTCTCTTGATTTATTAAGCAGTTTTGACAAAACGCTCCCTCCCGTGCTGGTAGCAGCCATGCAAGCTTCCCAGCTGATCAACAGCATCCTCGACTGGAGGAAACTCCTCTAGAAACCACAGGATGGTTCAGGCTCCATGACCTGTTTAACTCAGGACTGTGTCCAGACAGTGCTGGTAAACTTGTCCGTGGACTACCTGAAGCTGCCTAAGAGAATACCAGCTGCCTATGTTTGAATCCCATCCTTCCTTTCCTCACGTTGTCTTTCTGTGTAAGGCATTGCTGTACTTACTCCAGCGGTGCTGTATTTGCAACGGTGGAGGGAGGCAGAACAGCCGCTCTAGCACAACTAAACGCAAAAGGAAAACTGTCTGAGCTGAGCAATGCTCCTGTGCACGCTACTTCTCACCTGATGCAGGTGAGCTGCTCCCCAACACCAGTCTGTCCTGTTACATGACCACGGATGGAAAGGGAGTTAGCTGGGGACAATCACCCCTAAACTGGGGTCCAAACTGGGAAAGAGCAGGGTGGAGCTGACCCATCAAGCAATACTAGTCCCCAGAGTAACGCAATGATTGATCCAGTTTCTCTGGCATGAAGGTAAGATGCCCTTTCCAGGTGTCTTTTTCCTTCTTTTTTTGTACTGGAACTATTCATCGAGTATTTTGCTGTCACCAGTTATTTGAAGCAGAGGATTACCTTATAGTCAACTCTGAGAATGGACGCTTTTCTGAAAACCGAGTATTAAAAAACTAGATACGTTAGTGCCACTTGTTAGACATCGGTATTAATTAAGCTGTAAGCAATGCTCCAGCCTACAGTGAGAACAATATATGAGTAATATATAATGTAGTTCAATTTCACGGCTTTATTAGCAAAAATCAAGAAATTAAAACAAAAAAGAACTACTCTTACTGTTTTTTTAGTATTTGGAAAGTTCCAGAAGACAACCTGTTTACCCTTTTTTCACAGGAAGCCGAGCTGCACGTGTCCTCACACTTTGGCCAAAATATGCAGCAGCGGAGCATCTTCATCGCAGTTTCAAATGTTGTTCAGGTCTGACACCACTATTTTCACATCCTCGACTGGCCGTATGACAGCCTGCAATACTCTGCTCCGGCGTGAAGATGATGACCCCGACTGTGGTAGCCTGTACTTAGCAGATTTGCTATAGTCTTGTTTTAGCATTTCCATGGAGTTGTCGTAACTATGGTATGTATTTTAAAAAGTATTCTTGGACACCATTTTTAAAACTTCCAGGTAATTAAATTTGAAACCTGAGAAGTTTCTAAAATCTCCATGAAAGAGATAAAATCCATTTTTCTTTGCAGCCCAGCTTGGCCTGTTGCTGGGGCCTGACTGTTACTCAGCTGTGTTTGCAGGCCCTTGCCCAGTCTGCATTTACTGGAAACAGTTATCACACAGTCATCTTCACTGTTAGGTTCCTAAAATACTATCAGTAACATGGAAAGGTTGGGGGAGGCTCAAATTATTCTTTGTAACCTAACGGCATCTCCTTATGGACCTTTTTAAAATGACTGTACGAGCGTCTTACCACAAGATGGCCCCTACCAACTGCAGCTTGTGCGCGTCTGACCGCGGCGTGGCAGCCCGTGGAAGCGCTGACCCTTGGCTTCTGTTTCTTACAGGGTCCGGGAATTATTATTGTTATATTTTACTCTACAAAATGCTTCTTCAATGTATCAAGCCTGTGGGACGTGATTACCCTTGGGCTCCACAGGGACTAAATGCCGAGTCCTCTCTGCCAGCTCGTGAGGTGATAAACGTCACGAACATAAATTCTTTACACTGTTAATATGGTTGTAGTTATGTGAAGGCCAGACAATGTCTAAAGCGATCAAATTTAGGATGAGATTTTAGCACTGTATCAGCAGGTCCCTCAAAGGCGGTGGCTGAGGCGTTCCGTGAGGAGACGGTCCAGTGGTGGGGACGAGGCCCACACGGGAGGCTTGTCCTGAGAGATTAAATTAGATTTCCAGAGCATTTTTCCTCTCCTTGGCTGCTGCAGTGGGAACGTTTAGATCAGCACTTATTAAGGTTAGTGCTTAATCTGGTGAGATCACGGGGTGGTCTCACCTCTCATTAGCATCAGCGGTTGCTGAGGTCATCCAGACCTCAGCCTTAAAGATTGCCGAGAGTAGATCAACAAAAGGGACATCGGTGCCTGAACTTGTGGTGTCACTTGTTTTCTAAAGCCTTAAATTACATAGCCAGGTCCCATAAATAATTCTTAGGGAGAGCTGTGTATCTTATTAGAAGCTTAGAATAAATACTGTCCTTTGTTGAGGGAGCCACCTGAGGCAGCCAAGTCTGATACAGAGAAAAAAGCCACCACTTATGTCAGCCATCTGGTACCTCTTGCCAGAGATCTGCATGTGTTTGTGGGCAGCAGAAACCCAAAGCCCAGCTTTCTCACCTCTGAACAAATAGGAAGCTGCTTTTGCTTGAGCGTAGCCAGCGGCCTCATGGCTGGAGGTGGGAGAGGGGCTCGTGTTGGACCTCTGCCTCTCCTGGAGCCAGACGTTTCTCTTACCCTTCTTGTGACAGTCCATCTCTTCAGACCACTGGCTGTCATATCATAGAAGCCCTCTTGACTTCACATGTTAAAGATGTTTTATTTTGTATAAATAGCAATATTAAGCTAGAGAGGGACCAACTCTATTTCCAGTTAATAAGACACTCCTTTAAAAGATGAATACACACACCTACCAAAAAAATCTCTTGCAAAAAAACCATATAACTTTGTACAGGCTATACAGTAGCATCTGCCTTCAGGTATGGAAGAAAGAAACTGAAAAATCTTGCTCTGAAGCAGAAACTTCACCCTACACCCCACTCCAGTACCCTAATGAGCAAGACACAATTAGCCACCCTTTGCCTTAGAGATACGCAGAACATGTCTAACAAAATGGGCTCTGATGGTCAGGTAAGCACTCTCTTGTCTAGGTCAAGAATCTCATTTTGTGCCAACCTGGCATCAGCTTGAATAAGGACCCTCAGCAGCTTGTAAGGAGTGGGGCAAGGTTTGGTGTTTGAGCATCTTTATCCCATGAATTCAGGGACCCCATGGGATTTGGACTTAGGGGGTGCTTCTGTGGCAGATGTGCAGCAACCTGAGAGTTGCCAGAGCTGTCTAAATGAGGCAAGAGGCAACTAGAAATCAGATGCATGTAAGCACCTTTTAGGAACTGGGTTTCAGCTCCTTTCAAAGATATGCCATGAGACATCCATCTTTCAACCCACTGCTCAAGAGTCTGTTAGGGAAAGCCGTGATGGGGAAGGGAAAATCATCCTAGAGACAAGCCTTTGCATCTCCTCTGCTTAACCTCAGTGATAAAAGTGAAGCCAAAGGCAAAGGCAGACTGGAGGGATCACACACCACCACATTTTCTGAACCTGCATCTCCCCTCATTTCACTTTTTGTCCACTGACAGCAAGTGTGAAAGAGGAAGCAAAGTGTGCCACCCATGGACAGGCGTTTTCCAAAAAAATCTCCACTGATTCCATACTGGCCACCTCTTGCTTCTTCTCACGGGGGCTGATCAGCTATAGCTGCCCCGTGCAGGGACTCAGAGGGAAATGTTTCACCTTTGACTCATATCCCAGGATTTAAAAATAAACTAGAAGCTGATTTGCAAAGGCACAGGTGTTCTTTAATGTCTTTTCACTGGCTTTAAACATCCTTCTCTGCCTCTGCACTTCTACTGCTTTTGTCTTGGGACATTTACCAGTATCTGCTCTGACAGTTTCTGGTATCCCCCTTGTGACCACTTAACTGCTGTTATTCGCTTTAAAAATAAATACAGACACTAGGGGAAAGAGTCTTAATAGAAGCACAACATGTTCATGTTAATATAAGTACATATTAACTCTGGGCTTCCCAGTGCAAGAGAAAGCCATCTGAAAATCAGGCTGCAGAGACTGGATAAACCTACGCTATTCTCCCTGGTATTCTGTAAGCAATTAAAACTCATGCCGACAATATGAGTTTGTGATCCACAGTGTCCTGCAGCACGGAGTTGTTTGGTGCCCACAGGAACCGTAGAAGAAGATCGGGGAGACACAGAAACCGTCCCTGACTGCAGAAGTCCTTCATAGGCAAGCCACTGTTAATTGTAAAGGAAGGTACAAACAGCATGTGGAATTTGGGGTATTAAAGGATGTTATGCTATGTACAAAACCATTCCATCACTGTGCTCCCAACGCTGAGATAATTCAGTATCTGTTGGTGGTAGAGTATCTCGACAGAGATGAGCAGTAATTATCCTACCCTAAAGAGGGCAGCAGTTAAACTTCTATGGCCTATTTCATGTTATATTAAAAAATCCTTTTTAGCAATGACAAATGTTGTTTCAAGTAGCTCAATAACTGGGAACCACGCCAGAGCCTGACAGTAGAAGCTGTTATTTTATTGATATTTCTCAAAAGGAAGTCAAGCCTGATTATGTATGTTGACACTCAGAAAATGCAAAGTAACATTTAAATTCGTAATAAAGGGATGAGGAAGCTTTATGCAAGAGGGAAGATGTTAATCATTTAATTTAAGTCAGTCATTTAGCTGCAAAGTGAATTTAAATGTATTTGAAAAGACAGGGAAAAACCAGGGATCTGCAATCTGTTTTGGAAAGTCTCCTCCCAGTCCCTTGAACTCCAGCTGCTGTTGCTGGGGTTGGCCTGGCTGTACTGCACCAGGGCTCTTCCTTAGCAGGGAACCACAAAGTTACTCCTGAGCTCACTAATCATGACTGTGTTTTCTTCTTCTCACTGGGTACAGCCGTGCTTCATTTTCCATACTGGTTCTCAGCTGCTAGAAAAGAGGATTTTTCCTTCCAGATAAACTGTTTTCCATCTTATTTACTGATCCTTTTTTTCTGCTGCTGAGACTTCCACCCTCTGGCCAGAGAGCCTCCAGCAGGTCCTGGCCATCCTTGGCCCAGAGCCACAGACTCCTCTGGGTTGGAAGGGGCCCTGCAGGTCTCCAGTCCAACCTCAGACCGGGCTGCTTGGGGCAGCGTAAGGTCACCTCAACGTGTCTTACAGCTGAGGTGGAGCAGGAACGAAAGCAGGAATGTGCTGGAAGCAATTTACTCTGCTTTGGCAAAACCACTTATTAAATCAGCTGATTCCCGAACCAGCTGTTAAAAATCCCTCCAAGCAATCTCCACACTGAGCAATTATAATTTTGCAGCTTGCCACCAAGTTTCTCACCCTATGTAGGAAATTTTGAAGTAGGCTCAATTTAATAGAGACCAAACACAAGAGTAAAGCACTGTAGAGACAGGGGCACTGCAATCACAGCCGCTCAGCAGACTGCCTCTAGTACGTCACCTCCATCTTGCTTGAGGTTCTTCATTTTACTTTGACTTTGAGTAATTAGGCTTCAAGGTCGTGACTGTATTAATTACCAGGGCCAAGTGCAAGACTGTTAGGAACATGGAATTGGCTTGGGCTGGGGAGCTACATGTGGCAGGGATTGCTGTTAATCGCTGTGACTATGTGGGCTTTGTTTTCAGTTGAGGAACACCAGGAGGCCCCTCTGTCAAACAGCAACAGCCCGTGGGGATAGGCAAGATGGACGTGTCCCCGAACGCTGCTTCCTGTGGGCATCGTGTGCCGTGCTCAGCCTGACATGTGCCAGGCACTCCGTGTGCCGTGCTTATCTGTGACAGCAGAGATGGAGGCTTGGCTATCACCCATGGATGGCTGCATGTCCCCCATACTGCGTCCCGCTGTAACAGTGAGATGACAGATCTCCTGGGCTGTGACCGTCTGTCCGCACTGCTCAGTTACTCACCGGCCCTGTGTCAGGCTGTCCCAGCTAGCGGGGACAGAAAAGTATCCCTGGGGGGTGGGACACTAGTCCCAGTCAGTGTGGACACAAGCCCATTGGTACCACTTGGCTTCAGGAGCAGTCATCGGTCCCCGGTCCACTTCTGTCAGAACAGGTATGGCCCACGCAGAAGTCATGCCCTTACAACATGCTCAGTCCTTCCAGTCTGCTCGTGGCCTTAGGTCAGTATGCGTTAAACTTGCCAACCCTGAAATGCTTTCACATCGCTATGTCATCACACCTGTATTACTTTTTACCTTCCATTGGGAAAGCTGCAAAGCAGATCTGGGCTACAGTTCATTTTAAAAACAACAATAACAAAATGTTCCTGCATTGCTGCAAACACACAGCCACTTGGGACACCGATTCCAGTGACCACCATTACCCTAAGCTGAATCATAACAGAAAAAAAAAAAAAGTTAAAAATCAGCAAACCACAGCATTTCAATAAACTAAAGCAAACTGTGTGCCCAGCGGTGCCAATCCCTCAGCTACGAGCCTGGGTAAATAAGGTCTTGCTTGTCTTGTGTTGGCACTTCACAAAGCGGTGCTTCCCAGCGATCAGCTCGGCCACAGGTATCGGCTGCTGTGCTGCAAGTCCAGCAGCTTGGCTTAACCCCCTGGTCAGGCAGGGTGCCGCAACTGCGCTGCTGTGCGTGCGTGGGGACTGTCCCCCCCGGCATGTGACACCCTCCGCCAAAGGACGGTGCAGACACCGGACCAGCGCATCGCAACCTCGGTACCGTTTCTGCCGTGACCTCCTGTTCCTAGCCCTGGCTGGGATATGGATTAAATATAAAAAGAGGGCAAGAAGACTGACGGCATCAGAGTTACATGCGAGATGAGGTTGTCAGTTAAGTTCATTTTAATTCCAGATATTACTTGGATTTGTGTGACCTCTTTTGTTATTTTTAGAGCTAGTTTAAACTGGCAGGTCCTGTTATATGGGAAATTGAATGTTAAAAAAAAATCCTTTAGGCCTAAATTGGCACGCACAGTTGGAAATTTCCAAGAAATTATATTTCCAAAATCTGTTCTGGAAAAGTCAAAATGACCTAGTCACAGCAGTTCATTTTTATTTTTATAATTTTGAATATAATGTGTTATATACAATACAAGCCCTTGGCCTTTTTATTACATTTTTTGCTTTGATTTTTTTGGAAACAAAATATTTTTATCATTTTTCGGAAGTATGATTGTAAACACACCAGTAAGTTCCCCCAAATTATTTCCATTTTGTCAAACCAATATTTTCCTATGAGAAGCATTTTCTTTGGGGAAAAAAACCACTATGGATTTGAATTTGCCTCCTTCTGCCCAGTGACTTGGTCTTCAGCAACATGAATACAGTTCCCTGAGGGAAATGGCCTGTCCCCTCCCGATCCCTGGGAACGGAAAGACGACTTTCTTCTGGGAGATACTTTTATTTAGACAATTCCTCCAGTATTAAGCATTTGGGGGGCAGAGCACTGACTTGTGTCAGTCTTACAGTCCTACTGCACAGCTGGGAGAAGGCATATATTGAGAAGTTGAATATAGAAAAGGCGTTACTCCCCTGGTGACATGCCACGAGTGTCCCGCAAGGCTTGCAGCAGATCGTCGTCATCCCTACCAGTGCTCTGCCATTCGTCTGGCACTTCCATCTGTGAAATGGCACCCGGTCTCTGGCAGTCACCCATCTACCTGCGGCTTTGTGGGTGCGCATTTTCTGAAAAGGATCCCTTTTAGGTGAGACTTGTGTTCTGGCTGCGCACGGCTCCATTCAGTGGTGGGCAAAGGCTGGGGACGTAGTCAAGACGGTATGTGCGCCAACATCTCAACAGCTTCATAATCTTTCATGCAGCCCTTTAGCCATACTTTCTTTCAAGATCTTTTGGCTGGACACTGTCTCTCCATGCATTCCTACAGCCACGGTACAATGCTTGATGGCGATATGAGGCTTTTGTGCAGTGCCACGATGCCAAGAAGAACAACCACCGTGCAATCCCCGCTGCCAGGCTGGCGACAGCCATCTCCTGCTCCCCTCAGCCTCAGCCCCTCGTGCTGGGGGAGGACGTGCCACTCCCGGAGGCTTCTGCTGGACAAAGCACTGGCTGGCCAGACCCAGCGCTGTCCGTGGGCCCACGGTGAGTGGGAGGTCAGACTGTGGATCTCCAAAGGTCCCTGCCAAACGGCATTTCTATGGTCCTATTGCTTATTCACCCCTGGCCCCATCCAAAGCAAATGCAGCTGTAAAGCCAGCCTTGATACCCACTGCTGTTTCTGTCACGCCCCGTTCGGTTGGGGTATCTGCGGTCTCCCTGGTTTCCACCCAAGTGAGTTCCTCCTTTAAAAAAAACTCCTTCTGCTGGAGTTTCATCATAACATCAGGTTAAACCACACTACACAGATGCTTTTGAAGCTGTTATCCTGTAAATCAGTCCTGAATTTTGACCTTTCATATCTGTTAGATTTCATGTCTAGAAAACCAAACCAAACCAAAAAACCTCTTACCAATCCCCCAATGCTGAGCTAAAACCAAACACTATAAATAGCCGGTGAACATACCTGTAAGGTATTGGACAACTGAGCCTTTCATAGGAATGTGCTAATGAACGTTTGCCCTTGTGATGAGGTCCCAGCAGCAAAGTTAGACACATAAAAAGTAAATGTGTGTTCCTTTCTTTCCTTTTTGATGGTTGTATTACTCAGCACAATCAGGTATCTTTTTAGTGAAATTAACTACTCTGAAACTGCCATCAGACCAACAAAAGCCACAGGCAGTCATTGAGCCAAGCTTACTGTTGCTATTAAGGCCAAGAACGACCAATGCTATGGAAAGCAATTATCAGAAAGACACAACAACTCATCAGACCATGAGGCTACTGCAATGAGAGGCTGAGCTACTGCCCTCAGGAGCGGTGATTTCATTTTCAGACTTTGCATTACTAAAGAGATGCCATCAGACTTGCCACGTTACGGGGTGACCCGCAGATCCTTCTCCTTTCTAGCCCAATTTCCCCTCTGGCCATAGAAAGCTAACTGTGCTCCCTTTGGAAAGGAGTGGAGTTGTGCAGCCAACTGTTGCGCTGAGGAAAGAAAAAAACCCACCTATAGCTACCCAACACCATAGAGGCAGGAAAAAAAGAAAAGCTATTACTTACGACCAGCGTATTTATGGGACAGTTGATGCAGCCTTCAGAAGCACAGTCAGGAGTTTAGGGGAAAAACTTAACACCTGTGGTAAGCACTTCATGGCACACGGCGAGCTCCTTTGTGGCACACAGCTGGGCAAACCAGCAGCATCGCAGTGAGCTACTGCTCCGCTCTTCTTTAAAGCAGCCCACGGATGGAGGCGGTGTGGGAGCCGGGCGGCAATGCCGCCTCTTTCTTCCTCGTACACCATGATGCAAAGCTGTGGGTCTGGCTCGCTACGTGACCACGTGTGCAGGCTCCTTCCTGCCCAGCAGGACTCTCTGAGGAGGGCCTTGTGTGCCGTGTGCTCCCAAAAAGCACAAGACAAACAGGAGGTGCCGACATAAATGTTCTCCTCAACACACGCAACCCCATGGGGTAACCGCTGCACGCTGCAGCAAGGCCGGACCATCTTTCCTGGCTGCCACTTGTGATCTAACCTGATCAGCTATTTGCCCTCACCCACGTACCCCTCGCGCATTCAATTCCCCCTTTTCCTACAACAGCCAAGGTGGCCAAGTGCCTGTGGCTTTCCTGGGTCATGGCGATCCTAGGACCAAGACCAGGAGACGAGGTGTGCCTTACACCCTGCTATTCTTTGAGCCCCACTGAAATTTAAGAAATACTTGAGATCACACAAGGCCTGCTTCATGAAGCCCCATTTTCTTCACACACCTAAAAACTAACAGATGCTGGCACAGGTATTTCTCATCTCACAGAACTGAAGTAAAGGCACTTTCCAAACCGCGGGAGCTGACAAGTCAGTGCATCCGTCAGTCCATTTAAAATTTCAATTGTCCATGTCACCAGGCTCCAGTTTCTTCTGCAGAGCTTGGCGCTACTGTTGCATTTGCAGAAGGTGACCACAGCTTTACAGATCAGATCCTCAGTTTATTTTGGTAACAACGAGCCCAGGACTCTGTTTTTACTGAGTGCTGCTCACTGCTCATTCACTGCTCAGAACAGAAACCAGAGGAAGGCACAACTTCCATGTTGCTGCAGCAGATTTCTTTGCCAGGAAAAACATTTTTACACTTTTTTTTTTTGGTGTGTTTTAACGGTTGCTATTTCTACATTATCTATTACTGAGATTATTTCCTGTGGGAAAGATTTAATATTTTTAATTCCAATAATAATTTTAGTAACAGTTGCCATTTTCTGCCAATGTTTCTGCATTTTGGGATAGAACCAAATTATATGTTCTAAATTCCTCTTCTCATTACAGTTTCTCTAGGAAAGCTTTTAAGGCAGTTATTTCATACCTCAAAAATTACAGGAAAAAGAATAGAATTTTCTTATGTTTATGAGACTGATTTTCCATCAAGTTCCAGGCTATTGCCTGCTTCCTGGGTAGTTAACCTCATTCTTCCATTTCCATTTAAAAGTCAAATGCTTCTCTCCCTCATTTAGCTTTCATGTCATTCAAGTGAGGTACCTGGTTATAACTTCTACTGCTAGCTCTTTCACATCCAACTAGGAATAACTGGCTCATCAAGAATTGTTGCTGCTTCTTCGCAAATCTGGCGACACTGAAGAGTACAGATAGGAAAGGCTCCAGAGGCCCTTTCTGTGCCAGTGCCGCTGGCACCCTTGCATTATAAAGTTTCCATTCTGGAAACAGTAATTACATTTTTTGACGCAATTATTTACACTTTTGTACACACAGTAAGTGGTGTTACTGCACATACGTGTCTTTGCTGAAACCCAGGAATGAAATTTCTGTCTCACTGAGATCAACAGCTGGTTCAACCTTGACTTAGTAAAGTTAGGATTACATCTCAAATGTCACTTATGGACCTAACCAAGAACACTACTTCAGAATTAATCAACTCCTTACTTTCAGTCAGGAATAAATACATCTAAGGTTTTTGGTTGATTGGTTTTTTAAAGGAAGAGATTTTTTTTTAAAGAAACATTGAATTGATATAACTTCTTGAAAGAAGATATTAGATGCTTTTTGCACAAAGTTCAGAACCGAGAACGCTTAGAGCCAGTCCCAATATTGGCATATTGATTACTTATCCAAATTTCATAAGATTTACTCCAAGTTTCTGTTTACCCCTGAAATGTCTGCAGGGGATGTGAGCCTTCTAGAGACAGCGCCTGATAAGCTCGAAAGATTTGTTTTTCAAATCAGTTCTTTAGGTGAAATGGGAGTTGGCTTCTGTTCCCTGCAGCATAGATGTTAAATGAGTAATATATTCATTGTGGAAGCACCTGTTTCCTTCTGGGCTAGTTTCTCTTGTTTTGCTTAGTTGCAAAGATTCTGTATTTGCAGGTGAATTATTTACATTTTAGAAATACATCAGAGGCAACAGACAGAGGGGGCAAGCACACTGGTGGTGGTTACCCTGGCAGAGCCACCACTGCAGAGAAAGTGACTGTGTTGAATTTCATGCCATCTACTGACCTGGTCACACCAAAGCAAAGTTTAATCTGGGAATCCTGACCCTTATTCTCAAGGGCCATGAGGACAGAAGAAATTGTCTTATGGTATCCAGAAATCCCACATCAAATGCTGTGGGAGAGGTGAGATTTGGATATCATGTTTGTAGTTCAAACCCATCACTAAGGTCACAAAACCAAACCCATCAAAAATTCTGCCTTAAAATAGGCAGAAATTATCCTTTTCAAGAACACACGACGCATTTTAAATTTGGATTCAGATTTTTAATAAATTGTGCCAGTAGAAGCTTTCAAAGGCAATGATATATCAATAAATAACAGTTAAATTGAGTTCCTGAGAAAGAACCTACCACATGAAAGAATGTCAGATAGATGTAAATAACAAAAAATGGCATTACTATATAAAAAAGCAGTAATACTGAATCTTACATGAACTGTCACAACACAAGCACTGCATACCTCAGAACATTCCTTTCATACAAATGTAAACAAATACACAATCATTTTTGTTTAGTTTAGGCTGATGAATTTATATGTTGTTGCTTAGATATCTAAACAATGGATAGGATAGGATATGCTAAAACATTAAGGAATAATATGTGGAATAATATGCGGAAAAAATAATGAAGCTCCAGATTTAAAAATAAAATAAAGCAAAAACACATTAAAGGAGTGTTTTCCTCAAATGTTATTATGTCAATCACTTTAAATAGGACTGTTACACTAATCTGAATTAAGGATTTTTGTGTGTGTTTACTTATTTAGTTATATATAATATATATGCAAATATGTATGGCTTAATTAACTTTAGTATTCTGATATCACCTTGAATAATTCTCACTTATACATATAAGAAAAATGCGTATTTTAACACAGTTAAGAATTGATATTTCAAAGTATGCCTATAATTTGACAGAAATGAAGGACTATTGTGCTCCATCACAGCAACATTTTTGCCTATAGACAACAGGACAGAATGACCTATAAACAATGCCAACATTTTCAGATGTCAGTGCCTAAAACATGAGGATCCTAAACAGATACACAGACAGTCACATGTAGGGATGTGATGTCTGGAGAAGCCACGTACCTCCAGGTTCCGTAGATGTCCGTGGAGCTGCATGCACTCAACATCAGCCTCATCGCACTTAGGATCTCGACGCGTTACAGGAGCATGGCGTTAAGACATTCTGTTTTGAAGACGTTCAGCTACATCTGTTAGTATTGGTGCTTTGCGTTACTGCTAGTATTAAACAATGGACACTGTGCTGCATGCTACGTGAATAAGCCCTATCTAGACTGTTGCCACAAATCAGCTTTGTAATAATGGTCTTGCTATTCATCCTTTGTGGGGAAACGTGTGTGCCGATGATACATGTTTGCTAAAATGATCTATCACATCAGACCACGAAATCACTATTCAGATATAACCTTTGCAATCTGTTTTACAAAATTAATATTGGATACAATCATAAGAGGAAACCATCCACACAATACATTATCAACACACAGTTTAAAATGGTCTAATTTTAGACCCTCAGTAAAAATGGATCCACAGGACCTGCCTGTGAATGGCAAGAAAAGGCCATTTCAAATAGAAAAACACTGCTCATGCAACATTCTTCACACACTAGACAATGAAATCACACCCAAATTGTCACTTGCTCACACTTTCTATTACACTCCAATAAGCAGAAGGAAATAAAGCAGCTTTAAGGTTATGTCACAATTTTGAAATGTGGAAAATACATATAATAAACAAAAATCACGGTGCGAATACAATGGCATCAGTAAATTTAGAAAATTAGAGAGCAGTTTTCTTTTTTTCATTTTTCTTCTTTTTTTTTCTTTTTCTTTCTTACATTATTGCACAGAGACCTTTCATCACATGTTCTTCAGCTTTATGCATCTTCCTAAATGTGAAATAAGTGCTATGGATAAAAAAAAAATGTAGAAAAGAAGAACAGCAGCATGATTTGTCAAAGTTAATCCCTATAATTTAGTAGGAAAAAAACCCCTGCTATAAACAAAATATAAGTGCTTTTTATTCATTTAAAAAATAACGCTGACAGTTGCAGAAGTCTGTAAATGTTAATCTGAGTAAGGGGATGCTGACCTCAAATAAAAATAGGCCTAGAAATGATAGACTGCTGGCCTTGCAGATTTTGGTGAAGACCAGGATTTCAAGTGTAATTATCAACAAAGTTATTTACAGTAAAACTGACCTGAACTTTCAAGAGTGCCATTTTTAGGATCTGGCCTTGCAAGCTTCTGACTCCCCAAGGTGCCTCCAGCCTCAGTTGAAGTTACACCTGAACAAGCACTGCAGGATCAGCTCCTAAAGGATCAGTTAAAGGCCCTACTGGATTTGAGATTAGTTTTATCTGGAGTACTCTATACAATAATTTACACATATACAGGCTGACAAGCTCCAGTCTGATCCACCACACCTTTGTCTTCCACATCAGATTTCTCAGACTGGCCAACTTCCATACCAGAAGGCTTGGGATACCTGAACGGATACCCGTTGTCATCGAAGAACCTTCGGAAAGTAAACTCGTAAAAAGCATGTTCTGTGTGTTTGCTATTGGAAGAGGCTAGTGGGTCCCATGTCCTGGTGCTGTCACCGCTTGCATCATTCCAAGGACTTTCTTCTTCAACCGGATCAAAATTTGAAGTGTCCATTGGATGGCTGATCTTTGGAACATAGGGAGCTGGCTGCCTACGGATATCGGTAGAGAAGTCCATAGAGTGAAAGAAAGAATGGGCCTTAATATCATCTGCTCCATTTCTTCCAAGCCTGTCCTCAGCAGCACAGCAGAGCTTTGTGATGAGATCAGTTGCCTCTGGGCTTAACTTGATCTGTGAGGGAATGTGCAGTGTGCTTTCCCAATTTATCACCTGGAGGTAAGAAAGGTATTACGCAACTTCTAATCTTGGAAACAGAATCCTTCCGACTGTCAACATTAACGGTACAGAAGTATACACATAACTAGTCAACTCACAGTCTGCATATTTATTTTAGAGGTTCAAGAACCCAATGATGAGATTGCATCAGTTGTTAATAATTACTTTAATGAATCAAAAAACATTGTCGGATAGCAGATAAAAGGAGCAATTGCTCCCATAGTCAGATTTGAGAACATACTCAGTTTACACATGACTTCATGGAATGACTTCAAGGAATTCCTTCATCTCCAAAATGTAAACTAGGAAAAGTGGTCATGAGATACATCCTTTCTAATAAAAAACTACTCACTGCTTGACTTTGAAACACTTACATTGCCAACCATAATTATCACTGGCACATCAGCTTACTAAGATCTGATAGGCACTCTAAGGAATTTAGATGGGTGAACTTGTGCTTAAGAAATCAGAATTGTGCTGAGAAGACTCATAAAACTAGTAACTATCTATGCAGTTGCACAAGTCAACTCTAGTCTGATATTAGGTATCTTCATTGATTGGGAAAGGATTTGTGCCTGCATAGAACTATTTAAAATCAGGCTTTTGTAATCACTACTTCTTTCTCTAGTAAAACAAAAGGGGATAGGTCTGTGCATGGAGGAGAAGGGAAGAGAAAAGGTTAAGACTTTGCTACCACAGATTGGAATTTTGCTTCAACTTACCTTCAGTTGGGTTTCTGTGGGTGTAGGAGCCAGAAAAGGAGGCTGCCCCACTAACATCTCAAAGAGGATCACACCAACACTCCACCAGTCACAGAGCTGAGTGTATCCTGAAAAACAAGTCAAAAGGTTGTCCTCCACCAACCAAGGAGAATGTGTATAGAGCTACTTGCAATTAAGTATCAAAACACACAGCACAGATTTCTGCCTTTTCTCAGAGAAACAATATGTGATCTAAAAATAAAGGACTCCCAATCTACCTTCATCATAAAGTCGCTTCTGCTTGCTGACCTAAATTCTACTGCTGTCAGTAAAGATCTAATCCTGTTCTCTGGCAATCTTTCTGAATAAATGTAATTCTCAACAAAAGTGAGTGGTGAAACCATATAATTAGAAAAAATTAAGGTTTTTTTCATGCTCTGTCCCACAACTACATCACTACACACAGCAAAAACCAGACTGGACCTCAAAGAATAACAAAAAAGTTTAGCGACTGATGTGCCCCCTAGGTTCAGTGGAAGTGACACCATGAGTTTGAAAAGCTGCTGAATGACACAGCCTAGCTCCAGACACAGAAGAAAGCCACAGGTGAATATCTGAGCAAGTTCCAAGCAGAGGAACAATTTCAATCATTTAATTGCTGTGACAAGACAAATAAGGCATATGTTTTGAGACCTCCAAAAAGGAATGGAGGATTTAAACACCGATTTCAATGGAGATTTGTGTCACTGGATGATGTAGGGTCCAATGTGAAATCTCTCAACTTGAGGAAGATCAGGCTTCAGATCTGGCTTGCAGACAGCTTCAAACATCTAATCTCCTTACTGCAGTGACCATGTCTGTTCTGCATGCATAGCCACCAAGTACTGTCTAAATTCCTCAAGCCGAGCTTTTGAATGCAGGGTGTCCAGGTAAATTTCCCAAGATTTTTTGTTGGGTTTCCCCAAGATTCTGGCTGGGAATATGGAGGACATGTTTCCACAAATTTACATCACCCATATTTAAGTGGCCCGCCTGATTCAGTGATTCAGAACCATCAGCCTTTTACTCACTGGTCTATGTAAACTTATTAGCAGCCATAGTCGCGCTGCATGAGTACAGATAATCTGCTTTATACTTGAAAAATATAACTGCTAACATCATCTGACACATTTATTAGCAGTCTCATTCAAAGGTCTCAGAGTGTAGATATATACAGACAAAGTATGACCACCATCAATTATCAGCAACGTAATGCTAAACAGTGGAGCATGTAGACAAATCTGTTCTCCTTAACCTGAGCTAAGTGTTTGTGGCCTTCAGAATGCCAATATTCCAAAGCAGCAAGCTTATTTAAGGAAAAAAAAAAAAAAGTATTTCAAAGCATCAACGTTCACTTAAACAGGAGAAAAATACAGGTTATCTACCTTTACGAAGCAGGACTTCAGGAGCAATATAATTAGGGGTTCCAACTAACGAGTGGGCTAGACATCTCTGATGCTGCTTCTTAGCTCTTTGTTCCAATGTCTTCAGCCTATCTCCACATCTACAATTGGACACATCATCCCAAAGATCACTGGGCTCCATGCTGTCTTGTCTGATATGGCTCCCTTTCAAATGGGAGAGAAAGTTTACATTCACAGTCATAAACCACAACACACAAAGAGAAAAGTATTTATCTAGATCTAGTTGTGCCATCTTCTACTCTCACTGAAAAGCAACATTTAAACTTTAAACCCAAGGCATTTCCTTCTGCCCTCCCCTTCACAATTGGTTTTCCATAACCAGCTAAATGTCTCTGTCTCAGCACAAGGAAGCATGCTCTCATATGGGAGATACAGAACAATGGAGTATATTTAGGTTAGCTATACCAATTGTTTATCACCTTTTTACCAGCAGGCACCAATACTCCTCAAGGGCACACACAGGAGGTGCATGGACTACTTTAAAACTGTGATTAAATTATTTCACCATCAAAAGAGACCCTCCAAACAAGTATAAACTGAAAAATTGCTGCTACTGCAGTGGTCAACGACATCAGTGATAGGGATTTGAACAGTATTGGAAACAAAGGACTGGAAACTGAATGAATCAGAGGGAGACAGATACATGATATTGTCATTGACTGTTAATGTACACACCATCTCTGTTTTCTGAGCTGGCATTTCTGCCAAGAGTATGTGTTTGTTTCAAAATAAATAATGCAATACCATCACAAATAAAGTCTAAGAACACTACCTTTCTGATAGTATTTTGAATTGTGAGTCCACCTGAATCCAGTACACAGTCCAAAGTCAGTCAGTTTGATATGCCCATCGAGGTCTATCAGAATGTTGTCAGGCTTGATGTCTCGATGAATAAATCCCATTTTGTGCACACTCTCTATAGCCAAAGTGAGCTCTGCAATATAAAATCTAGCCAGACGCTCTGGAAAGACCTCCATCCGAATCAGCAGACTCATCATATCGCCACCAGGGATGTAGTCCATCACAAAGTACAAGTTCTCTTTATCTTGGAAGGAATAATAGAGTTTAACCACCCATTCATTGTCTGCCTCAGCAAGTATGTCCCTCTCTGCTTTGACATGAGCCACCTGGTTCCGGTTTAGCACATCTTTCTTTCGCAGAGTCTTCATGGCATACAGGGCATGGGTATCCACTTTGCAGGCCAGGCATACTTCTCCAAATGCACCAATACCCAGAGTCTTGATTTTCACAAACATAGATTTGTCCATTTTGGCCCTTTTGAGCCTGTTGTAGTTGGACTCTTTCTGGTAGAGAATCTTCCTCATTTGTTCTTGTTCTGCTTCACAAAGGCCAGCCTTTACAAAGGAAAGCAAACCACAAGAACTAGTACTGTTACATTCATAGCAAGAGAACAATAAACAAGTATTCCCAAAATGCATTTGTCAGAAAAATTAAGCAAGAACCAGAGAAGACATATTCATGAGAGATACACTCTCTTGCCTCTCTGTTGAGGTGTTTCTGAAATACTGGCAAATTCACTGTGCCCTAACTCGTTACCTGAATTTGCCATATCCGTGATTGGTCTGCCTTTCTCATTTGCCTGAATGAAGAGGCATAGGGCAATACTGTCAGAGAGGGGAATATAACACAACAAATCATGGAATTTGGTTTACACCTTTCAAATTTGCACTTTGCCACTGCACTCCACTGTATGTAAGCACACTGCAGTACAGCTTAACTTAAACTGAAACTTAAACCAAGATGCAGCATTGTTCATGAATAGTTCTCCAGGGCAACTCACATTAACAGTTCCTACCTTGAGTGCTGTTTGACTGTTGGTTTTTGTGTTGTAATTAAGAAGCTGGTTTTGACCTACACATTCCCAATCGCCTTGGGAACCTTCTTCTTAAGAACTGTTTTTCTTCCTCTGCCATATAGAGCCCCCACTCTCAAGGTTTGTAGATCACCTGACCATCTATTAACTTCTCCCTTTTCCCTTCCAAAATATGTGCATACAACCCTCAGGTCTGGCCTCTCCTCAGCCACTGCAGCCCAGACCCTGGTGCTGTTTCCCCCCTAAATGTATTATATTATTTCCCCTCTGCACCTAACCTGTAAAAAAGCTGGCTTGTCTACCTCTTGTCCCCAGAGAGCCTCCAAGTAACACTTCACATGGCTGCGGGGAGAACCTCCTGAAAAAGGGAGAAGTAGCAGTATCCAACAAGACTTTCCCCATCCTTCAAGACAGAGCCTGCACACTGCCAACTCTGCTAACTTCGGTGTCTGTCCCTCTCCTGAGAACCACTGGTGGCCTCCACCAGCAGAAGCCCCTGGCTTGATCCCCAGGATCCTCTGACAACTCATCCTCTGCAGCATGCCCCTTTCTTTCTGCGTACCCCATTTCCAAAATCCTGACTTAACTGGGGTCAACTGAACCACTCTGAGATGAAGATAAGTGCCTGGTGAAAAGGGGCAATGGGGAGGAGGGTGGAGGGAGTTGAAGCTGACTGATGGGCAGGCTAGAGACCCAAGCATATGCCCACAGGGCTGCTCCTTAGATTGATTTAATTTCACATCTGTAGTCTAGGTCTTTAAAGATGAATATGGGCAGACAGACTATGCAGTGAGATCCCCACGGTATAAAATGAAATCTGTATGAATAAAGGATGGAGGTGGTCTGCAGAAACTTGCAGAACAGGTAGGATGAATTTTCAGACTGAAGCCAACAGCCAAATCAAAACAAGTAATACTGTTTTTAAAATTAAGTCAAGCACATCAATTCATAATAAAGGAAGTGTTTATTGTTTTAAGGTAAAATAATTAGTGTGTTGTGTTCTTGGTTAATTCTAGAATAATGCGATATTCAGATAGCCAAAATCTCCTGAGTATATTATTCCAGCCAGTGATGAGGTTGCTAGGGGAAGGAGTTGTTTTTGTTTATAGCTGAATTATCTCTGAGTTATGAAGTGAGGGAAAGCTGAGGAGTCAGAAAAGAAGAACTAACGCAATTAGCTGCTGTTTTACTTCTCTAGAGATCATTCCCTATCTCAATCACAGGAAAATATTGACTAAATCCAAGCAATGCAACACAATCTGTACTTGCAGTGAGTACAAACTATTAACTGTCACTACAATGCCAACCTTTCAAGAGAATTTAGAAGCATATTCGTTTAATTTAACCTCTACAAACAAACTGCTGAGTTTTCTGGAGCAATGTGAGCATCAAATTAATTGACTCTGGAAATTGACTGTGCTAGGGAAGATCGGGTAGTTAATTATTATCCATTATGCGTTAATAATAGCTTTCCTCGGAGTTTATCCTCAAATACAAAAGTAGACTAGTCATATTCTAGTCATGCCTGGGAAAATAAGCTCTTCCACATTTAAAAATTAAAAACAAAACTGCCAGAACAACCATCAGAACTTGGCAGCTTTGTTTTAAGCAGCCCTATCAGTGAATCAGCTTAGGTTTGAGAGCTACAATTAGGCATGAAAGAAGCTCTCTCACTCAAAGTGCACCTCCCTGAGACCTGCTTCTAGAACAAGTTCCAGCAAGGGTCCCAAGATCAGTTCCAGCTGGCCAAGATATGATTACTTGCACGATATTATTACTTACATGTGTTCAACAAACAACTTCCAGTCAAGTATTACATATTCATCTGAAAATATGGCACAGTGGATATACTGCCAAGTTCAACCATGGCTCTGGTGAACGAGGTGGCTATCGTGGAACAGGGAGGAGGAAGTGGAGCAAAGGGAAAACCTTTAGAGTTTTGCAAGAGCTGCCAAAGTATTGCCAGAGTTATCTCAGCCTCAAACCTGGCTTCTGAGTTCTTGCCTAAGCAAACCTAATACTCTCCTACTATGGGGGGTTTTGCTTCATTTTACTTTTCTGGTACGAAGATATACTATTTCACATCTCAGGTTTTTCAAACAGCCTCCCAGACCTGCATCCATGCTTCTAAGTGAAAATAGTCTGGTACAGGGAGGTGTTGGATACCTACTACTTCCAGTGAAGTCTGCCTTTTACTATTTTTAATCAGTCAAAAAATTTATATAATCAAATTGATCCCATTAGCTTTTATTATAACAAAACAAGGAGAATTACTTTAGCCATTTCTTGCTCCAGTTGTAATCTTCTGTTAATTTTCTGCTGGTAGGTCTTTATAACATTTTCTACATGTTGCTCCATGTAGAACTTGAAGGCAAAAGGTGAGTAGCTCTTTATTCGGGATTCTCGCTTTTCCTCATCTTTACCATTTTTTCGCACAGGCACTGGAGACGTCTGAATCTGTTTTTTATCCTTGCTTGGTTTTTCAGCTTTAGCGTTCTTGCTGCTTTTATCATTTCGCTCACTGTTCTCCTCAACCTTATTGCATGTTGAATTGGGGACTACGCGAAGGGTCTGCTCTACGCCCATACATAAGCAGTTGATATCAAACTGCTCAGAGCTACCAGGAAGTAGCAAATGCTTGGGATACGGTGGTGGTGGACACCGCAGTTCCTGGTTACCGAAATCCACATCTAGTTGATAGGCATTAGCTGCTCCAACAGGTGGCACATGCTGCTCAATGATCTCCAAGCCATCCACAGCCGGTGCCGGCGCAGGTAACCAACCAGGGTGGGAAGGTCCCACTGCAGTCTGGGGCTCAGGTCTCATCACTCGCATGCTCTTCACTGGCTGGAGAATATGAGCAGATGTGACTGCTGTGATCGTATTTGGAGATGTAATTGAAGGATCAGGTTTTCCTGGAGGAACCTGTCTTATAGACACTGTCACTTGTGGCTGTTGCTGGTGGTTGTTAAAGGAGTTTGTTCTGCTTGGCACTGTGGCATCTGGTCTGAAGGATACATGTTGCCGTGGAGATGTTTCTATTCCTGGATTTTGTAAAGAATCTCGGCGTGACGGCGTTGCTGCCTGCCACTGCTGAACTTGAGGATTATTCATGTCATAGAGGTCCATGTTTAGGCTATTTCTAGATGGAGTTAATAGATTTTGTGGTGGACTGTCTGAAAAATCATTAGTGAAGGCTGGACCTCTGGATATCACATGCATTTGATGAGAAGAAGGACTTGCCTGTTTGTGATGAGAATGTGATATATACAGGCTTGCTGGTGCCTGCTGAAATGCATGACCAGAATTATTCTGAACAACTGCCCCTTTATTTGGGAGACTGGTGTATCCTCCCTCCTGCTGCATCTTGTTTTGGAAGGATGGACTCCGCTGAACACCATACCCCATAGGTTCCCCCTGCACCATCATGTGCTGCCTACTGTAATGTTGGCTGTTGGAGCCATGGGATGCCTGCAGCTGCAAGGCTTGACTGCTGTGATTAGCCACTGGATAACTAATCACAGAAGACTCAATATTTGCAGGGTATGTTTTCTGCTGATGGCTTGCTGTTGTGCTGTGAGTGCCTACTCCAGAGGGTCGCTGTACAGGAGCATTCATAGCTGTAGACTGTGAAGTAGAGATTAAATAGTCCATGTATGGCCTTGGAACTTCAGTAAGCATATTTGCACCTTCTGCTCCAAAGCCTGTCCCTTCATAGGCTGCATTACTGATCTGATGGTAGGACGGAAAAGATTCGTTTGATCCTTCGAAGCTTGGCCTGCGGGTTACATTATTTGGCACAATACCCTTTCCTTTATAAAAAGAACACAGAAGAATGTTAGGAAACAATTCAGGTGAACCAATTACTTTGCATTACTCATCCATCTATACATACAGACATACACACACACGCATGCACACTGCGTAGGGAGTGTGTGTTATAAAAACACCTTCCAGAATCTAAAATAAGCACTCTGAACATTTAAAGTTATAGGTGCCAAGTATTACTACTGATAACGAGCTACTGGCCCACAACACTGCTCATGCCAGGAATCATCAGGGAGTCCTATCAAATCATGAAAATAGAAGCACAAATTCCTTAACTATGAAATCATCAGATTACACTACAGCCTGGTTTTTAAAGCTGGACCAGTATTACCAGTCATTACTCACAGACAGGAGGAAGCTACAGAGCAGGGGGTTAAGTAGAGCACCAACAGGAAAAAAAAAGCTCCCGGAAGGACTGTCAATACAACTTAAAGCCAACATTACTATAAGCTACTAGGTCATCACATTGTCCACATATTCTGTACAGTGAGCTCACTGCTCACTCTGGGGATGTTTACATGTCTCTGTTCCATCGTTCTCCTCAAAAATCCTTGTTTCCCTCTCCTTCATTTACAACAAAGGCATCATATAGTTTGTCCTGTGCTCTTTCCAATGTGTTGGACACAGAGTATCCCCTCATATTATTCATCTTCCATCTGTTTTGAAGGCAAATCTTTCAGGGTGTCAACATGTTAATCTTAGCTTGAAGAATGTGCAGAGACAAGATAGCAGCATTCCTGCACTACATGTGTTAATAGCACTTTTCATCAGTTCTTTGATCTGAGGACAAATTGCAGGTGTATAAAGCACTGGCTGTGACAAAAAGACAAGGGGAGACCATGCTGTCGCTATTTTTTTGTTCCCCTTCTGGTTCTTTAGCTTTCACAAATCACAGGACTTGGCCGATTTATGCCTAAACAATTTCCTTTTAAAATCTTGACTTCACAAGGTCTGCAAGAATAGTTGTATTGAGCTAACAGGCTCGAACACTGGACTGCAAGCTTTTCCGATTATTTGCATTACAGCATGTCCCAGCTGGGCCAAATACAGCACACCTGAGCATAGTTGTTGACTCCTCACCTTGACACACAAGCCCTGCTATATATAGACACACAAAGACGTGCATGTTATTAAGACAGGTCTACGCACCACCTCTGCACACTGAAGAGGCTGCCCCCATGCTAAATGGCACTTTCATAAACAATGCAATGTTTTGAAATGGAATCAAGTTGGACTAATAATCAGTGTTCTTTAAAGTGAAATCTATAATTGGCAGCTCTTTTTCTTATGATAACATGAGGCCATGCTTACTGAGGTTGTACTTGTAACAGCACTCTCTGATAGCTCATCTGTCAGGACACAGTGAGATGCACTGATGAGATTGTGGCAATCCAAAGCATCCTAAGTGGCTACTCTGGCCTGGGGGTGGGAGGCAGCCATAAGACACATTTGTCATCTCTGTCAGTAGGATTCATGCTGAGCCTCAGGGGCAAGCTGACTTTGTTTTTCCCTATCAGAGGCCATGAAGTAAAGTAGCAGCAGTAGTTGTCCTCTTTTGGGACACATACTTCAGCTGTGCAAGGAATCTTGCTGATGTCAAGAGAGATATGATGTCCACCTCCTAGATTTGTATACCCATAAGTCTGTTCTGGTCTGACGGAGGAATATTTGGATTTGTGAAGATACAAAATGTGGTAGTTGCAGATGTTTGGGTTTTTTGTTTTTTTTTTTCACACATTCCTATCCAACATGGTAACTGTTATGACTATCTCTTGCCTGTGAAGGTTTTGGATCAGAGTGTATTCTTAAGATTAATCAACTATACTCATGGGATCATCTGTTTTTATACGTAACTCTCTGTCGCACAGTAATATCTGCTAAGTTTTATTTGAGTCTTGCCAGTATGCTGAAACTCGTTAGCTTTACTACTGAAGTTAGTGCAGGACAAAAATGAATAATTTGAAAATCTATTTCCATACACTAATATATGGAATTCAAACCCAGAAGATTTAAATTCTCAAACTGCAAATGAGAAGTTCCCAAGTAGCATTACATGCTTCCTAATGAACTAGAGGAGACCTGTGCTATCCTAGCACAAACAATACCATACCAAACAAATCAGTCTGATTTTGTGGCACCTCAGGCAGGCAAACATCAATTGCATGACATTTAAGTTTTGCATTCTGTGTATCCTAAAAGCAAAGGTGGATCTTCAGTTCAAAAGGTTAAGTATTCAAAACAGCTGCATGCATTGGAAAGTTAAGAAAGCAAAAACAAATGCAAATGAAAGACAACTGAGTAACTAAAATGTTAGCCTAGAAAGATTTTTCAACTCTTTCAGCAGAAATGTATGCTCTTTAGGACTGGGTGTGTTCTTTCACTTTAAGGAATAAAGTCTTTATAATATAAAGCAAAATACAGTTCAGTAATTCTGTCAAAGTTATTTTAAATTCTCCTTAAGGCCCAGCTGAGGCCACATTTGTGCATGTATTAGGACAGAGCTCTCCAAATAGCAAACTGGCCAGTACTACTTTGTCTGTCAGGTGGTCATCCCTCAGGGTAACACTCTCGGAAATGTTTTCTTAGGGTTTTCCAGAATTTCCCCAAATAATAGAAGAGGAAGTCTAAGACTGATAAAAAGGGCAGCTGAGCTGCTCCTTACACAGAACCATCACTCTTTCCCACCACATCTGAAGCTTCAGTCCTGAGAATGACCACCTGGAAAATGAGCTCCTTCCCCATTTCCATCTTCCCTATACGTGGCTATGCTCAGGGTCCTCCAGGAAAGAAGTGGCTTTACTGAAGACCTCCTTCCTGTCCAGGGATTTCTCTTTGTAAACTGAATGGCCTTTCCCTTCCTCAGCTTTCCTCATCTCTGGACATGCCTCTCTATCAACTACGCCAAATTTAACACCCTTCCCAACACAGACATTCAATTTGATCACGAGGCAAGAAGGAAGGTGCTGCTGAGGTGGCCAAGAAGAGAAATTTGTCACCTGGAAATCACTTGCACTCAGTAAACTCAATTTATGACCACGCTTAGAGATCTATACTACTGTAATCAGATCGACTGAAAGGATTTGTTAGTGTCACCTAGTCCAACACAGACACGACGTTTTAAGTCTAAATGTTGCCACCGACACAAGAGAAGTTCCTTGTCCAAGGAAACAGGCTCCTGACAACAGCTCTCCAATTTGCTCAACCCTTCATCCACTAAGCCGTCTGCAGCATGTTAACGCTACTGTGTGATTGGACATGTTCAGCCAGTCAGAGGACAGTTATTTGTCTGCTTGGCCAATTTTTGAAACTGAAAGAAGTAACAAACTCTATCCAAACCAGAGTGTTCTCTGGTTCACAGTTCAAAAGCATTCTGCAGTGCTGTAAGTCCTAATATCCGAATGGAAACAACTCTTGCAAGGCCTTTTGTCAGCTGTGGTCTGATGTTTGCTGATGAGGCATACACAGGGCCCAAATCCTCCAATTTGCTAATTTACATGAAACAGAGCTGAAGCAGACTAGCAGGGATGAGTGGAGAAGCTTCTGCTATCTTGGCCCAAGCTATTTCTGCAGTGTACTTACAAAGATGTTAACATGAATTAATTCCTGGGAGGTGAGCTATCTCACAACTCCATAGCAATTACCTACGCACAAGCTTTTACCTCACGGTAAACTTGAGATGATTGAGCTGACTTGCACCAAAGGATAAACAGCTTTCTGTTTAAAACAGTGGACTACAAATGTGCACATGGACAACTCTTGCGAAGCAGGCCAGTTGTATTCAGCTTCCAGCCCAGCTCACCTTGCAGGGCCATGTTCACTTCACTGTCTCCTACAAGACTACTTACTATAGAATACTGCCAATCCACTACTTCTCACCAGCAACGACTCTAAAAACTAGCTTATTGCAAGAAAGAAGAACACAATTAAAAAAAAAGAGTTCATGCTTACCTGGTGAGGTCTGCTTAATTACACGTACTATCTGTTCATTTCTAGGATCCAAGTAGCTCATCTTACTGATATACTCCAGAGCTGCTTCAATACTTCTGCTACCTGTCTGCTTCAGTGCTCGGACAGCCATCTCCTGTATAAAGCAAACAAGAATTGAATCACATTGAGACAAAACCCAAGCACTGTGCTGCAGGCTAGAAAGCAGTAAGTGTTCTTACATTTATAGAAACATTTTATAATTCACACCAGATCACAGCTGCTGGAAGCCAAACGGACTCATATTTTGAAAACATCTTATATAACTTAAAAATTAAAAGAAAATAACAAAAAACACAACCTACCTCTGGCAATGAAAGAAGCATCAAATTGAAATGTGTACTTTAAGATTCCTTAAAATAAACTTTTGAATCAGGTCTGGAAAAGGCAAAATAGTTTGTCATAGGATGAAATAGAACAAAATATTTAGCTTTTGGTATTTGAGAGCATGTCTCTAAGTCACACCTGGACACAGTAAAAGCTTTACCCTTTCACAGATGCCACAAGAAACTAATTAGGCAGGGGCTGATTTCTGCTGACTAGAGTCAATGGGGAAGACTGACTGCTGTTTTCAGTACAGCTGGGACATCATTCACTATCTGTTTGGAAAATGACTAGCCACACCTAACTGTGTGTCACATTGTTAGTCTTTTTAGCTGTATTTTACTGGGCACACATCCATCACTGAGAAGTTAATATGGGTGCCAGACACACAGCCTGAAACTAAAACTGGGGCAAGTATGAATGCTCTAGTTAAACTACTGTAACACAGCCACAGTTAGCATCCCCTGCTCTACCGCCAGCAAGTCACACTCTCCTGTAGTTTGTTTATACTTTTACTTATAGCTCAGGTATATAGAATACCTTTCAACAACTCTAGCCTCTGGTTGCAAAACAAAATTCAAATCCTCACAAGGCTGCATGGTCTTTTCTGAAATGATGGAGAAATTGAAATCCAGAGCTTTAATGTTGAATTCAACTCACTGAACTTCACCCATCAAAAAGTTAGATACCTAGTCAAAAGTTGTTGCTGAGAACCTTTCTATCATCACCTCCAAAAGGCAATTCATAAAATAGATATAACAGAAGATAAACTAACCTTTGGTGACAGAAGATTAGAGGAATAATTTGAACTGGATGCCTAGCTCTTAGATGGCTAAAGTTCGATGAAATGAACGTCACCATCAAGGACTTGCCTGCAAATGTCAGTATCCTATTATCTTGCCACTTTACTGCCATTTTTAGGGGAATTCTGTCATTGCTACCTGCCCACTGAGCGCTGAATCAGATGGAGTTTGTGCCTTCTTGGCTTGGCTTACTGACTGCAGATGTGATGGCTGGGTTGGCACAAGCGCACCGCTCTCCCATGGGTCAGTTCTACGCACTGGCTAGCAGTCAGGTAGCCCCAACATGTATACCCCCTTCCCATATCATCCGGAGCAAAGAGCAACTTTGCTGACTGAACTGCAAGTACATGTAACATACTTGCTAATTGTTTACTTAGCAAGGGAGGATCATCTCAGATGACACTGGTTCACACTTAGCACAGAGCCACACGCTGGCACTTGGCATTTTGCTTTGCTTAGCTCAGTCCCCTCCTACTCCCCCCAAAATGGCAGCATTTTCTCCATTACTCAGAGATGCTGCTTGGGGAATAGCTATAGCAAGTTTTAATATTTTTCATACAATTTATGACTCATAATTCATAGAAAGGCAGTAGTTGGTTTCACATTTCCTATAGCTGAAATATTTCACTGGCATCAACACATTACTAAGGGCAATTTTAAATCAACAGAAAACTATTATGTATGAAGGAAAGAATTTCCCACAATGTTTTTTCCTCTCCTCCTCTCTTTTTTCTTCTTCTGGATACATTTCTAAAGTATTAGCAAATTCACATCCTAGTACTCAGCATTCTCATCATCCAGGGACTCTGGGCTTTACAGCCCAGTTCCACAGGGCTGCTAACACACTCTGCCCATTTACACCAGCTGGATCTAGCCTTAGATCACAAGTCTTAAAGTTTCCTAAATCAAAGGTGCTCCATACACACATTTGGGCTGGCTTGGATTTTGGGTGTTTTTTGGTTTTGTCTGCAATGGAGTACCAAGAGAATAAACACCTGGTAAACAATTATCTTAATGATTAATAAAACAGACCATATAATCCATTTCTCCCTCTCTTAGCTGTGTTGGCTGCATACAATTCAAAGGGGCTAAATAGGTTAGTTTTTTATCACCAGCATAGTGATATCATGTCTGAAAACAATCCTTCCCCTCCCCCCCATACTGTGGCACTACTTTCTCCTCTTTTGCCATTGCCTATGTCTGAAAAACAGAGTAAAAATTACACTGGTCTATTTGAAGCTGCATATTCTACCTTCAGTAGATACGTTAGGGGATTCATGTTTGAACTTTAGTGGGAATAATGGGAGGGGAAAAGCCCAATACCTTTCACTGTGGACTGTATGATAACCTAAGAGGGCCAGCAAGAGCTTGGGACCAGCAGATGTGTTGCTGGCAATCTCGGCCCCGCAAGCCCCCAGTGCAGCAGCAGCCCTGTGCTCCAGCTCACCACCTCCCATCTTTTGCTAGGTCAGCTCCCACCCTCCAAAGGGTTTCCTCATTACATACCCCGTTTGCTTAGCATTACATTACTGCTGGAAAAAATGAAGTAAGCCTTTTGTGGTTCAAAGCAACACCTGTGATTCCCCTGTACACCATCCCATAGCTTTGGCCCTTTCCCCCGTAGCTATCATGAGACATAAATAGCCCCAGTTTCTGATGCTGGTTCACAAAAGCCTCGCATCATTTCCAAGCAAATGGAGAGCGACCAACAAAAAAGTAAACATTCCACATACAAAAGGAAAGGGTTTTTCTCAGAGGCAGATTACATATAATCATAATTCTTCACCCAGGAGACAAATCCCTCTGGGGGCATGCGATGCTCCAGGAGACTGGAGGGCAACAAGAAGCTCCAGCACTGTTAGAGCTGGTCTTTGGCCTCCTCTGCATTGCTCTTCCCATCGCCATCCTCCATGCCCACAGCTCTCCTCTCTGGCAGCCACCTGAAGAGGGCTCCATTCATTCCAGCACCTTTTCATTAGGGATAGGGGACAAGCTGATGCATGGCTGAGGCTCATGGAGGGTGTGCTCTGCATCCAAGTCAGCTGCTAGCTAATGGGGCATGGTGGCCCTCTCCTTCCTATATGCAACGCAGCGATGAGCTCTGCTGCCTGAGGGAGCGTGGCAGGGACGAGGCAGCAAAGGGCTGACCTCCTGTAGCCTGCTGAAGGGGAAAGCTGGCTCCTCGCTGGTGGCAGGGGCCAGAGCCTGGGCTGCATTTGCTGGAAATCAATGTAAGGCCTGTTTTCAAGGATGGGAAGAAGGGCAGAAGATGGATTAATCAGTGTCAGTAATTACATTTGCTGGAGAGCAGAGGCTTAAATGAGATGGAAGATGTTTGTGAGAAGCCGCAGAAAGGCTCAGGAAGGAGAGAAATCAATGCCAAAATCTTGCAGACTGATAATGTAGACAGTAGAAAGGCTGAGGAAACAAGAGGACAGACACTGAGTGAGGATAAAAGTGCACAGCTACACTGACACTGATAGAGCTGTCTTGATTTTAGGCCACTCTAAGGTAAGTACATTTTAGAGAGAGAAGGGAAAAAAGATCAGAAATGAGACATGAAAAAAAAATCCGCTTGGAGCTGTATCCAACGCCAGAACATTCAAGTAGGCACAGGATCAAATCCAGCTCCCACTGAGGTCAACAAAGATTTCCATTAGCTGCAAGGCACACTGCATCAGGCCCTCCGCTTCGGATCGTTTCCTCTTCACCAGGCCAAACGCTGTCAGCCACAGTATGGTTTGAGAAACCTGGCCGCTAGCTGTGTTCTGCTAAACCCACAGCCAGCTGTCAGGCTGCAAGGAGAAACACAAGCCACTGGCAGCGTGCACATAAACCACAAGGGAACAGAGCAGTCCCAGCCCCAAGTCATTCTTTTCATTCTGTGTATTCCCTCCGGAAGATTCAAACATCTCTCCATGCAGGGCTTTTATGCACCTTTTTGATTCTAGACATCACTAGCTGTTCGTGAAAAAATAAACCAGAAAAAGTAAAGGTGAAAAGCTACAAGGGGAAAACGTGCTTTTACAATTAACTCTAATAATTTTGTAATTAATTTTACAGCCACAATATTAAAATGAGGTTTCAGTGGTCAGCTGTGGTTCTGGACAGATCTAATGGAAAACCAAAGTTAGGCCACGAACCATGAAGCAGATTGAGGCAACTCTGCAGGATCCCAAATCTGTGGGTTCATAGAGAAAAATGGGCGGGGGGGGGGGGTTCCCACCTGGTTCCTACAATGGGCTACCCAAACCAAACAGCTGCACCATCAACATGCTCTCCGTTATTTCCCCAGCCTCGCGTTTGTAGAAGGCTGCTTTCCAGGAGATTTCAAGATTTTGCTAGAAGGAAGGCCACCTTTGTGCTCAGATGCTCAACAGGGAAAATCCTTGTTTGATGGTAAACAGATATTTGGACGTGTGCATATACAGACTTCATCTCACTCTGTGCTCTGTAGACAATGTGAAAGGCTTTCCCCATTTTACCCTCCCGCCTGGCTGTACTCCACCGGCATTGGCAGAGGCTTGCGTTCTTGCTGTACTACAGGGTTGTCCAGCAACATTTTTCATTCAGAAAGATCCTCGTTGCCAAGATGTATTTATCATCCAAGCGAAGATTGCACAAGAGGTTACAATAAATAAGACGTTTTCCCAAGAACATTGTGTCTGAAGGAGACAATAGGTCCTCCAAGATTTGGCAAATGTAATTAATTGCTAACAACAAAAATTAATTACTTGCTTTCCATTCACAAAGAAGGATGGGCAACAGATGCAGGAAACAGATACAGGTTCCCTGCGGAAGGGAAAAAACTAAAGCTCATGCCAGAAGAGATGATCCAGAATTGATTACGAACCTTTCTGCAATAGCCCACCATTGTAGAAATTTTCATTCATGATTTTAAAACATGCAAAACCTAAGAAATTCAGGAAATGATGTGTACAATATGCTCTGTCAGGATTACTGCAGCCCCACAGAACAGAGAAACTTATTTTGTAATATTCTCTACCTGTAATTATTCTCTAGTTGGACACTTCATCTAATTTTCTACTCTACTTTTGTTTGGCCTGTTCTCAGGTTGCTAACACCAGGAGCTAAATTTTGCCCACAAATTCCCATGCCTAACTATAAAACTGATTAAAATATTCTAGCTACGCAATTAAGAAGCTATCCTGAGAATCACTAGCGCTCTTCAGTTTTAGTGTATCAAAAAAGCAGGAAACCTACTGAGTGCCCATTTGTTTGCCACAGGATCACTTACTCCATTCATAAACCATGTAACCCATTCAGAAACTAATGGGGATCTACCCCATGGCTAGTTAAGAGTTTTCTGCCCCCACTGCTCCTTTTTACAAAGCTCCTCCAAAGCTATACTGCTTTGATGGTGATAAACCTCCCTCTTACTTTCAGCCTAAATTATGCAGGGTCAGTTTATTCCCTCTGCCTTTACTTTCGATTGTCTTTTAACTGCAGCAGCTCTGCTGTTATCTACAGAGAAAGAGCCCCCTTCATCCTATGGGATGCTTGCAGCTTGGACTCCTGGGCTAAACAAACCACATTCTTTTAGTCTTCTCTTGTAAAACAGGCTCTTCGTTCTCTTTATCGGTGTAGTAGCCCATCTCTGTATCAGGAAAGATCATACTGGGACATGATTTTGATAAGAGCTGCACACACCGTTCTTGACAACATGCAGTGGTGGAAAAGTTATCCTTGTGGTAAAGTCATTCCCTTCCTTTGTTGATTTCAGCAGAGGAAGTTGTGAGTGTGGGACTTTAATCCTGGCTTTTAGTCCTTGCTTGCAGCATTTCTACCCTTTGTGCTCCTGAATTTATTTTCAGTTCTGGTAGCACTCCAGCCCTTAAGATCATCCATTATTTTGGTCAGATGCTCCAGCCCTGCTTTGCACTGCACTTCACACTGTCAGAGTGCTTCCTTTTTTTTTTTTTTTATACCAGACTTATTAATGCAAAAAGTATGCAGAAGAGACACCCTGTAGTACATAAAGTTGGGGCAGACAGAAAAAGAATATGGATAGGTGATGAAATGTGAGACTCACTAAGTTAAAATCACATCAATATACAAAAAAAAAAACCAACTAACTGTAATTCAGGAATGCAGAATTACAGGTAAGAAACAACTTTGACCAGAAGGTTTTTCTATAACATTTTCAAGGGGTATTTGAAGAACTAACAAAGGGAGTATGCCCAAAAGATAGAAAAAGGATTTTGGAAATGATACAATGCTCTGGTAAACATCCTATCAGAAGAAAAACAAATAAAAATAAAACTAACATGACAGTTGCTGCTATGCCACCGCTCATTCTGCTTGCCTTCAAACTCTTTTAGTCTTTATTTAGACAGTCACTTACAGAAGGTAGGCGTATTTACTATTCTGTGTTTGTGCAGCATCCAGTACAATGGGGTCCTGCTATTGTGTTTATGCAGTATAACAACTTATTATTAATTAAGTCCAGCCCAAAGTATTCAGCTTGGAGTAGCAGGCAAAAAGATGTTGGAGGGCTAAAGTGTCAATTCTCCTGGGTCCCACGATAGAAACCCTTGTATCGCTACACCACAAACCAACCCTGAAATAAGATTACCTTAATCCTCTAAGCCACAGGACATGGCACATTTCCTATAGCTGTGGAAGAAATGAGGCAAAATAAAACAGAAGCAACTAGAGATTGAGAAGCTTCTTTTGCTGATCAAGATTATAGCTGTTCAAAATGTCTCTAGTATCTTTTCAGATTTAAAACAGCTCTGGATGATTAGAAAGCAAACAAATGAAACCAACATTTGAAATTTATCACGTTAGTTTTCATATTTTACTAGCCCTAGAGCTAATACAAAGTTCTTTCACAAGTATCACAAAAAAAAAAAAAATCAAAATGAAAGGGCCATCATGACACTTGTCTACTGTTTTTTCCCAGCTGCTTTTCCTTAAGTTCATGACTAATGAAAGCTATTCAAGTTCTTCCAAGAGAAGAAAAAATACTCTATACACTTAGCAGCAGGGTACTTACAAAGAACAACCACCGTACCACCTTCACCAACTTGGAAAGGGCAAGAGAGAAAAAAACAAGAGCTGAGAAAAGTAACTGTAAGTATGACACAGCTCCTTAGCAGGTGTCTCAAAAGGCACCAGTTACATCAAAATACATTTTAACACTATGCAATTTATATCAAGTAGCAGCATATAACTTTTTGTTGTTCTTCTTTTAACTGAACTCGTATAGTACATTGCCCCACTGCAGCTCCTTGTAAGACTTACTGCGTTTGGCCGTGGGTGTTTCATGGAAGACACCTGCCATTTTACACTACAGTCCTTGTGTTCCAGAAGTTGTTCAAATATGGCTTTTTGCATGAAAAGGAGAGATACGAACTTCAGGCTATAAGCCAATCCAAGGTCCCAAAGTTAAGACATTTGGAAATAAACCAAGCATGGCTGCTCAACATATTTCCAAACAAATGCTTCTAAAATGAAGGGAGTATTTATAACAAGGCATCTCCAGACAAAGAGTGCATATGTAAACACTTCAAGAAGCTCTGATGAACTAGTCAGGAGATGCAATTTGTTTAAAGAAAAAACACACATGCACTGCAATGTCAATTTTCAAATCCAACCAGAACATGTAATCAGACAACTCCTGTTGATGTCTCAAGGAGTACGTGTGTGTACACAGACATGCGTGTAGATATTATATAATGCATGCGTGTCTGTGTATGTGATTTTGTTGGAATTAATCTAATTTCAAGTAGGCCTGTGAGCTCTTTGAAAGCAATGTATTAAAAAAGACATGACATCTTTCATGAAGAAAGAAGGCTCTTGTTTGTGTCACCAGTCAGGAAGACAAGTAATTTCATTATATATATTTATATATACATTTATTATAGCCTTTCTGGAAGCATGTCAGGCACTCTGGAAAGGATTTGGAAAGGGGAAGGCTTGCAGGAAGCTGGGAGAGGTCCTGCCCCAGGCAACAAACCTGCACTCTGCATGAAGCTCAAGTGTCATGGAAGAACAATTACAAACAGGCAAGGAAAGAGAAGCCATGGCATTAATAACAGTAATTGAAAGGGAATGAAAATAATAAAAAGCCATCATGAATACCACATAATTTTTTCCTTTCTTCCAAGTAGGCTAGGAAGCAAGAACAGAGTTGAGCTGCTCTCTCCCAACCAGGACACAGGCATGCGAGGAAGGGGAGCAGAGTGCAGGGAGCCCCATCACAGAGGCAGCTTAATGGATAAACCTGAGGAACAGTGACAAAGAGCCTGTTCTCTCTGTCCAAAAAGCACATCTGCACCTGAAGGGCTGGTGGTAGAAGCCTAGCTTCCCCAGATACTTGGTAGGGAAAGTGACACTGTTAGCACCCAGGATACATGGTGACTTTCTGCCTACCTCAGGGGCTCTAACACCCCTTTCTGAAGGCACCCACTCTTACCCCCAACTTCTGAAGGAACACAGGCTCCTGATTTAGCAGTCACACTTGGCCAACAGTAATAAGCAGAGTAATATCTCCACGAGTACAGAAAGTCCCCATTGTGGAAAACACACACTTCAGATCTCACCTCAGAACAGAGGTGTAAGGATGAGCACACAGCATTCAGTTTTGAGCACATGTACTCCGGGACTACCTATATACCAAAATTCACAGGCCAGGTTTGCATTAATGGTAAAATAAAGGAGAGGGGAAAGTATGTATTTGTATGTCTTCACTGCTCAAGGTATCTCCTAGCTGGACAAAATCCTTTCTACTGTGACCGCACCCGAAGCCTTCAGCACTGTGCTGAGCCTTACACAAACACAAGGGAAGAATCCTAATCTAAAAATGATTTCTAATTTAAAACAGAACAAACAATTGTATATGCAGCCATAACTGTTCCTCATTACTAAGTCTGCTCATTGGAGAGCTATTTAAACTATTTAGAGTTCAGTCTAACCAAATGACCCATGGCGGGTGTATGAACAGACAGAAAGTTGTACAAATCTCTCCTAATGTTTCCTCAGCACTGGAGCAGTGGGAACTCAAACCAGGAGCACTGTTATGTGCTAATTCAGAAATCTTATACTGAGGCCAAATCATGTTATATAAACAGCATTTGTAAATTACTGTATTGGCAGGTTTATGTTAGAGCGCAGCATGGAAGAGCTTTGCTTACTTCACGCATGTGTGAATGCACATGCACACACATGCAAGTGTGTACATAGCTCCTTTCCAAAGGTGCTATTTTACTTCCTTGAAATCCCCTCACTTTGGTTACAAGAACAGGGAACTTCCCGCACCCTCTGGACACAGTCCGTACGAGGCTCAGCCTTGGTTCCAGTCCACTCCTGTCCCTCCTGACTGGCAGCCACTGCAGTGACCTGTACTCTGTCATACAGTGCCTCAGCCATATACCTTGCATTAACCCGTGAGGCTTAAGAGTTTCTCCGGTTCCCACAAGTCAAGCCAAGGCAAGCCACGGCACTATTCATCAATACTTTTAATATTACAAAGGTAACATGACATCCTACAATCGCCCTTGAACTCTGAAGAAAAGGAAACAGAGGGCAATTAGAAAATAAATTCAAGTATAAGTAAATAAGTTGTCCCAAACCAAGAAGCATCATCATCTTCCTGTAATGTTCACTGAAAACCTCTTCCAGGTTCCCATTCACATTTTTTAATAACTAGAGGTGTTACCAAACACGCCATCCCCTTTTCATACCAAGCCCAACACTGGACAAGCTCTGGGGCTTACAACTGTAACTCAAGGAACAAGAGTTGCCCATCTGGTACACCAAATCAAATCCTTTCTACATGACAGAGAAGTCCAAGCCAGTGCAAAGCTTGTTACTAAGGCTCTGTATTTCAATTCAAGTTGCTAGTCTTGAATGCAACACCTCCCATCTCCCTGTCTTCTACTTTCTTTATCCTAACAGTAAAGCAGTTAAGTTGGTGCAAAGAGCAGCGAATCCTTTCAGCAGCAGCACTGAGTAGCAGGGTTTGCCAAAAGCTATTTATTAGCAGACAGTATTGGGTGTTGCAGCCTTTGTAACAAGGAGGAAGATACACATGGGGTGAGAATCTTCAAATATTCAGTCACTATTTGGTTCAAAACTTTCTTTTGGATTGGTATGATTTACATCCAGAAAGCAATAATGGATCCAGAAACTCAATCTAAAGACAGAATTCAGCTTGAAAAGACAAGAACAGGAAGCGTTTTCCTATCACTTCTTCATAAGGTGTACTGAAATCATTAGGAGAGCAAGAGAGGTCTGTGCATTTCACCAATGCAATCAGAAAGTTTTCCCACCCAAGAGAACAGGCAGACTTCAGCCAGACTAATTTGTCCTTACTCCCCTCGGCCAAACATTCGAATATGGCCAACACTGCTGACATTAATACCAATGTAAGTATTAAAGGCCAATTTAAGAATATTAATAAACACTGCAGCACCCAGCAAAGAATCAGTACAAGTTCCTGGGGAAAAAATCTTAGCAAGTTGCCTTCAGGAATTTATTGATTCCACTGAAATCTCACGAACTCTCAACACATGTACAACACGGTAAAGAGCCTTGCATAGAAGGCATCTTCAAATTTGAGGTAGAATTGGACCCAACATTGAGGGAAGGGTGCACCACACTGCAGAACAGCACTGTTGTTTTAAGAAAGGCACTCCAGTACAGCTTCATTTCCAGTTGTGTACCAGGATCCTCATGCATGAAATCCAGCCATGAATAAAAAATGCCATCTACTACTCTGAGAGTCCAAGTTGAGTGTCCGTACACTCAAGGCATGCAATCTTAAAAAACAAAACCAAAAACCAACCTACTCCTGACATAATGCATCTTAAATGACTAAATATATTAAGATGGCAGTTCCAGCAAAAGCAACATCTTGCTGTGCAAAGGCCAGCTGCCATTTAAAAAGCACTATATAAACTCTTTTAAGTATTCTTTTGGGATTGGGTTCTTTCAGGTTCTTTCTCTCATGTGGGATGTTTTGCGGTCTTAGTATTTTACACTTAGTAGTAACCAGGGCACATTTGCTGCCAGAGCAGCAGGCCATCCCTGCTCTCTTCCAGACCTGCTTTTCACATACTAAGCTGTCAGAATGATAGCATGACTCCTTCCTACCACCACACACATCCCTCCCCCACCTTTTTTTTTTTTTTTTTTTTTTTTGAGACAGCAGTTTCTTACTCTATCAGGGCAAGTAAATCAAGCTGGATAGAATAGCAGTTCAGTGAAGGTTTCATGATGAGCTTATTCCTCTTCATTAGCAGCAAGTGATGTGTTTGCTAATTTTATTGCTCACACGTTAGCCAAAAATGCATTTGGCTGGCATTACATTTACAATAATGCTATTTGTGTATCAAAGCATTTCTTTTCAGTGGCCACAGACACTAAGATGAGTGTTCCCATTGCTCTTCCTTCTACTATAAAGATACATACATACTGAGTTATGTATAAAAGAGGATTTTTACAAATATTCACACAGCTTGCAAATGATTTCTTACCCAAACTGGATACAAGGGACTTATAAACTGGGTATTCAGATTCAGCAAGATGACTTATGAGGTTTGCTGTCCAGGAATAAAGCCCCAAAGCACAGAAAAGAATTGTGTCAAAGACTGCAAGAGCTTTTTGCACTGCCAAAGTCAGCTGTTCCCCAGAAAGTCACATGGTACTGCAAATTTGCAATGCTTTAGTACCGTTTATTGCATTTGTCTATATCCCACTCTACAAATTGAATTTTGTATCTACTCCTGTGAACGGTGCCTCTGTCATATTTACTGAGCGCTGCCTACTTAAGGCATTACAAGTTTTCTTGTATTTCATAAGATTTTAACATGTAAAGAGTAATACTCCTGTCCTCTTCTTTTCTTGTAACTTTATATGGGTTTTTTTCAGTTTTAAACGACTTGAACTTTGAAGTGTTGTTTTAAAACCTCTTCTCCAAGGCAAGAAAAATTCAAGTAAAGACAGTAAAATTAAGTTGCCCATTCATATTCAAGGTCAAATACTAACATAATTTTCCAAACAAGGTTCAAGTGTATTCCTGATATGGCTTTTAGAAGTTTAGGAGTTTTGGCCCCCTTAATTCTTCTTTGGGGAGTACTTTAATAGTACTTTAATACAAAACCTCCAGGATATCTGGTTGGAATGCATTACCACTGAACTGTTCTTTCCTTTGAGGATTTATACCACAATGGGACCCCAACTGACATCAGGCCGTAATGCACAGTCAAAAAGTAAAAGAATATATCCAAGAAATATAGCTCCACTGTGAGACAAATGAAGGCTACTTCTCTCAGCCTCACAGCCCAACACAGCATGTCTCACGTGACTGAAGAAACATCTGGGTTTTATCTTGAGATTCCTAATATTTTTCAGTACACACACACACACACAGAATGCAAGTGTGTTGGGCAAGACAACTTGGCATATTTATTGTTCAAAGAATAGGAAGATGTAGAACTTTTACATACAATATTTTTTTTTAAATTGTTTGCATTTTTGAATTTTATGTATTAATTGTAATGCTTTCTTTTTTAAAATGCTCATTCAAAAATATAAAAAAGGCATTCAGCTTTTAACATTTTAAAATCAATATGCTCAACCTTGTAATACAATATACTCGAGCTCTGCAGCACTAGGGATCTCATTAGACATTTTCCAGAAGTCTCCATGCAGCACTTAGTTTCATTAACTCTATCAAATACACATGTATAACTACAGGTCCAAAAGTAAGAATTGTTAAATACTACTGACTGCCATTTAATGATTTTTAAGACTACAAAAATACCCCTTTGTACTAAGCGCTTTATACGACTGCTAGTCACTGCAGCTTTCTGCAGTTAAAAGATAGAACTCTCAAATCTACCAGTGCTAGAGGCAAAAAAGAAAAAGAGAAAGAAAAAAGCCCAGCTGGATAAAATATCTTAAGGTCAGGCTTTTTACATGTAAAGCAGCCGCAGCAAAATTATTCACATTCTTAGCACATAGCTGACCGGGACAAGATTCCACGGAGAGGTAAACAATTCCCCCTAAGAGAGCAGCTGCATCTTCCTCAGCTAGGGAGCTACTGGGGGGAGGGAGAAACACCCACCGGGGTCCCCAAAACTGACCAGAAAAGGGAAGAAAATGAACAACTGCTTCTGCTCCATGGTAATGCTTCACATGACCGCTCCTTTTCTGTGTTCAGTAAGAATAGAGAAGTGAATAAATAAATAAATAAAAATAAAGCCAGTTGGTAACACACACTTTGATCAATGTCCTAGAGGAACCTTGTAAGCAGACACCCAAGTCCAGCTCAACATAGAAGAGTAGGGGGAGAAATATTATACAATATTGAACAGAAAAAAAGGAATACAGTCATCTGGCTCTACTTTTATTGCATAATTATTTTCAAAAGTAACTTTTGAAAGTATAAACCCATTTCTTTATAGGTCTCTACAATATCTCTCTTAATTTGTTCTTTTTTTATCTGGTATTTCCTTAGCAGTGTCTTTGTTCAGTTCACCTCAATGTTAGTTCTGTTAGCTACTGGCCAAGTGGCACACTTTAATAGTCAAGACACGTGGTACTGAAGAAGCATCTTTCTCGCTCTGCTCCATTTACGTGCAAAGGCTGTGATATGTATTTTAGGTTCTTGTAAGAAAAGAAATCCTCTTGCAAGATCCTCCTCAATGTCATCCCCTTAACATTAGTATCTCCTCACAAACCAGCCATTAGCCATCAATGAAATCAGCCGCAGCAACATGAAAAATGACCATATCACTACCTTCAACATTCATAACTTAGTATTTACATATTATCTTCCAGCTGCAAGTGTGCCGGCAGAAAACGACTTCCACCTTGTCCCTGGCTGCCTGTCACTGCTCCCTGTGCCGGAGGTATCACCTGCTTCCCTCTTGCCTGACCGCACTGCGGTCTGCTCGCCCCCAGAGACAGCTGGGCTAGCGCAGACCTATGATTTAGCTCTTGAAACTAACTCAGCTCATTTTGACCCAAGTGAGCTAGGGTTAACTCCAGCAGCAGCTCAGCTGGGGTAGTAAGACCTGGGTGAGAGGAGGAGTAAGAAGAGACAGCACTGAGGAGCAGATGGCCGTCTCTGGAGCACAGCTGGAAGGAGGAGAACACGTGAGCGCAGGCTGAGCTTTCTCTCGGCATTTCCTCTGATGGTGGTTGACAGCCAAGGCAGCTGCCACTGCTCTCAACTTCTCTGCTCCTTTCTGTGCCCCCCGCTGTACCCCGCAATTGTGCTCGTGTCCCTCCCACCATCCCCAAAAAGTTATTTTTAACCTGGATCAGTTCCCTGATCAGTCACCACTCAGCTCTGCAAACACTGCGCTGGCACAGCTTGCGGGAATGAACCAGGGAGGAACGAGTGGAAAGACAGGCAGCTCTGGCAGCACCACCAAAAGCTGCTCTCCTGGAGCCCCAGCCCAGGAGTCTCCTCTCCTTCCTTCACACCAGCCTACAAACTTCCCAGGTGAATGGAATGTGCTTGTGATATCTCAGACCATAAGGCTTTTCTTCCCCGCCCCCCGCCATGCTGCCTTAAGAAAGTTTTTAATTGCAGTATTTTGTGTGTTGATGTCATATTAGGTTTAACAAGCTAATCCCTCCCTTACTTGTGCAGTTATCACCTAATATTTCAAGGCAACAACAGGACATTTTTCAGAAATACATTTGATCGTCTTAAAAAGATATAGCCAAGGGGAAACAGTCTTACATGACAGGCTATAAATCAACATGTTAGACAAGTAATTTTAAACCACAGGAGGAAGAAAAAAAAAATCTCACTGTATCAAGCCAATAAAAACCCTGTAACACTAACTCCAGAAGATATTGGACCTATTCCAGAACAACTATATTTCTTAGGAAAATACAGTACTTTGAACTCTAAAGAAGTCTGAACTTGATTAGACTGAAACAAAGGAGAGCAAGAAAAGCAGAGCAGAGGACATGGTTCCACTCATCCTTCCTCCACAGTTGAAGTCTGAGGACAAAGCTTGAGAAGGCTCAAGCAGATCAAGAAACCGTTCCCTTGACCAAGTATGGTGGTGCATTACACCAAGTCACTCAGTGTTGACACATTTGCTTACTAGTTCCCAGTAATCCTGGCAGTGGATCAATGTTCCTCACCTTTGTCCTTCAAGCCTTTACGCAAACTTTTAGGAGACTGTTGTTTTCCAATGCTCTCAACCGATGTCACTTGATAGGAGAACAACCAGCAATTGTTTTTCAGGTTTCATTATCATCATCATTATTATTATTGTTATTACAGCACACGCTCAGTTGCATGAATACTATTCAAAGACAGCAGTGTTTCTTCCAAGATCTTTAAGGGTGCAAAATATTAAGAAACCAATAAGAGACAAGTAATCACTTTTCTTCATTGAGCAAACATATTCTTAAAAGTAAGGTCTACAGCAAAATCACGCTGGGCAAAATTCTTCTCAAATATTTCAGATGCAGAATGAAACCTGGCCAGTGCTTTGACAGGATAACACTAGCAGTAACACGCACAACGCTGCATGGCATGAAAGGGAGGCTTCATAATATAGAGTCCCAGAAACTAAGACTCAACAATGTGCAGTACTGCACTGGTGAATGTCTCGGTTTCTGGACGAAGTAAAAAAAAATATAGTTTCTATGCACCTGTTCGACAAAGCTGCCAAAGGTAAGGATACATGTCTGGTTAGGCAGTCAAGTTCCAAGTCCCAAATTTCCCCTATGAGAACTGGGTGGAGCCAGTACTCCTACTGGTTTCTAACCTGTGTGTGTGTTGCCAAGTACTGTTAAACAGATGTCATTGCATCACACTGCACCGCAGGTTCATGAGAAGATCCGTGTTCATACTCTTTGAGCATGCCAAGTCCAAAACAAAGCTAAGCCTCCATGGTAATGGTACATGGAGACGGTCCCTGTATTTTGATGATTGAGTTCACGCTACGCCAGTAAGCTCCGAGAGGTTGCCTTGAAGGAATTTCTATAGCTCCAGTGAAAGGCTCTTTCCTCACTTCTACTGTGAATGCATCTTACTTGGGCTCCTGTCCATGTGTACGCTGCCTTGGATAATGTTGTGAGACGCAGAATTACAGATGCAATGATTCCTGAACAGCAGTGATCAAGAAGACACTCTGCTTACAAGGTTAGCATTCACTTCCTGTAACAACCATTGCAACTGTCCATTCCTTTTCTCCAAGGCATCCATCAGCTCTTAAAATTGTCAACATTATGTTTAATTATTTTTAATCAAGCTTTCCAGTATCTGCCACCACCTTCAGAGACTAACCACATGATAAGCAAGCTTAGAAGTGTCTGTATATATATACACAAGTATAGAATTATGTGCGAAAACCCAAATTTCAGCAATTTTTTTCCACAACTAAAATTTGTAGGATTTATGTTCCAGAACACCCAATATCTGAGATGTTGGAACTATCCAAAGTACTGCCATGCAAAGAAAACAGTAATATAGTCATAGTAGTTCCATATGCAGCCCATTACTTGAATGACTATAATGACTGTTGTATATAAATTTTAATAGTTTTCAACTTTCAGCTTGTCTCTGCAAAAGGGTAAAGCTAAGAATCTAGAGCAGAAGTACCCTAACCCGTAATAATCTGACAGCCTACATCTTAAATAGGATCTATATCCTAAATCCCAAATGAGCTTTCAATGAGTATTACAATGCTCCCATCTAAGCGATCTATCTGCCAAGCAACTTCTGCATTCTTTCTAACCTGAAGCGTACGGGCTGGGACATCCCAGCAGCTGCCTACTCATTTACTCCTGCTCTGAACATTTGCCCATGTTTTCAATACAACCTCAAGCTCTCCCCTTGAAGAACATTAAGTAAGCAGACAGTAAGAATGACAGAGATATCTATGCAAACAATAAAAACACTATCATTATCCTTTTATCTTCTCTGTGCTGCAACCTTCCTACATCCCTACTCTAGGAACATCAATTCAGGTTGTAATGGCTTCTGGGTAGAGACCTCATTTTTTGCAATGACGTTGCACCACACAGCTTTACTGCAATACCAATATAACAGTGGCTTTGTATTTGATTATCGCTGTACCAGAGTGATGCAAATGTGAAACCCAAGGTGAACAGTAAAATTCTTGTTAGCAATTTACACTGGTAACACAATCCATACCACACCAAGCTTTTCCCAGTTTTTAACATGCAGGTCTCAGACCAATGATCCTGTTCTGCCAGGAAAGATACCAGTATGTTTTCTTATAATGTCATTACAAATGCTTCGAAAACTCTGTGGATGCCAATATCACAATTTAGAGAAGAAAGAAGGAAAATACCAGGTATGCTTAAAATTACAGGAATATCTTAACTGGTTATTAATTATCACATATAGCTGGGTTTAACTATCCATATAATCTGAAATCCAAGCTACTGATATTAAATGGATTTGAACAGATTTCCATTTAAGGCCAAAATCTGTGCCAAAACCTAAGTCAAAGTAAATGGACTTAGCATGTGTGTGTACTGGGGTGGAACAGGAGTACTCTTTTACTGCTCAAAATAAGCAGCAAAGCTCTGGCCTGATGAAATCAATAGGAATTTTCCTGCTGATTTCAACGAGGACAGAATTTCAGCCCAAGAATCTTCATCTTCCAGGATGGTGGGGCTGGGGATACAGTCCCAGTCTAGATAGGCACAGCTGATCTGCAATCCCAAACACGCTACTATTCCCAACTTTCTCACCTCACCGCATTCTACACAGCAGTGCTCAGAGAACAGAGCCAAGTTCTACCAGAAACTCAAGATTGTACAGGCTTTTCATGTTTTGTCTTCTGACCCAAGCATCCAAGGGACCCTCTGTTGTTGCAGGTGGGGTCTGAGGAAGGAGAACACTGTTACTCAGCAGCTGATGAGATGAAAAGGCCTCCCCACCCCACCCCCAGCACTTCCTGCAATGCTCCATACACTAAAGTCATATATACCACTACAAGCTGGATCGCAGCTCAGTGCATTCCACTGCACTTTGTCACGCTTCCCTGACCGATACTATGCCAAAAATGACTAGCTTTAACAGTTCTCTGGTGAATAAAAGAGCTTTTGCAACTCTGAAACAGAGCTGAGTTTTTAATTCATGTTAAATCTGCTTTTCTGTTCTGAAGGAACATTTTTAATGCTGCCTGTAATTCCCCTTCTGTGCTTTTTTCTTACTTCTGTAGCGACTTTTGTGAAGATAAAGGGAAAATTCAAGCTGACTAATTTTTAAAAGCCTTACAGAGACCTCTAAAATATGACTGAAGTAAAAATATGAATTAGCAAAATACGAAGATGAAAAAGATCCACATCATGTTCATATAAATCTAGAAATACATGGCAATGAGCCAGAAGATTCACAAGACAGCTACCATAGAGAACAAAATCCAAAGTACAGCTGGACTATCTAAATAATCATAGAGCAACATAATCCAAGATTTGCACATTTACTGTTTATTTACTCAGTACCCAACAGAGCACAATCTTGTGGAATAATACAGACTGCCCCTGCAAACATCCCTTCTACTCAGACACTCTAAGCACTTGTAGTTACTATGCCCTAAGAAACCTTCCTTTATAATCTTTTATTAAAAACCCATGCCTACAATTACCAAAAGAACATGATTATGAGAAAACTGTAAAACTAACATTAAGTACTTAACAGAATAAAGTGCTCATTATGTCAATGCTTGGCTCCCCTCCGTAGCAGAAGAATACCAGCATGTTGCATGTCCACCCAAAAAAGGGATCCCACCTCTCTCCAAGCCAGTTAGCTTTGCCTAGCACATGAAGAACTGTTGCTGGTTCCAGCCCATTTTTGGAACAGAGGGTTTCACTATCCAACCCCATCTCCAGGCTGACCTGGAAATATGCCTGCCCTGATTGCTACTCGCGTATGGAAATAATAAAGCTATTTTTACATGAAAAGCAAATCCTTTTATTTTCCCAAAAGCACGAACAGCCATTGCAACAAGCATAGAAGACAGGCCTTTAGAACAGAGAAGGGTGTTACCTACAAATACAAAAAGCAATTAAGCCTACTGAGCAGAGCATGTGGGCAGGATGAGGGGTTAAGCATGACTTTAGACTGCAAGCACACAAAAAACACTGAAAAGAGGGAAGTGGGGAGGAGGAAAGCAAAGTAAGCTGGAGCCTTTAAATTCAATAGGCTGGGAAGGTGGGGAAGACGCCTCTCCTCCTCTGCAGTGCCTGCCAGCTAGAGCAAGCAACAGGCACTCGCTGTTGGGGGGCACTGCTGGGAACCCCATGCTGCTTTCGCTGGTGCGCAGGGAGCAGCTCTGGCTCAGGCTGCTGTTTCTTGCACACTGCCGAGCTGAAGAAATCCTAACACCCGAGTATGAACCCTCAATGAGCACGCACTGACTTTGGTCATGTAGGCAGCTTGGGGGCTGAGAGACCAAAAAAGCAGTTCAATGTCCATGATTAGGATTTTCATCCTCAAAAACTACGTCCAGTTTTCAAGGCAGATACTTCATTAGCACTAATGTTCCTCCAGTTAACCAGTTTGCTACTAATGGCTGAACTCATTGCTACCAGCTCTGTGACCTGATTGCCCTCCTCCCCAAGTAAATGCTAAACATCATCCTCTCTCCCTACGCATCCAGTTACTGCTTTTTAGCAGGGGCTCCATCTTTGTTATGCTTCCCATTTGCCCTCATGATTGTCAGTTATCACTTTCCTGTTGGAGTTCAAATCTCAGCAGTAATACCTCCTCTGTCCATTAGCTGTCATGATCTGAGAGTAAAAAAAAAAAAAAAAAAAAAAAGGGGGGGGGGGTAAAAATTAGTTCCATTGAGTGTCTTCCCAGACTGGGAAACTACAAAAACTACTGTGTGAAAGTGGCAAAACAATCTGTGGTCTAATGGCAGGTTTTTCCCCAAATTCATGGACTCAAAACTTAGTGGGCAAGGAGGGTTGATGGTGCCCTGCTAGTTAAGAGTTTTGTCTAGTGCTGGGCAATGGTCCTATTTCAAGGTAATGGGAGAGAGGCAGAGAAGGAAGTTTTATGCATAGCTGAAAGTAAGGTAACCGGCCTCCCCTAGATGCTGTGCTAATGCTACGGCTGCTGCTGTTTGGCCCATGTAGGGCAGGATGATGACTGAGTTCAAACTCCAGTAGACATGGGTGAACTTGGAAGCACAAACCCTCCTCCACAAGGCAAGAAAAAAGTTGCTCTTTGCAAAAAAACAAGGAATCCTGTTAAACACGTAGCGCTGCTATTTGGCCAAAATAGTGTTCCTGGAGATGCTAACACACAGCAGGACGTTCTGACCTTCCCAGGAATCTAGGAGAAGTCAGCTCTACCTCCAACCCCAGAGCTCTGCCACAGACTGTGCTGCAGCTCAGACCCTCCTCTGCCTCCCGAACAGAGGTGTTCCAGGCTCAGGAGGCAACAGCTCCTCCCTGGCAGTAAATCTGAGCACCCATTTTTGCGTGAGTGTAAAGCAGGGCCTGCAACAGCAAGTTCTCAACCTCCACCAGTTTCTAACACTTACGAACCACAGGGAAGTTCCTGGGAAAATGGAACTGTTTTGTTACAGAAGGTTTTACAGCACCAAAGTAGTACTGAAAAATACTTTTTCTAGGTTACTTTCATGTGGCTAAAAACCCTGAAGGTTCACTTCTCAGTAAACAGAGAGGTGGGGGGCAGGGGGAGGTACACCGACGCAGATGAAAATTCTTGTGGCTTGCTTTTGAATTTGCTGGCACTTCCCAGTGAGGTCCTGCTTTTGTAGTATGGGGAGCTAGCTCGCCACGTGCCCTGGCAGAGACTGCTGACTCTTGCCCACTTGTGAAATCCTAGGCTCTAGGTCTTTGATTTGCACTGTTGAGCACTACACCAACACCTTCTCTCCACCATTTGCATGATGTAAATTTTCACAGGTTTCACAGGTTCTTCATAAAACACCTTCAAGAGAGCACTCAATGAACTTAGTGCTTGCATTAGAGAACATAATAAAAAGATTTTCAGAATGGGAGGGATGGCCAAGGTGCAAGAAATGATCACAGGAAGGAGATGGAAGTGAGTTTCCAGCACAGCAACTGCTGGAGCACTTAAAAGAGAAATTCCACCCTGCTCCAGCACACAGCCAGCTGGTCACTACCATGTCTGGGCAGCACACATTACACAGGCAATCGGGGGATCAACTACAAGCGCAATCAAGAAATTGTTCCAGACAATCAGAAGAAACAGGCTCCAGCAAGGTGGAATGCATATCTCTGGAGAAAATTATTCAGCACTTGTTTGAAGCCAGGACAAAAACAGCCAAATATGGAGAAGATTTGTCTTGATTCAAAGATCTCATACGGCCACAAGTTTTTGTGTTTTTAATTGGGACAGCCAGAGATTTTTTCTGTTTTTGTAAACCAGGATACCCTGCACATATTAGTATTTCTAAGGTTCCACTTACATTGATTAAATTAGATTTTATACATCTTTATCAGGCTGACATCTGGCAGGAGGTGGAATGAACACAGTGACTGTGGCAAAGCTGGAAGAAAAGCGTGAATGGGACAGGACAAGTTTAAGCACAGACTATGGAGTCCTGACACTGAATGGAAGAAAAGACGCAGAAATGAAAATATATGGGGTATGCTGTCAAAGTCACATTACAGTTGCATCTGTAATTCTTTAGGATGTCACATCAAATTGAAAAAATAAGGTTGAAGTCTATAAAAGAGTTCTTTCTTAATAGTTTGCAATTATAAAAAAATTAATTCATTTAGGGTATTCAGAGGCACATGGAGAAAAGCACGTAGGAGGTGTTGAATATTAGTCATTCAAACCAATGGAGCAGAAAAAACAATGCAATAGGACAACAGGTAAAGGAAGGTATAGACTTGAATAGCCTTGAAGATATTTAAGAGTTGATACAGTGGAAGAACAAAACGAACGCAGAGAGAAGGAAGCTGCAGAGCAGCAACGATGATCTCTGAATCTGTGCTGACATTTTCTTCTGTTTTGAAATAACCCACATCCAACAGATTCATAAATGGTGGATAAAATCCAAACCTAACCATATAAAGACTTACATGGGAATAATTTTACACTGCTAGTTGTCCTACTGAAGTCAATCTCTGATGGGCAAAACTTCACTATATTATCACCTACTATCAGCAGTCTTCTTTCTAGCATTTTATGCATGTGAGGAGTAATATACTGCATCTTTGCATGCTTTGGATGAAATGGTAATTTACAAATCATGCATTACAGTCATGAAAGATATAGAAAACAGTAGCAAAATGCTTGGTCATTCAAGCAATCTACATTTAAATCTCAACATGTTTCCATTTACGTCATGTTTACATTTCTCTAAATGCATAGAAGACAGTATGTGTTGCAGTAACAGTTTCACATATGCGCGCATACACTAATAACAAAGCAGCACAGAATATAGTTATTTTCACAGGCTGTCCCTGCCATAGCTGTTACCTGATTCACAAAGTTATGGGTACGCAGCGTTCTTTGGCTTCAGCCTTCTGAAAATTATCTGACCTAGAAATAATTTTTATTTTTAAAGTATTTTCATATCCTATCCTGTCCTCTTCATCCTTCGCCTCCCTGGGGAAATATTTTTAATTGCTCGGATTCAGTTAAAATGAAGAACACAAGCTTCTCATCAAGAAGAATCCATCTCTTACACTGCAGGGAAGCAGAACGCAGCCTCAAACATTACAGTCTTGCTTACTTAGACTGAAAAAGAAATCTTCAGTGCAGTACCAAATCCTATGGATTAAGCTCTCTGCAAACAGCTGGTACCATGCAAACACTGCAGTCATCATAATACATATAAGCACACATGCATCTCTTGGGTGAAACCTAATTTCTGTGTGTCAATTTGTGTATGAGAAGTTTCTCGTGAACTGCCAGTGATAGCCCAGATGGCAGGACAAGACTTTTAGAACAAAACCCATTTTGCTGTGCTGCCACCATAGCTGGGTGACCCCATCAAGATCAGAGCTGACAGAACTACCTCAGCAGAAGCCACATGGTAACAAGGAAGACACATCAGCTGCCAAGTAACATGGAGTTGAAAATATTCCAGCAGCAACAGTATTTTGGGTGACCAGCAGCAGATGTGTAGAGCAGGCTGACAGCATGAGTTTGACTTTCACCAGGCTTTTATTTAAGCATCTTCTGAAGATTGGAAATTGGGATCCCTCTCAAGTCTGGATCATACAAGCCTGCTGCTGCTTAACACCAAAGCCCACAATGCCGCAGCAACTTCAGCCTCCATTTTGGTAATCAGAAGCATTTTTAAATTTAATTTTGGGGTTTTTTTTAAAAAGCTAGAGAATGATGAAAACCTAGAAATAAGGACCAGCATTTTCCACTCTAAGCCTCAGCTCCAAGCAACGTAAAAATGCCAGATCTAAGCTACAGTCACAATTAGGTTATGAACATAAGCAGAAAGAGTGAAAAAAGTGGAATTTATTTCTTATGCTGTACACGACTTATTTAAGGATAAGGCCAAAATTAACACAAACATCTGTAGCTTTAAGCAAACAGACAGGGGTCTGTCCCTCCTTGATTTTACTAGTATAAACTGTGTTTGTTCCAGCAGTACTTGATTGTAAAACATCTACTCTAGAGTAACTATATCCATAGTGAGGGAGCTTGCAATCCAGCCAGAATTCTTTCCTAAGTCAAATAAAGGAAAACCTGTGCCTACCCTGCTGTTCATTAAGAGAGATTTAAGAAGAAGAAGAAAAAAAAAAAAAAAGGCAATGGTGGGGAATTAATGGACATACCCAATAAATGAGAAAAACAGCAGCTGCCATCACAAAGAAAACTTGATTTAGAAATCTCTTTCATGTCTCTCATCATCTATTTTAGAGAGCATTGCATACATGCATTTGCAAGTCACAGAGACAGCCAGTACCCAAGGAAGATAGACTATATGTACTGGAGCCTGATTTATGGTAGGCTGGGGGGATACAGGGGTAACACACATGGGACATGGACATTCTGTAGGAGTCACTACCACCACAAGCAGCTGCTGAGCAGGATTTGAATGCTGTGCCCAAGGGAGCACCTACAAGCTGTGGTCTGCTCGAGAGTGACATTATCAACCTCACAACCAAAAAGCACTTCTGCTGCATTTTGTAGCACATAACCATTCACCTTCAGAGCAACAGTGGTGTGATCCTCAGTCCCTACCTCCTGGGCATGACCATGCTGGTCACTGTTTCTCCTTCCAGCAGTGGTCTGGTAAGAATTCAGCCAGCACTTTGAATACCTCCAGAAAACTGACACACAGTTGGAATACTACCGTGCTTTCAGCAAATGCAGTCACAGTAACTTCATTCTGCCCTTGGGCAAATATGACAGTATCTGGCAATGATATTTTATAAATAAAATGGAAGAAATAGTAGTTTAGTTCCCTTCAGTTTATCAGATTATATTATGCAATTGAATGCGTGGCTACATTCTTGTAATTTAAATTACTATAAACTCACATACCTGCTGACAGTGTATCTACACAGGGTAGTGATGAAATTCCCCCCCCCTTTTTTTCCTTCCCATTAACTTAGTTTCAGTTCTGCTGATCAACTGATTTAAAAATGTTCGCAAAAATTTTTCCTGTGGGTACAGCAAGAAAAAAAGTGAGGAAAAAAGGGACTGCCTTTGTAAGTTACTGTATGTATATTTGGCCATGCATTAGGGAAAAAAGATTTAAAAAAAAAAGCACTCTACACAAGCATGACACATACCTGTGTATCACATGAGAAGTAGTCATGGACTTTTATTTGCATTCTACAGATATTCAGTTAGCAGCTTTAACAAACTTTTATTTAGTTTAGCAACTATCAGAAAAGCATTCCTAGGTTGAATTAAATGAGTTCTGAATTCACATATTGGATTACATCTAAAGAATGTAACACACAAAAGCCTTACATCCAGTCCTTCTACTGAAATCTCTCTAAGTTTAAAAGCGTCATTCAATTTTTTTTGAGAAAGAAAAAAAACCACAAACACAACCAAAAAACCACCACCACCACCACCCCCCACAGAGATGCTGGTTTTCAGTCTCAGTGTAAAACCACATTGGTCCCTCTCAGATAAAAGCTAAAAAGAACAACAGAGATTTAGGCTGAGAACAACAAAAAATGCAAAAGGAACAGTTACACCCTACTACTATTGTGATATCAACTTCCTGTTATAATAATGGCAATCTTCACTTTTGGTCACAAGGGCATTTTTATTCAGAGACTGAAGTTAATGCTTATGCAGAATTTTTAGTGACTGTGATGAAGCCATTTCCTTTTTTATTAAAAAAATATATATATTAAAAAATCCATAGCTCAACCTTCTCCCGGCAGTTAAATTTTAATAAATACAATTTAAGTATCCAATGCAAGTTAATCCTGCACCCTGTTACAGCAATATATAATTTTAGACGTTTATATTAACTCCCGAGCCTCTAGAATGATGATCTGACATGAGGAATAGGGAAGCATTAGTTTAACATAACTCAAGATTCACACTTATCTACAGTTGAAGTCTGGCATCTGATTCCTGTTCTGTCATTTCAAACATAATCCTACTACAAATATGCAATTTATTCTATAGCTTGCCAAAGAAGAAAGGAGGCTAACAAGAATAAAGGACAGAATTTAAAACATACTGCAGCCTTGTTCAGTGCCACATTACTGCCCAGCTGCCAAGAAGCCACATCTTGTCACATGAAGGAGCACATGCAGTCACCTACTACTGCCAAGGAATATTTCTACCACCATGAAAATGCAAGGGAAAAGACAAAATTCTTTTTCTTTCTTCTGCAGGACAAGAACATACTCTAAGCCACACTCACACAGAACAAATCCAAGACCACCTTCCCAAATAGACTGCAGGAACTGCATCACAACACAGAGGATTTAAGGATATTCACTAAGTGTCATCAAGAAGTGACAGCAACATAGGAAGACTGGCGACGAGAAACTGGATAGAAGAGAGAGGTGTCAGCAGGTATTGGCTCAAAAGCAGTCCTCACCTCTTGCTTTCAGCCCCTGGAAAGCTATGACTCACTTTTTTTCTGAAGCAGCTAAAAACTGAATTGACTTAAGGGGCTAACTTCATGTGTATTTGTGGGAAAACATATTGCATTACATGCTTTGATGGAAGAACACTGGATGATACTGGAAGCTTCTCAGAAATGAGAAAAAGGTTGAAACCAAAAAGGTAGGTGGAGGTTAGAGAGAAAAGAAAAAAGCATAGGAAAAGGTTATGAAACAAGCTCTCAACACAGCTAGCAAAGAAGAAACAGAGTGAACAACTTACCTTCAAATGAGGGACGCAAACGAACACACAAGAGACTGTTGGCCTGAATTATCAAATCTACTTCAGCTGCTAAAATAAAATCCTTCTCCTGCATTCAGCAGTGCGTGCCCTCATTTGAAGGCCCCTTTTTTCTCCTTGTAACCCAAGAAGACTTATTTCCTCCTGACCTGCAACATAGCTTGTAATGACTCTTGCCACCTTTAACATATGTCCCACAGAATAACCTAGGCAATCTTCTAACAGCTCATTCTTCAGCCATTTTTCATTAACAAAACAATCTGGACCCAAAACACCCAGATGATGACTAAGGTCTTCATCCTGGAGGTTTTGGTAAATAGCTGGGCAAGCAGAACTCTTAACACAGGTAAAGTTTACCCAATCAAAAGACAAAATTTTGTTACAGGATAGGCCAATGTTATGAAATTGATTCTCCCATTTGCTCAGGGCTATTACAAATTTGCTGCCCTTCACCTTGAAGGCAAGCTGTCTTTTTAGACTTGTCCTCTTAACAAATACATCGCAACAGATATTTTGCTACAAGCAAAACTGCAGCCATGCATTGTCTGTTACCAAAACAAAGCTTTGCATTGTATCTGCTTTCTGTCATCGCTCCCAACGACAGGATGAAAAGTCATACTGCTTAGTAACACACTGATAGATGGCACATGGATCATATGTGAATGAACATGACCTAAAACCCTATATAGAAAAGAAAAAACAGAATAGTAATTCCACCTGCAAAACATAAAAAGGACTTTCTGCCCAAGCAGAATTTCCCTCACTCAGAGGTGCAAATATTTGTTCGAATTGAGATAAATACTGCATTCCCTATTCTCAAAGTTTCTCAAAATCAAGCGGTCGTTCCCAAATCAGGGTAGAATCTTTGCCAAATAGGTTAAATAAAAAGGATGTCATCCATGATTAAGAGATCAAAAGAATCTTGGGATGCAAGAAGGAAGATTTAAAAAAAAAAACAAACCCAGAACCAAAACCCACCCCACTTCTACAAAGTGGATTCCATGAACTCAGTGTAACACAGATGACAAGATGGTCAGCTTGATATTCTTAGACACATTACAGTACCCACAAACACCATTCCAGTTCCTTGAAAGACACTATAATTAGTGTCCAAAGGACAGATCTTCTCCTTTGGAATGTTCTGCTATTGGCACAGGTGGGGTGTACATGTTTTATTACAGAGATATTTATAAGAGCCTCTGGAAAGAACGAAGCGTAAGAACTTCCTCGCTTCACATATTCACATAGTTATTCTGTGTATTGTACATGATGCATGTTACTGGAGGTACTGGAGGTAAAAAACCCTAAACATCAGTTTTCCTTAAAGACAGCTGCCCAAACAAACTATGTCTAGAAATCTTCACCCATAAAAGGCACCCTTGATCAAAGAAAAGAAGTTTGCTTGGGGGGGGGGGGGGGGGGGGCTGACAAGTGTGTAATGTTCCACAGTTCATCTAGAACTGCTGCAGCCCACTCTAAATTACAATGTCAGTGGCTGTTTATGCTCTAAGGAAGTACAGTAAGTACAGTACAGCCCATTCAGGTTGCTGGAATGTCACTGATCATATGCTCAATTGCATCTATTCATTGGAAAAATTCAATCCATAACAGCAGCTGCATTTACCACCACACCCCAAGCGCCATCCAGTTGCCCCAGGTGATTCCAGTGGTTTACCAGCCTGCAGGACAGCCGCTCCACACTCTTGTCCCTCTGCAGTGACTGCAAGTTACACTTCTAAGCCCAAGGAGTTGTATTTACTAAAGAACAGTATATTAGCAGTGCTTTTGGCTTCAAGCTTTTGCAACAAAAAAGGTCCAGCCTTTTGCAGTCATGTTCTACAAGTTTCAAAACCATTTATGCTGCACTAATTATTTTTGATTGAAACTTGCTAATAATTACTGTTGAAAAGATGACTTAAGCAAACAACAGACAAGTTACTCCATTTGAGAAGAACTATGACTAATTATGTGGGTAATTTTGTTTTGTATCTCTTAAAAAAACAAACTTGTGTAATCCTGGCTTCCTTCAGGTCAACAGCAAAGTCTCCATTAAGTTTGGGGGGGGGCAGTTTTCACTACAAAATCATAAGGTACACAATGGCTGAAAAGAAAACTTAGTGAAAGAATGTGGGTCATTTAGAAGGACACTGGCAACTTCCTAATCAATTTTTTAAAAAAGTTTTCATATGTAACACCCATGATGACTGTAACTGAAAGACACAAGAATTTTGTATTTATTTCACGAATTACACTGCATTTTATACACTTAAGTTTACCAACCAGCTTATAACCAATTTCCTGTCTGTGTGGGTCTTTCATAGAGCAAGAATAAAGTAATAAAATGTAACAATGTCTCCTTCTTATTTAATTAAACCAATTTCAATTTTCATCTTAGAGTCACTTAGGCAGAACAGGGAGCTACAAACCCTACCTTTATGTTACCTAATAGGCAACATCTCTTGTAGCATATAAAATGGTTGTTAAAATCTAACCATGCTACAGATGTGCTACATGAGTGGAGCTAATAGGAATAATAAATATAAGTATCCTTTCCCCAGCCTCTAAAATGTATACTCCTTCCTTCTTAATTGTCAATGCTCCCCTTCACCCTTCTAAAAATCCTCATTGTGGCCTAATAAACAGACTGAAGAAGAATCCTGATCCTTGCATGGTGTCCACCAGAACAGATTACCCAGAAGGTTAGCATTACTCTCCAGTGTTCCATCCAGAACAGAACACCAAAAAGCATCAGCCCAAATCCAACTTGAAAATGGAGTTCACATAAGATCAAACTGAATAATGTTAGAGCCGTCTATTCATTCTTCACAACTTCCTAGAACGCCCACGATTAGAGCTTCTTATGACAAATTGCCAACTTCAGGACACTTGCAGCCACTGAACAGCTCATTAGTGTAGCATGAAGCAGGATCAGGAGGTGTCAGATCTTGTACTCTGCAAGCTTGCTGTAGGGGAAGGCTCAAGCAGACCATTAGCTATTCATGGACTGAAATCCTTAACCTCCAAACATTTGCTCCTGGCGTTTGGGGGGGGGACGGGACAGGGGACGTGGGGCGAGGCTTCAATGCCCATTTACCAACCTCACAGTAGGGTCAGGCCCAGAGATAAATAAAACCATCCCCAAAGAAACTGAAGCTGAGTTCACCTCTCTGTTAAATCAGAGATCTGTTAGCTGCCTACAGGACTGCCGAAGATGTCCATGCGGTAGGCATTTAAAGGCTTTGATTCACAGGCAGGGACAGGGCAGCTTGGGATGGGTGATTTACTACAAATTACATTCTGAAACAGTTCAGCATTTGATTCAAAACAGCTCAGGTACCAGGAGGAAAGGAAGAATCTAGAGGTAGTAATCAAGTCTGTCACCCTACACCATGCCATCCCCAGGACCAGATACCATTCACACCATTTCAAGAAGCTCCACTCATTCACAACGCTCCAGGACAGCCAACCTTCATATGGCCTGGACCCACACTAGGAAACCCAGCATTTTTAGCCACAAGATTCCAGTTTTGGATTCCCTGTCTGGACTCTAGCCAAATGTGATCCTGCTTATGCTTCAGTTTGAGTGTCAAACACACCTAAGGGATAGGCCCAATAATGCCATCTCCAGGCAACAAGTCACAGCTAGGGAGAAGAGCTAAATGTGAGGATGGAAGGATCATGGCCAATGGGGGGGGGGGGGGGGGGGGGGGGCAACCAAAAATGTGCAGCCAAATTTAAGGAGGTAGCAAAAATCTCCACATCAGAGTCAGAACTGGGATCATTCTCAGTGCTCTATAAGAAGTAATACCATAAAATAGCTGAAAATATTAAAAACTTTACATATATAGTGCATTACACTGCCTTTAATACCAGGACATTTTAACAGGTGCTTAGGTATTTCTGTTTTATACATTGGCTTAACTTTTCTGTGCTGTAGTATGCTCAAAGTACTTTCCAAGATTTCAGTCCAACAAGCCTGTTCTGTGTGTGAACAATTTGTCCATGTAACCTACCAAAAGCGCATTTCCAATCCAGAATCCAGCTGTGCTCATTTAACCTTGGCTCAAATGCACAGGGAGTGTTCTCATCCTAAACAGCTAGGGAAATTTAGAGGGTAGAATTCTAAAAAACACTGTGTTTTCATGGCATGCTTAAGATCAGAGAAAATCTTTGGTTCTTCCAGTTAAATAATTTGATTCTTATTATAATAAACCAGCATCTTGGTTCACTGGACTAGGAAGCGTTCAGTTGTACTGCAGCACTTCTCATTGGATGTGCAATCTACTCTTGCACTGATTATCTCACATAGCATAAACTCTTTGGAAAAGAAACAGTACTAATTAATGTCTATATAGCTCCAGAGAAATGCAGACTGTTTATAATAATGCCTAGTGTTAGTTTTGTTATACAGATTCAGAATACGGTCTAGGACAGTCAAGAGACTCACACTCTGACATGAGTGAATGAGGTTAAGTTTTGAAATCAAGGAAATGCCACTGAAAGCACTTCGGTTTTAAATCTCTCCAATTTATATCAAGGACTATAAATGGAAACGTTTCAGCTTGTCAACAACTGGCATTCAATCACACAGGAAAAAAAGTTGTTTCTGCAACAATCACAATCTGAACCCAAAACATACTTCATCTCCAAAAAGCAAAATTTTGAACTATTCCTGGACAGAGGTGAAATACCAACACCAGAAGCACATGCAAGATGAGTGCAGCTCAACACAAAAAGACCATGTTCTGCACCAGCCAATGGTCTTTGAATTAAGAATATGTTCTAGCATCAATCTCAGAATGACAAAAGCAAGCATCTCTGTGCCAAGTCCCTTATCTCAGACAGGGCTACCACCTCTTGATAGAAGCAGAGAAGGTGAGGAACCCTTCCCCAGCATGCACCCAACCACTGCTGCTTGCTGAACATCCAGCCAGTTCCACCTGCTTCTGGCAAACAGCAAGTGAGCTTCTTCAAAGACCACATACTGTCTCTGTCATTTCTTCTAGTTTGTTCTGACAGCGAACTGACTTTAAATGTACTAGACAAAATTCCACCCTAATACTCATAGCTAACACTTGTTCCAGTATTGAGGGGGAAAAAAAAGGAAGAAAAAAAAAAAAAAAAGACAAGCTACCCTGTTCAGCCTTATACATCAACTGGAGAAACCATAAGAGAATCCTAGAGGTCACCATGACCGTCTTTAACACGAGTTAACCCCATACTAGGCACGTCTCTCAACACCAAGTCCATCTACTCTGTGAGTCATACAGCAACACAACTGCCAGAGAAATCGGTGCATTTTGTCAGCTGGCAAGCTTGATAATGTCCATCAATATCCCTTCCTCAGTCCCAAGTATAAACTTGTTTTAAAGGCAGTGACAACCCCCCTCCCCCCCCCCAACTCATACGTACCTGATCACAACCAGCATTCACCAGTTCCTGGAGCATCTGCCTATTCACTTCAACAGCTGCTGTAGTGCTCGACTCATTAGCAAAAGGCAGCAAAGAATATCTAATTTCTCGCAGAGCTTTCTGATATGGTCCAAACTTAGGTGTTTGTCTCATCTGCTGCTGCCTTGCAGCATCCTTCCCCATTAAAATCTTAGGGTCCAGAGACGTTTCGCTGCCTGGTCCAATAGGTAGTCCCTGACCTGAAGATTTGGATGGTTGCTTTAAACCTTCTCGAATCTCTTGTAACCTTTGTCTGCTGTTTCCAGAATATGTCGTAGCAGGAAAAGTCTTTGGCCTCATTGTTAATCCAGTTTTCTCTGAGCATAAATACAGCTTTATTCTTAGGTTTTTTAAATTATTTCAAAAAAGTGTCACTTGATGGTATCAACTTCTTGTAAACATAATCCTTCGAAGAGAAAAAGAAAAGGCAAAATTCTCAAGAAAATTCTGCCAACATTTTACTTCAGCTCACGAACTTCACGTTTCCTACAAAAAGTGAAAATCCTTGGAATCATCATTTTGCAGACTGACAGTGTCTGAAACAAAAGAAAATAGAAAGTACATGCAATTAAGTTGATATTGTAAATGCCTCTGAAGGGACAGCATGACAATTAATCAAGTGAAAGTGAATCAGTTTAACCTATTAAGCTGTCACAGCTGGATTCCCTTTAATGATTTTCACTTTATCTGTTTTCAAGAATAGGATTCCAAAAGGCTTTCTCAACATAACCAATAAATAATTCATTTTTCTTTAAAGTTTCATTTTCAAAATAAATGAAAATAAAACCCTTAAAAACTACAACGTTTAAGAATTTTACAGTACCTAACTGCGGCAAGTTTCCCACCCAATTGCATAACCAAATGCTGGACAAGCCTATCCTATTTCATAATTAGGGAAGAGTATGCTCATGAAATGTTTTTCCCCCACTCAAGATTTTGTTTGTTTTACACTAGCTGAGCTCAGTTTCAGAAGTTTACGAAAAAGATTTATAATGGAAATATTGATGACTCTAACCATAGCAACTTCTAGTATTTCAATAACAAAGTGAATAACAGAAAGACAAGATATTTTGCCTTTCCACATGAATATCTTAGCAAAGCCTGAAGGTAAGAATTCGCCCCAGAACTGGAAGGAGGAGGGGAAAAAAAGGGGGGGGGAGGGAATATATGATATTTCATTAGCTGTGTCTTATAGGAAAGAAAGGGAAAAGAGGCGTAGGTGGAGCTACTCAGTAACAGCAGAAGAGGCAGAACCAGCTCAGTTAGCATCCCAACACAGAAAAAAGAAAAGACTTTGATAGCTTTAAGCACCTCTTCTGACATGCAGCAGAGAACAACTATGCAGCACAGCTGAGCTACCATGCAACTTGCAATCTCTGTGCAGCATGAAGTTACAAGAATCCTACCTTAACTAAGTCTTTGTGGCATCACCATAATAGAAACATTAAATAATGGTGCATTCAGAAGAGGATTAAAAAGATAGCTTAATCAGAAACGTCATCTCGCTATTGATGCTGCTCATGCAAGTTTGCTTCTGCTGTTGATATTAGCACTTGCAAAGCGACTCCTGAATGGTGCTCAAGCCACTTTGTTGAGAAGGCTAGAATTTGGTTCAGTTGTTTTCAAATCACAAATACAGAAGATGGTAACACACTGTATGTTCCTCTCTGTCACTCAGAAGTCGACTGGATTTTTTTTTAAAAAGGAATTTCACTTCTGATCATAGCACATTTATCACTGGAAAGAGTTTCTCCGGAAAGTATTGATCTTTATTTTCACATGCTCATACTAAAACTCAACTCACTGCAGCAACTCTTCCTGTGATAGCTACAGTATTTCCCAACAAAACAACCATTTCCATACATTTACCATCAGTTCCCACTGCCAAGCAAACAGCTTACTACTGTGAAGGCCAAGAGGATCTGGACACATTCATGTCTGAAGCCCATCACCACTTCCTAATTAGTACAGAGTCCACTTCAAGCTTTCCTCTACAACCAAGGACTGAAACGCAATAGTGAACTCAGACCCGAGGCTCTTTTTTTTGTGATGGTTTACCAGTTTGAAATGCAGGAGCACAGATTAATCACTTGAGACTAACCCATGTCAAGCTCTTTTGCTAAGATTTAAATGCTCAGTTAACTAAAAGACACCTATAATGTGTTCAAGGTCTTGAGCTCCACTCGGTACTCTCTAAGGATATCCTGCAACCCTAACTCATAGAGGACTAAGAGTGACATAAATGCCCACGTGCACATTGGACAGGGTTTGTCACTTGTTTTAAGAGAAATGCTAAAGCTGTTCATCTAGATTTTGATATTTCCACAAACAACAAATCAGCTATTAGTCAATAACAGATCAAGTTTTCATTGTTCTCAATGAAGACAATAGCAGCTGAAGGATCCCAAGAACAGAATTTTTTCTACTTAGACAGAATATAGCAAAAGATAATACATAGCCTCCTTAAAAAAAAAAAACAATAGTACTGCAGCCCTTTTAGGATTACATCATAACTAGCTAGTGCTTAAAAGATACAGAGCAATTAATTAGTCTATAACTGTCTTTCCTTTCCTGACAGCAGCAGGCACCATATGGCTGGGTTTAGGAATCTGTGTTGTTCTTCCTTTTCAGTCCCTGTGCCAATCCTCAGGCCTGGGACGCGCTGGAAAAGCTTGCAACCCCCCCCCCTTTTTGCAGCGAAGGACTGCTTTCCCACTTACACACATGCTTCACATAAAGAACTTTCGTGACCTTTAGCCTAAGCTCAAGTCTAATAATGCTAGGTCAAGCCAGCTGGCAATTTCTTCAGCTTACACTTACAATACTGCTAAACCAGAAAGAAATGTTGATCATTTAGACAGTATGAATGAGAACAGCAACAACAGCAAGTTCTTGGAGCTAACTGCAAATGTTTCACATTTTGCAGAAGGGTTTTTTGACTAAATACGTAAGGTAAGCCAAGAAATTGGAACATTAAATATTACAGATGACTTACAAAGACAAGGTGCCTGCTTTTTAAAATCTTCCTGTGATTTGCATTTTTAGCAAAAAATAAAAGGATTGTATGCTTTAAGAGATGTGTAGTGTGTCTAATTCTGTCTACGCATTTCTGACTGTACATCTGGATTTGGATAACTCCAAATCCTTCTAATCTGCACCTTGCCTACAGCATGAATGTATCAATAGCCTTCCTGCCATCACGAGAAACGATTTTTCAGAATTATTTTTGAGCTTCAAGCCATTCTGACTAAACAATCCTAAGGCTTTTTTCCCAAATGTTAGACATTCTGCACTAATTAAAAGCTTGTCCATTATCCTGAAGATACAATCAAATAAGCGCAGCATTACTTTAATTGCATCAAGTTAGAAAAATTTTTTAATAACTGATTATTCTTCTTCATTTGAGAAATACCAATAGCTGCTCTGGCAGCAACCAACCAACCACACTGAAATTATATGCTGATGTCTGTTGTCCCAGCAGCACTAGCTATTCACTTTCTTGTTTCTTCGCTCCCCAACAGGCTGCACGCGCTACTACTGTCTCTGTGGAGCTAGGACACAGGCAAGAAACTAAAGCTCAGTTGTGTTTCAAGAGCTAAGTCCCAAACCCTGAGCTGGAGAGCTGCTTCCCTATCTATAACTGTGCAGGCACTGTAGTGAGCTGAGCTAGCGATCACTGCAGAAGGAAGGAATAAAGTTTGAAGAAACTGCTACAACTGCCTTCCCTCTCTCAATTTACAGGTATTGCTTTGGTTTTTTTGGATCACAAATTCACGGAAGCAGGGACCATCCACTTTGTACTGGAGGTCTAAGGCTGTCAAGGGGGCGGGGAGGGGGAGCATTTCAGGAATTTCATTATTATACGAACCGTGCTCCCCTTTATAAGTAAGCACACGGTGAAAGTGAAAAGAACTGAAGTGAGGATTTTCCCCCAAATCATTCCTTCTCTCCTTCTTCCTGCTAACAAAACTGTCCAAAAGTAACTCTGTGCCTGCATCCCACTGCCAACCATAAGCACTGGCCCAATCCAGTGCTGTGGGAAACAGCTCACCTTCCCCATCCACAGCAGACCAGCAGTAATTGACCGCAGAGCCTGGACACTCCAAAGAAGCTTTTTTTTTTTTTTTTTTTTTTTGCGTCATTTGCGCGAGTGCCTTTGCCGGGGAAGGGGGTATTTCAACACGCCCGCCACTCACGAGGCAGGAGAGAGAGAGGGTGGCGAAGTGCTGAATTTTGGCAGTGACCTTCAGCTGACTGCGAACAGGGCCCCCGCTGCAGCCGGACGGGACCTCGCGGGCTCTGGGTGCCCCCGCTCGGCTGCCCCCGGCCCTCGCCTCCACAGACACCCCCCACGGCGGGCTCTGGCCCAGGCTCGCCGCCTCCAACCCCCGTGCCGGCCGGGAATGCCCCGGGGGAACGCGGGCGCCCCAACCCCTTCTCCCCCAGCCCCAAGCCCACTCCTTTCGCAGGCAGAAAGCTCCCAAAATAAACTCCGGCCATTTAGCAGCAGCTCTCCGGCCTGCTGGGGCAGCCCGCGGAGCCGGTCCCCACGGCGGAGGGGAGCCGGGCGGACCGGCCCGGGGCAGAGGCCTCAGGCGGGCGGGCGGACGGGACCCCCCCCCCGCCCCGCCAGGGCTGGGCTGTCACACGGGTGTCCGGGAAATGTCGGAGGGTGCGGGCAGAGCGCCGAGGCTGCCCCCGGGAGGGGGGCACACACACACACACGGGACGCTCACTCCCGCTTCAAGAACCGACCCGCCTTCGCGCCCCCCCCCCATCTCCACACGACTTTCCCCCCAGGGCACAGCAGTTTGGGGGGGGGGGGGGGGAGAAGCGCTCACACCCGCGGTCGAGGCGAAACCGCCGCGCCGCCCCCCCGCCCCTCTTCGCTCACCTCCTCGGGGCGCCCAGCGCCGCCGCTCGCCTACCGGGGTGGTGGTGGTGGGGGAAAGCCGTCACGGAACGGCTCAACGACGGCGGCGGCGACCCCGACGGCGCGGGCCGGTCTCCATCTTCCCCCTCGCCGTCCCGGGCGCCGAGTGCGGGGCGCAGTCGGGACATTCGCTACATTGTTGGCATTCCATTCGCGTCACGTGACCCGCGGCGCCCGCGTCATTCCACTCCCCCCCCCTCCCGCCGCCGCCGCCCCTCCCGGCGCATACCAGCGGGGGGAGGGGCTTCGAGGGCGGCAGGGCGGGAAGGGCCGTTAAGGGTTGTCGCACCCTGAGGGGACCGGAGGGCGGAGGGGACGCCGCCCCCGCGGTCGCGGGGGCGGCGTCCCCTCCGCCCTCCGGTCCCCTCAGGGTGCCCTTCCTTAGGTTTACAGGCAGCTTGTGACACTCTTTCCCCTCACAAAAAAACACCCCGCCCCACAAACACCCCCTTGCTGGGTCTTGCGGGAGAGGGGTGGCTGAGGTGGTGAGGGAATGGCGTTGCTTCCGCTTGATGAGGTGAAAAAGGTTGAGGTAGGCAGCTTGGAGGTGCCCGTCGGCCCCAAACTCATTTTAGGTGTGTGTTTCTTGGCGATAATCTTTTATTATTATTCCTTCCACGCTGAACTAAAACTACACACACACGAAAAGTGGCAGGACTGTCGATGCTTATCTGGGCTTTTCTTTTGGTTTCTGGTTTGCTTTGGGGGTTTTGGGGGGGGGGGGGGGGGTTACTTATTTTTCATGCTTTTTATCGTGTCAACGGGGCTATGAGGTGCCGGAGGAGGGCAGCCAGGGAATTCACATCTGGATCAAAAATGCAGATTCAAGCTGCAAAAGATTTTTGGATGCAAAGCTTGTGTTTGACCTCGTTATGGATGGAGCTGCCTGGATCTCAGCCTGTTTTTCATGAAAGCAGGAATATTCTGATTTTAGATTTCTCTATGGTCTATTTTAATAAAGACAATTGTCAATGAGAAATAATCCCCCCACACCCAAATACAGCAATGTTTGGATGTGGGAGGCTGGCTCTGACCCCTCAGCATGACAGATACACACACTAGCCATAACAAGGGTATACTGATACAGAGAACAAAAGAAAGTAAGCTTTCCTATATATATGTGTATATCTTTAGATCATTAACACGGAAGAAGCCTGCAGTCCTGAAATAATACTTTAAAATTCTTGAAATCTTGTTGCAAAGCAGAGAGGTGCTCGTTGTAGAGGCGCTCTGTTTGGCAGGGAAAATGTCAGTCTTGCAGATGCTTTAGACACATGGTTATCTTTAATCATGCGACTAGTCCCAGTGTCTTTAACGGGACCGAGAGCACGTATAAAGAGAAGTCTATGCATAACTGTCTTTCCAGGATGGGAGCTATATTTACAGCCTTTTCCAAGCCATGGGGACTATTTTTGTAAGTAATATTACTCATGGACAGTCCTATCTAAGGATATTTATCTGATCTTGTTTATCATGATCCTTTTTTTTTAAAAAAAAAAAAAGCCTTCCTTGCAGACTGTCAATAGTGCTTATAAATGATGCTGGTTTGGGAGGAGAAGTGACTGCCAATAGAGTGCTACATTTCATGAGAAAAATGCAGCCTGGTGCACAGAAATTGTTTAGCGTCTCATCTGAGGGCAGCCAGTTACTGTATATAAATTACTGTCGGAATTTCAATAGTGTCATTGACTGGAATATATTGCAGGGGGGAGGAAACCTCCGACTCTGGGGAGCTAAATAAACCCATTAGGTTCAGAGCAGATTCCAACGCTGGCAGAATATTGCAGGGTAACGTGGTTCATTTTGCAATCTTCAAATACCTGCAAAACTGAAGTAAATTTTAAACGATATGACAGATGCAGCATGGCTTCATTTTCTGAATTACTGCTGTGCTTAACCGATGAAGCATAGCAACATGATTGCCCAAACCAGAGATTGCTCAATGGCTTGAGACCTTTTCCCAACAAAGTTCAGGCTGGTTTAAAGGAACAGCATCAAGATAAAAATTGCTTACTCTGTGCTAATACACTCTTTCGTAAGATTTGATTGTCATCCACATTCTTAAATCTAGGTAAAACAGATATTTTCATTTATTTTTCTCCTTTGGAACCGTTTGTTTTCTTTTTGCATTCCAATCCATCTGGGAATGAGACTCAGCTGCACTATTTCACCTCCTGGTTCCAGCCAGCTGCACCTTCTGAATTTCATGCATTTGCACAGGGTTGCTGGGGTTGAGTTCCCACCAGCAGAGCAGCAGGTACAGGTGCGATGGGTTGCATCCGCTCTCTAGAAAGTACCTGTATTCGGCTGGTCTGCCACAGATGAGGAGACTCCGTGGACTATTTCTGCTTTTAGCCTTTAGAAACCCAAACTGTTAGAAATCACATTCCTCAAAAATAATAAGGAAATTGAAATCAGTTGGGTTGTGGCATTATACAACAACTTGGTTAAAACATGATTTGATCTCTGTAAATTTTTTGGAGATTAGTGTATCAGTCAAGTCTTTCCTCCCAGCTATCTTCTCCACAGCAAGGTATCTCCAGAAGGAAAGACGCTACATAAAAAGAACAATACAATTTGTCTGTACGAGCAAATCCGTTCACAGACTAGACCAAGAGATAATAATCTACCATGACTAAGGGTCAGTGTGTTTATTCATGGCTCCGCTTCAGTGACTCTGCTGGACCTATGGTGATTACAGCACTCGCCTCCGGACTTGCCTGAGCAGCTGTCTGCCCCGCTGCGTGGGTACGGTGGGAGGGACCGTGGCTCCACCATTTCACATTCTTTCTCCTTCCACCCACCTGTGACAGTGAGGGAAGCAGGAGCTCTGTGCAGCTCCATCCCCTCACATCTAATGCTGTGAATTGCCTCGTCCCCTCCCTGTACTCCTGCTTCGCTGTTTGCTGAGCCACAGTGTGACTCCTAAACTATTGTATTTGGAACCAATTACCAAATCGTGCTGCTAAAAATACTCCTAGCAACCAAATAATGGTGATGTGGGTGGATGAACTTTTTCTTTACACAGTACTGGTAGCCAATAAAAGCTTGAACCCATTCAGAACTTGAAAAAGAAAGGTAAAGCAAGAATATTATCAGCAATATCTAGTCCTCTGCTAGTCTTTTTTCAAAGAGGAACACACATGCACGTGAAATGATTATGAACATGTGAACATAGGTGTGTATGAGCATACAGACATAAAGAATTTGCTGACAGTGACATCCTTCACTAGGACGACATGTCTAGAACAAACAACTGTGACACAAAATGAATGATGTGCAAGGAAAAAAGTCTTGGGTAAACATCACCAAAATGTTCTTGTTTTAATATATTGATTTTCTTTGCAGAATTATACTGGGGAATCATTCTTCCGAAATCACCAATGCAAAACCAGTTAGAAACAGGAGTTCTGAGTCTTCCAGCACAGTAACACAACCTATATGTGAATATAATGTATATGTTTAACTGTGATGCAAAATTACATTTGTGGCAGTCAAAGTTAGGCTCATCGCTTCAAAAATTGAGTGGGTGAAAAAATAAACTAACCAAATTCTAACTATGGTTTAGATATGCTTTTTTTTGTCAGGACTATGCCTATGAGGATCTATCACAGCACCCTTTTCAGGCAGCAAAGGTGTAGCGAACATAAGAGCTGGTACTTCAGAAATACATTTGACTTCAGCACACAGTAGGTGAAATAGGACAAATCTGACTGGGAACCTGCCTCAGCTTTGCAGAGGAAACATGAACCCAGGCTCACGTTAACTGGGTAAGGCATTCTGGATGCTCAAACTGCCTTTATAGCCCTCACACAGAAAGTTCAAAACTGAATTTCACAAGGACCCGTGTTCCGATGTACTCTGCCCCCAGCCCCACACTTCTTATCAATCATTGACTGCAGCTGGAGCCCAGGCAGCGCCTGAGAGGACTGCAGGAATGTCGGGACTTTGTGTGGAATTTCACCAGTGTGAGCCAGTTGTGCTCTCCATTTGGGAATGAATTGGCCAAATTTTCAAGTCCCTGCAATCAGCTTTATGGCATCACTTTGTTCAGATGCAACGCAGATGGCTTTTGAACATCACAGCCAACTGATTCCAAAATTTTAGGAAAAGTTTTTAGGCATCTGTAGGCAGTGCTCTTCTGATCCTGGAGAAACTGAGAAGGGGGTAATGCAGGACACATGAAGCCCTGGCATCTGGTGAGGGCATCCAGCAACCATCAATCTGGCCTGTAATTATCTTTTCATCAAAGGCCTGGCACAGTAGCTGTTAGCATCTCCCAGCATAACAATACCCCCACCACAGCTCTGCCCTTCCTGACACAGACGCCCTGAATGATTCACCCTCCAGACAGAAAGAAAAGGTGTGGGAGGAACACCAGGCGCATCCAAAGCCCTTGGCTTGGTGCAGAAAATGAGGGACTCTGGAACTGGTGAGGACAAGGGTAGCTTCCCAAAATGCCTGTGTGGGGAGCAAAAAAAATTGAGGGAGCCATGAGGAACCCCTACCCTGAGGGAACAAATGAAGCACTTTTCTTCTCCAGTACTCTGGAGAAGGAAATACAAAGGAATTCCCAGAGTCAGTGGTATGGAGGTGAGGCTTTGGGACTAGGAAGCTCCTAAAGGAGTGCAGGATGGGAAAGCAGCACCAGAGCACATGGGGTGGAATGAGCCACGTGCGCAGCCTATGGAGACTACAAACTTCCCTCTGCCCTGCGCGCACACGCACACACGTCAATGCAAGGGCGTTTTGCAACCATAAGAGACCATCCGAGGCTTCAGAAGGGTGATACTCCACTAAACCGTTTCATGTTGATTTGGAGGAGGGGGTGGTAGGCGGGTCTGTTGAGCCAAAGGTAGCATAGATCAGCTTTTGTCCATTCCCTGTCTCGCTTTGGGACTGTCAGCAAACCATTTCACTTGTCCACCTCAGCTTCCCTCTCTGTAAGGAAAGAGGAATGACTCCCACGTCTTGGAAAGACTAGGAAGTCTCTGGATGAATAGTTCCTTCTGTGAACTATCGTTATGTTAAATTGATGCCTCAAAGCCCAGTGTCATAATTTAGCGTTAATTTAAAAGAAAGCTGTGTTCGTTTCTCTGATAATTTGCTGTACCTATTTAGGAGGCCTGGTATTAAAGTCCTGCGTAGCTCTTCCCATGAGAAAATTATATATTTTTTAAAGTATCTATCAAATTTGCTTTTTGCATTAGACTGATCTATCAATTTAAAAACTGTTGGCTGCTAAGGAATTTAAATTGTCACCTCTACAATAAACAACACATATTTTGAAGTGAGTTTATCAAGGAAAGGATGTCTTTGATATGTTTGAACTGTTAACCTGAATCCAGTGTTTTGTTGTTTTCTGTTAACAACTTTGAGTGCAGGAGAAGAAATCTCCTATTTCCTGTGATATATTTGGTTTATGGAAAATCTGAAGTCTGGAAAGCAGAAAAATGGTGTCTCATTTCACTGAGAATATAGAAATAAGTTATTGTGTCAGTATAAAAAGACACATGCTTTGTCCATTGAGTAGCTCATACATACGGGAAATCTGAGATTTTTTAGATAAGACCCTGGAAGAAGAGACAAAAATGACTCATGTGGCAGGGACCGCAATCTACTCAAATGAAGCCCAAAATAGCAGTGAACAAAACTTTCTTGAAAATGGTTACTTTCAATTAGTTACCTGTTTGCAATTAATGCCTGGTCACTAAAGCTAAATGCCACATTCCCCAAAAGCACCACTAGAAACGTACCTACTAGACACCTTACCAGAGACACCTGATTGATAATTGCCAATAGGGAGACAAAATGTCATACAGATGCAGCAGTCACAGCAGGGGGATGCACACAACTGGCATCCTCAGGGTTAGTTAGGGACCCACGTCCATTTGGTTGCAAACCAGCCTGAGTCACAGGCATTTTACCACAATTACTCCTAACCCTTCTCAGAGCAAAAAACAAGACCATTTCAGAAAGCCTCAGGGTGTCCACATCTTAGAAACTTATCAAGATCCTTCTTGTCCTAAGGAAGGACAAGAAGGTATGGCTAGAGAGAATAAATGTACTAACAAAGGATTTCAAGAGTGAGGGCTGTCAGTCCAGTATCCTTGGAAAATAAAACTGGACAGGCTATAACCATCTCAGCTTACAAACATGCAAATGGTTCTCTCCCAGCTAAAGGGTAGAATTGAGTCAGAAGTTAGCACTTTTAATAGGGTGCCTTATCAAAAGTGATACAAGGAAAAGTGATACTTCAGAAAAGGACAAGAAATTGTCAGATTAGATATCACTTGAACACATTTTGGGTTCCCAACATAATGTGTGGTTTGGGCTAGATATGGGACTCAGAGGAAACCATTCCTCTTGTGAGATGTTGGATCTGCCAGAGTCTGTAAAAGCAGGGAAGTATAGTTGGAAGATTATCAAAAAAATAGTGACCATGGTAATGAGCTTTGGATCAGATCTTTCAACAAGACTTGGATCTTTCCCTGTAAGCCTTGTTATTATGACTAAATCAGCTCAAAAGGAAAAAAACCCCAACAGCAACAAATTCCAACTGATTAAATCCTAAGAGAAAACTGGACATGGAACAGAGTAAAGGAAGGGATGGGATAGAAAAATGGGCACTGGCATGTGTTCAGAAGTACTATTAATGTGTATTCAGAGAAAATTAAAATAATAGTACAGATGGGCAAGGAAGTACAACCATGGATAGGAAGAAGACACATAGTGCAGAGGAAGAGATCCAGACAGATCGCAGGCTGACATCAGTAATGCACAAGGAAAAAAGGGTGAGCCAATAGAAAGCATGGAAGTCAAACCGTAAGAGATTGAACTATGTGTCTTCATATAGTCTAGATACACTGAATAAGGCCACAGTGGTAACAGGGATAGATGTCAGCTATAGACAGAAGTGGTGAGTTTTTAAAAAATCTATTTATACCTCTGTTTTTAAAAAGTCTGCTTTTGTATCAAAGACTGTGGGAAGTAGGTGACAGAAGTGACCATAAATTAAAAAAAGAAACAGAAGACCATGCTAACGCAAGGCAACCACATGTATGGAACAGCTACTAAATGAAAACATTCCAGAGGAGCATGGGGCAAGTATCAGTTAGTCTTGCTATATGTGATGGTGCACTGGGAGGCTGCAATTGCTCTCAAAAAAAAATACATAATAAGGGACCACCTCTTCAGAGCAGAGATTACATCTCTACAGATAAGATGGACAGAGAAGTTGAACGGAGAAACACAGCTAGGCTGCATTGAGCGTTCACAAGGAACACGGCAATTCAACAGCAAAGACAGGACCCGAATCCTCACCTCCTGAACCACAATCAGCAACTAGATCACACTGTCAGCAAAGACAAAGTTAAAAAAGGATGCAAAACATGAAGAGTCAGAGGGGATGTCCAACTTCTCGGTTCCAGGCTATTGCCCAGACACAAAGCTCTAGGGGAAACCTGTAAGACTTTGGTCTTGCCGTAGACTGTCTGCCGTAGACTGCAGAAATTCAGACCCTCGCCTCTTCACCTCTCTCTGACACACAGTAATTTTCCGGTGGTGCTGTAAGCCTGTTGCTGTGTCTCATTTTCCTACATAAACTGGCTTTTCATGGTGACTGTGCCACTTGAGCCGGCCTTATGTTGGCATACCTGCCACATCTGCAAGACGGCGCGGAGCAACCCCGCAGTGCAGCGGGGCGAGGCGGCAGCCGCTGGCTCGCAGCATCTCCTGATCTCCGAGCACAGTGGGGTTGCAGCACGCTCCTGTTCGAGGTCTGCCCACAGAGGTGGGACCTTCTCCGAGCTCCTGCTGAGCCCAGCACCCGGCCACCACATTTCTGGCGCTGTAAGAGGGCCTGAGAGCTGAGCAGTTGTGTGCTGCAGTTGTGAGGGGCAGGGCTCCAGGGGAAGCCTCCCCTGTTTGGATTGCCTGCGGGAAGGAAGTGGGGTAACATACAACTTGGCAAGGCATCTCAAAGCAGCGCCGGTCAACAAACCTCACGTATTTTCTTGGGGGAAGAGAGAAAGATACTGAGTAGAGGCAAAACTACAGTCACACCTCTGTGTACTCTGGCAGCTGAGATCCTGTGTGCTTTGCGCTTGTTTACATACCTTTATCAGCAAAGGACACCAGAAAACTGAGAGAAGGTATTTACTATTGTCTATGAGGTGAGTGACTTGCATGAATAAAATAACCTGGCCTGAATCCTATGGATCAGTTGGTATAATCACAAGCAGGGTGGAAGGTGGGATAACTATCGCCTGGCCTTTGCAGTAGAAACAGAAAATTGCATGTTGGGACTTGTCATCCATATGTGCTACACGTCCATTTTAAAGATAAAGTTTTATGGAAACCGGGTTCAGGATTACAGCCCCTGAAAAGCTGCTGGGGAAAATTCTGAGAGACCCTACGTAGGAGACTGTGAAAAAACCCCAACTGTCCATAATGCTCTACTAGAATATCATCACAGAATAATATAGCATGAAAACAGCATCCAAACTGAAAGACTTTCCACTCTAAAAATGCTTCACCACCACATGTTCCCATTTGATGACTATCATTATCGCTGAGCGTCTCCTGGTCTTCCACACAGTCTTTCAACCTACATCTATTTTGAACTTTCTTCCCACACCAGCCACTGCTTTTAGCTCACTTCAGGAATACACACTCACTTGTCTAAAAAGCTCCACAGCAGTCCTAAACATGCTTTCAATTTGTAACTATTTTTTTTTCAGTCTCTGCTGTATGTTACCTTTGCATACTGTGCTCATAAAATCTCAACTCCATGGTTAAAGAAAAAAGGCTCTGAATGTCAGGGGTAACTTTTATTCATCACCAGCCACTAAAACTGCAGGCTGGGAAATATGTGATTTGCAAATAATTAAAATACAGAATTTGGTTATAATGAGAATCATCATTCTGAGTCTGTAACTTAACTGAGTAAAGTCTTCTATAAGTCTTGGAATGTGATAAACACATGAATAGTAATATTATTATACCATGAATCAAACTGAATAGAGACACAGAAGTCACAACAAATTGTTTTAAAGCAGCATCTTATGACAGCATGCAAAACACCTCAAGTGGCCCTTGCTTTTCTATCACCATGACTACAAATCTTCTTTGTCCTCGGGCCATTTCTTGCTTCAGGTATTGTAATTTATTTACAGTTACTCTCCACACTCCTTTGTACTCCCTTTAGCCTAACAAAATCAGTCTAATTGCTCCTCCGTCTCTTTTCCTCTTCTCATATAATCGCATATAACTCCAGATGCTCTAATGCTCTCTGCAATGCCAACCCCTTGGTGTGTATGTAGCAAGAGGGCAGGCTCAGGCTATGTCATGAATTTCTACGCACACCAGATCTGTTTAGCCATCCCCTGGGTACCTAGCGATATGGGTGTGCAAATCTAGAAGTTACTTTTTAAGAAGCCTTGTGCAATGTTGTGAAATGCAAGCAAAGTCTGTGTGTGCGCGCAACGAGTGTTTTCTTGGCCACTTGGGATTTCACAGTTGTTGCTAATTGTTCACTTCGTGTCCATTTGAAACATCACGGTAAATCCTCATCTCTGCAAATGAGAGGAGGTGTCTGCACAGCGTGGGTGACACCAAACATCGGTACCG